>NC_137258.1:22746788-24213614 GCF_965637545.1 Phallusia mammillata | reverse complement strand
GCCATTTAACCGCAGGGCCTGGTGTACCCTTCGTAATTCGGTTTGGAGCATTCCGGGTTCTGTGGTCAACCTTCGGGCCTGATCTGTCAGCGATTTCACCACAGCTCTCTTGTGGTGTAGAGGATGGTGAGACGTGAAATGCAAGTAGCGCCTGGTGCTCGTTGGTTTGTGGTACACTTGCGTGGAAAGTCTCCCGTCTGTTGCCTGTAATACGAAGGGTACACCAGGCCCTGCGGTTAAATGGCTACCCGAACTGGATCCTCCGTGACCGAAAAACCACGGGTGCTCGGAAAAAGGTTCAGTCCAAAGAGCGTACATTTGTTACCTTGCCATACATTCCTAGGTTAACAGACGTAATACGTCGCATGTTAATCGACTTTGGGGTCTCAGTAGGGATTAAACCAGTCAACACCCTACGTCAGATGCTGTCGCACCCCAAAGATCCCATTGATACAAACGCAGCAAGGGGTGTGGTGTACGCGATCCCATGTCAACAGTGCAAGGAGATTTACATTGGCGAAACGGGAAGATCTCTGAATACGCGCCGTAAAGAACACGAGAGGGATGTAGCCAAAAAAGATGCTAAAAAATCGGCATTAGCACAACATGCTACTACCCTCGCTCACACCATAAACTTCTCTGCTGCCCAGGTGTTAGCTAGAGAAACCGATTTTCACAAGCGAGGTTTCCTGGAGTCGTGGAACATACATTCTCACACCAACACGATGAACGTTAAAACGGACGTTCTAATGCCGATAACTTATCGGTCGCTTTTGCACCATTGAGCCAGGTGTTATCACACGACCATTGGTGCGCACTGCGTTATTTCTATCGCCTTTTTTGTGTGTGTTTCGCCGCCCTTTTCGCTTTATAATAACTTGTGTTTGCAATGTATGTCATTACCCTGATGAAGGTGTTTCGTATGGGACATCGAAACGTTGGCATATTACAATAAAAAACTGCCGGAAGAGCTAAAAATTCTGTTAATACGTTATGCCTGGCAGCAACAGTGTATTCATGATCATGTTATGTATAACATCGGATATGCTGCTATGCTAGATAACTTTTTTAACATCACGGTGGTTGCGATGCAGTGCCACGGCTGGTCTTTTAAATCAGAAATTTTATGTTCGTGGCAGAAGTAATGGCACGGTATAACTATTTAAGCACAGCGCTAAGATTTTTTCAGTAATTCTTGTAAAATAGATTCACAACATGAAATCACATTGGCAGCAAGACATGAGTGTTTTTCAGCCAAAAATGATTGACAAACAACAGGCAAGTTGGTTAGATGTCTGAATGTATCAGTGTGAATACAGAAAAGAAACTACACTTATGAAGGAAAAACTAAGAAGATTAGACAACGTTTTTTACGTGTATATAACCATGAGGGTTCAGGTTCAAAATGTTTTTAGCAACGACCTTTACTTTCATTATTTTTAAAAAATATAACAAAGATTGCAACGAAAGCAAGATCAGTTGGTCAAGTTGTTTATTACATTCGTATTTCGTTTTTTCAATTAAAAGTTTCTTATCTAAATGTAGAAAAGAGTTTATTGAAACTTTCAAGAGTGTTCCTTTGGGTGATCGCGGAACTCTTATTTACGTTTTAGAAAAAGTTAAAAAAAACTTCTCCATTTTAAGATTGCATTTTAGACCTTGCGTGGAAAACTTATCTGAACTCGCAATGGCATTGCAAAACACAAGTAGTACGAACTTCTCAAATTACGACGACACCTGGGTTATGATTAACTCAAATGACGGCGGGGCCAATGTATTAGTTATCCGAGAGTCGTTAAGTTCTTACGAACTTGAAAAAATGTTGACCATCTCAAACAACAATTTCTCACTAACAACTGGCAACGTTGGGAAAACTAAAAGCAACATCAGCAATGAGAACGTTTTAACCAACATTTTGTGTGGTTTTCTCGCATCTGCTCCGATAAGGCCTACAGCGCATGCGCGAACACACCACTGCGCGTATGCGCAGAATGCAGCAAGACAGGAGCGGGATTTTTCGTATTTTTCGTCGTCCTGCTCGGTCTGGCCTGTGTGTTCAGCAACGTACTTGTAATGGTGGTGTTAAAGAAACTCGGGCTCCGTCAAAGTTTTGACAAGATGAAATTCTCTTTGGCTGTCGCCGATTTTCTCACAAGTAAAAACATTTGGGGATATTATTGAAAAGTACAAAATTGAGCTCTATGTAAGACCAATCTATCGAAGTCCTTACGTAGGCAGCATGCAAGAAGTTCGATTTTCAAAGACGTACATCTGTAACTTTGTTCATATTTCTAACCTACGTTTGTGGGCGTGGCCAAATGCTTGGCTGGCAGACATGGTTCAGCATAACGTCCCTTGCAAGCCTGCCAACCTGTGATTTTATACGAATCAGTCCTTACTGTGGGCAAACTTGAACGCTACTTTTCCGAGTAAAGAATTGGTAAAAGGTTATGCTCCAAAGGCAGCCATACAACATCAGTGAAAAATAATTTATCTTGCAAGATACGCTATTATCCTGATAAGACGTTTTATATGTGATGTCAAAATCTGGATAGTTTGTAATAAAAACTGCTGGAAGAGCAATACTCGTTTGTACATTATGCCTGGCAGCATTTATTTATCAATTAAAATGTTTCTCATTCCTTGGTGCGTTAAAATTTAGTCATGTATGTTTTTCAGGCGTCCAACTCCTGGTGGTTGCAATCTACAGCTTTAGTTGGACGATGAACGTTTCGTCGACGGAATTGGATCAGCGCCAACTTTCACTGCGAGGATCGGCTCAAGCGACTGTGGGAGGAATCTTTCTCCTTCTTACATTCACCTGCTCTTTGTACCACCTAGTGTTCATGGGTGCGCAGCGCTTGTACGCCATCAAATGGCCACTCTCGTACCGGATGCAAAGCGATTTTCACGTCAACGTCGGCTTGGCCGTGGTTTGGGCTTTGGCTGTCGTGTCCAGCACCGTACCAGGTATGACATGCATCAAATGTTGAAAATAACTAAGTTTTACAATGAAACTTAAAATCACTGGAGAAGTAAAGAGTTTGTCCGCATGTTGTTGAACATTATGCCAATGTTTATGTACATATTTTGTCAAGCAACACAAACTTACAAAAAATGTCTAATTCGTTTTCCATTGAATATTTCCAAAACTTACTAAAAACATACTCATATAAAACAAAATTGCTAAAATTTGAAATAAAATTCGTCGAAACAACAACAATATATTTTATTGTGACAAATCAACATGATTTTCAGCCTGGTTTCCTGATTCGATGGTGTACACTTATCAGCACACGACATTCCTATTCTTCTTCACTGAGAAGAAAATACAAAATCGAGACGGAAACCACAATGCTCTCGTTGCTATGCTCATTGTTTTCTACGTCATTCCATACGTAATAATGGTAAGTTTATGACACGAAGTGATTCACAAACATAATTTATCAAACTGCAAAGTTTCCTTTAACTCAAATTGCAAAATCATCGAGTTCGTGGAGATAAACGAAAGTTTGAGTTGAACTAAAAGTTGCTATTAAACAGAATTTGTTATTAACCGCAATCGCATGTATCAGCTTTTTCCTAACGTTTACATTCATAGACATTTTCCAAAACAAACGTTCAAGAATTTTACAATGAAAATAGGAGGTCAAAATTTAAGGTCATCACAGCCTTGTTACGTCACAACAGAGTCTCGCTTGTGTCGCAACCATCATCGTGGTTCACATCAACCAGAAGAAGTCCAACCAACTTCGGCAGAAGACAGATAAAAGAGAAGTTCGCATGTTCGTGACAGTGATCCTTATGCAGATTGGCTTCACTCTCACCATTGGTAAGTTAAACTACTTTACGATTGGAGCTTTTTGAAACAATTCAGTTTACATTCAAATCTTCCTTTCCAGTTCCACTGATCGTTGTGCCAGTTCTGTTCTTCGGGAAGTCCTTAACATGCGACACGGCTTCACTTCCCTTCCTGGTGTGTTTCTATCTCAGCATGTCGAACAGGTGAATATACGCTACGCTCATTGGATAATAAGATGTAGTGATAATCAGGTGAACTCATAAAAACTTGAACTAATCCAAGTTGCAATTCTGTTATATTATTTGTATACAAATATATTGGTATACCCACAACAACAAACTACTTAACCAACTTGACAACCCTTACATATAATATTCAATAATGTTTCTGCCGCACGACATGGTTAACAGCTTGTGACATCATCAGTGACGCAATAAAATCTTACATCAAGCATGTAGACGTTTATACAGATTACGTTGTGATGTGACGTCACAGCGAATTAATTGTCACGTCACAGTGAAGGTTTTCCGCAAGTTTACAATCCAGTTTAGTAACAAAGTCAGATAAAGACAACAACATCTTATTTTTCTTCCAGTTTAGTGAACGTGGTCGTTTACAGTTTCCGCGACAAAAACTTCACCAAATCAGCTCGAGATCTTCTCACAGCTTCTCGTCTCTGCAAGAACGACAAACCTACAAAATCCCCTGCTGCAAGCAAAGCAACAAACTCTACATCGGTGTGAGGGAACCACTCAACTCAAATCAACTCAATTGTAATTAAAGAGTCCACTCAACTCAACTCAAGTGTAATTGAAGGGACCACTTAACTGAATAGCGCGATCCAATCTGGTTTCAGTTTTCACAGCAATGTTACTACATAAAGCAGCAGAATGTTTCGACGGGCAGGGAATATAAACTCTTTTATAAACAAAGTGAACTGTTTGAACCAGACTTAGCGCAATGTAACAGAGATAAGGAACGACCAAAGGCAGTCTATATGAAACTAGTGTAGTAGTTTTTTTATTGGTTGAATATATGCGATGATTTGTAATATTGTATTGTATGTTGATTATCAAAAATCGTACTCTATGTTGAAAAGATTTACAAAACACCATGTTTTTAAAAACAGTAAAATCTTCCTCGGTAAATCCTCCCGTATATTCGTCAGTATAAATTTAAAATCTGTTTGTTATTTGTCTACAGTTAGCAATAGGACATAGGGTCATATCCCGGTAAAGTTATACCTATCCACCCTTATTAGTTGATGCGAGTTTATCGACAAATCATTGTACTTTATTTGCCCTGCAATTGTACTAACAGTTTTTCCACCCACTACAATTAGTGGCCAGAGCATTCGAGTTTTTCTGTATATTAACTTTTCCGCATCATAACAACATCATCCGCACTCAGTGATTGCTCATCTTTAAACTACATACGACATAATGAGTAACATAAACCACTTTAAGGCATATTTGTCCTCGTTGTTTTCACCGGCGCTATATAATAAAACCGGAACCAACAATTGTTTTACTTTGATGTGATGATAGTGCGCAGGATAAAGCATGTTCGAGGAACGTCTGTTATGTAATAATCAAGTATTGCCCAAGTTTGTAACTTTACAAAATCTTGTGTTGTCAAAAACGGTTAAGCTACATCGATTGTGGTAATTATTAAGGAATATTAAATATATGCGGATTACAGCAATTGACTCATAAAAGACATTTAGATAGTTAAACATAATACTGTGTGTGAATAACAATGACTGTATGCAGACAAAAGCATTGGAAATCCATGCAAAAATAGAGTTTTTAAATGATCTTGTGAAGCGAAAGTTAGGTTTAGGTTTTCAACGGTAACATTAACAACTATGGAACAAAGGCACTTAATCAATGGTAAATTTAATAGGAAAAATATAAAAGTTGGTATGCTTAGTTATTATGTTTTTTTTATAATTGTAGAGGCCCCTCCCCGCCTCAACATGTGACGACCGACCGATAAAAAAAATATAACGTCGCCTCCAGTTGTAACATAAAAAAACAAAGCTCGCAAAAACATCGCAGCTTGCAGTGAGTGGTGGCAAGCATCAGTCAACTCGTATGTCTTCTTTACCGTAGGCGGGTAAAGCTGTTTTGAACTATAGTTATATATACAACAACTGCATTAAATGTATGCACGCAATTAGTTAGCTATGTATACAAAATTTAGTGGGGAAGGTTAGGTTTTAAGTCTGAAAAATACATTTCCAAAATATTTTTCAGATATTAAATCAAAGTTAAATTATCTTTGAAAACATAATGGCTTTACCAAATGGAAGCGCTTCAAAATTTTCTCAGCGTAACAAGTTATTATTACGTAATGGCGGTTAGAGAACTATTCTACTATTACCAGGATGATTCAAATCAGTGGCCAGCTGGAGTCGGCTACGATAACTTGCCAATACTGGAGTTTAACGCAGAAACATTAAGTAACATCAGCACTCGAAACGTTTCAACCAATATATCAGGCCAAGTCAACAATACGAGCTTTGAAATCAACACAACAAGCAGTTTAACTAAGGGATTCAACTTTTCTGAAGGAATTAACTTTTCTGGAGGATTCAACAGCACTTTTAACAAAACTATACTGTATCGGTTCAGAAATTTCACAACTTCAAAATTGTGTGGTTTTCGCGCCTTTTGCTCCAATAAGGCTTACAGCGCATGCGCAAACACACCACTGTGCGCATGCGCAGAATGCAGCAAGACAGGAGCGGGATTTTTCGTATTTTTCGTCGTCCTACTCGGTCTGGCCTGTGTGTTCGGCAACGTACTTGTAATGGCGGTGTTAAAGAAACTCGGGCTCCGTCAAAGTTTCAACAAGATGAAGTTCTCTTTGGCTGTCGCCGATTTTCTCACTGGTTAGTGAAATAGTTAAGGATGATGTTAGTTCGGTTGTATCGCTAATACAGCATTAAACTATTTTCTTAGACACAAAACCACGAACTGTTTTGACAGAATATATTTTTATCAATGCAATAACAAGTCCTCTTTTCTGTAAAGTATTTTCGGTGTTCCTTTGTCTGATGTCACATTCGTCACTCGTAACCATGGCAACACCGTCCGTGCGCCAGACCAAGCACTCGTACACAAACAACATACGACCCGATGAGTCACATGAACTAGTTGAGCGTTTGTAAACACGTTGATGTCCGGATACGGAGTTTAGAAGTATCAGGCGCCCTGACATTATAAGTTATTTTTTAAGAGGGAAAAGAGTTTTCTATTGATGATTTATTGAGTTTTTACGTCGAAATGTAATTATTTGATGACTTGTAGGCAAAATCAGCTTTGGCAAAACGTTGAGTAAATTATTTGTGGAAAAGATTGGAAGTGAAATTATAGGACAAACGATATGTTATCAGCGCTAAATTGTTAGAAATAGTTACGGTTGGCAAGAAATCTTGGAAGAAATTGAACACATACTAAATCCCTTTTTTTCTCAATTCAGTTTTGAAATCAACATAAAACTGGCAATACAACTTCAAGTAAATTTGACATGGATTTGTCACAAATAAACGCCACGTATTTTTTAAGTATATTTGTAGGGACGCCCCACTTGATAACCACTGATAGAATAGATGAAAAATACTTCATACCGAAAGAATGGTCGGGTTTAGAAAACCTTGGCACCAAATATAACAACAGTCCTACTAATTTTAATCGATTTAACGCCACTGGACCGAGTTTGCGTCTCATCCTTGTTTCAAAATTATGTGGTTTTCCCGCCTTTTGCTCCAACAAGGCCTACAGCGCATGCGCGAACACACCATTGTGCGCATGCGCAGAATGCAGCAAGACAGGAGCGGGATTTTTCGTATTTTTCGTCGTCCTGCTCGGTCTGGCCTGTGTGTTCGGCAACGTACTTGTAATGGTGGTGTTAAAGAAACTCGGGCTCCGTCAAAGTTTCAACAAGATGAAGTTCTCTTTGGCTGTCGTCGATTTTCTAACAGGTAAAGATATTTTTTATACTATTGATATCCCAGTAATAATTTGTAACGATAACTACGGTCCATCTGGCCATCTTACTGGATACATGCACAAGCAACATGCGCAAAAGGCAGTGGTAAATGTAATTCGAAATGTACACTTTCGTTGTTCAGTCTTTTATGCAGGGTTACCTAAAAACATCTGTTGCGCTTATTGGGTGCTGCGTGTTTCCGGACTATGACGTAACTTGTAATTTATTAAACCACAAAAAATTCTTATTCACAAATTTTTCCAAATAATACAACAAAATGCAAAAACTTTAGTGTATATTTAGGCTTTAAACCTCACAAAACATGGGATCCATGCGAACTTACACAAAAAAATACACATCAGAATAAGCAAAATTTCGTACAACAAATCAAAGTCTGTTTTCGAAACAAATTGTACGTAAATTACTAAACTATGCCTGACTTCACCATCGCTCTACGTTATCAGTCTATTCTCTTAGAAACAAGTAAAGAACGCAATGTTGAATGTGTCTGAGCCAAAACCGACACAAGGAAATACTTCGACAGAATTTTGCAGCCAACCAAAGCTTCGGTGCATCCCTGAACAAATTTTTCTTTATAACTTTTTTGAACAGTATTTCTTAACCGCGGCTCTCAGGGCCGCATACGGCTCCCAACAACTTATTTTGTGGCTCGCACCAGACCGCAGAAAACCACTAAAGATTGCTATTTTAGATTTCAAAGTAAAAATCTTTAGTGATTTTGCAGCTCCTTATACACTTAAAAAACTACCATTTGACCTCGACACTGAAATATTGAGAACTACTGTCTTAGAACATGACACGTTTTCATTCATCAACATTTTTTGGTAAAATATGCTAAATTTAAGTTAAATTTGGGACAATGATATACCAAATGAGGGAAGGAGGCTATTACCCCTTCGTACTGGCGCACATGTTCGTACGGATCTTAGGTTTTCTACTTTAAACATACCGAAACATGATCGTGACATCGGATATGTTGTTATGCTGCAAAACTTGCTTAATATGACGATTATTGCGATGCAGTTTTGCAATGGTTGGTCTTAACAGAAATTCTATGTTCGTGACAGAAGTAATGGCACGGTTTAGTATTTAGGCACAGCGCTAAGATCAGGCACTTTTTTAGTGATTCTTGTAAAATTGATTCCACACATGAAAGTACATTGGCAGCAAGACATGTGTGTTTTTCAGCCAAAAATGATGGACAGATAACAGACAAGTTGGTAAGAATTCTGAATGTATCAGTGTGAATATAGAAACAAACTAAAGTTAAAAAGGAAACACGAAGAAGATTAGACAACGTTTCTTACGTGTATATAACCAGGAGGGTTCAGCTTTCAAATGTTTTTTACTGAACGTTTTAACTTCCCACTTAGCAACAACCTTTACATTCATTATTGCAACGAAAGCAAGATCAGTTGGAAGTTTATATTTTACATTCTTTTTTAGCTTTTTTGATTATACGTTAAGTTTCTTATTTAAATGTAAAAAAGAACAGGGTTTACTTGTGTAGCAAAAGTGTTCCTTTGGGTGATCGCGGAACTCTCATTTAAGCATAAGTTAAAAAAACTTCTTCATTTTAAGAATACATTGGGTAAAAAACTTATCTAAACTCGCAATGGCATTGCAAAACACAAGTAGTACGAACTCCTCAAACTACGATGACGCCTCGGTTATAATTGAATCAAGTGGCGGCGGGGCCTATGTATTAGTTATCCGAGAGTCGTTAAGTCGTTACGAGGTTCTAAAATATTTGAGACAGCTCTTAACAAGCAATACCTCTCCAACAACTGGCAACGTAGGGGAAACATTAAGCAATATCAGCATTGAGAATGTTTCAACCAATATATCAGGCCAAGACTACAATACGCGCTTTGGAATCAACACAACAAGCGACTTTTCTGATGGATTCAACAACACTATCAACAAAACTTGGCTGTATTGGTTCCGAAATTTTACATCAAAGTTGTGTGGTTTTCCCGCTTTTTGCTCCAACAAGGCCTACAGCGCATGTGCGAACACACCACTGTGCGCATGTGCTGAATGCAGCAAGACAGGAGCGGGATTTTTCGTATTTTTCGTCGTCCTGCTCGGTCTGGCCTGTGTGTTCGGCAACGTACTTGTAATGGTGGTGTTAAAGAAACTCGGGCTCCGTCAAAGTTTCGACAAGATGAAATTCTCTTTGGCTATCGCTGATTTTCTCACTGGTAAACACATTTGGGGATATTATTGAAAAGTACAAAATTGAGCTCTATGTAAGACCAATCTATCGAAGTCCTTACGTAGGCAGCATGTAAAAAGTTCGATGTTCACAGACATACATCTGTAACTTGGTTCATTGTTCTTACCTATACGTTTGTGAGCGTGGCCAAATGCTTGACTGACAGACTTGGTGCAGCATAATGTCCCTTGTAGACCTGTCAACCTGTGATTTTATAAGAATCAGTCCCTACATGTCCGATCTAAGTAGTAAACAGTTAGTAAAAGGTAATGCTCCAAAGACAGCCATGCAACATCAGTTAAACCGTTTGCATTTTTTGGTGCTTCAAGTCCGGATTTGTTCATATGTTTTTCAGGCGTCCAACTTCTGGTGGTTCCAATCTACAACTTCAGTCGGACGATGAACGTTACCTCGATGGAATTAGATCAGCGTCAACTTTCACTGCGAGGATCAGCTCAAGCGACTGTGGGAGGAATCTTTCTCCTTCTTACATTCACCTGCTCTTTGTACCACCTAGTGTTCATGGGTACACAGCGCTTGTACGCCATCAAGTGGCCAATCTCATACCGGACGCGAAGTGATTTTCACGTCTACGTCGGTTTGGCTGTGGTTTGGGCTTTGGCTGTCGTGTCTAGCACCGTACCAGGTATGAAACTGCTTTAAATGTTGAAAATAACTAAGTTCTCCAATGAAACTAGAAATCACTAAAGAGAAGTTAAAAGTTTATACGCATATTGATGAATGCCAATGTGTATGCACATATTTTGTCAAGCAAGAAAAATTTACAAACATTATCTAACTTGTTTTCAAATGGGTATTTCTAAAACACACTGAACACTCCCTCAGATAAAAACAAAATTGCCAAAATTTTGAATTAGATTTGTCGAAACAACAACAAGATATTTTATTGTGACAAATCAACATGATTTTCAGCCTGGTTTCCTGATTCGATGGTGTACACGTATCAGCACACGACATTCCTGTTCTTCTTCACTGAGAAGAAAATACAAAATCGAGACGGAAGCCACAATGCTCTCGTTGCTATGCTCATTGTTTTCTACGTCATTCCCTACGTCATAATGGTAATGTGTGAAAAGTTTATTACAAGCATTGAGTCTCAAACATGACTTATCGAACTGTAGTTTTTCCTTTAACTCAAGTTGCAAAAATCATTGACCTTTAAGTGATGGACGAAAGTTTGAGTTGAACTAAAATTGCAATTAAACAGATTTTGTTATTAACCGGAATTAGCTTTTTCCTAACGTTTACGTTAATAAACACTTGCCAAAACAGAATTTCAAGAATTTCACAATGACAATTAGAGGTCAAAATTCAAGGTCATGCACGTCAATATTAAATAGCTTTCACTTTTATCAATACTAAGAAAATTAGAGGTCAAATTTCAAGGTCATATACGTCACAGTCTTGTTACGTCATAATCTTACTACGTCATCACAGAGCCTCGCTTGTGTCGCAACCATCATTGTGGTTCACATCAACCAGCAGACATCCAACCAACTTCGGCAGAAGACAGATAAAAGAGAAGTTCGCATGTTCGTGACAGTGATCCTTATGCAGATTGGCTTCACTCTCACCATTGGTAAGTTGAAGTACTTTACGATCGGAGCTTTTCAGACAATTCACTTTACACTCAAATCTTCCTTCCAGTTCCACTGATCGTTGTGCAAGTTCTGTTCTTCGGGAAGTCCTTAACGTGCGACACGGCTTCACTCCCCTTCATGCTGTGTTTCTATCTCAGCATGTCGAACAGGTAAACTTACGCTACGCTCATTGGATTATAAGATGTAGTGATAATCAGGTGAACTCATGAAAACTTGAACTAACTCAATTTATCATTTATTACCATCACAGCAAATCACTTAACCAACTTGACGACCCTTTAATAAATTAATACATAATTTTTCTGCCGCAAAACGTGGTTAACAATGTCATGCAATTAGCAGTAGTTTAATTGACATCATCAGTGACGCAAAAAAATCTTACATCAAGCATGTAGCCGTTTATATAGATTACGTTGTGATGTGACGTCACAGTAAATTAATTGTAACGTCACACTGAATGTTGTCCGCAAGCTTACAAACTATGCTAAAAAAGTCCGATAAAGACAACAACATCTTATTTTTTTTCCAGTTTAGTGAACGTGGTCGTTTACAGTTTCCGCGACAAAAACTTTACCAAATCAGCTCGAGATCTTCTCACAGTTTCTCGTCTCTGCAAGAACGACAAACCTACAAAATCCCCTGCTAGAAGCAAAGCAACAAACTCAACATCGGTGTGAGGGAACCATTCAACTCAAATTAAGCCAATAGGGCGGTTCAATCTGGTTTCTGTTTTCACAGCTAACATATAAAACAGCAGCATTTTCGACGGGCTGGGAGTATAAACTCTGTTACGAACAAAGTGATTTGTTTAAACCAGAATTGGCGCAATGTAACAGAGATAAGAAAAGACCAAACGTTGTTGGCAGTTCATGTAAAAGCGTTTTTTATTTGGTAAATATATGCGATGATTTGTAATAATGTATTGTACGTCGAGATTCTTTATAACACACCAACTTTTTTAAAACCCGTTAAATGTTTGTCCCAAATTCGTATTGTCTTACAAACACAGTGTTTTTTCATACCTGAATAATATACTTTAAAAAAATGCTCTATTCATGTAATATTTCTGTAAGTTTCAACATTATGTTTTCAATGACAATCAACACTTGCTTCTTGCTAAGTGCTATATTTAAGCATATCGGTTTGCTTAAAGTATGCCCAAACCCTTGTTATCACTTTTTTATTCCGCATTATTGCAACACCACCCATGTACCGTAATTGTTCACATTCAAAGTAAATGCCACCTCATGAGTCATTTTAACTCTATATAGTTTAAATTACGATGTTATACGCATTAAACTTGAATTACCGTTGAACTTTTAAATAACTTTGAGCGGCAAACGAAACAAGGATATATTCAGAATTTTTAGCCAACCGAAAATTGCTACATCACTAATAAATGACTCAACATATTGCATTTAGTTTAAATACGAGTCGCTGCATGGGCGGTGTTGTAATAATGCGGAAGCAATTAATAAAAGCAAAAGTGTTCAAGCATGCTTGTGTAATCCAATATGTTAGAACATTGGCACTAAAAAATAATGAATTGTATTTTGCCTAACCGAAAATTAGTGCATTATTAATTGACTATTATTATCGTATTCACACAAATCAATGAGTGTAACATTTGTGAAAAATTTATTCATTAACGTTACCACCTGCTTTTGATTTTACTTTCTCTCTGTACTAATTGTAAATTCGTGTGGTTTTAGCTGTTTTACCGAAAATACCGAAAAAGAATCGAAAGGTCGTACACGTTATAACAAACTATAATGGGTTGTTTACATCGCATCGAAAATGTAATGATGCAATACCGGATGTCCCGATGATTTTGAACGAAAATTTTATGTTCGTGACCGGAGTAATAGCGCGGTTATAAAGTTCAGCGCAAAGACCTTGCACAACACCAGTGATAGAAATACAGTAAAGTCTCGATATAAGGCTCATCGAAATCAAGACATGCTATCATATCGTGCTACGTTAGATTGTTAAAAACTCTTTTTGATGCAAAACGGTAGACAAATTGTTACATTTCTGGATCATCAGTGTAAATAGAGAAACAAACTTACAAATTTGGAGGAAGGCTAGGCAAGGTTTAGCATGTAATCTTAACAAAATCGAAATTGTAGAAGCAAAAACTGTTTATATGTATTAGGTTGGGAAGGTTTTGAGATTTAAGCTATAAATTTTCCACTACATAACGGCCTTTTCATGCATTATATAATATATATTTACCTCAGAGATTTCAACGAAAGCACATGGGTCGGTCAAGTTTATTTATTACATTCTTATTTAGATTCTTTTCTGCTATCAAATGGGAAAAAAAGAGCGAAAATTTAGACCCAATTTAGGTGTTTGCTAAAACCTTACCTAGGATTTAATTTCTTACAAAACAAACTTCTTTATTTCAAATTTACATTCCAGATCTTGATATAAAAATAAAATTACAATGGCAATGCACAACACAAGCGCTCGGAACTTCACGGAAATTATTTTGGAACCAGAATTAACCTACATAACGACTGACCGGGAGGAACGATACCTAGAGGTACCGATCCCTGAATGGATTGGGGATTACTACACGGACTTACCAACACTCAGTTTCAATGGAGAAACAATAAGCAACATCAGCAATGAGAACGTTTCAACCAATATATCAGGCCAAGACTACATTATCTTCGAACCAGAATTAACCTACATAACGACTGACCGGGAGGAACGATACCTAGAGGTACCGATCCCTGAATGGATTGGGGATTACTACACGGACTTACCAACACTCAGTTTCAATGGAGAAACAATAAGCAACATCAGCAATGAGAACGTTTCAACCAATATATCAGGCCAAGACTACATTATCTTCGAACCAGAATTAACCTACATAACGACTGACCGGGAGGAACGATACCTAGAGGTACCGATCCCTGAATGGATTGGGGATTACTACACGGACTTGCCAACAGTCAGTTTCAATGGAGAAACAGTAAGCAACATCAGCATTGAGAACGTTTCAACCAATATGTCAGCAGGTCAATACTACAATACGCGCTTTGGAATCAACACAACAAGCGACTTTACTGATGGATTCAACAGCACTTTTAACAAAACTAAGCTGTATCGGTTCCGAAATTTCACATCTTCAAAGTTGTGCGGTTTTCCAGCATTTTGCTCCGATAAGGCCTACAGCGCATGCGCAAACACACCACTGTGTGCATGCGCAGAATGCAGCAAGACAGGAGCGGGATTTTTCGTATTTTTCGTCGTCCTGCTCGGTCTGGCCTGTGTGTTCGGCAACGTACTTGTAATGGTGGTTTTAAAGAAACTCGGGCTCCGACGTTTCGACAAGATAAAGTTCTCTTTGGCTATCGCCGATTTTCTCACTGGTAATTACATTTGGGAATATTCTAGGAAAAAGTACAAAATTTAGCTCTATATAATATAATCTATCGATGTCTATACGTATGCAGCATGCGCTAACGAGAAAGAGTTCATTTTTGACAGACATACATGCATAACTAAAATATATTTTTAATCTACGTTTCGACGCATGGAAATGCTTGGCACGACGGCTTGGAATCACTTTAATGTCCCTTGTAGGCCTGTCAACCTGTGATTTTTATCTACATTAGTCGTTATTGCTGGTAAACTTGAACGCTACATGTCCGATCTAAGTAGTAAACAGATAATACCAAAGGCAGCCACGCAACATCAGTTAAACCGTTTGCATTTTTGTTGCTTCAAATCTAAATTTGGTCACTTGTGTTTTGCAGGCATCCAACTCCTGGTGGTTCCAATCTACAACTTTAGTTGGACGATGAACGTTTCGTCGATGGAATTGGATCAGCGCCAACTTTTACTGCGAGGATCAGCTCAAGCGACCGTGGGAGGAATCTTTTTACTTCTCACATTCACCAGCTCTTTGTACCACCTACTGTTCATGGGTGCACAGCGCTTGTACGCCATCAAGTGGCCAATCTCGTACCGGACGCAAAGTAATTATCAGATCTACATCGGCTTGTCTGTGGTTTGGGCTTTGGCTGTCGTGTCCAGCACTGTACCAGGTATGAAACTGCTTTAAATGTTTAAAATAACCAAATTGTCAAATGAAACATGTAATCGCTAGAAAGCAGCAAAGAGTTTGTACGCATATTGATGAAAACTATGCCAATGTGCATTTGCATATTTTGCCAAGCAACGCAAACTTACAAACATTGTCTAATTCGTTTTCAAGCGTAAAAAAATAATTCTTAAAATGACTGAACTTGCCCTCAGATGAAACAAAATTACTTTACAAAATATATTAATAATTAAATTCTTGGAAACAACAACCAGATATTTTATTGTGACAAATCAACATGATTTTCAGCCTGGTTTCCTGATTCGATGGTGTACACGTATCAGCACACGATATTTCTGTTCTTCTTCACTGAGAAGAAAATACAAAATCGAGATGGAAGCCACAATGCTCTCGTTGCTATGCTCATTGTTTTCTACGTCATTCCCTACGTCATAATGGTAACGCGTACAAAATTTTATGACACGAAGTGATTCTCAAACATAATTCATCGAACTGTAGATTTCCTTTAACTCAATTTGCAAAAATCATTGACCTTGCGGATGATAGACGAAAGTTTGAGTTGAACGAGAATTGCAAAAAAAACCTTTGCCAAAACAAAATTTCAAGAATTTCACAATGTAAATTAGAGGTCAAAGTTCAAGGTCACGCACGTCAATATCAAATAGCTTTCACTTTTATAAATATTAAGAAAAATTTCAAAGTCATATACGTCACAATCTTGTTACGTCACAATCTTATTACGTCACAATCTTGTTACGTCACAATCTTATTACGTCACAATCTTATTACGTCACAACAGAGCCTCGCTTGTGTCGCGACTATCATCGTGGTTCACATCAACCAGAAGAAATCCAACCAACTTCAGCAGAAGACAGATAAAAGAGAAGCACGCATGTTCGTGACAGTGATCCTTATGCAGATTGGCTTCACTCTCACCATTGGTAAGTTAAACAACTTCACGATCGAAGCTTATTGAGATAATCCACTTTACATTCAAATCTTCCTTCAAGTTCCACTGATCGTTGTGCAAGTTCTGTTCTTCGGGAAGTCCCTAACATGCGACACGGCTTCACTCCCCTTCATGGTGTGTTTCTACCTGAGCATGTCAAACAGGTGAATATACGCTACGCTCATTGGATTATAAGATGTAGTGATAATCAGGTGAACTCATGAAAATTTGAACTGATCTAAGTTATGATTCTCTTTTATTATATGATTTACTTCCATCACAGCAAATCACTTAACCAACTTGACAAACAAACTTAAATCAATTGATCAATAATGATTTTGCCACAAAATATGTTTAACAGTGTCATGCAGTTGGCAGTAGCTTACGACATCATCAATGACGCAATTAAATATTACATCAGGCATAGAGATCTTTGTAAACGATACGTCGCGATGTGACATCACAGTGAATTAATTGTAACGTCACAGTAAATGTTTTCCGTAAATTTATCTCAGTTACTTCAGTAAGTCAGATAAAGACAACAACATATTATTTTTCTTCCAGTTTAGTGAACGTGGTCGTTTACAGTTTCCGCGACAAAAACTTCACCAAATCAGCTCGAGATCTTGTCACAGTTTCTCGTCTCTGTAAGAACGACAAACCTACAAAAGTCCCTGCTAGAAGCAAAGCAGCGAACTCTACATCGGTGTAAAGGATCGACTCAACTCAACTCAAGTGTAATTAAAGGGACCACTTAACTCAACTTAATTGTGATTAAGTTTTAACATCGCAAAACACGAGATCCAAACCGACGGTTGTTCCACCCTAACAAGCTTCTTCCACGAATTTACTTGATTCTAATAGTAGTAACTAAACTTGACTTTCAACTCTCAATTGTGATTGACTTTAAACGTTTGGATATCGCAAAATATACGCAGCAAATTGTTTTTTATTCTTTGCAAAATGTTTCCGCGTATTTAATGCAGTGAAATCTTTTAACAATGGTCCGTGGCTGAACACTCCAAACGAAGTGAGTTACAAACGAAGTGAGTCGTTTTAACCAAAAGAAATTTAACTTCGATAAGGAAATTTCAACTATCACTGACGGTCGATATGGAAGTACATGTGTTTGTTCATGGGAGACCATGGAACCCCATCAAAAATCGATTACAGTATACACTATATATGTGACCTGTTGGTTCATGTAATTCAACCACAATAAAAACGCTGGCAAACAAGTAGGGTTTCGTTAAAATATATTAAATATCCTTAAGCCTGAAACTGAAACAAGACAATATTTGGGTAGAAATCTTTAGCCCACAAAAACTTGGTGCATTCATCATTTTAACCGTTCTTACAAAGAACAAACTAAACAATGAAGAAAACACATGTCGACCAGTTATGGCTCTGCTTTATAAAATCGTGTGCATTTTAGATGTTTTACTTAAAAAATGTCAGAATCAAAGGACCAGATAATTAACTATACTGGTTGGCATACCCAACATCAGAATTGCTGTGATGCAGTTTCAAAGATTCGGGTATTTTTGAACGGAAACTGTGTGAGTGACAAGAGTAATAACCGCGTAAACTATTAATAGTGCAGCATGAAGATCCCCTATTCCACGGGTCGCCAACTTTTTTATGGCGGGCCTGAAAAAATGACAAATAACATGCGAGGGCAACATAGGTTATAAACAAAGTCAGTCCTAAACTTTGTTCCGCCAAGCGTTTTTGCTGACTAACAAGAGTACAGTCTCATTTAGAATCAGATAGGGCTACTGTCGATTGGTAAAATTGATTTGAAAACTATAAATAGAATCTCTTTCTGCTGACAAAACTCATGTATTTCATCACAATTAACTACAGAAAGGCCTTTGTTCGCGCACAATAACGAAGGCGTTATAACAAACTTTTAGTATTATATGTGATGTAACAAACAGCCTTTGAATGTTGTTACGTGTCCTGCAAAACTGGGTGAACTTAATCCTACATGTTGTTGCTAAAATAATTTTACAGTAAATTAAATTCCAACTGTTAACTCAAGCTTTAGTTTTTCCAAGATATATATTAGATACATTTCGGCCCGGATGAAATGACGTCGCTGGCCAGTGTGATAATCCCCCCTATTTATTTGCAGAGTGAAGATCCCCTAGTGCAGGGGTGGGCAAACTTTTCAGTGCAAGGGCCGCATTCAAAAGTTCTCAATTTTATAGGGCCGCATAGTACATTAACCCAGAACACTAAAAAGAAAAAAAATGTCAGTTTCAAAAACGGTCCGCATTAAAAAAGGTTGCCGACCCCTGCCTAGAGTGTTTGATAAGTAGCGTGTCGCAAACATAAAACGGTTACATTGGTTCAGGTTATTAAAGTTGTGTAGAGAAGAATGGGATAAAAAAATTAACCACAAAAGCATTGTTATTTAATACTGTGGTCGACAGTTTGCAACAGGTCACGAGTTCAAATCCCGGTAAAGTTATACTGATTCAGCCTTATTACTTGATGCGAGTTTATCGACAAACAATTGTACTTTATCTGCCCTGCAATTGCACTAAGAGTTTTTCCACCCACTAACTTACAAATAGTAGTCAGGGCATTCGAGTTTTTTTTCCGCATCATAACAACATCATCCGTAAAGAGCAGTTGCTCATCTTTAAACTACATACGACCTAATGAGTAACATAAACTATTTTGAAACATATTTTTCCTTGCAGTATATAATACAACCACACTAACAATTGTTTTACTGTGATGGGAAATGTTCTTTTGGTGTTTGGCCAGTTTGTTGCGTCATAATGTGACAATGTAGCGCAATATACAACAAATGTGTTTGTTAAAGAACTGCAGACAGTACTTGCTAATAGTACAAGAAGGTTTTTGACTGGCAACCAGTCAAGAAGTATATTACAGGTTCAATTGCCTGATAAAAGGGGGGTGGTTTCAATAAAGATTTCAAAATCTTTTGGTACCTGGATTATAGACAAGGTTTTAAGTCTGAAAAATACATTTCGAAATTATTTTTCAGATATTAACTTAAAGTTAAATTAATTATCATTGAACACATTATGGCTTATACAAATGGAAGCGCTTCAAACTTTTCAGATGGATCGTACGTAACAGGTTTTCATTACGTAATGACGGATCGAGAACTATACTACTATCAGGATGATTCGATTCAGTGGCCAACTGAAACCGGCTACGATAACCTGCCAACACTGGAGTTTGATGCAGAAACAGTCAGCAACATCAACGCTGAAAACGTTTCAACCAATATATCAGGCCAAGACTACAATACGCGCTTTGGAATCAACACAACAAGCAACTTTTCTGATGGATTCAACAGCACTATCAACAAAACTCGGCTGTATCAGTTTAGAAATTTCACAATTTCAAAGTTGTGCGGTTTTCCCGCATTTTGCTCCGATAAGGCCTACAGCGCATGCGCGACCACCCCACTGTGCGCATGCGCAGAATGCAGCAAGACAGGAGCGGGATTTTTCGTATTTTTCGTCGTCCTGCTCGGTCTGGCCTGTGTGTTCGGCAACGTACTTGTAATGGCGGTGTTAAAGAAACTCGGGCTCCGTCAAAGTTTCAACAAGATGAAGTTCTCTTTGGCTGTCGCCGACTTTCTCACTGGTTAGTGAAATAGTTTAGGATGATGTTAGTTCGGTTGTATCGCTAATACAGCATTAAACTATTTTCTTAGACACAAAACCACGAACTGTTTTAACAAATTATATTTTTTCAATGCAATAGCAAGTCCTCTTTTCTGTAAATTATTTTCGGTGTTCCTTGTCTGATGTCACATTCGTCACTCGTAACCATGGCAACACCGTTCTTGCGCCAGAGCAAGTACTCGTACACAAACAACATACGACCCAATGAGTCACACGAACTAGTTGAGCATTTGTAAACACGTTGCTGTCCGGATACAGAGTTTAGAAGTATCAGGCGCCCTGACATGACAAGTTATTCTTTAAGAGAGAAGAAAGATTTTTTGTCGAAGATTTATTGAGTTTCTACGTCGAAATGTAATTATTTGATGACTTGTAGGCAAAATCAGCTTTGGCAAAACGTTGAGTAAATTATTTGTGGAAAAGATTGAAAGTGAAATTATAGGACAAACGATATGTTATGAGCGCTAAATTGTTAGAAATAGTTACGGTTGGCAAGAAATCTTGGAAGAAATTGAACACATACTAAATCCCTTTTTTTCTCAATTCAGTTTTAGAAATCAACATAAAACTGGCAATACAACTTCAAGTAAATTTGACATGAATTTGTCACAAATAAACGCCACGAATTATTTAAGTATGTTTGTAGGAACGCCCCACTTGATAACCACTGACAGATTAGATGAAAAATACTTCATACCGGAAGAATGGCCGGGTTTAGAAAACCTTGGCATCAAATATAACAACAGTCCTACTAATTTTAATCGATTTAACGCCACTGGACCGAGTTTGCATCTCATCCTTGTTTCAAAATTGTGTGGTTTTCCCGCCTTTTGCTCCAACAAGGCCTACAGCGCATGCGCGAACAAACCACTGTGCGCATGCGCAGAATGCAGCAAGACAGGAGCGGGATTTTTCGTATTTTTCGTCGTCCTGCTCGGTCTGGCCTGTGTGTTCGGCAATGTACTTGTACTGGCGGTGTTAAAGAAACTCGGGCTCCGTCAAAGTTTCAACAAGATGAAGTTCTCTATGGCTATCGCCGATTTTCTCACTGGTTAGTGAAATAGTTTAGGATGATGTTAGTTCGGTTGTATCGCTAATACAGCATTAAACTATTTTCTTAGACACAAAACCACGAACTGTTTTGACAAAATATATTTTTTCAATGCAATAGCAAGTCCTCTTTTCTGTAAATTATTTTCGGTGTTCCTTGTCTGATGTCACATTCGTCACTCGTAACCATGGCAACACCGTCCGTGCGCCAGAGCAAGCACTCGTACACAAACAACATACGACCCAATGAGTAACATGAACTAGTTGAGCGTTTGTAAACACGTTGCTGTCCGGATACAGAGTTTCGAAGTATCAGGCGCCCTGATGACAAGTTATTTTTTTACGAGGGAAAAAAGCATTTTTATCGATAATTTATTGAGTTTTTACGTCGAAATGTAATTATTTGATGATTTGTAGGCAAAATCAGTTTTGGCAAAACGTTGAGTAAATTATTTGTGGAAAAGATTGGAAGTGAAATTATAGGACAAACGATATGTTATCAGCGCTAAATTGTTAGAAATAGTTACGGTTGGCAAGAAATCTTGGAAGAAATTGAACACATACTAAATCCTTTTTTCTTCTCAATTCAATTTTAGAAATCAACATAAAACTGGCAATACAACTTCAAGTAAATTTGACATGGATTTGTCACAAATAAATGCCACGAATTTTTTAAGTATGTTTGTAGGAACGCCCCACTTGATAACCACTGACAGATTAGAGGAAAAATACTTCATACCGGAAGAATGGCCGGGTTTAGAAAACCTTGGCATCAAAAATAACAACACTCTGACCAATTTTAATCGATTTAACGCCACTGGACCGAGTTTGCATCTCATCCTTGTTTCAAAATTGTGTGGTTTTCCCGCATTTTGCTCCAAAAAGGCCTACAGCGCATGCGCGAACAAACCAGTGTGCGCATGCGGAGAATGCAGCAAGGCAGGAGCAGGATTTTTTGTATTTTTCGTCGTCCTGTTCGGTCTGGCCTGTGTGTTCAGCAACGTACTTGTAATGGTGGTGTTAAAGAAAGTCGGGCTCCGTCAAAGTTTCGACAAGATGAAATTCTCTTTGGCTGTCGCCGGTTTTCTTACTAGTAAAAACATTTGGGGATTTTATTGGAAAAGTACAAAATTGAGCTCTATATATAAGACCAATCTATCGATGTCCTAACGTAGGCAGCATGCGCTAACGATAAAGAGTTCGATTTTCACAGACATACATCTGTGATTTTTATACGAATCAGTCGTTACTGTGGGTAAACTTGAACGCTACATGGCCGATCTAAGCAGTAAACAGTTAGTAAAAGGTAATGCACCAAAGGCAGCCATGCAACATCAGTTAAACCGTTTGCATCTTTTGGTGCATTACGTCTGAACTTGGCCATGTGTGTTTTTCAGGCGTCCAACTCCTGGTGGTTTCAATCTACAACTTCAGTTGGACGATGAACGTTTCGTCGATGGAATTGGATCATCGTCAACTTTTACTGCGAGGATCAGCTCAAGCGACCGCGGGAGGAATCTTTCTCCTTCTTACGTTCACTAGCTCTTTGTACCACCTAGTGTTTATGGGTGCACAGCGCTTGTACGCCATCAAGTGGCCACTCTCTTACCGGACGCGAAGTGGCTTTCACGTCTACGTCGGTTTGGCTGTGGTTTGGGCTTTGGCTGTTGTGTCCAGCACCGTACCAGGTGTGAAACTGCATCAAATGTTAAAAATAAATAAGTTTCCCAATGAAACCTGAAATCACTAGATAGCAGTACAGAGTTTGTACGCATAACGATGAATATATGCCAATGTTTATGTACATATTTTGTCCGGCAAGATGAATTGTAAACATTGTCTAATTTGTTTTCAAAGGAAGAAGCATTCCTAAAACTGACTGAACACGCCCCCAGATAAAACAAAATTACAAAAATTTTAAATTAAATTCGTCGAAACAACAACAAGATATTTCATTGTGACAAATCAACATGATTTTCAGCCTGGTTTCCTGATTCGATGGTGTACACTTATCAGCACACGATATTTCTGTTTTTCTTCACTGAGAAAAAAATACAAAATCGAGATGGAAGCCACAATGCTCTCGTTGCTATGCTCATTGTTTTCTACGTCATTCCCTACGTCATAATGGTAATGTGTGAAGAGTTTATTACAAGTAATGATTCTCAAACATAATTTATCGAACTGTAGTTTTTCCTTTAACTCAAGTTGCAAAATCACTGACCTTTGGATGATAGAATAAAGTTAAGGTCTTACCAAAAATGCAATTTAACTAATAATGCAATAAAACGGACTAACAGAAATAAACGGAAAACGATCAAAGATTTCACTTTCATAACTAAGAAAATTGGAGGTCTAAGTTTAAGGTCACGCACGTCAAAATTAAATAGATTTTACTTTTATAAATACTAAGAAAATTAGAAGTCAAGGTTCAAGGTCATATGCGTCACAACCTTGTTACGTCATCACAGACCCTCGCCTGTGTCGCAACCATCATCGTGGTTCACATCAACCTGAAGACATCCAACCAACTCCGACAGAAGACAGACAAAAAAGAACTTCGCACGTTCGTGACAGTGATCCTTATGCAGATCGGCTTCACTCTCACCATCGGTAAGATGAACTACTTCACGATCGGAGTTTTGAGGCAATTCACTTTACATTCAAATCTTTCTTTCAGTTCCGCTGATCGTTGTGCAAGTTCTGTTCTTCGGGAAGTCCTTAACATGCGACACGGCTTCACTTCCCTTCATGTTGTGTTTCTACCTCAGCATGTCGAACAGGTAAACTCATGAAAACTTGAACTGATCCGGGTTCTGATTCTCTTTTATTTTATGATTTACTTCCATTACAGCAAATCGCTTAACCAACTTGACAAACAAACCTTAAATAAATTGATCAATAATAATTCTGCCTCAAAACGTGGTTAACTGCGTCATGCAATTGGCAGCTTATATGACATCATCAGTGACGTAATTAAGTACTATACATCAGGCATATAGATCTTTGTAAACGATACGTCGCGATGTGATGACACATTAAATAAATTGTAACGTCACAGTGAAATCACAATCTATGACAAGAACAAAGTCAGATAAAGACAACAACATCTTATTTTTCTTCCAGTTTAGTGAACGTGGTCGTTTACAGTTTCCGCGACAGAAACTTCACCAAATCATCTCGAGATCTTCTCACAGTTTATCGTCTCTGGAAGAAAGACAAACACACAAAATTCCCTGCTAGAAGCAAAGCAACAAACTCAACATCGGTGTGAATGATCCACTCAACTCAACTCAAGTGTAATTAAAGGGAACCACTCAACTCAACTCATGGTCTTAACATTGCAAAACACACATTTAAACTTTGTTGTTTCACACTAACAAGCTGATTTAACGAATTTACGTGAACAATGGAAAATATCTTGGCAACCCAAACCTGGCCAATCAAACGCCGCATTTACATCACATTAAATCGCAAAAAGACAACGTTTGTAAATCTGTTACAATTGTTCGTTTGGGAATTGTTTTGTTTGAATCATTTTTTGTCTCAAAACACAGAAACTGTTTGTTATACCAAAGTTATAAATAGTAACATAACATTTATCTTCCCAAACATTTTCATTCGTATATTTAACCGGGTTTTTACACTGTTTTAAACATTTTTGTGTTTTGTTTTTACTGTTTTATTGTGTAATAAGTTTTTTACAGTCAACATTATCGCTTGAGACATTTACACAATTCGAATGTCTTTTTTGTAACTTTTCGCAAATGCTCAAATAAATATCGGAACAAAATAGATCGGTTGTTTGTACTGTACCTCTACACTTCACCATGAGAAATAGATTTTATAGTTTTCAAAATAGCCGTTCTACGGATGCTGCCTACATAGCATTGTTGTTTGTATTGGGATGTGTGACTTCCGTTTATAACAAGGATTCAACATTTTAAACAAAGGCAGACGAACAGCTAAACAGGGAAGTAAATGCTGTTTAGTGTCTTGTAAGTGATAAAGAAGGGAAATAAGATTTGCAAGTCGTTCAAGCCAAGTCCAAGTTTAAATCAGCCATCCAAGTGTGTAGCAGTGCCGGGTTGTATGGAGTTTTTGGATGCGTTTTCGCAAGTGTTTTGTACATGAAAACGGTTTAAAGAAATGGAAAGTTAGAAAATGATTTGGACAAGACAGGCGTAAATCAGGATTGCCAAACACAAAGCTGAACTGAAAACGTATAAAAATAAAGCGATAACTTTGTCGTTTGAAACGAAAGAGAGTGGGTCCATTACATTGGAACTTGCTACTTAATCGTTTCGGTTTTCTAAACAATCACCATTACTGGTTAATCTTTATCAAATATAAAAAAAACTAAATATTTTAAAGTCAATCAAGACTTTGACCTTATATTTTTTACAACATAGTCTTGTTGACCAACTTGTTGTGTAGCATGCTTAATAACTATAATCTCAACGAACAAAGCATTCCATTGTGAGCTAACAACCAGGTAACAATGACCGCAAATTAAACAAGGCAGTTTGAGTGGCGCCAAATCAGCAGGCAACTACCCAGCTATGTTTAAAGGGGAACCTGCAAATCATGTTTACTGCAAGTTTTCACGCTCAAATAAAGACTTTATTTAAAAAAATTCTTACGAAAACGCCCCATGACAAATTGTAACGTACAGTAAAAATTGTTTCTATAATGCATAATCATGAATTCAAATTTGCATTTCTATTTTTCGCTACAAACCAGAACCAAAGTAAATCGGGCCTGACTTGAAAACTGTTGCTATTCAATCGAGCGTTATGACATCACAACCCCACATAGATTTCTCAAGAAAACCTTCAAACAACATTCACCTTTGCTGTAGACTGTAGACGCTGTACTTTGGCGGTTACCCTTTAAGTGAGAGCCAGATAGACGAAGGCAACTTGATCTTTCCTGTACAAAGCGTTGCAGGGTCGAATGCAAGATGTAGTGAATTTGCCACAAGCTGACCATGCAAGAATGAAAAACTGGTGGGGTTCAATGTTAAAAGCCGTTGCCACTTAAGCAGTTTTGCCAACTATTGAGAAAGCAAGATAAAGTTTAGCCGTGAAAAGAAAGAATAGGTTTATGTTTGCAGTTTTTTCATTTTTGAAGCAAAACAATTGAGTAAGAAATTTTACTGATGTTAAACTCTCAAAGTAAAACAGTAAAGCTATGTTAGAAGCAAATATATGTCTTGAAAGTGTATTTCAGGACTTCACGAGGTTGCAAAGAGAGTTTAAAATGTTGTTAAACTTTAGCAACGCATTTCATATTCTACGCATACATTAATTACAAGTAATTTAAGTATGCTAAGGGCTTGATTAAGCAAGCATTGGTTTGGCTACAAACAAAACAAGCCGTTGTAGGCTCAAGGTTTTTACATAAAAGCCACAAGAGAACAGTTAACAGGCATTAGTGACTTCAATTATCACCTATAAAGTAAATGCGCATTTGCAAAAAGCTTGTTTGGCTTCAAAAACAAAGCCACTATACGTTTAAACTACAGGCATTATGCGTGATTGTATTTCAACAATAGGCATTTGTGACTTGAACTCTAATCTAATAAACGTGCGCTCAGCATTGACCAACAAGAACGAGATAGGTTAGATTGTCTTGCACGAGCAAGTTACAAGAGATTATAACAAGACCAACAACAAGGCGTAGTTCTCCCAGCGGGTTTACATTAAGCCTACCAGAGCGTGAATGCGAAACTGCTGCTTGTTGAGATGCACCAAAATGTCGTGGGATTTGAATTCACGTGGAACGGCCTAGGGTAAACAGGTCAACTTCCCACTAAAAGGTCCAACTCTAAAAACGAGTTAACCGAACCGAAACGCATATCGTCAAATACGGTTTCAACGCCTTCATTGCGCACATGGAGAATTTCTCAACAGACTTTTAATCAACATGTTATGCAGTCTATTGCTTAACGACTGTGAAAAACAATATTCGCGCCAAAGTCACTTAACAACGCACGTATCAACTTATTTCAAGTGCTACCACTAATGCAACCTTTCGAATGCGGGCATTATCACGTGTCTATGACGTCACAAGCGGCCTTGGGCCTAATGTTTACCAGTAAGTCTGCCATCGCACGTGCGGTTAGCGGTGTACGGCCATTTGTTATTCGGTATTTTTTCGCGACTTTCCCGGATGATTCTTGATAATGTTTAAAGCTGTAAGGGCGCGCAGTCGCGCTATAGTGAAAACTGGTTGAGGCTCTGATGCACAGACAGCGTGCAAGCCTGAAATCGGTTGCTTACTGAGCTTTAAATGCAGTCGAGAGTCGAGACGGCACAAAAGCTTGCTTGAATAAATTTAAAACTTTTTTATTGGATCAAGCATATTTTGTACTTTACATGAAGTTAATACTGTGTCAAATACAAGGTGTTGCACTGATAGTGTTATAATACAGTCAAGTTAGATGCTTGTTTGTTCGGTGAAGAAAAACATAGCGTCACAATTGCAAAGTCAAAACAACTGCGCAAATTTTTACGTTGTAGGCCCAAAGTTGGTGTGAACAGTTGGTTAACTAAGGTCGAACGCGCTGCATCTACGCAGAATAGTTGGCATTGGAACGATTGTATTGCAATTAGCATGCTTTGCAACAAGTGTTTCTATTCAATGGTTGAAATGAGCAATTTTAAATGCCATGTAACATTCAAAACAGTGCAAAGTGGTGTATCTTTACGAAAGTCGATTTAGTCAGAACCTGTTCGTAT
Source organism: Phallusia mammillata (assembly GCF_965637545.1). Taxonomy (NCBI): domain Eukaryota; kingdom Metazoa; phylum Chordata; class Ascidiacea; order Phlebobranchia; family Ascidiidae; genus Phallusia; species Phallusia mammillata. The sequence continues at coordinate 24,185,461 of NC_137258.1, read as the reverse complement.
TGTTTTGAGTCTTATTGTTCTGATTTTACCATTACACTCTTACCTGAGGTTTCATTCGAGGTTGACTATTTGGGGTTAGGGCTTGAGTTTCGTGCCTGAGTTTGTACAGTGTCACAATTTTGTCGTCATTTCATTTTTTTAGACACATGTAGGCTACATGCTTACAAGGTGTAAATTGTATTATTGCACACAAACGCACATCTCGTAGACCTGAACATTAGCATGTCTTCCAACTCAGTTACTTTTCTTGGCATATATGGGCTTTAAAAAATCGGTTTGTGATTAATTGAATACCTTGTGTACAACCAAGATGAATATATTCATACTGGGATCAGCCCTGAAGCGCCGATGCAGACCAGCGATCACGGCAAACTAGATTTTTCTAGCCTGTGCCTTGCCATATAAAAATGCTTGGGAGACCGACTAATTCGGGATTACGCTTTTAATAGGCCTGCCGTGCTATGATTTGTTTACAACCATGTTGTTTTTACTTTGCATGCGCAGAGTATAAGCCAATAACATTTTGCTTCTACAAGCTACTGTGACATTATAACAAGATTTAATAATCTGCAATGGATCCGACCACTAACGTCCCACTGGAAAACATGGCGAACTCTGATGCTCCCAAGACATTCAGCGTTGCGGATTACTTGGTATTTGGCTCCCTCTTTCTGGTATCTGCCCTCATTGGATTATTCTTTGCCATCAGGGACCGAAATAAGAAGACGTCAGAGGATTACTTGTTGGCTGGAAGGTAAGGTGTTCATATGGAGAAATACGAAATATTTCAAAAACTTTTGTACTGCTACGATCAAATTTCAAAAGATGATTATGGAAAATGTTCACATTTTAAAAGTGAAAGTTATAATTCAAATCAGAATTACGTTCTTTTCATGCACCGCGAATAAAAAAAACTATAGTTGGAAATATACTATCATTGGTGCTATTTGAATAAGATACAGCCGTTGACACATAGATAAATACAAAGTTCCTTAACCTTCTAACATTTGAATTGCAGTCACATCTTCTCAGCCCAAACATACGAAACAAACGGTTCAAGATAGCGGCAAATGTTAAACGTATATTTCGCATAACTAACTTTGTGTCACTTTAAATTGCGTGATGGTGAACAACTTTGCGTCTAACCCCAGTCAAAACGTACTCTAGCCCTGCATCGATGGGTTTCGAACCCATGACCGAAGCCTTTATAAGCAATTTCAATTTATTATGCGTAGTGGTGAACGACTTTGCATCAACTCCAATCAAAAGTACTGAAGGCTTGCAACCTCTTTAAATCTTTTCAAAAAACATTTACATTTCTTCGTTTTTTTCACGCAGGAAAATGAGTGGCTGGCCTGTAGCGCTGAGTCTTACAGCAAGTTTCATGTCAGCAATCACAGTCCTCGGTACTCCAGCTGAGGTTTACAGATACGGGACCATGTTCTGGTGGTTTTTCGTCGCCTACACACTGGTAGCGATCATCACTGCAAACGTGTTTGTGCCGATCTTCTACAACATGGGAATTTCAAGCACATACGAGGTACGGCATAGAAATCTTAACCCAGTTTTTTTTTAAATGGGGAAGAAGTACAAAGAGCTTTTGATGTCAACGACTTCTTGTTTTGCAACGAGCTTTAAAAGTTTTCGCGAGTTTTTTTGTTTACAAGAGAAAACTGCAAAGCTTGCCAGGCATTGACTTATAACCTCTGCAAGCAAACTGCAACTCCCTAATCGACCTCCAAGTCACTCTCGTTTTTCACAAAAACTTTTTTTACACTGTAATATTTTGAGATTTTGTAAGATAAAATCTGTGGGAATTTAAATAGAGTTATTCGAACCCAGGTTTCCAAACCACAGTCGTTAATGAGGGAAGAAAGTTGTTGAAGACATTTGCACTTCAATTCCACTTATGCAAGCTTTAATGTATCTGAAACCTTGTTTGTGGTTTTCAGTACTTGGAACGTCGATTCAGCAAACCAGTTCGAGTAGCTGGAACCTGTGCCTTCATTTTACAAACTGTCCTATACATGGGCATGGTCATGTACATGCCAGCTTTGGCTCTTAACAAAGGTATAGTGTTTAAATTGTTGCTTGTTTGTGAGATTGTGACACAAATGTACCTACATCCATTCACTTTGTTGTGCTTCAAGTCGTCTTAGCGTTGCGCAGCAGATTCCGGGATACTCAGTAAGGCTAATACAACGTATCATAGGATTGTCAATAACGATAGCAATAACTCATTAAACACGGCTACACTTGGAAAACGAACTGCGACTTTTTAGTTGGGAGATCTCTCAGAAGATGTTATAAGTGCAAATATTGCGCAAATGACCTTTTGTATGAAACCTAACAATTCCTCTCTTTCTAAGTATTCAAAAATAAACAAAAAATATTTGATAGTGGGAGTAGAAAATGTGTAAAATATCTCCTCTGTTACTTAGGAGGGGACATCCCCAAGTCCACTATGAGCCCCTATTTGTTATGTGCAACCAACCACAAGATTGAAATAATTTTTGGGCGGGAAACAAAACAAACGTTCTTCTGTTTGTTCGCAGTGACCGGTCTCAGTCTCACTGTGTCTATTGTGGTCACTGCTCTGGTGTGCACCTTTTACACAACGATTGGTGGAATGAAGGCGGTGGTGTGGAACGACGTAGTACAGGTACGAGTGAAGCTGTTGCTGGTGTTGTAAGATAGACCCCAAACCAAGAAGCACACAGCAGACATTTCCACAAAATCAAATGTCATCATTAGTTAAATAGTGCATAAGGAAAACGTTTTTTCTACACCACTGGCATTTTTGGTTTTAATAAAGCTATACTTTTCAAACGTGTGTCTTGTGTACCTAATATCTGTAGTGTCAAAAAAAGCGCTTTGTTATTCAGTTAATTTTTTTTTCCATTTTTTTTTCTTTTTTTCTCAGTAAATGGAACGCAATGTGTCAAAACCACTGACTTGTTCGCTTTTATTTGTCGCAGTGTTTCGTCATGTGGATTGGCTTCACTGCGATCATAGTGAAGGGAAGCATGGACGTGGGTGGATTCGCTAAAGTGTTTGAGATTGCAAGCGAAGGAGGGAGAATCGATTTCTGGCAGTAAGTCGGTTTTCGATTAAAATTTCTTCAAAACGAATTAATATTTGTGCTGTAGAGACGTTCTTTTCGGTATTTTACGGTTGGAATTTTAAACACAATTCTGCCTGGCTAAAAAACACACATTCATAAAAAATTTGCTGCGGCTAAGATTCACTCTATTCCAAGCGTTTGAAAAATCGCTGTGAACATCGACAGTGTAGTCAATTGAAAACAAACTATGCCTTTTGTAGGCACCAACGGGGGAAAACTTATGCGAGCCCAAAAATATCTCGCTAGTCCCGAGGTTTAAACCAACAACGTTGTGACTGTAATACTGGGGAACACTACACACATTACTGAAAAAGTGGCGAATCAATAAACTCAAAAAACGAATCATAAACTCCTGGAGAACGTGTACGTAAACTTTCAACAATCGCTGTTGGTATCACCAGTGCAAATTTTCAAACACAAACCTGTAGGCAACAAGAGAACACATCTGATTTAAGTTTTTAAACATAACGCTGGTCCTGAGATTCGAACCCGCAACCTTTTGACCCATTCCGTTTTTCTTAGTTTCGATCTTGACCCGCGAGTTCGCCATTCATTTTGGTCAGTCACCATAGGAGGAACACTGATGTGGTTATCAGTTTATGCGATCAATCAATCCATGGTTCAACGCTACCTCAGCTGCAGAAGTCTTTACCAAGCAAAAATGTGAGCAAACTGCTGAGTCACCTTACGTTTCTATGGCAATTAGTTGGTTTGAAACAATGCTTAGTCATCATTTAACTGCTATGCTTATTAGTTAGTTTTATCTTGTGTCTGGTCACAACATTTTATACAACTTTTCTATGCCAATCTTTGAAATATTGCTGAGTCATCATAGCGGTGCTATGCCAATTTGTTCCTTTAAAATATTGCTGAGTAATCAAAACTTTTCTGTGGCAATCATTTACCAGTGCTTGTTTGCATTTCCAGGTCTCTATACCTCAACGACGTTGGTTTATTTTTCGTTATTAGCCTCGCGTCAATTGCTGGACTAGTGATGTACGCTGTGTATGCGAACTGCGATCCGCTCGCCAACGGCGACGTCGATAAATCAGATCAGGTGTGTACCGCTATGTGTGGTGCCAAAGTACGAACACTTCATGCGGTAGATACTTTGAGTTAAAGATGCCTCTACTTTGATTTGTAGACAAATTAAAATTGTGGTGGATAAGAAAGCACGATAAAACTAAAACGCACTTAACTATTAGATTTAACTACACAACAAACATACAATTGTTTCTTGGTTGTGGATAAATATATTTGACATCAACAGCATGTATTGTTAAGTTTAAGTTTAAACTTCCTTTTCGTTGACTGTCATCAACTAAATAAATAGAAATGAAGATTAACACAATTTAGATTCCTGCAATCCTATGCTGTTTATCACACTATGCTCGGTGTAATGCAATTTCAATGTTTAAACTAACTAACCAGTCACCATTTATGCTATAGCTGGTGCCGTATCTGGTGTTGGACATTCTAAGCGTTGCACCGGGTATTCCGGGCATATTTGTGGCAAGCGCTTACAGTGGAACATTAAGGTAAGTCTGGCCAAGTTACAAAACCACAATGTTCTTCTGAGCTGTGCAAAGTCTGCAATTTTACTGGGAAAGGTTGAACGAGACCTTACTTGTTAGATGCATAGGTTCAAAAAAAAACAAGAAGTTATCTGTGAAAAATATGCATTTCTTCATTTTTGTATTGTGTTAGTTATTTACTTTAGTTACAGTTTGACTTTAGTTTTGTTGCATTTTATAATTATAAAATGTTTGACGTTTACCAACCAACGTAGAAAATAAAGGAGAAGCATTGCCACGTTCCGTTTTATCCAGTAAACTAACTACGTTTTAACACACCCTTTGTGTACATTATAAAGTTTGTTAAAGCTAAACCGCGTCACTAAGACATTTATAAATGTCAACGGTATCCTAATAAACTTGAAATGAAACTCTCTTATCTCTCTCGCAGTACTGTGTCGACTGGGATAAATTCGCTTGCGTGCTCAACATACGAAGACCTCATCAAGCCGTTTAAACCGAATATATCCGGAGAAAGAGCGTTGACTATTTCTAAAGTACTCGGTAAGTGATAAGCTCTTGCAATCCGCAATTGGGAACAACAAAAATTCAGAATTACCAGCATCCGTCTAGTCTAGTTTGACTTTCTCGATTATTATCATTATCATCATCAGGCAATCAACCATGCTGTTGACAGCCATCAGTGCAAAGCCTTTACCAGATATGATTTCATTGTCCAAAGGGATTACCACAAACACTTTCAAACATGAATTTAAAAAAAAAAAACTTTTAAACAAGAAACATTTAAGTATGAATGTACACTGTACAGCAACTTGTCACAACTTTGCAATATCTTTCTTTATTACGTCTTAATGGCCTATTGTGCCATCCTTTTTTGTGTTGCCAAGTTAGCAATTTCCTAAATTGGTCACCTGATGATGACAACAGTAAATGCAAAAACGTTATGAAGTTTTAAACACAAATATTGGGTTGTATTTTCTTGCTAACAACTTTTTGTGTTCATTACTTTCTAGTCGTGGTTTACGGTCTACTTGGATTAGGCGTGGCATACTTGGCTTCGTTGATGGATAGAATCCTCACTATGGCCTTGAAAATGTTTGGGATTATTGGTGGACCTATGCTCGGAATATTCTGTCTTGGGCTCTTTACACCAGTAGGAAATTCTTGTGTAAGTTGATGTTGAAATCCAGACATGCTGTTGACAGTTGGGTTGTCAAGTGTGTGGGCTAGCGGAAGGCATTGTTCGGAACGCATATGGCACCGTTAGGCTGTATCTAGTTAAGAGGCACGTCAATGTATACACTTTAGTTCAGCATGTGGTTTTTAATCGTTGCTAAAACCATATGGCGCCATTTATAGGCAGCAGCATACCAACCTATAATGCAATGCAGCTTCTTGGACATTGATCACCAAAATATAATTTTCCTGTTAATTCAGTAATTACATGTTGTGAATACAATAACAGAGAAGATTTTAAATGCGTCTATTGCTAAATTATATATTTTTAACTGACTTAAACAACAATTAACGTTAAATGTCCTTTTCAACATGAAAGATTGTCTAAATCAACGTTCACCTAAAACCGGTTTTGAAACTGTTGCTTCCTTTATCCTTTCTAAATTACTGTATAATTGACGGTTCATTTTAACTTGGCAGTCAGCAAATGCTTTTGTATGTTTTAGGGAGCTTTGGTGGGTCTTTTCGGGGGTCTGACCATGGGTATTTGGATGGGGATCGGTTCCACTCTTTACCATCCAGCTGATGAGTTTATAAGATTGCTACCAGTTACAACCGCAAACTGCACCAGTGTAAGTTGGAAAAAGCTGGTTTCATAAACTACATTGCTTTCTATTTGGAAGTTTAAACTAAAAGTATTATGGAGGTATTGCAAACGTCGTTACGTTTGTCTTGTGTTTTCAAACATTACAACAATAGCTTTGCTCTATAACACAACAACAAAACAAAGCATATTTAAACGTCACAGTTATCTGGTAATAGGCCTTGACGTCAGCTGCTTTCAACGTCACATCAGCGCCTGAACCTCTGGTGCCCACTGGCGGATTGATAGACTCCCTGTACGCGCTGTCTTACTGTCATTACAGCACATTTCTTGTACTCTTTACGTGGGGACTCGGTCTTCTAGTGAGTCTGCTCACAGGTGAGTTTAGTAAATACAAATTCAGAACTAAGTGAGTCGAGCTTAAGGGGAACAGATTACAATGTTTATGTTTACCTAAATCATGTGAAAAACCTGGTGAACCAAACGCTTCCTCAGTATTTTTAAAGGCGTGTTCTTCAGTATAAGTTTCATAGTTTCGAGGGCGTGAAGTGTTAAACTTGGTGGGCGCCATCACTTTAAGATAAAGAACTTCCAAAAACTAATGTAATGTGTACCCACAGAATAAACTTAACAGTACACGTTTTATAAAAACAAATCATGTCGTTTTAACAGCAAAGGAATGCAGAACGTTTTTGTGAAGAATTGTCATCTGTGTTCGGTATTTGTAAAATCACCAGGGCATCACTTATTTTCAATTCTTCCATCTTCAGGAGGAATCGGCTCCCGGAGGAACGTGATGCAGGATCTTCTCGCCTTCCCCGGCGACATCTGTTGTTGCCTGGCAACCACCGGATGCGCGTGCGGCAAGAAGAAGACGGGATACGTGGGAGCGAGTCAGAAGGACGACTTCATCATTGACCAATCAGATCTGAGCTCATAAAAAAGATTTTCCAATTTCTGAAGAAGTGACTTCAAGCCCTAGATCAGTTGTATTGGAAATTGTAACATTCAGTGATAAAGTGGCCTAATACTATTACCAGATCAGTTGAATTGTAACACTCACTTACTGAGTGATAAAGTGACTTAGACTTTGACTAGATCAGTTGAATTGTACGGTTTCAAGCATTCACATGTATCGAACTGCAAGTTGTTTCTCTTTTCAGGGATACAATGTACGTTTCATGAAGTTGTGATAGGGAAATATGAGTTTTGCTTTTGTGCAAAACATTTTTGGCAAGCTTTATCTTAATCATCAATCATATGGTTACTACAGAGTGTGTCGTGATCGCTGGTCTGCATGAACGCTTCATGACTGATCCTAGTTATGAATGTATGAGATTTTCATGATCAAGCTTTAATTTGCAATTTTTGCATCCTGCTTTTTTGTATTAAATTTGTTTTGAATCTTTCCTGGCTTTTTCGAATAAAGGTGTCCTGCTTACCTTCACCGAATTGTTTGCTATTCTTTTTTCTGCCGTTATGTTTTGTTTAAGGTTAATGATTTTATGTGCCTATTTACGCTTATTATGTATCTTAAAAACCATTTCGGAAACCGACATGAAATAAAACACCTTGGAAAACGTTAAAGATGAAATAATCGGGGTCAATTTGATAATCTAGCATTTAATCCAACGTGTTTATGTGCGTTTGTTATTCAACCTATTCTGTAATCTTTTCATTACAAAACTATTTTTCACTAAAACCATTATTGCTTTATGATGCCATTAGGTGCCTTTGTTTCTTTACCGTTGTTATCATCTGCCGTTCAAATACAAAGACTTAGAGACCTTGTAGGTCAAACAGAGTGTATACTATTCGGAACTTATTGTTCACAACAATCTCTTTCATGTTTTTAATTTTTGTTGACTTTTGACCTATTCCTTAAAATAAACGTTCCTAGTCGTAGATAATTTTAGCATCAAGAAAGCAAATTTGACATGTTTTAGGAGTAGGAGGTAAATAAAAGCAAAAATTTTATATGTATGCAAGTGTTAAAGAATATTGGGATTGCATTTTACTATCAACATCTGCGTTAAAGTAACTATTGAATACAACTGTTGAACGAAAAACATTTCATACTTCGTTACCTGAAGTCTACATACAAATGGCCGCGGGCATTTTAAACAAATAAACGAATAACTTCAAATGTCCATTAGCTGTCCGCGATGATGTTAAAGTAAATACACAAAGGCCAAACAGGTTCGAATGTAATTAGTAAATTGATTGTTGAGACAATGGTCATTGTCAGACAATCACAAGAATGAGTTATGGCAGATAACCAGGATCTTTATTTTAGAGATGTTTAGGTTTGTATATAATAAAACAGATAAAAAAAAAACTTTAGAGTTGTAAATTATTAATGTAGTTCATAACAATGCACAGTATAATGTGTATCTAAGGTGTATTGTTTGTTTTTATTGTATCTGTAAGGGTTTTTTGCATTTTTTTCCGTAAACTGTTGCCACTTTTCACTTGCAGTTATTTTACGCGTTTACCGTAGACGATTTAATTTTTAGTGGCGGCTTACTTGAGTTAACAATGCCAGGTCCAAATGCGGCATCGAAGAATAAAAATAGATATTTGCAAAATAACATAACATCGCTTGATTACAACCAGAATTCAACAACAACAGTCAAGACAACAACAATCGCAAAATCTACAAACAGAGTTGCAACAGAAATAAACCCTGTGGAGCAATTTACAAATAAGGCTGGAGCAACAAATAACGCTGTGCTAACTACAACTTTAGAGACCGGAAAAAGACAGCTACCTCAAACTATTTCAACACCGAACTGGGGCAACGTTTCAGCAGGTAAAGCAATTCCAGTTACCCCAGCACAAAATTTGGGCGACTATTTAGCAAGTAAAGAATTTCTACTTACCCCAACACCGAATTTGGGCAATTCAGCAAAGAAAGGACCTCCAGTAACCCCAACTCCAAATTTGGGCAACTATTCAGCAAAGAAAGGATCCGCAGTAACCTCAGCATCAAATCTGGGCAAGGTTTCGAATTCAGCAAAGAAAGGATCTCCAGTTACCCCAGCACAAAATTGGGGCGAAAATTCAGCAAGGAAAGCGTACCCAGTAACCCCAGCAGCAAATTTAGGCAACTATTCAGCAAAGAAAGAACCCCCAGCACCAAATTTGGGCAACTTTTCAACAAAGAAAACATCTTCAGTTACCAAAACACCGAATCGGGGCATACATTCAGCAAGAACAGAACCCAAAGTTACGCCAGCACCAAATTGGGGCGAAAATTCAGAAACTAAAGGGTCTATAGTTAGCCCGGCGTCATATCGAGACTTTCCAATCGACAAACAAGCACCAGCTTGGTCAGTGCAATCGGGTAATAAAGAATCAAATATATTACAGGGATTCCAACTTGGCAACACAAGTTACATTAGTAATGTAACGGAATCACAAACACAATTTTATAACCAATCATCAGGGGACTTCACTAACATCACCTATTACCAACCTCAGTACGGTAAATCACAGTTACAGTTGGGCACAGATTTATGCGGATTTCCGGGGTTTTGCAAACCTTCTGCTTACACGGAATGTACCCACAAGGCACTGCGCGACTGTGAGCACTGCAGCATGGCTGGAGCGGCAGTTTTTGGCGGGATTTTCGTTCTGCTAGGGCTGACGATTATCTTAGCAAATTTGCTTGTGATTTTAGCGGCACGAAAAAGCGGAGTAAAAGATACGTTTGGAAAGATTAAAGCTTCATTGGCAGTGGCTGACATGATTTTGGGTAAGTGTTGTGAATGTTTTGTATACTCTTAATATTTCACAGCAATGCTTAGTTTTCAAACACCATCAGGTGACTGATTTTCAAAAAAAAGACACACAAAAGTGACACTGAATTCAGCTAAATGGATAACGTTATATCATTATCTGCCTTGTATATTGCACGCCTTGCCATTTGGAAATGCTTAGTGGCCGACTGATTCGGTATAACGTCTTTAATGGGCCAGGCATACTATGATTTAGAAAAAGTGTGTCGTGATCCCTGGTTTGCATGAAGGCTTAAGGGTTGATCCATGTTATGAATTTATGTTCATCAGTAAAACACTGTATTATAATTTTTCAGGTTTGCAATTCCTTGTCGTGGCAATCTACAACTTCGGTTGGACGTTGGCCAGTACATCGCTAGAACTTGAAAACCGCCAACTATCCTTACACGGTTCTTCAGTTGCTACAATATTCGGGCTAGCGATTCTTCTGCCCTTTGCCGCATCACTCTACCATCTGATGTTTCTCAGCGGACAGCGCTTGTACGCCATCAAGTGGCCGTTCTCGTACAGACTCCAGAAAAGGAGAAGCGTCAAGTTTGGACTTGTAGCGGTTTGGATTGCTGCTGGCATCTCCGCTTCGGTACCAAGTCAGTAAAATTGTTACAACTTACAATGACTTTCCAATAATGCTCCAGAGAAATGTACAGTGTTGCAAACTTACAAATACATTTGCATTAGTGCTGACAACTAGTTACGGATTTAAGATTTTTAAGATCTGTTGATCAAAGAAAAAATTACAACATTGAAAGAATTGCTGCTTGTCAATAGGAAAATATATATATTTTGGTGGGGGCAATTAGACATTGCATTTTTAGGTGAAAGTGTCCTTGACACAAAAAACGCTGAGGACCATTACAGGTCAACAGTTTAAAGATTTGAGGTTCCCCAAAGACTCCTTCAATTTAATCGAGATAAATCACACATTTTTCTGTTTCAGCCTGGTTTCCCAACCATCTCGTGTTCACGTACCAACACAATGTATTCTTGTTTCTAATTTCTGAAAAAAACTTTGACCGTGAAAGCCGTTACGCCGTCGTCACTGTCCTCTCCCTGTTCTTCGTCCTGCCGTTTGTCATTATGGTAAGTTTAAATCCGTGAAGCAATTATCCATTTGGTGCACAATTTCGAGTTACAAGATATGGGTTATTAGATTCCGTGCTGGTACAATGTTTATTCGAAGCAATTACCATTTTGCACAGATATATTCTCTTAATATTTTATTCCCATAATTAAATTACAATTAGCAGTCTTTATTTAGATATAGGTATTATATAGGTATCGTGATGGTTACCTATATACTTTGTAACGCTATACACGGATCTGTTTATAAGTTTAATGAAGCATGTACACTTTTCAGTCAATTTTGGCCGTTATTTTTCTCACTCAATTAAAATTGTTCTGTTACAACTTGTAGTCCTATTTTGCAGACACTTTTGACCGGCTCAACCGCGATTGCGGTTCGCAGAGGTCTGAATCAGAATCCAAATCGACGCGACAAGAACAATCGGACAGCGGATAAACGCGAAGTCGCCGCGTGCAAGACAGTAGCGATGATGCAAATCGGATTTACACTTTCTTTAGGTGTGAAAAAACTTTTGATGCAACTAATTATTCTACAGCAACTAGATTTGCAAGGTTTCAAGTTTAAAAATATGTTATGTTTCAATATTGTAACCAAGGTATTGCTTAAATGACGTTGTAGTTCTAAATTCGTGACAATAAGATAACAATAGCATTAAAGCGTTTACCAAATACCCGCAATATTGACGGTTTATAATCAGGGCCGAGTAGTTTAACGAGCACAAATAAAAAAGTGAAACAACATGCTCTATAATCTCACATGAATTACTTTAAAAATATGTAGGGCCTAACCCTCCTAAGTCACCAAACGCCCGATTAAAGTTCTTTAAATACAAAGCTTAGGTTCGTATTTTCAATAACAATTTGATAAAATTAACGGGTGCTGGATACAGTTTGCGTATATCTAGTTCGTTTGCAGTGAAATAACGTCATTAGTTTTAACTTTGTTTTAGTGCCTGTTGTCGTCGTGTACTCGATGTATTACATGGGAAAACTGCCCTGTGACAAAGTTTCGATTCCCTTCGCTGTTTGCTTCTATCTCAGCATGTCAAACAGGTGAATAGTTTTCATTTTTACTTAAACCAGCTTGAGTAGCAAGAATACAAACAACCCAAAAGAGCAACACGTTTTTTAGGACCAAACATGGAAGCAATTCATTCCGGAATCTTATATTACACTAATAAACGATGACACTGCCCCTGTGTGACCCAACAGCATGTGGTGTTTGAACTATTATTTTCGAAATTTAAAGCGTTTTGTCTTTAGTCATTCCGATCACATTTTAACACTTCTACAGGCAGACATATATAGACATAGGTATATCAATAATAATGTATTGTCACCAACCATTCAGTATCAAAAATACTGATCTTCGGCAATAAATTCTCGGGTTTAACAGACTGGGTCCGCCCACTGCTGAAACTTATACATACTCATGTCCTCCTTTAACACATATTGATTTCGTTTTAGTCTGACAAACGTGGTAATCTACAGTGCCCGAGACGCAACGTTCAGCTCATCCGTTGCAGCCATCTTACCTTGCTGCAAGAAATATCGAAGGAGCCCGACCCAACCTTCGATTTCGACAAAACCAACCGTCGAAGCAACCACAGTCGGAAACAATACATAAAGTGACTCAAGCAATCTTAATAGACAAAGCATTCCCCTGTAAAAGTTTTGAAAAACCTGTGAAATACCTCACAGCACAGCGGGACTATTAAAACTCCAAGATTGAAGTTGAAATAGTTTCTATGTAGTGAACGGGAGTCCTTTGTTGGTGACAATCGTCTTAATTAACGTTGAATGTAGATTGCGAGACATATAAAACAAAAAGCCACGTATTCTCTTTTTCTTAGAAAAAAGCGCAGAAGTGAAAAACATGCACCCAGAGCAAGAAACATTTATTTATTTGGTGCCTAACTGCATGTCGTACAGTTACAATCTTTGAACAGACGATGCAGTATCAACTGGTAACATCCGACTTGGCGGTTCATTTAAATACTGATGCACAAATTCCCGTGGTCCCTCAAAATCTTAATATGCCTTGTCTATCCAGCCCTGAAGGTAACCACTTGACCAGCTTAAGAGTATGAAAAATAAAAGGAAACGGCCCTTGGCCTAATTTACTTGCAGAGTTTTCGCATCTCGGTTAGTTTCTAGTCATATTGTTTCACACACCTCCAGTCACAAATACTTGTAGGTTTGGAAATGAGAGTGATAAAGATTTCAATTAAAATATCAATTGCAATTCTGAGCTCAATTGTGGGTCAGAACGTGGTACAAAACTTACACAGGAGCCCACGAAGTTCTTTTTACAATCCGCTTTTTATAATCCCGCATCTTCACTTACATCAATGATAAACAAAACGACAATCAAATGTACCTTAGCTTGTCCAAAATATCCGCATATTACCTGTTCAACGCTATCGTTGATTTATTAGATTAGCCTAACAAACAAAAGATAAGAAAGCAATTATCTCCTGCATATACCTTTACCAATACAATACCTGTGCTGTGTTTATTCCTAAAACACAAGGAAGGGGTTTTCAATGAATCCACTGTACACTCGCGTTTCAAATTTCCAAACCTGCACCTTTAAGAAAAAATGCCTAATACCAATACCTTTACCAATACAATACCTTCGTTGCTGTGTTTATTCTTGAACACAAGGAGAAGACATCAACGGATCCACAATGAACATGTAGACCAAAATTGCCTCTGAAAAAAATGCCTAATACCTTTACCAATACATTACCTTTGTTGCTGTGCTTTGTTAAAAAACATGATGGAGTAACCAACAAATAATTCTTCCATTGCTAGCTTCCAACTGTAGGTTGTACCTTAAAACTTCCAAATGCCTAATACCTTTACCAATACATTACCTCTGTTGTTCTGCTTTCTTCGTAAAATAGCTTAAGACAATCCATTGACCCACCGTATTTTTCCCATTGCCAAAGTCCAATATGACGTTGCATCTTTACATTGATTTTTTTACATCCTATACCTTTACCAATACAATACCTGGTTGTACAGCTGCGTATGCTAAACCATCATGTATGTTTGTTTTTTTAATGTGAAGACAAATTTTTGCAAGGAAGTGAGAGCACAATATCAATTCACCGCAGGAAAATAAAGACCTTAAAATAGCAAATAACATCACATTTAAGCAGTTAAAACATGGCCGATGCTATTATAATGTATTGTTACATCATTTAAAACAACTTATTGTTTACAAAATAAACAATGTTAAACTAACAATCATTCAAAAGCAATTCAAAATAACATACCTGTTTATAGTGACAGTGCTCAAGCAGCATCTCACACAAAAATGTGCAGTTGTTAAAATATGGTTTTCACAGTCTTGACTTGTAATGATCAAATGTTTTTTTTTCCACAATTGTTTTCAAAACCAAATCTACATGTTGCAAATTTTAGGCATCTGTGTTAAATATTATGCACAAATGTTGTTAAAACGGTTGTAACGTTCAGTGTAGACATTAAAAAGAGCTTACCTTTAAGGTAATGTACTTAAGCGCAGCAGGGTAACTAACTTTTAGTTGGAACGTCTTTTGCTTCTTTATCTGCTGTAAATATACCTTTGTACCTTATAATAAAAGCTAGCCTAGTATTCTTTAACAAAAATAAAACATAAGGCTTTAGGTAAGTTTAATATGTTAATTACCACAACAAAGGCCCTAAACTCTGCCAGATTGCATAACATTTCTTCACTGCACAACAAAACAAGCCTGCTCCGAACAAAACTCTACACAACAGGCGCTTGTGACGCAACAATCACTTCGGCACTTTTCGAATTCTCCCTGTGGTATTCGCTTAAAGTTCACAACGGTTCCAGTAATTTCTTATATTTTGCTATTTTTTATGCTTTATTTTCAAAGGTATTTTCATTTGCACATTTCTTAACTGGAATGGGCAATCGCAAAATATTATTTACTGAAATATAGCGTGAATTTTTCATCAACTAAAAACTAGGTTAAATAATTTTTCCGCTTAAACCGGTACAAGGTAAAATTTACATGATTGAAATCGCTAATACTTTGTTCATGAGCTCTCTAACAGTAATGCACAAATTCAAAGGCCCTATGATGTTTAACTATTTTATTACTGTAATTTAACTATTTATATATGGTATTGCAGTGGTGGGATTCAATTTTTGTCAGCCAGTTCTATCTCAAAAGTCATATTTTTCAGACAGTTCTGTTACAAAAAGTCCATTGACAGTAACCAGTAATGCTAACCGGTTCGCCGATCTCATAAAATTTCATGAGACGGGTCTATAGCAGTGGTTCCCAACCTTTTTTTAACGCGACCCAAATACTCATCAAAATTTTGTTTAGTGGTTTCTCGAGACCCATGTTTGGGTAGCGACCCATACTTTGAGAACCACTGACTTAGTCGAACAAAGCTAATGAAAACCCATATTTTTTTAAACTCCTTTAACAAGGTTTGTATTATTGCTTCTTTAGTACCCTGTTTTAATTTTTTTAATATTTCACAGATGAAAGTAAATCTTGCTTGTGACACACTAAGCTGGAAAGTGGGTAGATGTTTAAGCATTGTTAAAGGGTCAGAGGGAACTTCTGAGTATGTTCTACTGTTCGCAAAGTGTGCATACCTTGCACAAAAACAAGATAAAAACAAAATGCTTTTAGATGGTTTGAGATAATGAACTGCGGATGTAAAAATCCTATCAGATCTGTAGATGATGAGCGGCTAAAATGGCTTGAGAACACATTCATTAGCTACCTAACAAACTGGAAAGTAAGTCTATTTTTTTCTAATGTACATTTCAAAAATTCGTTTTTATTGGTTTTATTCCAATTTATATTTAAATGGCAGAATGAAGTTTTGCCCAAACACAAAAATGAGGAAAAGAGAATCATGCCCCTTCCAACCCTTAATGGCTTGGTTTTCACAACAAGAAATTTTATTAAACTAAGCAAACAACTATTACAAACTATGGAGTATGTTTGTTTGAAAACCTTGACGCAAGATGTATTGGAAGCTTGTTTCGGATCTATAGTAAAGACAGCAATGAAATTGTCCGTAAAAATCATTTTGTTACCCTGTAACATTTGTTTCAGAGACTACTTGGTCGTCGGTCAACAAACCCGGACATTAATCAGGTTGGTTATGGCATAAACCATATCAGCCAAAGAAAAGGAATAAAAAAAATTAAGGGTGGAAACACAACTTTTGGAAAGAAAAATCCTTGGACACATCTTTGCAATGAGCCAATTCCATCAAAAAAGTTAAAGTCATAACATCTCTCTGTAATTTAATGTACATAAATGTGGTTCCAAAATGCTTGACTTTGTATAGTTCCCATGACTTTTTAGTCTGCATTTATGCAACTTATCATTGTAATAGATTGCTGCTTTTTAAAAACATATGTTTATTTAAAAAATGTTATGATAACAGTACAGATCAGAAAAAAACTTAATAAAGGGGTTCCTAAGTGGATTTCTTTTTAAGACTAGCCCGGAGGCCTAATGTTTGCCCTAAGCTATTTTTTTGTTTGGTTTGCAAAAGCTTTTTTGCAAAATTGTGGGAGACTGCAACAACAAATAAATTTAACATGAAATTAAGCACATTATACACATTATCATCTTGAACAGAAATGTTTGAAAGTAAATCGCCATATTCCTGTTGTGCCTGCACAGAATCTGTTAATGTGCTGAAATTTATTTCAGCAGGATTTTTGCTTGCTTCATTACAATGCAGAATGTACAGCCTTGTTAACAGTGCCAGGTATGCTTTACTTGGGTGTTGGAGGGAGCCTTTATGTTTTTCAATTAGAACACTAAACTGACCCAAAGAAGTTGTACCACAAAATAACTTCACCACACTTTTCTTTTCCTGAAATTTAGTCAATGCTTTTTTTATAGTGTAACCCCCAATAAATTCAATAACATCTTTTTCTACATCATTTGGCTGATAGATTGACTGTGGCACGTCTGTCTTCGCTGCTGTTTTATGGAAAATAATCATCTTAATAATTTTTAAAGTCTGCCTGGCAGCTTCGCTTTCTGAATCAATAGTTTCAAACAAAACAGTTTTATTGAATACTTCTGAAAAACTTCCAACTAGGTTCTCAGCACTAGAATATTTCATAATCCACGAGTTAAAAACTTCACAACCTTCTCTGCTTAGTTTTGGCAGCACAATGTCCTGACTTGAAGCTATGCTTTCAAGCGTTGAATTCTCGTGGACTTGAGAACAGCCGCTGCTTTCCTCGTACATTTTTTGTTCCTCCATGTCCCAAAACCCCAGAAGTCCCACTGTCATATTCATTTTTTTAAATTATAATAAAGAATTATATACATTAGGTTGCGTAAAGACTTCTAAATTGCCTGGAATTTTAAGATAAGAAACCTAAATGCATCAAAACTCGCGTTTTTAACAGTTTACAATAAGGCGCTTATTTGTTTCCTAACACTGTTGTTCATGCGTGACGAAAATGACGTAACAATGGAGTTGCCATTCCAGGGTTTTAGTATTCTATGGTAGAACCCACTTCGTCAAACCGGTTAACACGTGGTTTTCAGCTTATATGGGCACATTATGCAGGTACAAAAATACATTTGTAAGGCCCAGTGGTAAACTGTACCACAATTTTGAATAATATTTTATAGCACGGTTGTTATTTTGGTGATGGACGTATTTGAGGTGACGGGGTTTCCTGTGTTAGAGGGCTAATACGCAGTAACGCGACCAGTTCAGGATTCAACTGACATCTTGTTGGCTTTGGAAAAGGGCAATGGCGGTTTATAGCCTGGCACTGATAATTGTTGACAAACATGTCATATATCAGACGTAGATATGAAATGGGACCCCTTGCGGTAAGTAAACACCACATTGTGGCAATCCATATATGTTGCTGGTCGACAATACCGCACCTAAATGCAAATGCAACTGTCTAAAAAACCAAGTACGGCTTAGAATGTGTGTTTCAGGTTCCACAAATTGAATGGATAAAACTCTCAACGTTCACTGTAGGGACAGTGGGGACAATATTTAATTTGTCGGCTAACCCGTCTCAAGGGACATTAATATTGCAAAACAAACGCAAATAGATTGAGTTATCACTAACTATCGTATAAAGTCATAACATAAAATATTACTCGTTCAATCAATTATTGACAGACTTGATGGCGATTATCGTTCACAGATTAACTTTCTGTTAACTATGTTTTTTTCACGGGGTTCGAACCAAGGACACTCCCGGGGACGAATCCCCGAAATCCCGTTTTTTTTATTATTTTATCAGCAGGCTTGGTTATAATTCTGCAAGTAGTGTGTTGTTTGTACATGAATTTGCACGCAGTAACAAAAGAGAACTTGCACTCGGTTTTGTTTACCATACATCATTTGCCGCGCAAGATATTACAAGCTAAAAGGACGTAGCTCATTTGGTGTAGAGAGGACTTCCTCTATCATAGCCATAACACCAAGGCAGTACGAGTTTATCAAGCGAGAACCACTTTAAACGTGAGCTTAAGAGAAGGAGAAAGAGATAAACGCAAACGTCAACGACTGAAGGATCCTGTTGTTGTTTGTAACTGTTTGATTTAAGGAGCATTGTTGCGGTAGTGTCAGATCAGAGTAATGCTCTGTGTTAAGTTAAGTTATTTAGTTCTAGCAAAACCACAATAAAAACAGTTTGTTGGTAACAGAGTTGTTAGTCCGGCCGGGCTTGTCCGTTCGGGTTTCGGGTCGGGTTCGGGCCGGATTCGAGCTCAGGTTTGTTCGAGAAACGGGATTGATTCGGGCCCGACTTTACACTCTGTGTCAGTATTTGTTTTGAAAAAAAAAATACTAGCTAAGTAGCCAGTTGTTGGACCTGACCTAATGTCAAACAGCCCTAAAACGCCATGTTTATGACCAAATGTCCATCGTGTTTGTTGTCTTGATCTTTCCTGGGGCTTCAAAGTATAGGCCTGTCAATCAAACTTTCGGGCTTAAACGGGCTTCTCAAAAACGATCTCCAGTTTTAGGCCTGTGTACAACTCTGGTGGGTAACGCCAATAGGATAGAACTACAAAACTAACCTTAATGTTAGGGTATGGGTTAAGGTATGCTATTACATACATATTTATATTTGGCACATGCTAGTATTTAGTTCGATGTTATCAACAAGGGTAGAAAAAATATGTACAACAAACATATTTGCAAGAAAATAAAGGATTAACATAACGACCCCTGGGTCGACCTGCCGGGCAGTGATCTTGGGCCGAACCGCTCTGTCTGTCAGACAGACAAACCACGGTAAAATGTTCTAGCTCTGATCAATAAGCGTAAAACCGGAGTAAGATAAAACGCTATCGAGCCAGACGTCGCATGGCGCATTTATATTTAAGCGCCTGTGCAACGTCAACGGGGCTCACATCGTGCCACACGTGATGCCAAAGTCGACAAGATTATGTAAATGTAATTTTTGGTGATAAACCAGACTATTTGGCAGTTGATTTTGATGGACTTATATTAGACATTATATAGACATGCAGAATTAGCTTTTCCATGATTGCTGTTACGCAACTGTAAAGATGTTTAGTAGAGAGATAATTCAGTCACTAGGAAGTTACCTAGACAAGCTTTGGTGTTGAATAAAGAATATGTAAGTAAAAAAGCTTATTGGTTTCAGTTCATGCAATATAAATGTCAAACTTGTCTTAGAATTAAAAAATACTGTTTTTATGTTTATAAATAATAAGGGTCTGGTCCAGAAGTGCACACCATGCGAATGCGGGAAGTTTGTTCAAGTTATTTTATCAAAAACATTGCTACGTTGGCGGCCGTGGGTGAAACAATGACCTGGGATGCGACCGTCAATAGTGAAAAGGTTGTTTATTAAGTGTGGTCAAAATAGATGAGTAATTATCCAACTATAAATTAGCAGACAATGACCTCGGTAGGGCAGGCCATGAGGCAAAGATAGCGGTTGGGGTTTTATCGATCACTAGAAATGGTCAACAATGAAGTCATAGACAAGGCGCACGTATTAGACAGGAAGTAAGTAATAGCTAAATTTGCAGGGCAAATTCGTCACAAGCTACACTAATGAGAGCTTATTGGAACAGTGTGCACTGTTGTAGCTTATGAAGAAAAATCGGTGGAATGCTTGTGTTGTATTATTGCTAGCATATTTCTCATTAGGATCAGAGCATAAAGCTCCAAGCGGGCATAAAGAAGGCCAGCGCCGACTTTTTTCTAAGCCCCATTTAGTCCCAACCTAGGAATCAAACCTGCCACGGGAAATGACTGCAGAAAGTATGAAGTCGGGCCCAAATCAAATACGTTTTCATCAAACATAAGCCCTAACCCGATACCAAAAGCCAACAACCACACGTTCATCTATACCAGGGGTGGGCAAACTACGGCCCGCGGGCCGCATGCAGCCCGGCAAAGGAGTTCGTGCGGCCCGCCAAATGTTAGTAAATTTGACAGAGAAAGTTACCGAGCAACGCT
Source organism: Phallusia mammillata (assembly GCF_965637545.1). NCBI lineage: Eukaryota > Metazoa > Chordata > Ascidiacea > Phlebobranchia > Ascidiidae > Phallusia > Phallusia mammillata. The sequence continues at coordinate 24,164,656 of NC_137258.1, read as the reverse complement.
GAATAGTATTATAAGCAGGCGTAGAGTTTTAAAAAATAATAAAAAATGCGGGGGGTGCCGATACCTATACCATGAGCAGTATCTGTACCTGTACCATACTTAGGAACTAAACACAGATGCTTTTTACGTGCTTTAGCCTGTTGTTTCTGCCACGTTATTATGGAAATCGTCACTTGACACAATTTCTTCGTTTGATAATGTAAAATTGAATCACGTTTCGAAATACAGCCCACTGCGCACTGTTGACGCATAAACGTTGGTAACTTTGGATCAAATTTAGGTCGTTGCAGTACTTTGCAAACGGACAAAAAACGGCTATAGAATCGTTAACACAGATCCGCACAACACCTAAAGATGGATACTAAAAGCGGCTCGCATTCTTTAATGTTGGCGCAAGGAATATATCAACAACAAAACGTGCTGATTTAAATGTTGTTTATTTTGAAACAATTACAATTGTAGCGTTTCAATCAATGTTTGTTCAATCAAGTGACAACAAACGCATTTGCACATAGCTAAAAATATACTATGTTGATATTTGGGGCTAAATCAGGGGTGCACAACCTGCGGCCGTGACCATGTATATTAAAATACATGCACTGGCGGCCGTAACGTAACTAAAACTATTTTGCCAAATATTTTGATTTTTAAACTGCTAAAAACAGATTTCGTGAGACTGGAAAAAGGATTATCAGCCTAGTAACCATATGCGCCAGGCTTTTTATCCGCTTATTGTGTGCAAACAATGCAAAAAACAGGAACCGCATTCGTCACAATACAGATTATGACATCATAAACAGTTAGCTTCGTACAGCTAAACTTATGCACCAAGTAAGAAATTATTAATCTGAGCATTTTAAGTGGCTTTAAATGGTATTATGATAAAAACCAAATTCTTTGCACCACTTATTTTAAAACAAAAACAACCAAGCAATTGGCGGCCGTTGGTGAAATACTATGCGGCCCCTTAAGATTAAAAACTTTTGAATGCGGCCCTTGCACTGAAAAGTTTGCCGAGGTGCGCGATTAATCACTTATCGTGTTATAGCCGGTCTGTATGATAAGCGACAATCCCCGGGGGTTTCTAAGGCCTTGCTCCTATTCTGACTCAGTTAATTGTTAATTGCGTTCCAACTATTACGTGGAACATGGACAATAGATCCAGGATGTTTTCTCCATAACTTCCCAGTTCCAGACGAATCGGTTGAATAAATCCACGAAGTTAGAAAGCGAGTAAGGGTTACCCCAGAATAGACTAAAAATTCTTGTTTTCCAAGTAAAGCATTGTTTCATTTTGTTGACGAAACTTAGAAGGCTATTAATGCGGAGGCAATTTCCAAACTTTGCAGTTCGTAACGAAGTGTCGGTTGGTGTAGAAAAGAACTCGCAAAGCAGAAAAAGTAATGAGTTAATTTAAGCCAGACGTCTGCTTAGCATTTTAGTTACGAACAACTGCATGCAGTAGGACAGAAACGACCATGTACTGTAGATAAATTAGGAGCTATCTAGTTACGTGTTTAACGTTGATGATGGCGAAGTTAATTGGAGTATTTAATTGTCTGTTGGTTGTGGTGACTTCTTCAAGGTAAAATCAAACTTTAAATTTTCCACAGTTTTTTTGTTAATGTCTTCAGCAGTTGAACTAATGTCAAAGAAGCGGTTGTCATGCTTGTCGGTTTTCCAGCTTTCCATGAATGTATTTGACATTGCGCATACTGCAGTATAACCGTGGTTATTGTCGTTCCAGATTTTTCATTTTGTAAAAAAGTCCATTCCAGACAGAGCTAAACATGACTACTGCCGCCATGAGCTTAGTTAATGCATCCACGAGCACAATGGCTCCGCAGAACGGCACTAAGGCAACACAGTACGAAGATGATATAATAATAGCGAACCCAGATATGACGTACGAAGATATGATAAGGGCCTGGTTGGCCGCGCAAAACGGTTTAGCAGACCCGGGTATTCTAGATTCATCCACCGATTCTTCGGATCTTACTTCGAATCTTCCGTGGAATAAGAACTCCACCATGCTCTGCGGTTTTCCTGGATTCTGTCACCTCGAGGTACTGATAGAACCGAATCCGTATAGATATTAGGATTCGAATCCGTATTCCAGGCCAGATTTCTTGTAAGTCGCCTCAATTAGGCATAAGGAATCCGTTCAGTATGTAATAGGGCGCCAAATAACTCGTGAACCGAATCCGTATAGACATTAAGATTCGAATCCGTAATCCAGGTAAAAGAGCCAGATTTCTCGTAAATCGCCAACAATTAGGCACAAGGATTTGAATCCGTTCAATATGTGATAGGGCGCCACATAACTCGTGGAGCGGATCCGAGTAGGTATTCAGTTTCGAATCCGTTTCCCAATTTAAAAATATGCACCATTTGCGATACCGCCCCCCGTTGAAGAACCCTGGTTTAAACAGGCATTGCAAGAAGTAAAACAAAAAATAAGCTTTAACTTTTGACTCGTACTTTCAGCTTAAAACGTTCTTTTTTTACTAGGCATACGGGCAATGTTTCAACACGCCTATGAATCAATGCAACCAGTGCTATGTCGGTGCTGCAAACTTCCTCATTTTCTTCTGCATCCTGGTGGGCTTTCTTATCCTCCTCGGGAACACTGTGGTGATCATCGTCTCCTCCAGACAAAAACCTCCGGACACTTTCGGCAAAATCAAAATATCTTTGGCGGTTGCTGATCTTCTAGTTGGTGAGTTCACGTTTTTCTTCTCGTAGTATTTTTGCAGTACTAAATACATGTAAAGTTCATCAGGAGATCGTGTTAAGGTTTACGCGATATATTGAATTGTTTCCATAAATTTTCATGCACACAAGCTCTCTGAGTACACTCAAAACCACTGTGAGCAACATTAGATGTGCACGCTGCAGCAACACAACATTTTTTGCGCAGCATAGATTTTTATGTGTCTGGGCATACAAACAAGCTCCCTGAGTACACTGAGGACCACTTTGAGCAACATTAGATGTGCACGCTGTGGCCACACACCAGTTTATGCGACGCATGGATTTTCAGGGGCCAGGGCATACACACAAGCTCCCTAAGTAAGCCGAGGACCACTGTGAGCAACATTAGATGTGCACGCTGTGGCTACACACCGATTTATGCGCAACATAGATTTTCAGGTGTCTAGGCATTTGCACAAGCTCCCCAAGTACACTGAGTACCACTGTGAGCAACATTAGATGTGAGCGCTGTAGCCACACACCAGTTTATGTGTAGCAAAGATCTTCATGTGCCTGGGCATACACACAAGCTTACTGAGTACACTAAGGACTAATGTGAGCAAAATTAGATGTGTACGCTGGAGTAACATACCAGTTTTAGCGTAGCATAGAGTCGAGCAATTCACGATTGCATAGTTTGGAAAACATCGGGTCTTACTCCGATAAAGGCGATGACAATGACACTTAAGCTGTAGTATAAGTGCTTGCTGCTAATGTTTGCTGACATCAAAAACTTTTTTGCCCACAGGTTTGCAGGTGTTGATTATGTCGCCATACAACATGAGTTGGACGCTACAAAGCACAGCCGTGCAGATCGAGCAGCACCAGAAATCCGTACGCGGGTCGACCCGAGCGATATTGGGTGGTTCCTTCTTTCTATTCACGTTTACGTCTTCACTTTATCATCTCATCTATCTTGGAGGCGAGCGCTTGTGCGCTATCCGGTGGCCGTTCGTATACCGCAAGCAGAAGGCGCATCACGTGATCGTGGCGTTGGGCGTTGTGTGGGTGTGGTCAGCTCTGTCGGCGACGGTGCCACGTAAGTATTTCTGTTTGTTATCAAGTGTCGGAGCAAAACTCAAAGCTGACAGTGGTTCGAGTTAGATTTACAAAAGTGAAATTTCGACACAAATGTGACGGAGTAGTAAGTCAGGTCCGAATGAAGTCTGTTTTATACAAACTGTTATCCCGACACATAGAGCAACCATACATTCACCTCTTCTATCGCCGTGATACGCGATTCATCAATTAATGCGTCAAAACCAATCCCGACTTACACCTCCAGTTCAGCCCGCCTTAGGAAGTGGTTGCTGTTTAAAGATAATCAGTTTTCTAACGTCAGGACACATTTGATAACCCACGCGGTTTTCGGCATCCTTGCTGTTTTATGTATTTGCTTAACGATGACAAATGTGATGAGGTGACAATGCAAATAAATTTCACTTGACTTGAAATAAGTTTATGTCTTTTTGTTTCAGTTTGGTTTCCCAACGATTTGGTGTTCACTTACTACCACACTCTCTTCGCGTATTTCTTCGCACAGAAGGACGTGGCCCAACCCAAAAGAGTAGCGGTGGTCAGCGCTTTGACTGCTTTCTACGTACTACCACTAATCCTTATGGTAAGAATGTTTGATTTGTGTAAGCCTGCTTGCTTTTAACTTTAGTTATTTAAAAAAGGAGCTGTCGAAACGTAATGTTTTACACGAATATAATGGCTAACATGTTTCTTATACTTGTTTCCCCATGTGTTCTTTTATGATGATGTTTATTAACGATTGAAAATAGTTAATTTTGTGACTAAATAACTATATTTATGACTTTAGGTATGGGAGTAAAACTTAAAAGCATTAATTTAGGCACCAATGACTTACACAATTTCCATCTACATGTACATAATTGCTCACCGGTTTACAACCACTGGTCAAATGCAAATGCTTATGGCATCATCAGTCTCTGTTTAATAAAACAACTAATTCTTGCAGACATTGGTGTGTGTGTTGATGGCATTCACTGCGTACGAACGTTTCGGCGGTTCGTCCAACGAGGCATCGAGGTCAAGTCAACAAATGTCAGAGAAACGGATCTACCGAGTTGTTGCGCTCATGCAACTTGGCTTCCTTCTTACACAACGTAAGTACACTTGAACGCAACCTGAGGCGTGCAAACGTCCCCCCTGCTGATCCAATACTCTCCTTATCATAACTCAAATCAACGGAAGTAAATCCAGACTCCATGCAAAATGGGTTATAAAGGGTGGCGGGATCCTAATTCTACAACTTTCCCTCAAAAACTGCAGCGTTGTAAGCAACTAGTTTAAATAGGTAACGTTTTCAAACCCTTTTATTACCCACTAGGAAAAAAAGGGTTGCCCTGAAAAAAAAAAAAAAATTGTAATTGATATTGGATAGTGTTTCGATTGTTAATTTTTTTTTTATTGTATTTTACATGGGTCCTGGTCTACAGTATTGCCTACAAATGGTATTTTAGTTCACCGAATTCGCATTGACTTGCTTTAATCGCCCGCGACAACTGCACAATTGCAAAATGCAGATCTAGAGAGATCCCAAAATAGCAGCGTTTCCCTGCTTTCCCCCCGAAAGAGGAAAATTCGTTTAGCCCAAAATACGCCACTATACGAAACCCGTGTTCATGCCCATTAAGGAATTAGACTTAAATTACAAAATGGGTTACCACATGTTACCTTATCGGTGCTAGGAAGGAAAGTGGGGGATCTTTACGACAGCCAACGCATTAGGTCCGCGGAATAGGTGTTTGATTAACGATGTGGGTAATCGCAAACTTGCATTTACATCGATTGTCGTAAAACGGCACAGATGGAAAATAGATCGTATCGAACGAAGAGTAATGGTTGAATGAAATTAATTGAAACATCAAATTTAAAAATATAGAACGACAAATTTCAATTATTCCAAAAGAAAAAATATTTTAGAAAAAACTGTCTTTGAGTCGTAAATAAAGCACTTCCAAAAAGCGATATTAAGGCCTACAAAGAAACAACGCTTTCAATATTTGATGAAAAAGGTCGATGTTGAACCTTAGGAGGGCTTTTTATCAACAAATTAAGCTATTGACTTTTTATTAGCACAGTTTTAAACCAGATGGGAATCCTTCCAATTCTCAAGCAGCATAAAGTTAAATGCTCCCGAATCTATTTAAAACTACTAACATTTTTAAAAAGCTTATTACAATTTACTGACGTTTAAAATCCTTTTTATTCGAGCGCCTGTTTTTGTTTTACTTGATTGCATTTGCTTTTCAGTTCCATTTGTGATCTGCTACAGTTTGTTCTACGGCAAAACCCTGAGGTGTTCTAATTTCTCTGATCCGTTCCTCATCACATTCTACATCAGTGTTCTGAACAGGTAAGCAAATCTTCATTTTTTCGCATGTCCATTCTGTTTCCAAATAAGAATGGCTAAGGTTGGTAACCTAAAACTAAACAGAGGGTTTCTTGAACAATGTCATTTTGCCGTTTGATACTTTGTAGTTTTCTTAGAAATGCTTCTCGTTCTTAGATACACTATTCACGTTTTTGAACGTTCCTGTTTTCGCTGCATTTTACCAGCCAACCAATGCCTTCATTTGCCATTTATACCGCCTCTGCAGTAGTATGTAACAAAATTTTAAACTAATTTCTTCAGTTAAACTAGTCCTGTTCGCGTGATGAAGACAGTATTAAATTTCAAAACGTTAAAATGTTTTTCGCCGAGGCATGTCTTACATTTTTCTACTTCGTTATTTTTAGGTAAATAGCAATAAGAACTGGCCTTGAACTTCGTTGAATGTGAAGTCTTGCGATTTTCACATGATTTTTAACAAGTTTTCCATTTGTTTCAGCTTGGTCAATGTTGTGGTGTACAGCATAGTAGATCCCAAGTTTCGTGTGGCTCTCAAACAAAGCTTTGGCTGTCACGTGGCCAAGAAGAACTCGGCCAATCAGAAAACGCCAAATTTTTCAAACCGAATCATTGTAAAGTACAAACCATCGACATCAAAGACCTCCGCCTAGCTAAAACAATTTTCTTATCATTCCGATTTGGTGTTGTAGAGGTGGACACAATCATTAGGTTATACTGTACAGCAGTGCTATCTGCGATTCATGATTTTGTCTCTATGTAAATGTTCTCAAAGAGGTCCGCACTCTTTTGACAAAACTTTTTTTCCAACATTAAAATTCAACTTAATATGGCCCTTCTTGACTATGTATACATCCATTTTTTATGATTCCGATAAAAATGAGGAAACACTGTTGTCCAGAATGACTTTTAAACAATGAATTCCAACTAGCGCAGCGTAGACCACATTCTCTACTGTACACAACAGCGATTTTGCAGCCATATTTTTTCCACTGATTGTTTTCGTGATGTACTGTGGCAGTCATACGTCAAATCTTCGTTGTATTGTCTATTTTTATACATGACAAACACAGCAGTACGTCACATAACAAACAGGTTTCCCCAAATCGTTCACCAGCCACTTGACGACTACAAACTTATTGAATTCCCCTCGCAGAACTCTCTTCTGTAACTTGGCATTGTCCCACGTTAAGAATGGAATTGACACCCGTGTTCCGTTAACTATTAAGGCAGCGGTTTAGTGCAGTAGTTCTCAAACTGTGCGTCGCGACGCCCTGGTGCGTCGTTTCAATTTCCCAAGGGCGTCGCAGAATAGTTCCGTTTTGTGGCTTTTTGTTGTTGTATCAATAAACACAACTTTAATGATAAGTTTTCTCATTAACTTTTATTTGCTGGTGCGTCGCAAGTCCAGAAAACTTTTCCAGAGGCGTCGCAACAAACAAAGTTTGAGAACCACTGGTTTAGTGTATTTCTGTTCTGGCGCCCAGTAAAGTCCGCATTTTACTCTTTTGTTTCGTCGCTACAGCTCTAAAATACGCCAAATACTGTATTTCAAACAGCTGATTCATTTTTCTTTTAAATTCAACCTGCATTCTTAGCGTTTTCGGCAGTACGGCCTCCGGAATGTGCCATTTTTCACAACAGCTGACTTAACTATCTTTTGGAATCCAATAGCTGAAGAATGACAGATCGAAAAGAAAGCAAATGACCCAATCCAACAACATACTCACATCACAAAAGCACTTTAGCCGTGAACAATTATAACTGTCCATTTAGCTTATCTTCCCGATTGTTGTGCATGCACTGTACTTCGCTGTATTTTGTACATAATAAACAATGTCATCAAAAAAATGACTGCATTTGGATTCCAAGGAATGGTGGCTACACAGTACTATATTATTTTGTTTGCAAGATAATTATCAAGCCACATCATATTTTTAGGTTGTTATAAGTCCGGGTAATGGCAAAATCCATTTACCTGCAATATTAACCACATAATGGTATCACCCTCCAATTGCCTTTAAAACAGCCCAGTGCAAACCGGTTATTTATCAACCTGCAATGTGTCATCAGTGCAAACTTGTGACAAAAGGTTCGCTGCAAGCAGTGATGGAATTCAGCCGGTTCTATAAAACCATCTCACGAAATTTTATGAGATCAGCGAAGCGGTTAGCATTACTGGTTACTGTCAATGGACTTTTTGTAACAGAACCGGCTGAAAAATATGACTATTGTGACAGAACCGGCTGACAAAAAAATTGAATCACACCACTGGCTGTAAGGATAGTATGCAAGGCTACTACAGTTGTATCAGCCAAGAAAATTGCTGAAACAATGCCCAGTAGTTCAAACCTTTGGCAAATCCTCTTTTTCAAAGGAACATGTTCTGCAAACCAGTCTATGCAATGCAAAAAAAACACAATTTTCATTTAAGACAGGATCCATTTAATATTCAAGGTATTACAGTAGACAACAAGGGTTAATCAAATACATATGCAGAATGCAAATTAAAGGGTGACCACATGGGAAGAGGGACTACTGATGAATTCATGTAAATTAAAGGCAATATATACAGGCAGATTTTATAAGTGCAAATGAATAACTCCCACAGCAAGTGAAGAAGCTGCATCGAATTTCAGTTTCAATCATCAGCCCCCCAAGCAGCAAAACAACTCATTTAGAAGATCGAAGAACACACAAATAACTTTGTGAAAATTTTAATATTTTGTGTTTTAAATCAAATCATTTTGTATTTAAGATGCTTTTCGCAGAACTTTAATTATTTGAGGGTCTCAGTTGTAAAGTCCGTGAATATATAAATAAATATATCCTTTGGTTGACAAATCAGTTTCAATCACATTGGTTAACAATATTATTTGGACTAAATGATTTTCAAAAGTTTGCAGTGGAATAGGCCAGAAAAGAAAACATATTTTTCCCTGGAATAAACTCAATATATATGAGACATGGTTGTCCACAGTTTTTTTTAATGCACACCTCTTGCTTAGCGACTTGAATAAGTCTTTCCTGAAATGGTTTTCCTCTCTTTGCTTTTGTCTTCTGGTTTTGCTCGGTTTAGGACTTTTAAGAAATCCGAGGTCTTGGCTCGCATTCTCTGGTGCATGTACGCCTTGCTACATTTAATGTGGTAATGGAGATAATTTCGGAACATGTGAATGAGATTGATGGTGTTGTCGCGAGCTGCTGGGAGAATATGTCGTGGAAACAGAACAAAGGTGATGTAGCCAATGTTGTCTCCTACTGCTGCATCAAGACCTTGCAATTCCAATGGAGGTTCTCTGTGTGTGTATAGAACTTGTGGTGCTGTCTGATTCCTGCGACGGCCCTCTTTGAATTCCTGCATAAACACCTTCCCGAAAGTGACGTCGGATTCATCACGGAAAACGGTACTGAAAATAACTGTAACCCGATCTTTTTTTGCCTCTACATACATGGTCTCATCATCACGGAAGTGGATAACTGCCCGTTTGCCAGCTTGGCCACTAGCTTGAGCATCAAAGTAGGTTTCAAACACTGATGCAAAGCAGTTACGCTTCAGCATGCATGCTTTTTCAACAATAGGCTTGAAATCTTTTGGAATGCTTGTCAAGTCATACAACAAAGTGACATTGTATCCATCCTCGGCTGGGCTTTGATAATATTGCTCATAAATCTTTTTCAGCTTTTCCTCTACTCCATACTCTGAGAGGTCTTTGTAGAATTTCAAACCAATGCTGACACGAAGCTTAGTTTTGTCCCCATTTGGGTTTGACAAATGATAAACAACGCCATCAAAGTCGGCAATTGTTACTTCGATCGAATCCTGTTTACCGCCGCCTATAGCTGTTTCGAACTTGTACGTTAGGGTGTCCGTAATAATCTTGTTTTCAGTTTCCAATAAAATCATTTTGCGTTGCTATAGATCGATTAAACCGACAACAAACTCGAAACTAAATCTCCAAATCAGGAAATCAAAGATGGGGGAGTGCCGAGACGGAAAGTGTTTAATCCTATGAGGGCAGCGTTAAAACCTCGATTTACCGGCCTCTTGACGTCATCCGATTATTTTGTGTGACTCTCTTTTTCTTAAATATGTTTGTCGCAAATCACTAAACTTTTTAAAATACAAAATACACAAACACAATCACAAGTTTTAACAACATTACTAAATGTCACACAAAACTTACACCGCAACTTTAAAATTCTAGACGGCCGGGCATTGGTCATTTGTAACATAATTTTTCGAATGCGATTTTGCCATAAACTAAAAAACAAGAACACAACAACTAAAAGTGTACAAAAAACAGAACTCACCATTTTCGGAAAAGGTATTGATTCTTGTTTAAACTATGTTTTGCAGAACTCTGCTTGAACAAAACGCGTATTCTTGTTTGTTTGACCAAGCTGTTGAATTGTCCATACTTTGCAGTCTTTTAAGACACTGATCTAACCAGGCTGCTCAACAATCTCTCAAATCTCTCTGTGCCCATGGACTATGACGTCATAAACGGATAAATGCTTGATTTATGCCGTTATGAATTCAGGGGGTTCGCAATAATGCAGGGGGGGTATTGTGTTTTGAGCAGCCAGACGTTGAAATTGGGTGTGTGTGTGTTTTTTGCTTTATACGTTATTACCTAACTGCTTTACGCAACAAAAAAGCTAAACAAGTTCTCGAACGAAAGTACGACTAATAAGTTAATTTGAGAACGTTTTAAACTTTCAATGAACCAACATAGCATTTTTTTGTAAAACACGTTGCTTTTTAAGTGCAGCACACAACATATGATAAAATAGGCTGAGTGATGACGTCCAGGCCAAAAAGGAAGCGGAGAGCACCAAAGTGGAGCAGAAGTGATGAAGAAGAATTTGAAACGTTTGAAGAACTCCCGCCTACCCTTATCCTTATTAAGCCAGATGTGGTAAGAATCAACAAAATATTTACTGAACTTTTTTAGTAAACTTTTTATGTTTCTAAACCTAATTGAGTTACTATTCTGTTTTTTTGCTGGTTTGATACTTGAATATTATTTAAAATAAGATTGTTTCGTAACAATGTAAATTTCATGCACCCTTGCTTTAAAAAATTTCTAAATTCCAAAAATATGTTTTTCGCTCAATCTTACTTTTTATATTTAAGGTTGATAAAGGCGAAAAAGACTACATCATCCCAGATGACATATCTCAATGTATAGATGATGGTCCAACCCAACCTAGAATGTTGTCATACCCTAAAACTGTGTTCGGCCACACGAGGAACACCAGATCATTTTGTGTCAATTGGTTTGACAAATTTCCTTGGCTTGAGTACTCTGTGTCCAAGGACAAGGCTTACTGTTTTGCATGTAGACATTTCGACAGTACAGAAGCCAAAAATCCTACAATATATGCATCAAGCGGCTTTTGCAAATGGGCTAAGGCGCATGAACGACTGCAAAAACACAATAGCAGTGCCCGACATCTTCAAAGTATGAAACCATGGTTAGATGACACTCTTCGACGAGAAAATGAAGCCAACTTGGAACCAATTCAAACACAGAGTGAAAAAGTTGTGGAAACTGAAAGTGATCTTGTCATTGAACGAAATGATACTTCAAAAGAGACTGAGCAAAAATTGGTTTCTCAAACTGTTTTGCAAGAAGTAAACTGTGAATTAAAAGAGTTGATGAGTGATTCTCCGTCAAAAGAAGTTTTTAATCTTAAGGAAGCCCAAAGTTTATCCGAAGGAAATTTGGATATTCGCTTGCCACCCCTTAAGCTTGGACCAGATACGTTGTCATGGTAAATTAAATTTATTGCATTAAAAGCAAAATTGTGTTTAAACAAGGCTTTTACTTTGCCAGCCAGGTTCACATTATTATTTCTTCAACTCAAATATGACCTGTGTATTGCAAAACAAAATACATATGGGTTATCTAATTTACAAAATGCCCAGAAGTGAATGCTCAAGCTTGAAAATGCCTTGGTCACACTTTCATAACACAGATTTGCTAATAGTTCTTATGATATATATCCATGGTAATATAAAGTTATGTGCTTTATTATAATAATGTCCAGCAATAACACATACAATATAATTGTGGGAAATAGTACGAGTCAAAATTGTCACTGTTAACAATACAAGAAAAAAAGTTGGAATAGTAATTAGTGAGAGGGCGGCATTATGATTTAGCTTTCAACAGGCTGACATTTAAATTAGCTTAGGCCATTCTAACATAAACCTAAAACCCACGTTTGGTTCTGAATTTTAATCAACGCTTTACCCTGATCTTGTTTATTTTTTGTACTGTTTTAATGACATGTTATGATTTGAGATTACAGTTTGTTGCTTGCAGTTGCGAATGCACAAGATGTGTCTCGGCGCAAAACGCGATGAAGTTTGTTTGCTGCCAAGAAGTTCAATCTGTGAAGATCAGAACACAAGAATTCAAACCTGAGACAAAATGCATTACAGATCATCCAGGATTTCAAGCAGTTTGTCTCAATCATTGGGTGCTTCAGGTTGCCTATTATCAACACCTGCAAGATCTTGGACAGCTGACTGTCACAAAAGATTATGAGTAGGTCGAAATTGAGTATAGCCCTTATGGTGAACATAAATCTGACATGTGCATCATACAAAAGGCAGGCAATGGTGCTTGTGATTCGACTTTTGGCAGGTTCACCACTGAGCCTACGTAGCTCAGTTGGTATAGCGTGAGTCCCAGAAAGACTCCTGCCACTGCAGGCTAGATTTTTCTAGCCTGTGCCTTGCCATATGGTGGTGAATGCTTGGGAGACCAGCTGATTCGGTACAACGCCTTTAATAGGTCTGGTGTACAATGATTTAGTTCTTTATGGGTCATTTAAAAGTTGATAAAATACTGAAAACTGACATATAAGTAGTTTGGCAGGCATAAAACTCAAGCTATATAGGTGAGTTTACACTGCAGAACCACATATACTTCTGTCAAAGTGCAGAATATTTTGTAATTAGACTTTTAGGAGCTTTGGTTCTTCTTAAATTTGTAATAAGGAACAAAATGTAATGGAAGTTCTGAATTTTAGTTTCAAGTCTAACAATTTTTTTGTAAACCAACTTTCTTCCAGTTTCCAAAACTACCATCAACTAAATATAATTGTGAAAACTTTTTATTTAGTGGGTGCATCTTGACATTTTTTGCTCTGTTTCAGACGATACCGATACATTGCCTACTGCCAGTTTGTCCGATGGTGTTGGGGATATTTGGAGGAGGATATGCAAGTCCCTCTTCCGTGCTGCGTTGTTTCAAAAATCAAATCTGTATTTCATGCCGAATCTGCCACCACCCATCCAACATTAACATTACCTCCATATGCAGAAAATCTACAGCATGAATGAACAATGCATTTGTGGTTTATTGATACAGAAAACACTGTTATTTGGGATTATTTTAACCAAAGCCTCGTTTTCAAAAATTAACAATGCTTTTGGCTTCAATGCAAGTGTTGTGTGTGTATTAGTGCAAAATGGACCAACACAGGCTGTTTGCTTACAAGTTTACTGCAACATAGCAAACAAATAAAGATCTGCATCAAGGAATACACTTCTCTGCATATTGTTGTAATCGTTCAATTTTATTTCAGCAAACTGACCGGAGTCAAATTCAGTTCAGTCAAGTCAAGAGTTGTATTCCCTTCAAATGTATATTACATGTATGTATTGAAGTTGCTTTGAGCTGGTTTCGATATCACCAACCTTTTTAATAACTTAAGTCAATCATACTGCCTTGTTGTGCAAGTTTGCTTCCACTCATCAGCCATATGCGGCATCATAATGTCTTGTTTCAGCAGTTGTAATTTGCACAAGTAATTAATAATCTGCAGATAAATATTCACTGTGATTTAAACTCTGGCAAGCATTTCGTTGCAGATTTCTTCATTTGGAAAAGCAGTTTTTCTCAACATTATCCATTTAAGGTGCTCTTAGACTTTGGTTGAACCAATTTATTGTTTTGGAAACTTTGTACTCTGTACTTGATTTTATTTATCCACCGTTCAGCTTCAAATTTTCCAGCCCAGGAAACAAATAAAACTGAAACTTGGCTTGTGCAGACAGTCGTTGTAGCTTAATCAAAGCAGAACTGCTAACAGAGAAGTTAATATTTAAGTACATGCTACTGTAGTCATTTCAACTAACATTTTAGCCCAATTATTTTTTTTAACTGAGTCTCTCAAACGAACCAGATTTCAAGACAGCACTGTACACAAAACGCGAACAAGTTTATTTTAGCAACAAAATACAAACAACATGATCTAGTATGTACACTGGCTGTACTGGGAGAGCTTGTTTGGTTGGCAGTGGTGTGGAAATTATTTGAAAAAATGTGTTTAAATGAGAAAAACAATGTCGTCAGAAACCATCACTTGGTTATCGTCCATCATTTGAGAAAGGCAACTTGTTACTTCTTGTTTGGAAAATTTTTCTGTAGTTTCCTTATTTGCCCACTCAGAAATCTATAACAATGTTAAATGCATTTTGTCAGGATTAGCAATTATGATTTGACAAGCATACACCTATGCCTGTATAATTTAATTCACAAAGAACCAGCCCAAGATAGGCCTTTATCTGGATTATTCTACAGACTCCAGGTAAATACAAAACTTAACAAAGAAATGCTTGTTTTATCACACAGGATGCAAAGTGCACAGTTGCAAACAAACTAAAACTGGGGCTTGAACCTGGTCCCAAACCGGTTCCGAACTCAAAATGCCCAGCCCGACTTGCAACTATGGCTCAGGGTACTAAAGATTCCCCAGTGTCAGATTTTCACTCATAAAAATGTTGTACTGTAAAAAGGCTGTGCATTAAGTATAAACAAGTATTGCTCTTCCAAGAGTTATTATAAATAAATAATCGATGTTTCAACATCTCATTCAAGACAGGTATCTTGCAAGATATGCCATTATCTTGATTAAGATTTTCCCTGATCTTGTATGGGACGTCGAAATGTTGATTATTTGTGATAAAAGAGCAATATGCATTTGATATTAGGAATGGGTCGAGCCAAGCCACAACCCGAGTACTTGGCACCGAGCATCGCTGTTTTTGATACTCGGTACTCGGCCGAGCAGTTGCACAAACTGACCCGACCAACAAAAATGAGTCAGATGTTGCAATAACACATATTTCTGGGGCATGTACAGCTTAACAAATCGCTGGTGACATAACAGACTTGGGAAACTAGCAGGAATTAGGAGCGTGCTTGGCCAAACAGAACATTTGTAGTTTTGGCCATCCCTATTTGATATGGTAACAAATTTTGCAGTCTATTGGCAGCATTGCCTTGCTTACCTCAGCAACAGATAAGCTCTGTTTGTGCGCTGCCTGAAACTTGCTGTGAACAGCGCTCCGGAATTTATTCAAGCGTTCCTTGGATACCGAGACTGATTCAGGGGCATCCCCTTTGCCCTCCAATAGTTGCGGGGGAGCGGGTGACTTTGCTGTAACTGAAAAAAAAACTGGATTTAATTTTTTTTGATGGTTTTAAAAATGATAGTCGGGATATTGATGAACATAACATATCCATACACGGAACTGTTCGTAAGTTTAATGATGAGAATAATGGCCCAAATAGACGTAAAAAGCGACATGCTTTATTTTTTCGAACGTTTTGGCAAATGCTCATTCCATCATCAGTAATATCAAAGCATGTTACTTTTTACGTTTTTTTTTGTCGTTATTTTCACCATATTTGCTCAGTAGTTACAAAACAACAAAGCATGCAAGTTACAAGTTTAAGAATGATTTATGAAGTTAACAAAAAAAGCAACAACGCAATCAGACATTGTTTTTGGAATAGTGTAAGAAACAAACAAACTTTCTGGCATTTCTTCCTCTGCTGAGTCGAAGTTGTATGGATCATTTGGATCTCCACTCCCATTTACACCGTTGGGTTTTCCACTGAAAAAGGCATAAAAGGTTTTGCCTCAATGACATTTTGTGTCCCGAAATCTCGAAAGACTTAAGTAGAGGGTTTGCAACATTTATAAGTTGGAGTTCTTTTAAATCAGAATATAGTTTGGTACATCCTTTAACTTAATTGCCAAACATCTTCCTGCAAAGCAAAACAGTTGACATGAAAACAAATTCCAACATTTTTTTCTACCCTTTCTTTCTTCGTTTCATTGGAGTCTTTGTAGTTTCATTAATCTCATCGTCACTTGCCTCAACCTCATCATGTCTTCGTCTTTTACGTTCTCGCTCTTCAACCTACAAATACATCATTTTATCAATTGCTATATTTGTTAATGAGCTATTTTATGCACATTTTATATCGACACTTGTAAAATATTGTTCAACTAATGAATTGTTTAATGTGCAACAATAAAAACACATGCTATTTTCGCTGTATGCAGTTTATGATTTGATACTATGCTTAAAGATGTAAATTAAGTAGGTACGGGTCTGCAAAAAGGTGTTATTGTTAAATCTTTAGGCATTTTCAAATATCATAACCAACTATGTTTTTTAGAGGATTCCTTAGTAATAACAAAGTTAGTTATTACCTTGTGGAAATATGCAAACTGCACAAGCTCAATTGCGACTTCAGCGTCACGCATGGAAACGGTGCGTGACATCCGGGCTTTCGCATGAGCTGTTGCCAAACGAATAAGAGTTTCAAGCGTTCGAGCAGTTACAGGTGTGGTCTGGAAATAAAAGTATTTGATGTAAAGACAGTGACAACAGCATTATACGCTGTGAGAAAGAGATGAGTTTAAAACAAAAAGCAAAATTTAACTTTCTTTTTTGCAAGATTTATTATGTCAACCAGCACAAAAAGTTGAAATCATTACCACAACTATTGTAACATACCTATTACAAGTTTTATGACTGAATTTACAATCCCTAACAACTATACTAAAAAAAACATAGTGTGCCTTTTAGTGCATTGATCTGGTATATTGCTTGCTTGCACTGCACTGAAATAGTCCAGCGAGCCACACATCATCCAAAACACAATTGACTCAGGGGCCAAACAACCGTTATTCAATGTGCCAAATGTTCCCACTTACCCTCGCTCTGTCATTGTTTTCCTGATCTTGGCATCTCAGTTTCGCATATTCCTCCGCGATACAGTTTGCAGCTTCCCGGGACAACACAGGTTTTATCACCTTGGCAACGTGGATGTATTTCTTGATAAATCCCATACTGACAAGCCTGGAAACATATGCATTAAAAAACATGCTCCAATTTGGTAAAACCTAGTATTTCTAATTTCAAACGATTCAGTAATGCATCAATTTAAACCAAATTTTAGGTGCCTTTTTCCTCATGTTCGAAAAAGTATTTATTTTCCCAGTTTTTGCACTTTATTTCTTGAATGTGGTAAAACTTTCCAATTTGAACACTGTACTAGATTCACACACAGAACTTTTAATGTAGTGCAACATGATTTTGAACTACTTGATTTTTTTTATTTAAGTTTTTGTAAAAATTATTTTATATTTTGTGACACATATTTTTTTCAGCCAAAGTCAACTTACAATTTAAAGCCAAACACTCAAGTATTTACTAATCATCCGTGCTTACTTCATAGTCTTAACATTCCCACTATTATCTCCATGCAAGATGTGATCGTGTTTCTCATATATGGGGGTTTCCTGCTTGTCCTGCTCCTCGGTGTCAGGATTTTCCGTCGACAGAATGTCAGCTCCGATGCTGATCGGCAAAGCTGAAAAAACAAGCAACATGAAAACTAATGAACAATGTACAAGACCTTGTGCTCCCAAAAAACTGCTGCACATCTTGTTCCTAAGAACTAATTTATAATAATTTAATCAGACTGATGTTTGATAAAAAGTAAGTTAGGGTCCCTGGAACGGAGCTACCTTACAAGTCTGAATTTTTGGTGAAACACATTAACTTTATCAGAAATAATATGTGACTTGTATAAGTTAAAGCTGAATCGGTCAAAGCTTTATTGAGCAGCGGTGCCATGTCTGAGTCATGTTAGAACTGTGGAACAATGGCAATAAAATAAAGCATGCTTTGATGTGCATAATTAAACATGGTATGAGATCAATACAATACAAAGATTTAAAAAAATTATTATACATGAAATAATCATGACACAAATTGACAAAACTTACGATCTCCGTCCTGTTCAGCAGGTGATCGATATCTGTGGATTCTGAGTACATGATCTGAAATCCTTCGGTCGTTTTCTGGCTCCATTTGGTCGAGAACAATAAACAACAAATCGAAACGGGACAACAAAGAATCCTGCATCCCAATATTCTCCATTGGAGGTTTGTATTGATCGTACTGTGAAGAAAAAATCATAAAACCTTTTGTTTAATTACTTCTTTAGTTTGTGCAAATATTTTTAAAACTGTAATCTCCTAAATCAGGGGTGGGCAACCTGGGCCAAATGCGGCCCTTGATGAAACGCTGTGCGGCCCGCAGAGACGCTTGGATTTCAAATGTACTGACCAACGAGTTCAACTATTATATATTTTTGAGCAGATTAATGCGCCTGGTGCTATTTTTCTGTGACCTGGCAATCTGTGGCTAGGATGAAATGCAAATTTTACTTGTAGTTAAGCATATTTGGTAAGCAACAAAGTAAAATCACCTTGTGCTAAACACAGGTGCGGCCCGCGATCTAACTTTGACAATTGTATTTGACCCCACAGTAAGAAAGGTTGCCCACCCCTGTCCTAAATGAAAAAGAAAAGCCACAGACAATGTGCGCTGTTTCGACCTATAAGGTCCCATCAGTGTAACTGGTTACAAAAGATTGGCTGTATTAGTTAGTGTGGACATCTAACGACACTCTAGTTTGCTGGTGTGAGCAACCAATACCAGTGCATATAAATACTCTGACATTTTTTTTCTAGATCATGATTCAACTATAATGATGCAGTGTGTCAAACCCCCTTAAATAGTTTGTTTTATATCATCGAAGTCTAGCTTACTAGTTTTCAACCTACCCTCCCATACACAGGGTTAGCAGCAGCCAGCACACTACATCTCGCGTTCAGTTTAGCATGAATTCCAGCTTTTGCAACAGTTACCCTTCCCTGTTCCATCACCTAAAAACACAAAGAAATTTCGAATAGTTTCCAGACTAAGCAGATGGTTTTTTTGAAACAACCTCATTTAGAATAAAAGTTAGGTTTATTCATATGAGTTAGGTTTATTCAATCTTATTATTTTCTTGCTGTTTTTAGTTGGTTTTCTGGACAAACCAGTGTTTTCAAAGTGTCAAAACAAATAGCAACACATTGGTTGAGCTATGCACAGATACTTAGGATTGTTTTTTTTTGTTTTCCCAGTTGCTAAAATCACACAAAAATGCTGTTTTTTTAATCACAACATTGCAGTTGATGATTACTGCAAGTTACTAATCACACAACAGCATGTTTTTCAAATTTAGCCTACGGGAAAACATTGGCTTGTGCTTGTGTTGTTACCTCGTGAATAGCTGTACGATCAATATCACTCATCTTGTCAAACTCATCGATGCAAACAACTCCCCGATCGGCCAAAACCATCGCACCAGCTTCCAATCGTCGTTCACCGCTTTCTTCATCAGCAGTTACAGCTGCAGTTAATCCAACCTGTAAGTAAATGTTTTGTGATAGGTTTTGATGGAACTATGTCACTGAATTGGCTGCGATTCTGTAGCTCATAGTTGCACAATGTATTCCTTTGCTATAACCTTGATAATGACTTCAATTTATCTGATTAGGTGAATAGAAAAACTAAAACAACACAAAGGAGGTAAGTTCAAGATTTTAAAGAACAAATCAATATCAGTAGGAGATTCTGATATCCAGCTGTGTTGTGACTTGTTTATTAAAATAAAATTGAAACTAACTTTCTCATATCACTGCAGCTAATAAGTTAAAAAGGTAAAACTCGGTAATCGCTGTGAACTTGTGAAAAGTAATTGTTCGCAACTTACGCCAGTAGTTCCTCTTCCAGTTGTAGTAATAGCTCTTGGTGCAGTGTACAAGACATATCGTAACATCTGTGATTTTGCAGTGCTCGGATCGCCGATGAGTAAAACATTGATGTCCCCACGAAGCCTGGTGCCATTTTCCAAAATCTATAACAGTAATAGTATATAAGACAAACTTACTAAAAAATTTTCATTTTTGGTCAAATAAATTTGTTGCTGATTTAAAGAACATATCCTGCAAGGTTCTATAGAAAGCTTAATATCTGCTTTTTGGTTGTTATTCTGTTAGTGTTGTTTGGCAAATGTTTAGTGGTTATGATGGAAAACAGTTTGTGTCTTAGAAACCAATATAAAAATAGAATACATGTAAAACGATGCTTTATTTTTTAACATGTTGGATGCAACAATACCCCAAAACAAATCAGCCCCAACTTGCTCCCTAAAAATCCATTTTTACCTTTTCTGTTCCTCCCAATAACATACAGAGCACAGCTTTCTTAATGTATTCATGTCCATGTATAGATGGCGCTAGGGAGCGTGCCAAAGTGTCAAAGACGTCGATGCTCCTCTGTCTGGAGAACTTCCGGATGTTGCTGATGTCTTCGGGAGTAAATAGAGGCTCCACATCCTTGCTCAGTGCCTTGATGTTGTTGGCGATAAGGATCGTTCTGGGTAACAAATGCATATTAATGCAACATAACAACAACTGAATCTTATGATACACCTGTTTTTTAAGAAGCAATGTAGTAAAAACAATAAATAAGCTGATGCTGCTAGTCATAAACAAGTATTGCTCTTTCAGAAGTTTTTTTTCATAAACAACTAATGTTTCGATGTAGTAACGATCAATCTGGTTTATGCGACCAAGTCATACAATTCAGGATATCATTTTAAAAGATTTTTAAGTCACGGCTCAATAAACATTTTATAACTGTGGAAGCTTTTCAAACATTTACCTGAATATTCCCGAAGTGTGTCCGCCCTTTTTGCCCGGCAAACATCGATATGCTCCGATGATTTGCACTCTGTCACCTGGTTTGCACTGATCAACCAAATCGTCATCAGCGATAATGTCGACTGAGCGGGGAAGTTGCCCTGCTGGTGCTTTCTCCGGCATTTCCTGAAAATTTTATGGTTCAGGGTTGAAATATACTGAAACTAATTATTTTCAATATTTTTTGTCGAATAAATCAGAAAGAACTGTTTGAATTCTTCTTGTCTTGTTGTTGAGTCAAACCTAAATGGAAATGTGTTCTGAACAGGACTTTAAATATTTAAAGCCCGTTAAAATGAAGTCGTATATATATTGCGATAAAAATGATATACATATTTTCTATGTTCAAAAATAAGAAGGTTTAACCTTATCACATTGACGGATTATTTGTCTAACCTTTTGGTATTTTTTCAATATTTTTTTCTTGGAATTTTTTACAAATTATTGTAATTAAAGAACACAAATGTTCTAAAAGTTAAATACACACCTGGATGGTGAGAGTTTGGTGATCTTTATAAACTGACAAACCAAACTCTGTTTCGAGTGGATTGTTGTCTTCATCCTTGGTTGGATAAACAAGACTGCTGGGAAACGGTGAAGCTGATGTCATGTCCGTGTAACGTCGGTCAAGAGTTTTGTTAGTTGCAGGGCAGAAGTGAACGCTTCGAACAACCTGAAATGGTCCAGTGGAGTATCATACACAACAGAACCATTAAATGCTTCTTGACCAAGTTATAAATAGTTTCTGACATACACATAAAGTTGGAAAGTAGCATTTTTAGGTATATCTGACACCACAACAGTGATGTCATGATATTTATGTATAATTTTAAAACCTAATAAAACACTTTAATCAGACACAAACCCTAAACAAATATTTTTACATAAATGTCCAATTAATAAGTGAAGCTAAATTTGAAATCAACAAATCCTTACATATGACCAGTTGTTTTTATATGATTTAATTTTGCCAGCAGACAGATCAACCTATTTATTCCAGGTGTCTTTCATAACCCACAGTCCACAAGTAGCACATGTCAAATACAAAATGCTTACACACATTACCTACCTTTGGTCTGACTAAGGAGCATTTTGTGACAATTCCTTCCAAACAAACAAGGTTTCCAAGAAAGCCTGATGTCAAAGTTCGAGGGGTTACGTGTTTTGCTCCGAAGCTGAAAAACAAGACAACAAACTAAAACATGTTCTTAGCCACCCAAAATGTAAAATAAAATGCCAACTATTTTTTCTATGTAAGGTTGCATCTATAGATTTTGAAACCCTTACTTAAAAGTTCAAACAAAATAAAAATTACAGTAGTATTAAGAATCACAAAAATAACAATCCCAATTTACTCCCCTATAAATCAGATTAAACCACTGCATAAGTCTTAAAAGCAGTAATAAAACAGTTCCAAGTACCCACCTTCCTTCGAAACCAACAAAGAACTCTTCATGTTGTTTGGCATAAACAGTATCAATTGAGGCAACGTAACTTTTTAGCGCTCGTTGAAAAGCACCAAGCTCTTCAAAACAACCCTTTAATAAACTGAAACAAACAACAAAATTAATAAAATAACAACAAACTCTTTAATTTATAAGTACAACAACCGAATGCGTAAAATGCATCTTTCATTGAAAAGACATGATTTACACAAAAAGTGGCCATTTACATTTAATTTAAAAAAATCTTTTTACTTTTTGCATCGGACATCATTTTTTCTTCGGAGGTCATTGATGTTCACAATGATGCGATACTGGTTCTTTTCTATCATGTGCCGAACCAGGTCAGCATAAACCCCTTGATCAGTTACCTACAAAAACATATATTATGTGATTATCTGGAAAAATTCAATATGATTTGCTGTAGGGTGTTTAATTAAACTTAAAGATTTACTTAATTTTACTTCATATTCTGAGCAGAAACATCAAAGCTAGTATTTGAGTGAAAAACTTCGCAACATACATCATGTGTATATTTGAGTGTATACATTTCTTTTTTCAATGTCAGATTGTGGTGTTTTACATGCAAATACTGGCTTTGATCTTTTTGTTCAGAGTATTTAAAACCATGTATTATATATCTCACTTTATGTTGATTTTACTTTATATTGCACACTTATTTTTTCAAATTTCTTTCTGTTTTGTATCCTTTGTTTTAAGTTTGTAAGACAGAAACAATAGGTTCGACATAAGTACAGAACATGAAGTACAGAACGAAAACAAAAGCAATTACCCCGTCATCAAGAAAATCCATATATTGTCGTTCAGCTTCGCGCAGTTCTTGATCAATATCCAAATCCATAATTTGTTGTCTTGTTTTCGCCACTTAACTATAACGTAAATTCTACAACGTTTATTTTCAACTCTTTATTAACAGATTTAACCAACCCTGCAGTTTTTACCAAACAAAAGTTGCTCTTCCCGGGAAAGTATTATTTTCCCGCCAGTCGTGCATGAATTCGGTCATGCGTAACTGATTTTTTTCTAATTTTTGATTAAACGGGGGAAACTAGTCTTAATTCAAATAAGACTGATACAAGCAGTGTAAAAAAATTGAGGAAACTAATTTAACTAACTAAAAAAGACAAAACAGCTATATGATTGACGATTATATATTTTTGACAGTGAAAAGAGTGCATTGATATGAAATCGACTTCAAAAACAATAACAGACGTATGACATCACACAAGACAAAACAACAGTTAAAGTTTAAAAATGTACCTAGTTCAAATTGTACGGACTACAACAACAAACTTAACTAAATGTATCACACGGGGACATAGAAAATGACTTACAAAAATAGCAAATTAATTTGAACTAAATCATTAAAAACTTGTACCGAATAAATTTGCAACACAATTATTTAGAGAAAAAAGTTTTAAAAAAAACTTATAAAGCGGAATCACAAGCTAAATTTTGGTTAATCGTTTAACAAACGCCTAAAATATGTAACTGTAAATGCAGTTTTTAGACAAAAATACAAACCTACAAATATGATCAAGTATTAAGCACACAAATTCAGTCAAAAAAACTATCACGGGTTGGAAACAGCTATAAATGATTGCTAACAGATAACGACACATAATGAAACAAGTTTGCTGGAACATTCTTCATTCATTTCCAAGTTATTCACTTTCACTTTCCGATTGCAGCAGGAGCTGGGTGCATTCCCCATTTCGAAACTCTTCGTAGAACCCCAAAGGCCTGGTGAGAAGAGATAGAAGAGATACCAAAGAGATAAATACGTAACTATACCAGAGGCAATAAAATACAAAAGTGTGACTCAACGCACTGTTATACTTATGTCCTAGGAATGTGGCAAAATTGCCAACTGCATATTTGACTGAGAGCCGAGTTTCTAAAGTTTATTGGTAAAGCCAATTGCTCGGGGTTTGTAATGTAACTGGGTATATGCAGTGGTGGGATTCAATTTTTTGTCAGGCGGTTCTTTCACAAAAGTCATATTTTTCAGCCGGCTCTGTTACAAAAAGTCCATTGACAGTAACCAGTAATGCTAACCCGTTCGCTGATCTCATAAAATTTCGTGAGACGGTTCTATAGAACCAGTGCGAACCGGCTGAATCCCACCACTGGGTGTATGGTGCATTCACAAATAAGATTTCGTATTGTTTTGTTTTTCAAAGTGAATCCTTCTGTTTCAATCTAAAAAGCTATATTTGTGTGACGAAACCCGCCCAATGCTTAGATCATTTCACTGTATTTACTAATACATAATTCAGACTAGTCACATTATGTAAGGTCCCGATGCTTCTGTCAGCAAACAACCGTATTTTTCTCACTAATTACGCACAAATCTTAAACTTGGTTCACAAAAAGAGTCCAAACTATTTGTTTAATGTATCAAACCGACGTGTACATAGAAAAGTAGAGAAACTTAATTTGGTGTGAAAAAACTAAAAGTGCATACAAAACACGGGGTCCATTTAGGCTTCACAAGAAATATGCAAAAACACTTCCACTTTTACTAAATCACTTATAATGCACGAGGCTGGTCACTGAATTACACATAATGCCTAATAGAGTATATAGGTCTCGTATTTTTGAAAGAACACGTGAATTGTTTTGTTTAAATGGGTGGAAAAATGGTTCGCAAATGAGACGGTTTTGTGGTGGTTATTTAATGAAATAAAAAATGTAAACGGATTTTTAATCATCTAAATTGGAGTAATTGTAAACGGTGGTACACAGATCTATGTGACTTCTAAATGGGTCGTCACTACAAACAGGCTGAGAACCGCTGGTTTTAAATGCATTAATTGTATAAAAGTGCGAATAAGGCTAAATACAATTTACAACTATGGGGAAATGGTATGCTGTCGTTAATGCGACGGTTTTACGAGCCTTTATATGCTTAATATGTGAAACAATTAGTATGAATGAAAAGTAAGAGCATTTACGTATCGATACTGAATTATAACAGGACATGAAAAAATAGTAAAATAAATCTTTTACTTCCATACTTCGCTTATGAATTTTTTAATGGACTTTTCTTTACTATTTACTCTTAAATTTCAAAAAATATTTGAGTCATCTTAATTTGTATTAAAACTGGTCTAAAAAAGATTCCTTAAGTTACATTCTTTGCTTGTGAATATATTGATATTTTTTCATTTAAATTTTAAATTAGGAAAGTGCATCTTAATTATGCATTTACACATTAGTGTTTGTACTAGTGTAGTAAGTGCTTGTGATAAGCTAATTTCGTTGGCTGCAAATTTAACTTTAACTTTGTCGAAAAAAAGGTTCTCTGGCTGAAAATCCGCCAAACAATAAAAAATAGTAAATTGCAACAATGACAATAGACACACACACGAATATGAACATAGTTGTCGCAAATCAACGAAAAATCTCTTTGGAGTGTTAAGCATGAAGCCTATTGTTTGCATGCAAATGTTTTGTTAGTAAACATAACGACACACAACAAATCCTGCAACACGATGAAAAATCAAAGTAGTGGAAAAAACGCACACAAATTGCTAAACCAGGGTTGACCGAAGCTGGATTTGACCGATTTCATGAACAGTGTTTCTAAAATATTTTTTAGACATTGCCAACTTATTTTAATATTTTAAACTAAAATGCTTGACAAAACTCAAACTTTTGAGAAACTTTACTGATAACGTTAGTAAGCAATTTCTTTTTTTTTTAAAACACTGTTGAGAAAATCGGCCTAATCACGCTTTTTGGTCTAGTCACATAAAAATCCGGTGAATAAAAATGCTGGTGTGGCCGTCAGGGGGCGCCATGCATATGCATCCTGTGCTCGCAGGCACAAATGAAAATCACAAGGGCTTACACGACGTCCTCCTGATCCTCATCATTAAGAAGTAGAAGAGAACGCTGTTGATCTTTAGAATGCCGGGACCCGGATAAGTTGGTGTACGACCTCCTACCGCTGACACTTCCCTGCCCGTCGTCAGCGATCGACAACGAGTGAATGGATTCCATCACTTTGGTCTTAATAGCCGTTAAGTGGCGCCCGATCTCGCTCGATTTCGGCTTTTGAGCCCCTTCAACACCCGATATCGCTTCAACCTGATGATCACTGATGACGTCAGTGGCGTTGACGTAACGCGGCTGCGGGAACGCGTCATGAGGCGGTTTCTTGTATCTGCGAAAGAGGTTTGGTAAATTATTAGCCGAGTAGAAATGTTATTTGATTTATCACATTTGGAAACATCGATCGGTGCGAGGACGTTGAATTAGGGGACGTTTTGGGACCGGTAGGACAATAGAAGGCGTTTACCCAGTTGATATTGGCTGGATATACACATCATAAAAACAGGCTGAACAGTTTCAATTCCTATACATTTTAGCTTGATCTTGTGTACGTTTTCGAAAAACATTTAATGCTAGTTTAATAAAGTTTAGTCGGGAGATTCAGAATTTGAAACAACAAGTTAGTTGCATGTATTTAGGCCAGTGGTTCCCAAACTTTTTTCTTTTAAGGCGCATTTTAGAAAAAACAAAAATTATTTGGCGCACTTCGAACATTTGAATAATTTTTTTAGCTGACAAAGGCACTAACTATGAGGTCATAAAGCCGCTATACAGGTCACTCTCATAGTTAAATAGCCTAGTTGAACATCTCAGAGACGTGGAGCATGTTGGCCTAGTGGTCTAAGCACCTGGTACTACTACTCTACTTGATTGATTTTAATTTCAAGATTTTTGCGGCACACCTAATGACATCTCGAGGCACACCAGTGTGCCGCGGCGCATAGTTTGGGAACCACTGATTTAGGCGCTTACAAGTGTTAATTGGGCAGCGACGAAAACATTTTGAAACTATACACAGCTAAGCAACATGGAATAAAGAACCATTGAAGGCGTTATGGACATTTTACACAAGCGACAAAGTGCGGATTATGTGAAGCGCCATAACCACAAACCTTTAAGGCACAATGAAAAACGACAAGGTTAAAAATGTCTACAAATCTACAGCTACTTAATATAAACCACCACCACTGATCTAGCGCTAGAGAGCCCCGCTACCGGTAACAATTACCCCAAATATACGTCATAGAGCTAATATGACGTCATAACGTCTTATTCTTCGTCATCAATAAATGGTAAAGACTCAATCTTGACGAGAAAACTGTCGCTCGGTTCAACCGGATGTTGCGTAATAAAATCTTGTCGACCGGAAGTGACGGACTCTTCTCGAGTCTCGCGCGGACAAACAATCACCACTGTTGCGTCACAGGGCAACTCGATGACGTCGTCGCTGTGACGTTTCAGATTTCGAGTCAGGCTAAAACGTTAGTGTTTACGGAAAGATAGAGAATTGATAATAATCATTGACATTGACATCACAAACACACTTATGACGTCAGAAAAAGAATATTGACGTCACAAACAAAAATTTTACGTCACATTAAAGATTTTAACGTCATAAACAAAATATCTATGTCACAGATTATTAAATAGTTTTAGAAGTATTAACAAAACGCCGATGACTAAATCTTTATGAAAACTTACAATTTGAGGAATAGAGAGGACGAGACGACCGACACTGAGCTTAGAGCCATTGCTGCCGACCCCATCCACGGTTCGAGAACGGCCCCCAACACGTAGAAACACCCAGCCGCAAGGGGAATCCCCACAAGGTTGTAGACGCATGCGAACACGAAGTTTATCCTGATGCGGCGAATCACCAGCTTGGAAAGGTCGATAGCGGCCACAACGTCCATCAGGTCGCTCTGGGGAAAAAGAAATTTAAAGGTGAATGCTGTGTTAGCTCAAAACGTGTTTTTTCCTGCAGAAAAACAAGTCATTTTGATCCAGTATAAGCCACCCAAATTTCTAGTGTGATAAGAACGGCCTAAATAGGACGATAAAACGTGTTTGAATATAATTTCTGAATAGGTTTTATACGCAAAACAAATTCCTATTACTACATGGGTTATAAGACGACACACGCTTAAAGCTGCGGCAATTTTCGAACGAAAAGTTGTACTTATAGCATTACGCCATCTAATATCTAGCAAAAGAGAAAAACTTTATTGAGCTCTTCTGGCAATTGCATTTTTGTACCAACGTTTTCGACGCCCTACAGGCCTTATGATAAGTAAGCTGCAAACAGTGTATAATCTTTCGACCTATAAGATCTCATCAGTGCAACTGCTTTACTCATTTAAGTTTCTTTTAACAGCATGTTATGTGAACAACAGTCGATATATCCTTGTTTATTATGTGTATGTATGAAACAAAGACATCACCGACAGCAAACCTGCATAATTTCGAAACCTGCACACATATTTCCCAACACTTACCCTTATCAGCACAACATCAGCGGCCTCAACGGCGACATCGGTCCCAGTGCCGATCGCGACCCCGACGTCGGCTTGTGCGAGTGCCGGGGAATCATTCACTCCATCCCCGACCATCGCAACTTTTTCCCCGGCCTCCTGAAGTTGCCGGATTTTGCCCACTTTATGCGAGGGGAGCACTTCGGCGTACACCTGTCGGATGCCGGCCTGTGACGTAATAAAAAGTCATAATGACGTCACAATGCTGTATTACTTGCTTAAGCAATAAAGGTTATGTTTGGAGTTTCGGTGTTTGGTAAAATATAATTACAGAACGTTAACGTTTTGTCAAATGTCCATGTCATCATCATTGATATTATGCGGCTACATCAGTTACACAAGATTTCATTAAGGACTCAAGCAAAAATTGACAACATTTGCAAGACAAGATGGTAGACCGCCATAAAGTAGAAAATGTAATGGACATTAGAGAAACACACAAACGTCTTATGTTGGACTTGATTTTCAAATTAATAACAGTTTGAAATGAACATAAATTCATAACTGGGATCAGCCCTGAAGCGTCTATCGAGTCCCGGAAAGACTCCTGTCGTGGGTTCGAATCCCACCGCAGGCTAGATTTTTCAAGCCTACGCCTTTCCATATGGGGAATGCTTGGTGACCGGTTGATTGGGTATGGCGCATTTTATGGGCATGACGTATTGTGTTAATAAGAGTTTGTTCAACACAATATACGAACCTGTCTGGCAATAGCTCGTGCCGTTTTCTTGTTATCTCCTGTAAGCAGAATCACTCTGATCCCCATATCTTGTAATGTATGAACTGCAAGTGCTGCTTCAGACTTCACAGTATCAGCAATCGCTAGCGCACATTCCAAGTGGCCGTCGATGGCCGCGAGAATTGCTGTGTAGCCAGATTCTTCTTGTTCTGTGGAGAAGATACAAGTTTGTTAAAGACATAACCATTTAACAGTGTTTTCAATTTGGGCTTAACCTTACAGGAGGGAAATGTGATTTTTTTCAATTGGGGGCGATTGTGATCTTGCTTACAATTTTTTTTTCATTTTGTTAATGTATTTTGTTGATGTCATTTTCAATACACCCAAAATTTAGCATGGACTTGAAAATACTGGAACAGAAGTTTGGAAGAAGAAGAAACTAAACTAGTAAAAGTATACATTTCTACGTAAGGCAAGGAAAAATCGGCTGAAGCCTTCAATCTGCCTTGAGTACCATAATTTGTTAAATTTGCTGTGATTACTAATCTGCATGAACACTTCAGAGCTGATTCCAGTTATAAATTTAATAAGGCACTAAAACTAACACCCAACAAAATCCTTGCTTCTTGGAATTTAATAAGTTTATCTTAAATGAAAGTATACATATGTGTTATCACACATTGCTAGTATTTCTGTTATCAAAGTGGAAACAATAATGATGCACTAATACCGAAATCGTGCTGATCCTAGGGTGCTCAAAGTGAAAACAGTTTAACAAACATTTCCTACAAAACAATGTCTGAGATATCATACCTGCCATGATGTGTTCGATGGAGTTTGGCAGAACGATCCCGTTCCTCCGCATCCACTCTCTGTTCCCGATGAGGACTTTATATTTCCTCGATGTCGACATGCTCGAGAGGGAAGCTGTCTCTTCCTGGGACAAATTCAGTTTGTCGTCGTCCTGAAAAAATTGAAAATGATAAGACAAGTTTGTTTTATTGTCATGTAGCAATTATTGCTTAAGGAATGGTCAGACGATAATTTGTACCAGTGGTTCCAAGCTGGGGAGAAATTTTAAACTTAAGGGAGAAATTAACTTTAATTTTTACATATGGTTTGTAAATAGACACTTAAGCTCTGGAAATATAGTGTTGGGATTCAGCTGTTTCGCACCGGTTCTGTAGAAACGTCTCACGAAATTTTATGAGTTTAGCGAACCGGTTAGAATCACTGGTTACTGTCAATGGACTTTTTGTGACAGAACCCGCTGAAAAATATGACTTTTGTGACAGAACCAGCTGGCAAAAAAATTTGAATGCCACTACTGAATATAACCTGCGAAATTGATAAAAGACCAATTTTAAATGATCTTTGTTTGGTTTAGCATCTACTGTGTAGTCTATGAAGGAGGAACGAAAATGTTTTAAATTGTTAAGGGAGGAATTCGTCCATAAAGCCTGGGAACCACTGGTTTAAACAATCTGTTCAATCCAAACATCTTTATTGCTCCAGATATTTGAGTGTCTGTATTTTTGCAAATTTATTTATTTTTGGTAAGGCATGTGCTCTAAGATAATGGAAAGGAAAAATGGTGATCTCTTTATGACTAAGTTTTGCTTACTCAAAAGTGCACACTGAATTTAATTCATAGTAGCTACCTTGGCACAAAAAGTTTAGGAAACACTGTTAGGATAAACTAACTAATAATACTGACTGGGTTAGAACTTAGTGAGTTGTTGCTGTTCTTCAAAACAATTTCCACCCCAGAAACCGAACACTGGATTCCACAACCGGCTACCCCCTTGAAATCTGATGAATTACCGAGTGCATCAACTTGCAGAATCTGAAATCGACAACATTAAAATATGTAGACCACATCAGGAACAGATTGCATAACAGTAAGAATATGAAACAATGATTGGGAAAGTTACCCTGTAACAAAGTTGATAACTAAAACTTGATTTTAACCTGTCACAGGTTTATTTACATACTTTAGCAAAAAATGGATTTCAGTTTATTAAAATAACACAAAACAACACATGGAAATTATTGATACAATGATACAATGAAAATTTTTTTGACATCAACTTACCTCTTTTGCACGCTTCACGACAGAGACACCTAGTGGATGTTCACTTGCATTTTCGGCTGTCCCCACAACAGCCATTAGATGGCGCAGTGACATTCCAGTACCACCTTCTTCGGGGGTGCAGAGATGCTCAAGAACGACTCTAGGCTCTCCGTATGTTATTGTGCCAGTTTTGTCAAACACCACCGTTTTCACCTTAAAAACAACAAGGGATTGTTTAAGATTTAAAAAAATAGTTGATGCAACAAATGACATTAGCTGAAAACTACTTTAAAACCCCTATTATACTCGTATTGTAAATGTTACTTGCCATATTTATTCTATGAATAAGCCTCTGCAGGACCAAGTATTAAAAAAATGTATGGTGTAATTTAACTTATAAAAGATTCTCATTCTGGGTTGTGGTTGTGGAGCCTACTTTTGTTTGTTGTTTTGTAAATTCAGTAGACAACACTTTTGCCACAGAATTTTTCAGGTGACATTTGTATTTGTTTTTAAAAAATGTTCAAAAGTTAGCAATCTGGTAAAACAGTTGAGACATTTCTCATCCGAAAAAGCAACAAGCACAGTTACACCCAGTGAAAATTTTTTTTAATCTTTTGTGGCAAACCAACCTTATGTGAAGTCTCCAGTGGTTCGCCTCCTTTAATCAAAATCCCATTCTGAGCCCCAACTCCCGTTCCCACCATCACAGCAGTGGGTGTAGCGAGACCCAAGGCACAAGGACACGCGATAGCAAGCACTGTGATCGCAGTTTGGAACGCAAATCGAATCACCATTTCATGATCAGAGAGGTACCTGAAGTAATATGTTTTAATCCAAAAGTTAAGTTTTAAAACACTTGTTGATGTGTATAAAATTTATTTGTACAAGATTTTTCATGATTAAGAAGTGTTCAGTGAAAAGTATGAAATAAAAGTACTTATTTTGCCTTGCAAGTTACGCACAAAAAGGCCACCAATACAAAAAAGTTGGTTTAAAACCGTTTTTATACATATATATATATATATAATAGATGGCATAAAAGTGCCACTACATATTAGGCAAAACAGTAAACATATAACATATTTAAAGTCATACGTTCAACAATTTGAAAGTTTAAAAAACGTCAATTACTTGTGTTTGCTTGCAAAGTCGCTAAGAATGGATGGATCTGTGAAACCCACAATCACCCAGATAATCCATGTAACCGAAGATATTACGATGACACCAGGCACAAAATATCCTGCAATCTTGTCTGCAACCTGGAATGTTAAAAATTTACTCATAGCAATCATCAGTGCACTCAGGGAGCATGTGTTTATGCCCAGACACATGAAAACCTATGCTGTGCATTAAGTGGTGTGTGGCCACGGATTGTTCATCTAATGTTGCCCATCTAATGTACCCAGGAAGCTTGTTATGCGTGTCAGGACACATTGAAAGTCTATGTTGCACATGAACTGGTGTGTGGCCACAGCGTGCACACCTACTGCTGCTCACAGCGGTCCTTAGTGTACTCAGGAAGCTTGTGTGTAAGCCCACACACATAGAAAATAAAGACAACAATGCTTCAATCTACATTCCCTACCTGCTGAATAGGAGCTTTGGAAGTCTGAGCTTCTTCCACGAGCCTAACAATCTGCGACAGAGCCGAGTCAGTTCCAACATGCGTCGCTTGCATCAACAACGATCCATTTAGATTGATGGAGCCGCCAATCAATGCTGAACCTGGCTTTTTAGTCACTGGCATAGACTCACCTAAATTTACACAATTTTTTTTTTCACTAATGGTGGCGAGTAATTCAAAATAAAAAAGCATTTTTTAGAAGATCAGCTGAAACAATTAGGCAGACAAACATTTGTTAAATCTACAATTTGCCAAAGTAGCGTAGTAGCAAATAAATTAATTTAAGCACAATATAAAAAAACATTTAAAAATAATGAGGCTTATTTTATTTTATTTGTTTTGGATTTATCTGTTTTGGACATTTTAGAGGCTGGTTATTGACAAGATGTTTGTAGTTTGTAGAATTTAAGACTAGCAACATTAGTTACATAACTTGATAAGGTTGTTGCCAAATTAAGTCATGTGCTTGAAGAATTTCGCAACACAACACTGACCAGTAATAAGTGACTCATCAGCCATCGAAGTTCCTTCCACAACTTTTCCATCAGTGGGAATTTTCGTCCCGGGTGGAACTCTGAGGAAATCTCCACGCTGAACGAGCTCAACCGAAATGCTTTCCTCAGTCAAAATTGTGGTTTTATCGGCATCGAATTTTACCAGAATCGCTTCTGTTGCTTGAAGTTGCATCAGTTTGGCTAATGCTTCAGATGTCTTGCCCTAAAATAAAACGTTATGTGTGATACACAAACAAAATTCAATAGCTTCAAAAGCAGCCAGATTAAAACATGACTGAGTAATATTTGGCTGATGTCAACAACAGCAGTTATGTCTGTAATAAAAGATATTTGACAGATGAAGGTTATCTAAAAGGAATTTTTGGCAACTGCAAAGGGATAGTGTTCACTCATAATCACATCTTTCTATCAGTGTTTCTTTCCAATATTTTTAAACAGCCTACAAACTTAAATATGTGTTACAAACTTACATAAATGACTGCATCTTGTGAATAAAAGGTTAAACAAGCATTATCAAGTTTGAGTTCGGAAAGAGTTCAAAACTACTAAATAGTGTGTTTGTAATTGCCATGTAATAAATGCACCAGAATTAAGTGCGATTAAATGACAAAGCCTAATTAATTCATTCGGCAAAAATAGAACATTAAATACAATACATTTGTTACCAAGCAATTTAATACAAATTCAGTGGTGCTTGGGTAGTGACAAGGTTCAGTGGTTCATTTTCAATGGGGAAGTCACTAATAAAAAGTTCTCTTTCCAAGGTACATTACAGGAGCCATGTGGGTAAAATGCATTTCTGTTTAGTTCTAACTTATGGTTGGGCTGTTTTCTAGGAGTTATAATTTTTGGTTTTAGCAGTCATTCAAAGTGGTTACGGCTGCAACATTTACTTTTTCACAAAAACCTTACAACACTTTCATTGTTTGTTTACCTTCGCAATGTGTTCTAGCCATCTGCCAAGAGCGATGAACACAAACAACATTGGAGGCGTCTCAAAAAACGTCTTCGGGCTCCCGTGAGCATGTTGTCCGATGGCGACCAGGACAAGAATCACGGAGTACATGTAAGCTATCACGGTTGTCATGACAATAAGGACATCCATGTTGGCAGTTCGATGTTTGACGGCCGCCCAAGCTTGCACGTAGAAGTAACGACCTCCATAGATCTAAAAATAAAACCAACATTGTCTCAGTTTTGTTAACTAGGATTTAATTTGAATTTAATGATTTTTTTTATGTGCACAAAATTACTAATTTTAATCAACTGCTTGCTTCAGATGTTTCAGTAAATGTTTGAAACATTATAAACAACGACAAGGGCTAAATGCTAAAAAAATGGTTCCCAAAACTAGAAATAAAATATGGTGCTGAATTTAACATAATTAATAATACAATTTTCTGCTAGATGTCACCGAATATCTCCAGAATTATGTAATAATATTTATTAAAGCTTCTTAAGAGATCCAAAAAAAATTAGTTATTGACAAGGACCAGAGCACAGCTGTCCCATGACAGTAAAAGACACCGAACATGTGTATATTGTAAATAATTTATGTAAAATGAGTCAATGCGTCATGTACTGACCATAACAGAGGTATAAAACCAATGATTTTGTTTAAAATGTTTCAGCAATAGTTTAAAAACTATCATTGATTTTTCAACTGAACAAAGCAGGCTGTTTTTATATCTTATATTGACAGCATATTTCCCCATAAGACTTGTAACCAAACCCAAGTATCATGTTCTAAAAGTTGTATTTAAAACTTACAAGAGATTAGCCACTTTATCTGTTGTAAGAAAAAAGGTTAAAATGAGAAATTCAGTCTGAAATTCCACTGTTCATGTGCAAGTAATCTCAAAGCAATTTGTCCTGAGGCAAGGAAATCACATGTCGTTTATCCAAGAGAATTTAATAAATTTGGACCAATTCATTAAATGGCATTACAGAGAAATTATATTATGTGACAGATATAATACTTGGGGACTTTTAGGCCAACACAGAACTGGACAAAATTGATAAAATCATGTATATGTGTGATGCTCAATAAGCATGTACTTACATATATCTGCTTAACTTTACTTTTTTTATAGTTTTTGTTTTTGCTTCGATTTTGGACACTGTTTCATTATTATTTTACCAAATTTTGCAGTGTTTAAATTTTTGTATTGATATGGCAAAGCAAAACATTTGTATTAGTTTCTATAAAAGCAAAGTTGGTATGGTTTTAGCCACAATTTAACTTTGTGCTAATGATAATACATGGAATATTAAAGGAAATTGCTTTCCAATTGCAGAGTAATACTTCACGGAACATATGGTGGAATAGTAACCCCTCCCTACACAAAATTTTGACCATTGCAAGCTAAATGCTGTGAGAATAATAATTTTTAAAATAGACAAAAGTTCATTTTAAAAGGTTAGCAAGATAAAGTTTTAACAGTTAGTTGATACCTTTTTTGAGATTGATTAAAGTGTTTACAAAACATGCACAACAAAATTAAGTCAAGTCAATGAAAATCTGACAACAACAGGACATCATGTCTACTTGAAAAATACATCTTAATATCCTGGACATCCTTCAAAATCTCGTTACCTGTACGGGGGTGCAAAGCAGAAACATGAGAAGATTTTGCAAACTCAATCCATCAACGAGCATGTAAGGATGATTGTGTGCCCCCGATGCCATGTAATATATCATGATCACCATTACAGGGACACCGAAAATTAATGCGGTAAAAAATGATCGACGCCATTGTTGGATCTCTTGTTTGTGGTCAAGACCGGATAATTTGTTGTCATTGCTTCGTGGTGTTGCACCAAATCCTGCATCCTGAAAGTACAAAGTACAATCTTTGGTCATATATGTATGTAGATTAAAAGTCTACATGGAGATTTAGTAGGTTAAATCTGGTCAACCACACCTTATGACACCAAAACCATATTTTATTACCATAAAATAAATATTTAGTCAAAGGTTTTAGGTCTGTCTAAAAACAATTGTGGTAAAAATATGTTTTTGGTGTCATAAAATATTTTTTGGCAAGAGTTTCATTTCTTAGGTAAATGATTCGAATGTTTATTATTGGAAAATCACCAGGAGACTGATAAAATAGGACAAAATGGATTGGTGACAAAATAACCTTCTGGTAAATGCTAGACATGATTTGTTAGCCATTAGCAAATAAAAAACAAACAAATTAAGCATGTTTTAAGAAGTAAGGCTTGTGCGCTTCTCAGCTTAGGCTTTTTTTGCAACACTGGTGTCTTTTGTGAAACATATTATTGCCAGCCTGTCTGGCCTTTGTCAAAAACCTTTTTTCTTGTCAAAGACCGTACATAGTACCTTTTGAACTTCACCACCATGGACACAATGGTTTCATGTTGCGTGGCTTTAATGCTACTTTACTTCCTCTTGGCAAACAATATTAAAAATTCCAAAACTCTGAATGTGCATTGAATGTGGATTTTACGGCAAATAAATGTTTAAAGGGGTCTGTTTAGACTAAGTGGGGTCAAAAACATGAAGTTGTTTTGCCAGTAAAACTGTATTCGTGACATTTTCAACATTGACAGTGTTTTGAGAAAATAATGAGATTTAAGACACTTCGTTTTTTTCTGCAAATATTTTTTTCCATCTATCAAGTAAAAATAGTATTTAGTGATTTTATGTAAGTATATACATGCATATTTTATGTGAAACACAAAAACTTACAAATTTATGTACAAAAATAGGAATTTAAAACATTATACTAAAAAAATAGCCATATTACTCGTGTATAAAACTGTTTCCTAACATACAAAACAATGATAAAAAATAAATTTATTTCAAAAAGGAAATAGCTTAAACAATTAGCTTGCATTAAAGAAGTTTTTTTAAATTAATATTAGAGTTGGCAAGCCGGTCAACTGACTGGTCAAATACGGCCAATTGACAGCACTATATTTGACCAGTCAAATTGTTTTTTCAGTTTTTGTTTTCTTTATTTCAAAAATCAAACGTGGTAAATTTTGTTGGACTTGCTTTTTGGTTGTTGGAAAGGGTAAATTGTTTCTAATAGTCCCCTGGTAGACAAGTTGAAGGCATACTTTGGTATTAATATGTGCTTTGAAGCCAATACAGATGTGTTTTGTTCATTTCAAAGAAATGGCAAAATTAATTAGGAGATACTTTTTCATCTGAAATTAAGATCTGATTTACGTTAAGGCAAACTTTGCAAGGTTTATAATGCAAAATCTGTCTTGCATTCTTATACATTATAGTGTAAGTGTTTATTTACCTCTATAATATCAATGACATCTCGAATTCCAAGAACATCAACATCAAACTTTATGATGGCCGTGCCGGTTGCCAAGGCGACAGAGGCATACTGAATGCCGTGGACTGCGTTGAGGCGGGATTCGATCGTATGAACACACGACGAACATGTCATGCCGCTAATCTGTGGAAGAAAAAAGTGGGTGGAATTAATATGAGTGGCCGGCAACAGGAAGCAAGTCGCGCAACACTTGACTCACCATTTGTTACGTCACAAACTGACACATCATGCATGTCGTAATTCTCACGAATACACTATTTTGGTGATTTCAATGTACACAAGGCTAAAGTGGGATGTTTTAGTTGTACTGGCCTAATATGGTTAAATATTGGACAATACTAGTATTTTACACACACTAGTTGACAAAAACTAATCATTGTTTAGTTGCTACAATGTTCAAATTTCCGTAGAAACACTATATTGCTAATGGAAAGATGCCAGTGGTTGCATACTTTACTAGCAATGTGAATGACAACCCATAAATGATATTTGTAAAATGTAAAACATAACTTTACATCAAAAAATATTTTTGGGGTAGTTTGGTAATGTCAAAACAAGGTATTATTCTGTTCCAATTGTTCACTTTTTCACCAATTTTAATGCCAGGCATAATATCAAGTTTATAGAGCTCTTCTGGCAAATGTAATTTTATTCTAAAGTTTCGACGTCCTATGCAGGTCGTCTTCATCAGGTTAAATAACACTGAATGCGACTAGTACAGTGCACTGAAGACAACCTGTATAGGACGTCGAAACGTTGGAATAAAATTACATTTGCCAGAAGCGCTATATAAACTTTAATGTAACGTATCTATAGAGTCTTACATAGGGTGATTGTACAGTACACAACAACATTACTGGAAGTGCAAATGGTTATTAACGTATTTCTCGCAACAAATAGTGTACATTTAATGTTTCACTTTGTATTAAAAAGGAACAATGTAATAAATGAGATGTACACTATCTGTGTAAGCAATCCTTACATTTAGTTCAACTTGTCCACCTTTACGGTCACCCTCATGGACGGTGGCGCCAAATCCCAGCTCTTCAATCAGATCAGCGATCCTTTGTGGTGTCACAATACTCGGGTGGAATTTCACCTCAGCTCGTCCAGACATAAGACCGACCAAAATAGAAACAATACCTTCTTCTCGACCTGTTGAGGAGTCATAAAAACATTTTACCACTAGTCTGAAAGCGCCAGACAGTTTCATTTTTGTCAATACAGCATATAGTGCTACCATAAAAACTCAGCTCATAAACGATTTTCATGCCGCTATTCAGTAATGTTGAAATCCCTGTTGCAAAATTTACTTGAAGCATTGAGATAAATGATCAAGATAACATGTCAGAAAAGTTGCCAGAAAATAGTTTGTAGTTCACAGTTGCTGTTTCCCTTTTGTCACTTTATCACAAATTGATTTGTCCCTTCTGCATATAGTTTTACTATGACAACTTACTGCTATACTGTTGTTATCACTCACCAATATTTCTTTCAATGTTCCCCACACAGGATGCGCAAGTCATGCCCGTTATGCTGATGAAACATCTTTCAACATCACCCTCCATTGGCAGAATTACCTCCTCAAGTTTACTGTACGGAGCTTTCGGCTTAGATTTACTTGCAACAGGCTTCGTAGATTGCTTTCCGTTACTAGTGCCATTTGAGTGTCTGCTATTCGATTCATGTGATGTTCGGGTTGCGACAGAAACTTGTGATGGGTTTGTCGGAAGGACTGCTGCAGAATGTCGCGACACAATATCTGAGCCATTTGGAGGTGGAGGTAATCGAATTATTGCTGAATCAGTTCCATTTGTACTTGCAGAGGTTGGAATGTATTCTTTTCCGTTCGGTAATGTGGCTTTAAAGTTTAAATCGCAAATGTTTTCTGCCAGTTTCTCCATAGAAATCAGGTTGGGGTCGAAACTGATTTGAGCTTTTTTGTCATCCAAGGTCACCTTGATGTTTGAAACACCCTTAATGACCTTGAGGTTGTCCTCTATTTTCCTGACACAAGATTTGCAATGCATTCCATCAACTATGATCACCACAGACTCATGACCTTGCGGCATAGAAATCTTACTATTCACAAAACTCGAAAGTTCATCGACACTGAGAACAGGGGTGGAGTGGTCGGTGCCGAAGTTAATCAGGTCATTCTGTGGTCTTTGTGGTTTGTTTTCATCTTTAAGTATGTCAAACACCACTACTGCATCGAATCCCATGTCCTCGATGGCATCTTTGACTTGTTCCAGTTCGATTAGTTCTTCGTTGTATTCCACAGTGGCCTCTCTCAATTCAAGTGATACCTGATCAATACAAAACAAATTGTTGTACAAGCAGGAAATAACAGGCAAGGGTGTCTATATTTGTTCACTAATGTACATCGAGATTTGCCTGGCTTTGCACAGAGCTTTTAGTTTTAGTATTGCTGTTATTTTACTTTATTTTTTGTTGTGTTGTTTAAACTTAACCAGTCTCCCCTTTTTGTTTACCTATTGAGCTTTTAAACATTTACATTTAATTTGACAAAGACATGTATTATTCAATAATAAGTATTATTCAATACTCGTCTTATGTATCTTGTCTTGGATAATCTGTCCTTGTGACTGTTTTGTATTAACTTGTTAAAAGATAGATTAAAGGCCAGTTTCAAAAATGAGGCAAATACATTGCATAAAAACTTTACTAGATCTACAGATTAGAGTTACCCACTTTAACATAAATAAAGATGATTTCAAAATTGCTTTAAAGATTGACTGTTGCATGGCAAGCACAAAGCCATTTTTTCAAAAATTATAGGTTAATGTATATTAATGAGATATTTATCAACAGCTAACCTTTATGCTTTGGACACCGGAGTAGCTACCAATCTGTTGTTCAATGGACTTCACACAAGAATTGCAAGTCATCCCTTCGATTGATATTTTGCCAGTTGCTGTTCGTTTCTGAATTCCTTCGCTGCTCACAGAGGCATCAAAGCCCATGTCTTCTATGTTTTCAACAAGTTCTTGCACGCTAACTTTGCTGGGCTTGTAACAAACCACCCCTTGCTTGTTTTGAAGGGAAACCTGCCATAAAACAGTGATAGATAGTATTTGGCACAGAATTCGTTTAAACATAAAGTAGTTCTGTAAGTTAAAACATTTATCCATTGTGCAGAAATGTCTCAAAAAAGTGTTAATATACTTTGAAAAGATGCACCAACCCAAAATAGGATCTATAGTTACTTTTTTTAAATAACATTTGATATGCAAGGCAAGTCACACAACAAACATTTTTACCTTTATGCTTAAAACTCCATCAAGTTCTGCAATTTTGCTTTGAATAGAATTAACACAAGCGTCACACGTCATGCCATCAATGTTGATTACAGCTTCCTGTTCATCTGCATACATGGTAACAAAATGTTAAACAATTGTAGTTTGAGTTTAAGTTATTTAGAAATATTTTGTAAATTTAAGTGATAGTTTTCTAATTGATCAAATTAAATAAATATACTAAAAGATTAAATGGACAATCATCAGACAACCTGCTGATGTTTAAACAACATTAAAAACCAACCTAATCCAAAAAGCACCCATTTGATTTTATACAAGTACAGTTAAACAAATAGTGTACAAAAATATTTATTGTCTTCCTAATTAGAACCTTCATTCGGCACTTAAAACAAGCAGAAACCTCTTATAACATACACATGCCATTTTTGTAAAATTGGATTTACTTAAAATTGGGTGCATTTGTTTAACAGTCTGGAAATTTTCATTTTTTTTTTTTTGATGGACATTTTATTTCAATTGTGTTGTTTCAAATCAGTATGTCAGAATGCCATGTAAAAAATGACTATCTTTTTATCATTACTATATCAGGGTATTCGGGATAAAATCACCTTTCAGTTTAACATCGAAACCCATGTCGTCGATAAGTTCGACAATGTCCGAAACCTTTATTGTTGCTGGATTAAATACAACCTTAGCTTCTTCTTGTTCCAAAGCAACCTAAAATAAAATTTAATGTTGTTGTTATGCATTTTTCACGTTTCGATACACCAAAAAACAATCAAAAGATTAAACATGGATTTATTCAGTGTATTTGGGATCAAGTATAAAAATTGGCAGTTGTCTGCATTTATACATGCTTTGGGGTAACAGAAATACATACAAAATACTTAAAAAATGTTTTGGGTAAAAAGCGGATGTGGAAATTTTTTTTGTTTGACCCACCTTGACACTTTCAATTCCATTTTGCTTCTTTAAATTTGACTCAATAGTTTCAACACAAGAGTTACACGTCATTCCAAACACGGAAAGAATAACCGAATCTGTTTGAACCATTTTTCTTGGTTTCTAAACAGTTCCTCACAAAAAAAATTCTTCTAGACGCAGAATGTCATTTTCTAACTACACAAATTTGAAAATATCTGAAATAACAAGTGAATATTGAAGTAAAATTTCAAAAACGAAGTTTGACAGTGTAAAAAAACTATTTTAAAGTTCTATACTCGTCAAACAAACTCGCCTGGAGGCATTTTATCTCTCTCTGAATCTGTTTGCTAATCTAAAAATATGTGCTCCAATATTGTGACGTACGAGACCCGTGACGTTTGCTGCGTCATGCAAAAAAAGAGAAAAAAGATTCAAGTCACGTTTCAAATTTCCCAACAACAAATATAATTTAACTTTTTAAATTATTTGTTTATTTTTTGAGTCAGAAAATGTTCATAATTTGCTATTAAAATACATTTTCTAATTCATTAACATTTTTTTCAAACAAAACTTAATATTTTTGTGTTTTAAGGGGAATTTGCGGGAATTCACTGAAGCGTTTTATTTCAGGATCTACTGGCGCGATTTGTAAATTCAACTTGTGTTGTTATGTTTTGTAACTTATTTTGCTAATAACAAGAAAATCAGAGCAAATTTTGTAGTGGACTTTATGATATGACCAGAGAGATCTACTTCGAACGCCTAGGAGCCAGCGAAGAGCAGTGGTTATCTGTAAAACCAGGAGAAAAAGTAAATATATCGAATAAAATATCACCGTTTGTTGTGTTGCGTAAAATTTAATTACAGTTGCTTAAAAACGTTTTTGTAATTAAGATAACATTTGGACGTTCAGTTACCAACCGAATTCGACTCTATTCCGAGTTTGTTTCAAGAGAACATGCAGTAATTGAGCAAACAAATGGCAACATTTACATTACTGACCTAAAGGTGCATAAAATGTTTCTATGTTTCAGTTTAATGTTTTTTGCAAATTTTACGCACTGTTCTAGAAATGCATTTGTTTTGATAAAACAAATGAAACATAGCGACAGATTTAGTGGTTTTTCACACTGAATTTTCTTCATCTGATTTTAATGACCCTGAATCGTCGCGGCGTTTTACTTGAAAGGAGATTTCAATAATAAGAAAAGAATTACTACTGTTCTAATAAAGTTTTACTTGACAAAAAAATATTGGAAAATATACTTTTGTTGCAACATTTTTTTGGAAATTTGTAAAAAAAAATCTCCAAAGGCAACATTATATTTTGTAATTGGTATTTTTGTTGTTGTTTAGTCACTAAATGGAATTCATGTTAACGAAGTGAAAATTAAAACCAACATAAAACATCAGTTGAAAGTCGGAGACAAGGTTGAAATTGGAAAACCTTTAGACTGTGAAGAATGGAAACATTTAAAACTGTGTGACAGATTTGTGTATGAAGTCAAGGTACAGATTTTTTTGTCATAAGAGATTATTGAATGTAGAAGATATATGTTCAATGTGTTAGTGTGTACATCGTGCTTTTCAAGAGTTAAATTCTAGTATTTATTGTTTGTGCTAGCCAAGTTCATTCATGTGAAATTTAAAATAAGCAATACCCCAATGCTAACAATATTTTTGTTACCATTCTCAAGTAACAAAATTAA
The DNA here is from genome assembly GCF_965637545.1 of Phallusia mammillata. Lineage (NCBI taxonomy): Eukaryota > Metazoa > Chordata > Ascidiacea > Phlebobranchia > Ascidiidae > Phallusia > Phallusia mammillata. Next base: position 24,120,639 of record NC_137258.1, on the reverse strand, counting down.
AAGGTAAAGCTTTATGTATTTGTCAATTGAGCTTATTTAATTTATAAGTTATATGTATCATGTTGCTGCATTTTGCTTTTCAGAATTTTAATATTTGCCGTTTATACTAAGCAAGCTAAGTTCATACCTGTCCAATTTAAAAATAAGCAATACCCTAATGCTGACAAGAGTCATGGTTGAAGTAATAAAATGAACATGTTTAATGCTGCTTTATTAGTAAATTTGTTACTACAAAGACAGAATCTTTTTAGGAAGATGAAGTGAATAATTTGCTGAAACGACCAGTCATGGCAAAAGTCCACAAAAGCCTATTTTCTGTTAAACAACATGAGGAAAGAACTAAAATGGTTGGAATAAAAAGAAAACAAGAAAATGTTGAAATTGCATCAACAAAATCTGAGATAATTAATATCTTGTAAGTATTCAGATTAGGAAAAATATATTTTATATTAAATAGTTCATTATCTATAGTTCTTTTGCAAAATGTTTGTGTCAAAAAAATGCTTGTTAAATGATTTAGTATTTTTTGCACTTTTCAATACTAAAGTACTAAACAAAAAAATATACTTTTTAGACATCAACCTAAAACTGAAGTAAAACTAATTACAAACAATGATGTTTCGGATCAGGACAAAGATGTCAAAACTCAAGAGGAAAAGCCCCAGCACCCAAACGGGGTAAGACAGGTTTGGGCAATTCGAAGAAATTCATGCAACATTTTCAATGCTGGATGCTAACACTTTTAGTTGTGAAAAAGGAAGATGCACAATATACAAATTCCACTACTTATACCTTTTTATCTTCCTATTTCTTCATTGCTTTTTATCCTTTTAGGTTTAAATTTCAAATTGTAAATTTTGAAGCTCAATTAAACTTTTGAAAAAAACACTTATTTGGTTTCTTTAATAACCACTGAATTTGTATTCCAGGTCCTTCTTAATGACAACTATGTTGCTTTTGTAAAAAACAGCACTTTCCGTAAATTGACCAGGTTGGAAAAACAATTGGAAATGCAAAGAGAGGAATCAGCTAAGGTGCTTAAATAGATGTTCGTCAAGTAAAACTAAATTCTAGAATTGTATCACCTATGAATATTTCCCCAGGAAAAACAAAATTTAGAAGATGAATTTCGCAGAAGAGAGAATATGCTAAAATCTGAGCTACTAAAATATGAACAACTTGCCAAAGAAAATAATGACACGGTAACAGATGCTGCAGTTTTGTTAGTTGTCACAATTTAACTGTGCTTTTTCTTTGGACAGAACACCAAAGACCAGCTTGTACGAAAAGAAGCTGAGCTCAGCAATCTTTTAAAGGAGATGAAAGAAAAAGAAAAGGTGGGAAAATTGTGTTAAATGTCCACGACAAGTTTTTGTGTGTGTTAAAATGCTATGATCTAAGGCAGTGGTTCCCAACCTTTTTTAGACGCGACCCAATACTTCCCAAAATTTTGTTTTGTGGTCTCTAGCGACCCATGGACATACATTCTTACTATTTTGGTTGTATTTTTGTCTGTAAATCAGAAAAGTTTTTCGAACATTACTACGCCCGTTTTGAAAATCAAATTATCGAATAATTGTTATGCGTTTTCTCCACCAAACATTACCATTTAGCCCGAACTTGAGAGCTGGTTCAACGCATTATCAGCCAGACAACGCTCAACAGTGACCTAACACATACCTTATGATGTCACAAACAGAATTACCCATCATCACGCCAAGTTGTCATAAATTATTATTGGGGAAAAAAAGTCTTGGGTAATTACAACTAACGCTACGACATGAAGTAAAAAAAGTAGATGTTCTCATTGTCACAAAAACAGGCGACCCATCAGATTTCTTAGACGACCCAACTTTGGGTCGCGACCCATAGGTTGGGAAACACTGATCTAAGGCACTGCCAATCACTTTATTTAGCTGGTTATTTGTTTCAGCTTGAAAATGAGAAAGTTGCAAAGAATGAAGAATTGTTAAGGGATAAGGAACAACAATTGCGGGATGAAATGATGAAAGAAAAGGTTCTCGCCCAGCAAAGAGAAAAGGTTTGTACCATAACTCAAGAGGACACATGCAACAAACATGACCATTAACCAAACATGTTCAGAAACAAAATAAACAACTTGTGGCATGACTTATAAAAGTCATCTCCAAGTTAAGCACATTTGCAGAATGTTTGCGTTCATATATACAAGCCATGAACCTTAAGCATGCATATTGTGGTTTGATCCCATTTCGAACAACTGGACTACACAAAAAGTTCGCCATTTCACACAAGAATAAAAAATGCCACAAAATCTTTGCCTGTTCCATTGGCATCATTTGACCAACATATTTTTTGTGTTAGGACGCAGCAATGGCAGCACAGCGTGAAGCAGAGGAACTGGCAAAGAAGCATGTTGTTGGGAAATTAGAAGAAGAACTACAGTGCATCATCTGTAGTGAATTGTTTGTCAAGTCAACCACCCTTAACTGCAGTCATACATTTTGCCAGGTATAAAACTTGGGGAAACTTCTTGCCAGTCCCTCTTAATGCATGGAACATAAGTTTCAGGTCTATTGCACACCACTGTGTTTGTTTGTTTTTTGTTCAAATAGGTCCTCCCGATATGTTATTTGTTTAAAGCAGGGATAGGCAACCGTATAAGCACCATGTGCAAAAGTACATGCCATGGCTTGGGTTTTTTAGGACTGTTACATAAAACCAAACGAATCAAGCAAAGAAAAGGGTTTTTTTTACATAAAATTTGGGCGAGCATAACCTCAAAACTGAAAAACCACCTCATGGCCAGTGTTTGCTGACCCCTGATTTGAAGCAAATGGTTTCTAAATATATTAACTTCTATGGGAGCTGTTATGGTGGCCTAAATGTTAAGGTAGAAGCCATTTTCTATGAGTTTACCAATTAATTTTTTGTTTTCATTTTAGTTCTGCATCGATGGTTGGTTGAAGAAAAAGAACAAAGTCTGTCCAGTTTGCCGAGCTGAGGTCACATCGCGAAACCACTCCCTCGTTCTCGACAATTATATCGAAGCAGCCATCGCTGAAATGTCACCAGAGCTACAGGAGAGAAGAAAAATGCTAATCACCGAACGAAAAAATGCAGGTACTGTAATTCATATTTAACCCAAATGTTCTCAAACTTTTCAAGCCTGTAAGACACTATCCAACCTAAGTTTTTGCACAACCCACTTTTGCAGGCAAAAATATGTTCAAGAAAAGTGAATTGCTAGTTAAAGTGTTAAACAGGTGCAATTGTTTTTAGTGAATCAGAAATTGTGTTGCCATACCTAACCACATTTTATCACTAAACCCCTAAAAACATAGAAGTTTCAGGCAAACTCCTGCAGCACACTATTGTCGTACAGGAGACAATTTAAGAACCAGGAGATAATAAGAATCCTTTATAGTTGGTGTATCCAGATTAATTTTATCAACACTCAAAAAAAGTGATTCTTTCAGAAACTTAGTGTTGTTTCAAAAATATGAGCCAGCAACAGGTGTCAAATATTGTCTTTAACTTTTATTTCCAGAAGCTGCTCTGAAGGACCCCCCAAAACCAATCAGGAAACGGAAAAGAAAAAGATAATACTCTTGTTATTAAACACAGTTGAATTCAACTTAAGGATGATTCTAGTTGTGTGATTTTCATTTTAGATGAAAAATTTTTCTGTGTTTTTCTTTTTTCTTAATTATTGTTCTTCAAACCTGAATGTTCTTTAGCTCTTTGGATATTTGAATAAAATGTATCCAGTTCTTAAGTGAACTGTGTGTTGTTGTGGAGTTTGTTACAATCTTTTCCATTGTAAGTTGTTTTTTCAATCTAACAGGAAACTTCAGTTGACCCAGACTTGTTTGGATCGAAAAATTCATCTGGTCAGGCAAAGCATTGGGCAACAAACAACAATTAACTAGATGCCATGATCTATAATAGGTTGAGAACCAGTGTACTAAGCCACCAGAAAAGTTGGGGTTTTACCCACATATCTCCATGTGTCTAAACAACAGTTATCAACCCCAGATGTTATTGGAAAAACCAATGTTTATCACAATTTGAAGTTGACTGCTACAAAATTGTTTGAACACCAAAAAAAAAGAGTTTTTGCATAAAACATTTCTCACTTCTTGGGCTTACTAACTTTCATGAGCAAAACATTTTGTAAAAATGATGCGATAATATTTATTTGCTGTAATCATTTACAGGACAGTAATTCAAAAACGCTTTGCCATTGCATTTCCGCAGCAGACTTCCTAACTGGCTTCCAGGCCCAGCATCATGAACTTGCGGCATATTTATCTTCCCGGAACGAGTGAACATAGCGTGCATAGTTTGTTCCCACAATACCGGCCGTACAACCTGCAGCGGCAAACTGCGCTGAATTTCCTGCGGCGATTTAAACACCTTTCCCGTATAATTGCTGTAAACTTTTATCAAAGGTTCTTCTATGTGGACGTTTTTCAATGCAAGTTCAAGTTTTTTACTGACTGGCTTCATAAGATTAGTATGGAATGCTCCAGACACAGGGATTGGGATTATTTTTCTGATTTCAAACTCATTATGGTGTTCTTTGAGATAATTTATTGCTTCTGTGTGGCCAGCAATTGTCACAGTGTTTGTACACAAATTCGCTGATACATGACATACCGGTTTCTCAATAAGGAACTTTTCTTGTATATGGTCTCTTGCAGTTTTGCACGCTGCCCTAAATTTAGATGAAGCCGACCCGATTGCTGTCACCATTTCGCTACTAACGGCGTTGCAAGCATTTTGCATGGCTTTCGCCCGAACATTAATCAGTGCAACGGCATCTTCAAATGAAATTGCACCAGAGAAAACTAACGCAGCATATTCACCGACGCTGTAACCAGCACAAGCTTTGCAATGCTCCAATACATTGGGGTCGGTCTCCTAAAACAATAAAAAATAATCAGTTAACCACATAGTTCACATTTAGTTACAGAGCAATTGGTAATCTCAAACTTTGAAAAAATTGTCTGGTTTATCGCATAATCTTGGCAAATTGGTCTGTAGTTGTTACCATAGCAAATCTAACTGTACAAAATCAATTGTATACATAAGATGTCATGCTATTTTTTGGTGACAAATTTTTAGCTGGAAGCATTAACTTTCTGTACTAATTATACACAGTGGTTGCCATTTTATGAGGTCAGCGTGCCGGTTAGCATTACTGGTTACTGTCCATGGACTTTTTGGAACAGAACTGGCAGAAAAATATGACTTTTTTGATAGAACCAGCTCACAAAAAATTTTGATCCCAACACTGTAACAAACATATGTGATGTGTCTGATATACTACATACAGATTTGAAAGTGTTTTTAAACATACCTGCAAATGCTCAACAGCTGCGAGGGATGTAACTAGTAGAGCTGGTTGACAATGCACAGTGCGATCCAATTCACTCTGTGGGCCGTGTTGGCAAAGCGAAAGAAGATCATACTTCAATATGTCCGAAGCAGCGTTAAACATAGTCTTTACATTAGGATGCTGCAAAAATGAATCCGCCATTCCTACTTTCTGACTTCCCTGACCAGCAAAGAGGAGAACTGTAGTGGTATCTGGATCTGTTTTCTCTTTTTTCTTTTGTTCTGTCGCTTGCATGTCTTGTAGCAAATCGGCAACATTTTGGCTGCTGTCACCCGAAGTGGTTCTTGTCATCAGTAAAGTTTGCAAATTTTTAAGTTGCAACGTCCCTAGTTTTCTGGTCCAAGACATCTTACTTTGCAAACCTAAAAGAATAGTTAATGGACATCAATCATTGTGAAAAACAATTGGTGAAGTTAGAACATGCAGTACAGAACATCTAGGTTGATGTGCCAAGCTTTTTCTTGCAATTAACTGCAATATGCATTTAACTGAACCATATTTCAAATACTACTTGGTCAATGTTTTTGTAAACAATGCAGTTTGCATTTGTTTACATTGCAGTTAATTACAAGAAAAACTACTTGGTTCAATGCAATTTGCAAATATTTGTAATCTTCTCTATTAACAAAATTCCATGTACACTACAATTGCAATCAAGCACTTTACGTAAGAAATATGTAAATTTACATAACAAGCAATGGGTATATGACAAGAAATACCCCAAAACACACAAAAGTATAAAACCAAAGAGAAACAGACTCAAATCTACACAGCATTTAATGTTGAAACTTTGGGCATTTAGAAACTTGACCATTATAGAATCTTGCATTTGTTTAACTTTCATTTAAAACTTTGATACACCAACTTATCAAAGTTCCACAACAACAGGTGCCCAATCTTCAGGCTCTGCATTAAACTTCCACTTGTACTTTTTGGTCAAATATTTCCGAAACTTTTTCGCCTTCGCTTGTAGTTCTTCATCAAAACAACTCGCTTCAATGTTATTGAACATTCGTGACAAAGTAGAAACAAGAAAATTGTTTGATGACACAATGTCAACAAAAAAGTCAACCGGTATTTCATTAATTTGGTGATACAAGACAGTGACAAATGACTTGAACAAATCAATGTGGTTATTGAGATCACATTCGCAAAAGCAAATCACCCTGACAAGTTTTTTCCACTGTTCAAAAGCATCGAACACTTGACCCAAAATAAAACACACAAATGTAAATTGTAGTTCACCGAGAATGTTTTCAGGCTTTTCATATCTGGCAAGCAAAGTTGACAAAACATAAGATGAGTCCATGCTGTGTTGAGTCATCTCCGAAGGTTTTGCTCCAGGCGGATACCACTGTTCAGGAATTGGTGAAAAATGTATAACTGTTGTAGGGTTGACATTTAAACAAGGAAGGCCATCCTTATCTGTTGGCCGAGTCCTGCCAGTGTCCATATCATCAGGTGTAGATTCATGTGGTAGAAGTTCCAATACCGATCTAATTTTACGATCATCTGGTTGTAGTTTCTCAGTAACATCTGCCGTTAGTTCATTAGTCATGGAAACCCATTTCTTTAAAGTATCATATGGGTACGCTGCAAGATGTTTATCCAAGTCTTGCAACTTGCCACGTATTGCAGTCAATTCTTCTTCATTACAATGCTGGTCAAGAAGCTCTTCAGTTTGAGTGCTCCACTTTTTAACCATAATCTCTTTAGATTGAAAGTTGTGAAAAAATCCAGTCCTCGGAGCAGGTTGTCCGCCGTATTTTGACACTGCGTTGTAGAACACAAAGTGAACACCGGGTGGAATCATTTTCACTCCTTCAAATTTTGGACCGGTCACCCAAGAATTCCAGTCAATTCCAAAATCTGTCCCCTCAGGAACATCTTGCAGAATGAGAAACGCTCCGTGTTCGAACAAAGTCCTCGCTGTATCCTGATTCATTTTGTAGAAAATCCTCCTCAGTTATAAAATTTTCCTTTTGGTTGTTCAGAAAAGGAACAGTGATTTAAGTCTATTTAAAGTAACTGAATTTAAACACACTGTCTACAATGAGAAACAATTGAAGCATTCTACAGCGATTGTTGAAACGTCTGCATGATAAGTTCTATATACCCAAGTTCTCTAGCACTTACGTTTTTGAATAAATTACTTTGCAAGTCGAAGTCCGTGTATAGTGCTTCTAAATTAAAGCAATTATTCGTCACTTATTCTGTGTTGCTTAGGGCTAATCTTATCTTTTCACTGGATACATTAAAAAATAAACTTTGCTTAGAGTTAGAATTTGCAAATTTCACCGCAAACGGCTTCTCATTTCCACGTGTGTTTGTTTATATTTTTCATGAAGAAACGTCGCAAAACGTAAAAACCATAGAAAGCGTAAACTAAATTTAGTCGTCAGAATCACATTTATACATGCGTTTTATTGACAGCTTTCTCATAATCACAAGAAAATAATAACAGAAAAATGAAAAGACCAAAAAATTACCATCCAAAAAGCGGGAAAAGATAAAACATCGCATTTGTTAAACCAAACTACAGCAGTTCAAAAGCAGCCAAATCTGGCCAGCGAAAAAACATTTTACACCACTTTTTACACAACACCAATAAAAACAATTATTCAGCGTTTTCATGCGTCAATTCGGGTTCGACTTTTGCCAGCTGCAGAAAGCGTAGCTCGGCGCAAACGTAGCACACCATAGAAATAGACAACAAACTGATCAAAATGTAAAGTTTCACTGCAAGACAAACAGTTGTGCTAAGTGAAAATCCCACACAGAGCCCTGCAGCACCCCAGAAATTCCACAAACTGAACGAGGCTGAAGTATTGTCGGAAAAGTAGTGAGCGTAGGTGCCTAAAACAAAATGGAAATGACATAACAATAAGTTAAAAGAATAAAACATGAAAACATTACAAATAATGAAAAATGCAGCGATGGACTTTGGATTGGAATCGGTAACAAAAAAACACCAACACAATTTTTTTGCATGATCTAAATTCTAAAATCGTCGTTAGTATGAGAAGATTTAATTCGACTCTAAGACAAAATTTGGTTAGGGCCAGTCGGTAGCCTATTAAAGATCATTTGTATTCGAACAGGTAAGTTGTTATTAATATGTCGCTTTCCCAATTAATATTTTATGTGCAGTTTTATTGGGTGAAAGGATATCAGTTATTATAAGTTCAAATCATATCGACAAATATGCAAATTGACCTATCAGCTTCGCTATCAACTACGAGAAATGACAACAGTGTTTGCGTTGTTTCCTAATTTAAAGAATAACTTTTACATCCAGTTACTCACTGTTGATTAGAGGTTCCCATAAACCGGCATTGAACCCGAATCCGGCGGCCATAAAGTAAACTGGAAGAGTATCTTCGCCACTAGGTGTCCAAATGAAATTACTGAAAAAAATAAACAACTGATTTAGGTTGCTTGTACCCAAGAGTTGAAGAAGCCCCAAGCGTCCATAAAATAGTGCCAGGGAAATCGTGATTGATAAATTAACCCAAAGTAACCCACCAGCTTCTTATCGCTGTTTTTGTGTGTTACCGATGCCTTTGTCGCTTTATAATAACTTTATGTTTTAAGTTATGCCATTATTCTCATAAAGGCGTCTCGTATGGGACGTCGAAACGTCGATTATTTATTCATTATAAAACTGCTGGAAGAGCAATACCCGTTTGTGCATTCTACCTGGCAGCAACAGCTTATATAACTGATTTTACGTTTCTTATAACAAGGAGTAGGCTCCATGGGCCCACGTGCTTCTACAATAGGGTTTAGAACAGTGGTTCTCAAACTTTTTTATTGTCGGGGCCAGAAGGTATTTTTTAAGTGTGTATGGAGCCGCAAAAAAACGAAACCTTGAGAAAATCACAAAAGAAGATGACTTATATATATATAACTATTTTGTTACATTTCATAAATGTTAAATATAAACATCCGGTATGTCAACTCTTACGGTTCGTATAAACAAAGTTTTGCTATTTTTATCCCGTCACAGGAAATAGAAATAGGTAACTATAAACATAAATGTATTTGGAGGATATCGGTACAAATATTTTAGGACAATATAAATAGTTTAGTCTGTTGTGTTTTGTAAACACGTATTTGGCAGGAAATCGTCAAACAAAATACTAAACTCTCTGTTTAAACTTCAAATTTAGAAACGCAGACACGGACTTCAGAACGCAGCTCGATCCGAAACTGTCAGAGAACTGGTTAATACAATCCAATACAAACAACCCTAGTTTATATATTTAGCTAGTCCTTTGCATTTAAATTTTTGATACCCCATACAGTGGTAACTTGTGACTGCAGAGCGGGTAAGAAGGTAAGTTTTAAAGGTCCAATTTCATCGTGCCATAGTTGCAATATTTACGTTCATAGAAGACGACCTAGTATCATTTAAAAAACCCTACTTGGGGGTTCATTTCAACCCTACGACACAATTTAAAGTTAAAAAAAGATATTTATGCGGTCGCTCCTTCCCTAAGGCCGTATAGCGCGTAATTACTTTGCCTATCGTTGATCGAGCCTTATTTACAGGTCTTTTACAGTTTTGTTTTTGAATTAACTTTATATCTTTAGACGAATTAAATTGCAGTTTAGCCACAGTGATTTTAAACTGACCTTCCGTAGCAAGCAAGGTCAATCAACGAAGCGAGCAGATAAAGAGGGTTTCTCCCGAATCTGGGAACGACTTTGCCGAGCAAATACGCCGCAAACATACTGGAGGCGCCAAAGAGCATCATCACTAATCCAACCTGTGACAGAAAACCACTTAAAAGCTTGGCAAATGTTTTATCCAAATACTGTTTAGCTACAAGGCAGAAGACAGCTACAAGGCAAAGAACAATAACTGCAGTTATAACTGCCCATGGGCCTGATTTACAACCGATTTTAGTAAATTTTAGGCTCAAAAATGTGGAAAGACGCGAAAAAAGGTGAAAATCGAGTTTCTACGTTTTCGGGTAACGGTATTTTTTCTGCTCGTTAAGTTTAAATTACTCAATAACCAAATTAAATTATTATTAGACCATTGCATTTACAATAGAAATGCAAACATACAAATATCTTATATGTACAGCAATGTAAGCTACATCTAAACGCGGTTTTCCAACATGACATCCGTTTCCACTCTTACCGTTTCAACACCCATGGTACATGAGATAAACGCCCTCGTAAATTCGGACAGACTGTAGGAGAGGAACAGACCAAAATACAGGGCTATCGGAGAAACCAAAATTTGTTGGAGTGAAAACATCTGACGAAACAGCGCCGCAAGTGTCCCCAAAGTCCTTTTCCAAAACCCAAACTCCTTGGTCACTGTAAAAGTACGTGTTCGTAAATTTCGTTTGCCTGAAGCTTTTTTTCAATTCATTCATTTTCGAAACATTATCATCACTTATGTTTCCACACCACAGTCTCTACGTTGTCTTTCTACTTTGCATAAACTGTGTTTAGTGACTAAAACCACCCATGGTGTTTTAATATAAATAAAATACATTCGACTTTAAGAATAATTTGGCTGCCATAGACACATCGAAATTTGATTGTTTTTGCAGACACTGGGATCGCTATACAGGTGATATACATCTTTTTGTTCGTTTTTTTTTTGGCAGAAGCATTGCTTTGTTGCTAGTCTGTAATAAGATTTATGTTTCAACCATGAACTTTAACCTACCGTTGGTTTGGCAAACTGCCATTCCATTGGCGTTGTAGCTTGGCCTCCATTTTGGAATTGGGTCGAGAAGGAAGAAATGCATTGCGATGGCGATCGCGTGCATAACTGCGAACACGGCAAGTAACACGGAAACTGACATCTCGTTCGTGGCCAAATATCGGGACAACATTTCGGGAGAAGCCATTTGAAAATTTGCCTGCCAACAAAAAGTTAAATATTTACAACATAGCAAAAAAAATGAAAGTAGTGAAAGTAATTTTTTATTGCTGCAATTTTAAATTAAGGTTTTATTTGTCTCTCTTAGAAATTGGATTAAGATAATCCAATAAATTGATACGCTCCAAGTCCCAAAACACCACAAACTAAATAACAACAGCTATTGTAATGTCATAGAACAGCATTGTCTTACCGCACAATCGTTGATTCCGCACAGGGAAAGATCGAAAGTGACGTTGCTGACATTCGACGAGTTGACACGTGACATGTTGCTAGGCGACATCTCAGCACCATCTGCGTTGCCATGGACGACCACGCCAGCGTACAGGGCGACGTAGGAGAGCAAGTTGCCGACAATCTGAATCAAAGTGTCGATAAAGATTTGGAAACGCTGCAGATGCGGTTAAGAGTGCGGCTTGGTAACAAAAATACATATCTGAAGTTCAAAAAATACATGTAGATTTTTCTAGCCTGTGCCTTCTGCCTTGCCGTATGGTGGTGAATGCTTGGTGACCGGCTGATCCGATGGCGCCTTTAATGGGCATGACGTACTATGACGTTCAAAGTTTATTCGTTTAATTGCAAGTTTTTCGGAAAATTGAACTTTACGCTGATGACAGAACTAACTAGGTTACAAGTCAGCTTCACAATTCCCAGTTTTAAACATTAACAAGCAAGAATATACAAGTCAATATCCAAGTGTAAAACGTTTGCATTGGTCTGGTCAGATGGCTTGACACTGTGACCTTTCACACTCCGATATTGACTTTGTTTCTCCTTGCTCAGGCTACGAGTGGTCTGGCATTTTTGTGGTTGAGTAATAGTATGCATTTGTCGTTCGAATTAAACAGCGAATAAACGAACCTATTGGTCAAGGTTATCCTAAAAACAAGTTCAAATATGTTTCAAGAACAATATGACGTCATTTGGTCAATATGACGTCACAACCATATGACGTCATTTTATCGTCCAGGAGGCTTCCTCCTCTAAACCCGACTAAAACTTGGACGTACAAAAACTACCACATTTTTCAACGTATTCTTACCTGACTGGTTTTGATGATGGAGAAATACTTGCTGAAAAATTTGCTGACGTAAACATCTTTATTTTTCTTTGTGCAGATTTTTCGAGCAGCGTAACCACCCCAGCGGTCGTCGTCCAAACTGTTGTGACCCCCGTATATTTCATCGGTTGTAACCGTCTCCAAATTAGGCAGCGATTTTTGTCGGTTGTTGCCGGAATCTGAAGCCGTAAACGCCGACAAGGACCAGTACTGCTCCCCGTAGTACGTCACGATTACCGACATGGACGCCCAACAGCAAGCCTCGCCAAATCCAAGCACAATGGCCCCCGGAATTAAAGTAAAGTAGTCTGCAAAAATATTCTTACTTTTGGTAAAATTGTAAACTTATTTTTCTGTAAATAAATATTTTAAAATTGTATTCTATTTAGATAAATGTCTTCTAAAGCCAATTTTTAAGCAAAAACACTTTATTTTACCAAAAGACGACATTCCCTAATATTATTATTTATTTCCTAATTTCGACTAATTAACTTAACAAATGTTTGTATGACTTGATGATTGCGTTACATTTTAACCTACTTCCGCCACATGTGTTGTTTTTCGCCCATTTTAGGGAAAAAAAAATAACAGCATACAGTTAGGCCTAAAACCAGTGGTGGGATTCAGCCGGTTCGCACCGGTTCTATGGAACCGTCTCACAAAATGTTATGAGATCAGCAAACCGGTTAGCATTACTGGTTACTGTCAACGGACTTTTTGTAACCGAACCGGCTGAAAAATATGACTTTTGTGATAGAACCGGCTAACAAAAAATGTGAATCCCACCACTGCCTACAACGACGTACCAATAGTATCAAATACAAGCCACGTAGTTATTTGCCAAAAACGCTTTAAATTTTAAGACAAAATTTTACTTACTCGGATAGAAGTTCGCCAAGCAGTAGATGACGTAGGTGATTTCGCTGACAACCATTGCGTTTTTGGGCCCGAGATTGTCGATAGCGAGAGGCGTTAAGAGCAAAGCCCACACCAGGGAGGAAACGTAACCGATCGCCAGACCGGTCGTGCCCAAACCGTCCCGGATGTTCAAACTGCTCTGAAGGTTGACGAGGCCTGTACAAACGAGAAACATTACGTGAGTTGCAATCTGGTCAACACAGTTTGGATCTAAGATACCTTTCCATTCAAAGATTAAAGAGTCCTGTAAGAACGAAAACCATTTTGTATTTTTGTCTGTCGTGTACCATTTTTGTATTTTTGTCTGTCGTGTAAGTGAACACAGTTTAGATAGCAGATACTTTTTCCCAAAGTATTTTTTTTGTTTCAGCCATAAAGTTTTTCGTTTTTATTTTGTCATTTCCGTGTTTTTATGACTTCCCACTGTCCCACTCGTAACTTCCATTGCACTGCTTGTTTGCTAATAATGCTGTATTTCGGTAATAATGCACGGTTTTAAACATCCCGAGCCAACAGTTGAGTATAAAACATTACTACGTTTCGACAGTTACTTTTGTCATCGTCAGGTGAAATAAACCAACAGAAGGAATGTAACTTGGTGCTGCACAATAGTAGAGAAACGGCCGACTCGAAGGTACCGTCGAAACGTTGTGTGAAGTTTCACACTCAAATACTGGCTTTGTTATTTTTGCTCACAATGCATGCATTTTGACGAGGATGGTCAAAAGGAGGTCTAGAGGAGCCATGCGCGGTTTTTGTTTGTTGGTTGCTGAGTAATGGTTCAGCGTTTTTGCCCAAGGCTCAGGACCTCCAGTAGTTACAGTTTCCTTTCACTATGTAATGGACACCCCTAAAGAGAGACTAACATTTGTGGTGCTCGTTGCTTGGGCCTGTGTAACACATAACACCTGCTATGTCACCTTAGTCAAGAAATAAATGTTTAAAAGGGATTTCAGACTGCTTTGAAGGTTGCAAGTCCCTTCATATGGGATAAAGGTAATTTCATTTCAACTATTAATAACTGCATTCCTGTTGTTAATAACTGCAACCCCTCGGTATGGCTAGTAGCCTACTAATTCAGTTTCATTTTAACAAGACCGGGCAACTTCATAAAAGTTCAAGTTTATGAAAATTGCCGTACCAGTGTTAGTCGAAACTCTTTGACCTTGTGGGAGAAAATCATATCCGAACTTATAAGCGGGTCCGGCGCACTATCTATTACAATACTGTTGAGTTTGTTTCGCTTGGTGAATGATAATATAGCGACACAATTGCATTGAAATAATAATCATCTACCCGGAAATAGCTGCGCAACGTTTGTTTATTTGTTTTATTTTTATCCTCAGTGGGCGGGCAACGCCTGAATGCGTTTGCTCACAACAATGACTCCGCCGTCGAGTTGGCTGTTTTATTGCAGTCCGTTTTATTGCAATAATTTTTTTTAATTTAATTTTTTATTTAAGACTTAGACAGTTAGTGTCTCCAAATTAGTTCAACCCATCGGGAACCACTGGATTGGAGCATTGCCACTCAATTAATTTGCTCAGGACAACACAAGCGGCGGAGATAGGATTAGAACCAACAACCTTGTGAACACAGGGCGATTGTGCTAAACACTCGGCTAATTTGGTGACGTTTAAGCGTTAGGCCCCATCCACACCGCTCGCACGATCTTTGTTTATTAATGTTTTGTCCGCAGGCGGCGCGAGCTTGATCTCATGCTGCGTGCGTCGCTTGCAGCCGAATTGAAAATCCATTGTTCGGGCAGCGCGTGCAGGCAAAAGTGAACGAATTTGCTACGCAGGGGTTGAGCCACATGGTGTTTATGTTAGTAAAACTGCATATTTTTGGTCTTTGATATATTTTGTGTATCCCAAACGATGTTACATAATTACCAGATAATGTTTAAACTCGTTATGTTGTGCTAGCTAGTAATCACAGATCAGCAAATATATAGCAATGAGTAATACAGCAAATATTATTCAGGAAAACTTATGTTTAATAATCTTATGCGGGATTTCATATCATTTAGTCTTGACAAAATGTTAGCAGTCAACCAAGCATGAAGTAGACAATGTGGTCAACGCCGACGCAATTCCAAGCCAAGCGAGTGATCGTGCGTGCGAGCAATTAACCAGTGTGGAGCGCAAAAAAGTGTAGGGTACAATTGGTGGATGATAGCTGAAGTGAGACACTTTTAAGTGACACCTATAATTTGCGTCGCAAACAAAAACGAATCTGCCTAATACAACAGAAATAATCATATCCTGAAGGTGTAAGCGGGCCCAAATCGAAAGGAGGCTGCAAGATCGAT
The DNA here is from genome assembly GCF_965637545.1 of Phallusia mammillata. NCBI lineage: Eukaryota > Metazoa > Chordata > Ascidiacea > Phlebobranchia > Ascidiidae > Phallusia > Phallusia mammillata. Next base: position 24,105,053 of record NC_137258.1, on the reverse strand, counting down.
TTTGAACAGCGAAAACCTAAATTTAGATTTACTAACGTGAAATCAGGACACAATTAAATGTTTGAAGGAAGGTCATAAAAGCGCAAGCCCGAAACCCACGTACAGTTGGTTATATGATACCGGAAGTCGTGAAACACTATCGTTTGTGGTGATTACACAGCGCACCAGCTTGTTGAGTTAACGTTGTGTATTTTAGAATATCAGAGTCGCAAAGGTGGGCATAACCTGTTAGCATGCCGCGGCCGAATGAATTAGCGATAGTGTAAACGCGGGCCGCGACGGGCTTGAATTCGTGTTTGTTCGATGTGAATGTGTACAATTATTAAGTGAACTACAGGACTTGCTTGGATACTAACAAATGGGTCCTGCACCAAATCACGTAGTATAATTTGAAACATCACTCTATGACACACGGACACAGTTCCAAGACAAGAACACACACACACACACAAAACACAAGCATACAACTACACACACAAAATCGTCTTTGTGCATTACGATGCCTATATTCATATTAAGAACTAACAGCGTTTAATTTAAAAATTCTTTGGTACAATAAAGGGACATACAATAAAAAAAGATTAAAAAAACAAAAAATAGATAAATAATAATTTGGCCGTAGTGCAAAGAGGCTTTAACTTTGATGCTATTATTAAGTTTTCATGCATTTCCTGTATTTGTTTATCTTAATGAAGGTAATACAAACCCAACATTGGACAAAATAACAAAAATAATTTTGGGGTCATACACAAAAAGTTTGGGCGCAAAAACAGACATAATTACAGCAACAGCTGTTAACAACAGCAATTAAAATGCCATAAGGAAGTGTTTGAGCAATCTTGTTTGTAATTGTGAGCGACAATACGCAGCTTTTAAACTAATGTAGCCGCAAGATTTTGTGAAAAGGAAGTCTAAGGTAGCCAGGGCCCACAAAGTAAGATAGTTTGATAGTTTTTGTTTGATAGTGGTGTAATGAGTCACCCAAGGCTACGGACTCCAATAGTGTCACGTACACCAGTCTATATGAGGGCGGTAGGCGTCTGAATTCTTTCGTTTGTGGTGACCACGAAGCTGCGGTTGTTATGTTATATGTTCGCTCATTGATTCGGGCGTACGCTCTTAAAAAGATGCAAAATCTGATAGGGTTTGAATATTTTAAACCCAAATTGTACAAAATTATAAAACACATAGCGGTTTGTTAAGATAGAGTTGCATCGGGCTTGAAATTAAGTTCCATTACCGAGTTAAACCCATTTTTTGTACATAAAGCCCGAATTAGGAGCAAAAGCTGTAGAAATTGCGCCACAAATGAGGCGGAGTGTGTGAAGTTAGGCCGAATTAAGCCCGTTTTATTCAAATTTAAACCCGAACCCGCACATTATCTTGTTATAAGGGGAGCAAATAATACGCGAGATCCCATGCTTTTCTGCCACGTGTTATTTGTAAACGTAATTGTCTTAAGGGTGCGGCTGCTTTGTTTTTTAACATTCCTGTTTAGGCCTGTACATATTCTTACATTGGCGTATTTTCAACCGGGACGTTTTGCAGCCGTTTCCCGATCCTGTGGTGCGAGTGTAGTATTTTTGTACTGTAACGCGGGGCTCTTCAACCTTTTTTGGTTTGGTGAACCCTTAAAGTTGTTGTGACGAACTCATGCACCCTGTTTACTTAAAAGGTATAAACTGACGTAAAAAGCGACATGAAAATGGCGTGGGCTGTTTGATCTCGACGTACAATAACAGGCAGTCGCGTTTTTGATCGAAAACATTTGACGTAAAACGTCAATCTGCACTCTAGGCAAAACGCCTTTTGGCGTAGTCAACCACACTGAAAGTGTTAGACATCACCATTTTAAGGAAAAACAGAGGTTCATTTATACACCAGTTGAAACCTACATCTTTTTTTCCAAAATCCTGAAAGTCAAATATTAATGGTTCATTAAAAGTTTGTGATGCGCCCTTGTATACCTCTTCGTACTGGTGCACGCTATGCATACCGTGCACACCGGTTAAAGAGCACTGCTGTAAGGCACCATTTTTATGTCCGGTAAAAAAAATTATAAAAGGAAGTCTAAGGTAGTCAGGGCAAGGCGCGATAAGCTTCGCTAATGCACATGGCATGTAAGGTAAGTGTATGTTTTCAAATCCATTAGGTTGGTGCAAGTGGTTCGCCCGTGAACTAAGGACTCCGTTAACGTTAGCGACAGATTCTTTTATGATCCAAACAGGCGTTTAATTTTTTCTGTTTGTGGTGCGTTACAGCAGCGCTGCCAGACCCTGTACTTGTAATGTGTTTAACTAGCCTAACTGAACTTTAGGAAGTTTAATTCAGGCCAATGTATTAAATTCGACTGATTTAGACAAGGTGGGATTAGAACCGACAACCTTGCGAGCACAAACAATCAGCCAACTTAGTTTTTTCGATGTCCTTTTACCACAACTTTTCATTTATTACCGTCTTACTTTACACTGTGATGATTAAAAAAAAACTGTTTATTTTCAGAGTTTAATGTAACTTGTGAGCTCCCGTCACGTATAACGCTTCATAATAAGGTGTAGCTGCAGCGCGTTGTACCACCATCCACCAATTGTGCCCGGCACTTTTTGCGCTCCATAACGTTTCAACGTTGCGCAGCTATTTCCGGCTTAGTGATTGTTTTAGTACATTTGTGTTGCTATGCGTTCTTCCACCAAGCGAAATAAACTCTACTCAAAGTCTTTTTGATTTTTTGAGCAATTTTTGTACGTTAAACATTTTATAGCATTATGTTGGCCTGTTTAATTGCCTTAAAATCTTAAATCGACTAAACGCATGGATTCAATTAAGCACGAAACCTAATTGTCTTCTTTGCATCCAAGATTACTTAAACAAAGCATTTAAAAACCAAAAATGGGACGGTTACAAAGTAAACAAAGTTTGTTATGAGTGAAGAAATTGTCAAAAGTGAAGTCTAAGTGGGCGTGAGCATAAATCCGAAACAAATTTCTCTGGTCCCTTGTAGTTCGCCCGAAGCCGCGGACTCCACAACAAACGTAGTAATGGTTTCCGTTATAACATCAGCAAACTGCAGAATACTAGTGTTTGTGGTGACTGCACAAATGTTGCATATTTACCATAGTAAGCCGAAATGTTGAAGAAGAGACCGAAGGATGCGATGTAAAGCATTTTCTTAATCCTGTTCATTTCCTTCTCACAACGAGCTGCTCTATCCAGGTTTGACGTCATCATTGATGAAGGCACAGCAGGTGTTAAAGATACGTTTGCTGCAAAAATGCAAAATTATCAGAATTTTGTGTTAAAATACAAAAAGGAAGAAAAATCTAAACTAAACGGGCTAAAAAAATTGCAATCATTTTTAATTTAACGCACAGTATTTTAAGGCGTCCGCAATTTATCAACGTTTTTTTTTTCAAATAAAAACCGTTTACTGAACTCTGCAAATTCGTTTTACGGCTTTTTTTTGACATTAGTTAATGATCCTAAAAAAATTTGTCAAAACCGTCTTAAAAAGATAAATCTCGAAAGATTCAGAACAAAATGTTTGAATATTTTTCGGTTTCGCTTAAATAATAATTAATGCACTAAACGATAGAATGATTTTTAATTAAGGTTTATTGATAAAACAATATTGTCTCACTGATGCTTTCCGTTGTTACGACACTGTCAATAGAAGAATTCGATTGTGTTGACGAACAATTAAATACACACATGATTGTCCTGTTTCAATTCTGCATTCAAAAATCACAAAACACATTGTTGATAGATTGTTATTTGCTAGTTTTGGAATATCTCTTTGTTTATAAACTAAACTACATAATCTGACTTATGTTGTGGGCCATTTTTGACCAAATACTTAAATATTTTGACTCTTCACAAAAAATACTCGAACAGATTCATGTTACTTCACAGGTCATTAGTTTAATGTTAGCCTAAAACTGAAATCTGATTATTAGTAGAAGTTTAAACTTTCACAAGAAAAACGGCCTTTTTGTTTGAGCATTCGACCTTTTTTCTGTCAAAACCTGAAACACGACGACCTTGTTTTGAGAATTACTATTCCTGTTTTAACATTATGGCTATGTTAGAAAAAGTTTTTTTTTTACTACACAATAACTGATCTCAACATTACTGATTGTCGTGAAATCTCTAAACTTAAAAAATAATCACTGAATTTAATGTTACTAATCATATTCTATAGCCAACATACACTTCTTTTGAATTGACACTTCTTTTCTTTGTGTTTTTACTTGTCGTACTGGGAATGTCTGGTTCTGACTTCATCCGTTTGCGTCTGTCAGTTTACAGTCGGTTTCTGACATCCTAATTCGGCATTGATTTCACATCCTCGATTACGATAGTGAAAAAAGAAGGACGAAACTCATAAACTGAAAAAAAATGGAACTCCTTCGTAGAGGTGTTTTCATTTGACGTCATTAAAACGCCAAAAGTCGGTCACGGTTTAAAAAATGAAAGATTTCCTGTGAAGCAAAATGTATGTTGTTGCCGTAACACAAGCGATCAGAACATTTTGTTTTCAAACCTGCCCGCTCCAAAACGCCAACCTAAACATCAACAAACCGGTTTGTTACGCCACAATGCCAATTCAAATAAATGGCAATCGCCTTGTTCGGACAGCGCCAAAGCAAAAGAATTGGAAACAAAAAAATGCGTCATTTTATGTGAAAACAATCTTTTTCGAACGAGTCAAAATCACCAAAGTGTTTAGTTGCGTCAATCAGCAATTGTTGTTCGCACTTTAACCTAAACGCATCCTGTAGCGGTTTCCCGTTGACTCATTCCACACACGTTTTTGTTTTCAATCACCTTTCTCATTATCCCATCTTCTTCTTTTCTAAATGAGATTGGATCGTTTTTGGTTTAGTTCATTACGCACATCGTCACGGAAGGCGCACCCTGAATAAATAGAGTAAATACCGAAAGTTTCATACCAAGACATTTTAACCAATCGCTTGCGTCGCTAATTAAAGTGTTTTGTAGTTGGTCGAAAACAACAACGTCATAAAATGAAATTTTTATAAAAAGCAACAACATGTAAAAGCATTGAGCCAATAAATAATTAGCTGCAGACAGTGCGCACTGTCTTGACCTATAAGGTCTCATCGGTGCAGCTGGTGACAAGAGATCGGCCTTTGTTTCCCAAGTAGTTGCTTGGCCATCGTGAGCCAGTTTCCTCTGTGGTGTATGTCCAGTTGTGGTATCGCACAGAATAGGCAAGGCTCGGGTTTTTACCCTGTTACTCCCAACAAACTGGAGTGCCGTTGGATGGCTACACTAGCCAATACGGCCAATCTCTCGTCACCAGCTGCACCGATGAGACCTTTTAGGTCGAAACACTGTGCACTGTCTGCAACAACAGTTTTTAGTTTTTCACAGAAAAATGTTTTTGTAATCCATCGTAAAAAGCTATTATTTTTAAGCTGCAGTCAGTGCACACTGTTTCAACATATAAAGTGCAAACGACAAACAGGAGTGTCGAAAGGTGACGGCTGATGCGACTGTCGTGGATTCGAAATCACCTCGATTTTTCTAGCCACTGTTTTACCATATTGAAATATTCGGTATATTTAGGATCTACCCAGTAGAACGCCTTCAACATGCCTGGCGTACAATGTGATCAACTAATCTTAGTTATTCCTACAGGAGTTGTAAGTCGGGCCGGGTTCGGGCTTTGGTTTTTATACACTCTGTATCAGTATTTTTTGAATAAATTTAACTAAGTATTCAGTTGTGGGACCTAACCTAATGTTGTCAAACAGTCCTAAAACGTCCTTGTTCAAGACCAATTGTATATTATTATCTATTGTGTTTGTTGTCTTGGTCTTTCATGAGTCTTTTAATGTATAGGCCTGCCAATCAAAGTTTTGGGCCTAAACTTCTAAAAAACGATTCGGGTTCGGGCTCCAGTTTGCATGTTGCTTGTCATTTCAATATCAATACAGTGAATGTGTTTAGGGAAAATCGGTCATTACCAAAAATATAGTTCATTGTTGCCTTCGCCAAGCAATAAAAAGTTGCCAAGAGTAGATTAAAAAGCCAAACAGTCGAAAGTGGTAAAAATTATTTGTATTACAGGTATAATTTGTAAAATTGAGCTCTTTTGGGCTACTTTTGACGAGCCAAGTTGCGCTTTTGATTTTTCATGGCGACACTGCATCAAAATTCAAAGTTGTCTTTTGCAAAACAATTGCAACCGTAATTTGAATGACTTTAACTAGCAATTTATTTGAGGAAATTATTGCTAAGCCGTCTTTTTTGTTTTGTATCCGTTGTTCTTTAGTACTAACAACAAAAGGAAATGTAACTGAATATCTTAACTGAATATACGCACTGCACAATTTCCGATGGTCTTTTAACAAACTGTGCAAAATTTTAAGACGCTTATTAGCTGTTTAACAAACTAAAGTCAACGCATGTTGGGTTGTAACTCTGGATACTTCATCTCCGTTGTAAAAGTTGGTCGAAACTCGTAACAAACGTAGCGAAAGCTTATGTTTGCGAACGTTAAACAATCAATGGATTTTACGACGAGATTGTACTTTAAACGCGATTTATGTTTCTGCAACCACTAAAGCTCTGTTTAATTATTAATTGTGCATTATTAAAATACATTATTAAAATCTGCAAAATATGTTGGAAGATTTGAAAGCGTTTTACCACACTGCAATTGAAGAAAGGGCAGGTATGGAATGGAGTAATTTGTGTTCATTAAGTATTTGATTGTTGGTAATTGAATTAAATTGATGTCTGTTGATTTTTGAAAAAATCCTTTTTTTAAATTAAATTTTTAAATTAAATTAAAAGACAATTAAATTCCTAAATTCTATCAGCAATCAATTAGATTCATTACATACCATAAATAGCATTTATTCTTACACAAAATTTTGGTATTTTTCAGACGTTCGCACAAAAGATTGGTTTCTTGTTCATAGCCCATGGCCACCTCTCTTTACATTAGTTTTATATCTCGCATTCTGCGCAAAGTCTCAGTCTTTGATGAAAAATATTCCGGCATTTAAACTCCGTTATGTCTTGATTATTTACAACTTTTCCCTAGTTGGATTGTCTGCTTACATGGCGTATGAGGTAAGTATTAACAATCGAAATATTTTCTTTACTAATGAGTATGGTTGAGAAATATGAATCCTGGGTAGTGAAACAAGTTTGCAATCAAACAAAATGTTTTGTGTACTATTTGTAAACAACTGAATGGAATGTTATTTTTTTATAATGGTATAAAACGGGTAGTTAGATTCTAGGCAGTGGTGGGATTCATCCGGTTCGCACCGGTTCTATTGAACCGTCTCACTTTTTGTAAACAGAACCGGCAAAAATATTACCTTTGTGATAGAATCGACTGACAAAAAAAATGAATCACACCACTGATTCTAGGACCCCCTCGACTGGTCCAACTAACGTCGCTATGTGTTTTTTCACTAATCAAAATAAACTCAACTCAACTCCGCAAAAAAACTTTTAGTGCTTTTTAAAAGTTTTTGAAAAAACTGTACAAAAAAAATATAGGAGCCCAAAAACGTCAAACATTTTATCAAAATCAAAAAATGTGCGATAATTTTTGTTTAGTTTTTCATGTCAAGTTACCTTGCTGGTTACAGTCTGTTATGTCAACCCGTTGATTACTCCACAAAGCCACTGGCAATGAGGGTAAGATATATTATTTAATGACAGTATGATTAAATAAGCTCAGAAAACTATTTTGTTGTCATAGATGGCCGGTGTGTGTTGGTGGTATTTCTTTTCCAAGTACATCGAGTTGCTGGACACTGTATTTTTTGTCATGAGAAAGAAATTCAGTCAAGTTTCGTTTCTGCATATTTTCCATCACTCCACCATGCTTATCAACTGGTGGCTAGCTATCAAATATGTGGCTGGTGGTCAATGTAAGATTACATTTTTCTGTTATATTTAAGCATGACTTGTTTCCTTATTTTCATCTACTTATTGCAAATACTGATGGTGATGTTCCCCAAGTTTGTTTTATACTCTAATTTGCGCACCTACTTTTATTTTACCCAAAAGTTAGCCAAAATTACCCCAGCATGAGAGGTTGATTTAAAACAGTGGTTCTCAACCTTTCTTGGACTGTGGCCCCCTAAAAGTAACTTTTGGACCTCGTGCCCCCCTTTAAGTAACCCTGTAGGACCTGTGGCCCCCTTGAAAAATGCAAATGACAATCTCATGTTGGAATTCGGTACTAATTTCGACTTTAAACAGGTCGAATAGAATAAACAAGAACCCGTAATCGTGAAAACCTCAATATAGACAAATACTATGTGAAATAGCCAATTAAATTAGGAAATAAAGTTTAAAAGGAAATGGATTTTAGTGGGTTTGGTTTTGCTCTAGGTCTAAGAATATGTTTATAAATGCCTTAACTCAGGGGTGCCCAACCCGTCGATCGCGTTCGAATGGTCGGTCTCGAATTTCTATCAAGTCGATCGCGAGGGATGTAGAAAATAATTTTAAAAAAACACGTTTTGGAGAAATGTTTCTGTAAATAGATGACTTTAATGTGGGAAATAATTATTAGGCCATGTTGATACGTTTACACCACGTAACAGGCGCTTTGTTGCGTCACAAAAATTCGTTGCAGTAGCTATACTTTCTACTGGTAATTGTTTTCTTGTTTTTTAATTGAATCGTTGTTTTGACCCTGGTAGACCACGAGAGTTCAACTTCCTAGTCGATCTTGAGTCAAAACTGGTTTGGCACCGCTGCTCTTAAGATAAAAACAAACAGTATTATACGGAATCGAATCATATGAATTAGGTTTTTAACGTATGGTAAATTTGATATATACATCACTTTACAATATTTTTTTTATTAATGTGAAATAAAATATGACAGCTTTTTATCATTTATTATGCGATCAAAGTGTACAAAAACGGGTGTAACTGATGTGGCCCCTCATATCACTGATGATGGCATGAGCATTTGCCGAAACGTTTGAACAATAAAGCATGTCGCTTTTTACGTTTATTTGGGCCGTTATTTTAATCAATAAATGTGAAATATCATTTACAACTAATGCCAAACATTTTGTTAAATCGAATCTTAACTTTGTGAATTTTTTTTGTATTTTAGCATTTTTTATCGGCCTTATCAACTCATCTGTACATGTAGTTATGTATTCTTATTATGGATTGTCGTGTTTTGGGCCAGAAGTGCGGAAATATTTGTGGTGGAAAAAATATCTCACCAAGTTGCAGTTGGTAAGAACATTTTAAAACCTCAAAAAAAAACTTTATATTTGTTAGAGTGTTACTTTAAAACAATAGTTATTTAATATATTTGTTTTTGCAGGTTCAGTTTGTAGCCGCATTTGTACATTGTGCTTACAATCTATATGCTGATTGTGATTTTCCCGATTGGCTCAATGGAACGGTCATGGGTTACGCGGTGTCCTTGATTGTCCTGTTTACGAACTTTTATGTTCAATCTTATTTAAAGAAAACAGTAAAGAGAGAAGAATAGCCAAAAGTCATTAGTTTTGTAAAAAACTAGGATAACAATTATTTGTGTAACATTTTTCTAGAACAGTGTTTTTCAACCTTTTTTGTTAATCTTGGACCACGGCATACAAAAAGTGTTTAGTTTTTTTGTTATTTTAGGTTTTTTACGAATTATTAATTGTTAAGCTGATATGAAAGGGTTGAGAATCAATGTATAAAAAATATTGCTTTTGTAGTAAGTTTATTTATACTTGCTTAAAATGTGGCAATCATCAATTTGTACTGATATTTTACATAATATGACATCGGGATTATGTTAGAAGTTAATAGTATGTTTGTGTTACTCCTGCATTTTGTGTAAGATTATTTTTGTTCTGAAAAAACAAACAAACAAATATGTAGCAAATAACAAAAACAAATATAAACAGAGTAAATACCGAAATGTTTCATACCAAGACATTTTAACCAATCGCTTGCGTCGGTGATTAAAGTGTTTTGTAGTTGGTCGAAAAGAACAACGTCATAAAATGAAATTTTTATAAAAAGCAACAACATGTAAAAGCATTGAGCCAATAAATGATAAGCTGCAGACAGTGCACACTGTTTCGACCTGCAAGGTCTCATCAGTGCAGCTGGTGTGACAAGAGATCGGCCTTTAGTTCCCAAGCAGTTACTTGGCCATTGTGAGCCAGTTTCCTCTGTGGTGTATGCCCAGTTGTGGCATCGCACAGAATTGGTGAGGCTCGGGTTTTTACCCTGTTACTCCCAACAAACTGGAGTGCCGTTAGATGGCTACTCTATCCAATCCGTCCCATTTCTCGTTACCAACTGCACCGAATAAGACCGTTTAGGTTAATGGTTCTCAACCTTTTTGCCTTTGCGAACCCCTTTTGGTACTGTCAAGCTAATCGCGGACCCCTTTGAAGGTTTTTTTTTTTGGACCCCCGGTTGAGAACCACTGGTTTAGGTCGAAACAATGTGCACTGTCTGTAGCAACATGTTTTTCACAGAAAAATGCTTCTGTAATCCACAGTAAAAAGCTATTGTTTTCAAGCCGCAGTAAGTGCACACTGTTTCCACATAAACTCATAAGGTCGATATCGACGAGAGATATCTCTCGCCAACAGCGGCATCATGTGTTTTCTCGGTGTTTGAAATTATTTTTAAACTTGGTATAATTCCAGACTTCTATACAGATTTTGGTTCATAAACTGATTATAGTCCAATAATAGGTTATGGTTTCAACACCCTCATAATGATTGGACACAGCTCAGTTTAGACTTTAGATACATCATTTTGACTGACATAAAAGTGACATAGTCCATTATTTCCATGAGGACTTGCAATCCGCAAAAGTGAACGTAATCCATGTTCTATTTTCCACCGACGTAAGGCAACAATTATGTCGCGCAGCAGTGGTTTTAAGATTTCGTCTGATAAACCTTGATCGCGGGGCGCCTTGGGCTCGATCCCCGTGAAAAAATATTAATGATACAGAGCAAGGCACCTGTCGTGGATTCAAATAACACCTAGATTTTCTAGCCATTGTCTTACCATATTAAAATATTTGGTATATTTAGGATCGACTCAATACAACGCCTCAATACGCCTGGCGTATAATGTGATCAACTAATCTTAGTTATTCCTACATGAGTTGTAAGTCGGGCCGGATTCGGGCTTGGGTTTCCTAAAAAACTGGCTTAATTCGGACCTTACTTAACACTTTGTGTCAGTATTTACACAAAAAAAAAGTAACTAGCTAAGTATTAAGTTTTTGGACCTGACCCAATGTCAAACGGCCGTAGTTCAAGACCAATTGTCTATCGGGATATAAATATTTTGAGACTTAAAACTAGTCCAGAACGTATCATTATCCACGATTATATGTAAGCGCAGATCGAAAAGTTAAAGTTGCTTTACACTTTGCTTGCCATTTCGATATCAATGCAGTGGATTTTTTTTAAGGAAGATCGGTTATTACCAAAAATTATTTAGTTTATTGTTGCGTTCGCCAAACAATAAAAAGTTGTCAAGTGTAAATCACGGAGCCAAACAGGCGAAAGTGGCAAAATTATTTGTATTGCAGTTAATTTTTCAAATTGGGCTCTTTTGGGCTACTTTTGGCAAGACAAGTTGCGCTTTTTGATAATTTTACATGGCGACACTGCATCAAAAGTTGTTATTTGCAAAACAATTGCAACCGTAATTTGAATGACTTTAACTAGCAATTTATTTGAGGAAATTATTGCTAAGCCGTCTTTTTTGTTTTGTTTCTGTTATCCACTTATTACTAACAACAAAAGGAAATGTAATTGAATATCTTGCGCAGTATACAATTTCCGATGGTCTTTTATCAAACTGTGCAAAAATTTAAGACGCTTATTAGCTGTTTAATAAACTACGCATGTAGGGTTGTAACTGTGGAATACTTGTTCGTAACTTTCATTTTTAAGAATTGGTCGAAACTGGTAACAAACGTAGCGAAAGCTTATGTTTGCAAACGTTAAACAATCAATGGATTTTACGACAAGATTGTACTTTAAACGCGGTATATGTTTCGGCAACCACTAAAACTCTGTTTAATTATTAGTTGTATGTGTTTTTGTTTATGGTATATATATTATGCAGACAGTGTGTTCAAGTTAATGACAGTTTTATTGACTACAAAATATGTGGGAAGAATTGAAAGCGCTTTACCACACTGCAATTGAAGTGAGAGCAGGTATGAAATGAAGATTTATATTTGATTTATGGTATTTAATTGTTGGTAATTGAATTAAATTAGTGTCTGATGATTGTTGAAAATAAATCCTTTTATGTGTAAAATATTAACGTTTTGTTATGTAACTTTTTATCAAATTAAAGCTTGTTTTTACATTTGGAAATTAAATTCCTAAATTCTATCAGCAATCAATTAGATTCATTAGCCTACATATGATAAATGGCATTTATTCTTACACATTAAAAAATTTTGCTATTTTTTCAGACGGTCGTACAAAAGATTGGTTTCTAGTCCATAGCCCATGGCCTCCTTTCTGTATATTAGTTCTATATCTCGCATTCTGCGCAAAGTCTCAGTCTTTGATGAAAAATATTCGGGCATTTAAACTCCGTTATGTCTTAATTATTTACAACTTTTCTCTTGTTGGATTGTCAGCGTACATGGCGTATGAGGTAAGTATTAACAATCGGAATATTTTCTTTACGAATGAATATGGTTGAGAATAATGATTTTTTGCAAACAACTGAACATAACCAAGTTTTATAGAGCTCTTCTGGCAAATGTAATTTCATTCCGACGTTTCGACGTCCTATACAGGTTGTCTTCTTCAGGGTAAATAACACTGAATGTGACAAGTAGAGTTCACGATAAACAAAGAAAAAAAAGAATGGAACGCAAGCACGTTACAATGCAATTCCTTGCCCTGATGAAGACGACCTGCATAGGACGCCGAAACGTCGGAATAAAATTACAGTTGCCAGAAGAGATCTGCAAACTCGATATTATGCCTGGCAGCAATATCTTAAATAAACTAAATATAATGTTCATTTAAAAGAAAAATGATACAAAACGGGTAGTTAGATTCTAGGGCCCCCTCGACTGGTCCCACCAACGTCGCTATAGCGTTCCTTCACTAAGCGAAACTCAACTCAACTCCGCAAAAAAACTTTTATTGCTTTTAAATTTTTTTTAAAAAAGTAGACAAAGAAAAATTTTAGGAGCCTAAAAACGTCAAACATTTTATTAAAATCAAAAAATGACTGATAATTTTTGTTTAGTTTTTCATGTCAAGTTATCTTGCCGGTTACAGTCTGCTATGTCAACCCGTTGATTACTCCACGAAGCCACTGGCAATGAGGGTAAGATATATTATTTCATGACAGTATGATTAAATAAGCTCAGATAAGTCATTTTGTTGTCATAGATGGCCAGTGTGTGTTGGTGGTATTTCTTTTCCAAGTACATCGAGTTGCTGGACACTGTATTTTTTGTCATGAGAAAGAAATTCAATCAAGTTTCGTTTCTGCATATTTTCCATCACTCCACCATGCTTATCAACTGGTGGCTAGCTATCAAATATGTTGCTGGTGGTCAATGTAAGACTACATTTTTCTGTTATATTTAAGCATGACTTGTTTCCTTATTTTCATCTACTTATTGCAAATACTGATGGTGATGTTCCCCAAGTTTGTTTTATACTCTAATTTGCGCACCTACTTTTATTTTACCCAAAAGTTAGCCAAAATTACCCCAAGCATGAGAGGTTGATTTAAAACAGTGGTTCTCAACCTTTCTTGAACTGTGGCCCCCTAAAAGTAACTTTTGGACCTCGTGCCCCCCTTTAAGTAACCCTGTATGACCTGTGGCCCCCTTAAAAAATGCAAATGACAGTCTCATGTTGGAATTTGGTACTAATTTCGACTTTAAACAGGTCGAATAGAATAAACAAGAACCCGTAATCGTGAAAACCTCAATATAGACAAATACTATGTGAAATAGCCAATTAAATTAGGAAATAAAGTTTAAAAGGAAATGGATTTTAGTGGGTTTGGTTTTGCTCTAGGTCTAAGAATATGTTTATAAATGCCTTAACTCAGGGGTGCCCAACCCGTCGATCGCGTTCGAATGGTCGGTCTCGAATTTCTATCAAGTCGATCGCGAGGGATGTAGAAAATAATTTAAAAAAAACACGTTTTGGAGAAATGTTTCTGTAAATAGATGACTTTAATGTGGGAAATAATTATTAGGCCCTGTTGATACGTTTACACCACGTAACAGGCGCTTTGTTGCGTCACAAAAATTCGTTGCAGTAGCTATACTTTCTACTGGTAATTGTTTTCTTGTTTTTTAATTGAATCGTTGTTTTGACCCTGGTAGACCACGAGAGTTCAACTTCCTAGTCGATCTTGAGTCAAAACTGGTTTGGCACCGCTGCTCTTAAGATAAAAACAAACAGTATTATACGGAATCGAATCATATGAATTAGGTTTTTAACGTATGGTAAATTTGATATATACATCACTTTACAATATTTTTTTTATTAATGTGAAATAAAATATGACACCTTTTTATCATTTATTCATGCGATCAAAGTGTACAAAAACGGGTGTAACTGATGTGGCCCTCATATCACTGATGATGGCATGAGCATTTGCCGAAACGTTTGAACAATAAAGCATGTCGCTTTTTACGTTTATTTGGGCCGTCATTTTAATCAATAAATGTGAAATATCATTTACAACTAATGCCAAACATTTTGTTAAATCGAATCTTAACTTTGTGAATTTTTTTTGTATTTTAGCATTTTTTATCGGCCTTATCAACTCATCTGTACATGTAGTTATGTATTCTTATTATGGATTGTCGTGTTTTGGGCCAGAAGTGCGGAAATATTTGTGGTGGAAAAAATATCTCACCAAGTTGCAGTTGGTAAGAACATTTTAAAACCTCAAAAAAAACTTTATATTTGTTAGAGTGTTACTTTAAAACAATAGTTATTTAATATATTTGTTTTTGCAGGTTCAGTTTGTAGCCGCATTTGTACATTGTGCTTACAATCTATATGCTGATTGTGATTTTCCCGATTGGCTCAATGGAACGGTCATGGGTTACGCGGTGTCCTTGATTGTCCTGTTTACGAACTTTTATGTTCAATCTTATTTAAAGAAAACAGTAAAGAGAGAAGAATAGCCAAAAGTCATTAGTTTTGTAAAAAACTAGGATAATAAATATTTGTGTAACATTTTTCTAGAACAGTGTTTTTCAACCTTTTTTGTTAATCTTGGACCACGGCATACAAAAAGTGTTTAGTTTTTTTGTTATTTTAGGTTTTTTACGAATTATTAATTGTTAAGCTGATATGAAAGGGTTGAGAATCAATGTATAAAAAATATTGCTTTTGTAGTAAGTTTATTTATACTTGCTTAAAATGTGGCAATCATCAATTTGTACTGATATTTTACATAATATGACATCGGGATTATGTTAGAAGTTAATAGTATGTTTGTGTTACTCCTGCATTTTGTGTAAGATTATTTTTGTTCTGAAAAAACAAACAAACAAATATGTAGCAAATAACAAAAACAAATATAAACAGAGTAAATACCGAAATGTTTCATACCAAGACATTTTAACCAATCGCTTGCGTCGGTGATTAAAGTGTTTTGTAGTTGGTCGAAAAGAACAACGTCATAAAATGAAATTTTTATAAAAAGCAACAACATGTAAAAGCATTGAGCCAATAAATGATAAGCTGCAGACAGTGCACACTGTTTCGACCTGCAAGGTCTCATCAGTGCAGCTGGTGTGACAAGAGATCGGCCTTTAGTTCCCAAGCAGTTACTTGGCCATTGTGAGCCAGTTTCCTCTGTGGTGTATGCCCAGTTGTGGCATCGCACAGAATTGGTGAGGCTTGGGTTTTTACCCTGTTACTCCCAACAAACTGGAGTGCCGTTAGATGGCTACTCTATCCAATCCGTCCCATTTCTCGTTACCAACTGCACCGAATAAGACCGTTTAGGTTAATGGTTCTCAACCTTTTTGACTTTGCGAACCCCTTTAGGTACTGTCAAGCTAATCGCGGACCCCTTTGAAGGTTTTTTTTTTTTTTCGGACCCCCGGTTGAGAACCACTGGTTTAGGTCGAAACAATGTGCACTGTCTGTAGCAACATGTTTTTCACAGAAAAATGCTTCTGTAATCCACAGTAAAAAGCTATTGTTTTCAAGCCGCAGTAAGTGCACACTGTTTCCACATAAACTCATAAGGTCGATATCGACGAGAGATATCTCTCGCCAACAGCGCCATCATGTGTTTTCTCGGTGTTTGAAATTATTTTTAAACTTGGTTTAATTCCAGACTTCTATACAGATTTTGGTTCATAATCTGATTATAGTCCAATAATAGGCTATGGTTTCAACACCCTCATAATGATTGGACACAGCTCAGTTTAGACTTTAGATACATCATTTTGACTGACATAAAAGTGACATAGTCCATTATTTCCATGAGGACTTGCAATCCGCAAAAGTGGACGTAATCCATGTTCTATTTTCCACCGACGTAAGGCAACAATTATGTCGCGCAGCAGTGGTTTTAAGATTTCGTCTGATAAACCTTGATCGCGGGGCGCCTTGGGCTCGATCCCCGTGAAAAAATATTAATGATACAGAGCAAGGCACCTGTCGTGGATTCAAATAACACCTAGATTTTCTAGCCATTGTCTTACCATATTAAAATATTTGGTATATTTAGGATCGACTCAATACAACGCCTCAATATGCCTGGCGTATAATGTGATCAACTAATCTTAGTTATTCCTACATGAGTTGTAAGTCGGGCCGGGTTCGGGCTTGGGTTTCCTAAAAAACTGGCTTAATTCGGACCTTACTTAACACTTTGTGTCAGTATTTACACAAAAAAAAATTAACTAGCTAAGTATTAAGTTTTTGGACCTGACCCAATGTCAAACGGCCGTAGTTCAAGACCAATTGTCTATCGGGAAATAAATACTTTGAGACTTAAAACTAGTCCAGAACGTGTCATTATCCACGATTATATGTAAGCGCAGATCGAAAAGTTAAAGTTGCTTTACACTTTGCTTGCCATTTCGATATCAATACAGTGGATTTTTTTTAAGGAAGATCGGTTATTACCAAAAATTATTTAGTTTATTGTTGCGTTCGCCAAACAATAAAAAGTTGTCAAGTGTAAATCAAGGAGCCAAACAGGCGAAAGTGGCAAAATTATTTGTATTGCAGTTAATTTTTCAAATTGGGCTCTTTTGGGCTACTTTTGGCAAGACAAGTTGCGCTTTTTGATAATTTTACATGGCGACACTGCATCAAAAGTTGTTATTTGCAAAACAAATTGCAACCGTAATTTATTTGAGGAAATTATTGCTAAGCCGTCTTTTTTGTTTTGTTTCTGTTATCCACTTATTACTAACAACAAAAGGAAATGTAATTGAATATCTTGCGCAGTATACAATTTCCGATGGTCTTTTATCAAACTGTGCATAAGACGCTTATTAGCTGTTTAATAAACTACGCATGTAGGGTTGTAACTGTGGAATACTTGTTCGTAACTTTCATTTTTAAGAATTGGTCGAAACTGGTAACAAACGTAGCGAAAGCTTATGTTTGCAAACGTTAAACAATCAATGGATTTTACGACAAGATTGTACTTTAAACGCGGTATATGTTTCGGCAACCACTAAAGCTCTGTTTAATTATTAGTTGTATGTGTTTTTGTTTATGGTATATATATTATGCAGACAGTGTGTTCAAGTTAATGACAGTTTTATTGACTACAAAATATGTGGGAAGAATTGAAAGCGCTTTACCACACTGCAATTGAAGTGAGAGCAGGTATGAAATGAAGATTTATATTTGATTTATGGTATTTAATTGTTGGTAATTGAATTAAATTAGTGTCTGATGATTGTTGAAAATAAATCCTTTTATGTGTAAAATATTAACGTTTTGTTATGTAACTTTTTATCAAATTAAAGCTTGTTTTTACATTTGGAAATTAAATTCCTAAATTCTATCAGCAATCAATTAGATTCATTAGCCTACATATGATAAATGGCATTTATTCTTACACATTAAAAAATTTTGCTATTTTTTCAGACGGTCGTACAAAAGATTGGTTTCTAGTCCATAGCCCATGGCCTCCTTTCTGTATATTAGTTCTATATCTCGCATTCTGCGCAAAGTCTCAGTCTTTGATGAAAAATATTCGGGCATTTAAACTCCGTTATGTCTTGATTATTTATAACTTTTCCCTAGTTGGATTGTCTGCTTACATGGCGTATGAGGTAAGTATTAACAATCGGAATATTTTCTTTACGAATGAATATGGTTGAGAATAATGATTTTTTGCAAACAACTGAACATAACCAAGTTTTATAGAGCTCTTCAGGCAAATGTAATTTCATTCCGACGTTTCGACGTCCTATACAGGTTGTCTTCTTCAGGGTAAATAACACTGAATGTGACAAGTAGAGTTCACGATAAACAAAGAAAAAAAAGAATGGAACGCAAGCACGTTACAATGCAATTCCTTGCCCTGATGAAGACGACCTGCATAGGACGCCGAAACGTCGGAATAAAATTACAGTTGTCAGAAGAGATCTGCAAACTCGATATTATGCCTGGCAGCAATATCTTAAATAAACTAAATA
Organism: Phallusia mammillata; assembly: GCF_965637545.1. NCBI lineage: Eukaryota > Metazoa > Chordata > Ascidiacea > Phlebobranchia > Ascidiidae > Phallusia > Phallusia mammillata. The sequence goes on along the minus strand of NC_137258.1, from coordinate 24,086,375 downwards.
TAATGTTCATTTAAAAGAAAAATGATACAAAACGGGTAGTTAGATTCTAGGGCCCCCTCGACTGGTCCCACCAACGTCGCTATAGCGTTCCTTCACTAAGCGAAACTCAACTCAACTCCGCAAAAAAACTTTTATTGCTTTTAATTTTTTTTAAAAAAAGTAGACAAAGAAAAATTTTAGGAGCCTAAAAACGTTAAACATTTTATTAAAATCAAAAAATGACTGATAATTTTTGTTTAGTTTTTCATGTCAAGTTATCTTGCCGGTTACAGTCTGCTATGTCAACCCGTTGATTACTCCACGAAGCCACTGGCAATGAGGGTAAGATATATTATTTCATGACAGTATGATTAAATAAGCTCAGATAAGTCATTTTGTTGTCATAGATGGCCAGTGTGTGTTGGTGGTATTTCTTTTCCAAGTACATCGAGTTGCTGGACACTGTATTTTTTGTCATGAGAAAGAAATTCAGTCAAGTTTCGTTTCTGCATATTTTCCATCACTCCACCATGCTTATCAACTGGTGGTTAGCTATCAAATATGTGGCTGGTGGTCAATGTAAGATTACATTTTTCTGTTATATTTAAGCATGACTTGTTTCCTTATTTTCATCTACTTATTGCAAATACTGATGGTGATGTTCCCCAAGTTTGTTTTATACTCTAATTTGCGCACCTACTTTTATTTTACCCAAAAGTTAGCCAAAATTACCCCAGCATGAGAGGTTGATTTAAAACAGTGGTTCTCAACCTTTCTTGGACTGTGCCCCCCTAAAAGTAACTTTTGGACCTCGTGGCCCCCTTTAAGTAACCCTGTAGGACCTGTGGCCCACTTAAAAAATGCAAATGACAGTCTCATGTTGGAATTTGGTACTAATTTCGACTTTAAACAGGTCGAATAGAATAAACAAGAACCCGTAATCGTAAAAAACCTCAATATAGACAAATACTATGTGAAATAGCCAATTAAATTAGGAAATAAAGTTTAAAAGGAAATGGATTTTAGTGGGTTTGGTTTTGCTCTAGGTCTAAGAATATGTTTATAAATGCCTTAACTCAGGGGTGCCCAACCCGTCGATCGCGTTCGAATGGTCGGTCTCGAATTTCTATCAAGTCGATCGCGAGGGATGTAGAAAATAATTTTAAAAAAACACGTTTTGGAGAAATGTTTCTGTAAATAGATGACTGTAATGTGGGAAATAATTATTAGGCCCTGTTGATACGTTTATACCACGTAACAGGCGCTTTGTTGCGTCACAAAAATTCGTTGCAGTAGCTATACTTTCTACTGGTAATTGTTTTCTTGTTTTTTAATTGAATCGTTGTTTTGACCCTGGTAGACCACGAGAGTTCAACTTCCTAGTCGATCTTGAGTCAAAACTGGTTTGGCACCGCTGCTCTTAAGATAAAAACAAACAGTATTATACGGAATCGAATCATATGAATTAGGTTTTTAACGTATGGTAAATTTGATATATACATCACTTTACAATATTTTTTTTATTAATGTGAAATAAAATATCACACCTTTTTATCATTTATTCATGCGATCAAAGTGTACAAAAACGGGTGTAACTGATGTGGCCCTTCATATCACTGATGATGACATGAGCATTTGCCGAAACGTTTAAACAGTAAAGCATGTCGCTTTTTACGTTTATTTGGGCCGTTATTTTAATCAATAAATGTGAAATATCATTTACAACTAATGCCAAACATTTTGTTAAATCGAATCTTACTTTGTGAATTTTTTTTGTATTTTAGCATTTTTTATCGGCCTTATCAACTCATCTGTACATGTAGTTATGTATTCTTATTATGGACTGTCGTGTTTTGGGCCAGAAGTGCGAAAATATTTGTGGTGGAAAAAATATCTCACCAAGTTACAGTTGGTAAGAACATTTTAAAACCTCAAAAAAAAACTTTATATTTGTTAGAGTGTTACTTTAAAACAATAAGGTACCTGCAGGTAACAAGGCCCCTTAAAAAACTATTGCGCCTAACTAAACAAACATTCAATAGTTTCCGCCCAAATTTGGCATGGTGGTTGTAGCGGTCAATTGTAATCATCCATCAGACTTTGAAGGCGATTGCAAGATTAGTTTTTGTATGATGACAGTTTAAAAAAAATAAAAATGCTGTTAATTAGGCCCAATATTTTTAAGTATTTTTTAAAGGTCGAGAAATCAATCAGACTACTTTATGCTTTGCGTCGGTCCAAATCAAGTTTAACCAAGCAACGTTATTAACTTTAAGACATATAACTGTTAATCTGAAGGTACTAACAACAACGAATAAACAACCACTTGACCGTCGATCACCAATAAAGCGAAATGAAAGATCACATTCCAAAAACTTAAAAAAAGACTTATTATTGGAACTTTCATCTCTCTAATAAAGCAAATAAGCAATTTTTTGCATACCAGTCGCCTTTGCTATAAAAAAACACTACAGAAAATGACAAAAATTTGTTGGGCCTTTTTACCAGCAATGGCTCACAAACAAAACCCTAATAAAATTCATTTGAGGTAATTCTTTTTTTCAGATTGGATAACGCTCCAATTCAGCTAAAATGACCCCTTTCTGATATATCCTAATAAGATTTCATTTCGACAACAAAACCTTTTTATTTTTGTAACAATTTTTTTCAAAAAATAATAAAAACCTGTAAAAAAACACTTTTGAATTTGGATTGGTCGTAGAAACTAATACACAGAACTTACAGGTCCAAAACTTTCCAAATCATTGTAAGTTTGAATAAATCTAAAAATTATATCGAAACGGAAACATTTTTACAGGTATACCAAAAAATATGAGTAGTGGGCCTTATTACCTTCCGGGCCTATATACCTTCAGGTACCTTAGTTATTTAATATATTTGTTTTTGCAGGTTCAGTTTGTGGCCATTTTTGTACATTGTGCTTACAATCTATATGCTGATTGTGATTTTCCCGATTGGCTCAATGGAACGGTCATGGGTTATGCGGTGACCTTGATTGTCCTGTTTACGAACTTTTATGTTCAATCTTATTTAAAGAAAACAGTAAAGAGAGAAGAATAGCCAAAAGTCATTAGTTTTGTAAAAAACTAGGATAATAAATATTTGTGTAACATTTTTCTAGAACAGTGTTTTTCAACCTTACAATTTGCAAATTTTTAAAAGTTGATGAATGCTTTTTGTTAATCTGGTACCACGGCATGCAAAAAGTGTTTTTATGTTATTTTGCGTTTTTTTACGAACCATCAATTGTTAAGCTGATGTGAGAGGGTTGAGAATAACTGTATTAAAATTATTGCTTTTGTAGTATTTATGCTTGCTTAAAGTATAGCAATTCCCAATTTGTACTGATATTTTAAATAATATGAGGTTCGGATTATGTTAGAAGTTAATGCTTATTTAATTAATTATTTAATTACTCCTGCATTTTGTGTAATTATTTTTGTTCTGAAAAACGTATATGTAGCGATTGATTGAACCCATTTTTCCAAGACTGATATTTATTGAAAATAATAAGTTACTGTGCATAGACTTATTTTAAATTTACAGTTCTGTGCACAGCTTTTGACAAATTCATGCTGTTTGTTTTACTGGTTTTTGTTACATAACCGTATTTACTCGATTGTAAGCCGCCCTCGTTTAAAAGCCGCCCTCGATTGTAAGCCGCACGCTGGAATTTTTGATACTATTTGCTTCATAGCAGGTCATTTTGTTGTTACATAATGTAGTTATTTGCCCATATCTGTTAGTTACGTTAATAACTGTACCCAACAGAACGTATATCGATGGATAATCTGTACATGCATACAGGTTTTGAACCCAAAATAATTTAAAATGTTGGAGTGTAGAAATAATTTCGGTATAAAATTAAAATATAAGCCGCCCTCGATTGTAAGCCGCCCCCGATTATAAGCCGCACAAACGGCAGCTAAAAAAACAATAAAAGCCGCGGCTTACAATCGAGTAAATACGGTAGCCAGGAGGGTGATATTTATACCACGAAGGGTCCGAAAATACTAGGTCGGGCCTCTATGTTGACCTGTGGGGTTTTTAATTGTGGCAGAAACCTCACTTGATGTAGGCTGGACAAAAAGAATGCAAATGCAAGGGAACCTTTTTGCGGCGAATATCTTAAGACTTAAACTATTTGGCCAAGTTCTGAGCTGCATTTGAGATGAGTATATTTCGCTTGGTGAAAGACAACATAGCGAAACAATAGCATTAAAACAATCACTAAGCCGGAAATAGCTGCGCAACGTTGAAAAGTTATAAAGCGCTATATAATAAAGGCCACAATTGGTGCATAATGGCTGAACGCGCTGCAGCTACACTGTATTATAAAGCGTTATGTGACGGGAGCTCACAAGAAAGTAAGGTTGGAACTGTGAGTAAAACACGACTGAGTCGCATTGGCTAGCGAAGGGTTGTAAGCCTGCTGTAAGTGGTAGAGCGCAAGTTCGGAAAGGCTTCTTTTTATCAAAACATAAATTAAGCTTTTGTACTAAAAAAACAGCTTATTTCGTTAATATATATATTAAAACCTCAATAGATCAAATAATGGCAATAAAACAAAAATATAAGTTATTAAAGCGCAGCAGCCGTTGTTTCCTTTTGTTTGCGACTGATTGTTGAAGTTAGGAGTCTTGCTGGATAAATCATAGTACGCCAGGTTTATTTTGCTAGATAAGATTGGCAACGCAACTGGGTGTGACAACATGGGGCGATAACAGCCGGTTGACCGATTATTACCAACAACATCACGGACATTAGCGAAACAATGTTTCCGATTACTGAAAAGAGGGAAGTGATCGGACAAGAAGCAAAAACATTCAATATTGCAGTGGTGCGTACATTAATTGTTTAATAGCGTACAGGCGTTTCGTCCACCAGGTAGCATATTCAATGCTCTGAAGTCCTACTGTTCTGGTGGGCGAAACGTCAGCAAATACAAGTTCTTGAAACAACAAGTGGTCTTTTGTTTAGCATTACACCAGTTGTACGACAAATTTGTTAAATACGTTAATTGTATCGTTTATTCAAACCAGAGGTGTCAATACACTTTCAGCAAGCGAGCTACTTACGGAATTGCCATTTTAAAATGCTACAAAAACGGTATTGACACCACTAACTGTCTTGCTGTAAAATATCACACAAATAAAACTTTGACAACAAAAAATGATTCGTTCGTTGTTCTTGTATTGTTAAAAAATCAAAAACACCTTCTTAAGCGAGTTCAAATTGTTTTGCATAAACTTCGCAAAAATTAATTGTTCAAAAAGCGTAAAAATTTTGTTCATAAAGTAACACTTTGGAACATAATAAATAAACCAGTAACAAAACAGCGTGAATTTTTTGAAAGCTGTGCATAGAAACATAAATTTAAAATAAAACCAAGTCTATGCATAATATCAGTCATAAAAAATAAGTCCTATGTGAAAACATATGGTACTTTGTATTTTAAGACATAAATAGGCTGGCACAAAAACAACTGTACTGCTAATATCTAGCATACTCCCAATCTCATATAATGTGAAATATTAGCACAAATGAGTAGTTGCTGTAATTTAGGCAAGCATAAAAAAATAATACTTGTAATGTCTTAGTACAAATAAGTTAAAAAATGTAATATTTTTCACATAATATTTCTAATACAGTGATTTCCAACCTATTCGCCTTAGGATAGCAATTCATAACCCAATGAAAACGTGAAAAATTAAAAACACTTTTTAGTTTAAAATATTTTTCTATGTTGTGGCCACAGACTCTCAAAAGTGTTTGTCGGCTTTTTTAAATTTGAAGTTACTTTTCTAGTAAAATTTTAAACACATATTTATTATTTCTATAGTTGGGATTTTGTACAAAACTAACTGTTGTTGGTTATTTTTGTTTCTTTATGGTTTTCTTAGCGTAAGATTGAATGTAGAAGTTTGTAAAGAGGACAATTAATATAATCATGTAACCCATGACCATCTCATTAAGCCAATCTGGATAATCACAATCAGCACATAGATTGTAAGCACAATGTACAAATATGGCCACAAATTGAATCTACAAAAACAAAACATTTTTGTTTCCATTACCACCCTTAAAAAATTAAGTTTTTTTGCAACATATGCTTACCAACTGTAGCTTGGTGAGATATTTTTTCCACCACAAATATTTCCGCACTTTTGGCCCAAAACATGACAGTCCATAATAAGAATACATAACTACATGTACAGATGAGTTGATAAGGCCGATAAAAAATGCTAAAATACAAAAAAATTCACAAATAAGATTCGATTTAACAAAATGTTTGGCACTAGTTGTAAATGATATTTTGTATTATTTAAAAAATTATTCTTATGTGGTGTACATCAAACTTTGCTATGTATTTTTTATAAGCCTAAATTTTCATTCAGGTCAGTATTTTTGTTGAAAATATTAAAAACTTGATTCCTTTGATTCAATTTCTGAAAATACAGTTTGTACAGTTTGTCATTAAACAAATTTATAAAAAGGATTGTTTTAGTACAGAATTGAAACAAAACAGTTTAAGTTGAAGGTTCCCAGTGGGGTTAAACTTAATTATGCTTTCACAGTGATAAAAATAGGCAATATTTAGTTGATTTGTTGTGTGTACAAATTAAGGTTAGGGAAAATATTTACCCATGGATGTTGGTGAAGAAAAATTGAGAAAAATAGTTAACCACCTATGTACTAAATAATAAAAAAATGCAATCTTACATTGACCACCAGCCACATATTTGATAGCTAGCCACCAGTTGATAAGCATAGTGGAGTGATGGAAAATATGCAGAAACGAAACTTGACTGAATTTCTTTCTCATGACAAAAAATACAGTGTCCAGCAACTCGATGTACTTGGAAAAGAAATACCACCAACACACACTGGCCATCTATGACAACAAAATGACTTATCTGAGCTTATTTAATCATACTGTCATTAAATAATATATCTTACCCTCATTGCCAGTGGCTTTGTGGAGTAATCAACGGGTTGACATAGCAGACTGTAACCGGCAAGATAACTTGACATGAAAAACTGAACAAAAGTTGTTTTTTTAAATATGTAACATTTTTTCAAGCTATTATACTTTTGCTTTATTTACTTTATTAAAAACTTTTTTAGCCATTCATTTTTTAAATTAACACAGCAAGTAAAGTAGTTTAACATAAAGGATTTTTTCAGTTCTTTTAAGTATGGAAAGAATCCGGTTGATTGTAAAATCTGTCAAACTGCATAAGTTTTAAATAAAAAACATGTCCATTTGTAAAGGAAACATTTGGGTAAACCATGTAATCTTGCTAATTGCACAAAAAAGCTTGGTAATTGGTTATGCTATTAACCAGATTTATCTGTACTTACCTCATATGCCATGTAAATTGACAAGATGACAAGGGAAAAGTTGTAAATAATCAAGACATAACGGAGTTCAAATGGTCGAATATTTTTCATCAAAGACTGAGACTTTGCGCAGAATGCAAGATATAAAACTAATATACAGAAAGGAGGCCATGGGCTATGAACAAGGAACCAATCTTGTGTACGAACATCTGAAAAAATACCAAAATTTGTTAATATATTTGTCAGTAAATAGAAAAAATTCTGGTAAAAATCTGGTGATCTGGTATTGTAAATAAAATTCCCATTTATGACATGCACTGAAAGCAATTGATTGCTTAAAAACTAATTTAAAGTCTAAATGAAAAAAGGTGCTTTATTTAATAAAAAGTTACATAACAAATGTTGATAGTAAATAGGTTACACGTAAGTTTTTTAGAAAATAACAAACACCAGTACATATTCACAGACACAAATTTAATTTAATAATCAATAATAAATAATTAAAGAAGATAAATTACCACTTTACACACCTGCTCGCTCTTCAATTGCAGTGTGGTAAAGCGCTTGCAATTCTTCCCACATATTTTGAAGTCAATAAAACTGTCGTTAACTTGAACAAACTGTCTGCATAACATATATACTGTAAACAAAAACACTTCGTCTTTATGCACGAACAAACTGCTGTTGCATAACATACAAGTTTGGGCTAAGTGCACGTCCTGGAAGTCTCGCTCAATTAATAATTAAAAGAGCTTTATGTGGTTGCCGAAATATACCGCGTTTAAAGTACAATCTCGTCGTAAAATCCATTGATTGTTTAACGTTCGCAAACATAAGCTTTCGCTAGGTTTGTTACGAGTTTCGACCGGCTCTTAAAACGGAGATTACGAACAAGTATTCCACTGTAACAACCCAATATATTAAACAAATTTGTCGTTCAACTGGTGTAATGTTAAACAAAATACTAGTGTTTTTTTTAAGAAACAAAAATATAGCATTTCACCTGTTGAACGACAATTTGTTAAATATGCAAGCTGGTGGACGAAACGAAACGCTTGTTCGGTATTTTCCAACCCAACATATGCTGACTTTATCAAACAACCGTCTTCAAATTCTGCACCGTTTTTGAAGACAATCGGATTCGGAAGTTGTACAAAGCGCAAGATATTACATTACATTTTCTACCGTTGTTAGTATAAGAGCAAAGGAACGTTTTAATAAATTTTTCCGTGCAAAAATGCCGGTTAAAGTAATACAAATCGCAGTTGCAATCGTTTTTGCAAAATACAACTTTGAATTTTGATGCATTTTACCTCCGTTCATGCATGACTGCATTCGTCACGGATGAGTGCAGAACAATCGTAACAAGATAAAAGTAAGTTGGCAAGGGACGTGGCTTATGATGGCTTATGACAATTTCGTTTGAGAAACAAGTTTTGTGAACCTGCTAATGGTAAAATAAGAGTCCAAATGCAATTTTGTTAATTTTAGAACAGCTACAGTGCAGTTTGTTCTGCTCTATTTAAATTCATGCACAATTTTGTAAGAATTTAGAATTTTAGAAAAGCAATAATAAAAGATATACTTCTGTGGGTAATATTTCATTGTTTTAACATGCTAAAATACACCATGATTTTGTTTAGGTTCGGCAATAAACCAAAACTGGCAAATAATGACCCATAAACCGGATTATCTTACAACACAAATTTAATTTAACCTTCAAATATTTGAAATGGCCAATGGATCACCTCAAATACAGTTGCCACCAGGATTTGATGATCACACTCTTGCACTGGAAGGAGTTACTCTGATTCTAAACAATGGATTTAATGAAGCTGAAGTTTTGTTCAATAAATTCAGGTGTGTTTCGTATCAAATTCTGCTTCTTAAAATTGGGGATAATAATTTTTAGTTGCAAAATTCATACTTTTTAATCACCTGGTAAAATTTAATTTTAATTTACAAGTAGCTAACAGTTACTGGTTGCAAATATTGCAGTCACTGAATAAACTTTCTGTGTTGTTTATAAATCCTAGTTAACAATGCTGTTGCTGTAAGAATTAAAGGTTGCAATTACTTAGTCATCCAATTCTTAAACAAAGATATTAATTACATTTTTATGATAGTTTTGACAATAAATCCTGTTTAAATGCTAGCTGTTGAATGTAGGTTCTGGTTTCACTGCCTGGCTACCTGAAAAATAAATTGTCTATTTAACTTGCAATAAAAGCGAAACAAATTTCTTCTTAAACCAAAATATTTGCTTTTTATTTTAGTGAGAGTAGCCCATTGATGAGTGCCGGAGCCAGCTTTGTATGTTTTATGGTAAGAGGAAAATATCTGTTCAAATTTGTGCATGTCATGTTTTTCATTTTACCGAGTATATAATGCTATTGAGTTCCACACAACTGTGGTCAAGAAATCAACATTTTGAGCCTCCCTACTTGTTGCAGAGAGGTCTAATGTCCTTTGAGGAAGAGAAATTGGAAAAAGCTGTAGTAGCATTAAAATCGACACAAAAACTTTGCAATTCAGCTGAGGAAGACTTGATTGATGCATTCAAGAAAAAGTTCAAAAAGAAGGTTTGTATAAATCATAAAATGTCTGTAACACAACAGTCGCCAGCTTGTGTCTTCAAAGTCCCTTGTGACTATTTTTAAGACATTTGTGTCACTTGTAGCACTAAAGTAATTATACCATACCATAAGCACTGCTTACTTTAATTTATGTCTTTAGGATACCATTTTTGTCATTGTGGCACTATGAAATTGTTATTTTCTTAAAATAAATGACTCAGGTAGCTTTGAAAGTTGATGACCCCTGCCCTAGTATTTACAGTAAAGCTTTTGAATGTAGTGTGTATTGATTATTTTTGTTTTGTACAGTGTGTCCATTTGTACTAAGATTCTCAGCATAAATAATTTAAAATTTAGACTTTGCTTACTTTAGGGACAAAGTGTTACTTAAAAGGGTTTCACATATTGTAATTCTTTACAATTGCTGTAAGCCCTGGCCTGTTCGAAATTAGGGTTATTGTACTTGCCTCAGGGGAAGCAACATCACGGGAGCCTGAGCGTCCAATTTAAATCTTCATTTCCAGGCCTTAGAAATATGGCCAGGAGATTGGCACATCCACCAAATATAAATTACCTACAATGAATTCATTAAGCGAGGGTAAAATAAATGTGTAAGCCACTGGTTTAAAATGTACAGCTTAAATAACGCTTGATTTAGTACTTTTCTTTTTGTGAATTGTGCTCTATTAATTCAAGTGTCATATATATGTAAAAGTTTTTTTCACATTCTGCAGTTTTGTTTTGTTTTAATTTTTTTAGTTGGCAACAGTTCTATGAAATGTTAAGACTAATGACCAGTTTGGTTGAAAGTTTTAAAATGTTTGTGCAATTTTACAAAGCTTTATCATTTATTTGCAGGGACCAGAGAAAACTCCCCTGACCAAGGTTGAAATTTTACAACGAAGAGTAATTGTGGCCGATTGTTATCTCTATGTTGCTCTCATTCACTTTATCAAACAGGATCTAACAAGTATGTGCAGGCATTAGGTTACCCAAAAAATACACTAGAAATCTCTTTCAACAATTATTATCTGTTGTTCCTGTTGAATGAAATCAAAATATTTTTTACAACACTACATGCAATACAGTGTACATTTCAAAAGTATGTTAAAAAATTACCAAACTATACAGGATAATTGGGGAAACTTTGTGCCAACCCGTACAACAATTTTTCTGATACCGAACAAGCCTTTCGTCCACCAGGTTGCATATTAAACAAATTTGTCGTTCAACTGGTGTAATGCTAAACAAACTATTAGTTGTTTTTTCAAAAACTTGTATTTCTGTTGGGAGAAACGTCAGCAAAAATACAAGTTAGATTTGTAAATTAAATTAGTAAATTTTTCTGATAACAATTTGGTCCCTATTTTATAAGGATGTTTTTGAGTGGTCCAGTAAATGTGTAAAGTGCCATAACAGCATACGTAACCTCAACATGAATGTTAAACCATGGTGTCAGGCCTTGTGATATAATGTAGTGACCTCTTTACTGGTGAATTCATGCAAATCTGTTAAAATGCCTACTGGGGGCTTGCCAACATATCTATTCTGTGACATTTGTCTGGAGTCGTTTTGCTTTAGTCATATGTCACTCGATACTGTTTTCAAACCTCAACGAAAATTGTTAACTGTACTGGAATTCAAATAACTTAGTTCTCTGGGAATACTAAACGCTAAGTTGCTACTGAAATGAAAAACAAACAATACAAAGAGCAAGTTTCAATTAAAACTAGTAATGCTTAAGTTTTAAAAATGTAACTTTCTTTGACATCCACCAAGTAGGTTTGCAGCAAAAAGTAATTGTGTAACAAATGTTGACTTTTGTTCAAGGTTACATCAAAGGAGGGTGGAATTTAAGAAAGGCTTGGAAGATTTACGAGAAATGTCACCAACAAATCCGAGAGATGCTTGAATCCCGTCACCTCGATTGTCTGGTAAGATTTTTGTGTGTTTAGTCGATTCACGAGCAGGGATATGTGTGGGGGCGGGAAGGATTATTCTTTGGAATTTTGGGGCGTTAACTTTAAGCTATGTTTGTGAGCAACAAGCGTAAATTTCTTTGTACAAGTTCATAATCATCTACATTTCCTTTTTCTGTCACAGGTGTATTTCTTGTACACAGCGCAACTACCCCCACTGCCTCACTTAATAATCTTTTTAGTGCCAAAAATAATCAATAGTTTTCAATTTAAAGAGAACCTAATAACTATAACAGGTTGTGTAGATTATTTATCACTTTGTAGTGATTGGTTCTTAAAAAGATATAAATGTTTTTTTTGTGTGTGGTTAATGTTTATTGCACCACTGAAAAAAAGCATCTGGCTATTATAAATGAATCTTGTATACATAACTCCTCCAGAAATCTTGTTTTGTTCAATTAGGCGGTGATTTTTATTACCAAATAACTTCATTCTTATTGACTTGACAAATTTTTTTGATAATTTTTGCCAAAAGAACTGTATTGACTTGCTGTTTTGTTTAATCCTGTATACATTATATCTATATCTTCCTACTATAAGCTTAATAATTATGTGAGTATTTTTATGCTCTGGAAGTAAATCAACTTTTAATAGTGGAATTGTTTCAATGCATATATTAGGCACCAACTTCGGTAGGATTTGTAAACAACGGCTCAGCTGGAAATGGACATTTGACGACCGAAGACTTAAAATTGAGTGGATCGTCATCAAGTCTGAACTCAAGTGATACTGAAGAGAAGAGTGACATGTAAGACAATTTTTTTGCTAAGATTACTGGTTAAGACTTGGGTAACACTAAGTACGTAAATGTGTGTGAAAAAATAAACCGTTTTGTTGATTTTTCTATAAACTATTTGCCTTTCAGTCTATTTATAACTCTTAAACTAATATGTATGTTAACAAGTAAGAGTAAGTTAATTGAGAAAATTTAAACCACCATTCTATGTGATCACTGATCAGTCTCATAATTTCTAACAGGTCATTCTGTTTCCTCATAATTTTTCTGTAACTGACTTGTTATTGTGTCTCATGTGTTTGACAACATTGTTACCATGTAGTGTTCTCTGCTTTAATATTTTTTTCATCTACATTTCCTTTGTTTTATAGCCACAAAAATGTGAAAAATCTGTTTAGATTTTTTTTGCTATGAACAACAATAAAACCAGCCTGTTTTAAGTGAACAGTAATGCAACAACACAGGACCGATCTGTTTGTAAATATGTCTAAATAGTTCAAACACGTCCATTTAAATGCGAAGTGACAACATGCGAAAACCTGTTTTGGTTAAAATCACATTTTAAACAGTTGTTTATAGTAAAGTGGTTAAGTACAGGACTGTCAAACGGTCTAAAAAATTCCAAAACACATCTTCAGCATGAGAGCTTCGTATTATCTGCTAGTTACCCTAATATGTACTTTGATTTGAAATTACAACCTTTCCCAGTTATCCATCAGATTTACTGTAGACAGTACACACTGTTTTGGCCTATAAGGTTGCATGAGTACAGCTGGTGACAAGACACAGACCTGAAAAGCCAGGCTACCACATTCCAGTTTGTTGGATTTTGATCCTTTTGCATAGTGTTTGGCCAACTTGAAATAGGCCTGTATGGCAGTGATCGTGAAAGATTTCGAAGTGTGCCACTACAAATTCAGTAGTTTAAAGTGCAGAGATTCTCATGACCCTGTTTCAAAGCTCGTACTTTGGTTATTGGTAATATAAATTAGTTACTTACGGCAATAAATTTGCAAAAATTAAATTTTCTTGTAACAACTTTTGTTACATTGACCATCAAAGTGTGCTGTGTAAAGAATGCATTGCAAATGCGCTGCATACTTAAAAAGTTTGAGAACCACTGCTGTAAGGTGTAATCTTTTGAATTTCTGTTTTAGTTTTGATGAACTTGCCGGAGACCTGAAGGCCTTCACTGTTGAGGACATGAAATCAGGTCCAGACGACATGTTGTTGCGTTTGTACGGTGCCGTGTGTTTCGGATACGGAGCGTTCAACCTCTGTGTGTCGCTTGTCCCTCAAAATCTCCTCCGTCTTGTCAATATGATGGGTTTCTGTGGAGATCGAGATATCGGTGTAAAATCCCTCGAAGTTGCCTGTGGAAGCCGAGATATGAAAGCACCGATGGCAATGTGAGAATTTACTTTCGTTTGTGTCCAAAACTTGTTGTGTACTCATATAAGATTTTTTTTCCTTATTACTTCTTCAATACACTAATCACACATACAAAAATAACTTTGTTCACTAAACGTACTCAAATAGCACATGAAAATTGCCAAAATGCTTCTGATACGCATAATTAAAACAGTTTAGACAATGTTGCTTCACATTTCAAACCAGGATAGGTGCTATTTTTACTGTGTGCAGCAATTTTATGATTTTTTGCACACAGAAATGATAAGTGACTCATCATGCCCCTCTTCATGTTATGACTCATCACGTTTTTACCGACTGAGCATGACTCAGCACATATTTTATGCAGGTTATGTCTTCTATGGTACCACACAGTGGTTCGACCATTCTTTGCCGTTGACGGAAATTCTTCGGACGCTGGATTACCTGAAGCCGAACAACTGTTAAAGGAAAATGAAGTGAAATATCCAAAATCTTCGTTAGTTCTTTTCTTTAAAGGGAGAGTGCTTCGGTGCAAGGTAAATAAATGGTAGGGGCACTGCAACATGGTTTCACAAATTTATTCAAAACATCTGACCATAAGTGACACTGTTTTATTTTCTAAAAGGCAACATCAAAATATTACAACATTACAGAAAAAAACAATGTGGATTACCTAATTTAAAAACTAATGAAGACTTACATTGTCATCTAATATCTGTCCATGATTCATCAATTAGAAAAAAATATTTGTGTTTTTAAGTTGATTGCCATGGACTATATATATCTTAATCAATGAAGGTTCATTTATCTTAAAATCATTGCAAAATGTGAAATGTATTTGACAAGCAGAAACAATAACAAAATTTTCTCATAACTTTTCAGTGCAACATTGTAGAAGCACTGACGGCATTACAGGAGTCATACAACCAAGCTGCAGACCAGAGAGAATTACAACTTCTGTGTGCCTACGAGATCGGTGGGTGGTGTCAGTTTATTTGGTTTTTCCTGTTTATTTTAATGTATAGTGGGCAGTTGTATACCTAAACTAACCCTGACTCATTTATAAGGTCATAGTTTTATGTTGTGAAGTAATTTTGTATGTATGTGGCTCTAATTAAATGTTGCCTAGTGGTTTTAAAACTAGTTTCTAAAACATTACTACCAGAGTACTGGTGTATATACAATACATTGTTCAGACGTTTCGACAATCTCTGTTGTCATCATCCTGCACTGATGACACCAGTACTCTGGGAGTAATGTTTATGATCAAATTACTTTTCAAGTCCGTGAATAGTGTTCCTTAGTTTCTAAAACCTTATCATGTTTTGTTTTAAATAAATGTAGTGAAGGTTGAATAGTGATTTTGTCTCAGGGTAATCTAAAGAGTTTTTTTTATCGCAACATCTAAGCTTTAACCCACCTTGTTTATCATGTTTATTTCTGAAATGAGTTTGTTTTGCTATGTATGGTTTACTCTAGTAGTGATGCAAATTTTCCTTGTTATTCTTCTTTTCTAAGGTTGGTGCTGTATCATGCAACTCGATTGGGAAAGAGCGTTAACCAACATAACAAGGTGGGTATGGCAGAAACTGTTTTAAAGTACCTTGGCCCTTTCTGTCTCTTTGTTATTGATGTTACTTTATAACAGAGGTCCTGGGGCAAATGTAGACCCAAGGGATAATGTCGACATATTTTGGGTGGGTAAACAAAAATTTAGTAGCAAATTAAAATTAGGGTGAAAAAAAATTAATACAATAAACAGCACAAACCACTTAATTATGACAACAGGTCAATTATTTCCTAAAATGTTATCAAATCGTCTTTGAATAAACTGCAAATTGAGAGTTCGAAAGTCAGGACACTTAAATACAGAAAATACATTTTCCATTCTAAGGCTGAAACTAACATGAGCCCCAGGCATTAAACTATCGCCAGATTTTGATCTAACACGAAATTTCCTCATGTTATTTTTGCAGACTCAAGGAGGAATCAAAGTGGTCGGTTTGCTACTACGCGTACTTGACTGGACGTAAGTACACAAGCTGACATATATACTGGTTGAAAACAAAAATGCGGATAGCTTATAAGTAGGGCAATTATTTTTTGACCTAAAAAACGAAAAATTTTGACCTACAAATTGAAAATTTTGACAAATTTTGACTTTAAAAAACTTTTTTTTGACAAAATTTTGACCTTTGAAAAATTCAAGTAGTTAAATTACACATTATTGTACAAAAAGGTAAAATATGGCAGTAGGCTACTCTGTAGAGCAAATGTCTAACAGAAGGGCAAAAATCTGAACACAGACCTAGCCTGTTCTGAAAAGGGAAATGAGCTAATTAAAAATCACTGCCAAAAAACTGCAGCTAAGACACAACTAAAATTATTCAATACAGTTGTCTAAACGAAAGATACATGAAATACCTAAAGCAAAAACGAAGCAAGAGCTGCACCTAACCTGCAGCTGCCGTAAAATGACTTGGGACCTACCAAAATTTTGCACGTTTTGAGATGTGTTGAGCATCACGCCATATCAACCTAATTATTTCACTCACTTTATGGTTTATGATTGACAATAAGTAGGCAATGGGCCAATTACAACAGTATAAAGTAGGCTACAAGGTGTAAAATGAACAGTTCACTAACAGTGCAACCTCTACAACACCACGACAATGCAATTTGTAAACAATTTTAACTTTGTAAAAAATTTTGACAATTTTTGACTTATTCCAAAAATTTTGACTTTTTTTGACCTATTCCAAAAATTTTGACTTTTTTTGACCTATTCCAAAAATTTTGACTTTTTTTGACAAGTAAAAAAATATTTGCCCTACTCATAAGTAGTGAATACTTCCCATTGCAGAACCAGGCTTTGCAAACCTGTTGAAAAAAAAGTTACAGTTACAATGATTGCCAAGCATTAATGTATTGACTATATTCTGTATAAAGGGCCTCTTACAGTTACAGTTTTAAACAAACTTAATATTAAGAACATGTCCCTTTGTTGTTACTTGTGTCTAACATGTCATCGTAACAAAATGCATTTAACAGTTTGTGTTACATCTTTCGTCGCCTAACTCAAACCAGTACAAAGGACATTTTCAATTTCCTTTCTTGCATGAAGCCACTGTTGCAAATAATCTCACTTAAGGTTATTCCCCAGTTCTTCACGGTGTTGTGGGAAGAATGAAGGAATGCCAGGAAATAATGGGGGAAGTACCTAAACTGTTGAAGCGCAAAAACAATCAACTCGAAGCTTACGTTGTACGGAAGGTAAGTGGGTGATTTTGTCCAAAAAACACAAAAATTGTATTTGTGATGAATTGGTTTGGTTTCAACAATCGCTGTTGTAACGTTTGGTGCAAATTTGTTGAATAATTTTTGTCTAAACTAGTGTGGAACAAAAAAACGTAAAACCGATAGACGAAAAATCCTTGGTTTAGTTGTCAGTTTAAGTCAGGGATTCCCAAACGTTTTTGGTCTGTGGCCCACGTGTCTATTGAATAGCGATTCGTGGCTCACCACGTGCTGTAAATTTGGGCACAAAAAAAAAAAAATAACTCAAAAACAGGCGAAATGGTTTCTAGCAATTTATTTTAATGAGATACATGCTCCTGAAATTTGGCTACAAGATTCGGAATTCTTTGCAAATATTATGTTTTTCAAAACAAAGCGCATAATATCTACAGTATAACAAAACCGTAGAATCTGTTCAAATGGCTCTGTGGCCCATCGAAAATGTCTTGGGGGCATGGTACTGGGCCACGGCCCACAGTTTGAGAACCACTGGTTTAAGCCTCGCTGTTGATCGTTTTGATCCATTGCTGAAACCGTCGTTTTGAGTATGGACAAAGGGATTGACCCTATAGGCCAGGGGTTGGCCTTTTAGGCGACGGGTGCCAAGTTACTTGTTGTTTCAATGTGTTAATGACCTCGCGTGCCAACGTTTTTCTAACTAATAGTGGTTCGTGCCAGCAGATATCAATAATAAAGAGAGTGTTTTGTGCATGTAAGGCTGTATTTTAGGACAACGACATGATAAAAACTAAAAACAAGCAGTGTAACAGGTTAAATTGTCAGTTCAAAATAAACACGCAAATCGCTTGGCGTGCCATGAAAAACCAACTCGAGTGCCAACCTTGGCACGCGTGCCAGGGGTTGCCGACCCCTGCTATAGGCCATTGTAGCCACATTACGTGTACATTGTCTGCTTCTAACTTATCGTGCAATGGGTCCATCCATGCATATATATTAGCACAATTATTTATTAAAGAAAGATCTTTGGGTGTTTTGTTAATTAGGGACTTTCAATAATGATGTCAAATAAGTGGGCAACTTTTTTCAAAATTGTCTTAAATTTTTCAGGCAAAAGTTTTCCAGAAGATTCCTCCAACCCAAGATCACGTGACCTTGCTGATTTTCGAAATCGTCTACTTATGGAGGGCATTCCCCAACTGTGAGAAAGCGAGCCTCGGAAAAATGATGGCAGGTAAAAAATCTGCTGACTCACGGTCTAATGCTTGTTAAATTGCTGACTCACCGTTAATTTGTTGGTCACGTGCAGAATGTCAGGCTGTCACCAATCCATGTTTGAACGGCCTCAAACTTCTGCTCATGGGATCAATCCACAAAACCCTTGGTGACGTAACAAAGGCTATGAATTGTTTCCAACAAGCTATTCAGGTTTGTGTCGTAACAAAAAAATGTTATGTCTGGGTTTTATTGGCTTGAAACAAATTGTCATTGTGTTGTACAGATTTAAAAATATTTTGAATATGTTTGCGTCGTATTTTGTTTAAGACAAAAATACTCCCACGTCTGAAATTTATTCCGATGGCAATTAAAAAAATTTCCGACTTTGAAAGGTACTTTTGAGGCACAATGTTTTTTTTCCCTTTTAATCCAACTCAAACTTTTCATGCTTCGGCAAGGAAAAGTTACCCCAGCCTGTTTTAGAAAAACTATCCTTCTTTTTCGTACAAATTTCAAATTTATTTATCGCATTTTTACCATGCTTACTTATTGTGGGCCCGGAAAACTGGTTGATGGTGTATAAAGCCCATCAAAAGTGTAAAATATATAAGCTATTGCTGCCAGACATAATATCAAGTTTATAGAGCTCTTTCTGGCAAAATTCGCTCTATATAAAGCTCTATAAACTTGAATAAAAGTGTAAGTTAGTAAATTTTACTTCCTAACTAAAAACTGTCATTAGAAACACTTCTCCTCAGCAAGTATATGTTCTACTATAATATAAAGCAGTACACGATTGTCTCCTAATTAAATCGCTATAACTAGTTTTACATGCTTGGTGTTCAGGTGACAGAACGCGACATGGAGGACGGCCACTTCGCTCCGTTCGCATGTTACGAACTCGCCACTACTCTTATTGAATCGACAGATTGCCGAGCAAGGGGTCTTGAACTCTTAAAACACTGCAAGGTATACAAGTCCAGATCAGACCCGAAAATGAGATAAACCAAGGCGAAATTAGGACATAAATGTGAACGAGTATAAAGCTCAGCCCGAAGTTGTTTATTTAGGCTTAAGCCCGACCCGACTTACAACTCTGAACAAAAAGCCATAGTACGCTAGGCCTATTAAAGGCGTTGTACCGAATCAGCCGCTCACTAAGATAATTGAAACTCACCCACTTATGACAATGCGTATACGCAGCCTATAGGCCAGTGGTTCTCAAAGTATGGGTCGCGACCCAAACATGGGTCGCGCAGGGTCAAAAAATGGGTCGCGCTATGGCGATTCAATGCTGTCCAAACGAACAATTGCTGCATTAAGTAAACACAAACGAATTTACTTAATGTAGTAGTAAAGTCACCTCACTCGACCACGTTGTACAGTAAACGGAACCAACTATTACCACATACAGACGACAATAGGCTTCCAACTTTACTGTTACGCACATGGCGATTGTAACGTGACACGTCGTAGCACGGGAAATAGTAGGACACGTTGATCATGCGAAACTGAATGTGGACATGTACCAGTTAGCGTTTAAGGATGAAGGAAACATTCACTTCTATCAATGATCATAGTGCTGCAAAGCCACAATGTGTGTTGTGTTATGCAGTGTTGTCGAACGAATCGATCTCGTTAAGTCTGCAGCCATTTGACATGGTCCTATAGGAGCCCATATATGCGGCGACGACGTGGCCTCGAAATTGCAGTCCGTCTTAATACATTTTTGATGTTTGAGACTTGGGTCGTGAGATGTTCATAAAACTCAGATTTGGGTCGCGGTCATAAAAGTTTGAGAACCACTGCTATAGGCTAAAAAATCTAGCCTGCGGTGGGGTTCGAACCCACGACAGAAGTCTTCCAACTGAGTTACGCAGGCCAAGCGGTAAACTGGTCGAAAAAAAATGATCATTATTAAAACCAATAATTTTCATCGCAGGAGAATTTTGCCGGTTACGATTTTGAAAACCGACTTCAAATGCGAATTCACGCAACAGAGCTTCGAATCAAACAGGAGGAAAACAACCAATGAGCGACCGACAAGTCATCACATACACACACGTGACAGTTTCGTCTCCAATTAGCTAACTCATTTTCAAACAGGGTTTTGTTAATGCATATTTAATTTTGGTTTGTAATCTTGGGTGTTAGTTTTGGGTGTTGGTTGTTCTTTAAAAGGGACGTTAATATTAAGTTTTTGAAGCATTTATTTTGTAAAAAATACCAAGAAAATCGGGAGTAGATTCTATTTAGGAGTAGAGTGTGAGGAGTTATTACTCGAACGAGTTCCATATTTCAACAATCACTGATTTGATTCAAATTTTCCTCACATGGTTTTACAAAACATAGAATTATCGTAGAAGCGGTTGTTTTGTGTGTTTTTGTACTTTACCCGTTATTATATTTACAGAACATTTTATCGTAGATTTTTCTTCTCATTTTCCGTAGCACTTTCACCTAGAAATTTTAGCTTTCTCTTCTTGTAAAATTTCTTTCGTACCCGCTTAGTATGCAAAACCGCGCGATTCTAATAGCTCTGTTACGCAACAATGCATTAATTTTTAATCCAAGTTGCGTCATTGCTGCGATCTGATTCACTCGAAAGAACCGCAAATTAAGTTTCATGACGTCACAATCTTATATGTGACGTCACCGCCTGTAATAAGCGATGTAACCAGTGGTGGGATTCAGCCGGTTCAAACCGTCTCACGAAATTTTATGAGATCAGCGAACCGGTTAGCATTACAAGTTACTGTCAATTGCCTTTTTGTAACAGAACCGGCTGAAAAATATGACGTTTGTGATAGAACCGACTGACAAAAAAATTGAATCCCACCACTGACTGTAAACCCAGTTTTTTTTTGCAATCAGCCATATATTTGGAAACTGTGACATGCCGAAAGCCGCTTCTCAGCAAACCGGTGCTTTCCGTCTCTTCCTCTGACGTTTTTTTAGCCACGTGACCAATACAAGCACGCCAACTAGTGGCCACCTTGAAGCCAGTTCGCGTCGAAGCGTTTCGAAAAACTGTTCGAAGCTGGTTTACGAACGAGCTCCGTGCAATCAACTATGTCCAGTTAGTTCTTGATATCTTAAATGCGCGTTTTTGAAGTTAATTTTTTTGAAAGATAAAATGGTTGCCAATAAATGACAGAAAGCATTTCCACTTTTTAGAAGGTACCAAAAATAAATTCCCACGCTTGACCACACGAAGCTCGTTGATAAACCCGATTTCCAGACAACCGGTTTAGGTGTAGATAATGTCAACGCTTATGCTTTGCTTTTTAGTTTTCAAATTATGTTTGCAACATAATCCGTCTTCTACTCTTCTGTGGCAAATATTGCAATGTATTTGAAGTTTTACAGACTTGTATGTTGTCTTGCTTATTGTGCGTTAAAGTCGTTAGTTTGCGGGTTCGAACCTTGCTTCTGTTTATTGTGTCTGATGCTTTTTACTGTGATTTACATTATCTGATGCTTTAGGTCGGAGATTTTAAACAAAAATGGAATGCTATACATTTTATTATGATTCGGTTCTAAAATCTGAGTTAATATAGTGACGCAAAAGTGGGTATTTGTGTTAATTCCATTATTACGAACAAATGGTTGTCAACAATTAATGTTTTATTTGTGTAAATATTTAAACTTTGCGTACAAATCTGAAAGTTTATTTCGCATTGAAAGTGGAGGCTTTTACTTTTATCCATTTTGCACAATTTTTTTTCTGCATTGTTCTGTGACATTTATCACAAAAAATTCTTCCAACTGTCACCCCCATAGATAGAAAACATATATCAATGCCTATGATCTTTGTGGCTGTGCGACACTCGGTGGTGCAAGAGAGCACTGTACAGTCAATTGTAAATTGCCAGATCCCAGTTTGCTAATGTTGTAACAAAACTTAATGGTTGTTACATGCTTTTAAATTTCTATTTGACATTTTTAATATAGTTACAGTTGCCTGCATAGAGAGCTGGTTTAGAAGTTTACTTTCAAATCTCTTTTGTTAGCCCATGCTAAAAACAATTACAACTTTTTTGTTGATGTTACAGTCAATCAAATATTGTAGGTTTATTTGACAATAAGTGGCCGGTTATCATACTTACCATAACATGTTGGGCCGCTAACCACTTCTGGTTAAACCGTCACGTTTCCTGCAAATGTGTTTATTCCGATGCGGTGTTAAGTGGCTGTGAGAAATTTCGCGCTTTTTGCGTAGATTCGGGGCAAAAATACACAAAACAACAGCAATATTGGTGTGATTATTTTCAGCTTGTAAACCAGCAACCTACCAAGTGCCAAAACGACGTGTCATCAACACCAAGTAAAGTGTGATGATTTTTTTCTTTCTTTTTCGAGTCTTTTTATGTCATCTTTAGGGCCTTTTGCAAACCCATTCATAAACCCTGGTCATGTACGACATTGTACGTTATTAAGTAACATTGGTTAAGAACAGTGGTGGGATTCAGACGGTTTGCACCGGTTCTATCAAACCGTCTCACGAAATTTTATGAGATCAGCCAACCGGTTAGCATTACTGGTTACTGTCAATGGACTTTTTGTAACAGAACCGGATGAAAAATATGATTTTTGTGATAGAACCGGCTGACAAAAAATTTGAGTCCCACCACTGGTTAATTTAAATCCACCACAATTATGTAAAGTGCACATAAGACAGCACTCATTAAGTGATTCAGCAACCTAAATAACATTTGGAGAATGAGTAAGCAATTCGGAATTGGCATCTGAAACTTCTTGTCACGAAACTGGAAGAAATCTTTTTAGATTGCAAAGTATTGCGTAATCCAGATAAATGACGTAAACATAATGACGACAAAATGGGAATAAAAAATACATGAATATCGAGTTTTTTTAATCGATTTTCTTCGCAACTAAAGGTAAATTGATCGGTTGGATCAAATTGCCGCAAGCCCACAATATAATGACTGATGTTTTTTTAAACTTTGCTCAGAATTTGCTGAATCATTGTGATGAATACGTTATTAAAACGCAAAGTCACAAAGTATTTGCCAAGTGTATTCAGGCTATAAGTTGCGGAAAGTTGAACACTTCGTTCAGATTTTGTTGAAATATCTGTGCAGTATAACAGAAAAGAGTAAAAAGAATGTGTTTTACGCCAGCCTAAATCAAGTTATATTACTTTGTATCTGTGGTTTGTATTTGGCAGCCATTGTTTGATTTGTTTCTTGTTTATTCTTTGCAAACATTTTACAAGTGTTTTATCTTGTTGCGGCAGGATTTGTTTTACATTTGAAGATGAAAAGTTTGGAAATTTCTATTTATGGTATATGTTGAAGAGTTTAGTGTAGCGTTTAATACAGTTTGAGGTAATTATTACCAGTTTTATCAGCCTTTAATCCATTGTAAAACTGTGTGTTTGTCAGTCAAAAAAGTTTAATTTTTTGTACATAGTATTTAGGTGGTAAATGATAATGTAGAAGGTTTTTCGTGGACCTAAACATTCACAATGATCAGAAGAAGAAAAAACACATTTCGACCGATATTACCCAAATCTCAAACTGCTGCAAAAGGGGATGCAACGAAAGAAAAAGAGCCGACAAAGGGCAAAGACAATGACTCGGAAAAAGAAGAACCAGTACAGACACAAACCCAGGATGAATTAGCAACCAAAAATTTACCATCTGTTGAAAATGCTGATTTAACTAACAATGATAAATCAAGTGAAACCACAGGCAATGTGACAATTGTTAGCTCTGAAGTAGTAAGTACACAGCCTGTTTTATCTGAAAGTCCAGGAAAATTAGTTGAAGAAGCCCAAAAGGAAAGTTCATCATCTATAACAAGCACAAGTGATTCTGCAACTAAGAAACCCAGTACAAAAGAACCACCAAAATCAAGACGTCGAAAGCTAACAGCCATGCCAAACACCAAACGGGCTGCTAAACCTAACCTTAATAAAACTGTAGCAAAACCCAGTGATAGTGCACCACCACCTGTTTTTCCTGTGAGTGCTGCACCAGAAGTCCAACGGCCACAAATTGCAGAAGAAACAGTTCAATCTGTAGTAGTGGAAAGTAAAAGAACTGAATCGACTACGACAACAGATTCAGTTCCAAAAGAATCCCCGAAAAATTTAGTACCTTCGCCCACATTAACAGCGTTGACAATACCGCAGCCGAACGTTCATGCTCAGACAAAACTTAACCTGAGTCCCCCAACCAATATACCCCACACAATGACTGTTTCTATACACAGATCACCACAGCCTGGAAGTAAACTAACACATTCTCATGGCAGGAGACCACCGAATGTTGTACAAGCCACCAGAGTTCGACATGACTCAGTCCGAGAATCTGCAGTTAAAGACAAACTCAACAAACAGCGTGCAATCGACAAGCTTAAAGTGCTTCAAATGAGAGAGCCTGACAGCGAAGGAAAGCAATGGCCAACATTGGATCGTAACCTGATTTCAATGTCGGATTTAATTTACTTAAACCCACCAAAGACCATAGGTAAAGAGCTTGGATTAAGAGCAAAATTACGAGAAGTACAAGAGTTAGCCGACAAGATGGAGACTCCAATTGCGAGTCCTGCTCCGAGTCAGCCGGAAGCAGAGAATAATCCAGAGGTTGAGAATGAGGAAGATGAACCTGCTCTTGTTCCTCAGTTGAGAATCAACGAGGATGGGAGCGTTGTAATTGATGAGGAAAGTTTGGTTGTGAATTCAACTCCGAAGTCTGTTGAAACTGTTAATGCAGCGCCTGCCATTTACGAGAGTGGCTTGGCTAGCAAAGTAAACACTTTAAGCTTTCGGAAACGACCAGCAGCAAAGGCATCACGGTGGTCGGAAAAACAGACAAGAAAGTTTTTCTCTGCACTTGGTATTGTTGGTGCGGACTTCGACTTAATGAGTGCCATGTTCCGGCATCGGACCCGAGATGAACTCCGGCGAAAGTACAGCATCGAATGTCGTCGAAACTTCGCCAAAATCGATGACGCTTTGCGCAATCAGCATCTGAGTAAGTGGACAGATGAAATGTTTAAACCGGAATCCTCATCAGAAGATGAATCAAAACCTTCGCGGGCTAAAAAACAGAAAAAGAAACATAAAGCGCACCTACCTCCACCGCAACCAGTGGAGTCGCACGCTGAATTAACTTTACCTGTCACTGTCCCTGAAAATATTCCTTTCGATAACAGTCAATCGCACGATCTGTTGAGCACAATTATACACCAATGTGAAGTGGTAGTGGACTCCAGTCAGGCTTGTGCTTCTTAAGTTTCTTATTCTTGGTAGATTTATTTTATGTCGATGTGTCTTATTTGGGTTTTTTATTGATAAATGTAAAAGTTTATTAGTTTCAAGCATTTGTTGCCATTATTGCCTGAATATACTTATCTCACTTAATGATTACTGAAACGAAAAATCTTGAATGCCCCAATATTGTGCATGTACTGCACTGGTCTAAAGGTTTTGTTTTTGTGAATAGTACTTTTTGTGAAACAATTTGTCGTAGATAGTAACATGTGCATACCTCAAAAGTTTTTTAGTTTTGTTAAAATACCAAGCTAAAAAATGTGATAGAATTTATTTCCTAAAACCTATGGAAAGCATATTTTTTTTGTTTTTTGAGAAAATCACATTTTTGTCTTATAGTTTAAAAAGTTTGTATTTAAATGTACTGTAAAGCCTTAAATGTAATGCATTGGTTAAAGGTAGTTACGTTGGGTGTTAGATGTTTAATTGGGAATATAGTTTGGTTTTGGAATTGTGTTAAGCATATTTGTTGCTATCGCTATTTTTTGTGCTGCCTAATAATCTGTTGTTCACTTATTTTGTTGATGTGAAACGGAATTGCTGCCGTTAGATTCCTTATAGTTTATGTTTGCTGAGTTTAGAATGAAAACAGTTGTTTATTGTTTGCGGATTTTTTTTCAGCCATAGTATCTGAACTGCTGTCTTTAAAATTTGACTTGTGACATCTGAAACTGATCACAAGGATAACTTGGGTTTAAAAAAAGGTTAGTTACATTATTTGAATTATTTGTAGTTTAATGGTGCTAGTTTAAAAACATAAAAAAGTGTTTGTATTTCAGTTAATTTTTGTGATTTCAATTAGAATAAAGATTTGTGTGGAGTTTATTAGTTAAACACAAATGCCGTTGTTGTGCGAATCTCATTAAAGCAAAACACTTAACTCAGAAGATTATTATATGAAAACCAAACTCTAGTCAACTAAACCTCTGTATTATTTTGCAGTAACACAAAATGACATCTTTAGTTGAAGAAAGTTGAATTTAGCCAGTGGTGGGATTCAGGCGGTTTTATAGGACCGTCTCACGGAAGTTTATTAGATCAGCGAACCGGTTAGCATTACTGGTTACTGTCAATGGACTTTATGCAACAGAACTGGCTGAAAAATATGACTTTTGTGATAGAACCGACTGACAAAAAATTTGAATCCCACCACTGGACATATATTACTGAATGTATTTAGCAATTTGCCAAAATGTTTAAGACAAATTCATGTTATGCTTTTTAGATCCTCATCCCATTGTTGGATGCTGCGATCTGCATTTCTTCTTCATCTATTTGTGATATTTCTTCCTGGAGTGTTACCACAAACAAAATCAAATCCACAATCTATCCATCAAAGTTTTTCTGAACCCAACACATCATACACTATGTCTGCACCAAGGAAGGTAAGAAGGCATTTGCAAAGTCTAAAACACAAGTCAATACAATGTTTTGAAGATGCCTGATTAGTTAGTACAATTGTCATGTGTTCACAAGGTTATGGGTTTTAACCCTGTCTCAGTCACTGGTATTTCTCTAAGCAAGAAACTTGAACGACATTGCTAGCCTATAACCCAGTGGTTCTCAAACTTTTTTTGTTGCAATGCCCCTGGACAGGTTTTTCTGGACTTGCGACGCCTCAGCAATTAAAAGTTAATGAGGAAACTTATTATTAAAGTTGTGTTTATTGATACAACAACAAAAAGCCATGAAACAGAACTATTCTGCGACGCCCGAAAACTAAAATGACGCTGCACAGTTTGAGAACTATTGCTATAACCTATAAGAACTCTATCAAAAACAATCAAAAATGAGTCGGCCGACTTCCAATGGTACTCCAGCGGCGGATTCATTATGAGCATTAGGCATTCATGTCGGTTTCCGTTCGTTCTGCCCTAATATAGTGACATTGGACTTTTGTAGGGGCCCAAAACATAAAATATGTGATTTAGAAAGCATTTCTTCCAAAAATTATCACAAAAGTAAAATTTTTAAAACATGCATAAATAACTAAAGCTACTTTTAGGTTGTGAGAAAAGTTCTTAGTGTTGAGATGAATGAAGGAGTTGGAGCAAAAGTTCGTCGAAGTGTTGGTCGCCCCGAACTTAAAAATCTCGACCCTTTCCTGTTACTGGATGAGGCGAAAGTAAAACCTCCAGCAGGTCAGAAATTAACAATCTTATTATATTTTAATTACAGAAATCATTAAAAATAGTGTATGTTTTAATATAAACAGTTTGGATTGCTTGATTTGTAAACCCATTATCCATGAATTGTGTACATTTTTTAAATCTCACATAGTTATTGACTAAAACTTGTTTGTAAAGTCTCTTTTATGCCTTAACTTAACAACATAGTATCATATACTGGGTTCTGAGCAGCTTTTAGTCAACCATGGTCAGTATAGTTTGCATTAATGAGCGATTGTTAAAATGAAGTTTTCTTACATGAAAGGAAATAGACTCACTTTAACTTAAAGGTCACTACAATAAGCTGCTTGGTTCAAGCTTATCAATCATTAACATTCACATATTTTTTCACCAATGCCCATATATATATACAATTTGTTCAAGCCATCAGACATCTGTTTTGTGGCTTGTTGTATTTTTTTCAATCAATAAATTTTGGTTTAATTAACATCGATCGAACAGGTTTTCCTGATCATCCCCATCGAGGATTTGAAACAGTGACCTACATTCTTAAGGGATCAGTGGAGCATGAAGATTTCTGTGGACATCGGGGGGTCATAAATGAGGGCGACCTCCAGTGGATGACGGCAGGTAATGTGAAATTAAATCTCTTTTCTTATACAGTGAACCTCACTCAAATTAAAACTTGAGTTACAAATGATTTGTAATGTGGTAAAGCTTCAACTAATCGACATCGGTTAATCCGGATCTTCACCTAATACCGACAATTTTTTGGTCGAAATGCATCCGGATTAACCAAGGTATTTTCAAAGTGTGTTTTTGTTAGTAGCATGGAATTTGTTTGGGCAGTTGACAAGATCTTTTGTTAGGGGTTAATGAATTTGCTAGGCTTTGTATGTGACAAACAGGAATATGCAATAAACTTGTATGCATTAATCATATTTAAGCATTCCAGTTTTCAGACACCTGTTCACAAGGTCGTACTCGTATCACAAAGGGTGTGTGTGAAACTATAATATACAATCCAGAAACCACATTTGTCCTCATTACCACCACCAAGTAATCACCCAGTAACATTGCTAACCACATTATGTAGGTCGTGGTGTTGTCCACTCGGAAATGCCGCACACAGACGATGAATCGATCGCCGTACAATTATGGGTTAATCTCCGAAGTGACTTGAAAATGTGTGAACCTGCTTATCAGGTGGGTGTAATTGATTTTCTCATGTTTGTTTGTTGATAAGTTCAGTTCTTTTGCCTGTTTTAATTTGTCAATTAGAGAAGTTGTCAGGTGCAAATAAAGATAGGCATGAACTATAAATATTCTTTTTCAATTTTATTGCAAGATTTTTTTTCTTTCGTTGTCTGAATTAGAGTTTACCCGGGCACTTCATCCAGCTTTCTCACAAAAAAATTACACAGTGTTTGTCAGAAAGAGGGGGTGCCAATATTTAATCAACCAAGTGATTCTATTTGAATAAGATACTGGGAATGCCTATTACTTAGGTCAGTGGTTCTCAACCTTTTTTATTGTCAGGGCCAAATGGTAGTTTTTTTATGTGTGTGGGGAGCAGCAAAAAAACGAGACTTCAGAAAATCACTCAAGATTTTTTACCTTGAAAGCTATCATAGCAATCTTCGGTGGTTTTCTCAGGTCTAGTGCGAGCCGCAAAATAAGTAGTTGGGAGCCGCATACGGCCCTGAGAGCTGTGGTTGAGAATCACTGACTTAGGTGAAAATGAATATATCACAAAAAAATGGTGGATGATTTGAGACCGATCAAAGTTGGTGGTCTTTAAACAACAGCGGATTTTTCCAGTTGTTTAATTCTCTTCCCACATTTTGTTTAGGAGCTTTTAAAAAAAGATATTCCCAAACCAAGCAAGGATGGAGTAACTGTTGCAGTTATATCTGGGGAAGCCCTTGGAGTAAAAGTAAGTTATCATGTTTGAAATAAACAGGATCTCCATATACATACAAACATTTGTATACATTTGCACTCTTAATGCATTCCAACCAAACTTGATCTTTTAGACATGTAAAAGTCACCCATGCAAATAAAAGGTCATCACAGTACAAAAAATTGTCTTGAATCCATGTAAAGTTCCTCCACAAAATATACCCAGTTAATGTGAATATTATATGTTCTTTTTAACATACTTTTATGACCAACCCAGTTGTTGCTCTGTATAAATAAATAAAAACAAATTATTACACAATGAAACTTTGCAATCAAAATTCTACTTGTAACAAAAACTTTTTTTTTCACAGTCAAAAGTGTTCACCCGTACCCCAACCCTGTACCTGGATTTCAGACTCACCCCGGGGTCGAAACACACCCAGGAAATCCCCGAGGGGTGGACAGCATTCGTTTACACCCTTAACGGGGTCTCGAACTTTGCTGGAGAAGAGGTGAGTGAAAAAACATAGTGGTATAGGGTTTGGTTTGCAATTATGTGGAATTTCATTATTCATCATACGAAGTGTTTTTGTTTGGGCATTTATTAAAAATTTTACAAACAAAAATATCTGCTAGATAGTGAAGTATAGTAATTGGAGATTCTGCCTAAACAATATCAATGTGAATAAGTTTAAATGCAGTTCGCAAAGTAATACTCACTGTCAAGTTATGCACAAGTATACATAAAATAGGCCTACCCTATTTCCATCACCAAAAAAAGGAGGACACGTAAAAAAATACTTGAGGCCACCAAAAAATAAAAGCTTTAGAAATTAGACGTTATAAAATAGTTTGGATATGGTTTAATGTTTATCACATCGCAACACTAAAATATGCTTGCATTTTCAAAAAATATAAAACCTGTATTCTTTGAAAAAAAAGCTAAAGATGTATATTTGGCTGTTTTCAAAGGCATAATTGTCACATATGTATTTGTAAATCAGAAATTCCTTAAAAATGAGAACATTTGGGCATTTTCTCTTGTCCTCTGAGGACAACTTGGTTTTTGTTAAAAAGGCGGACATGTCCTCCAAAGAGGACGTATGGTAGGCCTAACATAAAACTTCTGGGTAAGAACACCAAAGAATAAAGTTAAATATTCTTTCGAATCTGAATGCAACAGTTCTTAACCATTTGTGACAATCAGTATTTTGCACAGGATTTTCCCTCATATGTATCTATATAACATACATTTGTAATATTTACATATTTTATTTGTTCGCAGATAGCAGCTCATTACACTGTTGTATTTGGAGACGGAGACAGTATTGAATTGGCAAATAATTCACAAGAGGACTCCAGGTTTCTACTCATAGCTGGGCAACCACTGAATGAGCCGGTAGTGCAGCATGGTAAGTAAAAATCAAATACAGGCGAATCCAGTTAAATGCATAATCCATTTAATCACATAGACAGTGTTTTTTTAAGGTGTCAAATTTCTCCAGCGGTTTCCCAAAATTTGCCAGTAGCCTAACAAATAATTCGTTTAAGCAAATATGGCTATTTTTTGGTATTTAAATGAAACACTTGCGGTCACCCAAACCAAACCTTAAAAAAACCTGCACGTGAGCATTGATCAAACAGATTGCAACTCTGCATGAGTGATAAAAGCAAATTTAAGCGATGGGTTGGAACTCTACAAACGGACTTTAATCAAATCATAACTGCTTGAATAATTTGTATTTAGAACGCATCATGCAGCGTTTCAACAATCACTGTTGTCATCATCAGTGCAAGTGGAGGACTGACAACAGCGATTGTTGAAACGTCTGCCAAATGTATTCTATGTATACAAATTCTCTGGCAGTAATGTGTTTGATGACATATCAGCATGGTATTCATCAAGGGAACTGAATTAGAAGTGTCATTTAATACAGCCCGTTTTGACTTGGCCGATCTTGGTTTTAGCCCACTGCATACAAAAGGTTGCCGACCCTTGACCTAATGTTTAAATATTTCCAGGCCCGTTTGTGATGAACAAACCGGAGGAAATTCAGTCAACATTTCTCGATTATCAACTTGGAAGAAACGGCTTCGAGCGCGCCCCCAAGTGGCGGAGCGAGCGCTCCAAGACGTAAAGGGCGACCCCAAGTGGATTTACCCCGTCCAAATCTGACCCCTTATACCGATTCCCCTTCTAATCGTCGACACCTCAAACTAATGTTTATTCCTCCCTGCCGCCACATAGCGGGAGTTTTGATCACTTTTTGCACGTTAATAATTATTGCTTTGGATATAAGAGTGTAATAATTTTCTGCTTGCTTAGTTGGCAAGTTAATGATGTTCTGCCAATATAACAGCTTGAGTAGATTTAATTTTTTTTCTAACCAGCGATACAATTTTATATGAATTAAAAAGCGTTCTTGTAGTTCCAATGTTGTATTGTTTTGTTTGACTAAAAAAATGTTTACTGAAGTTTTATGTTATTAATTTTTTATTACTTGTTTTACGTGATAATAAGGTTGTAAATTATGATATTTTCTGCATTTCACTTAACACTGTACAGCAGTGGGAGAAATTCTCCTAAGGAAAGAATCTTAAAACTTAATGCTTTTGTGACCAGCTGATTCGGTACAGGCCTGGCGTACTAAGATTTATCGATATGTATGCCGCGATCGCTGGTCTGCATCGACGCTTCAGGGCTGATCCCAGTTATGAATATGTTTCATCTTAGCTTAAAACTTGAGGGAAGGAATTTACTTTAATATTTACATGTGGTTTGTAAATAGATACTTAAGCTCTGGGAATATAAAATGTAAAGTTGATAAAAAACACAATTTTAAATGATCTTTATATGGTTTAGCATCTACTATGTAGTATATTGGGGAGGAATGAAAATGTTTTGAAATTTTAAGGGAGGAATTCGTCGATAAATGTTGGGAACCACTGCCGTACAGTTATTTGATGTTGCAAGACAATTCCCTTAAATGAGATTTTTGTACAGAACACTTAATAGTTTATTATTGTAAAATTCTCTATGGCGTTTTCGCATTTTATCAAACTAAAACCACAGTTATAAATAAAACTGCCCATGTGTGTATGTTGTATTGGAATTCGACATCTCTAGACAAATGCTCTTAACAAGGGCTATAAATCGACCCCAAAGGGACTGATTTGGATTAAAATTTAACCAATATGTATATGTGTGCACGATTAGTACGTCAAAAATACTAAAAAAATACAATCGACTGTTTTTGTTTTTTATTGCAACTAATTTGCAATATTGCAACTCGTGGGAAAACGATTTTGCGTTCGTTCTGTAAGTGAATTAAGTTAACACACTGCAAGGCAACTATCCATTCATGTCGTAAAAAGTAACAATCCGAACAGAACAAAGGATAATGCAATAAAACGAAACATTTGGATGTGAAACAGCACAGTTGTAAGTAGTGATGCACCGAAGTTTCGGTTGGCCGAAACATTTCGGCCGAATACGCCGTTTTCCGATGTTTCGGTTTCGGCCCGAACATTTTGAAAATTCGGCCGAAACCGAACTTTTTAATTGCATGAAATTAATGACTATCATTTTCACCAATACAATACGTCATAAATCAACTAATTAATTGTATCTATAAAATACGAGCCACGTTGTCTGCAAAAATTACAAGTTTAGTAAAGCTTCCGCATTGTGTAAGTCAGGCCTGTCAAACTCGCGGCCCACGAAGCCCTCCGATGCGGCCCACGAACAGTCAACAACAATTATAGTATTTTGTCAGATTTTTATGTAATTATAAATAGTGGTATATATACGATATAAACCTATTCTTTATATCTGTAATTTTTGAAACAAAAACCAGCAGGTAATTGGCGGATGTTGGTGAAATAAGGACCTGCAATGCGGCTGTCGTAGCGAAAATGTTGTTTAAGTGTATAAAACTTGATTAAAAATCACATGCGGCCCTCGTAAATGACAATAACGTTCTATAATTAATTGCAAATACAAACTAATAATTGTAGATATTCGAGAAAACTTTAAACAACAATTTAGGTACCATTGCATTATGCAATTTCCTCTGTATGAAATTATTTCGCAACGGTTAAGAACCACGGACCTGAAACAGTGGCGTAGCCAGGGAGGGGCCAAAGGGGCCATGGCCCCTCCCAAATTTTTAAACTTGCATATTGAGAAAGTTTAATTTAGTGTAGTTTCGTCCCTCATCATTGTGGTTTCGTCTATCAACTATCAAAGTAATATATAAATTACCAAAAATAACTGTTGTCACCAAGTTGCAAGCCGAAATCCATGCTTTTTTATATTTATCCAGACATGGAATAAATCAGTAAATAAAGCGTTTGGCTGTCCCGTCGAACTACAATTTGGCAAGTCACGTGTTTGGTAGAAGCACGCCTTACGCCGAGCGTTAGCGAAAAGTTGTATTGGACAACAAGTTATTTGGCCCCTTCCAAAATTTTCGGCTGCCTACGCCACTGACCTGAAATAATTGTCAACACGTTATTATTGGTTTTTGATGATTCTATTTGTGTACTGTACCACAAACCGTAAACGCTGTGTTTCCAAGGGTAACGTGTTTTTTGAATTCCGGCCAACGATTTTTCATTTCCGTTTTTTTATTCCGTCCATGTAAACCAGTGGTTCCCAAACTTTATCTACTCGCGTACCATTTTTTGGGTTCATGCAGCGTTCTCGTACCACCTACAATCATTGTTAGAATTTATTGGATAAAAATGTTACTAAACTTTACTAACTAACTTTACCTTAGTAACTTTGGCCTTTAGTAACCAAAGGCTCGTAAATATTAAACAAAAAATAGTCAAACTTTTACCGCCCTCGCTACAGTGCTACTGTAAACACAACTAGTAGCTTATTACAAAAACTGACTTTAAGGACTTATTACGTCGTAATAACAGATTCATTACGTCATAATAAACCTATTTCGTCACAAAGAAACCTTGCTTAACAGTTCAATGCGTCAATACACCAAGGAATTAGAATTTAGTAGGAAATATAGTGTGAAATTTCACGCTCTACGTAACTTGTGTGAAATAAAGATCGTTTGGTGTGAACTTAATAAGTTGCTCGCGTACCACCTTGGAGACCTTCGCGTACCACTAGTGGTACGCGTACCATAGTTTGGGAACCACTGATGTAAACAACTCCGTCTTTCCGTAGCATTTCAATTTCCCGAAAATACTCTTTTACCGCCAGTAGTCACGTTAGTATTTCTGTAAAATGCGTAATGTAGAATACTAAATACTGTGGTAGAATACGTATTTCTGTAAAATTTATAGTGTAAAAAAGTAAATATTTTGGTAGAATGCGTCTTTGTGTAACATTCGTAGTGTATGATAGTAAATACTGTGGTAGAATACTGAATATTTCAATGTTTTATGGTAGAGCTCACATGAAATTTCATAATTGTAGATTGTTGCCATGTTTTCCAACCGAGTCTTTCCGCGCCTAATGCAATTCACAAAGTGCAAAAGTTGTACCATCCGGTAATTTCCCTTCCAACACAGCTTTACAATCCGAATCAGCGCTTAAAAATTTTTCCCTGCCGAAAAGCTCGTTTGTGAACGAGCTTTGTGCAAGGATCTGTGAAAACTCCCGACGTTTTTCTGCAAGAAAGGCAGCGTTTTAGTTTCAAATTGTTTTGACCCGATATTGATTGTTTTACGATTTTTACCATGACGACAACACTTTGATTTTGACGCCATAGTAATTGTTTGTTGACACTTCCGTAATAAATCGTCCACTCGTAACTATGTTAAACGCTGTGTTTAATTTGTGTTGAATGATAAAGTTTTTAGTATTTGCCCGGCTGATTACGCTTCAGTGGGCCGGGAGTACTGTGATCTACATAGGAGTCAGGGCAGATCCCAATATTGGGATATGTATTCATCTTAAATGTGTTTAGTAGTAATTTGGGGGCATTGACAGGTAAATAATGGACCGTAGCTGCTTAAAAATATCACATTATAAGTCAGTCATATTATACTTCGATAAAAATAATGATTGTTTGGGGTATGCATATTTATTAAACGAAAAAAAACATGCTTTAGAAAGGTGATAAAGAACTTAAGAAATGTTACCGGCTCTCATCACCTTGGTTAAAGTATGCAATCAAACTGTTCCGTTACAGTTCAGCAGCCTGGCCAGTCTGCAGAACATGGCAGTTCCCGACGAGATCTCGTGCGTGCAGGGCCTACTTGGTGCGCGTGTGCACGGCCCGTAAGTTCGCGTGCAAGACCAATTTCAGCAGGCGCAAAGCAAGTGAAAGAGGCTAAGATAGACCAGTTAAACGCCTTTGGGGCAGTATTTGCGCGTGCAAACTCAAAAAAATTGGCGTGCAAAAAATTCTGTTACAAAAAAATCGTGCGTGCACCTGCCACATTCTGCAGACTTGTCGCCGGGTGCATTTTCAGGTAAAATTCCACCAACCGCTGTTTCAGGGAAAAAAATAAAGTAAAAGTCCCTGCCTTAAAATGCTTACATAAGGTACATTGCTTCAAAGCACTTCTATACTACAACAAAAACGCAGTATGTTTTTCTAACACTAACTTTAAGCCTTTCCTTGTCATAGCCTCCACGCAACTGAACGGAGCCTTAGAATTTACGCGGGTAACATTCCCACGTTGATTGGTTGAAGGGCGTTTTGGAATCAGCCATTCGTGTAAAGTTGCATTCAAAGAAAATACTTAAGGGTTTCTTTCTTCTTTTTAATATGAGATTCACATCCTGAAAAGACGAGCTGTCAAGCAATTACTTTTCATTTTAGAAAGCGTGGCTAATAAACTATTTAGAGCTAAATCACTAAGTAATAAAAAGGTAATAAATATTAGAGGTTGCATAACATTTTACCAATGTTCTACGTGACAAACATGAAATATATTTTTGTGTCCAGTGATCTATTGCCCATTTGGGTCCTAAAGTAGTTTTCGTAATTTAAATTCTTTCTTCAGACAAGCTTATGCCAGCAACGTTTAACTCTTGTTCGGTGTCAAAAGAACATGAACAGGACAACAATTTTGAAGCGTGGTGTCTATTCTTAACCCCGTTGCTTCTATTGGAATTCAAAGTCTTTAGATGACAAACCTTTAAAATAAAAATTCTGAATCGATTTAACTATTTCGAAACTTGACCTAGCAATCAAAGTTCCATTGGAGTTATAGAGTCGCCATAACTGCGGCCAGTTTCTATTTAAAACCTGGAAACAAACTTAGAACGAGCCAAGTTTAGCCCGGCGGTCGCGTTTTCCACTTGAAAACGCTCGAGGATATTTTCGGCGCCAAAAAATTACCAGGAATTCGTTGACGTCATCTTGATTGTGATGTCACAGGTGGTTTTGCATAACAGTGGCTATGATGTCATAAATAAATCCCAAATCTCGAACAAAATGCGCCACCGTTATTTGGGGAGAAAACATTACATCTTATTCTCTGACCCCAGAGTTTTTTCAAAACGTTTTGTTTTTCCTGCCATTTTTAATTGAACTTGGCATATCCATTAAATATGAAATTCTTAACTTTGTGCAAATTAATTTTAAGCTTTTTTAGACTTTTTTTTGCCATTTTTATGCTAATGACAAAAGATCAATAGCAATTTTGTTCTTGAAAAAGCTGTCCTTTCAATCCCTGTATTAAGTAAATATGTTTTATTTGTTTGTGTATTTATTATTTTTACTGCACAACACTTTCTGAAACTTCAGGTTTTAATTTTCTGCAAATAAAACGCCACAAATATATTCAGTAGTTCGTTTTTATTCCTTTAAAATATTCTTGTTTGTTTTTCATGTTGTCGCATTTTTATACACTTGCAAAAAGTGGACAGCGTACCAAGATACAAAAACACATCCACACACACACACACACACACACACACACACACACACACACACACACACAGGGAGACAGACAAACACAATATAACAAGCATACAGCAACACACGCACAGATTGGCATCAGCGGTCCACAAGCAACAACAACAAATTTCAGTTTGTCCGAAACAGTCGTACAGGTGGTTTGTTTTTTAAATTGTTTGGGGCTGTTCGGGAAAGTCCCTAATATTGGGGACTTCCCTTCCTTAAAATGTGAATGGAATTGCGGAAAGACGACAACATAAAAACAGCGGTTTAGGGTTTAAGAATAAAGCGATTGTTTTGCGGGAAAAAAAGATACAACAACAAACAATGGGGCAAAACAAATATAACGAACAAAACCAAGTGCGTGAAAAACAAAAACAAGGATTTCCCTTTTTGCGTACCGCCAAGCCGAGAGGAAATATAGTTTTTTGAAAATTAACTGTAAAAGTTTTGTTTCGAGGTTTTTAAGCAAACTTGCCCCAGTGTCGGATCTACAAGACTTCCTACAGTTGATTGAAAATAAGAAGATCTACGAAAATGGATCTAAGATGATTTGTTATTTTGCAATAAAGCCTCGTAAAAAGTGCTTTGGAGTCGTATGTTCTGAAAGATAAAGCGACCGCTATATTCTTCCATTACCGCGGGTTTGAAAGTGTCAGCAAAAGACCACGTTCGCTGAGCTACGCGCGAGCAAGAACAACAACAGCTGTTCTAATCGATTGTTACGTCATAAGCGACCTGACGATGGCCTTGTCGGCGGACCGCGCTCGTCGCTATGGTTACGCGCGGCCTTTCAAGATGTCAGCGGTTGCTACGGAGACGGGAAAAGCACCGTGACGTCATAATGATCCGCGGTTCGAAATCTATTGTGCTCGTCGAAAGCACCGCGAAATTTCGTATTTGCATAGCTTGCTTTGTTACGTCATAATAGCGTCGGTTCTGCGTCGAAATTCGCGGCGGGTTTGTTGTTAATCGGTGGATGAAGTTAAAAAAACGAAAATGGTATAGTATTTATGACGACATAGAAATCTGTGCGTCGCTAGGCAACGGGGTCACGTGAGTTCACTGCGAGGGGCCGGGGACCTTCGGTGGAAGCGAATATTTCCTCACTCGGCCCAAAAGCGAGTAGGTAAAGGTTTTGTGAGAAAAAAAAACATTAAAAAGTAAAGCAATTTATGAGCAGCTGATCATTTCCACGCTGTTGCAATGGCTTAAAACAGTCTGCGCGGAGCTCGAAGCGGGAGCGCTAGTTCGGCCGGGGAGCGGAGCTGTATTCCCCGCATCGTCTTTTTTCCCGCCGCGAGGTTTCCTCCATCGAGGTTTAAGGTCATTGCCGGCCACCAGCTGAAAAGGTTCGCCGGTGCCGTTTGCGCAGATCCTTACGTGCGAGGATTGTCCGGCAGTAGGTGGCGCCAGAGCGCTTCCCGCGCTGCGAGGTGGGTTGCTGCTGGTGGAAGCCCCACGCTGCCAGCAGTTTTGGCCGACAACTGCCAGCGGATCCTCTTTGTTGGCGACGGGAGACGACAATGTAAGCGACGACATCCCATCAGCGCTGGGACTCGCACAAGACATCGCCATCACCGAAGTATCCGACCTCGATCTTGGCAACTGAGGGTCCTGGCTCCTGGATCGGCTCTGTGGCGCCCCCTGGAGATTGCTCATCACCTGCTGCTTGTTGCCACGCAACGCTCGGTAGTCGTAAGCCGAGCGCACGTTCAAGTTGAACGACTTCTTCAGCACTTTCGGACTGCGCGTCTTACGCGACATAAACGAGTCCGTGCGGGGCGAATTTGGGGACGCAAAGCCGCCGCCCAAGAAATACGAACCCGATGTCGGGTCGGTGATACTTCGGTTGCGCGGCGACGGTGGGGACGCTACGTCATCATCAGCGTGACGCATTTCTACGTCACTGTTCATGCGTGACGTCACTGGGGCGGTCACGTTGTTATGGAAACCGTTAGGGGTGTTGGGAGCGGTGGCCGAGCGGGTAAAATCTGGAAGACGGGGTCGGCGTCGCTCGAAACCCGGCTGAGGGGAGGAATTGTTGCTGAGGACTGCATAGAGATGTTTGCTGGAAAGTCCGAAGCCGGGTTTGCACCGCGGAAGGCTGTTCGACTTCTGTGAGTCGTGTTTGTTGTGCGCGGGAAGCTCATAACTTCGCGTATACGGGATCGCGTCACTTCGTTCTTCATCGTCTTCGCGTCCGTCACTCCCCAAACGCCGCGAGTGGGGTTCGGTGGGGGGCGCCGAGACGTGGAGGTCCAAAATCACCCCAGCTCCTCCAGGGCTCGTCACATTGGGGTAGAGATGTCGCTCCACACCCCTGCCGCTACAATCAGAAGTGTGGGGCCCCTGGGTTACCGGTAAGTCCGCAAAAGCTGTCTTATCGAGTGCTGGTCCCTTACGACGCCGACAAAATGATGAAATCGGGGTCTCAGCCACATTTGTCGGTTTTGTCGCTTCTGGGGTCACTTTTGGGGGTTGAACTTCAATTTTAGGGATTGCTGGTTGCTTTAGGGTGAAGGTTAAATTTGCTGGGGTCGACATGGGAGGCTTGGTGTCGGTTTGCGCCACCTTGCGGGGAGGACTCATGTGTCCGCTTTTCCGCAAGATGGTTTCGAATTCCATGAGCTGACCAAGAAAATTGAAGTTGGGGGAAATGGTTGGCCGCTTTTCTTTTACAAATCTGAAAAAGCGAAAAAGATAAAGGAAAAACACGGTTTTGGCAAGTCAAAAAAGTTTAATGGGAAAAATAACGGCCCAAAAAAACTTCAAAAACTTTTAAAGTCTATCTGGGCTGCTATTTTTCTCATTGAAAATAATTAAAATACCACAAAATAACAAAATAAGAAATATACACCATTTTCTCTACTTCACAAGCAATATGATTGTTCACGTAACAATCAATTTTAGCGTCACAAAGACAAGAGCTTATGAGATAAACAAGTTTTCGCGCTAGGATTTGCTCGTAAACACGGAACAAGGTCGCCCTTCGCATCTCTATGACGCAATAGAGCGCAAATAGATCCCCCGCGCG
This sequence comes from Phallusia mammillata, assembly GCF_965637545.1. Classification (NCBI taxonomy): domain Eukaryota; kingdom Metazoa; phylum Chordata; class Ascidiacea; order Phlebobranchia; family Ascidiidae; genus Phallusia; species Phallusia mammillata. The sequence goes on along the minus strand of NC_137258.1, from coordinate 24,045,624 downwards.
TCGACGTTCCGCGGATGCCACACAATCGAACGTTTACGACAATGAATAGCATGTGTGACGTCACATGGAGATAGCGTCCTCGTTCATTGTGGCGAGTGTTTCGATGGGACAATGAGCACTCGCGGGAGAATAAAAGAGAAAGCGGGAGTGGCAGAGGAAAGGGCATTATTTCGAAACAACAGGAGAGATTGGAGCATCGAAATTTGTATTTTGCAGGTTGAAAGCGAAATTTGGTCGGAAATTTGAGGTGAAGAGCCGCAATTTTTGCGAAGACAATGACCATTGTAGGTTTAAAACGGGTTCACAAACCAGTATAGTTACCCTAAAGCGGTCACCTAACTTTGCGGTTTTCTGACAACGATGTATTTTATGTTACATGCGATTTTTACTGAAAGTTGTGACGACACAATTTAACGATTTGATTTACTTTCATTTGGAGCATCACTTAGCAACAACATGGAGACAATTGCCGCCCGAAAAAACAGCAACACACAACCATAGAATTTAGGGAATTAACATATTTAAAGTAAAACCGCTAAACGAAATTTGGTAGGTCTATTTTCAACAATAACAGAGGTTGCTTTTCGGTGATACATCCTAAAAATACACCTTTTTTTTTCTAAAACCATGTAACTATGCACTCGTAAGGTTTAAACAATGACAATATTGTAAAAGATTTTGCCTTTAGGCCCCAGTATGCACAACGTTAAATATACAGCGTTAAACGTACAGTTTTCGACAGATAAACCGAGCAGTTTTTCGGCGACCCTTGAAACAATGTAACAGTAAAACCCTTAGCTTGTACAAGTCTAAACGTGCCTGAAAACCCATGGGAAAAACGACTTGTTATAAGACGTAGTACGAAGGCTAGAAACCTGTGCGTCCTTTGGGTCCTGAAAGAATCTCAAGACTGACTCTCTAACTGAGTCACAGGAGACAAAACAGAAATTAAAGTTCGCTTTATGCGCAGTTGTTTAGGGGATCAAGAAATTTGCAACGGTCTAAAAAACCACCTGTGCAACTATGTCATAGATCGGAGGCAATGGCCGTTACTGAGCAATGTTTGTTTGACTAATAATACACTTTATGCAGTTTTCGTATGACGTAATAAACAGTGTTGTTTTTACAGTCAATACAACCACCATTGTTGTCAAAAAAGTCATGAAGTATCGACACTACAAATGCACAAAAACCCAGCACTTTTTCAACAAAAATTTGGGTTTGAAAACATTTAGGCTAGCTTCAAACAATCGTACATTCAGAAATCGTGAATATGTCACGCACTTGGTTATACCACTTCACGAATCGATAACACAAAAACATGAACTTGATCTACATTACAATTTACCTGTAAGCGTCATCGGAGCCGAGTCGCAAGTAGTACATGACGTAAGCGATGGCAACTGTGGCTGAACGAGATACTCCAGCCAAGCAGTGGACGAGAACTCGTTCGTTCTTTACACGAGCCGATTCTGTAAAAGAACGATTTAAAACTTAGAAAGAGAAACGGAGATATTGGGCAAAAGCATTAACGGTCATATTTTTTGATCAAATACAGTAAACCGGATTCGGTTAAACCGGATCTTTGCATAATTCGGACAAAACTTGAGGTACAAATGATTTGTTATGTGGTAAGGCTTTAACTAATCGAAATTTTTTTGGTCTAAACGGGTCCGGATTGACCGAGGTTTACTGCACATTTTTCATGACTTTTTTCAGCCTAGAAACAATTTCTAGAATTTTTTTAAAGCGAGAATTTGTTTCCGACGGAAATGGATCAGTGCGCGAAAAAAGGGGCAAGTTTAAAGACACAATCGATCGGTTCTCGAATTCAGATCGATGTGCTTAGCACTTTGCCCAACGGAAAATCGTCCGGTTTTAATTTCAGCACTGCGTTGCCATAGATACCGTGAGGTTAAACAAGGACAGTTTAATTTATCGACCGAGCACCGAACACCAAAAGATTGTAAGTTTTACACGTTCACAGCTCAGCAATTAAACGAAAAACTATATTTTTTGGCTTTGAATAGTATTTTTTGCTTTATTTTTTACCCTTTTTAAGAAACGTGCTCAAAACCCGTTAGTGCGTTTTGTGTGCAAAAATACATATTGGTTATTCCACTAAAACAATATAGCTCAAAAACACATTGCATTTGAAGATAATTTTAAACAAAAGCGTGCTTGGTACCTGGTTTGTGCGTTTTGCGTGCAAAAATACATATTGGTTGCTGCACTATTTTACTAAAGCTTAAAAAAGCATTTTGCAGCTAAAGATAATTTGCATGTAGACAAGCCTTGAACTTCACGACCCCAGCTACACACAAGACAGCAATCCGACACTCCTAACGACAAGCGGCGTCTGTTTAGTGTCAATGTCGCTTCCCTAATCAGCCATGTGCAGAAGTCACAAGTACATACCTATGAATTTTACAGCTTCGTCCAAGTAGGGAGTGATTTTTTCCTGATAGTTGTCTCTCACTGCAATGCGCCGGAAGTGCTGATCATCGAGATGTGGGGGGCGCGCGCAGTTGCAACTAACATTGAGGACATTCGAGATTGCATTGTCTTTCATCATCACCTTGTGACGAAATAATAGAGATTAGAATGAGCATGTAACTTTTAGTTTTATTCGGCCTTGGGGCACAAATTCGAGTGAAACGGCAAAAGTATTTAAACCAAGGGAGATTCTATGACTTTTTAAAAGCTTTTATCAAAACAGTTGCAAATGTGGTAAAGTTTAATATCCAGAATATCCAAAACTGTGATTTCTATGATTATGAAAGATATTAAATCAGTTAAAAGACACAAACTTTTTACGGCATTAGGACAATAACTGAAAAATTTACAATAACACATCATTAGGGCTTTTAACGAAGCAGGCTAAACCAGCGATTCTCAAACGCGGCTGTTAGGGCCGCATGTAGCTCACAACTACTTATTTGCGGCTCGCACCAGACCTCAGAAAACCACCAAAGATTGCTATTTTAGCTTTCAAGGAAATAGTCTTTAGTGATTTTTTGAGGTTTCGCTTTTTGCGGCTGCTTCCACACTTAAAAAACTACCATTTGACCCCGACAATAGAAAAGTTTGAGAACCAGTGCTTTAAACCGTTTTTTTTAACTAGCTCTGAAATTAATCACGAAAAAGACACCAACCTCGTCCGAGGCGTCGTTCTGAGATCCAAGAAACAGATGTGGGAATATACTGGTGACCCCGACGTTAGCGGACTCCGACAGACAGGGCTGGGACAGAGTACCACGTGACACTGGGGGAGTCCGGGGATTACCCGACTGCTTGGGCACCCCGAGTGACGTCATTGGCTCTTGTGACGTCAGAGCTGCGTGAAATTTCATGTTTTTGTCGTTGTGCGTGTTACTGTTGGTGTGATTGTCCGAAGTGCTAGTGTTGTTGTTGTCGTTTGTGCTTGTTCTCATGTTGTTTGGAACCGAACACGAGTGTTTCAGTTCGTCCAGCTCTTCTGCAAATAAAAACGGAAAATTTTGAGAAAATTGACTAAATCTACTTTGTTTTTAATGAAGTTACAGTGTGTTATGAAGCCCTGGAGTTGTCAGTTTAAGTTTGGAAAAAATGCCATTGATTTTAAAAAGTCCCAGAAAAATATCACAAAAAATGTCATTTATCACGAGATAACGTCTTAATCAATCACGTGAAAAATCACGAGTCACGACACCAACACCACCGCGGCCGCGTGAGCAGCTAAAAGTAGTTCGAACTGTAGATAACAATCTGAGCATTCTAGAACTTCAACAAGAGAGAAAGAGGAGTGGATTTGGCCTCTGCATGCCTCGGGCTTTTATTAACTTAAACTTCATCCACAGAACATCGCTTACGTAAGCGGCGGATCGCGTGGCAGATAATCGCATCGAACAGAAAACAATCAAATATTTCCGAAATTCGTTGTTCTCGTTTGTGGTGTCACAATGCCAAAACCCGCAATTGGTGACTTTTTTGGCGATATCAAATTCGCGCGCTATAAATTTAACTTACTTGATTGGATGAAATATGTTCAGCAAAAAATTCGGCAAAAAAATGCATTAGCTCTGCGCCATTTACGCATTCCCGCGTTTTTATCCCATTTCCTAATTTTCGATTATGCATAGTGACGTCACAGTGCCGATGCATCGCGCTGCCCGATGAATAATTGATGTTTTCTGTGATGTGGGGGACTACTGACGTTTCTGACAGCATTGGGGGGGCACGCGCACCCCTGACCACAAATCTGATTTGCCGCCCCTCCGTGCAACACAGCCGTATACGTTGCGCTGATTGGATCTTGTGGGGCTGAGGTAAACAACAGATGCGAGATTGGATTGGTTTTCTGCGTTTGCATTTTGGTTTGTAAATTTTTCATCAAACATTTTAGGTCTCGGAAAATTGCGGTTTGGTTTGCTGTACAGCACAAATTTGTATTCCACCTTATATTTGAAAGGGTTAAAGGTTGGCATTTTAAGTTCGTACTTCCCCAAATATATTTGCACTTATGCCCATGTATGACAACCTAATGAGTTAACTTGCCATCAGATAACCTTCACAAAACAGTCCAAACGACGAAATAAAAACCGTTAACTGTTCAATCAATCAACGTCACCACTTGAATAGGTGTGAAATGATCCGTGACGTAGTTAACAAGGTCAAAAACGTCAAGGTTAACTCGACATCGCCACAATCGAAAACAAATCTATTTTAAATCTCCCCGCGACCGCAAAAGGCATCGGTGCAAATTCTCCTTTGCAATTTTCCCCTCGAAATCACGAACTGCCAGCAATTTTGTCCGACAAAGCGGAACAATCTTTCGAAAAGCGACTTTTTGACGTTCGAAAGGCACAACATTATGCAACGGGTGGGACAAGCGACAAAATCGCTGTTTATGCTGTCGCGCGCGCAGAGAAGGAGCAAAAATGCTATAATTCCGCGGATTCCATAACACACCAGCCTCGCCATTTATGGCGCTTTTTACGGTCGTTCGTCCACAATGAACAACAGTGTTCGACTCCTTTAGCCCTTCAGACACGACAGTTGTTGTGTTAATTTCTCGGGTTTTCGATGCTTTGTGCGATAAAGAAGGGAGTGGCTGTTTATTGTAAAGCCCTAATCACATAATCAGGGATTCTATAATTAATTTTAATCCCGAAAACGTCGATTCTATTTATACAATAAAGTGACTTCAAGTTGATTAGAAACCGAACAAATTCTGCTTTATCGCATGTCATTTAATCTTATGAGAAGATTTTAACAAACGCCAAATCAACAATCTACCATCTTACAGAAATGTCCGAAACGGTAGTTTAAAAGACAAAAAATGTAAAAATCATTTAATACATTTTAATTGAGTATAGTATTGGACTGTTTCATAAAAACAGATAAAAGCATAAATCGTTTCTTTTAAGAAACTTCTTCTTTCTTTCTTAAAAGAAACGATTTATGCTTTTATCTGTTTTTATGAAACAGTCCAATACTATACTGATCAGAAGCAAGAATCTTTCTTTTATACATTTTATTGTCTGCGGGAGATTCGCTTAATAACAAAACTTTTTCAGCTTTTAATTGAGTATATATTATTGCACTTAAATCTATGAATGTGTGTAATTCTTATGCTCAGTGTATTTAGATTTACGATTTCGCTGAAAGAAGTGCGACACCATTAGACCTTATTCAAATAGAAAATTAATTTCACATATTATGGACAATGTGGTTTTGGAAGCAAAAGAAAAAAAATGGACAAAACCGTGATGAATTGGGTCAACCTTGAATCAGGTGACACGCGGGCCCACTTGGTGGGGAGGGTGGAAAAATACCAGAGTGCCGCAAACGATGTCATGCGTAAAGGCACGCGAGTGGACGCTTCTTTTTCGGGCCGTTGTTTCGGCGGATGAGAGCAAACAAGTTATACGGAGGTCGTAATGTTTGCAACACACACACACAACGCTTGCAATCGCTTCGAACATTCCACACATGTTGTTTGCATTTTGCGCAAGTTGTATAGATCGACGAATTTAGGTGCAACTCGCGTTATGAAACCATCTGATCACCTGATGAAATGCCTGCTTGCACAAAGGTGGTTTGCGAACCCACTTCACAGCGAAAAAAATAAAGTTAACGCAAGTGCCCTGTTTTGTTAAGTTTAAACACATCAGTAACAGTTCTAAAATCTTTCATAGAACTCAAAACATTTACAATAAGAGAGAAATAGCCCTGGCCGTTTAAAACGTTAATTGAATAATTGGACAACATTGTGCTAATTTATTGCTGCGTGGGTTAATATAAGGGAAGAGTCGATACGTATAAGTTTGGTTCAAAAACTTCAATAACGTCTCTATTTACAAACGTTTGTAATCCACATTTAAGCGGCACAGATGCATTTAAGGTTGGTTCTAAAATCTTTTATAACGTCCCTACTTGTAGGAATTAGTGATTTACATTTAAGCGACTCCGGTTCCAGTTTTAACACACACTTGTAAGTGAATCAACTGGGCAAAGTTGGATTTGTAAAGTCAAACAATTGGCTGCCCAGCTACGCAATTTCTTTCGACATTGCAAATATAGTTAACGCCGATTTATTGCGTCACAAATATACTCAAACAACACTGTTGCGTCACAAAGCAAATAGAGTGACTGGCGCTATTAAGTTGAAAACTGTTAGTATTTTACGAAACAGCTTTTGAGCGGTTCATTACACGCTGTTACTTTTAACTGATTTCAAAACTCCGTAAAAAGTAATATTGGCAACAACAGACGACGATATTTATAGTTTGTTTTCAACTTTAACCTAAATACCTATTTACATCCAACACTGCAATTTAAACCACAGCGTTGCACCAAGTAACGGAGTAAATAAACGTAGCAAACAGCGGTACGCCCTCCTCGCTCTGTATGTACGTTAGTTGCCACGGTTACATCACGTGGGCACACAACCCCAAACGGGACCCCGTCCTTGAACGGGAGTTTGGGGCCACTTTCGCGCTGGGGCCACCCACACACGAGTGACAGTTTCGAGTACAGCTATGTGACGTCACAAAGGTCGTTTGATAAGCGTTGGGGCGTAAATTCCCCGCCCCACGCAAAAAGTAGGGGTAAAATGGGTAATTACCCCGAATTTTCCATCGTGATTTGGGACACAAAATAGGAAAGCACGAGGTTAAATATTGAATGTGTGCACAAAAGGTGAATGTTACGTCATAGTACCTTGACTGTACTTGTTGTGACGTAACAATAAATATTTAAATATTGCAAAGTTTTATTTGCTTACATGAAAAACAAATAATGGAAGTTTCTAGAAGCCTGGTTTTGGCCCTGTTTTCAAGCACCGCCCAAATCTAAAGAGCCATTTTCCCAGGGCTAGGCAAACAGGTTTAGTTAATTACAGGCATACCACCTGCTTGGCTGTAACCTTAACTAACCACTAAACCCAATTAACCCTGAAAAACGCGTAGGAGGGTCAAGACACCAACGAAAATTACTTAATCAAGGCGTAAACCGGTGCTGGTCACGAGGCACGTCCTGGACGCTGATTGGCTTGAATCCTGACCAATCACAGGTAATCAGCAATTGCGGTGGTTGATTGACATGCAGAGCAATGTACTAGTGTGTGTTCGCCCCTTTGGGAGTTTGCGTATTTACGTCATGGCGGTGCGATCAAAGTGTTGCGTAATTTAAAGATCGTGTGCAATATGATGCTTGTCAACTTGCGTAAATGAAATCCTGAGTTCATGAATTCATCGACCGACGAAAAATCAAGTATCAAGGAACACCATCAATTGCATTTGCTTGCGAACCAAAACAAAGACTTGTATCATAATAGTTATGATCCAGAAAACGCTAAAATCGTTTTGTATTTGATTTTTGAGTTGTATGTGGGAAATATATACGCCCAAACCGTCTGAAAAAGCGGCATGTGATTTTCAAATGTTTTTTTGGCGAATGTTAAATGCCATTATCACTAATTTAAGGGATTTCTGTTCGCTGGTTTTTGTTGGTGTCTTGTTTAATGACTTTAATTGATGCACAAAGAAATTGGTAAATTTACAACAAGCGCAAAAGCACTCCTATTTACGCGGTAATACTTCTACATTTGATGCGTGCGGTAATACCGAACCGGTTTATCAACTCCTCTTAAATCACTTTATGACCGCGACTCTACGGCAGGAAACAAGAATAATACAGCTCTCTATGACGTAACAGGCCTATTGTGCCAACTTGGATTGCAGGATTGTGCACAAAACCTCTTGTTGAGCAACTAAGCGTGAGCGAGCGAACATGAATTATGACGCAACACGCAACAGTCGTGTTCTTCATTAAAAGCGTAGATGTAATTGCCCGCCTCTTGAGGGGGGGGGGCGCAATAATAGCGCATGCGTAATAGTCGTTGCTAGGGACGACCGCTAATTTTGGAACGCGGGCGCGCGACTTCGTCATAGGCGAAAATCGAAAACAAGCAAGACGATAATGCTGATAGAGAGAAGGGTAATAAAGATGAAATTCATCTGCAATTCGACGCAAACAAATTTGAATGAAGACATATGTTGGACTGTGTCACTGTGTGCAAACATTTTGACACTAAATCCGACTGTAATTTTGCAAAAAAGTGTCCAAAAAAGAAACTGTACACATATCTGTTCATTAGTTTGATGAGGATTATAAGGTGGAAATTATAAAGTATGTCGTTTTTACGTCTATTTGGGCCTCATATTCGTCAATAAATTTGTCACAAAAACTTTTGTAGTGTGTGTTTTGTTGGCAAAAGAGTGGCAAAGAAACTGGTGTGATGCGAATAACTTTCTATTTTAAAGTGCACTGTTTATAAACCGTAACAATAATAAACCACTGGTTATGTTTATGCTGGACAGTTACGGACTTATTCAAATAGAATTGGTAAATTCGAATGTTGTATTTTTGAATTTCTATGCCAGCTAAGAGATTGCTTAGTCATAATGCTTAAATTAAATTTACAAAAACTTAACTGAGGCCAAAGCAAAATGGATTAAAATGCTTAAAAACAGATAATCATCATTATGTCAGCTAATGCGACCAAACACATCGGAAATTCCCCATTGTCGCAGCAACAAAAGCTTGCAGCAAACGGCTCAGAAACAGCGAAAAACGCGCGCGTCGAAGCTCTAAAGCTGCGATACCATCGGCGGCTATATAAGGCAAAAAGACTCGAGCCACGGAAAACGCTATCGTGGCGCTAGGATGGTTTCAGACCGCAAAGCCATTTTAGGTGAATCTGCTCGTAGAATCCGCTCTGCTTGACAATCATGTATAATAGCGGATTTGTTCGCGGTTTCGGCCGCTAGAGTGAGTATTACCACATTCTTTGTGGTGAATTCATAAGTTTTTGACGTCGACAACACTACTGGAAAATTTTAAACCGACGTTGTATTTCAGAAAATAGGTGATTTCTTAAAATTCCGTTTAAGATACAACAGCAAAATATATTTGACAAATACATTGTTTCGAAGCCCACAGTAAAAACGTTTTCAATTTTTTTTAAATTTAACAGAAAAACACAATTTTAAAGAATTCAATTCCCCATTTTAATTAAAACTGTTTTCAAGCCCAAGTTTACACAAAGGCACGAAACATTGACAATATTTGTTCAAAATCCCTGGGTAGTTTGCATAAAAACCCAACGTAGTCAACAACACGGGTTAAAAATAGCGGGCGCCCCACTTTCGGTGATCGCCATGGTAACGCACGTGAAGACAGGTGAGCCAGAAAGGCGCGCGAGGATTACGTCATAGTTGGATTTCGAGATCGCGTGCAAAGCGGCGAGTTCTAGAAATGGTGAATCAGCCTTCGCCCGCCGCCGGCCACGGTGACTGCGCGCTCCGCTATGTCCCGTGAATATTGGTCTTCCCGCGATCGACCGCTGCTCTTAACTTATATATTTTTCGCGGTGCTCAACGAACAACGGCAATTTTTTGTTGTCTCTTTTTTTCGTGTTGTGGTGAAGTACGTTGGCGAGGGCAGTTGCGGCAAAAGTGCAAGTCCGCTAATGTTACCTCTCCCAGATCAAACTTAACACAAGGAACGATATTGTCTCACGATTTTCGCGTTGCACTGTGGTGTGTTTGGGTTGAAGCGCGTTCGTTAAGTTATAAACAACTCCAATTATGGCATTTCTGACCCAGTAATAATAGTTGGGCCAGAAATTGATGTATTTGTGTGAACCGCAATTATTAATGTTGACATTTGATGAGCTGCAATTTGGGTATCAAATTTTTTGCACTCAGAAACATAAATGGCATATTCTGATTTGACATTTCAGTTTTGAAAGTTCAAAATATCTTGTTCATGTACTTAAATACACGAACAAACCGCGTGTTTGATAAGCGTGCAGCCTTTTTTGGTACAACTCTCAAATTTAACGCTTTTAAAGGCGGTTATATACGTTATTCAGCGAATGACTAAGTATTTGCGGCGAAAAAGTACGCATAACGTCTAATAAACTCGCACTAATTTAGCTTTAACATTTCCACAAAGAAACGCTATACAAATATCGCAATGTGCGATCACAATACAGTACAGATAGGCTTGCTACGTCATAAATCGTGCCACGACTACACACTCACTTCGACACAGTCACACACTTCTAAACCATTGTGACGTCATAGACATATATGCGCGATTAGGACGCGATTCGTTTTTGGAGTGTGTCCGTGTAATGCCGTCGGGCAAAACGTTCAAAATCGCGATAGGACAAGATTTCAATACGAGACGCGACTTTGCATCTTGCATTGTGACGCAATATCACATGAGGAACTTTAAAATTGCGACAAGAAATGGTCATTTTTGTTTGTGGTTACTTTAATTGAAGTGTTAGGCTGTGTGCGTTAACACGTTAAGACGAAACAAGGAAGTTTCGTAATGAACGGAAACGAAAATGGCGTTAAGTGCCCACCTTTCGTTGGCATAAAACTTTCTAAACACAGTATAATTATTGTAAGTAAAAATCATATTTACAAACAAGCCGTTGTGAAATGGACAAAACTTTTAGTTTTCAGCCTATATGAATCACTTTGTCTAATTCAGCAAACTAAAAAAAATCAGTGTAGCCTAGTAGCACCAACTGACGCTAAATTTAATAGGAAACTTCATTCAATTTTTATAATCGAGCACGCGAGCGTCATTCCGACAATCAGGCCGTTCGAGAGTCGATTGTTCAAGCTCTATGACGTCATACGGATCGATACAGTCGCGTTTCGATTTTAAAAGGACGTGAATGGTTGAAGAGAGGGCAAAGCAGTTAACCTACGCTGTAGGATTAACAGAACTGTGACCTTGAATGTGAACACTGTGTGTTGTTCACAGTTGCATCTGCTAAAAGGGTCTCAAATAATTTGAACTTTTAATATTTATAAAAGTCCATGAACTGTGTTCTCTTTATCACAAGTAAAATTTAAGACTTTTTGACCCTTTTTTATCAGGAACAAATTCCCAAAAATACCTAACAGTACATAAACGAACTACAATCGAGGGCAAAAAATTGTGACACCAAAGCTTTCCTTGGTATTCCAAGAGACTTTCATAGAAGCCCAGCAAAATTTGGGTAAAGTATGAAATTAGCCTTGTAGCAGTGGCAGTCGAAAAGCGTCTGGCTAAAATACTGTGAAACCGCGTGCCGAGCGGCCTCTAAGCCCGTTGAAACACCAAACAAGGTAGCGCAGTTGTTTTTCGGCGTTCGAGTCGTCTTGGGGGCAAACCGCGCTTGCAAGATTACGTAAGCATGTGTTGTGGCCCGTTAAAACCTCGCTAAGCTAATTAGTCCTCTGGCGGGAGCGAAAAAGCGGCAAGAGGTCACGGTTTAAAATAGCAGGGCTTCGTCTAATCAGCACCGTACATCAGTTGACGTTGTAAACAAAATTCAAGTACAAGAGCTGATAGGGCGCGAGTTAATGCAAACAGATATTACGAGTTTGTTTGGTGACGTGTGTTCGCCGTCAATAAACAAGTACCCACGTAATCGTGTCTGGGTTCTTGACTTTTAAACTGCGTCAAATCGAAGATGACTTTTCGGCCTTGACTTTAATACGAAGTTCGCAAGTGGAAAAACAACTAATTCCAAAAATAGACCATGCGTCTAGCTTGAAACACGTCGTAATGCTAAAATACATCTGGCATTGTATATTACATCAGAAAGTGTTAACCATTAATATACCCAGTGCTGAAATTCCACAAAATTGATAACATGTAAAGTTGCCTATACACGTCAGCACAGTAGCACCTTTGTGGCTTATGTGCGATCGCGTCTTAATTCTGGCCACAGCCAAAAGCAGGCAACACACAATGGTGACCTTATTAACCGCTGTGTGTGTGCTGTTTGCTTGCAATCGACTTAATCCTACAGCAGGCTTCGAGAACTTTCCGCGATCTGGTGTTAATCCCTGCTAAAGCCACCGAAAAACAGATAGCGCTCTTGTATTACCTGCACGCCAGAGACTTTAAGCATGCGACCAGGTTTAAACGTAAGTGATAAAGTTTGTTTTGTGCGCTACAACTATTACAGTGGGTTTGCGAACTAGTATTACACTGGTTCGCACAACAATACAAAACGCAATTTCCAAATACGAAAGTGTATTACTCTGTTAAGAACCACCATTCAAATCTCGATAACTAGTTTTTAAACCAACCAACCTACTTTGGATTTTATTACGGCGTGTTAATACCTACATGATAGGCGATGTCATCAACAGTTGAAAGTATGTAGGCCAAGGAGCATACGACTATCGTGTATCATAGGATATCGCTCTATAAGCCGCATGTGAGCGAAGATACAACGGTCTGAACGACCAACGCGAAGCAAACGGTACGCGCCAGGACCAAAATACTTGGTCGATTGTGCTGTGTCCGATCATACGATCTCTATATATTTACCGCACGCTATTCAGTTCCACACAATACCCACACACACTGGCAAAAGGATGCCTAGGCTATTGGGTGCAAAGGTATATCATATGAAACAGAGACCTACAGACGGCTCAGAGGGCAAGGAGCTACATAAAGCGATGACGTTATGATTTTACTTTCACTCTTTAGCGTAGGCACTGACGGATTTGAAACGGTCTACCTACACCGAAAGATAATCACTTTTTGTTTGACAGTACACAAAAACATTTGTAATATTGTGCAAGGAATGATGTGATGTTACTTCCTATGATAAAATTCTATGATGTATTTTGAGTAAATCGCAACGCCTACGTGTTTTTTTTTTACAAAGTAATCAATTTTCCAGACGGTTCAAGTAAAAGTAAGAATTGTGCGATTCAAGATACTTTAATTGCGTTTGGTGTTTCTGCCAAAAACTAAGAAAGGTTACGATTTAAAAGCCACTCTGACGCAATCATGTACAGCTAAATAATTGCCAGCAGTGTCGGTCGAAATATTACATCCAACGCCTTTGGTTGGAATTCAACACGCAAATTGGCACCTTTTTTAACGTGACTGCTCATTACGTGACTTTGCGAATTTGCTTTATAATTGTAACTTTGGAAGCAAAAACGCTGTACAGATTTTCGCTACAAAATTTGCAATATGTTTTTGTTAAAACTTTGCAATATCTGTCCAGTGGTGGGACTAAAATTTTTGTCAGCCGGTTCTATCTCAAAACTCATATTTTTCAGCCGGTTTTGTTACAAAAAGTCCATTGACAGTAACCAGTAATGCTAACCGGTTTATAGAACCGGTGCGAACGGGCTGAATCCCACCACTGTATGTGTCTATTTTATAAAGGTTATTAATTTTATTTTTTGGCTAATTAATTTGCTAATTTGTGCCTACCTGGTCGCTTTTTGTACTTTCTTGCTTCAATTGATGAAGGCAAAGACAAATTCCTTGCGACTGGCATGCTTGCTTGCTGTGTAGGTCGCTCGGTCGTAGAAATCACTTGAGAATATTTCACTTGATTAGCAACAGTCTCTGGTGTACAACATATCCAAGTGTTTTCGTCGTAAAGTGTACAGTCTTTCCAAAATCTCGACGTTGTTGAAACCAGTTAACCAAGCAAGAAGTCCTTCGTGTGATATCCTCTATCCAAGCAAAGGCCACCCACTTTTTTCCAGCAGTTACCCTTTCAAGACTTACTTAAAAATTGAGAAAACAATATTTTAGGTTTGGATGGTGTACTGAGATATTGCCTACATACTTTAAAGCCATATTGGCCCTTACCAAACTAGTGACGTTTCTGTACTCCACTACTATTTGTTGACAGTTTACACAGCTTTGTATAATATTTATTGCGTTTACATACTACCTAAAGACTTCTCAGGCAAGCTTACTCCATTAAAACAGCTCACTAACTGTTAGAGGTTGCCTGTATTTTGTCAAAGTCGAAACCGAACTTGTATAACTGGTAGTTCCTCTTAACAACTTGTTTCAGCAACTTTCATCACCAACTAATCCACCTGCTAACATATCTTGCTAAAAATAACACAAAAGAGAGCCACATCTTGGGTATTTACAGCTGTTTGCTGTAGTAGCACGTGAGGTTCTGGCTCAGCAAGGAAAAGTAAAAGCAAACAAGACGGTCGAACTAAAAACTAACTTTGTCACAGCACAAAAAGGATTTACAAATGCCTCTGTTGATCAGGCCTTTGCCATTCTAACAATGACGTATTCTTTTTTCTGACGCGCGCAAAGAGCGCTCCTGCTCATCTTTGTTTCTTTATTAAATCCACGACGCCAGCATTTTCCATTACGCGTGGCGCTCTCTGCTCTTAACCTGTTTCTTTGTTTCTCTTAGTCGAAACCGCGAGCGCACAAACTAAAGCATTACGTCATTGCTTATGTATCCGAGCTTTTTTCGAATGCTCTCGTTCTTTCGTTAAGCTCTCTCGATTTCAATTTGGCAGAACTACTTATGCTCGTTCAAGGACGCTCTTTTCAGAAGCAACAAGCGCTGTTTTATTACTGTGTGGTGTTGTATTTTATCTAGCAAACCTTGCGTTATGTTTTACAACCACGGCATAGTAACTTTGAAGGCAATGGCGAACATTAAACATTATGTACAACATTTTTATAACATATCGTCATTTTGTTAACTAGTATAGCAGATGTACCAATATAAATGACATGCACAGTTTTCATCTAAGTTAAAAATATATACAGTCCCCGTAATGGCAAACAAATAACTGTTTGCGTAAACTGATACTGCTGGGTATAACTAACTGTTTTAAGTTTATTTTAAAAGATAATTAGAGGCAATAACGTTTTGTTTGATTCCAGAATAATAATTTACAGTTACCATAAAACTGAAAATCCAACTAATTTCAATTGTGAATTTCGAAAGTTAGTTTCAAAATCCGATTTGACCTCCGCCAACAGGTTGCCTAGGAAACTACAAACTGACCTTCTGAAGGTCATAAAAATAGCTCACAGACCCTGAATTGCGCAACAACTAGATAATCCACATGTCTTTTTAAATGGCTGGTGATTCACCCAGAATTAATAAATAACTCGTTAGCATACCCGAACCCGTCTGGGAGCATAAAGGAGAAGTATGACGTCACAGTTACAATTGTTCAGTGTCACGTGATGTTTGCTCTTTGAGTTACTTGCGCAACCCAGATGGCCTGTGCTTCAGTTTCTGTTGAATGGCCTTTGTGGTGTCACATTGCAGTGAGTATGCGATATGAATCACCGTATTGTGTTGATTGTGACTGGACAAATATGCCAGCGTCATGATTCTTCTAAATTTTCCACAAGCCCTCTTAAAAAGGAAAATTTGTTGAAAATGCCTTAAATTTCCATTGCCATTTATGAAGTTTTCTTGGACGGGCTATTTATAGATGCTCATAGAACTACTATGTTAACATATTCGGTTGGGCGATTTCAAAAAATAAATGCCTAAATTGCACATTGACGTATGCCATATGACTGATTACACTACTAATAATTAATCAATTAAAACCGTGAAACATGCAAATAACATTTAAGTGGCGTGTTTTTATTGTATGTTTCGAAAACAGCAGTTTTTCTTTTGATAACTTTGCGTGCCATTAGGTCTTTACTGTTGGCCCCAAATGAAAGCATTCGAGCTATTATTTACTCTATTGTGTCAGTTTATTGTTACACAAACATTATTTCTGCACTAACAATCCCCTTTGTCCGGCTATGTGACACAACAGTCAAAGCTTTTAAAAGCTTTCATCTGCGACGAATTCGTTTTCAACAAATAATCACTAAAGCTATCAAAATGAATGCACCATTAATGGTTATTTTTCGAGCTTTTTTGTCAGTTTATTATCACACAAACACTATATTCCACACAAACAATGGTCTTTGTCGGGGAAAAGTGACACAACCGTCAATATTTTTGACTTCAAATACGGTGCCAAGAGGCAGGCAGCCCTGGTATTAAACTATTGATTCATTCCTCAGATAAGAATCTCATTTAGCATCAGTTTGCGCAGATTACAAGCGTCTGGCACGAATGAGACGTGGCATCAAAAAACCCGAGGAAACCAGCCGGTTTTCTGCCGTGCGCTCATCTGTTTTGCTCATACACGTGACGTCATACAACGTGAGTGAGGGAAGTCACGTGTTTCTGAGGTTTGAGTTGTTGACTTGTTTTTTTTTTAATCGCGATTTGCAAGGGATAATGACAATGGATTTCGAACAAGACGCGATTAAAATGAATTCTTTTTAAATCGTGACGGAGAATTGTTTGCTGATTTTCTGCAGTTTCTTTATGTCGTTAAAAAACGTGTCTTGAAAGTTTTAGGACTTCGACAATGTTATGACCCAACCCCGTAAGACATAGGGCGGGGTTATACATAAACTCAAGTGCCCAGCCTTACGTTTTAAGTGCCATAGTTATTTTTAGAAAGAGATTTTGGCGTCAAATTTTTTACCAGGTTAAGGATTTAAGTTGTTAAATTATTTTCAGGATCCACTAATACGACAAAAACAGCCGTTCTTTTTTCTTCCCAAGAGGACAACTTTGTCCATTACTCAACCAGTATCAATAAACCTCTACTGTAATACTTTAGTTATTTTTTATCATTTTTTTGTGAAACCCCTATACTTTCTCCAAACAAACTTTATGTGATGTTAAATTGATGTGATTTAAAATCCTTCTGTTAAATCCCTAGCGGCTTGTTGAAACCCTGGTAAACAAATTTGGTCTAATTGTTTGTAAAAAAATTAGTTCAAAATTTCAAAGCACTTTCAACACAGTAGAAACTATGTCGGCAAAATCGTGCGAATGACATGAAATCTGGTATCCGGTCACAGATTATTGGCAAGTGGTCTCAAAACAACGCACAGTAATTAAATCTACAGCCGAGTTTCTAATCAAAGCATTCACGATTATAATTACAAAACGGAATAGCGCGCGAGCCTCGCGTTCTTATCAGTGCAATCACTCTATGACGTAATAGTAATACCTGTTCGGTTGCTCGGTCAAGAATAGCGACCCAACCTTGTTCGAATTCCATTCTCGACATTAACCCTGTGTGACGTAATAATGTCTTGTTCAGTTGGAGAACGACGCCATTGTTGTTTGGTCGGGACAGTTTCCGAATTTCTCTGTCTTTTCATCGCTACATTACAAGACCACACCCTAACCGCACCCCGTTATATGACGTAATTCCTCCCTACAAATGTGATTTGAAAAGAATTTTTAATGGATGATTTGCTAAACGCTGATGATTGTTTTGCACGAGATTTCTGTTTGGCGATTGGAATTAAAACTGCATTTCTTTGTTTCATTTGAAAACAACAATCAACTCGAATTTGATCAAATCAAATGAATCATAAACCACACAATAAACTTTCACCCGGTAGGTCATAAACATAATAAACTTCTTATGTTTACCCTATTATTACATTGTTTCAGTTGGGCAGACACAAGACCAAATAGTAACAAAAGTATTTATTTGCCAACATTACATATTGCATTAGCACTTTGCTGCCTAATCTTGGCTGGTAGTTCCAACTATACAATAATAACAAATATCACTAATGATCAAAAGCAGTAAAAATGTGAAATCAGTTCACCAACAGTATTGGCCAATTGCAAATAAGAGTTTCTTTATTTATATTCTGCACAACGCCAGTTTTTGAAACCTGATTTTTTTACACAATTGCAAACTTTCCGACAAAAATCACTTGTGCAAAAAACGTGACAGATGAATGCTTTCAATGGAAGTGTTGTGAACATTTCAAAATTTCCCAGTTTTAGTGACATGGAAACGACCTTTCTGTCTCACCGATTTTAGCGAAACCGACACCAAAAAAACGGTGAGGATCACGATTTAGATTCGTCAAGATTTAAAGATTCCTGTAGCTACTTATTTTCCCACGATATGGAACCAAAATGCAGCAACTCTAAAGCTAAATTTCTATGCCTTGGGCAGTAAATGTGTTAAATAAGTCCCCAAATATCATCACGGACTTTTGACATTACAATGTTGTGACAACGAGTAATTTTGACTCCTTTTGATTCTTGTCAAAACTGCGGGTAAAGAATTTCCAAAACATTTGGGCTTGCTGACCTTATACAGTTATCTTGCCTACTAACAACATACATGTTTAGTGTATAAAAAGGTAATACCGCTGTGATATGAAAGCAAGTGTTGTTTCTACTAGTTATAAGTTCCGTTTTTTAACACAGCATTCAATTTTGGGTTCCAAGTGATTCTATTTTCATAGTAAACGTATTTGTTTTTACGAAAACAAATTTAATTTGTATGCCAGTTAACATTGGGATGTTGTAATTTAAAATGTCTTTTGATTAGGTTTACATTCAAACTTATTTTAGTCAAATTGCTTTTAGGAGAAATTTGAAACAATAAACTTATTGAAAACTATTTTAATGTCCAAAAATGTCGGTTTTACCTTTTACTTTGTGTCACAAAATGTTTTTTTAGCAAAAATCAGCTTTGAAAACGAGAAATAACCATTAAAAACACAGAAATGTCGTTCTCCTATTTGAAATTATTACCCAGTGCGAAAAAACAGATTTTTGTCGAAGTGAACAAAAGCAAGTGGAGATGCCGGGCATCGATCCCGGTACCTCGCGCATGCTAAGCGCGCGCTCTACCATCTGAGCTACATCCCCGACGCGTTCAATACTGCGAAAAAAGACATATCAAGCAAGCCAGTTTGACCAACAACTTTTCGATTCAAAGTGAGAGGATTTTTTAATTTATACAAACTGCATTTTAAAATACAAAAAACACAACAAATGATAATTCCAATTTCAAATACTACAGAAATAATTTATATTTCTTGTGTCAACAACTACGTTCGTAAACCACACATCAAACGACAAAATGACGTTTTGCAGTTAAAATTTGCCGGCGTGTTCTGCTATTTTTCGTTTTTTTACTGATATTATCATGTCTTTTATGAGTTAATGTATACACTAAAAACTTATGGTTTAATGTGTACGCTACAGATTTAATGTATACACTGCAGTTTTTTAGTGACTAAAACCAACAAACAGATAAAGACATAATAACCATTGCCGTTGTGGTATAGTTTTTTATTGACAAAAAGCTTGATTTGTAACTTGATTCGTAGCTTGATTGCTATTTTTGTAAGACTTTTTTGCCAGTAGGTTTCTTTAACAATGTGGCTGCCCTCACGAACCTATAGTTAGCCTACACAACATTGCGGCCTGGATAAGTAACATTGGGTTTGGACAGATCTGCGTTTTGCAATGGAATATGAATATTTTATTGCGATGGGTTGACATACCGCGAAATCCATTTATACGCTTCGACAATATTCGACATAAATCGATAATGACGTAACCCATACAAGTACAGAAGCAGCCTGACTACTAAAACAGAGCCACTCCGGAAACAGGCTGTTTTAACACGACACAAAATCAATGCATGATAAATTGGTTTGAAGCAGAGAGAAAGAATTTGGCTTGCTTGCTTCGCGAATTACTGTTAACACAATCGATAACAATGCTCTGCATGCTGCATATGAAAAGTATTGATTTGCAAACAATACATATTGTGATGTCATACATGACTTTTCAAATTTGTTTGCTTGCGAAAATGCCAGAGAAATTTGCTTGCTTTTGCTTACAACACTATAAATGTGTTGCATAGTTTCAAATTAATGAATTGCAAATCAGGCACCAACAAAACCAAGAAGTCTGACAATGTTTTCTCTAATTAAACTAATAAACGAAAAAACAACCACCTAATTCTAGAAATAGTTGTTACGTCACAAGCGCACATAACGACGTCACAGTTAAGTAGCTTGCCAGGCCTAATCGCCCATTACGCTTAAGTAAATATTTGAACCATCGTAAAAACATTTTAAACTTCCCATGCCTCAAGCCCCTTGGCTGAGCACCCGCGCTAAGATAATATTGACTTTAGTTACTTGACTAAAAACGACGATTAATTGCCACAAATGACGTTGCCTGTTTAATGCATTTGTTTGAGTTGGGTGCATTTAATTAGGTCAGCACTGCATTTACAACATAATAACTTAAATTCACAGAGCAAAAATCATGTAAGTTCTCTGTTTTAAATAATAGGTGATTATTTTGTGATGTTGCGATACATTAAATTAATAGAACGCAACAGTCCAACGCAAGGAGCGGTATGCTCAACCAGGGTTTTGGATATCCATGGTTTCAAAAATAAAATCTACAATTTTACATTGATTTTTATTGTTGGTTTAAAAACATATAGCTGTTTATTGTCGACGGCACAGTATTTTTGTTCTTTTTTTGTCATTTAATGCTCGAAAGGGCTTAATTTCAGAAACTTCCACCAATAAAGCCTTTTTTTTCCTTTTGGAGTCCGATTCCAAGTAAAAAGTTATTGGATACTATTTTGTATCTATTCGTAAAAATGAAACTTGATGAAGTACCTATATATCAAATCCGTTTGCTTAATTTGACGATTTGTTTTCATGTACTTTGTTGCAGCGTCACTTCGTCAAACACACAATTTTCTAAATTGCCTGTAATTGCGAGACAATTAAATTACTTTTTTGCACCAAGGCGTGAACAAATTTAGTGCATCAGGTTCTATTTAATTGTTTGTTAAATAATTGTGCGGAACCACAAAGTAATTCACATGACCGTGTCAAAACCGCGAAATCGTTTTGGAATGAATTGTTGTCTTGTTTGTATGACGGCACAACGGTGAATGTGGATTTTGGAATGTTGGGAAATCACATGGGAGGAGTTGGCGGTTCGATCTGACGTTATCAACAAGTGACGTCATCTTTGAGATATTTTGTCGGCTGTTTTCTTTTTTTAAATAAATTTGAAAAGTGAATGGAATTTTAACTTGTACGCAACTTATGCACACAACACAATCATTTGTTCTATTTACTTTTTAAACTATAACAAGATTAAGTAAGCTTTGGAAAACTTTGTCGGAAAAAGTAAAGACCCCTTTTCCGTTTGTTTTCAACAGTTTTTTTGCATTTTTTTCTAGTCTGTGCGAATGCCATGAAGCAATTCCTATAATAAACAACGATTTCCTTTCGCTTAAAGATATTAATCTCCGAAATCAAAAATTATGAAAGATCTATTTGTGACGTAACAAAACCTTATATGCGTCACAAAAAAACATCGATTCGTATTTAATTCAACAAGATGTTTCACACACATTACGCAACGATACGAGCAGATCACGTGACTTTAAGGCAAAGATTTTTCCATGACGTAACAGTGGTGAGAGCGATGATTGATTTTCAGGGGGTCAAACGAGTTCGACCATCGGGAGGGTTAAATGAGTTCGCACGGGAATGTGGAATGATACGTTTTCCTGTTTAACGCGCGGCAAACCAACGCAATTGGTAGAAGATAAAAATAAACAAAACCAAATGCTGATTTAGGATTTTTGTGAAACCCGAGGAAATATTCGTTAAAAAGACAAAAATTCCAAACCATTAGACTAGAGCAGTGGTGGCCAACCTATGGCGCATGCTCCAAACGTGGCGCATTGCATGATTAAAAAGGGCGCAATGCCTTCTTTTGATAATCATGAAATTCAAATTAATAAACTAATAAATAAATAAAGTAAGCCAGCCCTATTAATTATATATATATATATATATAGTTTATCAGAGTTATTTTTATCAGAGTTACTTAATAGTTCTTATTTCCTATTACTATCCTTCTCATGCAAAAGTTGTTTCTTTCTCTTCCTTTCTATATACAAGAAGTAGTCATAGAAGGTGGGGTTACGAGACATTTATGGCGCATCCAACACAGTATGTTAAAAAGTTGGCGAATGGTATGTAGAAGGTTGGCCACCCTTGGACTAGAGGTTAGGTAAATAATATATTCTTTGTTAGATAGAGATATCACGGATATTCTTTGTTGTTGTGGTAACTTACAAACGCCATTGTTACTCGACAAGTTGAATGACGTAAATCGCATTATATAACTGAGAAAGGAAGTAGAATTTGCCAAACCATTAACAATATGGCACGTTGCTTTTTACATGCATTTGGGTCATTATATTTCCAACAAGACTTAATATAAAACGGTATTTGTTGTTTCGAATAACTTATTTTTGCTAAATTTACTTTGAACATCAAAGCTTCTACTTTTACAACTCAATCGCAAACCCACAATTTTTGGTAAAAATCTACAGATAAAGTTGAATATGTATGTGTATAGGGTTGAATTTAAAAAGTGGGATTGTAAAAACAGGTAAACTAAAACACAGAAATTGAAAAACTTAAATCGGAGTTTGACAAATACATTTAAACATGGCTAAGCAGCTAAGTGGGTGGGGTCACTTTAGTTCACTTTGAGCTTATTTTATGCAAGCTAAAAGTGTTAATGCGCAATAAGTCGCTTGTAATATATTTGTTTGAGAGGTTTAAGCCGGTTAAAACCGGTTTAAACCAGCTGCTCTGGTATATCGATTACTTGGGAAGCATCACCTGCAAGCAGTCGAACCTACATCGATCGTGTGTGACCTAATACACATGCTTGTGACGTAAGATGAAGGGTTAAACACTGCAGTTAAATGCCTCATTGAGTTGCAATTGTATGAAAGCGGATTAAATTTCTGCTAAAATATTGTTGTAACAAGAGATGTTGTTTAAACCAGGGCTTCCCAAACTTTTTTGATCGCGACCCCTTTTAATCTCTTTAAATTTTCCGCGACCCTTCACGGATAATATGATAAACAATGCAAAAATACGTTTGTTGTATTTACTGAAACGACTAATTCGAGCGAAAACTAAAAACAACGTACCGGTACTCGGAGTCTACTACTTTACACGTTCAAACACCGATAACTTTTACGTGCTTTAGCCTTTAGCTTCTGTCACACTGTTTTTCAAATAGGCACTTATCACTAAGTTCGGGCCGTTGCAGTGCTTTGCAAGCGGACATTAAACACTGCTTAGAAATCGTAAATTTATTACCTATTTTGATTAGAAAATGTTTTTCTCTCTGCGCCACACAGAACTTAAGCGTAGTCTATAACTCTATTTGTCATCTTTATGTTGCATTAAAATGCCTGTGTATTTCAAAACAATTGCAAGCGTTGCGTTTCAACCGACGTTTGTTTGATCAATGACGTCGCTACAAGCGCGTTTGTGCTTAGCTGCAAACGTTTCAAAACCGACGTAACTTGGAGCAAATATGACATTTTGACGTTATACAACGGTCACGGCGGGGGGTGTGCGACACCCCGTACTCTACACGCCAGTGTATGGAGTATCTTCTGCAAAATTGGTACAGCTCTCTGCGACCCCTCAAGTTTGTTAAGCGACCCCTTCCGGGGTCGCGACCCCCAGTTTGGGAAGCCCTGGTTTAAACCACGTTAAGCTAATGGGTTTAAGTTGACAATCAAATTTCTTAGTTTCAAAATTTTATGTGAATACTGTATTTCAGTATTGTCACCAAAGGAAACGCATTTCCTAACACTGACTTATGTTTTAATGAACAACTTCAAATATGTAAACTCTTTTGCGACATCGTGCGGACAAAACGCATATTACGGGTTTTACAACTTATCTGTAGCGTTAATTTTGTTGCTTTGGCATAACAAGACTGTTAAATTATGAACTCATAATGCCATAATGATTATTGCTTTTGATTTAAAAACTGAAAATTAATCAAAATTTCTGTTGTAACACAAGTTTTTAGAAAAATAATAATTTTTATGCGTTAAAGAAACCTATTGCCTGTTTTATTAAAACAAAACACTAAAGTAAACCATTAAAAGTTCAATCAACAATCTTGCATAACCGGAAGTTTACCTAATCACAACTATTACGTCATAGATAATGACTCCTGGCACAAGGCCGGAATATTTTGATGCAAGAGCGATTGCATGCAATCAGTAAAGCGCGCAAGTGATTATGAGATCATAGTGGTTTTACACCCCCATACCATCTACATTGCAGTTTGTTTTGCGAGGGCAGTCCTAATTCCCACAAATCCGACGAAATCTTAGTCCTAAAATGAAGGTTTACAAAAAATCGTATGTTGCTTATGTAAACGAAACCGTTTATCCGTAAAACACTTTTTATAACACATTAATCGAATTAAACACAATTTTTTTGTACACAACATTGTCAGCTGTGATGGGATTCAGCCGCTTTGCACCGGTTCTATAAAACCGTCTGACAAAATTTTATGAGATCAGCGAACCGGTTAGCATTACTGGTTACTGTCAATGGAAATATAGACTTTTTGTAACAGAACCGGCTGAAAAATATGATTTTTGTGATAGAACCGGCTGACAACAAATTTGAATCCCATCACTGATTGTAAGTACAATAAACAGTAAATAACCAACAACTAAAACTGAAACATGACGTATTAAGCCGAAATGTTTAGCCATCTCAAACTTCGGTGCATCACTATATTACATCACAGTACGAAAAAACTATGCAGTGGACAGTTCGCGCATTCTATTACTGTCAGGTTTTCTTTTAAACCGTGCTCGGTTCAGAGCGAGTCTAACCCTCCAGTTTGGATAAGCAATAATCACGGAAAGCACCCCAATCAGGCTGTTAGCATCGTAAACAACAGATAACCAAACACAAGGTTTAGTTACAAGCAAAAATGAAGCAACAATTGTTCCAATGTCAGTGATTATGATAACAAGAAGCGTAATCAACGACCTCTTTATGACATTCATAATTTTAGGTTGACATGTCATTGTTGGATTCTGGCTTGAGCTTTTAGGAAGTTTCTTTAAGAATGGATACAAAAGTAGAATTGCGAATGCTGGTTGAAAGAAAAGAGTGAAAGCTAATCCAGCTGTCGAACGAGCTGACTGTGAAACCATCCCGATATCGGCGAAAATACATCCATGAGTGCTTGGTTTAACACGCATAGTGACAAAGCTTAAGATGAAAAGGGCAATGAACACAAGAATTAGTAGAATCAGCAAAAAACGACCGAATCTGATTCGAATTTTGGTTCCTGGTAAAGACCTCAATGAACGGTGCGATTGAACAGTTGCCTGTCGCAGCCACAAAAACATGGTTATGAAGAAAAGACTTCCACCATAAGCACAAACTGTTAAATAGGCAAATGCTAAGCACCCTTTAACACTCTTGGAGCCGAGAAACAAGTCAATTTCGTTGGTAGCAGATTTGATAAGGGCGTTTATGCATGCCAATATTGTAAACCTCCGCAACCTGAAGAAAAACACAAATTTTTTGTCATTGTGTAAAAATATCTGGATTTGTAAAAGGTTTTTTTATTTAAGCCTAAACCAGAAATGAAGATACACAATTCATTGCTTTAAATGGAGTCCAAAAAAATCATACAAACCAATACAAGTATAACCTACAGTAAACCTCGTTTAAATCGAATTCGGTTTATCCGGATATTCGCCTAATTCGAACAAAACTTGAGGTACAAATCATTTGTAATGTGGTAAGGCTTTAACTAACCGACATCGGTTAATCCGGATCTTCGCCTTTTTTGGTCGAAACGGGATCGGATTAACGAGGTTATTAACTGAAAATAAAAATAATACTATTGAATTAACTTACCAAATTTTGCTGGTTGGTTGTTTTTTATGTTTTTGTGCAACATTCGTCGACACATCAACAGACTGGCTGTTAAAAGAAGAAGTATTTCCACGTGGTGTTTGGCTTTGCTCATACAACAACAAACATACCAAGATGTAAGCTTGACAAAATGTGAAGAGACAAACGAACGTTTGCAAAGATATCCACACTGCACTGCTGTACGATGGCTCAGTAAAGTTTGCAGATGTATTTGCACCTGCCATTATCTCAGCAGCATCACAAGGAATTTTATTAGCTAAAAATGTGCAAAAATACCAAAAAATGATGTTATTTTTTTATTGTTCATTTCCAAAAGGATTTTAGAACTGACAATAAACATGAATGTAGTAAATTCTTTTTTTTCAAACCTTCCAAACTATTATTTTTGCTTTACTAAACTAAACACCTCAAATAACTTGATCCACTCTCATGAATTGTATAGTTTAAGACATCTGTACCCGTAACCAGATATTTCTCATAGCTTTGATTCAAAAGCGCTGCTTGTGTTGTACCAAAGCAGGGTAAAGAGCGGATTTCCTCTTGGTGACTGTGAGTTAGCTGTGTGGCCTCTGCAAGCTAAACGCATTTGTTCTACTTCCTATCAATTCTTGACGCTTATCGTCATACATTTTTTTATAATATGCGTAAACAGCGTTGTGTCTTTTTAACGACTAACACAGTGCTGGTTCTTAAACTTTTATTTATAGCGACGCCTCTGGAAAACTTGTCTCAACTTGCGACGCACCAGCAAATAAAAGTTAATGAGGAAACTTACTATTAAAGTTGTATTTATTGATACAACAAAAAACAGTTACAAAACGGAACTATTCTGCGACGCCCTTGGAAAATTGAAACGACGCACCAGGGCGTCGCGACGCAACTAAATTCACCGAATTTTGGTGACTTAAACAGATTTAAACGGTCTTGTCTTCGCTTGGCTCTCAACAAATTAATTAGTGTTTTGTCATAATTTAGT
The DNA here is from genome assembly GCF_965637545.1 of Phallusia mammillata. Lineage (NCBI taxonomy): Eukaryota > Metazoa > Chordata > Ascidiacea > Phlebobranchia > Ascidiidae > Phallusia > Phallusia mammillata. Next base: position 24,018,653 of record NC_137258.1, on the reverse strand, counting down.
GTTTGAAACTTTAGGAGTGATCAAAATATTGAAGATCTTTTTTCTTCTTCTGCGCAGATGCTTAATCTAACTTCAATACAGAAGCCACATGTCCAGCAAACTTGGTTTTAACAAATATTGAATATAAATTTGACCTTAAAAACACAGTCAAAAGAACAAAAAACAACTACAAAAATAACCAACTAAACATGATTTATACATTTAAATGTTCGGGTAACGCTGGTCTGCACAAACGCTTCAGGGCTGACCCAACTAACGTATATTGGCTACCTTTCTACATGTACATCATACATATAATCCTAATTGGTATCCAAAAAACAACTTTGCAATAAATATGGTAAGCAAGTTTTTAAGCCTACTTGCCTGGCAGATAAGCTTTACGTTACTCGTTACAAGGTTTTCTAAGCGATCTGCAAGCACGTTATAGCCTTTGTTTAACGCACAGAAATTGAAAGGTGTTGCAGCTGCGCTATTCAATAACATTTGCTTCCGCTGATTTCAAAGAAAGGGGGATATTTGCTGATCTCAGCATTACTGCATCAAACAAATCATCATTCACACATTGTTTTTCAAACTATTCGGATGCAGACTATTGCACCTCAACATACATCCTTCGCGGATTTGAATGTGTGAAGTAATGACAACTTTATACGGCCGCCAAAGAAAACATCAATAATTGAAGTCACGTGGTTTTATTCTTCTTGTACCCTACGCTAAATTGCTGCATAGAAATGTTTCAATTATGCATCTTCTGGACCTGGACGTCCTTTGATTATTCCAAGCAGGAGTGCACAATAAAACGGGGACCTAAACTTCTACATTCTAATTACATACCACACCATAAGCAACCATAACCCAAACTTCTACATTCTAATAAATACATACCACACCATAAGCAACCATAACTTACCTATTTCGTAAATACGTTATTTCCAGTTGCAGCGACAGATATTTGTTTGTTTGGGACAAACACGACTCAAACATTAAATGTTTTCATTTCTTCGACGTTTTGAAGTAAAATAATCTGATGGATGTTTAATTCAATTGCCACAATCCATTTTACTGCAACTTTTTGGACCCAAACTAACATTTTAATCAACAATGTGTACTTTCCTATTCTACAAATAATGCAAACTGTTTTATCGTTTCACTGTTAATAACGATCAACCGAATCTAATGCAAGTAACACCAAAGCAACAGGCATTGCGAACACAACATTGTGTTTTAAAATCCTTGTTTTAAAATCCAAGTAGTAATGGCAGCTTTTCGCGAATTTCGGCGCTTTGCTTTGTCAGCATGCAAGCGTATTTTTCCGCAAGCATTATTTGCTGGCTGGATGTAGACGTTTCGGCATTTCGATCTAAGTTGGGCATAGATTAAAATTATGTGAATAAATATTTAGTATTAAAGTATTTTAGGTGTTATTCTTGCATAAAAGCACATTGCAAAAATAATTCCACTGCTAAAAATTGCTTCTCGCATAAAAATATTACACTAACACCTTTTCATAACAGGGTAACTCCCTAAATAGAGGTGAATTCAGTGTAACACCGGCATTATGACGTCATAGTAGCGAGTACGTGACTGCGCGCTTGTCTCGAAAATTTCGGAATGTTATGAATAGATTAGATCGCACGTACCGCTGTATTTCGCGGGGTAACACGTAAACGAGAGGGCGCATTTGCAGTTTATCTGCAGGTAAGCAGGTTGTACAGTTTAATAACAGTTTAAGAGGTTGAATTTTGAAATAAGTAACGGAATTTGGGGACAATGGTTCCTTTTAAATTGGGCGGGGTAGGCTAGAGATAGACTGACAATGGCGAAGTTCTTTAGTTTTGTTTGTCATAATGTGCTATTGTTATAAAAACTTTAACTTTATGGCGTTGATTTTTTGTTTGGTAAAAAGTTTTTGCATCTGACATTGTTAGAAAACCCAGGTTGTTCTTAAGTTTACATGTAGATGTAGTGCTCAACCAAAGATTGCTAAATAGGGTATCTGCAAGTAGAGTTTATCAAAAGTCTGTTTAACTAAATTATTTTATTAATAATAAATTTGCAATTTCATGTTTTTTATTTAACCACGGATTTGCATTGATGCAAGACTTTCCTGTTTTGTTTTTGCGGAAAGTTAGTTTAGAATTAGGTCCAGGCATTTTCTTTACTTCGACTTGCAACTGTCACGTCTTGACACATTCTGTAGTATCGCTGCGTTGTATCGAGCACGAAGTCATTTCCTTTCTATATAGCCACTAGCCAGGTATATCCTGTGTGCTCCACATCACTTAATAGCGCAGTCATTTCGCAAAACTTTGTGATGAAAAATGGTTGGGTCAGCTTTCTATTGAGCTTTGTATTATTTTTAGTCACTAATACTGTAATTTTTAAAAAATGCCTTTTAATTTTTATTCTGCTGTGTTTTTAAAAGTCAGTTTTTCAAACAATTTGGTATCTTGGATATGCATTTTAAACTTGCAAGAACTGCATTATAAAGTCTGATTTATTTAAGATTAAAAACTAGCTGCTCAATTGGCTCTTTGTTACTGTTTAAAACGTTCCTTTTATTTTTGGCATGCATGCTTTTTGTTCAAAAATTTGAGTTTTATTTTTTGACTTTTCTTTCATTTTTATGTGTTAAGATGCACTGAAATCGTTTTTGTATGGCAACTTTTGTGCACAGTTTAGTGAGTCTCTACCTGCAGTATAAACAAGGGACTAGTGACGGATTTATAAACAGCATCATGGCAGAAGATTCAGAATTCGATGACACAATCCGACAACGATTGTTCACCCAAATATCCGGGGACCATTCTCGCCCTCCTTGCAAAATCACTGTGGTTGGTGTCGGTATGGTTGGAATGGCTTGCAGTATGAGCATTCTGCTGAAGGTTAGTGTTTTGTATCATTAGGAAAATTTGTTTAAAGATCCTTTTTAAATGGTGACATGATATGTTTTCATGTTCTAGTTCAACACAATTTTGTTGTAAACTGTTGGTCAAAATGAGGTAAAACAAAAAAGTTAAATGTCTTTGCAATCAGTTGGAGAATACAATGGATTTATCAAAGGCAAATGGTTGGCAGCAACACTAGATGATTAAAATTATGAATCATTTTTTGCAATGTTTCGCCATGAAATCATATGTTTTTAGATTAAATTAATTTTTGCAATATTACAGAACTTGGCAACTGATCTCACACTGATTGATGTAATCGAGGATAAACTCAGCGGAGAAATTCTTGATTTAAATCATGGAAATCTGTTTTTGCAAAATGTCAGGATCAATGGTGGCAAAGGTTGGTAAAAAACAAAAAACAAATCATAATGTTTTGGTAATAATTAACTTTAAAGTCAAGTAAGGCACAAAGATCAAGAGACAGATGTTTTGTAACAAACACAATAAATGTTTTTTTAGAATTCTTGTATTGCAACAATTATACTTTTGTACTGTTAATCTGTCCACAATTTTATCATTATATTTTTTACTCTTAGATTATGCTTTGTCTGCCGGAAGCAAAATAGTAGTTGTGACTGCTGGAGCACGACAGCAAGTAGGTGAATCGCGACTGAATCTGGTTCAACGCAACGTGAACATTTTCAAGGCAATTATCCCACAAATTGTGAAACACAGTCCTGAAGCAATTATTGTTGTCATATCAAACCCAGGTAGATACAAATTACATTGAAATATAATTTTATCCTAACAAGGTTTAAAAATAGCTGTAATTAATTCCATAGCTATATTTTATCACTGTTAATGGCAAAGCATGTGAAAAAATATTTTATACAGTGGTGGGATTCAAATTTTTTGTCAGCTGGTTCTATCACAAAAGTCATGTTTTTTCAGCCAGTTCTGTTACAAAAAAGTCAATTGACAGTAACCAGTAATGCTAACCGGTTTGCTGATCTCATAAAATTTCGTGAGACGGTTCTATAGAGCCAGTGTGAAGTGGCTGAATCCCACCACTGGTTTAATATGAAAACATGGCTTTTTGTGTCTACTTGGCCCAGTGTATACTTTACAAAACATACTTAATAGTTTTTGTTTAATTAATGAGTACAATATTGCCATTGACTTATCTATTTTGTATTGATAAATGTTCACAAAAGACAGAAGGATCAATGCCTATTCGGTACTTATTTCCCATAAGGTATGGTTCTTGTAAGAAATTAAAACCTGTTGACATGAAGATATGACTACCATCTGTGATATATATCGCAGACATATACCCTCTGGTTTTACTCCAGTGACTGACATTTGTTATCTGTGGCTATGACTTTAATCTGTGGTTTGTTTTATGTTGATACAAAGGTTTCTACGATCAGTTTACAAATTTCATGACTCTGTCGAGAAGCCTAAAGTAGTACCTATTCCAAAATCCATAAAGTGACAGATGTGGCAATCAAAAATAATTTGGAGACGGTTATTTGTATTTTTTTGGCAAAACAAATTTATTTGCTACAAAAATTTTACAAACTAATTTTAAGCAAGTTTTTGGTTGTGTATGTTAGCATTTCATTTTTGTCTTACAGTTGATCTTATGACATTCGTTGCTTGGAAGCTCTCTGGGCTGCCACGCCACCGTGTGGTGGGATCGGGCACCAACCTCGATTCCGCAAGATTCCGACACATAATCTCACAACGATTGAAGGCATCACCATGCAGTATACACGGTTGGATCATCGGTGAACATGGCGACTCTAGTGGTAAGAATTACTTTTTTTTGTGACGCTCTACCAACGGGTTAACCACTGAGCCTGCTTAGCTCAGTTGGTAGAGCGCGAGTCCCGGAAAGACTCCTGTCGTGGGTTCGAATCCCACCGCAGGCAAGATTTTTTAGCCTATGCCTTGCCATATGGAATACTTGGTGATCGGCTTGCTTCGGTATAACATCTTCAATGGGCCTGGCGTACTGTGATTTAAACATGAGTGTGCCGTGATCGCTGGTCTGCATCGACGCTTTAAGCTGATCCCAGTCATGACTTCATGTTTAACTTAACTTTGATTTTTAACAACTAAAGTATGCACGTTTTTTACACGTCTTTGATTTTGTGTTATTATAGTCCCTCTATGGAGCGGTGTAAATGTGGCTGGAACGACCTTGACTTCCATCGAGCCGAAGATCGGACAAAAAGATGGTCCTAAGGGATGGGATAAAATACACAAGGAGGTTGTGGACGGGTAGGAAAAAACTTTTTATGCTTTGCCAACCTTACAGCCAGTGGCGTAGCCAGGCCCTTTTGGCCCCTCCTAAATTTTTGTTTATTGAGAACTTAAATTTAGTGTAGTTTCGTCTCTTAACTATCAAAGGAATATATAAATTTCAAAAGATGACTGTTGTCACCAAGTTGTTAGACGAAATCCATGCTTTTTATATATTTATGCAAACATGGAATAAATCAGTAAATAAATCTTTTGGCTGTCCCGTCGAACCACAGTTTGTTAAGTCGCGTGTTTGGTAAAAGCACGCCTTCACGCCGAGCGTTAGCAAAAATCGGTATTGAACAAATAATTTGGCCCCTCCCAAAATTTTCAGCTGCCTACGCCACTGCTTACAGCGTTGTTTAATATTTGTTCGAGTCTCAATTGGGGCCGAAATGTAGTTTAACCTTTTGGTAAAGTTGTTTTGGAGCACAACACACCCGCAAATATTGTACCACACAATTTGTTTGCTTTCTTGTGTCTTATAACCTCTAAAAAAGATCAACTTACGGATACATCGAATACAAGAAACATTACCTAAATGAAATCGTATCATTGGCTAGTTATGCCTTATATCCAGGACTTAAATCGCAAACATTCAATATTAGTAAAACTTTATTAACTTATCTATAAGTTATTGAAATTATATGCAATGTACATCTTTCGTATTACGGTGCCATGAAGTCATCGCGTTATGTGAGCAAACGTTGTCAACAAGAAACGTTACAAGTTTTGAAACATGAGAATAATGTCAGGAAATACATGTGATTAAATTATCACGTGTTCGTTCAATTGGGCGTCTGTAATACGATCTAGATGTTGACTTCAAATTTGAGGAACGAAAACTCTTAAAAACGACCCGTCGTAAAACAAGCTCACTGTGTAAACCAGGGTATTCGTATTTATCTGATGTATAGCATGACTACAGTTTGTAACAGGGCGTTGGACACATTTTTCAAGTTTAGGTCGAATTTTTCCAAAATATAAATTTACCAAGTATATGAAAAAATTACCAGAACAACCACAGGAAAGGAACAAATATATTTTGAAGACTTTTTCGATTTTTATTAGCATTTCAAGTTGAGTTTAAGTTCGATAAAGTGTGGTATATAATGCGTTGAAAAACAAATCTGACAATAACAACATTCTTTTTATCAACAGCGCTTATGACGTCATAAAGTTAAAAGGATACACGAACTGGGCGATTGGTTTGAGCTGCGCTGACATCGTTGATGCGATTATCGGCAATAAACAGAGGGTAATGCCGGTATCGTGCTTCGTACAGGTACGTTCCCCTCATTGGATGTACGTAGGATCAGTTATAGTCAGTTTTTACGGTAGACTTTTTTTTTAAGTCAAACACAGTGGGGAGATATAATTTTTTTGTCAGCTGGTTATATCGCAAAAGTCATATTTTTCAGCCGGTTCAATCACAAAAGTCATGTTTTTCAGTCGGTTCTGTAACAAAAAGTCTATTGACAGTAACCAGTAACGCTAACCGGTTCGCTGATCTCATAACATTTCGTGAGGCGGTTCTATAGAACCGATGCGAACCGACTGAATCCCACCACCGGTCATTTTAGTACAAAATTCCACAATATAGTTCTCATAGGACAGAGAATTTCAAACACATAAATAGTAAAGGCATTTGTGCTGTCCATTTATTCAACTGACCTGAACTAGAAACTGTTTAAACTTGCTACTTAAGTACGTCGTTTAAATTTACCGGATCGGTTGGGTGTTTTACAGGGTCAGGTGGGGGTCAAACACGACGTATGTTTGTCCCTTCCCTGTGTGTTGGACGCATCGGGCGTCTGCAGTATCGTACATGTAAATCTGAGCCCCGAAGAGAAAGCTTTGCTGAGCAAGAGCGCAGAACTCATCGACCAAGTTCAGAAAGGCCTCAAATGGTGACGTCACAATTGCCCCACTGTCTGTATGTGACGTCACAAACCGCTGTTGTTGTTCGACGGCATTTTTTACGTATGAATTAACATACACAGACCGCAACCTAATGGTTAAAACTCCTCTAAGTGATTTATTTATGCTTACGTTGTTGCAAATCCGTCCACTGCATCTAGGGTTTCTCTCCCGGGAATCCCGGACAATTTTAGCAAAAAATTCTATCCCGGGATTTTTTCTTTGTCCCGGGATATCCCGGGACAAAAATTGAATGCTTTTTTAGTTGCACTCTTCAACCAGAGGTGCGACATCCACTGGGTTTCCGTGAATTAAAGTGTTCACCGAGGTTTCTTGCAACAATTCAAACAGGAATGATAAATAGTTCTGCTGTTGCGAACATTACAACAGTGTTAGAACCCACGTTATAGAACCCAGTTAGTCAAATTCGCGCTATAGCTCTCCAGTTGGTAAAAATCTGGCAATTTGTAAAATTCCAAGACGGCGGTGTGGTTATAGCGCCATCGACGTGTGTCACAAGGTTGTGGGTTCTAATCCTATCTCAGTAGCTGGAACCGGATGGGTTGAACTAAATTGGACTTACCAACTGACTAATTTGAAAACTGATTTCAACTAAAAAAAATATTCAATTAACTTAGAAAATAACAGGCTGCTCTACGGTGGCCTTCTGAACATATTGCATTCATGCTTTTCCGGCCCACTAGAAATAAAAATGAAACAAACAAACTAATATTATAAATTTAACAAAAATCGAATAAAATCCCGGGATATCCCGGGATCCCGGGATTGAGGTTGTTTTTGTCCCGGAATCCCGGGATAAGCCAAAGTGGCAAATTTGAGAAACCCTAACTGCATCTATCAAACCAGTGGTTCCCAACTTTTTTCGGCGAAATTCTTCCTTTACAATTCAAAATATTTTCATTCCTCCCTAATATTTTACATAGTAGATGCTAAACCATACAAAGATCGGTTAAAATTGGGTCTTTTATCAACTTCACAGGTTATATTTCCAGTGCTTTAAGATCTATTTACAAACCGCATGTAAAAATTAAAGTAAATTCCTCCCCGGTTGGTAACCACTGTATTAAACCTTGCGTTGCAATGTGACAGTTTATATATATTAGTACTAAAAAGTGTGCGTTACATTTATATTCAGTTCTAAGCCTGTAGTTGTCGAATATGAAAGCGGATTACAAAAAGATTTCCTGTTTCATAAATGATTTTCAAATGTTTCAAAATTGTGAAAAGTGAAAACTGTGTGATATATATTTCCAAACTCGTCGCTATGTGGATTTAAGCTGTGTTCCTGTTTTTTGTTGTAGTTGTTTTTGAGCACTTGTTCTTAATTGTATTTCTTGCACGTATTAAACATATTTAATTGACTGTAGCTTTCTGTTCTCTGGAAAAAGGTTACGTTGATTTTGTACTAGGGATGGGCCAAGACCGCAAATGTTCAGTTTGATGAAACAAAGAGCATCGCACGTTAATGCTCGTTGCATTGTGACGTCACAAACATTTCCAATTCCAAGATAGTTTTGCAGCTTTCCAAGGTCCTTCCAGCTGTACGGGCCCTAGAAGCACGCATTTTTCAACCATCTAACGCAGTAGTTCTCAAACTGTGCGTCGTTTCAATTTTCCAAGGGCGTCACAGAATAGTTCCGTTTCGTGGCTTTTTATTGTTGTATCAATAAACACAATTTTAAATAAGTTTCCATATTAACTTTTATTTGCTGGAAGTCCAGAAATCTTTTCCAGGGGCGTCGCAACAAAAAAAGTTTGAGAACCACTGATCTAACGTATTTAAAAAACATTAGATTGGTATGTTAGCAGGAAATAAATATACAAATTTAATGCTCGGGTCAGTTCGTATACCGAGCACCGATCATCAAAACCAGCGATGCTCGGTACCGAGTGCTCGAGTTCTGGCTCGGCTCTATTCTGTACAACTGTCGACAGAAAAACCTACGATTTTAAGTAAAACGTAACATAACTCAAGCAGAAAATCAGAGTCGGTTTGCTCGTAAAAATCAATTGTAATAACAACACAGGAAACCCAACACCCAAAACACACAATACACAAAAGGTGGCGCTATAGGGTTCAACTTTTATCCAGTGGGGAGAAAAACATATGAGATACCAGGAGAAAAAAGATAATGTGCGGAAATTAATTCGCGGCATCAGGACACAAGTGAGATTTCTAAATTAAATTTCGCGCAGCAGAGTTTTACATTTAACAATTCGTGAAAAATAGTCAAATAAAAATTCGAAATTAAACCAAAAATGGGGTAAAAAATATAACACCGTTCCGAAAATTTCACTCGCAGCAAAAATACTTCATTCGCCCATTATGACGTTGTTAACAACAATGGTTAGGTCTTTGTTAGTGACGTAATCGAATATGACGTCATAGTTGTAGCACAAACACAGTGACGTCAAAACTTTTCGAAATTTTGGTGAAAAACGAAGAGGTCTGTAAACGAATTATAATTTATTTTTTTGAAAAACAAGAACCGACCGTTAGATATGTTAGAAAAAATACACGTGGGGAATCTGATTGCAGTGCAACTTGTTATGTAACAGAGGATGTTTATTGCGTACACAGATAAGCACATAAAGCGGGTTTCAGAGGCTCGTTCGTGTATAGTTTATAACGTTGTCTAATTTTACTGCACCTAAATGTCAACAAAAGCTTCGGTTGACGGCACGAAGCTAGTTCGAAACCCGCTTCAAGCGTGCTCAGCCGTGCACGTAAAAACACCCACTTTGCAACGATTTTAAAGCGAAATTTAAACGTGAACAATTCATAGAGATTTGATTTGTTTCCCGTCAATGCGTTTCAATAGACGATTGTTACGTCACATGACCGCTACCTGCCGTTGCGAATAAATAAACAATTAGAAGCGCGCCACTATATAATGCATAGCGTAGCTCAAGAGCGCCACCTAACGCTGATGCTGCTTTCAGACTAAAATTAAGCGAACGAACACAAACGGTCACGTGACCACAGAGCTGTCCAGGCGCGGTGATTCCCCTTTTGTGGGACAATTTTCAAAAAAAACAGATCACGTGACCAGCTGTCAAGTCCTGAATTCGGGGAAATCCCCTCGGAAGTTTGAAATCTGGAACTGGGAGCAACAGAGGACGGTGGAAATGTAACTAAAAAAATCCGTTATTGTTCGTCCGCCAGGGGTCAGTCGAGGTCCACTTCAACTTCTTGCATGGCGGCTTTCTCCCCGCTACCGTTCGGGGGGCCATCGGTGGGAGTGGCGACCGCCGGCGCGTTCTTCGTTGCCAAGGCAACCAACTTGCTGTTCTCGGTTTGCTGACGTTGAACTTCTGATCTGATCGCCTCTAAATCTTTTTGGCTGGAAAATATTAAGCGGAAAGTCATGACGTGGTTTTCTGTGTTGAATGTTGTAGTGTAAGTGAACTCACTTGTAATACATTCAAACACCTTTTGGAAAATGTGAAGTAAGCAAAATATCTGGTATTTCGCAGACACAATGCCTCCCGGATTGTGTTTTGACAACAGTAAGTTAAAAATAAATTTCTCTATAGTCGTTTGCGAAACTTGAGACATTGATTTCATGCAAGCGGTTTCGGCCGAATTTCAAAAAGTTCGGGCCGAAAACGAAACATCGGTAAAACGGCATATTTGGCCACCCGAGACTTTGGTGCATCACTAGTATGAACCTTATTCATACAGTACAGTAGATTATGTTGATGGTTAAAAGTCTCCGGTTTGCAAAACAGAAATATTGAGACAACGGGCGACAAAAATATGTGAAAGTCAGTAAAATCAGTTCTACAGCAAACTTCACTCACCTGAGGGGAATAAATATGATGCCATTGATAACATTCATGAGGTCGAGTACGCTGTGCATGTTGGGTGGAGTTATCTGGAAAGAAAGATTTTGGTTGTAAATTGAATAAACATTAATTCTGTGTTTCGACTTATTTTATACGATAAAATAAACCCACAATTAACGTATTGAAATGACATTGTTTAAGTACTAGCAAGGAAAACTGCCTAAATCAGTGGTTCTTATACTTCTTAACCTCTTTATCACAGCCGAACCCCTCATCATATTCTTCAGCCTTTGGTCGAACCCCAACAAGTTACATCCTGGGTTTCTAACTTATTTTGTGCTTTTGACCATACGTTTTCGCTGCCAACAAAGATTCGTTGTTTTGCTGCTTACGAACAATGCGCACAGTGTTCTTTGTTACGCCAAATACAATCTAGTTTCCAATGTTTTGACATCTAGCAAATGAACTTGCAATTTTAACGACTATATACCCCTTTTGATTAAAACGTTTGCCGAGTATTTGTACTTCAAAAGACCTTCGTCGAACCCCTGACTAAGCGTTGCCGAACCCCCGAGGTTCGATCGAACCCAGGTTAAGAACTACTGGCCTATATAGACTCAAACTTGATTGTATAAAAAGACTTATTCAAACCTGTAGCGGCGGAATTGACGCAGTTGAACCGTTTTTGTAAATCTCATTCATCGTCCTCTGCAGGGTGACAGCTTGTTGTGTGAGGTGACGTAGACATTCTCCACTCTCCTTAGTCTTGTCATGATCGTCTCCAAGTTGGGTTTTGTAAAGTTTGTAAGTTTCCTTCTCATGGTTCAGCGCCTGACGGAATTCCCCTTTGCAAGAGTGGGCGCGCGCCACCAAGTGATGACTGTGGGAAAAATATACGATATTTATGGTTTTAGCCAAACTAGGTAATTATCACGTTGCATTCGGGAAAGTACATGCAAACTGCTCTATGGGCCACCGGTTGGAAAACGCTGGTTTAGCTTATACTAGTTACGTATAGCGACCTAGGAGATTTTCCAAAAACTAGTGCATTTTTTTATTGAATCGGTTTGTTGATGAGGGGCCACACTAAATAGCTTGGCGGGCCGCCTGTTGCACACCCCTGGTTTAAATCCAACTACAAATGTTCTGTTACAAATTCGTGTAAAGTTATACAAAGTACTCTTTTTTTGATTAAAAGATCTTGTAATTTTGCCAACGTTTTGCCTTCCAGCACGATGGGCATCATAAGAGCAACAATTGAAAACTGTCAGTTCAGCCAAACATCGCATGTTATTGCATAGGGGTTGAGCCACATTGCGATGTAATTTTCATGCTATGAAACTAAGATAATCCTGATATATGGAGCGCTCTAGTGGTTCACAGTTTACCTCAACGCAGCCTTTAAGCTCCCCTCTCCGTGATACTTGATGTTGATCTTAAGAGCCTCATCAAGGAATCGAAGTGAGAGATCATATTCTTGTACCCCGTGTAGAACCAAACCAATGTTGCTCTGTCACAATACGAACGATGTCAATATAACTACCCATAACGGCCATAACCTACTTAAAGCGAGTGTTTTTTTACTCTTTAGGGATCAGTCTTTGTTTTTTTCAACTTCGAAGCATAAAAATAAAGCTTTAAAAAGGTTGTAAAAATCGGGTGAGGAAATTTTCAACTCACATCCAGCAATGCGACTTCCGGATGATCGTAACCATGGACGCCTAGCAACAAGTAGCGGGCACGATACAACAGCTTGAGGGCGGCAGAGATCTTGCGCTGGGCGAAACAATAAAGTGCCAGGCTCACGTGATCACTGATCGCCGTCACGTGATCAATACCTGTCAATCAAAACGCGATTGGTGAAATTCGCCTATCTTATTATCTTTAAACACGTCTATTTTGCCACAAGACCGAAAATAGCAAAAAAATAAATCAAAAATGTCGTTATTAATTCAGTACATTTTGTGTGTTTTTTCTAAACAGTTTGTTTAAGACTAGTTCAAAAGCAAAAACTGAAAAACCCTTCCAACACTTTTCGTCATTATAATCGCAAACAATTGTATATTTGTGAGCAAACAAACACAAAAATCTTCCATTTACCGAACATTCTCTCGCTCAAGATCGCGGCTTTCTGTTGATTGCTGATCGCTTCAGCATGTTCCGACATCATATAGTTGAGTCTTGCAATATGTCGGTAACATGCTGCAATCTCTCCATGTACGGCACCGTACACATTGTTGAACAAGTTCAAAGCTTCAGTGAAAAGCTCCAATCCTTCCTTCAGGTACCCTGTCAATACATTGTGACGTCATTTACCTCTGCTGTGACGCCATTTAGGCCGATTATGACGTCATTTTTGTTAGTTGTGACGTCACTTAGACTGAATGTGACGTCATTTAAGTTGATTGTGACGTCATTCAACTTTTGTGACGTAAGCAAAGATTAGGATGTCACAAAACGTTTTAATTTTTATGCTGTTATCGCAAATTAGTCATACAATTATGATGTTATTACAGATAGGACTGCATAAAACTATGACGCAAGGTATGACGTAGTAGTTTGTTTGTGACGTAATAGTGATGTATTCCAATGATTTACCTTGTTGCACTTTGGCTTGAGCTGTTGTATAGAACTGGAAACCGTCGCTAGCTTTTGGTGCGCTGTGTTTCACTACAGGGTAAAGGTTAAGAATGTCTTCATCACTGAAAGCAGGTTTGTGGCGGTTGTCCAGCAAATAATCGCGAACTTGAACCTGAAAAAGACATGGTTGTTATGAAACAAAGGAATTGTCGAAAGGACAAAGACACTGCGACGTTAAACTATGACGACACACTTACGCATTGTTCACAATAGCTATATAACTAATCGAGTTAAAATTGTAAGCGTTTTCGAACTGGCCTTTAAAGAGGCTTCCTCTATTGTAAACTGCTATACCAGATGTTTTCATACACATTCATTTGTACAAAAACTTCGAATTCGGGCAATGTTTCGGGAAAACTAACATACCAATCGGTTATTTACTGTACAGCACAGATTATAAAAATAAAATCAATGGTGGGATTCGAACCCACGACACATAGAGGACTTTCAGGGTGAAACTTTAAATTCAGTTTGAAAACCTTACCTGAATTCCCATCATAATGCAGAAGCGGCGCAACAGCGACATCTTCTGTATGCCGTGCTTCTCAGTCAACTCGTCGACGCCATCTTCCGGCGAAATTGTGAACGCGTAATACTCGAGCGCCTCCTGGCGGATCTGGGCCCACATTATTTCAGGGGTGAGTGCGTGCCAAGGGGAAGTACCTGGGGCGGTGGTCCCACCAGATTGCGCGCGCTGTTTTCGCGCCTTTTTCTTTTTCTTGTTGCTGTGAAGGAAATAGTCCATTGAAATATAAATAATGCAAATTTGATCAATCAACTTTGTTTACAGTCAATATGCTCGGTTCTTAAGAGTTATTAGGAGCCGGAATAGTTTGAATAAGACGGGTTTGATTCGAGCCTGTCTCTGCACTCGGCCATATTATTGTCGAAATGTCAAATGCTAGACGACACTTCACTTGCAGTGTTTAAAATTCTCTAGATTGATTTAAAACTAGGTGAAAAATAAAATGACCCAAAACAATGCGTAGCCTAAGAAATCCTCCAAAGCACTGTTTCTCAATCTTCGCCACCGACGTGTTTTCTTTACTCTTTTACCCTAAACTATTCTAACCTTATTAGTTCTTCTTCAGGCAAAGTAGGAACAGGAGTTGACCAACTTCCCAGGAAACAGTTGAAAAAATGAGAAACAGCTGATGACACGCTCGACTGGTCAACCGACTGAAGGTATGCACGCATGATATGCTTGGTTGACCGCAGTATGATCTCCATGACACCGATCCTCTACACACGCCAGATTTACGTCATTAACAACGTCACCAATAGTTTTGATTTACAAATTTTAAAGCACCTGACTTATTACGGCATAATACCAGACAAATGGATGCATTTAAACCAGTGGTTCTCAAACTTTTTTATTGTCGGGGCCAAATGGTATTTTTAAGTGTGTAGGGAGCCGCAAAAAAACGAAACCTTGAGAAAATCACTAAAGAAGATTACTTTGAAAGCTAAAATAGCAATCTTTGGTGGTTTTCTGAGGTCTGGTGCGAGCCGCAAAATAAGTAGTTGGGAGCCACATGCGGCCCCGAAAACCGAGTTTGAGAACCACTGGTTTAAACCAAGAGTAAGAATTAAATGAAATTTTAACATTAAGAAAAATCAAAAGTATAAAAGACTTTATTTGTTACCTGAATATGTTGAAGTGAAGGTGTATCAGATAGAAGTTGGACGATTTTTCCGATGTATCTCACTCCTATCCCCCTCTCATGTAACGCATCAGTGAGCGACGACCCATCTGATGGTAAGGTTGTGTGCTCCAAGCAGTCCTTGATCTGTCAATCAACGTATTCAAACAATGATTAGCATTGAACTGTGATTTTCATGGGAATCGTGATGTTTGTTTACTAAAGGTTAAAAATAAAGCAGCAATATATTGAAAGCTTGTAAGCACATCCAAAACTAAATGACTTTGAAAAGGCAAAAAATTAAACACATAAAAAGCAAAAAAGGTGAAAATAAAATCTATTTTTTTAATAATTAAAGGTTTGATTTTTATCAAAATACAATTCTTTAAGTGATTTGATGAAGTTTGTTTAAACGGTACAACCGAAAATAGAACATATTTTCAAAGTAACAAAATTAGTCAATGGAATATAAACGGAACATATATATTTCGCCTATTTGGAATCTTGGAATAAAATATGCACTGAATAAATTTGTAGCTTTTACATTAGGTTAAGCTTTACGCTTTTTAAATTTTTTCAAATGGATCTTTTATGTTAGATTTCACTTTATTACAAAATCAACTCACGAAGGTTGGAATCTGTCTTGAAACAAGAAAAGCTGCAGCATCTTTAATCATCTGCTTCTGGAGTTTTGTCTCCTCTTCCGAACTTCTGCTTCCGACGGAAGTGAAAACATCCGGGTTGAACCGGATATCGAATTCCGTTTCCGAACACGAACCAACCAACCGTGACCCCGACTTCACCGCCTCCTGCTGCCATTGCGTCACTGTCGAGGTTTATGACGTCATAATGGTTCTTGTTTGTTTCGAATGAATCGTTTGTTTGACATGACAATTTGTTGCAGTTGATTAATTTATGGTGTATTAATGCGATTTTTGGTAAATAATAGTTAAATTAACAGGATATTTAGGGTAAAGTTCAAAACTTACTTTGGTTCGATTCGTTCTTTGCAATTTCTTCAAGAAACTTCTTCTCATCTTCAACTGTGAGAAGCAAATAGGCGAATGAGTTTGGTTTCGTGGAAATAATTTCAGTTTTGGCACTCAGGTTGGTAAAAAAACTTGTGGTTTAATTGATTAACCTTAATGTCGTGGCAATGAATTCTGCTTACATATAAAGGCTAAGGATGAAAGTTTGCAACTTGAAATAAAATTTCCCTAAAAGGTTTAAGAGTCTGTATCATGTATCAACAGGCAAGAAAAATACATTACTTGGTTCTGCTGATGCTTCATTCTGTAGTTTTTTGTCTCTTGCCGCTTTGTTTCTGAAGCTCACAATTTGACTCGCGCAGTGACGCATAAATATCACGTATCTGTGTGAAAATAACATGGTATCAAAACAATTCAAATATGCCTCTACGCTCCACACATTTTTTAACCAAAGCTTATTTAAGTATCACTTGGTTGATAATTTTAAAACACTTGTAATTACGCAGAAACATGCAGTTGTTAAATTTCCTTTTTTTAACATAATCCATTGTTCAAATACAGCAATTTTAGCAAATAGTGGCAAAATGTTGAAACTTATACAAAGTCGCAACTTGGAAACAACTTAGGTTTGAACAAAAGTAAAACGGCAGCAATAAAAATAGAACATCAACGTATTTTCCAACTTACAGGTGATCTACATATGATTCAACCAATTCCGGTCGCAAAGTTGCCAGTCTGTGTCTGTGGGGTTGGGGAAATCCCAGTTGGGTGCATTCCTGAGGCAGGGGTTCGTCGTCCATGGGTAGGAAGTTTACATCCGGTGGGAAGGTCTTCAGAAGGTCAAGTATGTAGTGACGTTGGTCGTTGCCTGGTAACGGATACCGTTTTAATGATCGATTCTATTTGAATAAGGAAATAAAATCAAGAAACTTGGTTTGTAAAATTCAAGTTTATCATCAAAAATCCTGGTAAACATCGTCTTACTGGAGGTTTTGTTTTGATAAAACTACTTTTCAAGACCAAGTGGTTCTTGAAGGTCATGAATCCCACGAACAATTGATAAAAGTCAATGTCATGAAACCCAATTTCAATCTGTCGTCACTAAAGCATTGTTACGTAACAAGAGAATACGAGTTGATTGACAGGAGAGTGAAGTGT
Source organism: Phallusia mammillata (assembly GCF_965637545.1). Taxonomy (NCBI): domain Eukaryota; kingdom Metazoa; phylum Chordata; class Ascidiacea; order Phlebobranchia; family Ascidiidae; genus Phallusia; species Phallusia mammillata. Next base: position 24,001,295 of record NC_137258.1, on the reverse strand, counting down.
ATTGAAGACTGCACACACAAGTTAATCGTGAATAGTGTCAATATATATCTTTCCATAAGTTTGAAAACACCAACTTACCAATAATTCCTTTACATTCGAGTGACGAATGAAGTTCCACGGATTTATCTTCGTCTCCGCATTGTATGTGATGTGGAAGCACATGGAGGGCTTTGGTGGTTTTCGACAAAAGTTCTGTGTACTTTGCGTGCGTCTGTGCTGTCTTGCCGAAGTCGATGGAGCCGTACACCACACTCTGCTCCTGTTCGCGTTCCAGAATACCTGAAAGTGCGTATGTCGTCACAGTGGGTTTGTTCCAAAATGCTTAAACAACATAAAACGTCCACAGTATATTGTCAGGTAGGATTAACGAAATGTTTTGTCTGATTTGGAATGAAATAGAATATTAAAGGGTTTGTTTATTTGGGGTAAAATAATTTCCTTTTTTTTCCAAATATGCAAACAAAAAACAAAGTGAGTTTTGAAAAAAGGGTTGAGAATCCCATTAATCTTTCATCCAAGAATTCAGTTAACAATAAAATAAACAATATATCCAGCTTAACGTATATAAGTGTGCGTAATTTGGGTTGGAAAACACCCATAAACAGAAGAGCAAAATAAACCAAACAAAGCTCGCTGTTACAACACAAACTCAACGAACTATGACGATTCAAGTCTCTTATGACGTAACAGTCATAAATAACTGTGAAGGGTTTCGTAACACATACGATCTATAAAAAGTTGCAGTACGAGACCTAGATTTAATCTGTCGTCACCATAAGATTCTTACATAACAAGAGAATTATCTGTCGTCACTACAACAGTGTTACGTAACAAGAGATTAGGACACAGAAGAGTTTTTTTAATTATCTTAGAGCCTGTAACACTCGTCACAAAATATGTAAAAAAAACACAAACTTGCCATGAACATGAATAAACTGTTGCTTCCAGGCATATTGTATCAATAAAATTTTTAGCTCTTCCCGCAGTGTTTTATTAAAGTATGCCAACGTTTCTGAAGGTGTTGCCCTCATGAAGGTGTCTCGTATGAGACGTCGAAACGTTGACATGCTTTAATAAAAACTGCTGGAAGAGCTAAACATTTTGTTGCCATGATTATGATACTACAGTTGTGATTTGGGGATAGGGGACTTTTATACCAGACTTGTGAAGTAATCAATATAAGATTGAATCGTTCAGCTTTACAACACAACACATCTAAGTGTAGAAAAATGGTTATGGGCCAGTTTACGTATTCCAAACGTCTGTATTTAGGGACGCAAGACTGCCTGTTTGCGTGGGAATGGGACATAGCTAAACAGGGAGTAACCATTGTGTCATGTTTTTACACCTAGCTTCAAGTGGTCATTATGTCTTAGTCGATGCCACTTAACAATCGTCACTACAGATGCAACAATTCAGTTATTGTTTATACAACTGACATTTATAACGTCACAGTGCCGGGTGATAATGACGTCATAAACAAGCTTTTGTTGCATTTCGAATAAAACTGTATTGTTGCATATAATTGTGCATGTAAAGTTGTTTTAGAAAACAAAATGTGTAGTTATAAAAAATTAAAAAGGGCTAAACACAAAGGTGTAACATACCAGACTGATTTGAATCCATTTTTAAACGTAATTTAAGTTTAATTTTTTTTTACGTTTTGGACCCGCTGGGTCAATCGGGGTCAAACTTTAGTTTAAGACATAGGTGGGCAACCTTTTTGCATGCGCGGGTCAAAAAGCAGTGTTATATTGAGGAGGTGGGCCGCAACGATGGTCATGCAATAACATAGCAGTGCTAGGCAAATTTGCACACGTAATGATTTTGTCTTTGTATGTAACAATGCCTATTCTTAGTAATAAACTAATAACTATCAATGATTAATGTGACAATTCTTTGGTATAAAAATGGGCTTCAACGCGTACATTTCGTCCGGCCGTTCAAAATTAAATGTGAGTCGCGGGCCGCTCAAAAGTTACCCGCGGGCCGTAGGTTGCCCACCCCTGCTTTAGGAGGATCAACTTTAAATAAATAACCAGCATGTGTGAAAACTTAAATAAATTTAAAGCACTCTTTCTTGACCAAAAGTTGGTACAAACCAGCGTAACTGAAGGAACCCATAATCATTAGTTTGAAATGTTAAACTTTCAAGCAATAAGCAATAACGATCAGAAATGCCAGACAACAACGCCTTTGACACGCCCCATTTAAGCAACCAATCACAAAAGCGCGACGCGTCAAGGACGGACTTTGAAACCACGATGTTTTTGAGATTGCGTAATCTTAACTGTCAGCACTGGAGTGGGAAGCCGTAGTACGAAAACGAAATTGGGTCGTTATTTAGTGCCAAGGAAAAAAAACACTGGTATCAAGTGGAAAATGTCGAATTACTTAAAAAAAATAATGGAGGATTAAAGATTTTAACGAAATTAAAGTTACAATATACACGCATCTGTTTATAAACTTGATGATGAAAACAACGACCCAAATAGACGTAAAATGCGAAATGCTCTATAATCATCACTGATGATGGCATTAGCAAAGTTTGAATATAAAGCATGTCGCTTTTTACGTTTATTTGGGCCGTTATAATCATTGTTAAACTTAAAAGCGTTTGAAAGCATACACAAAAAAGTCAACATAAAATGCAAAAAATGCCCAGTAAGATATAAAATGCGTGCAAAACAAATAATGTTACATTCAAAAGACTTTGTATTCACAATAGAAAATGCTAAAGTAAAAAATCTTTACCAAATAATTTAACCTTATTTAAAAGAACACAATTAATAACTTTGTGTTTTGCATTCACACACAGACAACCTACCTGGTATAATGGACTGGGCAGTCACCCTGTAGCCTCTATAATCCACCACAACTGTTCCCAGTGTATGTAATCCCTCTATATCGAGGGTGTTGTAAGCTTTGACACCCGCCAGATCGGCACATGGAGCATAAAACGCAGCGTGGTTCCCGCCAAAATCTTTGTAGTGATCGCGAACGTCGAAGCCAAGGCTGTATGACGTCACAATGCACGTGTTAAAGAAACAGTAAGTTTTGAAGGTGTTTTAGAGCGTTTTTGCCCCAATGGTAAAATAAAATGCTAGTTTGAATGTAAGGAGGACCAACATTTAAGGTAATCACCTAAAGAAGACGTTGTTCCAGATGTACATTCTCATGTTCCGGGCATCCCCAGGATTGATCGCCATCACGTTGCCATCGACAACCATCATAGCACCTCTAGTGGCAGCTGCTACGAAGTCACTGTGCACCTGAAATGTGAAAAAAGTGAATCCACTGGCAAAACAACTTTCCACAAACATAACAGTTATTTTAAAATCTTGTAACTTTTTTAGATAATTTGTTTTAGTAAAAGTATTAGTTTCAATTTTTGAGATGTGTTCAAAATGCCGGTCGTCAAAAATTGCACACTTGTTTTCGGTAAACAAATTGTTGTATACATCGTGCACTGTACTGCGCGCATTCAGTATTATTTACCCTGATGAAGGCGACCTGTATAGGACGTCGAAACGTCGGAATAAAAATACATTTGCCAGAAGAGCTATAAAGTTGATATTGTTGTACTAGTAAAAAAGTTTTACCTACAATGCAAAAGTCACATATGACAAACAACAAAAGTCCCAAGGAGTTAACAATAAATATATCCTTAGTGTAGTAAACGACGCCGTAAAAGTTTAACTTAATTCCATTTACAGCTCATAAACCGAACAAAGAGTGCGTGTGTTCTGTGTCATTCCAACAGTTAACATTTCACACCACTAACCACGAGGAAGGTGGGAAAGTCGTGAAAATTAACGACTGAACGATTGAGATAAAGGGCTGGCAATTATTAACCTGCAAGTTTACGCACAATGCCCTTTTTCTGCAACGTGGGCAGAATGTGTCGGAGGGTTCGGGGACAAAGTTTGTTCGCTGTCTGAACAAAATCACGTCCAATGAGCAAATTTGACCTCTCTCTCCTGAGGTTTTAACGATATTTAAGCTGGGATTTTTGCGTTTTGGAAACCATGGATAATGTTGAACTTTCTAAAATAAATATTAAATTTATAAAACTTTTATTATTTCTTGGGACTCAACTTAAAAACACGATGGGAACGTTGTTTTGTTATCTTATTAAAGTTAAGAAATAGATGAAGTGCAATGTAATATTTTAATGCCCACTTAATAAATCTAAAACATATTATTAAACATAAAACTATTAGAAGAAAAAGTGGAGTAGAAATTAAACCTCTATTTAACAGACGTCGCAAAAATTTCGCTTGTCATTAAACATACAACATGAATTTGCCAAACACGTCTGTTTACTGTCTATTACGATAGGTAACATATTATTACATAGTATCATCGCATATATCTTTACAACATCATTAAGTTAAATTTAAGTTCGTCACAAGTGTATTTAGCTGTTGATGAATTTGCACACTAACTGGTAATTTCAACACGTGCAATTAGCATAGAGTGAAACGTTGTGGCAGACATATAACGTGTACCACGTGGTAAAGACCAGCAGCGTGTCGCCCTGCTAGCACGAGACCGCACAAATCATTTCAACACGCGTCCCAGTTAGAATTTTGTCAGGGTGACGAACCGGTATCACTGTTGCTATGCGACCAACCACGTGTCTTCTCGCGAAACTAATTAAATTGCGAATACTTCAATCGAGAAATACCGACAAGAAGCGGCTAGAAGTGATCACGAAAATCGTTAACTTTTCAATGCAGAAAAATATGTTTGTCAAACAAATTCCAGAATAATATCATTTTATGTGCCATGCCATTCACACAAGCTTCCGAGTACATTAGATGACCTACATATCAATTCTTGGTGGATGTTGAATCTTGTTTTACACGCAACACGGATTTTTCTTGTGCGCTGACAATATGTAAGTACTGCGCAATCGTACAGACAACAGTAAACAACCCAAATGTCCCGTAAAATCCATTTAGTGCTAGGCAGTAGGTATGACAACTTATAATTTGAAAACAGAGCTATTAAACTTTTTCACATTCTCACTAACATCAGATGTTAAAAAATAAAGACGCATACAATTTATTTTGTGACACACAATTTTACTCCCCCAAAGCACAAAGTTTCAAAAACTGGAACACATCAAGTTAGCAAAGGGGGTTAAACAGAGACGCCAATAGTTACATAAAACGACTGGGTGATATCTGATACGCCTAGCCACCCTGTGTTAAGTGTCAGGAGAGAGAGGAACTGGTCCCAATCAGGAAAAGGAATAAGACTTTCTGTATGTCCCAGTTTGACTTGTGTGGTATATGTATAAGTTTTGCCTAAAGTTTGCATAACAACTAAAGTTGAAGCTATTTTTTTTCTCTTATGTTGGTCATTCAAAATATGAAATATGCGCTTCTGCAAAACTTTTAGAAATTTTTGCAATTTGCAATTAATTTATCTACTGATACTTTTGCAAAAGCACTGGTCAGATTGTGATTAGAGGATACAATGTTTAATAATCATCTCATTAATCAGCGAACTTTCATTTTTCAGGTAATTTGATGCCAGTTGTAGGAAACATGTCATTCCTGCACGCTTGACAAATTTACCATATCCGATAACAAGAAATGTTTTAAAGTCCGTACTTTGTTGTATTATGAGCATGTTGTAAGCACTCAGACTGCATTGCAATTGTTGTGCTTCGCAGAAACACCAAAACTTCCAAATACAATAATTTGTTTCTTTATTTCTTTAGAATTTACATCTTAAAATGAACTTGAAAATGGTACCATTTCCTTTAATCTGGTTTGGTGATACCTTTAAAGCTATTAATAATAAAAATGACTAAACCAAGTCACAACTACATGAAAACCCACCTTAAACATTGCTCTTTCCCTCAGTAATCTTTCAGGTAAAGAATTTCGAGGAAGTTCTCGCGTTGCTGCCAACTCCTCGTTCCAATCTCGAGTTTGCTATAAAAGTTGGAAAAAACATTAAAAACGGCAAAAAAACTAATGTTCAATGTTATCTCGTAATTTATTACAGAATTGATTTTACTTGCCAGCGCACAGAAATTGGTTCAGAAAAAAAAGAACAGAAAATTATTGTGATCAAAACAGTGGCTTAAACTGCTGTTCAACAGAATTTGATTACATAGCAAAAGTTTATGATAATGTACTTGCTTTATTTATAGTATTACTTATAAATACCATAAGAGTACTAGTAAGAACTTAATTAATATTGCCACTTTTAACACAATGTATAGTACAACTGTTAAATATTTTAAATTTAGCAGTTTGTCACAACACAAAAAATGATTTTATTGCACCTGTCCAGGAATGTGCTCCTCGAGTAAAAGTCGAGAACTGAACGCGTCTTCGGCTCGTACGTGATCAACGTGGTGATCCATGACCGGTGCGCACCAAGAATAAACCTAAAAATATACAAAGTTAAACAATGATTGTCAAACAGCAAAGTAGAAGCCGTTTTAATAAGAACAATATTTCTATCGAAAGCATAAATGTAACAATTGCTACTGGTGGTTATTATAACGTTATTGTAAACATTTTTTTCGTTATAATGGAGATAGTTCAGTTGAATCAGTGTATTGAAGTTAAGGAAGTGTAAAACTAGGGCAAGGATAAGTACGGTATTTACTAAGCCGTGGCTTATATTGTTTTTTGTTCCCGTTGTTTGTGCGTTTGTCTCAGAAAGATGTATTATGAAACAATAGTATCAAAAATTCCAGCGTGCGGCTTACAATCGAGTAAATGCAGTATCAAGATTTCAGTTTATCTTACAATATGCTTTTGTGCAAGCTTTTTAAAATGTTTCAGTGCTATATGTTCCTGTAACAAAAATGCAAAATTGACTCTTTTCAACCAAAAATAAAATCAGAAAGTAACTTCTATAAGACTTGTACAAACATGTAAATAAAATCTGGTGAAACAGGTTGTTTGTATTCACACCTGGAAAGGAGTAGCGATTCTTTCGAACGGATGTCGACTAAACCGCTTTTTGTTCAAAGTAGAAAAGTTTCGTTTGAAAACTGGAGAAATTTGTCCGAGAAGATCGATAAGAGAATGACATTGGTGGGTTCCCTGGGCTGGTTTCGGGTTAAAATTCTCCATGTCGCTTCTGAAATTAAATATAATGTGAAAATATGTTCTAAAATAAAGACATTTAAAAAGTAAAAAAAATCTGGTGAGTGATATACACAATTTTGACTGATATGAACTTTAAACTGCCACAGCTTAAAAAGTTTTTGTTTTTTTTTACTTAAAAAGCAGTGGACCAGGGATTGAATCCCTAAGAAATTAAACTGAACATGTAATTAAAAAAATTGTCTAAAAACAAACATTTTTTTTTAAATATCCTGGTTAGAAATCATCAAACAAAATGTTTAGGTCATTTGAATGTGCATTATAGTCACATATACAGTAATGTACATTTTTAAGTAACCAATGCTCTAAACTTAACGCACTGGTTTACGTAAAATCCTCGATGACTTGCTGTGATGTGGAATCGCTTCTGTTCCATTGTGACAGCATAAAGATAGAAAAGATCGCCGTGCAACTTGCGATTGCCGGGCGGAGGATTCCAAACGCTCATTGACAAAACTTTTACGCATAGGTTGTTCTACAGAAAAAATCAACAAAAATTGATAATAGCTAAGGTGGGCATTCCCACAGACTGTCCTAAAAAAGGCAAAACAACATGCCCTAAAGTTAAGCAGGTAAAAAAAACTTCTCAAACATCACCATTTAACTTTTTTGGTAACTGGGATAAACCTTTAAGCCAGTGGTTCTCAACCTTTCGTGGACTGTGGCCCCCAACCTTTCGTGGACTGTGTAAAAGTAACTTTTTGACCTCATGGCCCCTTTCAAGTAACCCTGTAGGACCTGTGGCCCCCTCAAAACATGTAGATGGCAATCTCGTGTTGGAATTCGGTACTAACTTCGGCTAACAGGTCGAATAGAATAAACAAGAATCCTTAATTGTGAAAAACCTCAATATAGAAAAATAGTATGTGAAATAGTCGATTAAATTAAGGAATAAAGTTAAAAAGGAAATGGCTTTTAGTGGGTGTTTCTGGAAATCTACACCAAATCTTTAAAACTTTGAAAAGAACAAACATGAATGTGTTTGTTGCTTTTACTTTTTCAGGTATTTTTTGACCAACAATAATCTTTCCATGATTGCTAGCTGACCTTGGTTGGCTCTTTAGGTACTGGATGCAAAGGTGACAAAATACGATCTTTGCAGCCGGGCATGATGCAATCGGGAGGAGTGCAATCAACCGACTCAAGCTGCTGCTCTTGTGTTCGTGCTTGCTTTTTCCGTTTCGCTGGACTGTCGGGTGCCGTGGCGATGGTTTTTGAATTTCCATTGCTGCTCTCGGCAGTCGTGGTTGTAGGTGAGTCGGGCGTGCTCGAACCACTAGTGGCAACGCTGAGTAAATCTGTGGTGGAATTTGGAACTGGGTAAACTACAGAAAACACCCGCCACCAAAAATGATAAGGTCACCAAAATAAAAGGAACAGAAATGAATTTTTACCCAAATAATTACCAATTGTTTGTCAACTTTATCATAACAAACATATTTACACTTCAAAAGGTAAATGAAAGACAGGAATGAAAAAGTAATTTGATTGAAACACAACTGACAAAAATCTTATTTATTTTTAACATATATATATATGGCATAAAAACAATAAGAGAAAAAACTTTCACAGCTCTGTACAGATAATACTGAATAATTTAGAAAGATCTTGGTCTTGTTTGTTAAACACTTGTACAACATGGAAATTAGGTATTTTGTATCATGTAAACATGATTATCTGGATCCTAAACAAACAACTACTAACCTAGTAACTGATTGTAAATTATTAATTTGAAATGATTTAGGAGCAGGTTATTAAAACCTCAAATGTAGTAATACTATATTTATTACCGAACTGTCACAATATTTACATATATTAGGGTTTGAATTTGTGCAAAAATGATGTTAGAAACCTGTGTTAAAAACATACTTTGGCAGCTAATAAATAGAACACACTACATGTGGTTAGCATTCCCAGTTGCACATTTTTTTGAACCATCTTTTAGGTGTATATATATCTAATCTTCACTGGAATATCAGCTATTATATTTATATATTTACATTTTTAAAGCATACATATATGTACATACAGATGCACGTTGGATGCATTTTAGGCTAATCACCTGCGGTTATATCTCCCTCCGTTACAACATTTATGTACGATAAACTGCTACAGTCGCAGCCGTTGTACGCATCAACGTAATCCGTCGAATGAAGAAGTTCTCGAACATGTCGAAAGTGTAAACGCGCATCACGAACGCTGTACGGCTCTAGAATGGAAACAACATTTAAAGGTTTTGTATCAATGAGGGTTAATTAACTACGAAGCACACTAATTACACACTACATAGTCGGTCATATAGTCAGGTGAAAGTCTATGTAAGAACCTGTTTAATGTAACCCCAAAAGGACCTTATTCAAACCTACACAATGTTAGTCTTTTTGCAAACAAATCCAGGTTTGTGTTTTAATAATTACAGCGCTATAAAATCACAGCATATTTTCATTATAAACAACCTAAAATTTACATAAGAACCTGAAATTACCGAATAATAACCCAGTTATTTGTTTTTATTACACATAACTTAGCCTATAAACCTAAATTAAATACCTTCAATGACTTTTATTTCGGAGCCCTCTTTCAAGCCTTCGACACTTTTCAGTTCAGAAAAGTTGTCAAGGGTGTTTCCATTAAACTGAAGTGAGAAGCTCGTTCGATGACAAGTATCTTCACGGTCCATTAAAAGCTGATGAAGTTCTTGGACCATTTCTTGTGGGGAAACCTTTATAGAAAAGACATTAAATAAGAAATGACACTTAATTGTGCAGCCTGAGGTTTAGATTTGAATACATTATTGAACTTTGCATGAAGCAAAATACCAAAATTGATGCAATGCTAAAAGTTTGCACCCAGATTAAAAGTGCACAACAGGCAGCAATACAGCAATGCACATGTGCTTTGAAATATATGCATCATACTTTTTAACCACATGTACTCAAGGATGTGCAAAAAAAACAAAAACAAAACTAGATATTTGGCCCCTGAAACTGGTTTAGAATGAGCAAACAACTTTTTGGGTTGATAAAAAAGAGGTTTCTATATTACAATGGTTGAATATGTTACATATGTAGTCTAAATGAACATACCTACAAAGTGGTCAGCAATAAGGAAAAAATTGTGCACCCTTTGTTCAGATTCAGAACTAAACTTGTTTTCGTAAAAAAGCCAATAGGATTTGTTTTTTGTCACAAGTGTTAATCTTTTCTACTTTTGCAAGTCAAGTGTGTAATGGTTTCCCCAAAGCAGACAGTTTTACAGTTAGAACACAACGCTTGAAAGGGTGTTTTATTTCAATCACTTTTTTCCAGTTGCTTTGTTGCAACAAAGCTCAGTCACCGGTAAACAATTACTCATTATTTCCAAATAAAAGAAGACAGAGTCTTTGCTTGGATAAAGTTACAAGGCAAAGAATGAGACGAAAATCACCAAACCACCTTTTTTATCCGTTACTTTTTGTGTGAACCAAGATGACACAGTAAAAACCTAGTATGACTAACTGTACTTTAATGTTTGTTATCTCTAGGTTGCATGGAGCTGTTGGCAATGCATTTTTTAAAACAGTTACATTGTAAAAATTTAAATACAATATAGTTTACTTTCAGAATTTGAATGTATTATCAGTTGCATTGCATAGTGCGCAATCTAAAAACACACTTCAGAACTTTGCCTTGCATTTATTGACTATCTGTAGGTAAACACATCTTGCAGCAAGGGACAATGCTTTCTTAGGTGGTCAAATACATCACAATAATTGCACAATTTTAACGTGGAGATAATTTTGTAACCAACTAACCTGAATGTCAAAAACTTCAGTTCCTGGGGCGTTTATTTTCACGGTAAAAAGGCTTTCTTGGACAACAATCAACTCTTGTTCTTTATTACCCTTTTCACTTGAGCTGTTTGCGATCTGTTTTTCAGAGGAGTCTTCGGACTTCCCGTTGTTCGCCTGGCTCCGAGCATTTTCTTCGGATGCGGGATCATCGTCACTGTGAATTGCTGAGTCATCAGACTCTTGCCGACTCACATCGCTGCCTGAATCACATTTTGAAGTCTTCGAAGCCTCCAAAGTAGCTGGAACTTCAGGACTGATATCTAAGAAAAAATCATTTAAAAATTAAACACAAATAACACTAACGACTAGTGGTGGGGTTCAGCCGGTTCGCACTGGTTCTATAGAACCGTCTCACGAAATTTTATGAGATCAGCGAACCAGTTAGTTAACTGTCAATGGACTTTTTGTAACAGAACCGGCTGACAAATATGACTTTTGTGATAGAACCGGCTGACAAAAAATTTGAATCCCAGCCCTGCTGACGACACTAATTAACGTTTGTTACATGCCTAAACAAATATTTTACATGATAATTATTTAATTGTCGTTTTATTAAAAAAAATTAATGAAACAAAGCTTAAATAGTTTTGCAGTAAAAAAAATGCTTAACAGTTCATGTGTATCCGGGTCAAACATTAAAACATGTTTGCACAAGAAATTGAGAACCCTTCGATTAAGCAAACATTGGCTTCTCTGCTATCTAGCAGTACACAAAGGTCATTCGATAAAAAAAAAACTACCAGGCTGTAATACCAAACTAAATCCACTAAAAAAAAGTATAATGCAATGAACAACAGATTCCATTGCTTAAAAGCAACAATTTTTGAAGACTAGACATTATGAATTTGGCTAAAAAGCAATTAAAACAATTTGTTGCAACTATTACCTGGTATTTTTGTATCTCCCTCTGGTACTTTTGCATGAAGAGTCATATTCAAAATGAACCAGAAACTGCTGTAATCATAAATTACCAAACCAAATGCAATCTTTGTAATTAACAAACACAGTTCCTTTAACAAATTTGCTGGTATATACCAATCCTATGCAGTTCTGTAAAATACAATAAAAGAACAAAAAATATTGACATGTTTTTAAATAAGGCGCCAGCATGGTGCACGTGCTAATAAGTTACGTGCTGAAAATTATATTACCGGTCTGTTTCCGCAATTTCATTACACCACTAATAGTGCAAGGCTGAAAGCCTCTCAACCGTCTCCTCCAGCGCTCGCTAACGCCGGGTCACCTTGAGAATGGAAAAAAACACGTGTGCCCCGCGGAATCAGCTGACGTACTCGAGCAAATAGCGCAAGAACACACCACAGCGCGCGAGCTATAGCGGAGGAACACACAATTCGCGACGCCGGGAAAAATGGCAACGCTTCAAAACTTGCTGTGCCTGTCCAGAACATTATCACGTTCTCAAGTACAGCAGGTAAAGGAAGCAAAACTTGTTTCAAACTCCATTTATTTTGTTGGTATTTTCATTACAAGAGCTAATGTGCTTTATTTCAGCCATAAGTTCTTGCTATTTTGCCAAAACGCGATTTCCTTGCGGCAATTTCCAGAATTCGCCGGCCTGGTAGATGGCAATTACACCTCGGCCTAGCCTGCCTGGTCGTTCGTCTGCACTAACACAATGTTGCCAGTTTAAAGAGCAAACTGCTTGACCTGTAAGCACAGACAATTTGTGCTAACTCTGCAAGTAAACCGGAAAACTGACAAATTTTATTCTAGACGGATTTGCATGTCGTTTTTGATGTGATGCTGCTGAAAAAACTGACATGTTATCAAGTGCGCAGCAGGCACTTGTGCAAAAATAGGTATTTTTTCACTGCGCACCCTCGATGACTTAGCATTTGATGACGCCATGAGGCAGGTTGTTACATAACGATTTCATCAGCTTTTTTGGCCACGCCGCCTTCACACGTGATCCATTGGTTTTGTGGCGCCATTGTTACGTCATAGCGCGCGTCACCAAACCTGTTTTGGGCCTCCGTTAGTCTTTCAGAAACCAAGTGTTGAAAGAAATAATTGCCACACAACCAGCATGTACTTAATCTACACCAAAGTTTTTAGTCTAAAGTTTAGACTCTAAACCCCGTTAAGCTATCGAAATGACCTTTTGAACTACGTTATGTAACATACCGCAGTGCAACACTGCAACGGAATGCAGCTTTAATCAATAATTTGCATTTCAGATAGATTAACGGACTGTTATTGATCCGTTATTCTGTTACACAACTGTAATCTAATAATTGACAAATATTTGAGTAGCTACAATTTTTTTCGGTAAATTCCGTCAAAACTGCAAAGCAACGTAAACATTTTAAATGCAGTTTGTCAGAATATACTGAGCTGAGACTGATGCCGTTCTCTTTTGTCAATGAATGAACGCCATCATTTATCAGTTCTCCCCCAAAAAAGTTTGCAGCCCTACAAGCAATCATATGAACTATTAATGCTTAGTACTTGGTAGTAGCCTATGGTATCAGTTGCAATCTTGGTTTTGGTGGTTTACTGCTTTTGTTTTGAAGTTTGTTGCAAATTTTTAAATTTTTTTTTTACAAATACCGGTATACGCACAAAATTCAGTTTAAATGATGTCCGATCCATTTTAAATGAGGTATGTCGAAATTTGTAGTGTGTAAAAAAAACGTTTATGACAGATAGCATCAAGACAAAAATTTAGTTAGCATAATTTTTTAACATATTTTCCGTTTTTAAGTCAGCCTACCTTTTTACCACATTTTTACTTTTTTAAGTCAGCCTACTATTTCCATATTTTCCTTTTTTTAGTTAGTCTACTTTTTGCCTCATATTTTAGCCTGCTTGTTCACCTTTATGCTTAAAAAAGGCAGATGTTGTCAACCAGGAGTAAATTTACCCGGTGATGGGATCCAGCCGGTTCGCACCGGTCCTATAGAACCGTCTCACGAAATTTTATGAGATCAGCAAACCAGGTAAGCATTACTGGCTACTGTCACTGGAAATATGACTTAGCCTACAGGTAAAATTTGACAAAATTGGGGTGTTAAAAAATGCGAAACTCAAGTGTCAGTGTGCAAAAAACTGTAGCGGGAAATGAAAGCCACTTTTCGCATCCTACGAAGAATAAACAAGGTTTTTGAAATTCCTTTCACGTTTTTTTTGAATTCCTTTCACGGTTTCGTTTTCAAGTTTTTAGACTATGTGACAAAAGTAAAAGGATGTGTGATGAAAGGAATAGATCTAGACGTCTTTCCTGTACGCAAGTGGTTGCCTCTACAGTTCTGTTGAATCAGTTTCTTGCGGAAGTGTGTAAGTCTTCCGACAGGGGTGGTTCTGCTGAAACTGGAATTTAGTTATAGTTTACACTGGGAAAGGGGGTCACCAAAATGAATCCGATACAATTTGCTCGAAAACTAACCCAAAACACAACTGTTAACACCTAAATCAGGGGTGGGCAACCTGCGGCCCTTCATTAAAGCTTGTACGGCCAGCAGGTACGCTTGGATTTCAAAAGTACTGGCAAACAAGTCCAATTATTACATATTTTTAGCTGATTAAAGCGCCTGATGCTAGTTTTCTGCGATCTGGCAAAATGTGGCTAGAATCAAATACGAATTATACTTGTAGTTAAGCAAATTTGATAAGAAACAAAGCAAAATCACTTTGTGTGATGCACATGTGCGGCCCTCGATCCAATTTTGACATTTATAATCGGCCCTACAGTAACAAAGGTTGCCCACCCCTGGCTTAAATGTTTGTCCAGAGTGCTATCGATATCAGAAAACCTCTGTAACATCGATTATTCAGCAGAGATAAACACTCGGTTACTCGGCCCAGTGCCGGTCCGCGAAGGGTTCGTTACCGGGCCGCAGAAAACTTTCTCAAGTTTCACATTGAATTAAAGTTGTAATAACTGTAATTAGTGTTTAGTGTTAAACATTTGTGGTTGTTAAAGGCCGGTCCGCGATAAAAAATTCAGTTTCAAACCGGTCCGCAGTGCAAAAAATGGTTGCCGACCCCTATGGTCTAAAAGACAACTGTTAACACCTAAATGTTCGTTAAACGTATTATTGAAGCGTGAAGAAACCTGTTAAAGAGATTATCTGTTTTGCTCACGTTTGTAAATGACAGATAACTTTAATTGTTTACAATTTATCATTTACACAACTTTAAAATTTTAATTGAAATATATTTTCGGTTGCGCAAACTCCCAGCACGGAAAAATCAATTTCGATATCAAACAAACATGTCTGAAGAAAATAATCCGTTAAAAGTACTCCAGAATACGAACAAAAATACATCATTTGGGCAGTGCCGGTCGCATAACAAGTTTCTGTATTTCATTAACAGCCGCAAGTGAGTCCTAGAAGCCGAACATGTGTGTCTACTTGGTTTGTATAGAATAAAATTTATGTTTCTGTTTGGAAACAAGCAATTATTTTTACAACATTTTTTGAAGTCCAACGTCTAGCGAGAGAATTTTTTTATCAATCACCAGTTATATATGCTTTTCATTTTGTATGTACAGGGGGAATTAGGTTCAGCACCTCTGCAGACTTTGTCTATAATTTCGACTTTATCCCCCCGTCTATTGAAACACCGGTGACGCAAGTCACGTGGTGTTTGTGACGTAACGTCCGGCCTGTTTGTTGCCATCAATGTGCGTGTGTGACGTCACAACGTGGCGTTCGATCAGCGGTTGTTGATGTTTTCATGTCTGCACTAAAAATATTGGCAAGGTGTCAATTTGATAGTAAAAAGAAGCATTGTGGAATAAAGCTGTTTAATTCGATGCTCCAGAAATGGGCAAATCAGTTTAAAGACAGTAAAACTACCGTCGGTATATCTGTAAAGCAAAACTGTTGAATCAGAAAATAGAGAAATAAATTTCACATTTCAGGGAAGCTAGCATCAGATTATGTGTAAATGTACACACAACTTGTGGAGAATAAAGTAAAAACATTGCCTAAAATCCGTGGTAACCTTCAAATTTTTGCCAACCGGTTCTATCACAAAAGTCATATTTTTCAGCCGGTTCTGTTACAAAAAGTCCATTGACAGTAACCAGTAATGCTAACCGGTTCGCTGATCTCATAAAATTTCGTGAGACGGTTCTATAGAATCCCACCACTGCCTAAAATCAAACTAAACGAATGCAGTGGTTGTATATCAAAGTAACTTGCAATTAGTTAGTTAAAGTCTAGTTTTATTAGATGCAAGAAGCTATCGAAATTCGAAACTTAAATGCTTATACTTTCAATCATTAACAAAAGCTGTCGTATTGTTAACATATACAAGACAATGGATATTTGTCTGAATAGTAAGTGAATCGAAAGTTACATCACAATGGCTACTGTGAGGTTAGAAAATAACAGTGACAGTACAATGAACCGATTGTTAGCTGGCTACCATTATCTATTTTTCAGTTTGTGCAAGCAATGTATGCCTTAGATTGCATGCTGCAGCACAGAAGTATGAGTTTATTAGATAACGTTTCAGTAATACGTGTTTTTCGCATTTTTGTTTTAGCAACTGGTTCGAGAATTTCGTTTTATAACTTATTGTTTGAGCTGTTTTAACGTTTGTGATGTCACTATAGTGTCGAATAATTATGTTTCATTGTCAATAATTAAAAACTAATTGGGTTTAAATTTGTCTCATCGATTTAAATCACCAGTAATAACTGAATATTAGCTTTATGAATGACAGCATGAGTAAAAATACATTTGCAAGGGTATTGAATGCCAAAGGATACAGTGGTTCTTACACAGTGAGGAATTTTAAACTTCAGAAAAGGAATTTACGAATGTTTGGATAGCTAAGTGAGAAATTTGTCAAAATAGTTGTGTACTGTTGCGCTAAAATCCTTCAGCAATTTATAGTTGCTGTAATTAGTATATGAATACTTGATGTCACATATTGTTCAAGTCTAAGACCAACACTTCAAACATACATTTTATGCACGTTATGTTTTAAAACCTGCAGATATTAACCTAACAATTTATTACAGTGGTGCTAAAAAATTGACTTCTATTTTGGCAACATATAAGTTTTATTGGGAGTTATTATACTCAACAGTAATATATGTATTCTGTGTAAATTCATTGATTGATTCTGGTACTCGGAAACTATTGACCATTCTCAGTTATAGCCAGTGGTGAGATTCAGCCGGTTCGCACTGGTTCTACAGAACCGTCTCACGAAAATTTATGAGATCAGCGAACCGGTTAGCATTACTGGTTATTGTCAATGGACTTTTTGTAACAGAACCGGCTAAAAAATATGACTTTTTTGATAGAACCGGCTGACAAAAAATTTGAATCCCACCACTGCATAAATGTATATTCAGATAAAACTCGCTTTTGAAACAACTATTCTATTTTGCTAAATATTTGTTTACAGGTGCTTTTGTGGTTCGTTTATTTATTGTTATTCTGTTATCATCTATATTGGATATTAAACGAAAAAGTTTCCACAATAAAAATGTATGACGATTACGAAATACCGATCCCGTATTCGGGAAGACAAAGAAACACAGAAAAAGATGAAGATTCGAGCGATTCCTCCGACTCGGATTTTATGGATGTTCAAAAAATTCGACCAGCTATACCTGATGTGAGTTTGAATATATCGGTTTTTCAGGATTGACTTCTTAGTAACTTTGTACAGACATTAACATTTTTTTAATGATTTTAACTTGTTTTAAGCTTGATCCAACAAGACTCGTTTAAATGCGGTGTTACTCCACCTAATTTAGAATGTAAATACGATTTTTTAGATATTAGGAACTTTTACACAGTTTTGCTTTTGTCAAAGTCCTTATATCAGTTAGTAGTCTTTTACGTGCATTTTTTTAATTATTTTAAAAACTATTTTACGCTTACGATTGTTTAAACCAGTGGTTCTCAAACTCGGTTTTTGGGGCCGCATGCGGCTCCCAACTACTTATTTTGCGGCTCGCACCAGACCTCAGAAAACCACCAAACATTGCTATTTTAGCTTTCAAAGTAATAATCTTTAGTGATTTTCTCAAGGTTTCGTTTTTTTGCGGGACCAAACACACTTAAAAAAATACCATTTGGCCCCGACAATAAAAAAGTTTGAGAACCACTGGTTTAAACAAAGGTAGTTCAGGCACTTATTTTAAACCCTGCAGAATATGCATAAAAATGTAACTTAAAATATTTCAGAAAAAAATTAGAAGCAACGATTTAGCTACAGGTGTGAGTTATGTAAGACTACATTACGGTTTTGAAAAGGAAGTTTTAATGCAAGGCAGTCTGCACTTCGGAAGGAGGTGCTAGTTTGGGGGGTAGCAGGAAATGACAGCTTACTCGTGATTATCATGTGTGACCTAAACGATCGTATATTACGTGCTTGCACACATCGAGTAAAGCAGCGCTTCCCAACCGGTGGTCCGCGACGTTCTTTCTGGTGGGCCGCGAAGCTTTTCAAACTATTACCATACCAATATAGAGGTTAAAAAAAGTTACACAGTTTGTGTAAACGTACTTTCAAATTTAACCATTTTTCTCAAAAATATGATACTACTCACCGCATGGCGCATAAGATTTCACGTTAAACAAAGCTTTATTACACAAACAAACTGCGATTGTCGCGTCACAACAGTACTTGTACTAGTTGTAAAATCTTGATGCTGGAACTCTTTGTGGGCCGCGAGCTGGAAAAGGTTGGGAAGCACTGGAGTAAAGTGTGTATTAAAAAGCACAACTTAAATAGTCAAGCGGCTGTTACCCAATTTGTTATAAATAAACCGAACAACGGGTTGTTCTGACATTTACGTTTGTTAATAATTGGTTTGGTTTTGTACCCAGTTGCAATAAAAAAGCGCACATTTATTTTGAAACCAAACACACAAGAGATAATGTAGTTGCAGAACACGACATGCCCTGTTTTTGCTGTTATTTAAGCCAAAACAAAACGCTTTATAAATCCAAATGTTTAGTAAGTTATATATATTAGGCCTGTCTTTAGGGCGCCTGTACGCCGACAGATTAGTAATATGTAGTAACACGTGTGTTATTTTGTTTCAGACAATTCCAGTCAAGTTAGATGATAAAACAGCCACCATGTTTGTCCACCCTCCACCTTATCACTCAAACTCAAGGTGAGATTGGGAGAATGGGATATTTTAAAGTATATGCAGCCTATATTTTGTGTCTACTCAATACCATCGATACACTAACATTATTTGAGGGATTTCTTAAGATCATCAAAATTGTTGCTTTTTTGTTGCGGCTAATCTCTTTTTGAACAGTTTAAAGTTGTTTAGCCATCCGTTTGGTTTGAAACGCCTGAATAGGGTGTATTCGAGTGCAATGGCTAATCTTGCTTTCGTTCGTTTGTTGAATGTATTTCTAATTGTTCTCGAACAATGAAGAATAATATGTGGAATAAGTTCTTTGTATGATACAATTACGTGAACTTTCAGAGGTACGTGGCAATAATGTGTGAGGTAGTTTGGCCTGCGACCCATGTACTTTGTGCACCCCTGTTAAAACTGATCGGTATTATTACGTAACAGATGGGATCAACGTAGAATGACGGATTCTTCGGGACAAACCAACAAAATCAACAACGACGTGAATTTGAGAAGAGCAGTTTCCTTTGCAGCTTGCGAAGCGGTGAGTACAATAACATGTACTACAGAGGTTAAAAGCAAGTACATTAACGTGAACTACAAAGGTTCAAAGACTAATTTCGACTTTTACTGGTAACAAAAAAAGTTTGGAAAAATTCAAAGTACTTGCTTCATAGTCTTTTAGGGCATTATTCGTATTATTGCTTGTTTTTTTAACTGTTTTGCCAACTGTTGTTTACGACTGCTGTTGTTGGTGCAAAATCTTTTGTGAATGGGTCTGTTTTTTGGGCAAAAACGAACTGACGTTTTTCACACGTATTAACGTGACTTTACAAACGTAAATGGACAATTGTAAACCCTAATTATGAGTGAGTCAGGCAAATATAACAATGGGCGCTTTATGACAAACAAA
The DNA here is from genome assembly GCF_965637545.1 of Phallusia mammillata. NCBI lineage: Eukaryota > Metazoa > Chordata > Ascidiacea > Phlebobranchia > Ascidiidae > Phallusia > Phallusia mammillata. The sequence continues at coordinate 23,981,319 of NC_137258.1, read as the reverse complement.
GGCATGCTCAATATTAGGTGATGACGCCATTCTTTGTTTCATCGAAGAAAACAAGAATGACGAACTGAATAGAATTACTGGAAATAGAAGTTTCATGCACGTTTTAACTCGTTAAAATTAACGCTTAAAAATTAAAAAGTCTGCATCTAATGGCCTTTACCATAAGACAGTGGTTCAAACTTGTAAAAAAAATGAAAGGCTGAACTTATGTTCAAATTTAAACGACACACTGGTTAAAAATATCGAAAGAATGTTGTTTATTCATATAATCAATGTGATGATTAGATTACACATTGACATCAATACATGGTTGACATTTGAAACTAAGCTTATTTTTCTTTTAGGTAATATCTTAAATATCTAATATCTATAAAAAATATTTTGGTAGTCAAGGAATATGTGACCTTGCAACGACCTTGCGATGACCTTAAATTGTTGTATTCTAGAACTCGGTGCGCAACAAACCCAACAACTTCCGGCGGAACAACGTCCCGAACCATCCAAGCATGACGGCAAGAGGAAACAGTTTTCTTTCAGTTCCTGAAGATCAGGGAAACCCCCTAAACCGCGCCTCTTCCTCAAATTCGATCGCGTATGTTGTGAGTGTGCAGGAACCTCTCACCGCCGTCAACTATCCACCATTTGTTACTCCCAACAGTAAGTATGGAATTTATTTGTTTTGTTGAGATAAAAAATATTTAAAGATTTTACCAAGTAAAACAAAAAAGGTATTTGATAAAAAATTTATTAATTTTAAGTACTTGACTGTGGTAGGGTTTTACTTAAAAAAGTAGGTCAAGGTCAGTCAGTTTAACAATATAAATTAAAGATAAAGTCATTTCATTTAATTGCGTGAACTCATTTGAAGGTTTTCCACTCTGTAGACATTTCAAGTCACAATGACGTTTTAAGTAATTAAGTTTGATGCAAAAAACACAAAAACCTACAACTGTAATTGACTTCTTTTTGCAGACAAGTCACGTGGTTTGGGAAAGTCCCGCACCTTTAACGAAGCCGACAAACGAAAAATTGTCAAAAAGTTTGTATTTCTGTTTTACATTTTTTTCATAAAATTTGTAGCCTTTGTGTAGAATGTAAATATTTTGTAACTAAAACATTTTATGATAAGTCGCACTACGCCAGGCCTAAGGCGTTAAATATTGCATTAAACTGGCTCAATAACCTATATTTTTGGTGTCCGCTGTTTTATGTAACTGTTTAACGATGAAAATGATATTGAGTAACAATGCAAATAAGTTTGATTGACCTGCCTCCCAAAGACAAGCCATAACTTATGTAACAAATTCACAAACTCAACACGACAGGAGCCTATCTGGGTTATTTTTGTCAAATAAACATGCTTTTTACAACCCTTGCTTTGCAGGGACCTGGTTGAAATCCGCTCAATTTCGCAAACTCAGTCCATGAACAGAGGAAATCACGTGACACGAGCAAACCTACGTGATTCTGCCATAGATCTTGTTTCTGACGAAGAAAACAGTGAAGCCTATGCTGCTGTGAGTCTGGCTGGTGAGTTGCTCGGTTAGTTCAACAAAAACTTTCTTTATCGTGCACTGTACCACGCGCATTCAGTGTTATTTACCCTGATGAAGGCGACCTGTATAGGACGTCGAAACGTCGGAAGAAAACTACATTTGCCAGAAGAGCTCTATAAACTTGATATTATGCCTTGCAGCAATAGCTTATATACTTGTTTCGGTGTTCTCTTTTTACAAAGGAACACCTATAAAAGGAACCACATTTACCACTTTTTTCTATTTTCTATTAGTAAAATAACAAACAAGCGCTTTTGTTTGTTAAAATATGATATCATCAAAATATATTGGTAAAAACAGTAATCATAAAACTTCGTGACAGACGCTTTTAATTTTAAAGGAACTCTTTCTCGGAACGGTCCGAAGTTACAGCAACCGAAAAGTCGATTAAACAAACGTTTGCTTGTGATTATCGCGGTTCTGTCTGTTTTTATTGTAATTCTTATTGTAGTTGTGGTCACTGTGCTTGTGTTAAAGTTATAAAAACAATGTCCCAACAAACACAGAACTGTTGAACATCATAAAGTTGCCAGGTGGGCGTCGAGAGCCAAGGGTTGGTGGTTCTAACCCGGTGATGCACATGTGTACAGAAGGCAGTATTCTTGTTTTCAAACTATGTTACGGTCGTTAAGTGAAATGCTGCAATAGTTTATATTTTACAATTCAGTGTTAAATTTGAAATTATTTTTTTCATTTTTTGTTTGTTTGTTGCACTTAGATTTCTGCATACTTGTATGTCTTTAAGAAAACTGTTAACCATAATTTTTTTCAGCCGGATAACCCTCGATCAAATTCATGCAGATTTTAAGGAAAAAAATATTCGTAATTTTGTTTATAAGTCCTTTATCCTAATAAAAAAATACCTTTTATACTCCCCGATACACGTGAAATGTACCCCTTTATCCGGTTGAAAGCATAGCCTATGGTGTTACATTGTTTTCGAATTTTTAAGCCTCACATTTACTAAGCAGTGCGCTATTCTTTCATTCAAGTGTTCCCTGCGAGAAAGGTATAACAATAAGTTGCAACATTGTAAATTTGACAATAATACATTGAAACTGCGGTTTAACACATTTTTCGATCGAATTAGCGTTTTTTACGAATATTCGGTTTAATGTGTTAAGTTGTGTAGGCAAACCTAGATGTAACGTAGGCCTGCCGTTTGGCAATGAGCAACGAAACCCACGGAAACCCCAAAACCCACAGATCTAAGAACATATTGCAACACAACTATTCTGTTGTAGTATAGGCCTAACACAATTTAGCCGAATCACTGGGTACAGAAATGAAATTTACTAGAACACAATAACATTGATTTTCCTTTTGTTTGTTTTTCTATTTCATGTATTAAATTTTTTTCATTACTTCAGTTCATTTTTTAACCTTTTACTGTAAATGTTGCATTTGTCAAACTTGTTTCCATCGCAATACACCAATTGATGTTCATTCATAGCATAATTGAACCTTGTGTAATGTTTAAATGATCTCTATGTAGTGGTGGGATTCAGCCGGTTCGCACCGGTTCTATAGAACCGCCTCACGAAATTTTGTGCGATCAGCGAACCGGTTAGCATTACTGGTTACTGTCAATGTATTTTTTGTAACAGAACCGGCTGAAAAATATGACTTTTTGTGATAGAACCGGCTGACAAACAGTTTGAATCCCACCACTGGTTCTATGTTACCTAAACACGCTGGCAAATTGGCCACAATGAAAAGACTTGATATATTTCATAATTTTAGTTTAAAATACACCATTAGTGCAACAGATATACAAATTGCTCCTCAAGAGAGTCAGGCGGTCAGCATGAGTGTAATCTTTCATAACGAAACAGCAATGTTAATTTCGCCTATTTAGAAGGCATTCTGTTTGATTCAAATAGCACAAATGACAGGATTATATACACTACACGCAATTGTATTGTGTTACAAACTGGTTAAGATTTGTTATCCAAAAATTAGGTCAAAGAACATAAAATTCTGGCTCCCCAGTTGAAGTTCAAATACTGCTGCAATTTCCGATCTTTGGCGCCACCACTGGTCGATCCAGTTTTCTACCGAGAACCATATACTTGCTGCGAAGATCCTCAATGTTTAAGTAACAAGCCTGGAAAGTAAAAAGTTTTTTAAGCGGTGTCATAATCAAATAGTAGTATGCAAGGCTAAACTTAACGAATGCAGTCGACTCTGGTTAATAGCAACTCCAATTAACTACGCTTTTTCTTGCAATTTACCGCTTTAACTAATTGGCATTTTTACAGGCTTTTCACCTCACAACATATTGTAAAAAGAAAAATACGCTCATTGGTCGAATCAGTTTGCACTACCTATATTTTTGCATCTGCTAAAAGGTATTGCTCTCTAGCCCCACCTGCAGGTGTCTGACGCCACCGTTTACGTTGTAACCCTCCCTTGTATGCACCATCCGACGGTTGTTGAAAAACAACATATCGCCCGATCTCAGACGAAACTTCAACTTAGAGAACAAAATTTGGAGATTTTCGTCAGCTTGAAAAACTTGAAACGCAACACGGCAGGCGCAAATCAGTTTTTTTCTCATATTAAAAACAATTACCACATTATACCTACATTATTTGAAATATAAAAGATACATTTGTCTTATCAGAAGATTTTGTCAAACAACTGAAGTTTTCATCGGCAAATTGCTAATGGTTTTAAATTTACCCAAATAATTGACGTCACCGGTTCTTAATCAAATAGAAACGGTTATAGAAATCGTATGCGTCGAGAGACCAAATTTCAGGACAAATTCTGAACGAGTTTGTTTTTAGTTGACTCTCTATTGTACAGAGATCTTCGCCTTATTCGTACAAAACTTCAGGTACAAATAATTTAAAATGTGGTAAGGCTTTAACTAATCGGAATCGGTTAATCCGAATCTTCGCCTAATTCGGACAAATGTTTTTGGTCTAAACGGGTCCGGATTAACCGAGGTTGACCGTGCACTTAACACTTTTAGTCATTGAATAACGCAACTTAAGATTTTATGCCGACGCATCAAACCACAAACTAACTTGATTCTTAGGGTCGTCAATGAGCTTCTGTAGTTTGACGTAAGCTTTGTAAAACGGTTCGACATCGGCTTCATGGACTCGTAAAGGATCTTCTGTGCCCGGGTTCCAGTTGAATCCAACAACCTGAAGGAATACTAAACATCTTTGTATTTTTCTTTAACAATTTAAAGCAGTAACTGATGTTTGATGTAATGCCGATAAGTTATCGGTCGCTTACACTGCTGAATTACAGTTTTTTATCAACGTTTCATCACGGATTATTAATAAAGCATGTCGCTTTTTACGTCTAATTGAGCCGTTATATTCATTAATAAACAATTCTACTTCAAATTTATAGAGCTCTTTTGGCAATTGTATTTTTGCACCAACATTTCGACGGCCCATACAGGTCGCCTTCATCAGGGTAAATAACACTGAATGCGCGTAGCACAGTGCACGATAAACAAGTGAAAAGGAATTTAACGCAAGCACGTTTATTCGAAAAAGTCCACCATTTATTGTAATTCAGACTTCGGGTTTGGAATAAAATATGGCGCTCAACAAGACATCGACCACACCCCCGCCAAACTCACCTTGTCGTCGTAATCAAGCGATATGATTGGTTTCCTGTTGATCACGTGAGCCGGATCCCGTCTTTTGTAATCGATTGTGGCGAACGGAACCGGAACACGTGACAAAACCCGGAAATCGTCAGGAGATTGTTTCCGGAAGATTTCGAGCACGTGAAACATATCCACCATCAGGGAGTTACCCCCTTCAACTACGTCATCAAACCTAATGGACCATGACGTTGGAAAATGTAAGACAAAAAACACTTTTATTTTTTTGCTCTTTTTTGCAGATAAACTGAAGTTGGACAGCTTGTGAACAGGAAAAGTACTAAGTTTTAACAACCGTTGCTTTTATAACCACTACAAGGGGATAAAACTGATGATTACAGCTATTCTTAAAAAGTTTGCAACAAAGCAGGGGTGGCCAACCTTTTGCATACTGTACACCTTTTAACATACGGTTTCAGATGCGTCAAAAATCCTTCATAACTTCCTCAATATTTACTAATCTGATTGACCAAATTGAATGAAACTTTTGGGTTTTAACATTTTCAAGTTTAATCAAGTTACAGCAGTCCGTGTCTACAGTTCCCATAATATTTCTCAATGTTTTCTATGTTTTCTATTTCGTACACATTTTTCAGTGCAAATAAAACAAGAATATTAAGCAATTTTTAAAGCCTGTTTTGATTCAAAGAAAATTTGTTAACCTGATGGCGTGCATGAGTATTATGCCTGGAGCCGCCTCATATATGCACTGGTCCATGTGGAAAGGGAGGCCTATTGAGGTATAAGCGACATTCTCTGTGCTTTGCACGTCAACCACGTCAAACTTCTGAAGACATCAAGAATAAATTGTGTCAGCACGACATTTTGAACAATAAATTTATCCTACGTTAATTGTTTGTTGCACAAATGACAGAAAAAAGTTTGGGAACGAAAAAAGCCAAGTTTGAAACAGAACAGAAAACTCACCTCTCCATAAATTGTTTCAATAAGGGGAGCCATCCTTTTTCCAGTCTGAAAACAAACGAAATATTGGATACAACTTGATTTTCAGTTTTCAACAAGTTTTGCAAGTCCACCGTTTTACAGAGAGATATATGACCTATAGGCCTACATTTCGCTGAAAGCAAGAAATTTGACATCGCTACAAACAGGTGTAAAACAGTTTCATCAAAACCAAAAGAAAGCTTGTAATCAACGATTTTGAAAACGATTGTATTGTACATATCCTTGTTCCATGTTTGATGAAATAATTTTAGGGATCAATTTAAAAAAAAGGTTTATGATTGTAAAAACGAATGAGCAAAGCGTACCCGTACGACAGATCTGTCTTTTGTAGGAACATTTTTCATCAGTACGAAACCGCGGTCGAAAACTGTTCCAATAAGTCTGTAAACGCACAATGCACCCATTATGTCGTCATTAATGTAAAGCGCTTTCCTTACATCGTATACTGTATTATAAATTTTCATAGATAATTGTTTCATTGTTTCGCTATATTATTGACGTCATAATGCATACTCGAACATTCCTTTGTCGGTGTCGAGTTGTTCGTATTCGGCAACGGGAAGTTGACTTTCGCTCGGCAGATGAAACTTCATCTCTCTCTCATCCAACATTTCACTGATGCACGCGTCACAATAACATGCGCTTCTCAGCCAATCAGAAGTCATCACGGTCACGTGGTCGGTCTCGGGAGCAAGTTTGAAGTCGATCTTGGCTGGAACACAACAAACAATATTAACGGTGTTATTAAATTTACAGGCACATTTTTCAAGCTTTGGTTTAACAGACACTCTTTAGGCCAGGGGTCTCAAACTCAAACTGTTTTGAGGGCCAAAAACAAACTTTTAAGTAAGCCGAGGGCCGCACTATCGAAACATTTGTTACAGTGTAGCATGACAACAAACATATTGCGTGATTAAAAAGTGAAATGTTTATTAATGTCGTTTACTTTGTTAAAAAAACAAAAACAATATTGTAATAAATAACAAACAGATATACAGTGTAGCAACGTGAAAGAGCCAACTGTGCTTTATTGCTTTGATGTGAAAACAATGGCACGCAATAACACAACAAGAAAAAAATATGAACCAGCAATCGCAATCGTTGATTGTAAAGTTGGGCTATTTCAAACATGCCATTGAAACGTTGCATACACCATGCACTACTAAAGAATGATTGTATCAGTAAACTCTTTGGTTTGACAGGGTATTCCGGCTGAGTAAAACGCATAACGTCTAAAAGTTACTTCGCGTGCCGCATAAAAACCCTTGGAGGGCCGCGTATTTGAGATTCCTGCTTTAGGCTCTTTCAGTGTCGTACTATTAAGATGCCTGAAATATGCTTCGAATTTCAGTTGTTCGTTTTCACACATTCAGTAAACTTACCTCCCTCGTCGTGGATCGTAGCTTCACTTACGAGCAGTTGGCATGACAACTTGCTTCGCTCCACCAACGCCTGACCGACGATTGTTCGGCAACAAACGCTGCATCGGCAGTTGCAACGCAACCAGATTGTGTGGAATCTGAAATAAATAGAATGTTAGTGCATCTGAAAAATGTGTTCAAGGGGCCGGTATTTCGTTAGAATTGTGCGCCAGTTTCATTTTGGTAAGTTGTTAAAAGTTTACAAGCTGTTGGTAGGTTTTATTTTTTGTTTTATTAGGAAATAGAAGAAAATTCCCATTCCTCTATTGCAAGTTTTGTTGCTAGAGGTCATAGGTCAAAGTAACGACATCTTTTTCCGAATAATCAATTCGCCACGTATCGTATGACGTGTTACAGCATTGTTACGCACCTACTCACGTGACCATCTTCCCAGAAAACCTCAGCGATGTTTTTGCCTCCACTGGGACGAACTTCAGTCACTTTAAACTTACTCATTATTTTCTGCTGATATTACAGTGCAGCAGTGGTTTGCCCTTAACAATGCAAGGTGACCTTTGTATATTTAGGGTTGGATACACAAATTCCAATACGTTTTGGTCTGATGCGTTTACTTAACTAGAAGATGACGGTTCTTTTCAAAATATCGTCGACGCACCAAAGCGAAAATGAAGAACAACGTATTTGTTAGATATCTACTTATGGGTCGCATTCCAAATTCCGAAGATTCTATATCTGAATATTTGCGCCAGTAGTTTCAAAACTTTTTCGATGAATTCTTCTCTAAACAATTCAAAAACCTTATTTATTACTCTCTGATATACTATAGAGATGCTAAATCACACAAAGATCGTTCAAAAATGGGTAATTTATCAACTTCACTGGTTAGATTCCAAGATCTGAAAAACTACGCGAATTAAAAACTCTCGTCAAAAATGCACTATTACTTCTGTGACAACCGTCTAATACAAAGTCGACTTAACGCGAGATGCGCTTATTAATGGTCGTTGTTCTTCTTTCGATTACGCCGCGTCTTTTGGGAATTCCAAGATTTAAACTTACTTAAAGCCGCCGAAAATCTAACCAAAGCACAACAACAACGCTAATTATGGAAAAGCGTCCCTTATTGAAACCGCCGCCGGCGCCTACTCTGCTGATTGTACAACGCTATTTCTCTGGCAAATGAGACCGCGGGCGAAGCCGTGTTATTTCTGCTATGGTGCAATACATACTGTGCAACGCCACTAACCGAACGCCGCACGAACGCTTTCTTATAGTTTACCTCGCGGAGTCCTGTCTGGAACCTCGATGGCTTCCGTGAGTTCAGTTCACCGGAAGATGAGATGTCTTTGGTCGAAGATAAGATTGTGAATGAAACTGACAATCCCCTGAATCAGTTCATTTTTTAACTCTACTGCACATGTTTCATTTGTCAAACTTATTTTCATCGCAATACACCCACTGTTGTTTAATCATAATATGGTTGAACATCGTGTAACGTTTAGATGACTTCTATGTTACCTAAACACGTGGGCAAGGTAACCACAATAAAAAAAACTTAAAAGATGTGATGATTTTAATTTGCAATACACCATCAGTGCAACAATAGAATATATAACACAGAGCAGACACAATTGCATTGTGAGGTCATAGTGTATTATTGAAGCGTCACAAACAGCACAATTCAAGAAGAAACATATGGTGAAAATTTGTAATCTAAAATTTGAGGTTAAAGAATATAAATTTCTGCTCCCCAGTTGAAATTTAAATACTGCTGCAGTTTCCAATCTTTGGCGCCACCACTGGTCGATTTAGTTTTCTACCGAGAACCATATACTTGCTGCGAAGATCCTCAATATTTAGGTAACAAGCCTGAAAATAGATTAATTTTTAACAAATATTTATATGCCAAACTATTTCTTGCAATTAACCGGATTCTGTATCTAATTGAAACTTTTTCGTTACTGAATGACAACAGCGGGACGTTTTACCATTTTTATCCCTCCGGTCACTGTGTCTTTTTAAAAAATACACCAACCCCTGTAATATTCTTCAGCCTTTGGTCGAAACCCAACAAGTTAAATCCCAGGTTTCTCATTTTGTGCTTTTGACCATAAGTTTTTGCTGCCAACAAAGATTCGTTGTTTGGCTGGTAAACCTAGATGTAACGTAGGCATGTTCGTCAGTGAGCAATGAAACCGATGGAAACCTTAAAGCCCACAGATCTTAGATCATATTGCAACACAACCATTCTGTTGTTGTAACACAATTTAGCCGAATCACTGGGTACAGAAATGAAATTTACTAGAACACAATAACATTGATTTTCCTTTTGTTTGTTTTTCTATTCCATGTATTAAATTTCTTTCATTACTTCAGTTCATTTTTTAACCTTTTACTGTAAATGTTGCGTTTGTCAAACTTGTTTCCATCGCAATACACCAATTGATGTTTATTCATAGCATGGTTGAACCTTGTGTAACATTTAAATGAATTCTATTCAGTGGTGGGATTCAGCCGGTTCGCACCGGTTCTATAGAACCGCTTCACGAAATTTTATGAGATCAGCGAACCGGTTAGCACTACTGGTGGACTTTATGTAACAGAACCGGCTGAAAAATATGACTTTGTGACAAAACCGGCTGACAAAAAATTTGAATCCCACCACTGTTTCTTTGTTACCTAAACACGTTGGCAAGTTAAACACACTCTCAAACCTTGAGCTATTTTATAATTTTAGTTAAAATACAACATAGTGCAACAGATATACAAATTACACAACAAGAGCGGCGTATAGTGTCAGCATAAGTTAAATCGTTCATTTACGAAACAAAAATATTTCTTTCGCATCGTCAGATTCTGTTTGATTCAAATAGCACATATGGCAAGATTACACACAATTGCATTGTGAAACAAACTAGTTAAATTTGTCAAAAAATCCAAAAGTTAGGTCAAAGAACATAAAATTTTGGCTCCCCAGTTGAAGTTTAAATACTGCTGCAGTTTCCGATCTTTGGCGCCACCACTGGTCGATTTAGTTTTCTACCGAGAACCATATACTTGCTGCGCAGGTCCTCAATATTTATGTAACAAACCTGAAAAATAAAGTTTTTTCACTGTGTGTCATAATCAAATAATTGTATGCAAGGTTGAACGTAACGAATGCAGTGGAATCCGGTTAATAGCAATTCAATTAACCAAGTTGTTTGTTGCAATTAACCGGATTAACAAATTGACATTTTTTACTGGCTTTTCATCACACAACATTTTGTAACAAAAAGTAAAATACACTTATGGGTTGAAACAGTTTGCACTTCCTAGATTTTTTGATGCATTCGTTAAAAGTGTTCGCTCTCTAGCCCCACCTGCATGTGTCTGACACCACCGTTCCTCTTGAAACCCTCTCTTGAATGAACCATTCGACGGTTGTTTATACACAACATGTCGCCCGATCTCAGACGAAATTTAAACTGAAGAACAGAATTTGGAGATTTGAAAAGACACCTCGAAATGCAAGGCGTAAACAAATCTAACGAAGCGAAAAGGTGATTTGGTTTTATTCATTTTTATGTGTTTTTTTGCCAAATTTTATGAGATCAGCGAACCGGTTAGCATTACTGGTTACTGTCAATGGACTTTTTGTAACAGAACCGGCTGAAAAATATGACTTTTGTCACAGAACCGGCTGACAAAACAATTGAATCCCACCATTGATTTCAAGAGGAAACTGACTCTCTACTTGGTGCTGGGGAGGAAAGTGGCGCTTTGTGCACAGAAGTTAGTGTTAGCGGCAGAGAGAACGACATAATAACTTATCACAAGAGCAATCTTTTAATTGTTGACATTAATTCATTCATTCACAAAACCACCTACAAACTTTCATTTTTAACAAAGTTTGCAGATAAAACTTATGATTATCGCAGTTCAAGATTAATGTTTATACAGCAACAGATGCATAAACTAACTTGATTCTTAGGGTCGTTTATGAGCTTTTCTAATCTCATGTAAGCTTTGTAGAAGGGTTCGACATCGTCTTCATGGACTCGTAAAGCATCTTCTGTGCCAGGGCTCCAATTGAATCCCACAACCTGAAAGAAACATCAAAAATCCTTGGACTTTTCTTCAATATTTTAAAGCAGTTTTGATATTTTGCACTTGTGCGCATGAGGGCTGTACACATTGGTTTGTTGCGCACAGACGTACATTTGCAAGCAGGGGTCGACAATCTTCAAAACGTCGCTTGCAAATTTACTTATTGTGTCAAAATGGTATTGACTTTGCGTCCCAACATTTTTGTTCGTTACTGTGGCTTGCTTGTGACAGCTGATTTGAACCTAGTCACAAAACAGACCGATTTGCGTGCGTGCGTGCGTGCGTGCGTGCGTGCGTGCGTGCGTGCGTGCGTGCGTGCGTGCGTGTGTGTTATTAAATCAGTTATTACGTCAATATGTATTTAAAAAGTAACTCGCAAATCGTTTGGACTACTATTAATGAACAACTTACAAAGTTTTTTGTGTAGGCCACATTTGTTTATTCAGAAAAGTCAACTATTTTCTGTAATTCAGACTTTAAATCAAAAATCAGGGTTCGAAATAAAATACAGGGCCCACTTTCATCTCTGCAACAAGACATTGCCCACACCTCCGCCACACCCACCTTGTCGTCGTAATCGAGCGATATGATTGGTTTCCTGGTGATCACGTGGCCCGGGAGCTGTGCATTGTAATCGATAGTGGAGAAAGTAACGGGAACACGTGACAAAACCCGGAAATCGTCGGGCGACTGTTTTCGCAGAATGTCGATCACGTGGAACATATCGACCAATAGCGAGTTGCCACCTTCAACTACGTCATCAAACCTAATGAACCGTGGCGTTGGAAAATGTAAAACAAATTGGATAAGCTGAATACAGTAGTTCTGTCGGATGCCCAGTTGTGGCTTTGAGCAGGTTCCCAACAAACTGGAGTGCCATAAGATGGCATCAGCTCATGCGACCGACACCAGCTGCACTGATGAGACATTACAGGTCAAAACAGTGTGCATGTCTACAGCTTATCATTTATTGGCTCGATGATTTTATGTAAGCCAAATATCACTTTTAAGTTTATGGTTTTTAATTGCAGATAAACTGAATTTGACAGCTTGTGTAAGGGAAGTATTTAGTTTTTAACAACCGTTGTGTTTATTACCACTGCAAGGTGATAGCACTTATGACTACAGCTCTTCTTAAAACGTTGCAATAGAGTGTATTTCGCTATGTACAAGTTTGATCATGCTACATTAGTCTGTGTCTACATTTTCCACAATATTTCTCTTTTCTACCAGATTTAATTTTTTTGAGGCAAATAAAACGAGAATATTAAGCAATTGCTTTAAGCCCGATTTTGATTCAAAGAAACTTTGCTCACCTGAGAGCGTGTAGGAGCAGAATGCCTTCAGGAGCCTCGTATATGCACTGGTCTGCGTGGAAAGGGAGGCCTGATGAAGTATAGGCGGCATGCTCTGTGCTTTGCACGTCAACCACGTCAAACTTCTGAAATGATGAAGAATAAAATGTGTATGAGAACAATATACAAGTTTTCTGTTGAAATAATTGAAACAGAACAGAAAACTAACCTCTCCACAAACTCCTCCAATAAGAGGCGCCATCCTTTTTCCAGTCTGAAAAAACAAACAAATATTGGATGCAACATAATTCCCAGTTTTCAATATGTTACTTTCAATAAAAGAGATAACTGGGCTATTTATTTCGTTGGAAGCAAGAAATTGATATCGCTACAAAACAGGCGTATAAAGCAGCTTTATCAAAACCAAAATCACCAAAAAGTCGATAAACCATCATTTGAACAATTATTGTTGATACGATTGCGTTGTACATTGGGTCGGTGGTGGGATTCAGCCGGTTCGCACCGGTTCTATAGAACCGTCTCGCGAAATTGTATGACATCAGCGAACCGGTTAGCATTACTGGTTACTGTCAGTGGACTTTTTGTAACAGACCCTTTTGTGATAGAACCGGCTGAAAAATACGACTTTTGTGATAGAACCGGCTGACAAAATAATTAAATCCAACCATTGCATAGGGTACTTTATAAGGGGCTGTAGCGTACCTTTACAACAGATCCGTCCTCTCTAGGAACATTTTCCACAACGACAAACCCGCGGTCGAAAACCGTTCCAATAAGTCTGTAAACGCACAACAACACAAACAGTTAAACATTAGTGTAAATAATAATCGTTTCATTGTTTTGTCATATAAGTGACGTCATAATGCATACTCGAACATTCCTTTGTCGGTGTCGAGTTGTTCGTATTCGGCAACGGGAAGTTGACTTTCGCTCGGCAGATGAAACTTCATCTCTCTCTCATCCAACATTCCACTGATGCACGCGTCACAATAGCACGCGCTTCTCAGCCAATCAGAAGTCATCACGGTCACGTGGTCAGTCTCAGGAGCAAATTTGAAGTTAATCTTGGCTGGAATAAAATTATTTGTTACTTACTGATGTTTAGTCATTGAAAAACAATTAGCCGTTCGAACACTTAATGATGAAAATAACGGCCCAAATAGACGTAAAAAGCGACATGCTTTACTGTTTAAACGTTTCGGCAAATGCTCATGCCATCATCAGTGATATGAAGGGCCACATCAGTTACACCCGATTATATACACTTGAGTCACGTAAAATATTGAATGGATATAAACAGGTGTAACTGATGTGGCAAAAATGATGCCTAGTCTGAAGTCAGGCCAGAATCAAGCCTGTTTACTTGAAACTTTAGCCCTAACTCGACCCGACTTACAATTGAGCCGAGCGCCGACGAATAATTGTTGGAACGATGTAGCGGTAAGGTATAGTATCGAATATATCATAAATATATCATAAATATCCCTAAATGTTAAACGCACAGATTGAGTTTGCGTCAAATTCGATGTCAGTTTCGATTTAGTTTTGGGACACAATCACATCGTTGTGTTGCGCACGTTCAGTAAACTTACCTCCCTCGTCGTGGATCGTAGCTTCACTTACGAGCAGTTGGCATGGCAACTTGCTTCGTTCCCCCAACGCCTGACCGACGATTGTTCGGCAACAAACGCTGCATCGGCAGTTGCAACGCAACCAGATTGTGTGGAAGCTGAAATACATGAAATGTTTGTGTTGCTGCACTTGAAAATAAGCTCAAGGGTCCGGTACTGCGTTAAAGGCCAAAAAGTTACATTATATTCATAATGTATATATATATGTATATATATATATATATATCGCCCTTACAACATTATCAGTTCTTATATCAACTATCCCCTCTCTGCCAGTGGGCCATATTGTACGCATGCAGTTTATATACACGTCCGTCTTGCAACTACAAGATTGAAGGTATTTCTGAATGCAGCCTGAATACGACTGAAAAAGCTTGAACCATATAACAACCCTGTGTTAAACTATGCTGTTACGGAACTATTTCGACAGCCCCGGACTAGAGGCTTTGGGTGGCGATATCATCCTTGCCATTAAACCCGAGTACCAACTCGCAACAACGACACACCACTGAAGCCAAAGATATCGCGCACTGGTTTAATTCATGGGCGATTACTTGGATTTGAAACAGCATAAAAATCAAGCAACGTACAACGTTCAACGGGCAACTCATACCAACACCACCACATTTCTACAGCCCCCGTAGAGGCATGTTGAACAGGAAGGCACATTCCGGCGCAATCAACGCTTAACAATTACCATTTAGGAAAAAACGGTGAAGGTGCCACCAGAGAGTAGTCTCTGGTGCCACAATACAATAATAATTAAGGTACCACAACGAAAAAGAATGAAAACAATGAAGAGGTACGGTGACAAAATAAGAAAACCGAAATAGACCTGTAAGAAAATTGGCTACGATTTCCAAAAACTGAATATTGAGTCATGTCGGTTTCTGTTTATTTCTGTATGGCAATTGCAACAGGAACCGTTTTATCTGCGAGGTATTTGCTTGTCTTGGGTAAGAATTTGTTGCCGTTTTGACCTAAATTGCTTATTTTGAAATCGCCAAATCTTTGTTACCAAGAAATACGAGATTGTGAAAAGTCAGAAATGTGATTTCGCGTCAACTTATACAGAAACAAGAGTTATAGGTTTCGTCAACTTTGGAGGCGTATGGAGTGCTCTGAAGCATCTGACGTTGGATAGAAAACAATACGATTGTAAAATGTTGACACCATATATTGTTCTTCATTAACATTACTGTTTACAAACTTCGAAACAAGTTTTGAACACTTACACTGCGTTGTGCCAACTTGTGCGCCAGTTTTACTTTGGTAAGTTTTCAAAGAAGTTTACAAGCTATTGGAAGTATTTTTTTGAGCAATTTTTGTGTCATCAAGAAATAAAAGAAAATCAACATTTTCTGGCTGGAGGTCATGAGTCAAAGTAACAATATCTCATTCCAAAGAAAAATTCGACAGGCTTTGTATGACGTGTTACAGCATTTTTACGCACCTGCTCACGTGACCATCCTCCCAGAAAACCTCAGCGATGTTTTTG
Organism: Phallusia mammillata; assembly: GCF_965637545.1. Classification (NCBI taxonomy): domain Eukaryota; kingdom Metazoa; phylum Chordata; class Ascidiacea; order Phlebobranchia; family Ascidiidae; genus Phallusia; species Phallusia mammillata. The sequence continues at coordinate 23,965,247 of NC_137258.1, read as the reverse complement.
CATCTACTGGGACGAACTTCAGTCACTTTAAACTTACTCATTAATTTTTGCTTTTATCACACAGTAGCAGTAGTTTGCCCTTAACAATGCAAGGTGGCCTTCATATGGGGTTGAAGGTAAAAAAAAGACGTACGTTTTGTAGAAAAGAAATTTATGCAACTTTTTCCAAAGATTAGCTGAGGGTGGTCCAAAACTGTGAGGATGCAGGGCTAATTCTAATTAAGATCTGGTTGTATTAACAATTTGCATGGTGACACATACAGTTTATTCTGCTTCACCTTTTGTCGCTAAACATAGACTAAGTTTTGACCCTTTCATCAAAAAACATATTGCCTATGAATAGAGATACTCTTACATTGCAGGTTATGCTAGTATAAAAAAGCAAGCTCAAACAACTTGTATGTTCTTAATTAAGGCTTCATAGCAAAAAAATGTTAAAAATATCTCAAGTTAATGACAAAAAAAATTGAAACGGCTGCGCTACACACAACTCTCCAGTGTATTTTTGTGTTTTAAATAAAATTAGAACTACCAATTCTGGCAATTCGCAATGTGTGTAAAACGCTCTTTCACTTTGTACCAGACAGCCATCATTATCACAGTTCCAAAAACAACAACGATTTGTAAATGTCACGCAGCTCACAAAATAATTTCCGCTTAATATTTTTCGTTGCTCTATTAACAACAGCACAGCGTTCTGCACTGTCGTTATTTGGGTAGAGATATTTCTTTATCCTATTTATGCACTTTTAATAGTTAAGGTTTCAAAGGTTCGTTGCTTTATTTTCACAGTTGTATTTCTCATGATTGTCCACACTCTTTGTTTATATGTAACTTGTTTTGTCAATGGTAATAGTTGTTTACACGTTGTTAATATTTACCACACACTTTTGTTAATATTTACCACATACATTTTTATTTAACTTGGTATTTGTTTGCATTTGCATTTCATTTTTGTATTTGCATGTTCTCATGTACCGCTCCATTCGCTTCCTTAATGAATTGCTGTCTCGCACCAATGATTAGACGTCGACGTGTCGCGCTTGTGCAGTGTAATTGGGTGCTCCGACCACGTGACTCTGTGACTGCCATGTTTCGTTTTCGTTTTGGGGCAGTTTTCGCTTGGGCCTCGTGTTGCGGGTGCGGTGGAAAAACGTGGTAGCGTTGTGATTTGGTATTGTGTCGTATTGTATTGGAACGTTGAAAGGCGCTTGATCGTAAGCTGATGTTATCGCCTTTGTGTATTTTATTAAACTTGTTTTAGTTGAGGCCCTGTTCGGTGTGACCATCTCAACTTTGGCTTTAGCGGTAAACCGTTAGAGCAGGGTGACCTGGTATTTATCAAGTTAGGGGCGGTGATCCCGCTATAATTGTGGTTAGGGTTGGGTAAGCTTATTTTATTTAGTAAAAGATAACCATCTCGCCTTTCCCAAAAAATCCTAGGCCAAATTCGGGATCACCTAACTAATTTCGGTTACACTAGACAGATTTGCTAAATTCCGGTAGGTAGCGCATGCAAACATTATAAATGCCTTGGCCGAATGGTCTGGCGCGCCTGACCCATGTAGCACAGACATAAAAAACCTGATCGGGATTCGTCCCCGGGAGCGTCCTGGGTTCGAACCCCGTGAAAAAAAAGTAATGACGGTTAGGGCTATTATGGTTGGTTTGAGGTTTTATAATATTCTGTTATCGTATGACGTGTTGCAGCATTGTTACGTACCTGCTCACGTGACCATCTTCCCAGAAAACCTCAGCGATGTTTTTGCCTCCACTGGGACGAACTTCAGTCACTTTAAACTTACTCATTATTTTCTGCTTTTATCAAACAGCAGCAGTAGTTTGCCCTTAAAAATTCAAGGTGACCTTTGCATATTTAAAATTGGAGGCATAAATTCCAATACGTTTTGCGAAGAAGGAATATTTTCTGTACGAATGATTATATAAAGTGTCGTTTGTCTGATGCGTTTCTTCAAATAGAAGATGGCGGTTCTTTTCAAGATATCGTCGACGCACGAATACACGAAAAAAACAACGTATTTGCTATAGATATCAACTTGTGAGTCGCACACAAAATTCCGATGAGTCTATATCTGAAAATCTACACCAGTAGTTCCCAACCCTTTTCGACGAATTCCTCTCTTAACAATTCAAAATATTTTCGTTCCTCAATAATATATAGAGATGCTAAATCACACAAAGATTATTGTAAATTGGGTATTTTATCTACTTTACAGGTTATATTCCCAGATCTGAAAATCTACGCGAATTAAAAACTTTCGTCAAAGAATGCACCATTACTTCTGTTACTACCGTCTAATACAAAGACGACTTAACGCGAGATGCACTCATTAATTGTCGTTGTTCTTCTTTCATAAGATTTGAACTTACTTAAAGCCGCCGAAAATCTAGCCAAAGCACAAGAATCTCTATTAATAAGAAAGAGTTCCTTATTGCAATCGCCGCCGGCATTTCTTCTGCTCAATTGTACAACGATGTTCCTCTGGCAAATGCTTTACGTACCAACCGACCGCGTGAAGCCGTGGTATTTCTGCGCTGGTGCAATGCAAACTGTACCCAGTAACCAAAAACGCACAAAGGCTTTCTTAGTTTTCCGAGTCCTGTCTGAAACCTCTATACCCTCGTGGCTGCTGAACTGTGGCACCGTTTTCCTTGTAGGTTAAAACAGCAACACCAATAGACGATAAAATCAATCCTTGGTTAAAACGGAAACAGTCGGTTTATATAAAGGAACATATGTTTCGCCCAAGCGACATCATCAATTCGTTATTAAGAAATATTCTATCAAAATATATATATACTCCTTTATATGAACCGACTGATTCTGTTTTAACCAAGGATGTTATCGTATAATGCAGGGGTTCTTAACCAGGGGTGCGAGGACTGTTCCTAGGGGGTGCGGGGATGCTGAATCATTAGGGGGTGCGGGGATGCATTAAAATTCCTAGGGGGTGCGGGGATGCATTAAAATTGGTTGGGGATTTGAAAGGGGTGCAGCAAGGAAAAAAGGTTAAGAACCACTGGTCTAATGGTTTTACTGTATAGCAGAAAAAGGCAAACAGTGATCGTTAGTTCAAGTCTTTTCACTGATGGTTTTCATCTATTACTGAAACTGTTGTTTCGATCCATCGTAGGTTTGTTCGCTCTAAAGGAGACTTATTGTGTGATCCTGTGACCTTGCTGGATGCAAGTTCATCTTATGTCCATGCGCGGTGGAGCTACTAACACAAGAACCCACAGTAGAAAAACTTTGCTCAATACCCAAGCGCCTATAGGCAAGGTGATCACAACAAAAATTGAGATATTTAATAGTTTTAGTTTAAAATAGACCATTAGTGCAACAAGTGTATTGTGAGGTCGTAGTGCATTATTGAAACGTCACAAAACAGCACAATTCAAAAAGAAACATATGGTGCAATTTTGCAATCTAAAATTTAAATATTTAAAGAAAAAAAATTCTGCTCCCCAGTTGAAATTTAAATACTGCTGCAGTTTCCGATCTTTGGCGCCACCACTGGCCGATTTAGTTTCCTTCCGAGAACCATATACTTGCTGCGAAGGTCCTCGCTGTTTAGATAACAACCCTGGAAAAAGATTAATTTTTAACAAATATTTTATATGCTATGTTGAATGTAAGAAATAAAGACGACTCCGGTTAATAGAAAATCCAATAAGCCAAACTATTTCTTGCAATTAACCGGATTCTGCATCAAATTAAAATATTTGGGACGTTTAAACATTTATATCCCTCATGTCAATGTTTTTTTTACACTCAATGGTCGGAAACAGTTTGCACACTTTGTAGATTACTATAATGTAATGTCTTCATTAAAAAAATAAACAATTTTATTAATCAATTTGGACCATTAATATTAACCTAATATTCTGTGAAACAAACTATTATACAAATCGCCCATAGGGGGCGCTATCCTTTACGTTAAGAAGTCGTTGGCTACAGTATGAGATTTTAGGGCAGGAACTTGGCCGAATGGCCTGGCGCGCCTGACCCACATACAGACATACAAAACATGATCGGGATTCGTCCCCGGGAGCGTCCTGGGTTCGAACCCCGTGAAACAAAAAGTATGAGATTTTACATTTTATGAATTTTAGGACAGTCAGTCTAAACTTAACCTTTATGCTGGGTATAAATAAATCAGGTTATCAAAAGCTAGGTTATCAAATGTTTTATCAAATCCGATGTTAACCAAAGTTCCAGCTCTTTAGCCCCACCTGAAGGTGCCTGACACCACCGTTCGTCTTGTAGCCATCTCTTGAATGCAACATCCGACGGTTGTTGAAAAACAACATATCACCCGATTTCAGACGAAATTTTAACTAAGTTAAAACAAAATGATTCGAATATTTTTCTGACTTTAAAGACTTCTAACACAAACACACCACAATATTTTTCTGACTTTAAAGACTTCTAACACAAACACACCACAATATTTTTCTGACTTTAAAGACTTCTAACACAAACACACCACAATATTTTTCTGACTTTAAAGACTTCTAACACAAACACACCACAATATTTTTCTGACTTTAAAGACTTCTAACACAAACACACCACAATATTTTTCTGACTTTAAAGACTTCTAACACAAACACACCACAATATTTTTCTGACTTTAAAGACTTCTAACACAAACACACCACAAAAAATACTAAAATTTCTATTATCATTAGGTGCAACTTTGATTACTAACTTGATTTTTAGGGTCTTCAATAAGTTTTTGTAGTTTGACGTAAGCTCTGTAGAACGGTTCAACGTCGTCTTCGTGAACTCGTAAAGGATCTTCTAATCCAGGATTCCAACCAAATCCAACAACCTGAATCGTTATCAAACATCCTGTGACCTTTCTTTGACCTTTTGCAACGTACATGCGCATAGATTGTGCAATGATTTGTTACGTGCAGCTTACATTCTATAGCACAAGCAGTGGTGGGATTCAATTTTTTTGTCAGTCGGTTCTATCACAAAAGTCAGATTCTTCAGCCGGTTCTTTTACAAAAGTCCATTGACAGTAACCAGAAATGCTAACCGGTTCGCTGATCTCATAAAATGTCGTGAGACGGTTCTATAGAACCGGTGCGAACCGGCTAAATCCCACCACTGGGCATAAGGATCGGCAAGCTTTAAAATTGTGCATGCCAATTTACTTAAGATGCAAAAATGGTAAAAATCTCCCGTGTCAACGTTTAAGTGTGTAAGTGGTTTGTCTCAGTTGATTTAGATATTAATCAGAAAACATACAAATTCGTGTGTGAAGTTTACACTTTAATAAAATGAACTCGAACAAAAAAATTGGCAAATAATTTGGCATGCCATAAAAACACCTGGTGTAACCTTGGCTTGACGTTATGGAGACATCTTTGCCAAATTAGTTTATTCGGTTAAGTTGGCCGGAAACTCGGGTTTAAAACTAATATTTAGGTTTGGGGCTGAAATATGCCGCTAATCTCTGTAATAAGACATCGACCGCACCCTCGCCACACCCACCCTGTCGTCGTAATCGAGCGATATGATTGGTTTTCTGTGGATCACGTGGGCCGGATGTTGTCTTTCGTAATCAATCGTGGCGAAATGAACGGGAACACGTGACAAAACCCGGAAATCGTCGGGCGACTGTTTCCGCAGAATGTCGATCACGTGGAACATATCGACCAATAGCGAGTTGCCACCTTCAACTACGTCATCAAACCTGGGCAAACGTAACGTTGGCAATTGAAAGACGTTGGCAATTTTTTTGTTTATTTGATAAATTACTTGAATTTGAATAGCTTGTGTTGCGGATACGTTTCCAAGTGCCAGATAAGGGTTCCAAAATTAAATTTTTTTTTACTTCGCACAAAAACTTTTTTTTGCACTTTTTAGGTACATTTTTGTCAGAAAAAAATGACGCCCACCTGAGAGCGTGCAAGAGCTGTATCCCGGGTGCGGCCTCATAAATGCACTGGTCCATGTGGAAAGGAAGGCCTATTGAAGTAAAAGTGACATTTTCGGTGCTTTGGTTGTCAACCACGTCAAACATCTGAAGGAAAAAAAGGTTTGTCTTTGTTAAATACGATATGCAACATTTCGTGTCACCACATTCTTTTTCCATTACATTCATTTGGTTTGGGATTTTTAAACAACGCATTAGTGCGGTCCAAATTTTGAGTTAAATTTCTGCTGCACACAAAAAAGTTTTGGAATAAAAGAAGCCTGGTTTGAAACAGAACGGTAAACTAACCTCTCCATAAATTGTTTCAATAAGGGGAGCCATCATTTTTCCAGTCTGAAAACAAACGAAGCAAATGTTAGATACAACACAATTCCAGTTTTCAATAAGTTCTCCAATATACGAGTCCACCGTTTTACAAAGAGAAACTGGCTTATAAATTTCGCTTTTTTTAGAAACCAAAAACTGCCAAGTATTGCTCATCCAGCAGTTTTATTGTAAACAATCGACGTTTCGACGTCCTATACAAGACGCCTTCATCAGGAAATGACATAACTTTTGCAAGTTACAATAAAACTGAGCAATACTTGGTCATACATTATGCCTGGCAGCAATAGCTTATTTCAAAAACTGCCAGTTTGCAATAAAATGTGTTCAGTATACACAAGCTCTTAAAGTTTTGTGTTTTATGGACTGATTTTAAGTATATTATACACAACGATTGATGAAATAATACAACTTTCATTATATTTAACGAATAGATCAGCGAAGTGTACCTGTACGACAGATCTGTCCTCTCTAGGAACATTTTTCACAACGACAAACCCGCGATCAAACACCGTTCCAATTACACTGTAAACGCACAATGCAACCATTATTTCGTCACAATGATAAAACGCTTTGTTTATTATCGTATGCTGTATTGATTAACCAAATACAACACAAAGAGCAGTATATGTTTACATGTATAATTAATTAGTTGTTAAGTCATATTTTAGTGACGTCATAATACATACTCGAACATTCCTTTGTCGGTGTCGAGTTGTTCGTATTCGACAACGGGAAGTTGACTTTCGCTCGGCAGATGAAACTTCATCTCTCTCTCATCCAACATTTCACCGATGCACGCGTCACAATAGCACGCGCTTCTCAGCCAATCAGAAGTCATCACGGTCACGTGGTCAGTCTCGGGAGCAAGTTTGAAGTTAATCTTGGCTGGAGTAAAATAAACTTTCTATCTTTATTGGTTAAATTCACAGACACAATTTTTTGAAACAATTGTGTTTGGTTAAGTTGCTCCGAAGTTCAGTTTTTCGTATCATTTTCACACATTCCGTAAACTTACCTCCGTCGTCGTGGATCGTAGCTTCACTTACGAGCAGTTGGCATGGCAACTTGCTTCGTTCCACCAACGCCTGACCGACGATTGTTCGGCAACAAACGCTGCATCGGCAGTTGCAACGCAACCAGACTGTGTGGAATCTGAAATAAATAGAATCGGTGGTGGGAATCAACCGGTTCGAACCGGTTCTATAGAACCATCCAACGAAATTTTATGAGATCCGGTTAGCATTACTGGTTACTGTTAATGGACTTTTTGTCACAGATCTGACTGAAAAAAATGACTTTTGTGATAGAACCGTCAGACAAAAATTTGAATCCCATCACTGTATAAAAGCATTAAGTCAATACATGATAAGCAGCAGACAATGCAAATTAAACGTTCAAATGTTTAATGAACGTACATTTACATTTTTTTCGACGTACATTAAGCTAAAACAATTAAAAGCAAACCAATATGCTATAACCGGCAATAAGCAGCGATATTAATTATGCATAATAACTGATTTCCGGCAAACTATATGCATACACCCGCTTGCCAATAAGAGATTGTAAAATGTAGTTTTAATAGATTTTCGAATCTAGCCCAAACCCGACTGAAATAGCTGGTTCCGTATATTACATTTCTGGTCCAGCATATTTTGGTCTGGTCAGTGATGGGATTCAACTTTTTTGTCAGCCAGTTCCAACAAAAACAGTCATATTTTTCAGGTGGTTCTGTTCCAAAAAGTCCTTGGCAGTAACCAGTAATGCTAACCGGTTCGCTGATCTCATAAAATTTCTTGAGACGGTTCTATAGAATCGGTGCGAACCGGTTGAATCCCCCACTGGGCCTGGTACAACTTAAACATGTGTTCAACCATACCAATGACTAAAAAGTGAATATTTACAAAGTCACGTATGTCTGTCTGTGTTTACGTCTGTACGCGTGTAACATGGATCGTATTTCGCTTTGTATCCGCGTGTTTTCGGTTAAAGCAGTGGTTCCCAACCGGGGAGGAATTCCTCCCTAGGGAGGAATTTTATGAGTTCAGGGGAGGAATTTCATACAAACTGTAAAAAAATCATTTACATTGGAAACGTTACATAATATTTTTGTATATACATTATTATGTCCATTATGATTTGGGCCCGGTTCACATTTGAAACCGGTTGTAAAGGATTCTGAAATGGACATCCCTAATTATAAGGTCTATTTCAAATTGCTATAATTTTTTATGTTATATTTGTTTTTCGTCTTATGGGGAGGAATGAATAGTTCGAAAATGGGCAAAGGGAGGAATGTAACAAAAAAGGTTGGGAACCACTGGGTTAAAGTGTCTAGCCGTTTTAACCAAAATTGCTGTTCTTGCAGTCGCAATTTTCGACAAAATACATCCCTTGATGTAATACAAGAATGCGTCGTCGCAAAAACTTAATCATAAAAATATAGGTTTCAGCAACTTTGCAGATGTGCGTAATGCACCGGAGCATTTGCCCAGAGGTAAACTAACGTACAACAACAACAAAACTTAAAATTGTCCCAAAAACTTTAAAATGATTGTAAAATTTTGAAAATCACTCGTTTGTGGACATTCCAACAAACACACTTTCAACAATTACAAACAATTGCATGAGGCGTTGTTTGCCAGCTTTACTCCGGTAAAACTTTGAAAGTAAGCCATGTCGTTTATCAAGAAACAAAATTAAATCACACACCCCTTCAGTGTAGGCCTACCATACGTCCTCTTTTTAGAGGACATGTCCTCCTTTTTAACAAAAACCAGCAAGTTGTCCACCGAGGACAAGAAAAAGTGCCCAAATGTCCTCCTTTTTAAAGAATTTTTGATTTACCAAATACATATGTGACAATTATGCCTTTGAAAACAGCCAAATATACATCTTTAGTTTATTTTTTAAACAATACAGGTGGGTTTTACATTTTTGAAAACACAAGCCTTTTTTAATGTTGTGATAAACGTTCAGCTTTATCAAAACTATTCTATATGCCGTCTAATTTTTGAGGGTTTTATTGTTGGGGCATGTGTGTTCTGTCCTCCGTGTTTCGGATGGAAATATGGTAGGCCTACTTCAGTGTAGGTGATGGGTCAAAGTAACAATTTTTTATTCCAAGGAACAATTCACCACGTGTCGTATGACGTATTACAGCATTGTTACGTACCTGCTCACGTGACCATCTTCCCAGAATACCTCAGCGATGTTTTTGCCTCCACTGGGACGAGCTTGAGTCACTTTAAACTTACTCATTAGTTTTTGCTTTTATCAAGTAGACGCAGCGTTATCGTCCCTATAAATACAAAGGTGACCTTCAAATGATTAGGATTGGTGAAATAAAACTAATTTAAGTTTCTGAAGGAAAAGTTCATAGTTCGATTAAACATTGCACATTAAATATATGACCACAGTTTGAATCCAAAACTTTTGTGTCCCACTCTTTAGGGTTTGTGGCAAATCAAATAGATCTTTCTAACATAGTTTGCAAACGACCAAACATCAAGTTGTCCTAAGACTCCTAACTGTGTTTTGTAACATTAACTAAGATCAAAATGGATGCGATGTAATGCACGCCCGTATTTCCTCAGCAAGCCCTAATACACAATAAGCCGCAAATCATGCCACGACAGTCTGTTTGATAATCCCCACTATAAACTGTTTTAATAGATTCCTGAAAGTTTGTTTTTGGCCCTCAAAAGTGGTTTGAAGTTGACACCCCTGCTTTATATAATACATTTGTTGCTACACATTTCTGTTCAATGGTTGCCTATAAAAGTGAGTTTTTCTACATACAATAACCACCAACCATTCGTATTGCATTAACGCTAGCTATATTAAACCTACACACCTAAAATTCCCAACTTACAGGTATAAATGCAGTTTAAGCTAGATAACTAGCACTAAAGCAAAGTGTACAAAAAACAAAGTCTGTTAAAGTGTTTTATGTGTACTTTGACTTTGACTAGCACAAGTTGCGTCATTTCCCTTCTTTTCTCGACGTTTCGTTTGACTGAACATAGTTTTTCATGCGTAAAAGAATTGGCAAAATATTTTCAAGTCTACTCGAATAGTGTAAATTGGCAAATAGTACTTGCCAAGGACTGTGCTTCAAAGACGAGAAAGGCAAGCTTTTAAGCAGGGAGTCGAACCGCTTGTTATACGGGTTCAGGTTCGGTTCGGGTTCACTTCGTTTTGTTTTTAAGGGTTCGGGTTCGGTTCAGGTTTTTAAAAATGTATATTTTCGGGTTCGGGTTTTGTTCCGGTTTGCGCAAATTATTCGGTCCGATCCGGTTTGCGGTTTTTAAACCGGTTCAAATTTTCATTCGATTTAATTTAATTCTACCCATCATCTACCTGGCATTAACAAACTCCAAAATTAGTTTGACCGTGCACTGTTATTTTTGACACGCCCTATAAGTGTTATTTCGCGTATACTTTAGTGCGATGACCGGTTCGGGTCCGGTTCGGGTCCAACGCCAAACAAAATATAGGGTTCAACTCCGGTTCGGGTTTTGAGAGAATCGTATTTAGCGGTTCGGGTTCGGTTCGGGCTTAATGAAATTAACCGCTCAAACCGGTTCGCGGGTTCGGGTTCAGTACCGGTTCAACTCCCTGCTTTTAAGTACGCCACATGGATGGCAAGGTAAGATTGGTTTTAAGAAGGGAATCGAATGCTCATACTTGTACAAGATATAGTTTTTGTTCCTGATTGCTGCAAATTTACACGACCATATGTTTTGTTTAGTTATAGTGATTATTAAATTAGGTGCCGTTATCAAGTTTAAAGAGACGTCGGAATAAAATCACATTTGCCAGAAGAGCTCTTTAAACTTGATACTTTGCCTGGCAGCAATAGCTTACATAGGTGCCGTTATATTAACAATATTACATAATACCACCTGAACCTTGATTTGTTTTGCTTTAATCACCATTACAAACAGTAATTTCAGTCTGTTTATCCTATTTAAAAAATGATGCTCATGATTAAAGTTACTGTTGTAAAAATTATACACAAAGAAAGCATTCTAATGTTGACAATAGCGATTGTACCACACCTCACTTTAAAACCTTTTCAATTTTTGGGGGCAAAATCAGAATTACCGGTTACAACAAATCGCAAGGTATCGACTAAGGTTGCCATATTTTATGATACACAATCCCTGACAAAATTTATCTCAGTTGCGTTAAAAAAATTTTCATGATTTTTTCTAAACGGTCCTATTGCCATTAGTTCGAGGGATCGTGGTCCTCAAGCCTGAATGTGTATTTCAGAAAAACGAAAGTTGAATGCAGGATTTTAGCTAGTTATGCACAATTGCGCATAACAATGATCCAAATCTGGCATCACAGACAAGACAAAAAACATTACAGTTGTGCGCAAACAATTGCATTTTTGTTAGTTGTCATGCAATAAAGCCTATTGTTTAGCAATGGAGACGGATGATGCTTACTTTCACTTTGATTGAAACTTATTCATTTGCACAAACCGAATCCAAATAAGAATACAGAATTACTTCGCGGTCCCCGCAAAATTGCCTCACGGGCCCCTGGCCTGGACCCTAGTTTGAGAACCGCTGCGTTAATCATTTTGCGATCCAAACACTTCTATTGCGAAATGAATTTGGAATATTCGAAAGTTCCACGGGAGGCGACACAAGAAAACGTTACATACAATACTCTGATCCTTGTCACCTTTTCAAATTTCAAACAAAATGCTACTGTGAAAACGTTTTTTTGTCCCACGACATTCGACTTTTTGTTGTTAGTTAGTTCCTTACATATTAGATACAGAGTTAAAGCAAATGAAACTTCCCATGTTCACACGTAGCATCGAATGCTGTGTTTTCTTGAGACGCAGGTTTTTATTTCTGTATTTAACGCGTATTGTTAGACAACTATTAACAAACAGCTATTGTTGCGCGCACACACTTCAAAACGAAACAGTAACCTTGTGCGTTAACTTGCGCGCCGCCAGTTTATCTCTTTACGTTTCATGGTATTAGACGCGGTTGCAGCTAACTACTAGAAACTTTTTTCGTTGGTACATTAATTCCATAGCATATATTTTGTTCTCTTAAATTCCTGACTTTTAAGTACATTTTACCATTTCTCCCTGACGCAGATTTAAACGCTGAATTCCCTGACATGTCCGGGAAAATCCTGACGTATGGCAACCCTAATCTATACGCGCTTACACGTTTGTACCATTTGCAAATAGCTATCAGCAGAGTTCTAAGTACCACAACGACTTATAAACACCATGCGACAAGTAATTTCCGCTTTATTTGACGTTGCTTTGTTTACGTTTATCTGCCACAAAAGAGTAATGTTGGTATATTCAATGTAGCAACTGCGGCTTTTCAAAACGTAATGCATATTTTAATGAAAACGAGCACAATAAAAAAAAACATTTGTGAAATAAATGCACCAAATGAAAAGCAAACACTTACAATTGATATGTGACGTCACAGTACGTAATTATATCGTTACTAAACGGCACAATCAAAATGGAACAGTTTAACAACTTAATCGCATAATGTACCAAACCACTATGTGGCGGACAAGAGAAATAACCTGAGGTTAGTGTTGCGCAGTGCCGGATTAACCATTAGGCAAAGTAGGCACGTGCCTACAGGCCAGTCAACAATCCAGGCCACTTTACAACAACGATCTTTGTGACAATGATTTGGCAACACTGATAATTGTATTTTCTTAGTTGGCAACCTTGATTTTCGGGCCACTTATAAAATGTGCCTACAGGCCAGCAGACCCTTAATCCAGCACTGGTGTTGCGCCCTATTTAACATACACATACGACGCAGTATCAACCAAAAAAATCCGACACCATTAAAAACACTACAATAAGAAAAATTTTAAACGTTAACCACTAGGAAAACAAATTTACAAGGGTTATAAGCATCAAAAACAACGCTTATTACTTTGCTATATCACGTACCGTTCACAACTTTGTAAAATAACTATTTTAGTTACCGTATTTACTCGATTGTAAGCCGCCCTCGTTTATAAGCCGCCCTCGATTGTAACTTGTAAACCGCCCTCGATTATAAGCCGCACAAACGACAGCTAAAAAACAATATAAGCCGCTGCTTACAATCGAGCAAATACGGTAAGCAGAGGCGGGTTTCCTCTAAAAAGTTAAACATAGCTTCCATCCACCGGGGGTTATTATATTTCACGATCTCATTTGCTCCACGTGACATTTTAGTCAAGTTTTGACCTTCGTTTGTCCTTGGTTAGTGAAAAAACACTAAGAACAAGGCAGTGATTGTTTCATTTGTGTTTTCTGCATTGCGTATAAGCTCAAAGTTCAGCGCTGTTCAAACATGCAATGGGCTACCAGTTTCAATATAGCAGCCGTGTGCGAATCAGTTTAGCTGGTTGCATAGCTAAACGCCTGTGTTTCATGGAAATTGTATTTGTTGCTTACTGTAGACCAGTGATTCTCAACCTATGGTTCGCTGAAGCTTTTTAGGTGGTACATGGGTAGTTTTCTGCTATACTTGATTCAAGTCAGTTTATGAAATACAACTTTTGGGGCGAAACTCATGTTTTTGTCATTCTTCTGAAATTGATAACCTAGTTGGTTTTAGAAACATACTGTCCCAATCAAGAAGAATAGGCCTATTTCTTGATCTACCCATTTAAAACAAGATTTAGGTGATACACAGCGATAGAAAAAGACGTCAAGTGGTACGCGATCAGTATAAGGTTATGAACCACTGCTGTAGACTAATGTTAAAACTTCTTGAAAATGGTTAAGCAGTTAATTAAAACTTAGTTGGTCCGAAAGTGCTTCTACAGTTACGATGTTACAGCATACTGTTGTACACAGATGGGTTTGTTCCAGTCGTTGTTTTAATCCTTTCCGAACCCTTGATAGCAAACCAAATCCGCCATGTTTAGCTATTTAACAGCAAGTAGTTCAAACATAAGCTCTTAATACAAGCTATTATGCTTCGGCCGAGACATGATATTACATCTTTGCATTCCGTGCTAAGAGTAGAATAGAAAAGTAACAGCTTGTTTTATGTGATCTCCTAGGCCAGTGCTTCCCAACCTTTTCCAGCTCACGGCCTACATTTCAAAAAAAAAATTTTTGGCGCACCACCGTTTAATATTGCGACAAAACCACAATGGAAAAAGAGCAAACATTAATAAAGAAAAATAATAACCGCACATGCAATACTTCTGTTAATGTAAAGCCTGAGCTTGCTGATTTGATATGGTGAGATCAAGTCGGAGTTTAATGGGAGACAAGTTCACACGCAATGCAGCATTTAGTGTATCAGTGTTAAGACTGTTTCGTGTCTTCGATTAAGTAGTGTTGTGATGCGACAATTGCAGTTTAAGTACTCTTATGACGTAACAATGCAGTTTGTTTGTGTGAAAGCTTTGTTTAACGTGAAATCTTATGCGGCTTTCATAGTAACTAATAGTATATTTTAGAGAAACATAGTTAAACTTGAAAGTTCGTTCACACGAACTGTGTAACTTTTTCGAACTTCTATATTGGTATAGTAATAGTTTGAAAAGCTTTGCGGCCCATCAGAAAGAACGTCGCGGACCACCAGTGGGCCGCGGCCCACCGGTTGGGGAGCGCTGTCCTAGGCACAGCCGCACATACAAGCAGAGAGCAAAGACATCTTTACTAAATTGCTTAAAACAAGGACTGTAACCTCTTTCCAGAGTTACTGATTACCTTGCCATTTATAGCCGCCTATAATGAGTTCCTTTAGTTTGTTTTATGATTGTTAAATAAATGTTAAACACGAAATTACTGTAAACAAAAAAATCTTGCTTCCATTGTATTTTTTGAAAAAACTTAAAACTGATAATCTGTCAGCCAAGCGTAACGTTGAGAAAAAGGCAATAACTGGCGATTGCTGATCAAGAAGGTTGCTTTGCAAAAGGGGCAATCAGCTGAAAGTTATTAAACTATGTTACATTATTCGTTCAATGTTGGGTATGTTTATCAACATACATATTGTTTTTATTGTGTTGAGGCAAACAAAGTTGTAATGTGGATTATAAAACATCATTTAAGTACAGCAGGGTGCAGACTGCAGGTAGATTGCAACAACATGTCAACAACGCGTCTTAAAGTGTTGTTTGTTTAAAGCTGTGTTTCTCTCTAACTTTTTTGCCCCAAAGTACACCTGTTTACAATTTTGGCGTTTAGCACCATTGATGTAAACATGGAAATAAATGGTTTAGAAATTATAGGGATAGTAGTACATAAGTGTACTGTACTAACGAGCGTTGTACTTCCAGCAGTTTTTATTGCAAACAGTCGTATCAGTGTACTAAGTCTGGGACATTTAAGTATATTTAGGGGGGGCACAGTGTGCCAACCACTGGTTTGGAGAGGACTAAGTTAGGTTTTCGACGACAGTTTGAACAATAATTGCTTAAACACGACCTTTGATCGAGCTAATTAATTACAATGTGTAGCATTTTACCCGATTTGTAGGTCACAGTGCAGAGCGTAGCTGTAGTGCTTACACCATCCTGTATGTTACTGATCTGCATTACAGGCTTTCGCTGGAAAAATCAGCTAAAACAAAGCCTTGTTAATAAAAGCAAGTGGGCAGAATTAGGATTAAACTTATGTACTTGAACTTGATAATGGTTTGTGAATTTTTTTGGATTTTTAAGGTCAAAGTGTGGAGATTGTGTAATATAAGCAGAAAATAATGAGTAAGTTTAAAGCGATTGAAGTTCGTCCCAGTGGAGGCAAAAACATCGCTGAGGTTTTCTGGGAAGATGGTCACGTGAGCAGGTACGTAACAATGCTGCAACACGTCGTACGATAACAGATTACCTTTCGCCTTTTTCCTCGCGTTGTTTTCATTTCGTCTCACATGGCCAGCGTGATTTTTGGTCACTAAAACCTTTTCACAAAACATCCAACTTATCATAAGCTGCAAGCAGACAGTGCACGCTGTTTCGATCTATAACGTCCCATCAGTGCAGCTGGTGACGAGAGATTTGACCGTATGAGCAAATGCAACCATCTAGCAGACACAAAGTCGTAGATGAGACCTTATATGCAGTGGTGGGACTCGAATTTTTTGTCAGCCGGTTCTGACACAAAAGTCATATTTTTCAGCCAGTTCTGTTACAAAAAGTCCATTGACAGTAACCAGTAATGCTAACCGGTTCGCTGCTTACATTTGTTTTAAACCTGTATTATATTTATTTTAGATTCCACACAATCTGGTTGCGTTGCAACTGCCGATGCAGCGTTTGTTGCCGAACAATCGTCGGTCAGGCGTTGGTGGAGCGAAGCAAGTTGTCATGCCAACTGCTCGTAAGTGAAGCTACGATCCACGACGAGGGAGGTAAGTTTACTGAACGTGCGCAACACAACGATGTGATTGTGTCCCAAAACTAAATCGAAACTGACATCGAATTTGACGCAAACTCAATCTTTATGATAAACATTTAAGGATTTTTTTAATATATTTATGATATATTCGATACTTGCGATACCGCTGTGTCGTTTACGCCAAAACGAAGCCCGACTCAAAGTTGTTAGTCGCCGAGTTTGGGATTAAGTTTCAACTAAACAGGTTTGATTCTGGCCTGACTTCAGACTAGGCATCATTTTTGCCACATCATTTACACCTGTACCCACTCAATCTTTTACGTGACTCAAGCGGATATAAATGGGTGCAATTGATGTGGCCTTCATATCACTGATGATGGCACGAGAATTTGCCGAAACGTTTAAATAATAAAGCATGTCGCTTTTTACGTTTATTTGGGCCGTTATTTTCATCATTAAACTTATGAATAAATCCGCATGTAGTGTTCCAACGGGTAATTGTTTTCCAATGACTTAACATCAGTAAGTAACAAATAAGTTTATTCCAGCCAAGATTAACTTCAAACTTGCTCCCGAGACTGACCACGTGACCGTGATGACTTCTGATTGGCTAAGAAGCGCGTGCTATTGTGACGCGTGCATCAGTGAAATGTTGGATGAAAGAGAGATGAAGTTTCATCTGCCGAGCGAAAGTCAACTTCCCGTTGCCGAATTCGAACAACTCGACACCGACAAAGGAATGTTCGAGTATGTATTATGACGTCACTAATATATGACGTAACAATACATCAATTATAAAGCTGTAGGCTGAAACAGATGTAACTGTCAAGAAATATTTTTCAAGTCATTATTAACAGTGGACCTCATCATTTGACGTTTCGATGATTTTCTTACTCCAAATCGGTTTTTGTTGCACCCTTACTAGCAGTAACACTGAAACTGTTTAAACAATCCCAATCTTTTAACACTCAATTTAAATTCACGAAAATGCAGAAATAACAAGAATATACAAAAGTTTGTGTGCAGCTTATGGGTAAAGTTTGAGCCCTAGTTTGAGCACTACCAAATACAAAAGGCTCAATAACATTTTAATCCCTCCCACGAAATTTAGTTTAGCTTGTGTCGTATTAATGTGGGAATTATAACTGTGAACATTCACATCCGTTTATCGTTATGACGACATAATGGTGTTATTGTGCGTTTGAAGATTTATCGGAAAGGTTTTCGATCGTGGGTTTGTGGTGGTGAAAAATGTGCCCAGAGAAAATGGAGCTGTCGTGCAGGTAAGTTTCTATCCTCCGTTTTATGTCGAAATAAACAGTAATAATATTTTTTTAAATGAATTATTTTACTTTTTAGGCTGGTAAAAAGATGGCACCCATCATTGAAACCATATACGGAACGGTTGGTGTACAGTTTTGTTACAGAAACAACGATATATATTTATGACATATTTCGTGCTTTAGATATTCGATGTGTTTGATAACCAGAGCACAGAAAACGTCGCCAACACTGCTATAGGCCTCCCTTTCCACATGGACCAATGTGCTTATGAGGCGGCTCCCGGGATACAACTCTTGCACGCCATCGAGTGAGCGAATTTTCTTGTGTATACGGAAGCTAAGGATAGCCATAAAACTGCGACAAGCATTTCGGCTGTCGTCAGTATCGTTGCCTTTATATGGAAAACTTGTGTATTTATCAAAATAAGGTCAGTTCAATGATGAAAATAACGGCTCAAATAGACGTAAAAAGCGGCATGCTTCATTATTCAAACGTTTCGGCAAATGCTCATGCCATTATCAGTGATATGAAGAGCCACATCAGTTACACCCGTTTATATCCGCTTGAGCCACGTAAAACTTATGAACAGATCCGTATATAGTGTTACAATAACCAAGTAGTGCTCATCCAGCAGTTTTATGATAAACAATCGACGTTTCGACGTCCTAGTATAGAAGACGCCTTTATCAAGATAATGAAATCTTGCAAGACAAAGTTTTTATAAAGCGAGAAATTGATTTGACTTCGATTGTTATAATAAAACTGCTGGATGAGCAATACTTGGTTATACATTATGCCTGGCAGCAATAGCTGATTTCATAGTGTCACAATGTTAGTTTAGTCTTAGAAAAGTCGACGAATAACTGCATAAAATTCCATTTTTTTCGTTACACAACTTCAAATCTAACTAGCCGCCGTCATGGTTGGCCAGGTTCGATGACGTAGTTGAAGGTGGCAACTCCCTATTGGTCGATATGTTCCACGTGATCGACATTCTGCGAAAACAGTCGCCCGACGATTTCCGGGTTTTGTCACGTGTTCCCATTGCCTACGCAACAATCGATTACAACCGACGAGATCCGGCTCACGTGATCCACAGGAAACCAATCATATTGCTCGATTACGACGACAAGGTGGGTGTGGCAAAGGCGTGGCCAATGTATTGTGCGTATGTGTTTACATTTAATTTATATGCATTATGTTTCCGCCCTTACAAATAAATTTTCAAAATCATCTTTGTTAAATGTTGTATGTGCTGTGAACTTTATACATATATACAGGGTGTCAAACCGCATGTTATACGGGTTCAGGTTCGGTTCGGGTTCACTTCGTTTTGTTTCAAAGAGTTCGGGTTCGGTTCAGGTTTTTAAAAATGTGTATTTTCGGGTTCGGGTTTTGTTCCGGTTTGAGCAAATTATCCGGTCCGAACCGGTTTGCGGTTTTTAAACCGGTTCAAATTTTTATTCGTTTTTAATTGAATTACCCATCATCTACGTGACTTTATCAAACTCCAAAAGAACTTTGACCGTGCACTGTTATTTTTGACACGCCCTATAAGTGTTATCTCGCGTGTTCTTTAGTGTGCTGTTTTGGAGAAAAAAAATCACAAAATATAAAACAAATTGCATTTTTTACTGGTTCAGTTCCGGTTCGGGTCCAACTCCAAACAAAATATGAGGTTCAACTCCGGTTCGGGTTTTTAGAAATTAGCGGTTCGGGTTTAATGAAATTAACCGTTTAAACCGGTTCGCGGGTTCGGGTTCAGTTCCGGTTCGACTCCCTGCATATATAGACCAAGTCGTTTGTCCCGTTTAATCGGAATTACGGAACACCAGGGTTGCTTTTAACCGGATTTATCTGTACTTGGTTTTAAATTCAGGTGGTTGGATACAGTTGGAATCCGGGCACAGAACAAACTTTACGAGTCCATGAAGACGACGTTGAACCTTTCTACAGAGCCTACGTTAAACTACAAAAGCTCATAGACGACCCTAAAAATCAAGTTAGTTTGAAAATTGTATCGGCTGCTATATATATGTGTGTGTAGAATATTTGGATTTTTTCTGACAAGTGTTTTCTGCAAGCACCATAACCAATACCATACGATATTTCAAATCCTACAAACAGACTGTAAAACTCTATTTGGTATCATTACGATTGTATTTGAATAAGAAATCTTAAGATGCCAAAACTTCGTTGTAAAATATGTCTTCTTCATAAACTTGCAAAATATCCTCAAAACGAGTGGCAGACGATCAGCGTCAGTGTAATGTTTTATTTATTTATGAAACATAAATATTAATTTGGCCTTTTTAGGCATCGTCAGTTTCCGTCTTATTCAAATAGAATAAAAAACAAGCACAAAATAGCAGTTACTTCTGTTATACTTTACTCTTGTATGTTTTAAGTTTCTTAACTTTGTTTTTTTAGTTTAAATTTCGTCTGAGATCTGGTGACATGCTGGTCCTTCACAACCGCAGGATGGCGCACTCGAGAGATGCTTACAAGACGAACGGCGGTCACAGACGCCTGCAGGTGGGGCTAAAGAGCAACCATTTTAAATCTTTCGCTTAAATCAGTGGTTCTGAAACTTATACAGATTGCGTACCTCCTGGCGACTTTTTTCTATCGTTGTGTACCACCTAAATCCTTGACTATACTAGTTAATTATGAAACCAGCATGTTAGCAATTCCTAAAAAACGTCCTAGACAAAAAAACAGGGATAATTAGTTTGGTCAGTTGAGAAGCAATTCTTGATGTGGCTTGAATTAAGTATAGCAGAAAGCTACTAGCGTACCACCTGAGAAGTCCTGACGTACCACTGGTGGTACGCGTACCACAGTTTGAGTACCACTGGTTTAAACCCAGACCGTTAAAAGCAATGACCTGATGGAAACATATGATATAATAGCATCACTTATCGTTACAATCTTGTTGTCAGGGCACTTATGTTAATATTGAGGATCTGCGCAGCAAGTATGTTGTGCTCGGAAGGAAACTGAATCGACCGGTGGTGGCGCCAAAGATCGGAAACTGCAGCAGTATTTAATTTTTTATCAGGGAGCCAAGAGTTTGGCACGCTATGCGATTATGTTTTTAAACTATTCTATTTTAATTTTGCTGTTTAGTGACGACTTAATTTCGTACTGTGACCTATAACATAACAATTGTGTCTAATGTGTTTATTTTGCATTTGGTGCGATTATTTTACAAATGTTATTTTTTGCGCTTGTTTTAATTAAAATATGCATTATCGCTTTCAAGTTAATACACTGAATATACCAACATAACTCTTTTGTTGCTAATAAACGAATTGTCGGTTGGTTATGCACAGTTTTTTTGTGTGTCGCGGAGTCAAATAGACATGTGAAAAAGTCTGTGGCCAAACGAAGGATAGAGCTACTAACATAACAACTCGCAATAGAAAAGGTTTTCCAAATACCGATAGGTGGCGTAAAGAGCGCTGTTATTTAAATTAACAGTGAAACTGGGATAAGGTTAGGGACTAAATGTTGACATAAAGAACGAGGTTTTTAGGTTGACTTAATTGTAATTATTATGAAACCTCAGACCAACCCTGATAACTGTCACGGGGTTCGAATGCAGGACACTCCCGGAGACGAATCTCGATCAGGGTTTTTATGTCTGTATATGAGTCAGGCGCGACGGACCATTCGGCCCAATTCCTACACAAACTGCACTTAAAATATTTGAGCGCGTCACCTACCAGAATTTAGCAAACCTTGCTAGTGTGAGTTCTTGTGTTAGTAGCTCTACCCAAATAAAGACAGCAATGTAGAACCCTACCCTGTTGTTAACAGAGCAACGAAATGTATACAGCGGAAATTATTGTGAGCTGCGTGACATTTACAAATCGTTGTTGTTTTTGGAACTGTGATGATGATAGCTGTCTGGTACAAAGTGAAAGAGCGTTTACATACATTGCAAATTGCTGTAATTGGTAGTTCTAATTTTATCTAAAAACAAAATACTAAACAGTTGTATGCATACTACATATATAGTGCAGAAGGGTCAACTTTTTTTCTGTTGTTATTAACCGTGGATATTATTAGTTTTTTTCGCTGTGGAGATCTAATTAAGAACATACAATATTTTTGAGCTTGTTTTTTATGCTATTATTACCTGCAAGTTTAGCAACGGTAGCTCTACTCAGGGGCGATAATGTTTTTTTTTCATAAAAGGGTCAAAACTTAGTCTATGTTTAGTAATAAAAAGTGAAGCAGAACAAGCTGTATGTGTCACCATGCATTGTTAATACAACCAGATTTTAATTATAAATGGCCCTGCATCCTCCTAGTCTTGGATAACTCTGATCTAATCTTTGAAAAAAGTTGCATAAATTTCTTTTGTACAATCCGTATATCATTTTTTGCCTCCAACCCTAATTATAAGCAAGGCCACCTTGCATTTTTAAAGGGCAAACTACTGAAAGCAGAAAATAATGAGTAAGTTTAAAGTGATGGAAGTTCGTTCCAGTAGAGGCAAAAACATCGCTGAGGTTTTCTGGGATGATGGTCACGTGAGCAGGTACGTAACAATGCTGTAACACGTCATACGATACTTGGTCATTTGTTCCTTGGAATAAGATGTTGTTACTTTGACCTATGACCTAAGCAACGCAATACCAGGCCCTAGAAAACATTTTTCAAGTCCACCAACATTCTTTTTATTTCAGATTCCACACAATCTGGTTGCGTTGCAACTGCCGATGCAGCGTTTGTTGCCGAACAATCGTCGGCCAGTCTTTAGTGGAACGAAGCAAGTTGCCATGCCAACTGCTCGTGAGTAAAGGGACGATCCACGACGACGGAGGTAAATTTACTGAACGTGTGAAATGTTACGAATAATTGAACTCGTGCTCGTGAATTCCATAAAACCGTTCAAGGTTTTTGTGTTTGCAAATACAAAACTCCAAGGCAAAATTTTGCGTCAAAACCTAATATAGTCAGTTTATTTTATTCAAGCCCAGATTAACTTCAAACTTGCTCCTGAAACTGACCACGTGACCGTGATGACTTCTGATTGGCTGAGAAGCGCGTGTTATTGTGACGCGTGCATCAGTGGAATGTTGGATGAGAGAGAGATGAAGTTTCATCTGCCGAGCGAAAGTCAACTTCCCGTTGCCGAATACGAACAACTCGACACCGACAAAGGAATGTTCGAGTATGCATTATGACGTCACTAGTATATGACGTAACAGTGAAATAGTTATCCATAAAAATGTGACAGCATGCGATACAGGCAAAGCGCTTTATCATTTTGACGACATAATGGGTGCATTGTGCGTTTACAGACTTATTGGAACAGTTTTTGATCGCGGATTTGTCGTTGTGAAAAATGTGCCCAGAGAAGACAGATCTGTTATAAAGGTACGCTTCTCTTGTCAATTTTACAAATACTAACCTTTTTTAATTGATCCTTAAAAATTATTTTATCAAACACGCAACAAGAATCGAGTATGTACAACGCAATGGTATCTCTTTGTAAAAAGGTAGACTTGTAAAACTTAATGAAAACTTGGAATTATGTTGTAAGCCAATATAAATCTAATATTTGCTTCGTTTGTTTTCAGACTGGAAAAAGGTTGGCTCCCCTCATAGAAACAGTTTATGGAGAGGTGAGTTTTCCGTTCTGTTTTAATTCTTTTTGATATTGTTTGTGTAACAAAAAAATTAACTCAACGTTAACGTAAAATAAATTTATTGTTCAAAAGAAATATTTTATTTTGCTCACACATTGGATTGTTGATTTTTTTAGAAGTTTGACGTGATTGACGTCAAAAGCACAGAAAATGTCGCCTATACCTCAATAGGCCTTCCATTCCACATGGACCAGTGCATATATGAGGCTCCTCAAGGCATACTGCTCCAGCACGCCCTCAGGTGTGTAAAGTGTCTCTTGAATCAAAAACGGGCTTAGTAAGTTGCTTAAAATTCATGTACATTTGGTAGAAAATATCATAGAGAAATATTATAGAAACTGTAGACACATACTATGTAGCTTGATCAGACCTGAACTTGTATATTGTGAAATACACTCTATGGAAAACGTTTTAAGAAGAGCTGTAATCATCGGCGCTATCACTATGCAATGGTAACAGTTGTTAAAACTAAATACCTCCACTACACAATCTGTCAAATTTTAGTTTATCTGCATTAAAAGCTAAAAATTAAAAGTGATATTTGCTTACATAAAATCATCGAGCCAATACATGATAAGCTGCAGACAGTGCTCACTGTTCCGACCCATAATGTCTCATAAGTGCAGCTGGTGACGAGAGATCGCCCATATATAAGGTAATGTAGCCCCCTTTACGGCACTCCGGTTTGGTGGGAGTAACAAGCTGAAAAGCCTCGCCTCATCAACCTGTTCGATGCCACAACTGGGCATTAATGGCAGAACAACTGTCCACTGTTTGCAGCTTATCAAATTTGCTTCCAATTTTCCAATGTCACGGTCCATCAGGTTTGATGACGAAGTTGAAGGGGGGAACTCCCTAATAGTGGATATGTTTCACGTTCTCGACATCTTCCGGAAACAATCTCCTGACGATTTCCGGGTTTTGTCACGTGTTCCGGTTCCGTTCTCCACAATCGATTACGAAATACCGCTCCCGGCTCACGTGGTCACCAGGAAACCAATCATATCGCTCGATTACGACGACAAGGTGGGTGTGGCGGAGGTGTGATCGATGTCTTGTTGCAGAGGTGTCATTTATTTAGAACACTGTATACTTATTTAAAGTCTGAGTTACCACCAATGGTCAACTTTGCCGAATAAACAAACATCCCTGCACAAGTACATTATGACGTAATTTAAAC
This sequence comes from Phallusia mammillata, assembly GCF_965637545.1. Taxonomy (NCBI): domain Eukaryota; kingdom Metazoa; phylum Chordata; class Ascidiacea; order Phlebobranchia; family Ascidiidae; genus Phallusia; species Phallusia mammillata. The sequence continues at coordinate 23,940,467 of NC_137258.1, read as the reverse complement.
TATGACGTTGCTAGTTTTCACTTAGCTGTCACTAACCACAGTAACGAACAAAAATGTTGGCACGCGAAGTCATTACCATTTTGACATAATAAGTTAATTTGTAAGCGTCGTTAAAAGGTTGTCGACCCTTGTGTTAGCAAATAAACTTATATGGGCAACAAACCAATGTTTTATTTCCATGCGCACAAGTGCAAAATTTTAAAACTGCTTTAAAATGTTGAAGAGAAGTCCAAAGAATGTCGATATTTCTTCAGGTTGTGGGATTCAATTTTAACCCTGGCACAGAAGAAACTTTGCGAGTCCACGAAGACGACGTTGAACCTTTCTACAGGGCTTACGTTAGATTAGAAAAGCTTATATACGACCCCAAGAATCGAGTTAGTTTATGCGTCTGTTGCTGCAAAAAATCTAAACCCTAGGCTACGATAATCTCCAAATTCTGTTGTTCTAGTTGAAGTTTCGTCTGAGATCGGGCGACATGTTGTGTATCAACAACCGTCGAATGGTGCATACAAGAGAGGGTTTCAAGACGAACGGCGGTGTCAGACACCTGCAGGTGGGGCTAGAGAGTAAAAAGTTTGTAACAGATGCCTAAAAAATATATCGTTGTGGTATGGCTTATAAATAGGTCACAGACAGCACAAACTGCTTCCGACCCATTATTGTGATTTTTTTTCTTCTTTTATGAAATGTTTTGGGTGAAAAGCCAGTCAGTAAATAACTGTTAAATTAGTAATCCGGTTAATTGCAAGAATAAACTTGGTTAATGGAGTAGCGATTCGACTGCATTCGTTACGTTCAACCTTGCATACAACTATTTGATTATGACACCGCTTAAAAAACTTTTTACTTTCCAGGCTTGTTACATAAATATTGAGGATCTTCGCAGCAAGTATATGGTTCTCAGTAGAAAGCTAAATCGACCAGTAGTGGCGCCAAAGATCGGAAACTGCAGCAGTATTTAAACTTCAACCTGGGAGCCAAAATATTATATTCTTTTTCCCAGCTGTTTCGGATTATAAATCTCAGCCGTTTTGTTTCTATTCAAAACGCGTTTGTGACCAATTGTGCACTATGTCTTCACAAATTGTGTCTTCAGTAACAACCGAATCTTTAAAACACTACGCACGGTTTTAACGTTCAACCATAGTCTTTACATACCCTAGTCTGAAAGCGCAATGGCAAAAACAGCATTAAAAGTGGGAAGCTACACCATCTAGCGGTGGTGTGGCACTTTTGCAAGCTACAATGGAATCGGTATTAAGAAAACGCGTGGTTAGCGAGTTTTAAGTGTGGTATTTGGTAATTTTTTTACTGTATTAGTTTTTTTCTGTAAAATTGTAATGTAAAATTTTATTTAATCATTACATGCTTGAGAAAATATGTGCAACACCTTCATTTGACTAGGAAAATCTCCCTTCGCCAGTAGCTAGCAATCTTTCTGAGAGATTTAGCCAATTTAGTTTGCTAAACATAACGCGTTGTATGTATCGTTTACTTTTTGAATAAAGTAACTAATCTGTGAGAGTCATAGTGGACCATTCAGTAAAAAAGGTTGGTATGGTATTAAAGTATACATACACATATACTTTAATATTTGAAACTACAAAGTTTGTTTCTGTGTTAAACTGTCAGAAAGTAACTTGTTTTTTAACTGTGCACTATGGGGATATTTGATGCATTTTGTTCATAAACTCCACAAGAATGACTAGTTATTGCAATAAGTATTTTAAATGTTTTAATAATAAATTATGTACAAACACACATTGTAAAGCAAGGCTTACATAGAGACAAGAAACAACATTAAAACACTCTTCTACCATGTAAGATGAACATAAATTCATAACTGGGATCAGCCCTGAAGCGTCTATGCAGACCAGTGATCACGACACACTCATATGTAAATCACAGTACGCCAGGCCCATTGAAGGCGCAATACCGAATCAGCCGGTCACCAAGCATTCACCACCATATGGCAAGGCGTAGGCTAGAAAAATCTAGCCTGCGGTGGGATTCGAACCCACGACAGGAGTCTTTCCGGGACTCGCGCTCTACCAACTGAGCTACACAGGCCCTGTGTAGAATCCGCCGAAAGTCGAATCACAAGCACCGTTGCCTGCCTCGTATGCTGCACATGTCAGCTTCGTAGTAGGGGATCGCCAGATTGACCAGTATCAGTTAAGATGAACATAAATTCATAACTGGGATCAGCCCTGAAGCGTCTATGCAGACCAGCGATCACGGCACACTCATATATAAATCACAGTACGCCAGGCCCATTGAAGGCGCAATACCGAATCAGCCTCCTGTCGTGGGTTTAAAGACTCCTGTCGTGGGTTCGAATCCCACCGCAGGCTAGATTTTTCTAGCCTACGCCTTGCCATATGGTGGTGAATGCTTGGTGACCGGCTGATTCGGTATAGCGCCTTCAATGGGCCTGGCACACTGTGATCTCTTCTACCATGTACCTATTCTTGTTTTCATTGGCTTTTCTTGTTTTCATTGGATTCTTGTTACAGCAATATTGCAGTTATGTGCCATGAACCTATGTCAGAATATTAGTTAAATGTTTAAATATTTGTGTATTACAGAAGGAAATGGTAAAAATATTTTTTTGTAGATGACCTTACCTGTTGACAGCTTCTGGAAATTGACCAAAACTTTGTTTATACTTGGTAACTGAAACCCACTCTGAAGGTTTAGAAACTTTTTTATACCCGGGACACAAGCAATATGTTTCAAGGGACTTTAAAAAAACTTGAATATTGATGGCATTTGGACCTGTGAGTGTATTTAAATAAAAATCATGGTTGGTTGGAAGAGGAATGCCTTCAATAAAGCAAAGAAACTGGAGATCTGAATTGACAACATTTTGATACTGCGGACTTCCATAAAAACTGTTGTTTAACAGGTTCCACTTCAGAAAAAACAGTATAGATTGATCATTCATTATGCCTTTTTTTAATTCCCAATCGATTTTTTTCACCAGCTCTAAAGGCTGACTCTTAAATTCTCAAGTGATTCATAGTTGATGTTTATTTTTAGGGGTAACTCATGTTTTCTAATGATTCTTCTGGAAGAAATTGATTTAGTGAAGCATTTCTGTGGTAAATTTTGGGATGGTAGTCTACCAAACTTGATCCATTTTCGTTTTGTTGTTGATTGTAACCTTTAAAAAAACATAACCTTTAAAAAATTTGTAGCCCAATCATTTGTGTCAACACCATATCTCCCCTTGTTTTGGCCATATGGAGTTTTAAACAAGTTTACATTTTTTGTTTGTGATGAATTGCAACAGCCTGGTATTGAGCAGTACTTAATTGCCTCTATTATTACTCATTTTCATTTCCAGTTCCAATTTCGTTTTGTTTACAATCTGTCGATTTTTTTTAAGTGCTTTGAAATGTTTGTGTGGTTCATTGTTATAGATCAGCGGTTCCCAAACTGGGGTCCGCGGTCCTTTAGGGGTCCGTGAGGCAATTTTGGGGGGACCGCGAAGCGGTTGAAGTAATTCTATAATCTTATTTGGCGTCAGTTTGTGCCACTAAATCAGTTTAAATCAAAGTAGAATTGAGAATCGACTGTCTCCATTGCTAAACAATGGCCTTTATTGAATGCAACTATCAAAAATGCAATTATTCGCGCACAATCGTAATGTTTTTGTCCTGTTTGGGATGTCACATGCTGTCTTTGGATGATTGTTATGCGCAATTTTGCACAACTAGCTAAAATCCTGCAATCAACTTTCGTTTTTATGAAATACACATTTTGGCTTAAGGACCGCGAGCCCTCGAAATAATGGCAAAGGGACCGTTTTGAAAAAAATATGAAAAAGTTTGGGAACCACTGTTATAGATAATAAAGACAATCCGATTGTTTCATAATGGATAATATTTGTTAGGTTAGTTAACAGCAAACCAACTTAAATTGTGTATTGCAAGAAACTTTTAATATTGGAGTACGATTTAAATAACGTTTCCGTTGCAATTAATGTTGGAACCTTTAGGAAGGTAAAAAAAACTTAGGTGGGCCTGGTCGATATGCTTGCTTAGTCAAATATTAATTAATATTAATAAGTTTTATGCGACATATACGGTTTGAAACACACAATTTATCACATATAGTTTAAAATAAAACTTCTTTGCTTCGTTTTTTATGAGTTAAAAGCTGACCAAGTAAAAAAAACGAACAGAACGCATCGATAGCGTCTTTTCTTAATACCGATTCCATTGTAGCCTGCAAAAGTGCCACACCACCGCTAGATGGCGTAGCTTCCCACTTTTAATGTATGTGCGCTTTCAAACTAGGGTACTATGTAAAGACTATGGTTCAACCACATCAAGATCTTTGTTCCGAACGTGTTGATAACATTGCCCTCTCTGTTGGTAACTCTATTTACAACGCTAAACAAACATTTCAATATTCAGATCTTTATATAACATCGGATTTTTTTAAATGTTTGTTTTGTTGTTGTTGCAAAGTTTTCTTTAAAAATGTTATTTAGAAATGAAATGTAAAATTCTATGGCCACCAGCTGCTGCTTAATCATTAAAATATTTGATGTGTTCACATAATTTAAAAGCTCAAGGACAAACAAAGTATGTTCGTTTGATTACTGTTGAATATGTTTTGGTGACGAGTGAAAGTTATTTGCTGCTGGGAAACAGTTGTCATCAGTCAGTGATTAGCAGAGCGTTAAGAAAGGTCATTTTCCGCGCGAAGTGAAGGTTATTTCTCAATTAAACCAAAACGAACCGGTTTGAACTTGAAAAACGTGATTAGCAGTTTGTTTGAAGTGGAAAGCTTATTTTAGACAGGTAACTTAAAAGCAAGCGCAATAACGGCGTGTGTTCAGATTTGTAGGGTGGTGAAATTAGCACAGAAGTTAGTTTGTTCGTTTCCTTTTCGTGCGATGCCTGATAAATAGAGCTCCCACAGTGTAAACGTGATCGGCGCATGATGTCCAGTTGTTCGCAGGTTGAATGTTTTGTTTATAAGCAGTCGACCACTGCATCCAAAGTACATCAGATTTGAAGTTAGTTAATTGTTGTCAATAGGTAGACCAGTGAGCATTTTTTATCAATCAATTTTAGTTTTGCTTTATTTTCTCCTATAGCTCATGTAATTATTTGCTTTTGTGCTGGATATGTTTGCTTACCGGTGAATGGCTTTGTTGTATTAAATTGCCGATTTGCAGCAAACCACATTTCAATTGTTGTGTTATTTTATGTCAAAACTGTTGCTTCACAACAAACTAGTTATCATTCCACAGAATAGTTTTATGGTAGAGAATATTTTTATCAGTTTTTGAAACTAAAGTATTTTTAGCAAAAACGCAAATGATACCAAGATTGGACTATGTGCATTTTTTATTTTAAGATCTAGGTAACTTAATATTTATCATCTAACACCTGCATTGACAAAATTCACTGTCATCATGGCCCAACAATCATCAGATGCTTTCTACCAAACCCAAAGTACGCAGCTGATTTCGGCCGTTACTTCGCTGGAGCATTCATGCAAACTGGACATTGATAGTGAACCTCGGACATGCAGAAACACATCTATCATCTGCACTATTGGTAAGTTACTGTTTGTAGTTGTGAAAAACTTTAATGACAGGATAAGTTAAACTTAACCATCATCAGGAAAAAAACATCCAATTAGAGATATGTATATCAAAGCTTGTTATTCTGTAACTAGCACTATTACCATGTATTGTAGTTACTGGCAACTGTTCTTGTATGACTGTAAAACATAAAAGCCGTAATGGGTAAATGTAATCAGATATTTTTGAGCCATTGGCTGTGGTACACATAGCACTGAACTTACAACACAACTGTAGCACACAATTGGCATTCCTAGCTATTTGCATCCTTTATAATAATTTGGAAACAAAAAGTTCTTCTTGCTCAAATGCATTTGCTTAATGGTGTTAAAAATCTACTTGTTACAGTGGGTAAAATCTCAACTAATCAAACTATACATTAATGGTGCCAAAAGAGAATGTCCAATTTGTCAAACCTGTTATGCTATTAAGCAGTTTTTTACAAATTAAAGGCTTGCGGTTTTTCAATCTTCATTGAAGAAAACAAAATATGCTATTAATCAGTATATATGTCATTAACTGAAATTTGCTGTACTGCACTTTTATTATGTTGCACTGTGTTCCTCATGTTAGTGGGGACTGTGTACTATGTATTTGCACGGTATACAGGAAGCATCTAATCCATAATCAGTTATGGTCAGGTTTTTTGCATTTCCTCTCAGCTTAATGGCAGTGCTGTAAAGTTTAATATTGCAATCTTGCTTTTCAGGACCGGCATCCAACAATGTAGAAACCCTAAAGAACATGATTATTTGTGGCATGAATGTTGCAAGACTTAACTTCTCGCATGGCACACATGAATATCACGGCCAGACAATCAAAAATGTGAGAGAGGCTGTCGAAAGCTTCAGGTCAACTCCTATCTATTACAGACCCATTGGAATTGCATTAGACACCAAAGGTCTGTTACATTTGAAGCTATATATCACTTTTTTAGTTTTTCGTTGTCATTTTAAGAGTAAGTATAGAAAGGTGTAATGTTTTTAGTCATTTAATTACAAAAGGAACAACATAGATTATGTAAAAACAGTATTAATATTGTACAAACATCTTTTGTTAAATGCTTTATTCGTTCAGGTCCAGAAATCCGCACAGGCCTGCTGAAGGGTGGTGGAAGCGCTGAAGTGGAATTGACTCGTGGAAAAACCATCAAATTATCTCTCGATGAAGCCAACTTCGAGAAAGGAGACGACAAATGCATTTTTGTTGACTATAAGAACCTTGGCAAAGTTGTGAAAGTTGGAAGCAGGGTAAGATAGTAATTTAAAGTTCATCCTAACAATTTATTGGTTTAAGCCTTCACAAACAATGTAACCAGTACATGTGTTTAAAACATGTTCACCATTTGGTTAGGCAAAACAGTCATTGCCATTTCAGGAAAAGTGTTTTTAAGTAGTTGCTATTTGCTAAACAAGCTTTAAAATCTTGGAAAATGAACTTTTGTTGAACTTAACGTACTGTTTGTCACATGGTAACAATAAATGTTTCAGGGGTAAAAACAAAACTGAAAAAATCTCTGTCAATACTCTGTTATATAGCAGTGTGAATATACTGTTGCTGCCCGGCATAATGTATCAAAAAAATTTTAGCTCTTCCAGCAGTTTTTATTAAAGTGTGCCGACGTTTCGATGTCCCATACGAAACACCTTCATCAGGGTAATTAAAATAAAAACTGCCGGAAGAGCTAACATTTTGTTGATATAGCAGTGTGTTAGGATTTATTTAAACTAGTACCAATGTTCGTGTCAAACTGCTTGGATATGTAATTCAGGATAATTACAAGCCACTTTTGGTTGTTGGTCAGGTCCAGTGTTGATTTTGTTAACAGATTCAATATTTGATTAATGCCTGTATTTGGTCCAGCAAACTTTGCTAAACTCTGATAAATGATTCACCGCTAACATAGCCATTTCAAACATAATAACACTGTCCAAAATTACCACACTTTAACACCAAGAAAAAAGTTTGCATCTGAAAAAGGGCTATGTATTTTTCATTGACTGATTTTGTTTTAGCTGTGAAACATTTACTGAACATTGGCATTCTGGAAAGAATCTACCAACTTTAATCATTGAAACAAAAAGGCTGTTTTAATAGTGAATAAAAACCACATGGAATGTTTGTAATCTGAAGGACTGCACATTAAAGTTTATTACATACTGTGTCCAAAAATGTAGTGTATGTATAACACTGCAAACCAGTGATTCTTAACCGCGACTCTCAGGCCGCATGCAACTCCAAACTACTTATTTTGTGGCTTGCACCAAACCTCAGAAAACCACCAAACATTGCTATTTTAGTCTCATTTTTTTAGGCTCCTTACACACTTAAAAAACTACCAACATTTGGCTCTGACATTAAAAAAGTTTGAGAACCACTGCTGTAAACTGTCTGTAATGTAAATTATGTTTGGTGTTATTTCTTTTACACAATATTATCCTATTTTTAAGATTTTTGTTGATGATGGCCTCATTTCACTGGCAGTAAAGGAAATAGGAGCAGATTATGTTATGTGCGAAATTGAAAATGGTGGAATGCTTGGATCAAAGAAAGGTGTCAATCTGCCGGGAATTGAAGTAGATTTGCCTGCTGTCAGCGAGAAAGACACGTAAATAACCTTTTTTAACCCCTAATAAAATAAGAAGTAAAATTACAAAGCGATTATTGCTGTGTTATCTTGAAGAATGTTTAAAAAATCAGTTGTCAGTCCACGTAAAATAGGACCAGTATTTTCATATAAAACAAAATTTACATACATTGGTATTGTGACAAAACCCTGTTTGTCCACTTATGTTAATGTTGAAGGCCAGTTTCTTTTTGTGCCCAATTGTTGTACTAAATCTGCGAGGCACCAAAAGCAAGTCAAAATATTGAAATATATTGTGACAAATGTTTCTGCTTCCTTGTTTGCACTCAGTAGTTTTGCGATTCCAGTGTATGACATAACAATAGTTTGGTTCCTATTTCTGCTTATAAAGTGTCCTTTATTTGACCTTGCTGTAACTAACGGTGTATATTTATGTGGTGCTTGTCTGGTGATAGTGACTTATATGTTAACATACAATATTGTGTGTGTAAAGTTGGCACACTGCTTTTCATTTAGGCATAGTACTGTTTAAAAAAATATCCAAAAAATGTATTGTCTGCAGTTTTCCTCAAAACAAGAATTATTTTTATGTTTGATATTTCAATACTGACAAAAATAAACATAATTTTGTTTTTTTACAGCAAAGACCTTCGGTTCGGAGTTGAACAGGGAGTCGACATGGTGTTTGCTTCGTTCATCCGCAAAGCAGCAGATGTCCACGCTGTTCGCAAAGTTTTAGGAGAGGATGGAAAAAATATCAAGGTAATTCATTGCTTGTTTACCTTTTGAGTTTCAAAGTTGTTGGGCAATGTTTTTACTGCTAAAAACCATGTATTGGTGAAAAAGGTGGTTTCTTAAAAATAAAATAAATGCCAATATGTTTGTCTCTAGATTATTTCCAAGATTGAAAATCACGAAGGAGTGAAAAAGATTGATGAGATCATCGAAGCTAGCGACGGGATCATGGTTGCCCGCGGTGATATGGGGATTGAAATTCCAGCAGAAAAGGTTGGTCTGAATAGAAAAAGTCATTGTCAAATTACTATCTCTCTGTTATTTTGCTGTGCCCAACATGATGTTTCTTTACTGACCAATCTCATTAGTTAAATGCACTTTCCTATTGTTTTGCTGGTAGACGTTTGTATGTTGTTGTTTTTAACTGACTAAACTGATTTTCCAATGTATCCATGTTACTGCCAGACATAAAACAAACCTTATGTATTTTTGTGTGAATGTGGAAAAAGAACGAAAAGATTTCTCTGATGCTAATCATTTGTCGCTCCTTGTGAAAAATTTTAGATAGCCTTTTTGGCAATTGTGTGTTTTGATTGCCATTTCAATGTTCACCTTTGTACTGGTAAATGAATTCCTTATCTAAACCCATGTAATTCTTCTTCAGGTTTTCATTGCACAAAAGATGTTGATCGGCAAATGCAACTTGCAAGGCAAACCAGTGATCTGTGCCACCCAAATGTTGGAAAGCATGATTTCCAAACCAAGACCGACACGTGCAGAGGCATCCGACGTTGCAAATGCTGTGCTTGATGGATCAGATTGTATTATGCTCAGTGGAGAGACTGCTAAAGGTAAGAACATCAATGTGCAGTGGCAACCCCTTAAAATAGGCCTACTGTGGACTGAACAGGCAGCATCAAAAATTTCTAGATTTAACGTCTAAGTTTTAGACATTCTTAATACCATTATGTTGCCACATGGCAGTGCAACACATTTTTTATGATAGGATAACCTTTTTCAAGACTCAAATATGATTAATTTAGGACTTCCATAAAAACTGTTTTTGTGTCAAAAAGCAGCGATTGCAGATGAAAAAGTTTTTTTTTTCATTAATATTACTGAACTTTTACAAATGTTTTTGTGTTTATGTTTTTAGGCAGTTTTCCCCTTGACTGTGTGAAAATGCAACATCAAATTGCTAGAGAGGCTGAAGCAAGTATCTTCCATAAAAGGGTGAGTTTAGTGACTTTAAACACCCCAAGATTGTAAAAGTGAAATTAAGTTCTTAGCCTGCAAAGACTAGTCAATGACTTTTCAAGAAGTAATCCACTTTTAAGTCTTTTACGTATAAGTAAACAAAAAGTTAGATAACCTAAAACACCAAGGCAAGTACTGCAAGGAAATGCACAAGTTATTACAAAAATATATGGCTTGTCATGGCAATAAATATCAAAAAAGCCTGTGGAACCAATAGTTTAAGTGTATCAATGTTTTTTGCAGGAATTTGAAGAGCTCCGCCAATGTCGAAGTTACGCCACTGATTCTGGCAGTGCCATCGCGAGTGCAGTGGTTGAAGCTTCCTTCAGATGTCAAGCTGGTGAGTGTTAACATAGATGAGAGTTAAAGCTATAAAAGGCATATTAAAATTGAAAAAAATGTAGCAAGGTAGCAAATTCTGGTCCCGGCGATAAAGCATCTGTATCACGCGTTTTCTCTTCGCCAAACGCTTTTCAGTTTGAAATGCCCTTGAATTTCGTCACATGTGACAGTAAAAAGTATTGATTGAAAGCTATGTGGCTTTTGTTATTAGAGAAATTGATCCCTACTTAAACCCTCTTGCCCTTTTGTCCTTGAACTTAAGTACGTACGTCAGCTCGAATAATCGATTTCTATAAAAGTGACACGTGCGCTTGATAATTACAACGTTGCAAGCTGAATATGTTTAATGTAGGATGACAAATTTTCAAAAACTGGATTTAAAAGTTTCAATTTTTCAGTTTCAATTTGCTTTAAACGTTAATGAAAGACGTTTTCGACCAAGTCACATATAGCTTCAAACGGATGTGTTTGAAAATAATCTGGTTTGAATTTACGATTCTTTGAAACGTAAAGTGAATCGTGTTTGTTAAACACGTTGCGTTGGCGTAATGTTGCACCCAAATTGCAACCTTTAACGAGGTCAAAACTAGTAGGAAAAAAATCTCTGAAAATTTCATGCTGTGTTTTTGTCTGAAGAACCACCAAACTGATTGAGACATCATTGTTGAAACTAACAGCCAATCCAATCAGTGTGTATGTGTGTCTTGGCGGATATAATAACGTCAATTTTGTCATGCAAAGCATAGCTGTGAAATTTAAAAATAAAAATGAATTCATGCATTGACAACGTCCTTTTATCGCAAATATTTCTCAGTTTATTTTGCTTTACCTCCCATTTTGACTTTGTTGATAATGAAAAAAAGCTTTTTTATTCTACAAGCACATTCCGTTGTGTTATATAACCAGGGTTCTACCTTTTACCTAAATTCACAATACGCCCCGACACAACATTAACATTTATAAAGGGCCACGCCTATTACACGCCCCTGTTACCTTACAAAGGTCACTGGAATAACGTTTCGCCACACCCACATTTTGTGACACGCCCCTATATCATGTTTTGCAGCTGGGATAATTGTCCTCACTCGCTCTGGCCAATCAGCGGCCCAGGTTTCAAGTTACAGACCCCGTGCACCGATCCTTACTGTGACAAGGTTTGAGCAGACTGCACGACAGGTTCATCTCTGGCGAGGATGCTTCCCTATTCTATACCAGGTGGGTTGTGATGTCACATTGTGGATTATGATGTCACTAACATTGTGGATTTCTTTTTTAGTCTTGTGCTCGCTTTCTTGAATAAGCTTACCCACATGATTTTTTCGAAATAATATAATCTCGCAAATTTGTTACAAATTCTAGATATAAGCCACCTGTTAGAGACCTTGTGTCCGCTCTCCTACAATAAGTTTATTATTAGAGATAGGCCGAGTCGAGCCAGAACCCGAGTACTCGGTACCGAGCATCGCTGTTTTTGATGCTCGGTGCTCAGCAGAGCAGTTGCACAAACTGACCCGAGCATTAAATTTGCAATGTGAAATGCTCGGTATTCGACCAAACAGAACATTTGCAGTTTTGAACCATCCCTAGTTATTATGGGTGACACTAAAACGCTGAATGGGCGGGATGGGCGGGACGTCGCGGAAACCGCTCAATATCGGGTAAATTGCTGACGGTTAGTGCTATTAGGGTTAGGTTGAGGTTTTATAATAGTATATGAATCAAAAAATGTCCCTGCCTAAAACTTATTCAACTATTTCCTGACATTAGGCAAAAATGCTATGGCGGGACGTCGCGGGAGATGGCGGGACGTTTCGGGCGCGGAATGTAGTGTTCGGCGAAATTTTTTTTAATGATTTACTATTATAAAACCTTATCCCAACCTTAATAGCTCCAACCGTCAGCAATTTAACCCGATATTTAGCGGTTTTCACGACGTCCCGCCATCTTCCGCGACGTCCCGCCCTCCATTCCGCCCATCCCGCCCGTCCCGCCCATTCAGCGTTTTAATGTCACCCGTTATTATTGCTATAAACCTGGGCTTCTCAAACTGTGGGTCTCGACCCTAATTGGGACCACGAAATATAATTTTGGGGTCGCGAAGCATTATGCGTTATTATGTCATTGTCACAATAAATGGTATATGTGCGTGAATTTATTGTTTAAATATCATTCACGTGTATAGGTTATACCCATCAAGGGGTCACATGGAAATTTCTTGTTTAAAATGGGGTCGCAGAGCAAGAAAGTTTGAGAAGCCCTGCTATAAACCAGTTTAAGATTTTGTGTAACTATCTTTATAACCTGCACGGCAACATTAAAACCAGCCAGCCCCAAGCAATGCCCGGTGGGATTTAACATTTGCTAAAACATCTCTTCTTGTTGCCATAGGAACCGGTTCTTCCCAACTGGTCCGATGACGTCGACGGCCGTGTGAAGTTCGCCATCGAAGTTGGCAAGGAGAGGAAATTCCTCAAGTCACGTGACTTTGTGATAGTAGTCACTGGATGGCAGCCGGGATCCGGGTTCACCAACACCATGCGAGTGGTGCAGGTCGACTAAATCCCTCTAAAAAATTCCCTCACATACCCCCCTGACACCCAAAACACACACCCCCTAAAAAGTTCGTCTCAAAATGTGATGTTTGTTTCTGTGACTGTATTTTTAATTTTTTTGTTTAGATTTTTCCGCTTTACATCTTCAGCTAAAATGATAAACAATCAAATAAACTTTTTTGTCCCTTTACATAATTTTCCCCTAAAGTTCTTTGTATTACGTAGTTTTTGTCTGTGACGTCAGCTGTCTGTAGCTTCTGTTTTCGTTTTGCAATTATTCTTTTTTTTCCAGAACAAGCAAAGTTAGATAAAATTTCCTTCAGATTATTTTTTGTACATTTTTCTCTAAACGCCAAAAACTTTAAAATAGATTTTTTTTTATGCATTTTTGTATTCTAATGGGTTAATAAAGATATGCTAGAACAGATTAGGAAGCCAAATAGCAAGTTATAATTTACAGAAAAGTGAACGCCTGTGCGATGGTTTATTTTGTTGAAAACATTATTTGATTTGCGCCAGTTAACAGTTTTGGCTAATTAGTTTTTTGTTTTGTGATTAGCCACACATTCGAACTAGAACATTGATCTCCAAGAAACTGTATTACCGTTGTTTTTTGACATAGCTTTGTTATTTTGCGTTCTGTCGTTGTGTAATGGAATTTAAGAAACATATTTAAACTATTTAAACACGTTACATTAACGTTGAGTTTAAATCATTTATTCATAGTTTTGTTGTTTTCTTAAAGTTTTACCCCAAATCAGTAGTTTTGGTGCATTTGGGGGTGCGCAATGCCCCCCTAAGTACCAGCTCTGCGTATACAATCAACTCAGAAAACTGCCTGCACTTCTGTACAAAATCCAGCGCGTTTTTGCAATTTCACGAGCGTCACTGTTAACAAAAAAACACGGTCACCGGTTGGCGCTGTTGTTGGGTTTATGCGTGTTTGTGTGTTGTTGGAGTTCATTATACTTTGCTGGTTCTCAATAAACGGCTATAACGTGTTACTATGTTGTCTATGCGTCCTCAATTCGTGCAAAGTTGTTCTTACAAATGTTGCTATGTTCACCTCCACAAATCAGTTCGAAATTAACTTGTGTATAGATCTCTAAGCAACATCAAAAACTGTTTTTCTGTGGTTAGTAGAACATGCTACGAGTGTAAATACTGTTGATAAAATATTTGAACCCCATGACAGTGCACACAAAAATTTTTGTCTAGATAATTTCACTCTTGTCTAGGCTACTGGTGTGCCAAAGCATATTATATTGCCTATAGTATTTTTAAACAGTCATCATATTCAAAGTAGGCTTGCCCTGGCTATGATGAATCATTGAAAGAATATCTGCTTTAGCAGAAATCTTTTTTGTTTGATTCTGAGTCCCTTGGTAACCACCTGTTTTTAGGTTTCATATCCAACTTCATTTTTTTTATAATTTTGCTGTTTTGACAAGGCCAAGAATGAGATTTAAACTCGGTGACAGAAAAGACTCAGTCGTACTTTGTGCTCGTTACTCTGCATAGTGGATATAAAGCAAACTTTGGATAAACTCTTGTAGAGCAAGGATTATGCGAATAACTGCACTTCACGTCAAAAAGCTGACACCCAACACCAGGCATAAACAACTGTGATGTACTTTTAACTACATTGGGTAATGCCATGTACTTATTTTATCACCAAAAAAAAAACAAAATAAATAAAAATTTTATGTTTAAATTGTATTTTTTTTGCACACAAACCACTTTACATTTGGCTATGTACATGACGCAACCAATATCCAGTCAAAACAAGACCATTATACGCTATATTATTGCACTAAAAGCGTAAATCCCAACACTATATGTAGCAGTAAAAATTAGAGTGTATTGTGGAAATGATGAAACAGATATTGGTGCAGCGGAGTCTACTTCATAATCGACAGTGGGTAAAAACATACCCTCAGCCAACATGGATGCCATCCATAAAAATGCCAGAAAACCGCTGGTTAAAATTGCCACAAATAACATCTGATTCGATTTCTGTCGTCGGTTTTTCACAAAAACAAAAGCAGCCAGCCCTGAAATGCAAAATCAAGTGTATGGATATGGCCTAAATCATTATGTACCAAAAAATCCACCATTTAAAAAACATGCCATGCTGCAAGCAGTTCGAAATTGCTGTGCACAACTGCAGTACCTGTCTGCAAAATCGACTCATAATTTTAGTTACAACTATATTTTTCAAACAGTTGTATGTTTATTAAATCACTCAGTTTTCCTACCTGGGATAATCATAGTCGAGAAAGCACCAAACAGGGACCAAAGAGATTCTTTATCAGTCTTTTGGTGGGTAGTTTTGCCCCAGTACAGACTGTAGAACATTTTTATCAGAATAACCACTCCATAAATCCCTTCTCGACCACTTAAAGAGCCCGGTTGCTTTTCTTCCGGAAGCCTGCTTGCAAGTTCGCGGTTTTTCTTCTGCGCTTTTCGTTTGGAATGAGCCATTTTCTGCAATTTCAGTCAAAACTTGTCAACTAACTGCAAATCTCTTTGTTTAAGACACTCGCTATTGAAACGTAACAATTGATTGATGATTGTTTCGGTGGTTTTGTGTTCGAAATAACTAAACAAAAACGCAATGGAGTATTTTCACGAATTTGAAGGAAATTTTATTTGTTTTTAGACCATTTGTCATCGCAAAATATGGGACGTATGAAAAGCCTGGATAGAAGCGTGGTGGTTGATATGAGCAGTGTCACCTGGGCTGAAAAAGTGCAAGCTTTTACTTGGTTTGAAATGTTGCTTTGTATTTTTGGGATCACCTGCGTTTTGGAAGTCAGTCTTGCTTTTATACAACATTTGTACGATGGCGATGTTTATAGTGAATACCATTATTGGTTTTCCTATCTGGCGTTTCTGATGTACGGATCTTTTGCATGTGGTAAGTTTTAAAAATTTGCGATGACGTACAAACTTTTGGTAAAGCAAAAGAGTTACATTCATTTGCTTCTCTAAATAATTAGAAGAATTGTTTTTGCTATTTTGTTTTATACATTTTGCTCACTTCAACATTTTTACGACTTTAATGTCAAATACTGCGGTTTGACCACAGTTTTGTAGGCAAACAAAACATTAACCCTTTGGTTATTGATATTGGGATGGGCTTTTCAATAAAGTTTTCGGCAAAAATAATGTTCAAAGCCTTGTGCTTGGCTTAGAAGGAGCGAAATTAGATAAAACTAAATACGCCTGTAGCACGAGCGAGCGCACCTTCAACTAAAAGACGCTTCATACGTTTTGAGAATTTGAATTTAAATGCTTAGATATATGTGATTATAATTTACCAAAATCGTTATTCTTTTAGGTATTCTCGGTACATGGTTGTCAGCTTTCCGTTTTGCTAAAGACCTGCTTGCTATTACCGCAGCGCTAATAATTCCAGCAGCATTAGTGTGGATCGTATTTTTCACAATGCTGATTTTCAACGTTGGCTCAAACCAGTACGAGCAGGGAACAACATTTGTCGGTTTTGCTTCAGTAATGGTGACCTCCTTCTCTGTTGGACTTGGCTTCAAACAACGCAATAAACTTTAATGATGTTTTAGTGTATTACGGGTAAAAGTATGAGGCTGTGACTGAAAACGTAGGGACAATACCACACTTGGAATTAAAACATTGCACAAAAAGCATGCGTGTAAAAAGCTCAAAACACCTTTACTTTCAACTGAAGCATACTTTGAATATGATGATTACAAATGGAAGTTTTCCTTGAAAAAATACAAAAAAAACATTGTATTTTTAAGCATACATGCACAATTTTATGAAAATTAGGAAGTTTCTTTGAACTAAAGGGTAATTGAAGAAATATGCACCAGCAAAACTGCAGTTTTTTGCAAAAAAATGGTCAACTATAGCAAAACAATAATGACAAACTGTTGAAAAAATAGACGATAATTATTGTGTACTATTAGTTCAATAGCAACACTGATGTCTATGCACACTGAATACAAGCAAAAAGCAATTATATTTTATGTGAAACTGCTTCCAAAATTGAAGAAGTACCGAATTTCGATAAATGGTCACAGCACTTTGAAACCAAACATATGAAACACTCTTACATGCCAAATTGTAATAAAATATATGTATGTTGTCTGTTACTGCAATATGGGCTTGATTTTGTACATTTTCTAACCTTATGTCTGTACAAATGACAACCAACACAAATAATAGCGCGAGAATAGGGTCAAAAACAAAAATGCGCCTAAAATCAAAATCTCTAACCACAAAAAAAAATTCAAAATAGGTAGCACTGCAAAACTTTAAGTGTTCACGATTCAAAACAAGCTTGATAACCACTCAACTTCATATTGATTTACTCTTGTGAGATTTTTGGACGTACATGAATGTAGATGTGACCACTAAACCTGCCCCACAAGTAAACAATCTAAAACACAAGAAAATTTATAAAAAAAACTTGTTTCACATAACAATGTTTGCATTTAAATATTTGAGTTTCAAAAATTGTGTCTACACACTACTAGAAACAGCTATTTGTAATATGAAACAATTGAAAGTCAATGTTTCATTCATTTAGTCATTTTTGGATCCAAACACATGTGTAGCTTGAAAAAATTGTGTGTAGCATTAGAAATTTAGGTTGTAATGTATTAAAGAGGCAGGATGGTTTACATGTAGTAAAGTATTACTGAGCTATTTACACATAAAAAACTTACAGGGTGGGGTGGATTTCATCCAAAACAAGGTAGGCAAGAAGATAGGAAACAATTACTGCTAGCGATGATGCAAAATTCTTGATGATGCTGTCAGCGCATTTGATCACGTATGTAACCAGAAGTCCACCATATGCCTGTAGAATACATAGAGCAAGTTATATTATGCAAAAATTACTGTGTATTGACAGTTTATTTAAATGCACAACTAGACTGCTTTACTGCAAGACATGACTTGGAGAATCTAGCCTGTTGTGTATTTGTAACTTATGACAATTGTCTATCTGGAGCTAGAGAAACTCAATTGACTACAACTTCTATAGAAGACCTTGTACTCTGCGATTGATAGCTATAATGATTATAGTAAGTTTCTTTGGCAAGACCGAGATAAAGATATACAACTAATAATAAATTCATACCTGCAATAACAACACCATGACAACCGCTGTATTGTAGCCTTGCAATATTCCATATTTAGATATGGCTTCACCATCATTCCAACACATTTGAATGCCAGAAAAAATAATTCCAAAACCACCTGAAAAGATAAATAGATACTTCAACCAACTCCTGACCAAGTGTTTTACTATAAATTTGGCTGGACATATTGAACTTAAAAGGAATGATTTTATCTTGCAATATGTTTGTGTACAATACTTTTGCTTTTCAGTTTAAGATGCATCATGATCATTAAGTTAAAGACCTGTGTCAAAAATATAGTGTTATTGTTTTTTTATGTTTTCTACACAGCTTTTATATGTTTCTGAGTCACTTAACTTATCCAATCCCCTAAATTATATTTTTTCTACTCACCCATTTGCATGTTGCGTATCCATAGGGGTATTTTTTCCTCTTTTAAAAGCAATTCAAAATAGACTCCAGCAAAACTGCTTGTCAGGCATACCAGGATCATAATGAAAAGACCAAAAAGCTGGTTTCCCCAAACTACGTCAGGTTTTGCAACAGACTCTGTGGGAAACTGCAAAAAATGGTAAAAGACAAAATAGCCACCAAATGACACTGAACAATCACTAAGCTGGAATAAAATTGAAACTTTATGAAGCACAAAACAGTGAAGGGCACAATTGGTGGATCACGATTGAATGTGCTGCAGCTACATAAAATAATTCAAACAAAACTAAAATTTGTTGAAGTTATAATTAACCAAAAAAATGATAGCAGAGCAATTTTCTTAATATGATCTTTAAATTTTATAGTTATAATTCTGCAGTGGCAATAAACTAAATTCAGTATTTTTTTACCTGTACCATTGCCACACCAATTATCAGAAAGAATAACGACCACCATTGTTGTAATGTAAAGGATTTCTTCAGCATCACCATTGTGAAAAGAACAGTAGTCAAAACTCTTAGTTGGTATGTGGTCTGCAAAATAGTAAACTGTTTTCAGATTTTAAACTTGTGTATTTGGCTGGTAATAAGAATAAAACAATACTTCAACATGCAGACAAAATATAATTTATTGCTGTATATCGCCTGACTCAACCTCTAGACTGCAATAAAGCACATAATTTTAACAAAATGCTATACCTGCATACACCAATAAGATTTTTTAAGATTTTTAACCTTTCAACTGTATAATTTATTTTGACCTCAGCATTTTTAACACATTTGTGTATCTTTACTGATTATTATTTTGAATCAGTTGGATTGGGTAACTCCAGATAAAAAATCAGATTACATACTTGGAATGTGACAGAATCCAAATACAACAAAGCAACAAACAAAAGATTATTTTTGACTGCATAGATTCCAGAGGGAATAGCAATTTTGAAAAGTTCCAGTGGTTTAACAGCAGTGTTGATATCCTTCGAAAACCTTTGCAAGTTATACTCTGCAAAAAAATTAATATTTTATAAAAAGCAACAATAAAATATTATTGTGTGGATTAATTATCATGAAGAATGTTTATTGCAGTGTTGGTTTTACTTACTTGACTGGCAAAATAAGACTGCTAAACTGGTGATAAACTTTAAAATTTCTGACACAAAAACAACAGAGGTTGATAGATATGGTGGTCCATTGATGGAAATTGTGCGTGAATATCTGAACATCAATGTATGAAGTGAATTCTGTAAGACTAAAATGCAGAGAGCTGCACATTTTGTAATGCTAGTGCTCATTATAAGTTAGTTTGAACCTAAATTTTGGAACACAGCAAGGTTACAAAAACATGTTCCAACATGTAAATTAAACACTTTTAAGTCTGAAAACAATCTTTGTTTTGTTTTAAACATTAATATATTTTTAATGAAATTAATTAGGCAATGCATGTTTGAATTATGGTTAAGAAATGAAGTTAGCAAATTTATTTATAATTGAAATTTCATCTAACACTACCAAAACACTAAATAACTTGGGTAAAATTCTAATACTATATGTTACTCATCGTCAGAAGTACAAACAAGACAAACCATATTTAAGAGAGTGTGTTTTGTTAAAAAACATAATTCACTTGTAAAAAGGTTTAAATTAAAACTAAAGTCTCTGTTAGCCTAATTTACTATCCTCGCTACTGACGAAGTCTGTATAAAGGGAAAAGTTACACCAGGTACAGCTTTTTTACATCTCTCATTTCGCATTGCAAGTAACGAGCGCCTCAATGTTACAAAACTTGGTGCAAAGCTGCAAATCCTCTCTTAGCTGCAACAGTGTTACAATTACTGCAAAAATAAGCAAAATTGCACACAGTACCATATGTTAATTGCAGATGATTTGTAACTGCCAGTAACTCACAGGAAATAGTTTTTTGGGGAAACTTTTCCTATGTTTATTATATTATAGTTGTAGAAATGGTAACATGACACCACAAGCACAAAAACGTGGCAAGGTTTTCAGTACATATGTCTGAAAACTGCATGTTTGTGCCACATTGTCATACTTTATTGTTATGTTTAACGCATCATTGTGCATGTGAGTAAAATCTTTAAAATTTACAAAAGACGGTTTAAAACTGTTTTCTGTTGAAATAAAAACAGTTATTTAATACCCATAAAAAATGGTTAACAGTATCTGATAGACACAAAACTTTCTGCAGAAATTTTATCAACTTAAAATATTATCACAAATAAGATGCTTGTTTAATCATTTATTATTTTTCATTTTTGCTTTACCAAGCAGCTTACATGCTCAAAAAGATGATAGAAAGTTGCCAACTGCTTAAACCAGGGGCGGGGAATCTTAATGTTCAGAAGGCACATAACAATTTGTCTTTCATTTATATTTTTTACTATGTTGTGCATTTAACTTTTAAACTGCAGATACCCCAATCCTGACTTAAATCAATAGAAAGGAAAGAAAACACATTTTGCACTGTTTGTTAGGTAACAATAGGATCACCGCACATAAATAAAGGAATATAGAAGTAAAATGTTTTTGTTTTATCCCTTAATACCTCTGTTAATGAAAAAATTACCTACATACCAGTGAATAAAGGATGCCACCTTTTACATTCATTATTGCCAGTATTTTTGTCATTAAATTATTGTGCTTTTAAAACAAAACAATGTGCATTACAAACGGCAGCTTCTGGGTAGTTAAAATGGTTGGCACATAAAGTTCATAACATTACGGTATCTCAGATATATATTGGTACATACAAATTAAATTGAAACGCATTTTAACTATTGCAAGCGATGGTAAAAACTGTCCATACAGATTGTTTTGAAATACAACAAATTCTCTACATTGTAATAACAGCTACACATAAGTCTAAGCAGAAAAACAAAACAATTGCACAAAGTAATGCTTAAAACTTTGCTAAAATATTTGTCAATGACATGTTCTTAATTATTTAGAAAGCAATGCTTTATGTATAAACCAAATATGTCAGTTCAAAAGCATTTGCACCCACAGAAGATAAATACCTACATGCATTGAAATTTTTGTTGCACAAACTAGTTTTGTATAAATTAGTAGCTTGAAGCACGCCTAAATGAGTCTATTGCCATTATGTCACACATGTTCAAATAGTCAGGTTTTCTGTCATGATCAGTTTCTTAGTCTTTCTGCAACATTTTATGCTGAAAGCTCGTACACAAGCAAGTTGAAAGAAAATCAGGTTTAAAACAATATGCAGCCCATAACTGAAGAAACTGCTGGACGAATATTTTGAAAAACAGAGAAAACAAGAACAAAACGTACCAAAGGTCCCACTAAATTCGGCACAGCATTATGATTTGAGGTGTAACACTGCCTTTTTACATAAAATGCAACGTGATTTACACACCAAGCTATGGGTTAGTCATACACCAAAGTATGTCGCAAAGTCAGTTAGTTTGACTTTACTCTTTGACCATTTTGACCGTACAAGAACGTTGACATGACGACAATCGCAGCACCGCATGTGAAGAGTCTAAAACAGAAATGTGAATATGATAGTCAATCATATGCATTAAAAATTGTCAATGCAGTATACCTCAGTTAAATTGAAAACTTAGGTACCAATGACAAAGTGGCAAGGCTTTAACTAATCAATATGGGTTAATCCAAACCTTCACCTAATTAGGACAAAACTTGGGGTACAAAAATTTGTAATGTGATAAGGCTTTAACTAATCGACATCGCTTAATCTGGATCTGGTCCAAATTTGGTGGTTCAGATTAACCAAGGCAACTTGGTTATTTCATTACCCAAAACCACAATTTCCTATTATTTAAAAATTGATAGTCAAACTATAGAAAAAACTTGAACACAATGTTGTTAGTGCATAATTTTATATGCTTGACTAGTGTAAAATTAAGTAGGAAAATAGATGATTTTTCTTGGACCATTAGGAGTTTAAGACACTTGAGCGACATTGCTCCAACCCCGTGGGTTCCCTAAATTGAAGTCACCCACTGTCTAAGTCGAAAAAATCAAAGAAAAAGATTATTCAACTAACTTGAAATAAAAACAGACAGCTCGACGGCGGACTCATTGTGAGCATAAAGCATTGAATCGTTGCCCGCCCACCGAGGATAAAAATGAAACAAACAAAAACAAATACTATTTGTTCTCTGTTTCTAGATTTATTACATTGTGTACTTACAAAGTAGGATGAAGATCATCTAACATGAGGTAAGAGAGAAAGTAAGAAACAATAATAGCGAGTGATGTTGCAAATCCTTTGATGATATTGTCAGTGAATTGAATAACATACGCCACCAAAAGTCCCCCATAAGCCTATGGAGAAAAACAACAAAAGGGGTAAAACTGTGGCTTTGGAAAGGAATTTCTTTGTCCTGTTTTTAAATGTAGGATCACAGTAATCTTTTCAAAGCATTGTGACAGAAAGTGGTAACAGTTCCTTAATTTTATTTTTAACTCAGTTGACAGGCCTTACTGGCTATTTAGTTTGAATTTTGCACGCTTAGTTTGAATTTGCGCGCTTATGTTAACATCTGTTTTTCAAGTGTGAGCCTCCATATTATTAGACTCGTCAAACATATTGGTAGTTTCATCTCCGTGTGGGTTGTATAATTTAGTGAGTACCACACACCAATTACACAATACAACATAACATTTATGCCCTGAAAACAATAACAAAGAGTGTAAAATTGGTCCTAGAATTTAAGTGTCGTATCATTTTTAGAAAAAGCTGTACTATTAAGGCTGCAGCCTATATACTTCATAACCTATACTTGCCGCAACTTATTCAGTTTAAAAAAATCAGTTTAATTTTTTTCACAGTGAAAGTAAAACTCTGTATTCACCTGTAATAACAACACCATGACAACCGCACTGTTGTAGCCTTGTAGTATTCCATATTTGGAAACAGCTTCACCATCATTCCAACACATTTGAATGCCGGCAAAAATAATTCCAAAACCACCTGAAAATAATGATAAAATAACGTTTATTATATATAAGCCGTTGCTGCCAGGCATTATTTTAAATTTATAGAGCTCTTTGGCTTTTGTATTTTTGCATCGATGTTTCGACGTCCTATACAGGTCGCCTTGATCAGGGTAAATAACACTGAATGTACATAACAGTGCATGAAGGCGACCTATACAGGACGTCAAAACGTCAGTGCAAAAATACAATTGCCAGAAGAGCTCTATAAATTTAACATTTATTGTGATAAAAACAAGTTTGGTATCTTTTTTATGCATGAAAGGAATTTATAAGGCAAAGTAGATGTTGTAGGTTGCTGATATTTGTCAACAAATTATTTTTTCCTTACCCATTTGAAGATTTCGAACCCACAATGAAAATGTTTGTTGTTTAAGAAGAAGTTCAAAGTAAACTCCAGCAAATCCACTTGACATACAAGCAATTAAAATCACAAACAACCCAAATAAGTGATTGCTCCAAACTATATCCGTTTTCGCATCTGCATCAGTAGGAAACTGAAAAGTTAAAAAAAAATCGTACAAATAAAATATTTTTTTATTCTATTTGAATAAGGCAGTAGTTCTCAAACTGTGCATTGCGACACCCTGGTGCGTTGCTTCAATTTTCCAAGGGCGTCGCACAACATTTCCGTTTCAAAACTTTTTGTTGTTGTATCAATAAACACAACTTTAATAATAAGTTTCCGCATTAACTTTTATTTGCTGGTGCGTCGCAAGTCCAGAAAACTTTTCCAGAGGCGTCGCAACAAAAAAAGTTTGAGAACCACTGGAATTAAGGTATTGATGATGCTGTTAAGACAATATATATATATATCTATATCAGAAATTTAACACAAATGGCTTAGTGTTTTCATGAACTTAAATAATCATACAAATATGTACAAACACAGATGAATCTTTCTTTTCAGGTTTTAAAAATACAGAAATTTTTTTATTGGTGTACAGAAGAAAAGTTATATATTTGCTGCATGCTGAATTTCAACTGGTAGCCTACCTTTCATTAAAAGCATAATAAGGTAACATACATTTTTGGATTTAATATAGTGAAAGGCTTACTTACTTGCACCATAGCAACACCGATCATTAAAAACACTAAAGATCCCCACTGTACTGATGACAATGATTTCTTTAGCAATAAAACGGAAAATAAAGCAGTAGTCAAAATCTTCAATTGATATGAAATCTGAAACCAAAATATTAGTTTTTAAGTTATTTTATCCATCTTTTGTTACACTTTTGAACCTCTACTGCACTTTTGTATAATGTTTTTGGATCACAAAATAGGCTTTTTTGCATGTAACAGTTTAGTGCAAAAATATAATAGCAATATAATGGGCCGTAGATAAAGTATTTTACATGCAACATACTTCAAAGAAATTCATGTTTTATGTCTAAGAAATTGTCTTTGCAGAAGAAAGAATAGGCACCTAGGTTAAACACTGGGATTTTTGAAACCCACAACCATCTTACTTGAAAAGTAGCAGCGTCAAGGTAAGAAAGAGCAATAAACAGTAGATTGTTCTGCACAGCGTAAATTCCAGAAGGGACAGCAATCTTAAAAAAGTCAAATGGACGACCCAAGGTTGCACCATGAATATCATGGAAGAATTTCTTGAAGTTATAATCTGAAACAAGAATATGTTATTTATATTTCAAAACTTAAAACACAGTAACTGCAAAAATGCAACAGACGTCTTATCTTTATTACAAAATCTTATCATAATTTAACTAAACTTAAAATTGTATCCAAAAATGTTAAACAAACACCTTCAAACGTAACAGCTCTGTTTATTTTGTAAAGTTAAATGGAAAGCACTTACTTTAGTTATACAATATAATAGTTACAATTATGGATAAAGTGAGTAAAGATGACTGTTTTTTTTTACTGGGATCAGCCCTGAAGTGTTGACCAGCTATCACAGCACACTCACATATAACTTAGTGATCAACTGATTCGGTATAAAAGTACTGTGATTATAGGTAAAGTGGTGATTTGCTTTGAAAAATGGTCAAAAATTTAAAGATAGAGTAAAAAATATATCAAATCCTGTGGTAGACTTACTTGATTGGCAAAATATGACGACCAAACTGGTGGTAAACTTTAAAGTCTCAGATAGAAAAACGACAGATGTGGAAACATATCTTGGTCCGTTAGTGGGGACTTTTCGTGAAAATCGTAACATCAGAATCATAAGAGAGTTTTGCAGCACTAACAAGCAGAGGGCCACATATTTTGCGGTGCTCGTACTCATACTGTTCAGCAGCAGGTAGGTGCTTATTTACAAATGTACAAAATTTTAGCACCTAAAAATACAAAAGTGAGTTTAACAACATGTACACACACAGTTTAGTAAAACATTTTGTTCATGTTTGCTTTCCAAGTTGAGTTAAAAAGTATTTTTGCTCAATTATGCATAGTGAATAACTCAAAATTTCACAGATAAAAATTACTTTAGCCATTGAAATAGATTTGAACAGTACAAAATAGATTTAGTAAGGTAGAGTGTAGAATTTGGCTCATAAAGTTGCTTTTGACATAAATATAAACAGGACTTTGTACAAGCGTTGACAGTTAGAAGAAACTAAAATTAAGTTCACTTTGTTGCATGCAATATAAAAGTAACAATTCAATACTAAACTTTGCAAATATGTTCACTTTAAAAAACAAATTTCCCCACAAAATTATTTGATGCAATACAATACAAAAAGGTAAAGCGGAGCGAATAGGTGCAAATGTAAATAACATACAAATGACAGTCAGGTATCATGTAAGCGCTTGCTATTGTATTTTCGCGTGTAGTAACAGGAAATGATTCACACAACATAAGGGTATCCAATACTTTGATGAGACTTAAACGCGTACTAGGCCTCACATACTAGTACCACAATATTTAGGTCACACCATGCTTTCTAACATCTATGTGCAATACTGGTGTATCTATACAATAAAGAGACAAGACTGAAATAATTTAAATATGTTAAAACTTTCAGCGGTTGGTATGGTAACTAAAATTTCCTTGACAAAATAGAACATTTTTAAATGCAGTAAGTCTGTTTGAATAAAAGGGAAAGTACATTTTGCGTTTTCATGTTTAACATAGGGAACATTCATCAAATTTACATGCTACAAGCTCAAGAATTTTTTGTCCAAAAAAAACACACAATAAATAATTTTCACAATTAAGGAGGGAACACACACTTCAAGTAGTAAACAATGAAGTAGATACTACACTATTCACTACTATGTAACCAACAAGCTCAATTAAAGAAAAGTAAAAACAAGTGGAACGTAATGTAACAACTAAGTGCAATGTTCTACAGCTACATAATATATCAAAAGCCCTGCATAAAAAGTAACAGTGCAGATAATAAAAGATTGTGGAGGCAAACGAAAACAAAATGCAATAAGCTACATAATAAGGTTTAATATGTGTTATAATTGAAGACTATGCAATATACAAAAATCTAAAAACACAAGTTACTTAAAAAAATCGACACAGAGCGTGTGTACTAATCAATATTAATGATAGAAATTCACAACTACACCAGCAACAGTTGGGAGATTTGTAAGAAAATACATTAACAACATACTGTTTCATTACCATCACAACAACTTAACAGCTATACAGCACCACTGACTGTATGTATGTGACTGGACGTGCTTCCGGCATTTGAAACTGTACTGTTGCGCCTTGAAAATGATTTCTGTAGCTGCGATGTAACAGTCGTTAGGAGGTTTTCAGCGGGATTGTCATCAGCGTCATCTTCCTCTCCGAACTCCGGCTCTCTGGGAGCATGTTCTGACAGAAAACTCGTCATTCCAGCGAGACTGTGGATCTGCAACTTTGCTTGTGCTTCTGCTTCTTGAGCAGCAACTTTTGCTTCGACTGCTTTCTTACCAATTGATCTCCAGCCTCTCTGCACGGTTCGACGCCGCTCGGTTTCAGAAGTTGTTTGATGTCTGATAACCATCAATGCCCGGGAATCATAATCAATGTTTTCATTCATATCCTGTTCAGTAACGGCTGCACCTTCGCTGGAAACACGCTCAGTGTTGATATTCATGTCGTACAACTGCTGGAATTCTAGCTTCTGTGAATTTTTATGTGATCTTTCCATGATTACAACCATCGCCGCCCACTGTTGTTTCCAAACCTTCTCTGATCGGTTTGTGATCTTATCGAAGGTTCGAGTCATCATGGCAATGAGCATGTTTAAGAGCAGAATGTGCACAATCACCATGAATATGATGAAAAGAATAATAGAAAGAGAAGTGTACTTGCCCCTCAGAATGTTTGGGTAATCAAACTCACCGAAACTCATTTGGAAGAGAGTCATAGCACTGCCTTGAGGTGTGAGAAAGGCTGTAATGTTTTCTCCCTCATACTGGTAGTGGAATGCAACTGTCGATGTCAAGATTATTATGATGTAAATAATGACGAAACGGAACAAGTCTGAGGTCAGGATTTTGTAGATCATAATAATCAATGGCCCAAAACGAGACAAGCTGCGCAGAAAGAATAACAAATACGACCATAAACCGGGAATGGCAAAGACAAGAAGCCAAATTTCAACATCATAGAGCTCAAGGAATCTGAATGGAATGCAGAGAAGCAAAAGAATCGTTGCAATGAGGTAGACCACCCTGGATGGAATAGTGATGACATTTTGTAAAAATCCATTTAGGGACTCCAAGTGGATTTCTCTACAGACATAGAAAAGAACACTGGAACAGATTAATACAGTCAGTGCCTCAAACACATACCGGGCAATATCTGTGGGACTGGTTCCATACCGAAGATCTCTCTGATTGTCAGGTCTAAGATACACAGCAGTAGACATAATTGCGATGTGCAGTACATAGTAGAACAGCAAACGAAGGAACTTCGCTTTGGCAAAATGCTTCCACTTTTCCTTCAGAAGCTGGTGCACCACATTGTTGGAAACCATGTCAAGGTGGCCTGGTTTCTTGCCACGAATTATCATCATCAGGGCTGAGTTCCAATCAGTTTTACCGTTTGGACCGATGGTGTCCAGCGATTTCAGAGGGTAAACTGAACATGTAACTGTGTTGTACGACCAGTATTCCTTAGAAGAAATTTCCAGAATCTTCTCAAACATTTCCTTACGGCCAAGTTTCGCCGCCAAAGCAAGTGGTGTCAGCCCATCATGGTTCTGAACATCAGGCTGTGCTGACCATTGACTGTGCTTCACAGCATGGTAGTACATATCAGGCTGATTGTGTATAACCGTTAAATGTAAGACTGTGTTTCCAAATTTATCCCTCAATGTGGGGTTGCAGCCGTGCTTGATCAAAAGGTCATAGATCTCACGATTCCCTGAGCTAGCAGCAAACGACAGAGGAAATTCCCCATAGTAAGCATAGCCTTCAAACTTATGCTTGCGGAGTTTAACGTCTCCTCTTTTGACATCAACCGGTCGAAAAAACTTTCCCTGAGCTCGAGCATGGCGGATTTTTTCAAGGTGCTCTCCTGTGCTCAGTAAAAGCTTCACGGCTTGAACGTTTTCCTGGATGATTGCTAAGTGCAAGCAGGATTCTCCGAAATACTCCAAGCCTTCGTAAAGATCAATAGCGAGCTCGGGGTAAATCTCAAGAATTGCTCGGGCAATATTTATGTGCTTTTCTGTATTGTTAAGAAACAAAATGTGCATTGGAGTTTCTCCAACAGCTCCACGCTTGTCGATTTTCCATTTGATGCTGTGTTCGTTGTAGTTTTTCATTAAGGTTTGAAACGAGTCTACTGAGTAATTAGTAGCAACATCATCCTCAATAACGCCGTCGACAACAGTCTCATTTTTTTCCTTATGCTTCATGAGTTTGTTGGCATGTTTTCGCTGTTTACACGACCAATCGTGATACATCTCCTTAGTCATGGTGCAGCTATCTTCGTGAAGATATTCCTTCCTGATTTTTGTGTTGAAATATTCTTGAACCCTTGCCTTTTTCTTTGCAATCGGCTCTTTGGGCCCATTTTGGTCATAAACATCAACAAGTGTCCCTCCACCACTAAAGTTGGCCATTTTATAAATTTCATTGTTTTTCATCTGTTCGTTTTGCTGTTTCCATTCTGAATCTGTGTCAATTGCACCCTTTGTCGTAATATAGAAGAATTTCTTCACACTTTTCATGGTTACAATTGAATTATTTTGTCATTTTTAACAAGAAAACATCTGGCTGTGTGCAAAACGTGCAGCTGCAATAAAAATGCATTAAACATCACAGAAAATTTCATAACTTTTTAAATTTTGTACAATCAATCAGTCAATTTTAATGAATCATTCAATTTTACAAACTTATTAACAGCGCCAACACAGCAAAAATTAATACGCCTATTAAAGCATCATGAAGTAGATGCAACTTTCTCTTTTTTACATCCTTGGCACAGCAGTTAGCTATTGTGTTTCTATTTTTTAATATTTGCATTGTACTCAGAAACTAAAATGTGGCAGAAACAATTTGTTACCATACCAAATGACAAAAATTCTATCCTAAATTTAAATAAAGAAGTTCTAACAACATGCAATCTGAAAAGTATAGGATTATTTAAAACCTTCCCTTGGTTACCAAGGTAAATCCCCGCATCAAAACCTATTGTTTGACGTGTTTTTCAAAACACATTTACCAAATTCTTTGTAGTGTTAAATTTTACTAGTTATACACATACGACAGGAAAAACAAATTTAATATACAAGCTTTTTAAGCTATATTCTGGAAGATGTCATCTTTTTCTGCTTTTTGCGACGTTTTGGGAATTATTTTTGACAACTGGATAAATGGGCCTAAAACAGGTTTCCCTGTGACGATTAGCCAACTTTTAGCAAACGACATGACTTATTTACTTTGCTTGTTTATCTACACATTTGCCACATTTGTGGTTATCATTTTGGTAAACATGCGTTGGGGTTGGTACCACACATCGTATGGTATTAATTGCATTTTAACGCATGTAACATTACTACCCCCAAAATGAGTATCTGAGATTAAATATTTCTATTACAAACCCTCACCCTGGCCCCAATACCCCTAACCGTCAAAAGTTTTTTTACTAGATTGCGTGGATTGCGTATTTCAGAGTAGCCCTTGCAAAGCACAAAAAGTGGAAGGCACAATTTTTGAATCAGGGCGAAACGCGCTGCAGCTACGCTGTAATTAATGATTTCAATTTTTATGTACTTGATTGCATAACTTATAATTTGTGGTAGGCAAGAAATAGTGGTATAATATAAAAGAGAAAAGGGGCATTGTGAGTTCTGTCGTCACGTGGCGTAAACAAATCATTTGGCTGGTTTAATTAGTTTCTACATGCTAAAATTAAACCGTTTGGCGTTGCTCCATATGTTACGAAACCGATTCACTTATTCAAACAAAGTTCCGGAAGTTGTTGGTTGCGCAAAGTGGATTAGTAATCTACAGACAATCGCGTATGCAGATGTTTTGCACATTGCGCCATATGGCTGGAAAATAACATCACCTATTTACGAACTATACCCAGAAAATGTTGACTATAAGAATCACAGCACGTTTTTTCAGGTTAGGCTGGGAACAATGGCGTTGTTTGGTCACAATGCTGTTTGCCCGATTGTGATAAACATCCTTTGTTTTGAGTCATCATTCAAATGAGTCTATGTACGTTGTTTTTTGGGGGTGGTGCAACAATTTGCAAATTCTGTGCTGCAAAATTGCGCTATGTCGAAATTAATTGTGTGCCCTGTGTTTCACAAATTAAAACCTTCATTGTTTGCAAAAATTCAACCCTTTGCAAACATATGTTGCAATATTCCTTCAAAAACAGCATTTTGATTTGAAATTTTCGGCTGTAGCAAGAGATTTAATGCCCTTAAAAGTTCGCTGTTTTAATATTATGATACTACTAACAAAGTTGTATTTTTGCATTAAAAGGTTGCCATAAAAGTGTATTAACTAGACCGCCATCAATTGTTTTTTTGCCTTAAATTTGGACTTAACGTTAAGGCTAACTTTGCTGGTGCAATCCCCATTCAATATCAATGTCACTTTTTGTTATTACGCCAGACCACTCCACATGGCGCTGGTCACGTGACTTTTAATTGCGCTCAACAACAACAACAACGTGCTCGATTAAACCCGTTCATCCATATTCATTAAAGGCACCATTACGACGTAATTTTCCGGTCATGGGATGCCTATGAACGAAACCACTTCCTATTGTGTCTATTTTTGCCAAATCTAAGGTGATCAACAAAATACTGCAGATTGTTGCAAACGCTTTTGCTTGCTTAATTTATTTTTTGGGAGGAGGTCAAATTGTTTAGAGTTTAGACTTTACTATTTTGTTATTTTTTGTTTGCAACATAACATAACAATTGCTTTATAAGTTTTGTTGATTGTTTTTTTTTTATATATATTTTTGGTCAATAATAATGCTCTTGGAATTATACTCGAAAAATTCCACTCAACAAAACGTCTCTATCACGTCACACAGGACAACAAACAATTACAAATTCACGTGACACATATGGACCAAAATAGGTAATTCAGTTTCGTTGCAGAACCCCCTGCATTCATCGTGCAGTTCGCAGTTCATGCATATGGACATGTAGCAATCAATCAATCCTATCACCTTACGACAACGTGGTGCAATAAAAATGAATTACTGGTGATGACCCTGGTGCTTCACCCAAGGTCATTTAGAGGAAAAAAAATCTAGGTGCTACATTTTTGGTTTCCTTTCACATACTAATCATGTCCAGATGGGCCATATTTGTAACAAAAAGAAAAATCCAAAAACTAAGCTCGACAACTAACAGCAAGATTTTAATTACCCCAAATGTGGGGCAAAGGTCATGCGGACACCTCAGGTGCGTCTGTTCGAAAAAAAGGTTTTCATGGAAACGCGTGCAGCCCAAATTTTTCTGCTTAAAACAAGCTTTGTAACTAGTAAATATAGCACGACAGTGGACTGCAGTATATTCGATTTTAGAAACCCACCACCAAAGCAAATCCAGCCCCCACACCATTGACAACACTGTGACATCACAGTGAGCCATTGCAACATCACTGCGATGTAATTCTAGATGGTGCAAGGCCGCGACGGTATATAAGCTCTTCACACGCAGGGCGCAGCTTAATTTATTATCGTACTGTCTTGAAACAAAGAGCCTGTTCTTAAAGATACTCGGTGAAGAAACGAAGCATAGTGACGCAACAATGACTCGACAACAACTATTGTGTATTCTTTTGCTGATTGAATTCGTGGCCTTTGCAGGTTGGTTGTATTATTTTGAAGATCGTTTTATGTTTACCAGTTAAAATTTATTTATGAATATCTTTTTATTTATTTGTTGTAGTTTACATTAGGCCTTCTACCAAAACTAATGAGTTAGCTAATTAATGCCCAAATCGACATCAGTTGGAATGCTTTTAGACGGTTTGTGAATAAAAATGAGGATTTTTCGAGTTTCTAAAATAGTTTGAATTGTACGTGACAAAAGGGTCGAGACACACTGGTTCGGATATTAAATACTGTTGCTTAATATCAAGTTTAACTCTTTCAGCTTCGTCTCCCGCTGTTTACTGGTCCATGAATGAACTAAATAACGGAATTCTACAGCCAGATATTCCAGCAGTTGACAACGGGACTTATTCTGTCAACTTGAAGGAAACGAAAAACATCGGTGAGTAAATTTTCAGTTCATTTTAATTAAGTCCGAATACAATTCCTAACTTGCACCTATTTGGTGATGAGAAAAAAGGTTTACTGTATCTGAACCCTTGGTTAATTTTTTGTAGCGTCATCATATCTCGAATTGTGACGTAATTGCGTTTGGCATTGTTACATCACACAACGATTGTCACGACGTGTCACGTGTGTAGCTACAAGCGACGCAAGGAAAAGGTCAAAACGCGCGCTAATTATTACGCAACAATGTTTTTTTCTATTTCCACTAATTGCGTAACACTTGTGACGTAACTATGCTGGAAAACAACGACGCGATGCAGCGTCTTGCGCGGTTTAGTGTAGGAAGCATATCGACGTCATTGTGTACAGCGTTGGTGTTTTTGACGTCACAAATGCCAAGCGCGCGCAGTTGCTTGTGTGTCAGTTCTGGAACATTCAATGGTCGGATGAAACGCAGAGATCACGTGCGTACCGCGGATGGATATGTTAAAGTATGCTATTCGCACCAATTAGGCGACGTTATTGTAGCGACAAACATTGAATTGTTATTTACAAAGCTGCTACAGTTTCTGGGGGGGAAAAAAACTTATGCAGATATTTTGATGTTTACGATATTGCGTGATGACGTCACATCATTATGATGTCACACCTTAATACATGACTCGATTTCTTCTCTCACTAATTGTTTCTTGCTTGCAGGGACCGCCCCGGGTTTCTATGGTAACGGACTGGAAACTTTCGGGAAGCTTGTCTCCTTCTCGAATGTTCGCAAAGAAGATTTGTGCCTCATGCAGCCTTGGAACTGTGTTGGTAAGTTGAAGCTTGAACCAAAGGTCGATGGTTCAAACCCCAGTGTTGTTTTGCATGATAAATGGATCTCTGCATGTATTAGCAGTAACCTTGGTTGTTTGTTACTGCAATATAGGACAGTTTAATCATTGTAAATCTATCACTACTGTACTTCTTTGACTTCGAACCCTTAACCAGGGGTGCGCAATCTTCTCGCTGTTGACCGCATCACAGGTTCTTGCCAATGTGCCCAGTGTTTTTTGTTTACAAATTACAAATTATAAATGGGATTAATCTTATAATATCCCGTCTACTGGTGCATATTTTTTTCTCCGTGACCGCAGGTTGTGCACCCCTAAACTATACAAAGCCACTTTATTGCATAACTCTGCATTGTGGATTAATCTAAACCAATTTTATTCATCTTTCAAACTCAATACTTTGTTTAGCAGACACGAGATTGCATGACTTATACCTTTATGAATATAAACATACGTTTAACAATTAGGTTAAAAACTGAATTTTAAACATATTCGTTACAACAGACACGGGGTTCAGTGTTGCCGGTTGGTTTGTGATTCGATCCTTTGGTCTTCTCGATTGCTTGATGTCAACATCCGTTCTCTGTGACCCCGGACTCGCTGGAGTGTTTCTGCGTCCCAGGAACAACAGACTAGAGGCGGGAGTTCGTCTAACAACTGGTAATCTTGAAGAAGACGATTTAAATATTGAATAATTAGTGAGAAAAAGCGATTAAGGGCTTGATTCAGTGTAACGGTTCTTGGGGGTCTGCCTTGCACTATGGTTCAGCATTCTCTATTGTTTCAGACCCTTGACGTTAGAGCTGGTTGTCATTTTTAGCAATTACCCATTTAAGTCTTGTGGGTTTGAGGGTGATTTGCGCAAACAGCATAATGCCGGTTTATACCAAAGCAGGGCACATTAACTCGTTAAGAATATTATACAAACAAGCTTTAGTACTTGTTTTAACAAAATGACTGATTTTAGCCGCTTTGAGATTTTGTTTTAGCAATCTAGTTTTTAACATGGATTATTTGATTGACAGGTGAATTATATACGGCATCAGCATCCTTGTTACAGCAAGATGAATGGACGCATGTTGGTATGACTTGGAAAGGCAGTGAAGGGCTGAAGGTATGCAAAGTTACATGTATCAAGCAAGTTTGTTTTTTTCAGCAAAGGAAACTTTTAATCTAAAATTTAAATTAAAAAACTGTAATGAAGTAATCATAAAATACACTTATGTATGTTTAAATGTCGTGCATGTTTTTGCTTATACTACCTAAAATAAATGTTTCTAGATTCGTTAATTTTGCTCCAAAATTTTGTGTCCGCAACCCGAAAGTGGGATTAATTGAACGAATTTTGATAAAAGAACAAATTGACTGTTTCCAAAAAAATACAATCATTCTCATAATGTAACTTACTTGTTCTATTAGATTTACATAAACGGGAGTGAAGCGAACTACATCGAACAGCCTGCTGTTACAATAGAAGCCACCAAACAAGCCCTCCCCGTTCTTCAACTTGGTTTTATCTCGTCTTCTTTTACTCTGATTGTCGACGACCTAAAGACCTGGAACCACTTGCTCTCATCCGACGAAATGTTCCGAGCGTTACCAGAAGGACCGGAGCCGGTTGCCACAACAACCACAACCATCCAACCATCGACGACGACCAGTTCAACCACATCTGCCCAAACCACCACCACCACTACAACCATTCCGAAAACACGATCTACAACCAGTTCCGAACCAGTAAAAACCAGTACCGAACCAGCGAAAACCAGTTCTGAACCAGCGAAAACCAGTTCGCAACCAACGAAAACCAGTTCGCAACCAGCCACCACATCAGATGCTCTAGGTACGGAACAAAATGTTGTTCTTTTATCACTTTTTAGAGAACCGACTTTTAGATTTTTACGCACCATTTTTTTATCTTTTGTGGTTTATAAAAAGAAGTGTTTCGCATAATACGTCGAAATGTCGGACATAAAATCAAACAATAGGAGCAACAATACAGCATGTCTAGCCACAACAATTTATAGAGAATTAAAATAATTGTTTCCACATGTGTTGATAAACGATTTAGC
Source organism: Phallusia mammillata (assembly GCF_965637545.1). Lineage (NCBI taxonomy): Eukaryota > Metazoa > Chordata > Ascidiacea > Phlebobranchia > Ascidiidae > Phallusia > Phallusia mammillata. The sequence continues at coordinate 23,904,238 of NC_137258.1, read as the reverse complement.
ATTTCAGTCATCGATGCATACATTTTTAGTTTTGAAAATCGTTTATTTTATCATTTGTAGAAGTTACAACGAACACTATTGGTCCAAGTCAGCCAAAATCGGGTAAGTCAAAAAAACGTGTTTTCATTCTTCACTAAGCTTTTTAACCACGGAACTGGTCAAAAGCGTTCCAACTATTTCTTGACCAATTTGAAACATTTCACTTAGCTACCGACGTAGAATTAAAAAGCCTGAACGATAGCTTGTTATGTACTATACTGATAACGACAAAGGCGACTGTTAAAAATCTGCAAAAAATATTTTCTCATATACAAGCCATTTTGACATTTTCATGTTTGATCGGTATGTTGTTATTACACAAATTTTCCGGCGTAAGGTTTTTACCAAGCGGAAAGAATTAACAAATTTTTTATGAAGTTATAAATCTGACGTCACTAATCACGTGATTTTTTTACAGACTCGTGGAAATGGATCATAATAGCTTTCTGCATCATTCTCTTTCTCTTTATTTGCTCCCTGCTCCTCCTACTCCTGAGGAACCAACGGAGGAGGAAGGAATTCCAACCGGTCGCCATGCATGACGTCAGAACTGCAACAACCGCCGCGACGTCATCGGTTGCTGTTAGCGACCTTCCGTAAAACTTGAGGCCCGCAGTTTGTAATGCTTCTAAAATCCTTACGATTCGAATGTTTATTTGTTTGTTTGTTTCTTTTTTGTAACTTTCATCAGTTTTTTTAATGATGTTCTTGGATTCCAGTTCGTGTGCAACTGAAAGCGGTTAATATTTGCAATTTTCCCCATATAATGGTTTAATGAGATGTTCTCAAGTGGGTATAACCCCAAGGGCCAAATTTGATATTAGGTTGACGATGATTAAAAGAAAGTTATTTTGTTAGACTTAAGAGTTAGAGTAAATGTTAATTTCGTTTTTGAGCTGCACCTATATAAGTTGAACGAAATTAAGAACCTTTGGTTTACTATCCGACGCATTTAGCAAGACAACAACTCAAAAACATCATACTTTGCCAGTTGTTATTTCAATGTAGTAAGTTCTTCGTTGCCTAATTCTGCTCACATACGAATCCTTCACTCTGTTAGTTGCACTTGTGTACTGCGAACGGCAATGTTATTGTTTCTCTTCAATCCTGCTTCGTACTTTTAGTGGCTTTGTTTTTTTGCAGCTGTTTTTTTTTACTTTATTTTTGTACAGTGTTTTTGTATATAGTATTTTTTGTACTTTTTTGTTTAGCAAACAATTTTTCGAATATTTTTAAATAAAAGGACTTTAAATCCCAAAAAACATTTTATAAATTTGATTGATGAATTTGCATTTTTGCATTGTCTTCCATTGTTTTCTTTGGCGTAATTTAAGCTTTTTCGTACTTCTGACGGATTTCAAAGGCATCTGACATGTTGTTTTTTAAATGTGTTATCACATAACACTTTATAACACGATATAACTGCAACACGTTTAATCATCTGTACCAAATGTGCCCTTTTGCGCCCGTTCAAACACTGTCTGCGGATTATTTCTAACTTGATCATGGTTTCAGTGCAATTGTGTCGCAGTGTTTTTCTTTCACCGACTCCACTTAACTTTTAGTGGAATTTATCGTAATTTTTCATGGTAAATTAATACAAAAAAATAATAACAAAGCCCTGGTGTATAATATTGGTTGTATCCTTTATTTCTGACTTCAACTTTTAAATAAAGACTCTTTCACTGTTCTGTATAACTTTACGCTACGAACAACACGTATTTCAGTTAAAAAACAAAAAATGCAAGAAGATAAAAAGCAGACATTGGATTACTAGGCATAGTCGCTTGATCAAAAAATAGCCACAACGTACGGCAAACTATTGTTAGAATAATGCGCTATAAAAGACTTGAATTTTTTTGACTTGGCGATATTTGCGCTTTGAAAGGCTTTTAGTTATATATATATTTCAAAATGCGCTTTGTTTAAATAAGCAAACAATAAGCAAAATTTAGGTTTACGGCTAGCACAGTGTTAGTTGATTAAGGTCGTAAAAGTCGACTATACGAATGACTTTCAAACCGTTTTATAAAATGCATTGAAAGCCATGCAACATGTTTTACCTAGTAACAGGCATACATAACATTAAAACATACCCAAACCCCAAAGTGCTAAGAAAATGTTTTTTGAAACAGCAACTGAATATTTTCTTTTCTGCATAGAAATCTCAAGTGCACAAACATCACCGTCAGGGAATTTCCCGTACTGTACAGTGTGTTACAGCAAGGCCAAGTTAACTAGTCGTATTCCCTGCATTGTTTCGTGTCGCCGAAAGGATGAACTTGGAGAAGTTGAACCTCAAATTCACCGTCTACATTTTGTTCACCTTCCGGTAACTCATGTCGTTGACGTTGTCGTTTGTAGCAGCATTTAACAACAATGCATATTATGACGACAACAGGAACAACACCGAGCACAATCAAAAGCCAAACAAGTGGTTCTGTGACGAAACAAACGAAAAAGAATAATAAACAAAAGGTAGGAAAGTTGAACAGCTATTTTGTCTCAACAGAAACCAATAGTTTATTAACTATTGTTGAGCAACTTACTATTCCTTTAACTTTATCCTAATTTGAATTTGGTAAATGTGGGAACCTACTTAGTACCGTTAGCCGAATGGATACGGGCAGGCCTAAAAAATGGTTGACAAAAGCATAATTGTCACAGAAATAGCCAGTATGCCGGACGTGATCTCGCGCGCGCACGAACCGTAAGTTCGCGTGCAAGACCAATTTCAGCAGGCGCAAAGCAAGCGATAGAGTTTAAGACAGGACAATTAATGCCTTTGATGCAAAGTTGCCATACTCTGCAGACTGGAAAAAAAGCAAGTGATTTAATGTGTGGCAATTTTAAACAAGGTTTGGACGATATCGTTTGCCCATAATGACGAAGTTATTTGCAATGAATAACTTTAACTTTAACTAAATGTTATGCTGTATTGTACATTTATTAACCAAGACACACGCAAGTTTTCTACCAGATGTTTTGTTTGCAGAGTGGATACCATAAAAATTTTTCTTATTACCATCAAACATTTTTCCATCTTCTTCTGTTGTTGACGTCATTAAATCCTCAGTTGACGCAATTTCTGTGGGTTCTGTTTTACCTGAACAATTTCAACTGGTATTAGAAGATCCATAACAGTAGTTATTAGTTAAACGCTCGATATGATTCTTTCAAGAAATGGTTCAATTTGACGTTAAATATAGTTATCTAAGTTAACAGTTGTTAGTTTGGCGCTCATTTTATTTCTCCTATTTAGTCTCTTCAGTGGTAGTGTTGGTAAATGTTTTACAAGATTTGAGCAGAACCTTTGTGGCCCACTGAGATTTACCAAACCCTAATGTGGCTCTTAAATCTCTTAGTCTTGGACTACTCTGTTATATATTATTGCAGAACGAAGCTCGTCATTAAATCAGCTTTAAGCATACAGACGTCAAAACCAGATACATCTAAAATACAGGATCGCTTGATGTACCTTAATATCGCTCGGTGCATCTTTATCTTGCTTCGTGCCCTTGTATAATGCTATAGGTCTACCGTTTCCAAGTGATATAAAGGTGCACCAAGTATTATAACGGTGCACCAAGCGGTGATAATAATGCACCAAGCGATCCAAGTGATCCAAGCGATCTTGTATATTTTAAAATTCTAGATTTACCCGTAAAAACCTGTTGTTCTTGATTTGAAAACCTTACCTGACGTTGAATCGGTTACAACCAAAGTTGAAGCTGAAACGGAAATCGAAGTTGGTTGTAAAGTTGTTGTTGTTTTTGTGTTTGGTGTGACTGTTGTTTTTTCTGTCGTAAGAACATTAGGATTTGTTGCAGTTGTTGCAGATGAAATTATGAGCTCGGTTGTAGATGCAGTTGTCGTCAGTTTTGTTGTAGTTGGTGCTATTGTAGTTCTTTGTGTAGCTGCTGTTGTTGTTGTAGTTCTTTGTGTAGCTATTGCTGTTGTCGTTGAAGGTGCATCAAAAGTAGATTTGTTACAGCACTTGGCGACATCTTGTGGCAAAAGTTGTTTAAACCAAAGCGCCAAATCGTCCAACGTAATTACGTGGCCGTTAGCGGTACCACCGATGTTGATTTTTATGTTTTCCCCGAGCTGGCCGTTGTTGTGGTAGACTGCTGGTAAAGCGGTGTATTTGGCTCCCGTGCAGTTCGAGTAGAGCTAGAAAAAGTTGTTGTAACAAATAAATTAATTGTGTAAAAAACATGACAAGGATAATAATTCATGGGTAACTAACCGTCTGCCACTCTTTTTGAGTATATTTTTTATATTTGATAAGTGAAGACGAATTAGTTGGTCACCAACCTGTTGCACAGGTTGATTCATGAACTCAGTTATGACCTAGTAACATAAGGTAAGGGTGATTTCCCAGTTTCTTGCATTCCCAACTTATCAAGCATGATTGCCACCCGCTATAGTTTTATTTCCCACCCTCCTACATAACGTAACAACTTAAAGTAAAAATCACGATAAATACTGTCCTAAACCGAACGTACAATTAATCAAATCACACAACTGCCGGTCACCTTGATTCCGTCAGTAAGATTCCAGGTCAAGGTCAAATAAACCCAGCGTCTTCGCTCAACGTAACATGAAGCGGTGTAAAGTGTTCCTAAACAAAAAAGTACAACTTTATCATATACCGAGGATGCAGTTATAATGTGCAATTTGCCACTGACGTCTAAATTTTCGTTTCAAAGTTTTGGACTGTTTGATATGCTGAAGTGAATTTGCCAACAAACTGTGCATTATTTTTGTATGATGCTTGCACCCATATACCCAGCTATTAACTCCGAAATTTGTCCTGGCTGGGGTTTAAGTTGGAATAAATAAGATTTGATTCGGATCTGACTTCACATTAGATCGTATTTGTGTCGCAATTTGTCGTTAGTTAATCCAACTTCCTGGCCAAATTTTAAACTAAATGAAATAAATAGGGTTGGAGCGCACAGGTTTGTCAGACTCCAAACCAGTGATCCTCAACCGCGGCTCCCAACTACATATTTTGCGGCTCGCACCAGACCTCAGAAAACCACCAAACATTGCTATGTTAGCTTTCAGGTAAAAATCTTTAGTGATTTTTTAAGGTCTCGTTTTTTTTTCGGTTCCTTACAGACATAAAAAACTACCATTTGACCCGGACATTCATAAAGGTTGAGAACCACTGCTCTAAACCATGTGTGGCTTACCGTTTGTGAGCCTCACAACAGAATGAATTTCGTCTTTTGATCCTGCGTTTTGATAGAGGGAAACCCCGGGATCGGAAAGCGAGCATCCGCGGGACGACGTAAATATACAGTTGATCTCATCCGATCCCGTGTATTCGATTCTCAGCCACATTCCAAGGCTTAAACCGGTGTCTGCATGAAAAGTAAGAGTTTTTAAACATGTATTGAAAACAAATAAGATACAATTAAGAAGCCGTCCAAGAACTTGGTCCAAACCCGAAATTGTTTTAAAACTTAACCCGAAATATGCCCAGAAAATTTAACAAAGAGGAATTAGGACCAAAATGGGATTGAGTATAAAGTCAGGCCCGAATTCAAGCACATTTTGTTGACACTTAAACCCGGACCCAAACTCCCCACTGTGTTTACAATTCTGTGCCAGTGCTATGCTTGAATTTTATGATATTTGTTTATGAATTTATTCAGTACTTGTAACTGTAATGCAGTTGTTTTCAACCCTTGTTATTTCATGTACCCCTTTGCCCAATATTAGAGCAAATCCCCTCCCCTACTTGAAAATGTAGTTTTTAAATGTAGGGTATAAATAATCAGTGACCAAATGAAACACGGATACTAACCCTTACAGATATCAAACTGTTACTGTCATAACATTAATATGTACAATATAAGAGGGAAATTTGTGAAAGTTACAGTGTTATCATAGTGGGAATCGAGCATGACCATTGCTCTAAAGCGGATTTGTAAAAGTTGTAACTATTTTCGCGGAGCCGCAAACCACTTTACTCGGTTAAACCTTAAGACTTAGATACTAACTCTTTTTTTTTTCACGGGGTTCGAACCCAGGACTCTCCAGGGGACGAATCCCGATCAGGTTTTTTATGTCTGTATATATGAGGGTTACCCTAGTGGGGGTTTCCTGGGTTAAAGAACCAATGCTTTACAGCGAATTCGTAAAGGTTATAAGTATTTCGCGGACCGATTTTTTCAAACCACTTCACTCGGTAACTCACCCTCACATCTCATGGGATCAGTGAAGCAATTACCAGCAGGTGGCGGTAGATACCCGATCGTCACTTCCGCCGAATCGATGCGGAGTGCGTAACCATGGAAACCGGGCACGCTGGCTAAAAAGTGAATCATGCGTGACTTGACACTCATGTAATAACGAAACTTTTAGCGCTGGAAATTGGTTAGTTGTTTTGCTTTGTGGGAAAACAATAGAGTGGAGTAAAAAATAATTGAAAAGTCAAACCATTAGGTGAACCAAAGTTGTTAGCAGTTAGGTTTTTAAATTGTCATGCAATTTCTAAATTTAACGTAAGTTTTACAACTTTTTCAGGTATTCTGCCAAAATCTTACACTAAGTCATTAGAATTAATTTTTAAATGACTCTGTTTTGTCAATATTTAATTGCAACACTACACAAGGTTGTGTTTAGTAACGTATCCGCATCATGGAACTACTGGTGGTATGAGAGCCAATTGGTAATCGTTAAATAATAAAGCATGACGACCAGTGGTGGGGTATACATTTTTTGTCAGCCTGTTCTCTCACAAAAGTCATATTTTTAAGCCGGTTCTGTTACAAAAAGTCTATTGACAGTAACCAGTAATGCTAACCGGTTCGCTGATGTCATAAAATTTCGTGAGATTGTTCTGTAGAACCGGTCGGCAGAATCGTACCACCTTTAACGACGCTTATGGACCGATATGTTTCTCATAAGTTGTATTATGTTAAATTGTTCAACTTACAAACGCTGAAGAGGCCGACCAATCTGCCCGAGTAAATTTTTGGGTCACCAATATCGGGAAGCAACGAACCAGTGCTGCTGTCAAACTTTTCCATGCTCCAATACACAGCAGGAATTTTCTCTGCAAAGATGAAATTTTAAAACATTTCAAACATCTACCTACCTAATATAACTCTATATTTTAGTATATGTTTGTTGCAAAGCTACTATAAGAATGGTTAATAGGTAGAAACACATTGTTTTTGTTTTCATGTTTGTTTGAAACTGTATTATGACGGATTGCGCTTCACCTGTACTTTTTGCAGTGAAGCTGTACATACTATTAAACTACAAAGCAATGGTCGCCAGGTTATGGCCTGGTATCATAGTTTAGAGTCTCACGAACTATTTATGTAACATAGACACAATTCATTGCTTTCTCAATAGGATATAAGTTAATGTTTTAACCGATTTTACAACATAATTACATTTACTTTGACATAAAAGTATAAAACATTATGGAAAGATGACTATAATTTTTGGAGCTACAAGCCATTGGCTCTAGCTTGCCACATGCCTTAAGTCACACAACTCAAACAAAACCAAATAACCAGAATAAACCGAACGAACTACTTTATTAACCTACCTGCAGTCGCCATTGAAATAAGTAGCAAAATACCAACACATCCGATCATCTTTTTCTTCAGTTACAACTTCTAGTAAAGATCCAGTACAGCAATGTTAATTGTTTCTTTCGTTTAGCCCACGTAAGCCTACAACCCACCCCGGCTCTCCTTTTGTCTTGTACGTATTTGTTCCACCTTCGTTATGCTTTATCTGATAGAACGGTAACCGGATAGGCGGAACGAAGTGATTGAAATTTGGAAAGAGACCAGAATGACCCTTACCTGAAATTAAAACAAGCACTCTTTATATTTAAAAGAATTAAGTAGATAAAAAACATGACATACGAGATACGATGGAAAAACGTATTTTGATTTTCTGCTTTTCAAAAATTTGCGGTTAGGCCTAAATGTTTTCTTTTACATTCGAAAAGATTTTTTGCCTAAATTTAACTTGCTAAATTTAGTGTGTGTACATAAATATATATGTTTATTTATTTAACTTCTAACTTTATTGTGATTCCAGGTTGTGGTGTACGGTATGTAGAAAAATGATTGTTTTTTTTTAATTTCAACATAAAAATCATTAATGCGGCGAATTAATGAACCATGACCAAAACTCACGTGTGAAAAGAATCACGAAAAATTTTCGGGAGTTCACCGAAAGTTGTTGATTTTTTTTATAATGTGTTCGTTAGTTTCTACTTTCGAAGGCCAAAACTAAGCAATTTTAGATTTTTGAAGCAATAAAGTATGTTTTAGATTTGCACTGTTGTGCATGTCAACCGTAATAGCTCTTAATTAGCAGTTCAAATTTTTTGTTTATTTTTCACCATGTCTGTTGCTTTTTTTCGATCAAATTTCAGTTTATTTCGTGGAAGGAACAATGGCCGTGGAAGGAGAATTGTTGTCATTCGAGGAGTTCTGTGAGATTTACAAGGAAACTCTGGCAGCAAGTGGGCTAAGTCCCCATTTTTTACGAGCTCTACATCATAAGCTCGAAAATGAGGTGTGTAACTGTGACAGAAAAAAATTATTTAAAAACATCTTCATATAATTATTTGCAGTTGCGTATATGTGGTTATTGCATGAAAATGAAATACAATGAGTAAGCAACTGGCGATTGGCAAGCATTTAAAAATTTCTTCGCCATATTGCTAGAGTGTAAAAACAATGTTTTTTACGTTGTTTGTTGAGGTCATTTGTATTGGTGGCACGCAACACCTGGTATGTGTATGCTTACAAATATTTACTCCACCATTAAGCCAGTGGGATCTTAATGCTTTTGACAAAGTTTGTATCTTGGGGTTAAGTAATGTCGCTCTAAGAAACAAGATTCTAGAAAACCAAACCCACAACCTTGTGATTTTTTTTAGTTGATTGATTCATTTCATAAACTGGAAAAAGCTTGACAAATTGAATATATAATTGTTCTTTAACCTGACTCCCTTTGTTTAGATTTTTGATGCGGGTGATGTTTTCTTTCTAACTCATGATGAGGAAAAAGGTTTGAAGGCTGTCACGTCTACGGAAGATGGAGTCAGCGTCTCGGACCCAAACATGGTTTTCCTCATAGACCATGCATGGACTTACTCACAGAACAATGTCAGAAAACAACTTTGTGAAACTCCAGGTAAAATGCCAGTTATTCTTGCACAAAATTTGAAAAACTTGCAGCTGTGTTTTGTCCCCTAAAAAGCAATAATAGTTTCATATCTTGTCTTTTAGGACTAAAAAAAGATGTACATGAATACCTTATTTGCTGTTATGATTGCTTTGAACGACTTTTATGTTTTTGAAAGCTTTTACGCCACTGAGCTTGTTTTATCATTCAGTTGGTGCGAGTTTGCAGCCGCACGATCTTGTTATCGCTGTTTTATGTGTCTGGTTGGTTGCAACTTGTCGTCTGATCAGAAATTTGTCTTAAAGATATGCCATTATCCTGATGAAGGCGTCTTGTATCAGACATCAAAACGTCGATTGTTTATAATATTTCTGCTGGATGAGCAATACTCTGTTATATTTTATGTTTTTAAATGTAAGGCATGCACACCCTTTACTCCAAAAAACGTTTGTAAGTGTTTCACAAGCTTTAAAAGTTTGGTCTAGCTTTAATTGTGGCAATTAATGATTGATTGAAAACATGTTTCTTACTTTTTAGGCTTGATACAGCGCCTTGCTGAATTGATGGGATATTCTGTGCACGGTGAATGCTTCAACCCAGATGATGATATTGTGAACAACATTGTGAAAGATCTGTGGAAATATAATCAAACCTACTCTGTTTCACAAAATGTAAGGTATTTTCATTTGTGGACAAGTCTTGTTGTCGTACATTTTCTTTGCTCCTGATTTTTATAGAAATCATTTGAATTTTGCCTAAAAACACATTTTGTTTTGTGATAACCTGATTCAACTAAACAGTTTTTTATTACACACACCTTTTTGAAGATGTTTGTTTTTGAATATACAACCATTTTTTGGCAATGTAATGTGTAGTTATTCATAAAAACAGTGGATACAAATTTTTGCCTCTCAAAATTTCAAAGTGTAGTTAATCATCATTTAAGAAAATTGCTGCCCAATTCCATATTTTTTTATCACAGAAAAACACACTTTTTAGTTTCAAATAATCAGAATCACTTGAATTTTGTTCCGCTGTTCAGGTGAACAATGAACACCAATCCTTGTGGTACATTCTCGATGAATTCGGTTCTCGGATTCATCATTCGGATGAACCCACTGTTGCAGTTGTCCCATTCTTTTACCAACCAAAGCAAGTCTCTTTTTCCATTATGTGGCCACTGACCGACCTGGAATATGGAGGTAAACACTTCTTTATAAAAGTTAAATTATATCAACATAAAAGTTTGTAAATTGTATTAATTTGTTTGTGTTAAACACACCAGGTTGATTAAACACACTTAAAAGCTTGTATCATATGACTTTCATTCTGTTTCAACCAGAGTTGTAGAGTCACATTTTAAAACGTGAAATCTGAGTAGTTTTAAATAATTGTAGTCGAAGTCATGATTTTTTTGTTGACTTTGTCTTTTTGTCAACTTTGTTAAAAAAAACTGTAATAATTTACACAAAGCCAAACAGCATTAATATCAGAGTGTTTCCAGTAATTACTGTGGTCATCAACAATTGCAGACGAATTGACAAGAGATTACGCTTTGTATGAGAAAGACCCAGTTCTTCGACAGTGTCGTCTGTTGCCATGGCAGCCAGCTGACCTCACCCACCTTCCCAGCGAGCCTGCCTTGATCAGCGATAAAAATTATGAGGTACACCTTTTCCAGTAAACCATTTCCAAAGCAGCATGTTGTGATTTCAATGTGAAAAGTTTTTCAGTTGGGAGTCAGTTTATAAAGTTGGTATTACTTTTGAGCTAACAATTCCTAACAATGTGTATTTTTTATTGATTTGAATTGATCACGAAAAACCTTCAAAAATTTAGTTTGCATATAAGAGCTTTTTCTTGAACTAAAGTTAAATGTGTATCAGAGAATTGTTATTTTATTGTCCGTTTAGATCTTTGTTAAAAATCTTAATTCAGAATTCATTCAAACCCTGTTCTTTGCTTTATATGTGTGTTTTGTTAAAACTACATTTTGTGAAATCTTTTACATGCACAGGAGCGATTTCATTATGCCAAGGAAACTTTGCCTGACGCTTCAAACTGTGTACCACTCGACAAGAAAAGAGTAAAACTTCACATGGAAATCTTACAACATTTAATCACTGATTTTGAAACGTTTGAACTTGTCGGGAGTGTAGAAGAGGCAGATATTGTGTTCTACTCTGAATGTGTAAAAGACATGAAGTAAGATTATTTCGATGTTGAAAAATGATTTCGATGTTGAAACTTACGTCTGTGACTTTTTATTTAAAGCTGTGCGCACATTATCTTAAAAACAAAAAAAACATCACAGCAAAAAATTAAAAAGAAAGAGCAAGGCATTTTATATCTCTTAAATTATTGTTGTTTTTTGCATAATAAAGATTATAGGGTTGATAGAAATGCCAGTTTACCAACTTTTTGTTGGGATATAATGAAATATTTTTCCATCTGGAAATAAGTTGCAGTTTGGTATTAAATGTGCAATAAAACAGAATATTGCAATTAACTAGTTCAGGTTAGACCTTTAAGAACAAAATGTATACAAAGCACTTGACTTAAAGGCTAAATTTGCTTTTGTTTTTGCAGGAAATTGAGCGAGAAGTATCCACAGAAGTTGTTTAATATATTTCCTTGTCAAACAATCTTGCATTGTAAAGATTTCTTTGCTGATTTGGGCAAACGAGCACCATCTAGTGGGGAAGGTAAGGAGCAGTTCGAAATCGTAAAAAAGATTTCCTGACAATGTAATTTAACAATATTAAGTAAGTTAAGAGTTAATGTTTGGTGTTCTGTGAAATATCTGCTAATCAGTGTGCTAATTAAGATTTTTATTAAAACATGTTTTGGCACCTGAATAGTTTTATCATTGTGTTTCTTTTTATCATTTTTTCTATTTTAATGGCATTTGTTACCTCGAACAGCCTTACTAAGCAATAAAAATGGAAATTATTCTCTTGAAATTTTGTTTGGCACTTTTAGTCAGTAATGTGTGCTTCTAACAAAAATAAAGTTTGTTAAACACTGTGGTATGAGCTTGTATAGGCACCAACAATAAACAGTTTTTGTATTTTTGATTTCTACTTCTTGTTCCAGCGAAGCATTGGCACCCCTTGACCTTTAACCTACTGTACGAGTTGCCTCAGTTTGTTTCTCACTTTCAACAACGCGCTAAACTGTCCAAGGACAAAAACTGTTGGATATCGAAATGTTGGAATCTAGCCCGGGGAGTAGGGATGCAAGTTACTGATGATTTAAACCAGATTGTTCGTATTCGTGAGGAAAGTGTTCCAAGGGTAAGAGCTTTGTAATTTGCTTAATATTAGTGACATAGGCGTCAATGCCCGGGGTGGCAGGGGTTGCAAAATCTCTGGGGTGGCAGCTGTTATTAAATGGCTATGCTGCCACCCCAGAAATTGCCTGGCCCTATTTATATTCATCTATACCAGATATGCGTACCGAGACATGCGCTTCTTTTAACGGTTGGTGTACTTCGAGCATGTGAGAAGCAAGCTACGCGAAATCCCTTATGTTTTAAAACAACACATGGGGTAAACCCCTTTCCCTCTACTCCCGTCCGCGATTTTCGTCGTATTCTGGATATTGACAGTTCGTCATATTATTGTTTTTACATAGTGCTCCAATATATAGCGCCAAATAGCGAAACCGAAATACAGAGGCCGCCTTATCAGATTGTGTTCAAATACATTAAAAAGCCGTTTAGAACTTTCTTCCTCATTTTTTTCTTTTTTTTAAATAATTTATGCTATATTATTGTGTGCGAAATTGCTAAAACATACATAAAAAGCTTTCTCTACTTAGATTGTTTCTGGTTTTTAGAAATGATTGTTTTTCATCAGATTGTGTGCAAATATGTTGAGGAGCCGGTATTACTGCGCCGTGATGACATCGAGTGTAGAGTCAAGTTTGATTTCAGCTTCACCGTTCTTCTGTCGTCAGTGAATCCATTAAAACTTCATGTTTGCAAGAAGTTTTTTCTTCGGGTCGCCAACAAGTAAGATGCTGTTTTATTTTATGAGAATGGCTGTGGATTTATTAACAGTGGTGAGATTCAGCCGGTTCGCACCGGTTCTACAGAACCGTCTCACGAAATTTATGAGATCAGCGAACCGGTTAGCATTATTGGTTACTGTCAACGGACTTTTTGTAACAGAACCGGCTGAAAAATATGACTTTTGTGATAGAACCGACTGACAAAAAATTTGAATCCCACCACGGTTAATTAGGTATAACTTATCTTGTCCTGTTGTAATGTTAAATATATGACATTTGTAATAATAATTTATCGGATTATATTTAATTTTATGAATCAAAGAAATAATTACGGTAAACCATGGGTAAACTGGATTCTGTTAATGCGGATCTTCGTCTAATTTGGACAAAACTCGAGGTACAAATGATTTGTAATGTGGTAAGGCTTAAACTAATCGACATCGGTTAATCCGGACCTTCGCCAAATGTGACAATTTTTTGGCTCCAAATGGTTCTGGATTAACCTAGTGTTGCCGCACTAAGTGTCTTTTTGTGCTCTGCTACAATATTGTTTGTTATATTTATGTTCGTTTATATGACTCGAATTTTTACTGGCTTTAGGCAATTCTCACTCGAGCATTTTGATGATTACGAAAAACATTTTACTGTGATGAATTATGTTGGAGACGGTGGAAGGTTGAAAAATATTCGTTGCGAGGAATTTGTGGGAATATTCGGAGAACAATATCCTGAACATCAGTGGGAAGATGTGGAGGTAAAAAATAAATAAATAATTAAACTGTCGCTGCCATTGGGTGGGCAGGAACCCTTGCACCCACACAAAATTGAAATTTTACCTTTTTTGATCCTATAACTCAGTGTTTTAAAGTAAAATGATTGCCTCCTTAACTTTTACTCTCATTCCAAATTTTGGTCTGGTTACGCTACTAGTTTTTGCCAGAGGGCCCAAGTGGCCCCCAAAATGCAATTTTGATCCTAGAGTCCGATCATTGTTTGTCCCCTTCCCAAAGTTGTTTGTTGGCTGTATTCAAAATTTTGGTCATGCTACGCTACTGGTTTTTGCCAGACATAATGTATTACCAATTAATGTTGTCGATTTTATTGTAAAGCTACCAACGTTTCGACGTTCCATACGTAAAAAGGGTACAAAAACTAAACATTTCTTTTACCTGGCGTAAATATTGGGTAAACTCCAGACACTTTCTGGGGTAAACAAAGTTTAAAAAAATTAGGATGCAAAATTAAGGTTTAACAAAAAACTATGAGTAATATTTTTTCTTTTTAAAATTATAAACCTCAGTTTATATTTTTCAGCGCCGAATTCACACGGCCATCACACAACTCTTTCGCACTGCATGCTCCCGACCGCCACCTTATGGACTAGGGGATTACCCCAACTCGAGAGCGATTTTTAGCGTTGATGCGATTCTTCAGTGGTGCAAAGATGATGACACAGGCGAGTTTGATTGTTTTTTGTTCTTGTGTAAAAGAATTTCCTCCCAGTGGGGAATTTAAAACATTGGAAATTCCAATTATTTGCAAGTGGTTTGGTTAAAAATAGTTGTCAGTTCTAGGAGTATTTGCCGTTTGAAGTCCAAGGTTATGCTCTTAAATGCTTTTGGTTTAATTTACCGTCGTCTATCTACTGTTGTATGTCAGATATTTGCAGTGCTCACGTTTCGTAACCCATGCGTACGTGTGCTGTTTACATAGGCCGTTCAGGGCTAATCCCAGTAATGAATGTTGGCTTGCACTAATATATAGGTCTACATCAGTGGGCGACATTCCCGACACTCTTGCCAAAGTTAACATGCGAGGTGACTTTGTATGGCACCCAAACGATTTGCGAAATCGTAAGTGCTTGTTGATAAGAGTTGAATCAGTGCTTGTTTTTTTAGTTTGTTGTGAAGTGAGGGTCACAAAAAAACGTAAACCTGCTGTCTGATTGTTCATTGCTGTTCAAATTAGATTGCACGAACCACTATTACACACAAAATTGTTGGCACGCGAAGCCATTACCATTTATAGTAACAAGTAAATTTGCCACGCAACGTTCAAAATGTTCAAATTTCAATCTAACAACTCCTGCACTATTTTATAGGGACGCGTTCTTGCAAAAGCGAGACTCGTATACTTTTGTTTTACTGTTTTTAACGTTTTGGTTAAGAAGTCCTTTGGTTAAGAGTCCTTCAAGATTTTTCATATTTCCTCGCGCAAGGGCTTGAAATTATGCTTGATAAATTTTTTCCACGGTTGACCCCACAGCCCCCAAAAACATAATACACGGAATTGTAAAAAACTGCGCTTGTCAGATACGTAGGCAAACATATACTGGATATATTTCGATTTTCAAATCAAACAAGAAAAATATGAATAGTTTGAAAACAGGAGATTCACAAAAACAACAGGAGTCTGTCATTGATTTTAAAACCTCATTACATAAAAAAAAACGCCAAAAATGTGAAACTTTGTTTGTTTTCCGTTTTTTTCTGGTGTTAACCGAAACGATACGACTGGACGTTTTTTGAAAAAATTACGTCACAGTAAACTGACGTCATATATCGATTTCACTCGTTGCGGTATGTGACGTCATCAGTTGATTTTGGTCAGAACGTAGTTGCTCGTTGTCCTGACAACCTCCTCGTTTCGGGTGACGTCACCAGTGACGAAGTCGAGTCGAAGTTCGCTGCGATGACGACAGCAAGTGACGTCATCAGCTTCGGGGCCGACGAACACCGACTTCCACTTGATGTCGCCGTTGAGACAAAAATCGGTTTGCGTCGAAATGTCCACTGTGTGTCGCTCGGGAGCAGCTACGTTCGTAAAGTCTTGAACAAATCCGTCGCTTTTCGAGTAAATTTGATCCTTTACTGCTCCGGATAAAGCGACTCCTTTTTCTTTTTTTCGATTCCACCAGAGAATGAACAAAATAATCCCTCCACCGACTATGATTGTGTTGAACACTGTTCCCGAACAATCCTCATTGTTATGATGAGTTTCGGCCATTGTCGAATAAGAATAACTCGATTATATCAATTGTTATCAACGAGTGCCTGCAAAGCGAAGGAAATGTATTTAAAATCAGCAAGCTTCAATCTTTGCGAAAAACGATTTTATTACCAATAGATTTTAACTCAAAAAGATGTATCTCGCATTATACAGATGCACCAAGCAATATAAAGGTGCACCAAGCGATCCTGTATATTTGAGATGCACCGAATAGCATTAATCAAAGTTTGCAACATAAAGCTAGAATCGCCAAACATTGCCTTCCTGCAAGTGACGAACTCCATCATGCAACTAACGTTTGTCTAAACTCCAAATCTGTAACATTTCAGTTTTAAACAACAACAAATTATGGCCTCTAATCGACTGTTGCGTCATACTTGTTTGTGACGTCATACTTGCTTGTATGTTCTCAGCAAAAAAGCGCAAAAAAAACAAAACTACAGCGCTGGCTTAAACAGTTTTGGAATATTTGGCCCCAGTACATTCGTAAAAAGTCTGCAAACATTTTTTTATTTAAACAGCGAAGATTTTCTTTACGAATCTTGACTAAGTCTTGTTTGGACAGGCATTTTACTATCAATTGTAAACGTGTCTTAACGCCACAACGTGTACCACTTTCTGTTTTAAAGTCTTTGTTCGAACTGATACAAGGCCTGATTCGCATGGGTAAACCGTTCCACACTTTTTCCAATAGTGTTGCAATATTTTGCAGAATAATTTCAACCTTCATATATTTATCAACACAAACAATGGCCGACCTTGTCCAATTTAGGAGGACATCCCTGTATAAATCAACATCCGCATATGTTTTCCACACAGGCATATTTCACTAAACACACCAGAACATGATAGCACACATAATGTAAACGCACTAATCAATATTAATGTAGCTTCACCACACACGACAAGACAACAAACACAGCAGTGGTTATCAGTTTCAATCTGTACGTTGTACGTTGCAATTATATTCAGTGTTTTCCAACCTTTATGACTGAGGACACACTAGCAAACAATATTGTTGTTCGCTGTACGTTTTACAACGTAAAAGACACAAAAAATGTTTATGGACATTACCGTGCAGCTTTATAAACGTGGGGAAGACAGATTTTGATGAATAATAGGTTGAAAATGAAGAACTAGCATTGTCGTACAACTGACTTTTCGATACCGTATTTACTCGATTTAAGCTGCACAAACTGAGGGGTAAAAAAAACTTCTTAGGCTGCGACTTACAATCGAAAAAATACGGTATATGGACTTTTAACATGCGATGACTTTGCAAGAAAACGAATGTTTTTCGGCACACAGCAACCTGCCTCTTCTCTGGCTTACTGACTGTAAAGCGCACGGTTTAATTTAACAGCCGACTTTCTATAAGTTCCACTATACACAGTTTAACGTGATACGCTATGCAGCTGTTAATGACAATTTCTACGCAAGATAAAATAAATAACCCAACATATTTTCTGAGGTACTGTTCTTTCCAACGCTACGAGATATTTGCTGCCATGTTTATTGTCATTACCACGCCAAGTTTAACAAAGAATAGAAAAAAATTGTCAGATGTTCTACCATCAAACGGTGTTTAACATGTAGCTACTAGAATAATTGACATTTCCATGCCAAGTTACACAAGGAATGCGACATGCGGTGGCAACAATTGGCGCACACGTCAGTATTATTCATATTTATGTCAAAATATCACGGTTATTCCAACACTGTTCGATATGATCAAAACTGCGCTACAATGCTTATGCTCAGCAGTTGGTTATACTTTAATTGTCTTAAAAAACCAACTTGCACGCAGGACCCTTTCTGCTTTCTGCTTAATATTCAAATCAGACGGCACAGACCACTATTACACACAAAAAAGTTGACACGCGGAGCCAATACCATTTTGACATGACAAGTAAATTGACGCGCGGTGTTCAAAACGTTTCTGACACAATCCCTTTATTAATTGACTTGCCTATGCTGTTAAATTTATCAAAAACGACTATATTGCCTGTGATCAATTTGTTAGGGTTGCAGCACTAAAAATGCACTTGCGAAGTTGTTGGCTTTCTAATTTATGTTAAAATAGCTCGCTCAAACCACTTAAACTACACATAGAAATGTTGGAGTAATCATTTTGACATAATTAGCAAATTAGCACTAGGCGTTCAAAACTTTTCTGATTTCTGTGGTAAATTCTAATTAAATATATATTTAACGTTTCGAAACTAAGTCAGTAACTACAAAACTAATCCTCACTGCCTCTCTATCTGGTACATCGCTCATCAAATACATGCGACACATAAAACCTTTTTATGCTGACTGACACCAGTTCGACATTACAATTCGCAATCACACATCGCATGTGTCAGAAACAAACCTCGTAAATTCATCGCGTCGATCGTTTATGACTCATAATCGTTGTTGTATGTACGTGGTGGACCAGACACCGCAGGTCACATTAAGGCCGTTTTGCAGAACAAGTCGCTTCAATTGTTGTTGCTTACAAGAATTTGAATGCTTAGAATGGAAAAATCCTTAATTTTAAACGAAAAGACACAAGCCAGTGTTTGAGTGTTAAACATTACAACGTGTCGCCCTTCTCTGTACTGTTGTGCGGCACTAAATTACTTCTTTTGGTTTTATTTTACCTGATGATGACAAAAGAAGCTGTCGAAACATTGTGTTGTTTCACACTCAAATAATGGCTTTGCTCAGAATACTTAGAACCGTGCATTGCGTAACTATCTTTAATTTTACCAAACCAATCTATTTCATGTCGCAAATTGGTACTTAAAAACTTTGCATTTGTTGACACTAGGGCTGTGGCGATTAGGCAAATTCTGTAACCGGTTACTCAGGCTCAGTGAACCGAATCGAACCGGGTACCCTGTTCGTCCCTAATTCCTTTTGTGCAAACTGACAAACACTAAAGCAACTGGCTAACTTGACCTAAATACTTAAGGTGCATCTTGTAACCTGTATTTCTAATAACGGCATTTTTGTATCCCGTTTACAACCGATATTATTTGCTTGTAACAAAACAAAAACAAAAATCGCCGAACGTTCAACCACTATTAGTTGCTCTGCATTGTTTTTTTCCAGCTGCGAAATACCGTAATACATTTTTTATAACAGCAACTTATACTTTTCTTACATTTCTGACACCATCAATTTAGGCTCTACTGAAAAGCAAAGTGATTATAGCTTAGGATTGATGTCAAAACAGCGTTTGAAACCCAGCAACATCACACCAGTATGTGACCTTTATTGAGGCAGGCGCCATAACTTGGTGGCGTACACTTTGCCGCAATCGACGAAGTGTTTTTTTGCCCTGTGGGCGCAGCAACTTAATACTGGCCTGACCAGAGCTGTGGCGATTTTGCTGGTGTGCGACTGTAGCTTTTGTTAATTTTGCGTACTTTGTTCATGGGTTGGTTTGTAAACAGAGAGGTGGCCAAATTGTGTAAGCGCTCGTTGCTAAATTGGGTTTACTGTGCGTCACACGAGGGCTTCACAAATGCTGGCCGTCATTTTGAGATCACAAAGTCGTCGCAAATTTCTTATCTTTTCTCTACCAGCAGTTTGACTACAAAATAGTGCTTGGCCGTTTCAAGCATAACACCGCGTTTAAATGTGTGATGTCACAAACTGCAAACTATTTGGTCACACAATGCACAGTTCTAAATATTCTCAGCAAAAAAAGACAAGCCTATATATCTGTGTTTGAAACGTCACAATATTTAGACAAGCAAGCTATTGTATAGCATTTCACTTTGAACATTAGCAATTCTTTGAGATTTAATGGTTCGCTGCACAAAGCTCGTTTATATAAGTCCAAATTCCTCTACATTCAATTTTTTCACTTTCTCTACCCTTACAGTAGAAGTTTTAAAACGCTTATACTTTCGTGTCGCTGGTTTTTAAGCTAAAAGTTCCCGCAAAGTTTTTCCCAGTCGAATCCCGCATACCAAAAAAATTGCCCAAAATTGTTTTTAGTAACCAAAATGTACTTACCCTTTTTAGTTGACAATCATTCCCTTATTCCACGCAGTATATTTTCAACCACTTAACATGAACCGAAATTGGCTCGTACTCCAAACACACACCGCTGCTTTAAACCTCACTCTTATCAGGAGCATGTGGGTTTAATACCCGTGTAGAGAGCTCTTCAGCATACAACCTAGACCGCAACGCGTCAATGCACTCTGTCACGCTCTAATGCGCACGCTAGTCCCCACAAAAAACTGCGATGATTTTGCAAAACTGTTCACCAGTTATTTTTAACCATGAAATTTTCCATGCTATTTAATGGATGCCATTCAAGCAGTAAGCTCTTCAGAAACATGGACTTGAACAAAACAGAGTGAACATAACGAAACGTAACCTTTTTTGCGGCACACTATAACATGGTACATTTTTGTTGGCATTTACTTGCTTGATCCACCTAAAGTTTTTCCAACTAATCTGTAACATATATGTGATGGGTAACACTGCTTTTGGTAACAAACAAATACTGCACGAACACAAATTCAATATTCACAAAAAAAACAACTTAAACTAAAATGCTTTTGTATCGTTGCCGTATATTTTTTTGTTGAACACTTTTTAGCGACACATTTGGGCCTGTACATTGCTTATGTACGTGTCTCTCCACAACGGGTCAATAAAACACGAGTATAAACTATAACATCTCAATATCCTTGTGATATAAAAGCTATTTGCGGTTCCCGTGCAAATGGTTTAGATTAGGGATCGGCAACCTTTTTAGTACTGCGGACCGTTTTTAAAACTGAAATTTTATCGCGGACTGGCCTTCCAAAAACCACCACTATTTAGCAATAAAAACGACTAAACTAGTTTATCATGCCCGGGATACATTGTCAAAATATTTTGAAGCATTTAACCAGAAAATTTATACGGCCCTGTAACGGACTTGCGCGGACCACTGGTTTAGATGCTATAAACTGTTGAATTCAACTGTGGCGTTGCTAAAGCGTTGAATTGTCGGCAAACCGGTAATTTGACTACTTCACACTTGGCCGCTTTCGTTCCGCTTCTGTTAAGATCGATTCGGGGTAATTCTAATTGTGGCCTGTTTGGAACTTCCGTTCTGCTACTGACAAACATTCTAAGATTCTATGTCACGCGTTCAGATATGCCAACTTGAACAGACATAAGGTCGCATCAATTTTGCCATATTGGTTACAACACCTGATATTAAAAAAAATTATACAATCTTTTCCGCATGCGAAGCTCTCTGGTGGCTTTGTTTTTCTGTGACGTCACCGACCTATGTCACTGTTGTTTTAAGTCTTGGATTGCATCATAGCTTAATGACTTCGCAACTTATCTTACTGGGTTAAAGGTCGCAGCATGTTTTGCGTTGGACATCCGGTCTCGCTCGATGACATTTACATTTTCTTGTCTATCCTTAACTGTGTTTTTGACATAACTTGTACGATGATAACAGCGATTATTAAAACGTTTAACGTAAAAATAAAAAATTGTATGTTCTGCCCCTTATCGTTTTTTGCTTCGCGAACATAAGGCAAGATGTTTAAAAACTCCAACGTTTTAGCTCAGCGAATATGTTCCTAAAACTCACTAAATACACGCGTTTAAGTAAAGCTATAGCTTCGTGTACATTCAAATCCCACCTCTAACACACGCACAGGCACTGAAATAAAATCAGACACGTCAAAATGCACAAATTCACGTTGAGTTGAGATTCGTGAACTGAAGCTTATGCTCTGTCAGGTTGCTGAACTTTTGGGGTCAAATTTGCTCTGATTCAACTCTTTCAAATGAAAACGAAGCACAAAAACTATTCGCAAAACGTGCCAAGGTTCTGTGCGCTTTTTCATTATAGCTTTCATGCTTTAAAGGCAAATTCTTATTCGTCTTTATCATTTTCGCCAAGCGCGCCAAATAACACCGCCCGTCGTCACGCACGTTTGGTCGTCAAGGACACGTGACGTCAGTGCACCGGGATGACGGAAGGTCAACCAGGAAGTTCGTTACGCTTAAGTGAACGTGTGTCGTGCGTGATGACAAAACACCTGCTTGTTATAACACCTGTCAATGTAAAATTTACACGACGTCTTCGCATGGCCGTGTGTGATTTTAATACAACTGCAAAATCACAGTACGCCAGGCGTATTGAACGCTTTATACTGAATCAACAGGTTATCAAGCATTCCCATCTTAACTGCTAACAATTTAAGCTTTAAAACCGGTGTCGCCTTGTTTGTTTTATGTTTACAAGTGTTTATAATTTGTAGCAGGATTACAGCAACGTCACTAGCAAAGTCTTAGGACTCGAAAGTCAGAGTCCAGAGAAACCATTTCAGGCATCAAATTTGTACAAGACAGTTGATGTACCTCATTATTGATTTCATGACTAAGAAGGTTCTCTGCGTAGGATTGTTTACTACTTATGTTCTTCATTTCTAAGGTGCTACAAAGTACACTAATTTTGCTGAAACAAATATTGGCAAACAAAACCAATGAACAAAACCGCTTATTATGAGTCTGCACCCTGTGAATCTACCATGCTTGCCAGCTTATCATAACAAGCTTCCCCCTATGCTGTATTGGAACTTGGTTTTGTGGAAGTAAACTTGCATCAGCAGTATTTATGCTTTCCCGGATATTGCACTAACGTCTATTCTGCTGATCATTGCACAACTTCTAAGTCGTTGTTTAATTGTCTATTCAAGCGCTTCACGTTTTAGATTAAGCACAGTTTAGGCCTTTTACTGAACAATCAGACCCTTGCTTACAATGCCTAAAACATTTTAATGTTGTTTATTTAGTTGCCATTCGTTTCTTGGTATTTATAAGTTCTTATGTCGGTCACAAAACACTACACTACACTACACGAGGCAAGTTTACTGGGCTATGTTGGCACAACCACCACTGCAACTTGTGTGACGACACAATCACCACTGTTCCCTGTAACTGAGCTGATCTGTTCAGGAAATTGTGACGTAACACTATGGTGTCGTGATTTAACAATGGCCGGGTTCGAAAAGAGAATGTGGTACTGTGACGTAATAGGACGTGTAAATGTGGTCGTTTAAACATTCACCTGGTTTATCTTTGCACTTTTGTGAAGTATTTGGTCTCATTGGGTCATTTTAATGTAAGAGAATCTGAAAAGCTTTTAACTGGTATTGAGCTTTGGCAATGATCAGAACGTGAAATGTAAATGTACACTAATCACATTTGCGCTGGCGTCATTTTTGGCATCTTTCGTGAAGTACGACAGTAATCAGTCGTGCGGCAACGAAACTGTTTGTTGTCAAACGCAAACAACTAAGAGGGTATAAAGATGGGCTATCTTTATCATCCATATTAAAACTTTAGACATACCACTAATAGAGAATGATTGTATTGTATAAACTAACTGGTCTGACAGGGTATTTCGCCTGAGTAAAACACACAACTTCTAAATGTTACTTCGCCGGGCGCACAAAAACTCTTGGAGGGCCGCGTGTTTGCCACCCCTACTTAAAGAAGCATATAAAGCGAGATACCTTGGCAGCAAACAAGCATGTTTCGTTTTGAAGTTTGCTAGAGAACAAATGACAAACATTCTAGAATGCAAATTGACGCGATATTTCTTATCTATAGTTTGCTTAGTGTAAAGGTTATCAACGCGTACATTTTTGATTACCACATCGGTCAACAAATCGTATTTTCTGCTACTACGTGGCTTAAGGCTGTGTTTTCTGAAGCGGTATTTGATAAAATGTCGCCAACATTTTCGAGTGCTACGCGCGAACGCCTTTTGTTCACAACGTTGCGGATTCTAATCTTATCTCGGCAACTTGTGTCTGACGTCACTTCGGATTTCAGGGTAAATCTTTTGGTGACGTAGCAAGCGTCAATATATTTTAAGTGTTTGTTTCAACAAAGCAAACCAGAGTGAAACATTGTTCTGACCCAGTGTCGTCTGCTCCTACTAACTTCTTTGTAAAAAGGTCCAACTCCGCTGAAACAATCAATTTAAAAAAATTAAACAAATTAAAATTAAAAAATGATTCAACGACCTTGCAATATAAAAGCATCTCGACGGCGGACTGATTGTGAGCATAACATATTCTGGCGTTTTCCGCCCACTGAGAAAAAAATGAAACAAACAAACAAACGCTTGTGGCATGCAAGTTTTGTTCTAAGCCATCAGTGATCATGACCATCATTAAGTTGAATATCTTGGATTGTTTTGTCGAAATAACGTGCTCCATCTAGCGGTGGTTAAAGACATTGTGTTTCTTTCAATCAGCCTCCAAATATGATGTTTGTGTTAATCTTGGCGTGGTATCGAAATGTAACGACTTCAATTGATTCAATTTTTTGTTTGCAGGTTTTCGATCAATGCAGCCGGTTTTGTTTGAATGCAACCTTGTTCCGGATTTCACCCGCGCCTGTAAATATTACCCTGATTTTCTCGACGATGCATTCCGAGTTTTGTTCCTCGGACACCAGAGCAGCAATTTCGCCGACATTTCTGACTTGTAATGCCGCGAAAAGTAAAAAAAAATCTTCCTGTATGTAGTGGTTATTGTGAAGTGTGAGTTAGGGTTTTGCTAACAAACTGATTCTCAACTGTGTCATATAGGTCACTGACGGGGGCTATTTCTTTATACTTCGCTGGCTAAAAAACTTTGGTGTGCGGTCACAGCGTGCACATCTAATGTTGCCCACAGTGTACTCAGGAAGCTTGTGTGTATGCCCAGACACATAAAAATCTATGCTGCGCATCAATTGGCGTGTGGCCACAGCGTGTATATCTAATGTTGCTCACAGTGGTTTTGAGTGTACTCTGGGAGCTTGTGTGTATGCCCAGACACATAAAAACCTATGCTGCACATAAACTGGTGTGCAGTCCCAGCAAAGCTGGTTTACCGAGCTCACCAATTTGACAGGCCCGGGTGAATATTTAAGTAACATTAGGACGGTGTAACGTTTCCAGTTAGCCTTTTTAGTTTTTTTTAAGTAACTATTTGAGCTATCATATAACGCCACTTAAGCTAAAAGATAATCTTACGTTAATGTAGATTATATTCTCAAGCCTATGCCATTTTTTCGCGTGAGTTCGCTGATTGCTTTTGTCTAAGAATTATGACTTTAAGCTAAAGATTATGAAGATAAAACCTGTCTATAAACAAAACCTAGTTCCACTCCACCAATTTTAATAAAAGTAACACACAAACAATTAAGACACACAAGACATAATGCTAAAACTAGACCAAGTATTGCTCATCCAGCAGTTTTTATTGTAAACAATCGACGTTTCGACGTCCTATACAAGACGCCTTCATAATGCTAAAACATTCAACTGCCAAAAGAACAATAAGCTGATACTCATCATTCATTCAACAAGCGTACTGTACAACTGCCCGGAAAACAGCACTGTCCAGTATATCAGAAAACAAGGACATATACACACACTCTGGTGGGCGTAAAATTACGCAAGAAATTGGCGTATTCCTTCAAAGCGATATTAATTGAAACTAAGCCCCTTATCTTGGTAACAACCACGCGCAATAATTGTTGTAAAAAAGAACGAAATACCAAAAATACATTTATTAATTTGTTTTGGTCGGACCGAAATGATAAAAATCGGTCGGAGCGAAACGAAAGAAATAATTTGCAGAGCGAGTAACGTTATTTCGTTCCGGTTCCAACGATCTCAATCACTCTGTCGCCTTCTTCCTCTGCACCAGGGTTGTATCTCACAGCTAAATCCGATGAGCGATTTGTAGATGCTCGTAGAGACGACAATTTCTCCACAAGCCACTTCTTTGCCCTGACAAGTTGATCTTCCAATGCTTTTGAGTAAAGCAAGGGATTAAGAGCGCTGTTGATTGGAAGCAACAGACAAGCACTCAACACATAAGCATCTAGTGGCATTTTGATTCCTCCAATACTCAAATATCCCATGACACAAATTGGAATCCAGCAACAGAAGTCCGTCAAAATCAACCTTGAGATTCTTTTCTGCATCTTGGAGCTAATATCATTGCTTCTGGATCCTTTCATACGGTTGCTCTTTTTGAATATGATAATATATGCAACCACCATGTAGATGAACATGATAAAGTTGATTGTGATTAGAAATGTTGAATATTCCCAAGCAAATTCACTGGTTGTGGCAAACAAACGTGGCATACACACGCTGGTTTCTCCATAATATCCAAACTCTCCTTTAATAGGGTTGCGAGGAAATGCCTCTTTAAGAATTTGTTTTACATCATTCCACCTCTCCGGTTTAACACCACTTATCCTTTCCGTAAAAAGTGAGCTGTTTTCTCTGGAAACAAAGTCATTTCCAAAAAAGGTGTTTGGAAACCAAATATGAGTTGTAAAATATTCTGAAGTGACTTTCAGTAAAGGAGATGTTGCCAAAACAACGGCTGGAATCCAGCAAAACAATTCAACAAGTAAAACTTCTAGAACACCTACACTTCGAATTGTAAATGGTTTAAAAGCTGATATTAGACGAAAAGTGGTCATGACTGTCATTGTAAACGCTGATGCCTCTAAAGAAATAATTGCGAGTGCTCCAAGCCCTGAACACAAACTACTTGATCTCCATTCCTTTTCAAACAAACAATATGAGCCAGAAAATCGCATGCCTTGTATTATAACTGTAAGCAGATAAATTCCCATGATAAAATCTGAGCAACACAGATTAAGAATAAAAATACTGGTGTTGATAAAAATGTTATGGTTTCTGTCTACATTCCATAAGCTGTGGACAGTTGCAATGAACACAAACAAATTTCCTCCCAACGCTAATACGGCTGTTACCCAGAAAATTGCTCGGTATATTGGATTGGCAATCATTTCGTTGACATCCGCAAACGCGGCCCCAGCTACGTTTACACATTCATCACTTTCATCTGAACAATCCAGAATTCCATTTTGCACCAGTTTCCTTTCAACCGACAAAGGCTGTTTGTTTGTGCAATAAAACCTTTCCTTTTCACAGCGGCATCTGCTTTCATCAGATTCATTGTCGCAATCTAGAATTCCGTCACATACAGTTTTTTTGTCAATGGAAACTCTATCTTTGGTTTTGCAGTAAAACCGGGTTTTGCTACAAAGTTCTGGAAACTCATCTGAGCCATCATCACAATCGACTTTTCCGTCGCACACCCGATTGTTCTTTATGTTGATCTCTCCATTTGTGAAACAGTAAAACATATTTGGACAATTATATTCACCATAAAGTTCAAGATCGTCCAATATTCTTCCATCACATATTAAATTCAACAAAACTTCGGCTTTTTTACCTTGTTTTAACATATGATCAAATAAGTTTCTTAGTAGTTTGTTGTCAGTTCTCGCACATTTAAATATTTCGTCAAGTCCGAGCCCCTCAAAGTTTTGTGATAGACACTGACTTTGTTTCAAGTTAATTGGTGTCGAACAGTATTTCGTGTTAATTTGGTCAACACATTGCTCGCTTGAATTGCACAACATTCCTCTTTGGAACGAACAAACCGTTTTATCTTGGCAATGCATCTGATGTGATGGACAACCATCCCTTATATCATTACACAAACTTTGGTTCCAACACAAACACTCATCTGACATATCAAAACAATCCACTATACCGTCACAAACTTGGTTGGGAGATATGATCAACTTTTTATCTAAGCACTGAAAGCATCTGAACTGTCCGTTGACAAAACAAAGATCAGAATTATCAGAACATTGAGCCACTGAATCGTAGACATTAATTTGAGGCAAAACACAAGCACCTTTTCTAGACGTTCCAGAGCATTTAAAGCCGAGTCCAAACTTGATTTCGTCACTATTGTCACTATAACTAGTAACTGAGTCACAAAAATAATTTCCAGCTATGACTTTTTTGTTCATACAAATAAACATACTTTGACAAAAAATGTTTGTGTTTTTGCATTTTGAGGAGATGCAAATGACATTCTCGCTTTCACAACTGTTAATTTCATGAGCACACGATGGGTGGATCACTGTGTTGCACTCTGCTGGAACTGTGAAATGTACAAGATATCTGACAAGTTGTTCACTCTTACAAGATGTGGCAAACATTGTGCAAGACTGACATGTAAAGTTTGAGAATGAACAAACTTCGTCACTTCCATTATAGCAATCCTTAAATCCATCACCAATCCAGTCAAAAGGTATGCATCTGCCATTAGATGGGCAATGTTTGTTACCAGGATCACACGGACATCTTGCATAAACTCCAGTGCAGTTACATGTGTAATGTGTCTCATCACTACCATCAAAACAGTCACGATTTCCATCACATATTAAATACCGGTCGATACAACTTCCATCTAAACCAATACATTGTTTCGTGCCGACACATGCGCATTCAAACTTATCAACTGGACAAGTGCAATTAACTTCATCACTCCAATCTCCACAGTCATTATATCCATTACATTGCCTGTATTTGTTTATGCAACCACCGAAGTCAGTTGTACAGTTTATATTTATAGTTTTGTAACAATCACATTCAAACTTATGAGCTGGACAAGTGCAATTAACCTCATCACTGCCATCTAAACAATCTATCCTTCCATTACATCGCCACTTCTCCAACACACACCCAACACCACCTTTACAAGCAGTGTTGATGCAGTCACACTGAAACCTTCTTTCAGGACAAACCTCACCAAACTCGTCACTCCAATCACCACAGTTGTTCACTCTGTTATTTATCTTCGACATATCAATACATCCTGGTTTGTCCCCACATCGACCAAACTTGTGACAAGCACATTCGAACACTGTAGAAGGGCAGGTGCAGTTGGGACCGCGGTATGGTTTCTCGCACACCGGGAGATTTTCAGGTTCTGTGGGTAAAGTTACAAATAGTAATAAGAAATGTTGAACCGATAACAAGTTTTCAAGCCGATGCCAGTTATCCGATTATTTACACAAAAAGTCCTGCGATCCGATACTGGAGTGACTGCATATAAAATGCATTTTTCACATTAAAATGCTCTGGGCTTGTTTGTGGTATCAGAGCAACAAAACAAAATTGCAATCAAAATAAAGTACATCAAATTTTGTTGTTAATAAATTTCTTGCGTCAACATTAAAGAATGTGTGTTGCTTGTAGACATTTTTTATGTGGTTGTGCAGGTCTGCGATTCCGAAGCGTTAACGATTCCAAAGTGGTGTTTAATGTCAGCTTGCAAAGCACTAGAACCAAACTTTAATCCAATAACTTACAGAGTAGGCGTTTGGGCCAACCCTAGTAATAGGTCAAAGAAAAGCATGCTCATCGCTATGAAATTAACTGGATTCGTCTGTATAAGTTTTAGGCACCCTCGTAGCACGGTGGTTCCCAACCCGTATTTCATGATAAAAAAGAGGGTCTAATAATCTCATGTGATGCTATTTTTTAAAATTGGCAGCATTTTATGAATTCCACAGAGTAAAAAAGTTTCAGAACCACTGTCCTTTAATAAAATTTAATAAATAGTATTTTAATAGCAGTATAAAATTGATTCAAAGTCAGGTCTCACTTATGTAAGTTCGAGAAGCGAGACTGAAATCCTCACCCGGGCATTCACCTTCCGCGCATCCGACGAAAATCAATTGAAACAATAACCACAGCATTTCTACGATTTCTGTGTACTTGCTGTTAAGACAAAAGTTTTTTTTTTAAAAGACTTACTTTAACAAAATAAGTCTGTTACGATTTCCTAAGAACACTAAATGCGTTACAGTTATTTCAATTCAGCTTAAATGTAAAAGGATTAAATCTTAGTCACTACCACGAACCGACCGGTTTAATTATTGAAAAGCGAGGCACAGTCTGAAAGATGCTATATACAGAAAACAAAGGGTAAGAAAAAAAACATAGCAATAAAACGTAAAAAAATCTTGCTGACATTTCCAAAACTGTAATTTCAATCACATTTTACCAATATCCTGTTTATGCGGTTATAAATACACATAAATCTTCCGAACGTCCACCAAACCAATTTTCCATTTAAAATTATTAAACAATTAATATTTTGTAATGCGTTTCTTGCATTTTCTTAACGGCACTGTCAATCATACATTTCCGTATCCTTTATTTGCAGCTATAAATATATTGGAATCCAGCCACTGTGCGTCAAACAATTTTTGTGCATGAAATTCTAAAACAATAATCCATGATAAAATGTTTATCGAGATCTGGCGGTTGCTTAACGATAATGACAGTTGCACATTTGTTATTTCCTTGGAAATAGACTCGTCATTAATTCGTTTTTTGCATTCGGCAAATTCAGTAAAGTCAAATTTATTTCATTTTTACTTCAATAGATTTGTCATTGTTAAATGGTTTAGTTAAACAGCAAGGACACCGAAAAAAACATCGGTCATCAAATCAAGTGTCATATTATTTAAATTAGGCGTCGGCAACCTTTTTAGCACTTAAGTGTTTTTGTTTCAAACCATTTCAAAACTAAAACTTTATCGCGGGCGTTTAAAACTAAAACATTATCGCGGAATCGCCTTTTAAAAAAAACAAATGTGCAAAATGAATCGTTTTTAAAAAGCCGGCCCGAGCCCGAGTCGTTTTTGAGAAGCCCGTTTAGGCTCGAAAGTTTGATTGACAGGCCTATACATTAGGGCCTCAGAAAAGACCAAAGCAACATTCACAAAAGACAGTTGGTCTTGACCAATGCGGTTTGACATTCGGTTATACCCAGCAAATAACTCCTTCAGCTGGTAAAATTTATTCCATAAAATACTGACGCAGAGTCGTAAGTCGGGACCGAATAAAGCCCGTTTTCTTTGAAGAAACCCGAACCCTGCCCCTCGGATCGACACTTCTGATTTAAATGATGCCTCTGTTCTGATTTGGCATGTCAAATAGGAGGCATGGGCGTGAAATGTTTTCTCGAGGTGTGGTTCGGTAAAAAGTTACGACTACGGAGATTTAATAAGTGCAGGATAACCAAGGTAAAGACAGGCATAATGACTAAAGGCAAATGCTAGCAATGAATTATCTTACATGTTGCATCATATCGATAAATGCAAGGCTCTCGCAATAACCAGCACCGATATATTTCTATGCCGTGTTTAAACAAATTAAAATATAGTTAAAGAAAATTGAAAACAAGAAATAAAACTGTAAACCTCCCAACAAATCGAAAAACTCTCTTCTATCAAAACCAGAGTTGCAAGTCGGGCCGGGCTTTTCGGGCTGGGTTCGGGTTCGGGCATAGGTTTCTTTAAAAAAAACGGGCCTAATTAGGGCCTGACGTTACACTCTGTGTCAGTATTTCTTAAGGACATTTAACTAGCTAAGTAGCCAGTTGTTGGACCTGACCTTATGTAAAACAGCCCTAAAACGGCTTGTTCAAGACACCTTGTCTATTGTGTTTGATGTCTTGGTCTTTCCTGAGTTTTCAACGTATAGGGCTGTCAATCAAACTTTCATGCCTAAACCGGCTTATCAAAAACGATCCGGGTTTGGGCCGGGTTTCGGGCTTGTACTTTCGAGTTCGGGCCCGGTTCGGACTCCAATTTGAGGCCGTTTACTACTCTGATCAATACAAAAAATATCTACCTATTTTCAATATATTCGCAACTAAAAAAAATCAACCCAAACACAATGAATAGATTTATTTACAATGCGAAAACGGAACCAGTGCTAGAAGTTGGAACTTTGAAACTAACTTTGACGGAAAGTAAAAACTGAGGTCCAGAGTTCAAATCCCGTCAAGCCAGGGTGTGTTAAATATTGCTATACGTGCAAAGTTAAAGTTGTATTTTTTCTGGTTAAAAAGTTTAATGGTGAAAAAAGGAAGACATTTACTCATTTACTTATACTTATTAAAAAAAGGTATTTGGTGCAAATAGGTGCTTCGGAGTAAGTAACTTTGCTCACTGTTAATTTTGTGCAAGAATAAAAGTTTAGGTACAGTAACAAAATACAGAGATCAAAAGCTTTTCGTTCATTGCTGTTTAAAAACACAGTTAGCCATATTAGCACCTCCAATTTTTAAGTGCGCCTTAATTTACCGACCAAAATATACAGAATATCGTTTTTTGCATCGTTGTAACATCTTGCATATCGTAAAGCAAGGAACTTGTAAAAGGAACTACTTTCAGCATTTTTTAACACAACAGAAATACAACTTTCAAACACTTGTTTAAATAAACACTTCAGTGATTTTAACAGAAGAAATACAGTTATTCTTTATTGGTGTCAGACCAAACAATTTTTGTTCCTTTTTTAATTTTAATAGTTTTGTATTATTTTAATCATTCTAGGTAGCTAGAAACCAAAAGGACGGCGGTTCAAAACTTGTCATACCATCTTTAATTTTAGGGGTTGATAAAAAGTTTACAAAAAAGTTGAAGACACAAAAAATGCTTAGAATGTAAAATAGCGTTGACATTTAGAACTGCAAAAAATCAAATCGGAACAGTAACTTTTGGCTACAAAAACTTTTGCCGAATTAAGTTTAAAGCTTTTTTTAAACTACTTCCTTTTTAAAAAAGAAACAAACAAACCTACGGATTCTGCTTTACCAAGGATTTTATCGTCCATTGGTTTTAATGTATTATACGTAAAAAGGAAAACAGTGATCGTCAGTTTAAGCCATGTTGTTGGTGGTTTTGATATATTACTAAAGTTGTCATTTTGATCATTTGCGTAAAGCATTGCGTTTCTATTTTTTCGTTTTTAAAAATGTTCATTTTTTACAGTCAATTTTTCTTTTCGAACGATTCAATTCAGTGTTTGTTCATATTTCTGGAAAACTTTCGTCCAAATCGGATCGACCCGGTTCTTCCAGAATTCGTAATCGCGGTCAAACGCGGCGATCAGCGTGTCACGTGAGTCTGAAAGCATTCAAGCGTAACAATTTAAATGTTGGCCTGTAAAAATAATGCATAATATAATGATTAATACGTTGGGCCTTTTGAAGCCGTTGTACCGAATCAAATCCTGTCTTACAAGATCTCCTATATAAATCACAGTACGCCAGGTCTATTAAAGGCGTTATACCGAATGAGCCGGTCTCCCAAACCTGTTTCTAGATTGTGCCTTGCCTTATGGAGATGCTTAGGAGACCGGCTGATTCGGTACAACGCCTTTATAGGCCTGATGTACTATGATTTATCGATATGTATGCCGTGATCGATGGTCTGCATCGACGCATCAGGGCTGATCCCAGTATTATCTCTCCCATATGGGAAGAAAACAACTATAATAATCTAGCCCGTGGTGGGATTCGATCCCACGATTATCCGATCTACAAGCTGAGCTACACAGGCTTGATTTATTAATTGAAATTCATTTAAGAAGTAGCATTGCACAACATAATCTGGTGAAACCGAAAGCCTTCCGTACCTGTTACAAGGAGATTGCAGTAGCAGTATTGGCATCCGACTGGGTCCAACACACAGGATTTGGGATAACAAGAAACAGCCTCGACTGGCGGGCAGTTGGGTGGCGCCAAAGAGTCCGCCGACACTGCAGAGACAAAAATGCCAATGTTAAACTCTACTAAGTTTGCAGACAGACTTTCAGCTGTTTTAGTACAAAGCGTGGCTGGTTTTTGCATTTTTAGGAGAATGTTTACACACCATTTACAACAATCGCACCACAATGCACTAGGGTGGGAAAACCTCTCTTATGTAACAAGTTTTTAGAGCTTTTCTGGCAAATGTATTTTTATTCCGACGTTTCGACGTCCTATACAGGTCGCCTTTATCAGGGTAAATAACACTGAATGCGCGTAGTGCAGTACTCTTTTTTGTGCCTTATTTATTCCATTGTAAGCAGCAGCTTATCAAGTTTTTTCTCCACCGTTAGTGCTTCTCAAAAACAGGGTGGCGGCTTATAATTTTATTGTCATGTCCACTTGGTTTATACCACCTTGCATTTTGATGTAAAAATGCGTTTAAATTGTGACCCTTACCCCCGGTTATCCGTATGTATTTCTTCATCCCTGGAAGCCACCGTTCAAACAAGCTGTATCTCCAGTCAATGAAGGTCAAAGCCCACGCTGTGAAGTTGCGCGCGTTCGCGGGAGGTTCCGGTGCTACGTCACAAACAGAAAAGTTACGTCATAAATAAGTTTCGTTTTTAAATTGTATAATTCAGTTTATGACTTTATAAACCATTTTTGCTAACTTAACTATTGTAAGTTTTACAGTAAAGAATAAGCATAATTAAAGCATTCCACAACTTATGTTACGTCACAATCACATATATTACATCACGTGTCTGTTACGTCAGGCTAGTGTTACCCCGAAAAATACATCTGCAGGGAAAATGTAGACCAAGCGATACTTTGAAAACATTATTTATTAGCTTCGTAACGTAAACGTACATTAAGGTCCATTTGGTTAAGTGCATTTTAATAATTGTACGTAACAATAAAACAATAGTACTATGACGACACAAAGCAAAATATGACGTCATAATACTGCAACAAAAGGCAGAGTAATATGCTGCTATTGGGCTATTGCAAGAAATAAAATTAAAATCGATTTGTCATCGCAGATTTTCAACAAGTTTAAAGCGGGTTGGGGAACGAGCTTTGTGCATATCATCGTGGCGAAATATTTTTTAGTTTTTCCGCTTAATCGTATGCAATGTTGAAGCAGTTTCGCTATGGTTTACTGCACGAAGCTCGATCAGGGCTACTTTCAAGCAAGCATAGTCGTAAGGGCAATATATGATACATGCTTAGGACTCGTTACTTGGCTAATAAGGCAGAATAATTACGGAAATATTTGGCAGGTGTTTGCAAAAAACAAGCTTAGCACCAACGGGGCCAGCCCCGCACATAATTCATGATGATTTAAAGATTAGAAAATTATTTTTTATCATAAAACATTAAAAACAAACGAATAACTTCACTAAATACTGCGTGGTAATAACCAAACATATGGTATTAACTTCCGCACCACAATATAACAAAACTATTTTTGAAAAACACAACAAAAAAGCAGTTGGTTTTGCAACTAAGAGGCGAAAAACAGCTACATGGAAATAACGTTTAACTACTTTAACATCTAAAGGCTTTTTACAAATGGCAAAAAACCAACTGCTATATTGCGCGAGTTGAAACGTATGATGTAACAAAAATAATAATCATAAAATTTCAGGGCATGATATTTGAATCGTTTGTACGAAGTAGTTATTTATGGAGTACATTGTGCAGTGACAGTACACGGAATATAAATGAAGTTGTTTTAGGCGAATAAAATAGCTAGTACCGATGTTAGTTATGATTTAAACGGGCATCGACTGTTCACATAACACGACTCAATTAAAAATCTATCGATAGTTTAATGACAGTGAAAAAGTTAGTTTAATAAACTAAAAGTACTGCAGACTACAAGTTAGTACGCGCTAAATTTTTGTACCACATTCTTGTGTTTTTTTCGTGCCCTAAACATTTTGTCACTATAACAAGGAGCATTCGATTATTCAGCAACAATAAAGACACACGTGCAAAAAGATGCATAGAGAAAAAAAGAAAATCATTGAAAAAACAATAAATA
This sequence comes from Phallusia mammillata, assembly GCF_965637545.1. Classification (NCBI taxonomy): domain Eukaryota; kingdom Metazoa; phylum Chordata; class Ascidiacea; order Phlebobranchia; family Ascidiidae; genus Phallusia; species Phallusia mammillata. Next base: position 23,868,472 of record NC_137258.1, on the reverse strand, counting down.
TGAACGATTGAAAGAATATATGAAACTACTGCGGATTTTGCTGAGTCATGCAGCGCAAAGTGCCGAGTCAGACAGACTGTCGCTCCTCACACCGATCCATGCGATCGCGCACCAGTCGTTATGAACGCGTCAACCACCAGCAAGCAAGAAGTGAAAGCAGAAGGGAATCTAAGCAACATGCAAAATACAGGATTAGTCGAGGGAAAAGTTTGAAAATTATTGTTTCTACGCCCCCTTGTGACGTCACTTAAGAGGATTAACACGTCACAATGGTACGGAGGTCTTTAAATGTTCATGCTTTGATCAAAAACTAAATCGTAAAAGGTGCTCGTTTTTTGGTTAAAAAGACATTTTAGTTTATAAGAAGCTTCGAGTCCAAAGTAATCATTCTTAATACGGTTTTGAAATGAGATAATTCTGCTATTTTCTGCAGTGCATTTTACTATTTTTGCTAAAACTACACACACGCTAACCATTGTCTCTAACAAACAACTAGCTAAACATAACATAGAATATCAAATCTACAACACAAAATCGTTTAGTATAACAAGGTGTTTTTTACCAGCTGGTGAAAAATATATTTTTTTCATGCTTGGCTAAAATAAACAAATTCTCTAATTTTCTGCAAAAGCTTTGGTTTCCAACCTGTGTCGACAAATCCTCACTTAACAGTTCAAAACATTTATAGACCTGCCCTTAAAGACTACTAGTAAATACTAAACCACACAAAGATCGTTTAAAATTGGGTCTTTTATCAACTTTACAGGTTATATTCCCATAACTTAAGTGTCTATTTACAAACCACATGTAAATATTATAGCAAATTCCTTCCCTCAAGTTTTAAAATTCCACTAGCTTAGGGAAACATCTCAAGTTTTAAAAGTTTAAGTTGGGCATTTCTGTGCCAGAATCACACACACTTTCAGTCACACACACTTTCAGTCACACAGACTTACAGGTAGCAGCTGTTGCCGTTGCCCCACACGTCGGGTCGTAACTGTTCCACGTCGTAATACGTCCGGTACTCGAACACGTCACTTCCGTACAGTTTGTTGAAATGATGATCTCGTCTGAAAACAAAAGCCGTTATGACGTCATAGAGAATTGGAGTTTAGACGCTTTGTTGGCTTGTCTTGTATCCATTATAATTGGACTGAAATGGAAATGATTTTCTATTTTTTTTAATAAAATTTTATAAATTAAATAAAATTTTTGTAAGAGATTTTTAATATATATATAACAACTCAATAATATATTCGTGAATTAAACAGCATAGATTGTTAATTTGTTACAATTTTTTAATTTTTTGGTCAGACGGACATATAGCTTACCAATACATCGGCATTACAAAAGTTTACATAAATAAAACTTGGACAAAGATTTTTCTGATTTAATCTATTGTTTTTGTAAATTTAAGAGAAACATATAACTTATCACCTTACCAACACAGCATGAGAAAACAATTAACATTACAAAAAAAACTTGGACAAAAATTTTTCTGACTTACTCGCAGCGTAAATGTTTCCCTCATAAGAACATGTGATCCCTGGTGTCGTTGTGGCGGTTGTTGATTGCGTCATGTTGCCTATGGTAACAGAATAAATCGTAAACAACTTGTGGCAAAAACACGACTGTTGACAAATTGGCAATTTAAACCTATTTGGGTGCAACGAAATTAATGGATAATCAAAAGTGTAATAAAAAATACATGATAATTTGTATTAAAATACATTTGCCATAAGAGCTCTATAAACTTGATATTATGCCTGGCAGCAATAGCTTATATATTATAAATATGTTTTAAAAAGTACTGTTTTAAAAACAATTATGAAAATATTTTTTTAATGTTTTACAATAATAAGTTTTAAGTTATATTGATCACAAACAGACACATTTTCAAAGAAGTGTAAAAAATTGAGCAAAATATTTTTAGAAACACCGTTGTTACACCCACCCATATCGGGACAATTATCTTCGTCTTCGTTATTCGAACAATCGAATTCTCCATCACATCTCGAAGAGACAGGAATACAAACAAAATCTTCACACTGAAAATCACCCTCAGGACAATCACCATAGTCGTATTCGGTAAAGGTCGTGGTGGTCGGTTCTGCCGTGGTGGCTGTTGTAGTGGTGGAAGCTGAAGTATAAAAAGGTTTGAAAATATTTGATAAATATTTAAAATGCAGATTGTGTAAAAAATGTTGACGGTTAGGGCTATTAGAGTTGGTCTAAAGTTTTATAATAATAATAATAATAACATTAAAATCAACCTAAAAACCTATTTCTTTAAGTTAAATTTATTCCCTCAACCCTACGCTCTTTACGCCATCTATCGGTATTTAGCAAATCTCTTCTACTGTGAGTTCTTGTGTTAGTAGCTCTTGTGTTCAAAAACTAGGATTCGAATCCACGGCAGGAGTCAGCCCTGAAGCGTTTATGTAGACCAGCGATCACGACACACTCACATTTAAATCACATTACACCAGGCCCATTGAAGGCGTCATATCGAATCACTCGGTCGCCAAGCATTACCATATGGAAAGGCGTAGGCTAGAAAAATCTTGCCTTACAACAAATGTGTCATTTAGTTCAACTTACGACAGCCGACTTCGTCCGAACCGTCATCACAGTCCAAGATGCCATTACACATCGAAGTTTGTTCGAGGCAAACTCCATTATTACAATCGAACTGACCAGGGTTGCACCCGTACGTGTAATAATCCGCTTCTGTGGTGGTCGTTGCAGCTGATGTAGCTGAAATAAAATAAATTTCTCGGTTAAAATGGTTTAAGTGTTAGTGGAACCAGAATTTTTTTCAACTAGATTGTGTACTTTAGTCAGTACAGCCGTTTGAAAAAAAATTACGTTTTGGGGGCCTGTGGGTGAACCGCTGGGTCATTAAAAGTCAAACTTCAGGAGGATCAAATTTGGATTAATAACTAACATATGTCCAAATTTGATTAAATTTAAAGCACTCTTTCTTGACCAAACGCGTGAAACAAACCAGCGTTAAACAGAAAAAAAGATAAAAAATACGGACAAAAACAATTCAAATATGTTTATGTCGCAAAACAAAATAGGGAAAGTTTTTTGCGTTTTTCTTTAACAGTGACCGCCATCATTGGTAATTAGGTTTGGGAATTACAAGCAAATGAAATTCGCCTGGTTGTATTCTGGGGTAGATATTATAAGCTGTAGTTTTAATAACATTGCTTCTGAGAATCCAATAACTAGGACATCTCCTATTATAGGAATTGACCGTGTACAAACCATTGTTATAACATTATACAGTAGTAGTTTTTGCCATCCCTACTCTACATTTTCCGTAGTCCGTTTTTATTTGTGCGATCATTTTAGGTCAGTTTTAGAGATTATTTTTTGTAAATATTAGCAGCATTTAAAACTTTAACAAACTATTGGGATTAAATGACACGTTTGGCTTTCTCATCTCTACAAACTTTATAGGTAATTGATATTTAAAACAAGCAAAGAAAATGTAGAGAGCATCACTAAGATTTGATCCCATAACCTTAAGACAAGATCACTGTGCAAACCCATTGAAGGCGTTATACCGAATCAAGCTGGCCACCAAGCATTCTTATATGGCAATGGGATTCAAACCCACAACCTTACAACAAAATGTGGCACATAGTTCAACTTACGACAGCCGACTTCGTCCGAACCGTCATCACAGTCCATAGTGCCATCACACACCGAAGTCTGTTGTAGACAAATTCCACTACTGCATTCAAATAGACCAGGGTCACAACCCGACGTGTAATAATCTGGTTCTGTGGTCGTCGTTGGTGCTGAAGTTGTGCTGTTTGTTTCTGTCGCATTTGCTGTAAAGCAACGATTTTCGTCTAAAATTTTATCACAACAAAGAACTTGTAGAGGCCGCTGCCATTTCTGCTTGCTGTTATTTAAAGTTAAGTCGTGCAAAATGATCAGTTTGTGCGGTGGATTAAGCGACTGATACAACCAGAATCCAATTAGTAAATGAAAATTCCGTATTGCCATAAGATTTATGCATTTTTTTGGAAAAAGGTTTTTCAGAAACGCAATCTTTGTTAAGTAATGAAGCCCGTGTAAGTTGAAAACATATCTTTCAAAAAAGCAGGATTTAAACAACTAGTCTATAACCATGCAATCATTGCTCAAAACAGCATGCAAAGCCAACAGTCGCGTAAAAGTGTGATCAAAATTCGAAAACCATTGTTTCACTTCCTCCGTACCTGTACAGTTGTTCTCATCCGATTGATCGTCGCACTGTGGAGTGCCATCACACCATTCGGAAATTAAAACACAATTTATCCCATCAGCGCAAGCTCTTTCGTCGTCAAGACACGACGGGCCGTAATCGTCGTATGCTGCTTCTACATGCATGAGCGCTAGCTTATTTTCACGACGGTCTTATATCCACGACCTCACAGATTTCAGTCGTAGGTTTTTAGCTCAAAATTGTCACAAACATTAATGACGTCGTAGTACAATTAATTAAGCGGCGTCTTCAAAAATTAGGGCTCTGTTATGACGTCATAATTACTGACCGCGCGAGCATGAATTATTGCACACCCAATTAGCTAAATACAAAAAACAAACACGGGAAGTTATAGAAAGCGACATGCAATGAGAAAAAGCTCAATGTGACGTCACAATTTCGTCACGACTGACTGCACACACACACACGTGACCGCTACGTACCTTCGGTCGCGGTTCCTCCCATGCTGTCAACGACCATCTGACCAAAAATCTGCCGATAGAAATCATAAATAATAATTTTTGAGGGTGATTTCTGTGAAATACGTTTCACAAGAACGAACTGTGTGTTGTACACACGACATGGCATTAACTGTAAGCAGAATAGATATGATAAAAAACAATATAAGCAATGGAAGTGTACAATAGAATTTATACTAGAGCAAGAGTCACTGCAATTTGGGCATAACATAACAGACTTTAAATAGTTTAAAGTTATCTTTTAAATGCTGCTGATTTAAACAAAAACATTGTGGTGTAAACATTGTGTATTTCGTGCCTAACTGCATGTTTAACACCTTTAGAACAAGAACTCCACAGCGAGTCCAATTAACATGTCACAACACGCCCCAGTGTGACGCCATAAGGCGTATGTTTGATGACCGCATAGTTAATAATTGTCAGACAAGAATCAAGAGGTGACGACTTTATGCTTGCAAAGCGAACTACTTGATTCCAGCAAACGCAATAGCTTTGCACATTTTGAAAACTTGCCTTTTAGGGGTGTTATTTTGCCCTTTGCGTTTCGGGAGGTTTCTTTCAGTAGTTAATGTTGATTTTGGTGCTCAAATTGACATGTTTACACGCATTATACAAATGTAACAACTATAAAAACATAATATCAACTTACCAAAGTAGTTCCAAACATCAAAAGAAAACAAAACTGCAATATTAAGTTTGCCATATTGATGCACCAGATTCTTGATTTATATCCAATTTTAAATTCACCAGTTGATATTTTTATGTGAACACGAGAACCTAAGTGTTGAACACAAGTTGAATCTTAATGCAAAAAAGGTTTTGGTCAGCTTAAACTTGCATTTAGTTATTCTTAACAAATACAAATTGAATTACAATAAATTATTGTTCGACTTTTCATTGAAACCTTTACAAACTATGCACCTTCCAAACTGAAGTACTAAAGATCTTAGCTAATAACCTTTAATGACTGGTAACATTTGACTACAAAACTTAAAATCATAAGCTTACAGGTCTTTTGTAATAATCCTAGCACGCCCAAAGCAGGTTTTAGCAGCCCTATATTAGGCTAATAGCGTCCCGTTTGAGTGTCTATTCTCACTGTTCTTGCAACAAGCTTGCCCAACACATTTGAAAATCGCTACTGGCGTCGGCGCTTGAGGCGATTTTCCTTGTCTCTTGTTGGGTAGAATAGCAGCATTGTCAACGTCACAAGGCATGATTTCGGTCAATGGACATTGGTAATCCTATATTATACGCATGAAATCCGCCGGTCCAGACGGCTGAAAAACACTTGCTAGTATGAATTCAATGTTATTTATGGAACTGTGAAAATACGAATAGCACTTTTGGTGCAATAAAGTTTACTTAAACAGTGACCTCACTTTTAAGTACAAGGCATTTTTCACCTTTATTTCGTTTTGTTCGAACACACGTTTGAAATGCTACAGATGAATGAAAGCTCTATTTCAGGATATACTTTGTTTTTAGTTGTCTTACAGGGCATTGAAAACATAAAAACCATGTCCATATTAGTAGAGTATTGCCCTCAAAAAACATCACTACACTACATGCATTTTATACTTCAAATACATTAACTATCTATAACTTTGCTTTTATTTTTCAAATACCTAACCGAGCGTTTTCAGAAAACACTCAACAAGCGTTTCGTCCACCAGGTTGCTTATTTAACAAATTTGTCGTTCAACTCGTGTGATGCTAAACAAAATACTAGTTGTTGTTTCAAGAACTTTAATTTGGTGACGTTTCGCCCACCAGAACGGCATTGCTTCTTTAAAACAATAAGTGTATTTTGGTTAAGCTCTACTCTTTTGTGTGCGCTATTTAACTACACTGCTTTAAAAGTTTCTTCCATTTAGGCAAGTTTAATTTGTGAAAAACAAAAACATATCACTCGTCTGGATTATGTAGAGAAACATAGGCGTTGTGTGAACAAAACAACCAACAAATTGTAAATCTTGTCAACTTTTATTAGTCTGCTTCAACGCCTAGGAGGTAGCGAAATAAACTTTAACGTTGTTTGCTATTTTTCCTTCAACTAGCTCAACCAGAGATGCAAGCGGGCCCGAAATCTGAGCCCGAACCCGGCCCGACTTGCAACTCTGAGCTCAACACTAGAAAGGCAGAACGCGAGAAACCAAATGTTTAAACAGTAAACAAAGCCTACCTAAATAATTCTGGAAAACATCTGCAATAAAATTTAAGTGTCAGCAACATAACTGATAAACTGTAAACTGACTCTGCTTCTGTCTTTAAATTGCAGTTCGCAATGATAAAATTACATTTAAAACAAACAGAAACTTACGTAAGGCGAAATTAATGTTGTTGTTTTTTCAAAATTAAAACATTACACTCAAGCTGATCATCTGCGACTCTTTTTGAGTATTTTGTGTATGTGATAAAATTACATTTTCAAATGATTTAAAATCGCTAAAAGTAATTTCAATTGAAAAAAACACATCTAACAAACTAATTGGCATTCTCCGTTTAATTCAAAATTACACATATTTCTGAACATCCATCTATACTCGTACATGTTAACACCTTTTTTCTTCTAGCCATCAAGTTTCGTTCTATTCGTCACAAACCCCGAACCCCAAAAAACGCGAATAAAATTCGCCCAGTCGTATTTAAACTCTGTGTGATACGTCATACGCGCAAAAACACTTAAAACTGACTCAGTGCAAGACTTCGCCTGACTGCTCACTGTCTGATAACTTTACCCGGCGGCCATTCTCCAAACTTGACAGCTAAGGTGGAGAAATTGCCCCAGAACCTAACGTCTGGTGTTCAACTTGAACTTGAATTTCATCACTATGGGTCCGTGTGTCAGTTGGTGCGCAAAACCCACAAGTTTAACTAAAGTTATTGTGTTGTCTTTTCTTTTGTGCGTGAATCGTTCTGCTTACGATATTACTAAGCTTATGGGAAACTCATTCTTGTCAACAGGCTATGAAATGTTGGGTAGTGGATACCTACACAATGCACGGTTCTATATAGTCAGCAAAAAATAACTGTGTAAACTGTAAAGCATATCAACGTTTGGGCAACAATCACTGATGTCATCTCTAGGTGAAATGAAACCAACAGAAGGGACGAAACTTACTGCCGTACAACAGAGAAAGCATCAGGGGCGACACAATATAAAATGTTTTTCAATTGTCACTTCACTTATTTTGCAAAAAATCGTTTGTCAACAAATTACCTTTTTTAACGTTTCGTGGCACCTTAAACAAAACGCTTTTAAAAATCCTGTAAATTTTACCCTTTTTCTGTAAAATCTACTTGTGACAGCTATATTATAATATTTGTTATAGGGGGCTAAAACAAGTGAAAAACAGGCAAAAACAGACCAATCGCAAGCGTACAAATACGGAACCAACAAAACTCGGTTTAAATTTGCTTCCTTCGAAAAAAACCTCAGTTAGAGAGCAAACTATTTTGTTGACCAAGTTTTATATTTCAAGACACAAAGCGCAAACCTGCTGTCGATCGTGTGTAAATTGAACTTAAATTCCAGCTGCAAAAATTCGGTAAAAACCGCAGAACGAGACGAGTTAGGGCTTGGTTCAGCCACAAATCGATAAGAAGCTGTTTATCTTGGATCAGCTGAAACTGGCCACAAAACAAACGCCAAGTCCAAACGCTTGTTGAGTTATAGAAAGGTCAGGTCAAATCTTGTTCTAAAGTTCGATGTTGCTCACAAAACTTGCCCTAAAACCAAAACCGAAGTGAACATTTTGCCAAAATTTACCATGAAACGGTATGAATGTCTATACTATTTGCAGGAAAGATCCTGTCGCAAACACTATACGTTGCATTTTTTACTAATTACCACTAAGTTATTTTCAGAGACCTCTAATGATTTTAAGAACGCCTTTTAAGTTTAATCAAGTTTGGGCCTGAATCGACACTTTATGATTTCTAGCTCCAAGGTCACCGTGCAAGTTTTGGGAAATTTCCTCCAAGGAGGTCTGAAAACCAAACACTTGACTTTTGCCGCAAGCCTTTGATTTCACAAGAAACTAAAATCTATATCACCGCTTCTGCTTTCTTGCCTAATCATACCTTGCGGTTTTCTACGTATAACGCTTTAATAAGTTGATTTACTTAAGAGTTGTATTAGCTGGCACGAAACAAACACTGTATTTTTACTTTAACCAGTACAATTTCTGAATAGGCCCATAAGCAGTGGTCTTCATGCTATAACTACTAGTCTTTAACCCCTAGCCTTTTTGTTACTTCGCAAATAGACGTTCTAGCGAGAACTAACAAAAGAGATAAACTGATTTAATATTCCAAAACGCAGTAACAATGGTTTAACGGATGTCAACTTCTTGTAAACACGCGCGTTTCGCGGTTGTGACGTAACATACCTGTCTGTTGTGACGTTACAATGGCAAAAAAACGAAGGACTCTAAAAACGAAAGCAAAAACTTACAATAAACGTCGGGCTATTTTTGCTGTTTTAAATGACGAAATCTAAATGACGAAAAGCTGCACAAACTATTTATGCACAAAATAAACCACGGCTAACTTTCGCACTTTTTGTAGTAAACCTGCCTTTAAACAACAAGCCTCAAACCGACAATGCCTTCATACTCTGATATCATAACAGTAATACCGTGCCAGGTACAAATGTCGTGTGGCGAGGTGGACACGGTGTTTAACGGCACAAGAATAACACAACCACCGCCCTAACTTGTGGTCGAACTGAAAAGGGCAAAATTATTGCCGGTCACGCTTGACTTATGCGCCACGGTCCATTGCGCACGGCGTTCACCTTTCAGCGCAAAGTCAGCGGGAGATTTTTTATGTTACCACCTGAAAATAGATCAGCCTCATGTTTTTTAGATTCTGTTTTGCTTGGTGTGCAGTTAGATATTTTGTTGTCATCTAATTTTATGCATTTCTTTCATTTAGAAGCATTAAAATTCTCACATATTAAACCAAGTTCTTAAAATCTGGTTTTTGCTTTTATTAATTTCTTTCACCTGTTTAACACGTGATCAGCTTTAACGCGGTACATTTGTTCCTGCGAACTTGGGGTACCATACACTTCATTACTTGGCTTAGCTGCAGAAAGCCGTAATTAATTCAAAAGACCACGGACTAAACTTTAGCATCAAAACGCCAAAGTTCACTAAATGCCGTCCAAACATTTTCATAATTCAATACGTGTCGTAACGGAATACAACAAACAAAACGCGATTTAGGTTTAAAATGGCTAAGCGCATTTCTCTTTAAACTTCTATCTTCGAGTGCTTAGATCGTAGTAGTGAAAGAATAAGTAACCTTGCGTCGACCTCGCAATCTCAAACGACGCTTTATGACGCCATAAGACAAAATTCTGAAACTTCCACCCTCGGGTAACTGCGTGTGGGTTTTTTACGATCCTGCGCAAAACATTGTGCCACGGCCGAAACTTACCAAATAGATCACATTTTTCGAGGTATATTGTAGCAAACACCGAGAGTTCGGTTTGGTTTTTGCGGAAGTAAAGTATATAGAGCATTGTGACGTTATAATGAAACGTGCCATTGTTGATTCTCGCTATGGATTGCACGCTTTGTGACGAAACAACGAAATTTTCTGTTTTAAATTCCACTTACAGTTTCTGATCGAAAGGTCAATCTTAATATAAGTATTAGCTTGGAATTTTTTGCATCTTGCATCAATTATTTTTGAAACAAAACGCAATTTGCGCAAAAACATAATCAACTACCATTTTGATTTGTTGAACCCATCAGTCTTTTTCATGAAGATAAACGTTTGATATTTTTTTTTATTTTAATCCTCCTTTTTGTTGCCAAATTTCTTTCCCCTAAACTTACAAAATATCTCGTTCCGGTTTACTGCATGAAGCTAGCTCGTTAACCCGCTTTATACGTGTTATTGTGACGAGCAGACTTGAAAAACGCTGCGTCATCGACAACGACAAAAAAACAAGAAATAAATTCGGAAACCCATAATAACACGGATGATGCACTTTTTCATTTCACTTACAATTTTTCTTTCTCGATTGTGTCTAAAGTTCACGTAGCGCGCCTAATATATTCGGAACACGACGTGACTCAGCGATTGTACGTTTACTCACAGCTCATCCGCAACTGGATAACTGGTTAATCAGCGGACGTTGATTACACGATCAAAGTTTTTTCGGACAAATATTACTAAATGACGTAATTAATTCGTAGTAATGACGTCAGGTTACGTCACGGTTGCTGTTGCAATGCGAATAACTTCGGGATTTTTTTACATTGTTTTTCAACCATGTGCAACAAATAAGGTTCACTTCGAAACGCTATACACGGAACTCTTCGCAAGTCTATTGAAAAATATCACACCAAAAAGAGACGAAAAAGGCGACATGCTTTGTTGTTTAGGCGTTTCGGCAATTGCTAATGCCATCATCAGTGAAATAGTAGACGATTAAAATCATATGTGATTGGTGTACCTATGTTATATCATTTGTGGTGGCATGAGCAGTTGCTGACACATCTGAGAAAAAACTGTCGCTGTATACTTGTTCTATTGTCAGAATATTTCCTATAAAGCAATTTTTCGGTTTAGTTTGTTTGAATTGACATTACTCTTAAGCTTTTTGTTTTCCGTCAAGTCAACAAACAACAAGAAAACAGCGTTTTCCTGAAAGGACAATCGTTAAACCAAAAAAATATTTTACAAAATTGAGTCAAATTCTAGTTAGTAATTCACTCCTTAACCTTGTTATAAAATGGAAATGTGCTTCAAACTTTGTCCGTTTAGTAGGGGTGGCATAAAACCTTACGAGATTAGATACAAATTTCTGACATTAATATTCATAGGTTTAAAGCTTTGTTACCAGAACAAGAAATCTCACAACTGCTATAATTGTTCAGTATAGCAATTAAATTATATTTTTACTGACTAAATGTTCCTAATATCACTTTTTCGTAAGCTCCCGGCATATAACGCTTTATAATAAGGTGTAGCTGCAGAGCGTTTAGCCATTAACCACCAATTAAACCCTTCGCTATGCTGCGCTCCATAACGTTTCAACGTGGCGCAGCTATTTCCGTCTCAGTCATTTGGTTTAGTTTAATATTGTCGCTATGTTTTCTCTTCAAGCTTAATCACTTCAACTCAATACTATAAACTTGACATTATTACTAAACTTTTTTGCCATCAAAGCAAAAAACTTTAACCTTTTATTAAATAGAAATCCGTAATACTAGGTCTTTTTAGCAACCCTTAACAAGATTTTCCACACTTGAACTCTCACATCTCAGTAGCACGGTATGCCTTCCATCAATCAGTCACAACCCACTGGCCTATCCGGTCAAGGAGAAAGGCCCTTTCGAGTCTTTTGTCTTCTACAACTATTGTTCATCACTTCCACGCTGACTCGACGCACGTACACCTCAGGTAGACTCAATTTCCCGCTGTTCGTTCGCAAACGCGTGGGATCGAGTAAATTATGTTGTGTTGTTTTTTCTCAGCGCATGCTTTTGCCTTATTTGGAGTTCGTGCTTGTCGAAAGAATATTTGAGGAACAAATCTCGCACCTGGAGTTAAAACATGATTAAAGCTGCGTCTAAGAGAATCATTTATTGGTCCGTTGGTTAGCAACCTGAGAATTAGGAGACTGCATTTAGTTTTATAAAACTGTTTTGAGCAATTTGGAGTCTATATTGAATATAACAGACTGAAAGTCAAGAAAAGTCATCCACCGTTTATCCAAGAAATATATATTTCACCTAAGCAATAAACATCATCATTACCTTATTCAAATAGAATCAACTATAGCATACAACGGTATAACATGTTAATACTTCCAACTAAACCGATTCGCAGTTATGTCTAAACCGGGTTCTCGAGCGAGCTTTGTTCAATGGCCAGAAATATAGTTTACCTCATTGTGTCGTCACAAACAATTTGCCGACAAGACATTCTAGAAGTTGTAACAAAGCGAGGAGAATCGAATCGATATTCGACATCGTCGTAACAATGAACAAAACGGAAGCCAATACGCGACGTCGAGTAAACACGCGCGTTCCTCCGTTGTGACGTAACACTCAGGTTCTGTGACGTAATACAGACAACAACCCGTGACTCAGCAAATATAACTGGCGTGAAGGATTCAAGAATGACAAAGTCACCAAACATTGGTGATTGGTTTTTGGTGAAAAATGAAAATCAGAACAACAACATGGTAAAATACTGAAAACTGGTTTAAAATTTCCGGTGCAAAAGAATCTTTCAAGTGGTTACACATTTAATAATCAGTTTGCGTTAAGTTCAACATTGTAAAATACTACCAAAACACAAATCTGGTTTAAAATTCCTGGTATAAACGAGTAGTTACTCATTTTACGATCAGTTTGCATCAAAGTTCCGCTATGAACGATTGAACTGTACTGGACCAAACAGTCGACGCTTTTTATGAACCTTTCAAGCAGTTACTCATTTTATATTCAGTTTGATTGTCCAATAGTTAAATTGCTGAGTTTACTTAAGCCAAGCAAAACAAATCAACCCATGCAGCTTATATTAAACCATGTCTCATTTTCACCACTGCATCGGGCAAATATTTGATTATAAGAGCAAACAAAATCATCCCAACATTTCAATAACGAGCTGAGCCCTCCACTAGCTCTGTCATAGTTAACAACCGACACAATCTCGTAAGTTGTGAACGGATTTTTCGCCTTTATATACCTGCCTGTATGTTAACCTGTTTGCGGGCGCAAAAACTGAATCACGTGATTACCAGTTGGTCGTCGCGGCAACCGGTTCCTTTTATCGGTTCCGTCAAATGATTCTAAATATCTCACCGCAACACATGATTGCTATTGGCCAATAATTGCCGGGTTGCCATAGTGATTGCAACAACGAAAACGCATTTTCTCCCGCCCGCGGTTTTTACATCACGTGGCGAAACTTTTCAATTTCCAAGAATTTTATCAGGAACCAAAATCGGGTTCCGTTTGCACAAAAATTCCTTTCAAAAGTCTACAAACCAGTTTTAGTGGAAACCTAAGTCTTCCTTTCGCAAAAACAGAGATATTTTGCCCCTTATTTGTGATTTTGTTATACTCGTTGGTTCGTCAGAAAACTTTCTTTTAACAAGGGCTTATTAGGTGAGTCTGTTACAGTTTTGTAGACGGTAATTTCGGCTTTCGTCTCGTCACTTTCCTTCGTAAAAAAAACTCTAAAACTAAACTCAAAAAAGGTTTAATCTACATCTGTTACCCCTTTCAACTACTTTTAAAAGTACAACAACTTTGTGTCATAATTTACGATTTACCCATGCAAACAAAACTGTTTTTAATTTTGTCATAATATTATAATTTGTGATGTACCGATTTCGAATAAAAATATCTTTAAAATTGTTGCATAAATGGCTGATTTGGTCGAATAAATGCGGCAACTGGAAGATTAGGTACATAACTAGTTGTTATATTATTTGTAGTTTGTTTTTTACTAGATTTTAACTATTGTGCGATATATTTTTTTTCTTAGGATCGGCCCAATTGGTGGCAAATGCAACAAATTCACTTCATGGGTAATATGACGTCATTACGTTACGTCATCAGTTTCGTTGCAACAAATACAAATCTTCAACAAAACACCCCCTCCCCCTGAAACATACAGGGTAACTAAAAAAGGGGTTACATTACACATAGCGGTTCATATGAGTGCTTGTCGCCACGATAACAAAATAACTTGTCGTGGGGATTTTACAACGAGACGCATGAACTTATTTCAGTATCACACATATCACGAACTGCTAGCTTGCCATAAATATCATGTCTCATTTCGTGATGTATGTTTAAACTAGAGTTCTTTTAGGCAAATTCTTTTAACCGGGAATAAAGTTTGACCTGACTTTGGGGAAAGTTTTACACAAAAAATATTTTAGGCATTTAGGTTTGGTATGTGCAAAATTTTATCTTTACAATAAAAGAACGTATAAATACCACCGTTTTAAGGCATTTTTAACACAGTAACACTGGTCAAGACGCCTTTACTCAACAAAATTAACACCGAGAAGATCGAAGCTTCTGTCTCATAAACGTTTTATTTATCGCGAACACAAATTGTCGGCAAAACTCGTAGCGCGCTTTACTCTCTAATTTCTCGCTAAATGCTTCAAAAACTGTCAGAACATTGCAGCAACTGGACCGGGTCTACCAGCTCTGTAACAGTGTTACGTCACCACTGACTGCTTGTGACGCCACAACTCAAATTGTCACAAAATGCTTCAAAAGCTGTCAGAACATTGCAACAACTGCACCAAGTCTACCAGCTCTGTAACAGTGTTACGTCACCACTGACTGCTTGTGACGCCACAACTCAAATTGTCACAAAATGCTTCAAAAACTGTCGGAACATTGCAGCAACTGGACCAGGTCTGCCAGCTTTGTAACAGTGTTACGACAACAGTAACTGCTTGTGACGTCACAACTTCAATTGTCGTAAAAATGCATTTATGCTTTAAAGTTGCTAGCAGAGATGTGAGCAATGCAGTATTTGCTACACACAAAAAAGTTGCAAAATATTTTCTGCCCTGCGCTCAATCCACAGGTCCTGACTTGACTTCCGAGGCAGTGAAGAATGGACAAACTCGCTTGGGCAGATGTCAGAACGGTGCAGTAGAACACCGGCTATAATTAAGTCACAGTCATGGCACGATTTAGCTGGCGTCGCGTCAAACTGTCCAATGCCGCATTTTGCCGGCGTCACGCGCTGATGCCTGCTGTTTGACGTCAGTTAGACACGTGATTTACGACCTGTGTGTGCGACGGAGCGTGGCGACGGCTGTAAAGTGCTTGTCTCATCACAAGTGAAACTTTTGGGCCAAATTCTTTGCCAGTGGAAATATACTAACCTTGGTGAGAAAATAACGCTATGTTACGTCACAGTTAATATAAACGTTTAAACACGGCTTTTTTGTTGATTTTTGCATTATTTAGATTTATCCAATAAATAAGCAAATGCCTTTTACCTGAGCATATCCATGCATTTTTGTAACGTACCAGACAACAGTCTTTCAGACCAACAGCTACCTGAAATTTAAATACTTGCCGACAAAACTTTCCTTTACGAATAAGTCTAATTTCTCACCAGCAACCATACCAAAAACTATTTTGAGGTGTGTTTTTTCTCATGCCTAAACTTGTTAAAGTTATACATATTTGTCAAAAACTGCAATCGACCCATATACTCTACATAAATTTGTCATGAAAATCATCCAAGAGAAGTTTGCATAGGGCGTGTCAAAGTTTGCTCGTGTTTTTGTTCGTCCAGCTATTAGTGTGGGAGTGCAAACAAAATTGTGCCTGTCCAGTTTTTCGGCTCTGTACAACTGTGTGTGTTAACAGCCGTGTGCCATGGCAACAATGGTTAATACGTCGTACTTGCCATGTTTCAGTTTATTTTTTTTAAAACGGCCTGATTTACAACTTTGAATGTTTGGTTCGTTTTCTTCAGAAAGAATAGGCCGAAATTTTGTTTCCCTATGTGACGTTTTTTCGAACGACCAATCACATTGTCAGACACAAAGCAACCACAGATAATTGTTTCATTTCAGGTTGCCTTTCAAAACAGGCTCGACTCAAGATTTGAACCAAGAAAAGTCTGAAAATCTCTGTGAATTGCTTTTCGTCTGCAAATATTAACATACAATTCGATTTGTAACTATCCGACAATGCCCATTTTAGCTGACCTTTATTGTCATCTGGTGGCCAGGTGGCCGCATGTCTCGACAACAAATTTGTATTTTCGCTTTTATGTTAGTAAGATTTAAACGTTGTTCGCTTAAACACTTCTGTGTATCAATTGTATTAAGCTTATAGGTCGGGCGCTTTTCAGAAGAATATTTTGCCTTCCATCGTTTTGATCTTGCTAGTTTATGCTTGAATATTCCAGTTTCAAACAAGGCACAGCCTATTTGGGCCTTCTACCGACACTCAACTACCATATTTGTGCAAACTTTAAACTCGAATCAGACACGATAAAATCTCGGTTAAGATAAATAAATACGTTTTGCGAAACATCGACATTTAAGAAAAAAACGCATGTGATTTAAAAAACAGCAGGAAACTATAACAATATCAGGTGTATTCTTATGTTCTGAAAGGAAATTACCAACATATAAAACCGTGCTTACGAATACTAGACTCTTTGCACTTTCAAATTATTCTAACTGTGTTAAAAGCAGAGCTGTAATTTGGTCAGGCTTTTAAGGTTTTGGGTTTCATATAGAATAAATTGCGATTAAATTAGGCCTACCATATTTTCATCACCAAAAAGGAGGACACATTCCCGAGAAAGAATATTAACACTTACTTTTGTGTCCATGAAAATAAAGGCACAAGATTTTTGACGAATTTCAAGCAGTCAATTTTATGGCCCAATTTGGATGAAGTTTAACTTACTATAAACTGTGAATTTAAATTAATAATAACCACAACTCGCACTCTTTGGCCGGTTGTAAAGACACAATTGTTATTTAGGTATTTAGTAAACACAGAAAATTTAAAAAGGAGGACATTGAGGCATTTTTTATCGTCCTTGGAGGACCACTTACTTTTCGTTAAAAAGGAGGACATGTCCTCCAAAAAGAGGACGTATGGTAGGCCTAGCTCAAATCGATGTTACTTCCGTTGCGCTTTCAAACTATTTCAACAGTGTAAAAAGCGGAGCTATAAGTTGTCCAGGCCTTTAGGGTTTGGGTTCGGGAGAATAAAACGAGTTTGATTCGGGCCTGACTTCACACTGGGGCACATTTGTGTCATAATTTCACTTGGATCTCTAACCTTCGGACCTAATTTGGTTTTTATGCAAACTATATAAGTTGATCTGGTTCTGTCCCCAATACGCAAAGTAACTAGCCAAACCTTTTAAAATCAGTATGTAAAGTTTCAGCTTTGTATTATCCAAAATATTTCTAGTTTACTTTATTCTCCTCAAGTAAATTTGGGTTCAAATAAGCAAATGAAATAATCCATATTTTTAAATAAATTTACTCACCAACAAAGTAAATAAATAAAAATTAAACAGTTTCGCGCCACGTTGCTTGATACGCTTGAGAAATCACAACCAATCAGCTTTCAAGCGCCTCCCGCGCCAAAGGAAATCCTTCCCTTGCAAAGTCATTTGCTTGTGGAGTTAATGGCGTGCGGAGGTGGAAGGCTGGCGGCGTTACAAGGTAAGTTTGTTTTACTTCATTGTGAATGGTTTATTACTTATTGCTGCACGTAACCAAGTACAAACGTGCGAAGTTGGTGACATTTTTTAATTCGTTTGCGTAATTTTAAGTTCATAAATACGCTGTAAAGTTGCAAATTATATATTTACTAGTTACTCTTACCCACTGTGTTTTTGGACAAAATAGTTTGCAAAACTTTGCTTTTAATAGTTGTTTTTTTTTGTAGTGTAAATCTAACACCGCTAATATGGCCCTAAGTTATAAAGCATTTCTTGCATCGTCAAGCAGTTTTAATTTTTATTATTTATTAATATTTATCGTCGTTGTTAAAGACTCTTTACTAGGTACAAAAAGTAAAATACAGTCACAGCATTTACTGCACAGGGCGTCTTTGTCACGCGTGCTTGTGTGACGTAACAAACCGGCGCTTTTTCGAGTCGCGCTGATTATGGAATTTCGCGTCTGGCGCACAAATCATGCAGTATAGCTTTGCCTTCCCTAGAAAACAAACCATTTTAGAGCCTCTGTTGTTCTAATAGCTTTCATTCTTAGAGTGTATTATAAAGTTTATTTAATTTAGTTTACTTTGTTAACAGATTTCAATCATCTCGTCTGTTCTACGAACGGATTCACCCTATTCATCATTCGTCCATCAACCAACATCCCCCAACTTCAAATATTTTACTTGTATGTAAACATAGGAGTCTGTCGTGGGTCAACCGGGTTTGCGGAACTGTTAGGCATAACTTAGGTTAACTGGCGCTAGGGTGAGTGACCTATTCTTTGCCGAGGTTGACTCGTAAATGAAGTCTTCCTCGGTGGTCAAAGAAGGGTCCAAGTCTACAGGAGTGCTACTATGTCAGCAAGTTGGCGCTAGGGATAGAACTAGAGTGGCACTCGTTAACTAAGGGTAGGTTATAGATAACATAGGTGGGGTACGTTTGGGATTCGCGCGCCACGTAGGGACTTAGCTTAGATCGATTTCTAGCTAGGTGTGGCGCGTTGCTAAATGGCTTTAGCTAAAATAAGGTGCGCTTAGAAACACGGACTGGGCATGGCCTCCACCGCATGCGCTGGCGCGGTGCAGGCGGGACCGAGTACCGGACACAGTTACTCTCAATGATGGCTAAGGCTCGTTAGCTGGAGAGGGCCGACATAGCATTTCGCCAGAAAAGTCCCGTGAGCCACCCTGATAGGGCGCAAACTGTTGTTAATTTTTTTTCCCACCCCAGCGGTTGCGTAATTCATTTGGGTCCTTGCGGGGGGACTCTGAGGGCAAGGGCAGTGACGCGATACTGTGGAATTATACGCTGTAAATGTCACTGCCCCTTTTAAAAACAAACTTTTGCGCCTATCCTAATTGTAATTATAGGGATGTTGTGGATTTTTTTTCAGGTTTTGACCAGCTAGTATGATCTATGCTTGTGTATCCGTTTCTAAGTTTCCTTCACTAAGAAGAGACTGCGAATTGGATATCAAGCATGTGATGTTAATGGCTTCCATGTTTGCGTATAAATCATAATGTAAAATTGCGCTGATTTATTGCCCCAATGTCCCTGTTTTGCTGGTCAAGCCCTTTTTATTCGTGGATTTAGGCTAACTTACTTACAACATATTTCAGTTTCGTTTTCCTGCTTGACCCGGCCACTCTGTCATAATGGGGCAATGACAATTTAGGTGGTTGTAAAACACGACAGACTCACTTTCTACTTTCCTAGGCTAATTTGCGGCGATTGTATGCAGGGCAGTTAGTTGAGGCAAGCTTGTGTACTTTTACGTCGGCGGCACAGGGACGATGGCGGTTCCAACGTTTTTTCAGAAACGGCTCGAGTACGTCGAAGCAGACGATGCTAATTGGAGTCGCAAAATAATTTTCTTGTCAAATTTTGTTTAATAATCGAATGCAATAGTCGAATTTTGGTTTAGACTTTTCGCTTTCTCTTTCATTGACAAAAACGTTTGCGAGTCCACTTTTTCTATCCTTTAATTTCTTGTTAATCAGACCAGTTCTTGGGGGGGGGTGTTGTGCCTTTTTACATCAGCCGACAGGTTCTTTTTATTATTGTTATTGTATGTTTGTTTATTTCTCGTCGCTCTAACCATGCGAACCGCCATCGTCAAGTTTTAGTTAGAAAGACAGATTCTGTTATTCAAGTATTCAAGATTTTGTTACTGTCATATTTTGGGGTAAGTCGTTTGTCTGTTGTTTGCCCTTTAATAATTATTAACGTTACTTTATATTTTGCAGAATTCCTTTCAAATATTTGATTTGTGCCTTTTGGTCAAAACTTTCACTAAATTTGTTGGAACCAAATTTTTTACTACAGGTATTTTGCAATGTGTAATACTTTCCCATTTCTAATCCAACTTATTAATGTTTTGCAGGTTTAACTATTTTTCTCTATTTACAGGTTTTACCTTTAATTCTAGCAATAACCGAATGTTTAAGTGTTTTTATTCTTCCAAGTTATAAACTTTTTTTTAACTGATGTTTTGCAGGTTTAACTTTCCTTTTCTATTTACAGGTTTTAGATTAAATTTTAGTAGTAACAGAACCCTTTTCACAGGTGTTTTTTTTTTGTTTTTGTTTTTTTTTGTTAATATATTTAACAATTAACGGTTATAATTTGTTTATATGTTTCAGGAAATTAGGAAAAATGTTTCGTGTGTAACATAAACTACAGGATTAACTCTTTTTTTTCTTTTACAGCCAGTCAATTTGGTTTATTCGTTTTACAAAATAATATTTTAATATTTTTACAGGTTGCTTAATTGTTGCTGATTGCCAGCACTGTTTCTATCTAATGTCATTAACTTCTTGTTTTGCAGGAACTAGGAAAATGTTGAATATATTGGCAAACCCCATTAACACTAACTTTTCACAGGTTTTTGTAATATTAAAATTATCTTATTGTTTTTTTACAGGTTTACTTTTTTGCAGATCTAGGTGTAGAATAACTGTCAGGTCACTGAATGCATGTAATGCCTGCTGTATTCTTTTTGTTTTGCAGGATTTAGGAAAATGTATTAAGCTTTTACTATATTTATGTTGATTGACACACCTTTATTGTTTCATAAACTTAAAAATTTTTAATTTCTACTGTCAAATATTTTGTACATTAAATTTGTCAAAGTAACATTGTTTTTTTGTTGGATTTAAAATATCCACATATTTTGTCAGTTGTTTTTTGTTCATAATCTTTAATTTGTTTTTGTTTTACAGAAATTAGGAATAGTTGCAGATGTGATTTAATTTTTAAATTATATTTACCTCTCTTTAGAACATGTTTTTCAGATGCTAGAGCTGACTGTTGCCCCATGGCCATGACATCAGATGTTTTTCTTCGGATATCCGATCATAATTAACACTTCATGGTAAAAGAGCTTGATTGATGTTTGTTTTGAAGTAATGATGATAGTAAAAAAGGGGGAATCAGATTTTAAGTTGGGCACCAACAACAAAAAACATAAATATTTGTAAAATGTGATCCATTTTGCTACAAAATTTTCGTTAAAATATATGTTTTAAAATTATGTTGTATTTTATGTCACATGTTTACTTTAATATCATATTTTTTGCAGGCAAACTAAACTTAAAAACTTGCGTCAGACGATTTTCTAACCTCCGATATTGTCCTTACAAGATCGAACCATCCACCCTGCTGTAAATATCACTGGTAAATTATTAGAATTAATCTCTACCATTATGCTGGTTCATATTGTTTTCATAGACACATTATGCTACTGGGGGGTTGTGGAGTTATTACAAGTTTTAACTGAACTGTTTTTCTTTAATGTTAGACTACAGAGACTTTCGAAAAATTATACACTTACATTATTTGACTTCACTCTATCTTATAAAGTTAGACTTTGTAACCCTAGTTATTACATCTTTGTGTATTTTTCAGATGATGCAACAAGTGAACATCTCAATAACTGCAGCAGGCAAATGAACCCCACATTTGAATTGGGATCGCTGGT
Organism: Phallusia mammillata; assembly: GCF_965637545.1. Lineage (NCBI taxonomy): Eukaryota > Metazoa > Chordata > Ascidiacea > Phlebobranchia > Ascidiidae > Phallusia > Phallusia mammillata. Next base: position 23,846,535 of record NC_137258.1, on the reverse strand, counting down.
GCTGCTCATCTATGCAAGGTAAGTGGTGTTTACGTTTTTGTTTCTGAATTATAGATTGTAGTTTCATGGGATGTTTATTAGCCAGACTTTAAAACATCGTAATTGTAAAATTTCTAGTAGGCAGCTTTTTTAACTAAACAACATTTTTTAACTTTAGGAACATAAAATATATTTCAATATTTTCATGTTTTCACACATTCCATCGCCACCGAAAAAAAACTCAACCAACCCACAGTTACAGCACAACACCTGCGGCAGTTTCTACACCAATCATCAGGTGATTAAGTTTATTTGACTTGTGACCATTGAAAGTTATCATTCTGTATTAGTCTACCACAAGTTATATGGAAATATGGGGTAGAAACTGCGATATACTGTTAATAGGTTTCATAAAGTGTCACACGTACTGTATTTGTATTGTCTTTGTCAATATGGTCATTGGACATTTTCTGGCTGTTTATTATTATGGGTCCCCTTCCCTGAAGGGGACACATATTGTTTTTGTCCGTATTTTTTTTTTCTTTTTTTCTTTTTTTCTTTTTTCTTTTTTCTTTTTTCTGTCTAACGCTGGTTTGTAACGCTCGTTTGGTCAAGAAAGAGTGCTTCAAATTTATTCAAATTTGGACATATGTTAGATATTAATCCAAACTTGGTCCACCTGAAGTTTGACCCCAAATTACCCAACGGTTCACCCACAGGCCCCCGAAACGTAAAAATTTTAACGCTGGTTTGTAACGCTCGTTTAGTGAAGAAAGCGTGCTTCAAATTTATTGAAGTTTGGACATATGTTAGAAATTAATCCAAACTTGGTCCACCAGAAGTTTGACCCCAAGTTACCCAGCGGTTCACCCACAGGCCCCCGAAACGTAAAATTTTTAACGCTGGTTTGTAACGCTCGTTTAGTAAAGAAAGAGTGCTTCAAATTTATTCAAATTTGGACATATGTTTAATATTAATCTGAACTTGGTCCACCTGAAGTTTGACCCCGAATGACCCAGCGACACACGCTCGTTTGGTCAAGAAAGACACTGTAGGCAGAAGTCCCAAGAGAGTACGTTTACGAATAATAGGGCAGAGCGGGAAGGCTCAGCTTGACGTCGGACAGACGTTTTACGAGACGTCGTTTCGGTGATTAGAAATCAGCTGTTTTGCACAGCAATGCTATGTCGTTTTATTAAGTTATCACTCACATTTTCAGTTTCGGCAAAGGTTTCACACATATGACGCGATTTAAACCTAATAAGCGTGCTTCGGTTTCGTATAATGTCAAGCAAAACTTTGTTAAACAAACTAAATATAAAAAAATAAACTTGACTTTTTTACAAGATAAAAGTTTTTTTAAATGCTCGTTGTCAGGTTGGCCGCTGCATGACCACGGGTTACTTAAGGTCAATTAGTAGGTATTACTAACACAGTTCAGAACTTTCTTTCGTCATAACGTAGCGTTTTTTTTTTTTTTGAATCAAATACCCAAGGCATGTATAAATTAGGTCAAACGGTGTTGTTGAACACCAAGGACGGCGTGCTATTGAAAACGGTGTCAAAAGGTCAAACAGTCGTTTGGTGTGTGCATCCTAAAAGGTTACTACATGTCAATGGTACTCGTTTTGCGAAACAAAGTTAAATGAAAAACTCGTTTTACGAAACAAAGTTAAGCAAGAGATTAAATTGAAAGTATTTGTTTCGTTCTTTTTTAATGTTTTTGTAATTATATGACAATAATAGTGCAAAAAATACAACAAAATTTTTCATTGTTGGGTTAATGCTTTCTAAAAATTTGTTTTAAGAATTTAAAAATCACCGCAACATTAGTTTACCGTAAATCCGCACAAACACGCGTGTGGGGACCCATTAGTTTTTGTTTACAAAAACAATCATATGTGTAGATCAAATGATGTGTATAGTAAATTGGTAAATATCGTATAGAATATATAAAATGGAAGTATATCAGAAAGCCACTATTCTAGTTTGATTAATGGAAATACATGCCTTGGATTTCTTACATCCCTGTTTTGTTTTACTTAGATTCTGCAAACTAACAACTTCAACTAATAAACCGTCCAAGAAAATCTCATCTCCTCTTCTATCATTCCAGCCTCCACTTAAATCTGTAAACTCAGAAGGAATTCGGAATCTGCTTCCAAATCCTACTGCGACTGTGACTGCTGTCATGGCACATGGTCCAGGATTGACTGTGACTGCTGTCATGGCACATGGCCCAGGATTGACTGCGACTGCTGTCATGGCACATGGCCCAGGATTGACTGCGACTGCTGTCATGGCACATGGCCCAGGATTGACTGCGACTGCTGTCATGGCACATGGCCCAGGATTGACTGCGACTGCTGTCATGGCACATGGCCCAGGATTGACTGCGACTGCTGTCATGGCACATGGCCCAGGATTGACTGCGACTGCTGTCATGGCACATGGCCCAGGATTGGCTGCTACTGATGTGTGGCATAGCTGGAACAGTTTTGGCGACATGGACATAATTGTTGATATTACTGAAAGCCATATCTGGTTGGTTCACAGGACATTGTTAATAAACCTGCATACACATGTCATGTGTTCAAATGAGGGGAGTTTAATTCCTTTTGGTTGGATTGTATTTTACCGAAAGGTTTTGCTGTCTTAGCTAACTGTACCGTATTTGAATATGCATACATTTGTGTTGAATCATACTTCAGTATTTCTTTTTTAAGTAAGATTGGAAGTTTGTTGAAAAAATATGTGCTATCTTGCATTCTGCAATTGATTTGTTTTTTGTAATTTGTAATCCTATATGTTATCAAGCTCTTTGCGGAATTGAATTTTGTATTCTGTTATCATCATGTTCTATTCAGTTTGCTTTTATTGCAGCGAATGAGTTTGTCACAAACTGTTAGCTGTCATTAACTCCTGTTTGATTGTAACACATATATTTTCATTAGTTGATGTTTTGTTGGTTTTAGATGATAGGTGATAGCCATGGCTTGCATTTTAGAAAACTATAAACATGTAAAACTGCCGCATAATGCAATTTAGTTTTTCACCATTTTTAGGCCCTGTGCTACTTTTGCCTCAGCCTAACAGTTGCAAACTTTAAGTAGATGTAAAGTGATCAAACAAGTGTTAATATGATTGATGTTTGGTGTTTTTACTTTCGTACTGTGTCTTTCCGCTTGCAATATATTCAGTTATGCAATGATTACTTCTGTGTGTGAATGGATTTTGCACTCGCCGAACAATCTGTATACTTTGTTGACATAATTTTGTCTGTGTTATTATGTCAGTGGTGTGAGCGGTTGTTATTCCATTGTTGCAGCTAGTATTTAGAATTGTGGATTCATTCATTCCTTATCTATCACTTACATGTGATATCACAATCTAAGATAATTTCATTCTTAATCTTTGTGTATTAACTTGCAAAAATATTGAGTTGTTCAAAACATGTTCAGAAAAAGTGCTGCATTTGTGTATTACATGAAAATGTTCAGGTCAAAAAATAATGCAAAGTTGTTTGTGATTAACTTAATTTTTTATGCTTTGATTTAGCATAATGTCTTTTATAAATACAAATGCCTGCATTTAGTTGGTGTTTCTGAAAAAATTAGCTGTTTTTTGTTTTATTACAATGTGATTTCAAAGTTAATTTGATGAATTTGTTTAATAATATTTCATTGGCGATGTTTTTTTCATTGAATGTTTTATCTTTAGCTGTGAATTGATTTATATTTAGATATGGTTTCATTTTGGTAGTTGTCGCCTATTTAATGATTTTCCTGCCACTTTTAGACCAAATCTGCCTATGTTTAATATGTTTCCTGCACAACTTGCAAGCTAACATCAACTTTTTCGTGTTTGAATAAAAGCAAGTGATAAATATGATTGGTGCTTATCAGACAAGATGTAGTGTTTTCCACAGCTATTTTGGTAAAATAGTACAAATTATATGTTAAAGATGATAACAATGATAAAGCAGCAGTAGTTCTCTATTAGAATCAGTTAACTAAATAGATCAGGTGCATATTTGATCTGCTGTCTTTGCTGCAAAGCTGTAGGCAATTTATTTACGTTTGATTTGAGGCAGTAATGATTTTTGATAACGAAAGAGTAATGATAAGTCGTTCTGCTGTCTTTGCTGCAAAGGTGTGGGTAATTTATTCAAATTTGGAATGATTTTGTAATAAAGAAGCAGTCGTTTGTAGCAAATGAGTCCACATAAACTGTTCTATAAAGTAATGTATTTCACCCTTGTGGGCATCAAGTCTCCATACAAATCGTAGCAGCACAATTGCGCGAAAATATTAACCAAGTTGAAAGCGCGACAAAGGCATAAGGGCACATGTGGTGGGGAAATGAAAAACGCAATGCAGCTACACCGTTGCTAAAAGCCTTTCAGAGCCAAATTACATAAAACGAACAAACAGAGAAGGTAACTGGGATTTTTGTTTCTGAACGCCATGAAGGCAAATATTTATAGCAGAGTTTTCAAAGAGAACTTTGAGTAGATTTAACATGGGGTTCGGCAAATCTAACAAATTTATTAAATGGGCTCTGGTGCTACTGTGTTAATGGATCAGAACATTTCTGTAGGGTGATATAAGAATCAAATATTTTCACAGAAGAACAAGGTTAGAAAGATAAATATTTCGGGGGATTATCGCAAAAAACCTCATAGGTTGGAATTATTACAACTTGGATTACGTGATTTTAGTTTTAAAGCAAGCACACAACCAATCGACAGCACGAATTGAAGGGCAACCAAAGAATGATGAGGAACAATCACAAGAATAACAAAAGTAAATCAATAAACGAATGTTTCGGTTCAAACCGGAATCGAAATTAAAAATTAAAAATCGAAAAAAAATCCGGTTTTGGGTGGGTTTTTGCCGGAATATTCCAGTTTCAAACTGGTTTTGACCGGTTTCTGCCTCCTACCGAACCTCCAAACCGGTTCAAACCGGTTTTGAAAATCGAAAATTTTGACCCGATTTTTGAAAAAACCCTAAGGCTATAGCCTTTCCGTTTTTTCGATTTTCGGGGGTCAAAAAATCGAAAAAAAATCCGGTTTGGGTGGGTTTTTGCCGGAATATTCCAGTTTCAAACTGGTTTTGACCGGTTTCTGCCTCCTACCGAACCTCCAAACCGGTTCAAACCGGTTTTGAAAATCGAAAATTTTGACCCGATTTTTGAAAAAACCCTAAGGCTATAGCCTTTCCGTTTTTACGATTTTCGGGGGTCAAAAAATCGAAGAAAAATCCGGTATTGGGTGGGTTTTTGCCGGAATATTCCAGTTTCAAACTGGTTTTGACCGGTTTCTGCCTCCTACCGAACCTCCAAACCGGTTTAAACCGGTTTTGAAAATCGAAAATTTTGACCCGATTTTTGAAAAAACCCTAAGGCTATAGCCTTTCCGTTTTTTCGATTTTCGGGGGTCAAAAAATCGAAGAAAAATCCGGTATTGGGTGGGTTTTTGCCGGAATATTCCAGTTTCAAACTGGTTTTGACCGGTTTCTGCCTCCTACCGAACCTCCAAACCGGTTCAAACCGGTTTTGAAAATCGAAAATTTTGACCCGATTTTTGAAAAAACCCTAAGGCTATAGCCTTTCCGTTTTTTCGATTTTCGGGGGTCAAAAAATCGAATAAAAATCCGGTTTTGGGTGGGTTTTTGCCGGAATATTCCAGTTTCAAACTGGTTTTGACCGGTTTCTGCCTCCTACCGAACCTCCAAACCGGTTTAAACCGGTTTTGAAAATCGAAAATTTTGACCCGATTTTTGAAAAAACCCTAAGGCTATAGCCTTTCCGTTTTTTCGATTTTCGGGGGTCAAAAAATCGAATAAAAATCCGGTTTTGGGTGGGTTTTTGCCGGAATATTCCAGTTTCAAACTGGTTTTTGACCGGTTTCTGCCTCCTACCGAACCTCCAAACCGGTTTGAACCGGTTTTGAATATCGAAAAATTTGACCCGATTTTTGAAAAAACCCTAAGGCTATAGCCTTTCCGTTTTTACGATTTTCGGGGATCAAAAATTCGAAGAAAAATCCGGTTTTGGGTGGGTTTTTGCCGGAATATTCCAGTTTCAAACTGGTTTTGACCGGTTTCTGCCTCCTACCGAACCTCCAAACCGGTTCAAACCGGTTTTGAAAATCGAAAATTTTGACCCGATTTTTGAAAAAACCCTAAGGCTATAGCCTTTCCGTTTTTTCGATTTTCGGGGGTCAAAAAATCGAATAAAAATCCGGTTTTGGGTGGGTTTTTGCCGGAATATTCCAGTTTCAAACTGGTTTTGACCGGTTTCTGCCTCCTACCGAACCTCCAAACCGGTTTAAACCGGTTTTGAAAATCGAAAATTTTGACCCGATTTTTGAAAAAACCCTAAGGCTATAGCCTTTCCGTTTTTTCGATTTTCGGGGGTCAAAAAATCGAAGAAAAATCCGGTATTGGGTGGGTTTTTGCCGGAATATTCCAGTTTCAAACTGGTTTTGACCGGTTTCTGCCTCCTACCGAACCTCCAAACCGGTTTGAACCGGTTTTGAAAATCGAAAATTTTGACCCGATTTTTGAAAAAACCCTAAGGCTATAGCCTTTCCGTTTTTTCGATTTTCGGGGGTCAAAAAATCGAAGAAAAATCCGGTTTTGGGTGGGTTTTTGCCGGAATATTCCAGTTTCAAACTGGTTTTGACCGGTTTCTGCCTCCTACCGAACCTCCAAACCGGTTTGAACCGGTTTTGAATATCGAAAATTTTGACCCGATTTTTGAAAAAACCCTAAGGCTATAGCCTTTCCGTTTTTACGATTTTCGGGGGTCAAAAAATCGAAGAAAAATCCGGTATTGGGTGGGTTTTTGCCGGAATATTCCAGTTTCAAACTGGCTTTGACCGGTTTCTGCCTCCTACCGAACCTCCAAACCGGTTTAAACCGGTTTTGAAAATCGAAAATTTTGACCCGATTTTTGAAAAAACCCCAAGGCTATAGCCTTTCCGTTTTTTCGATTTTCGGGGGTCAAAAAATCGAAGAAAAATCCGGTTTTGGGTGGGTTTTTGCCGGAATATTCCAGTTTCAAACTGGTTTTGACCGGTTTCTGCCTCCTACCGAACCTCCAAACCGGTTTAAACCGGTTTTGAAAATCGAAAATTTTGACCCGATTTTTGAAAAAACGCTAAGGCTATAGCCTTTCCGTTTTTTCGATTTTCGGGGGTCAAAAAATCGAAGAAAAATCCGGTTTTGGGTGGGTTTTTGCCGGAATATTCCAGTTTCAAACTGGTTTTGACCGGTTTCTGCCTCCTACCGAACCTCCAAACCGGTTCAAACCGGTTTTGAAAATCGAAAATTTTGACCCGATTTTTGAAAAAACCCTAAGGCTATAGCCTTTCCGTTTTTACGATTTTCGGGGATCAAAAATTCGAAGAAAAATCCGGTTTTGGGTGGGTTTTTGCCGGAATATTCCAGTTTCAAACTGGTTTTGACCGGTTTCTGCCTCCTACCGAACCTCCAAACCGGTTCAAACCGGTTTTGAAAATCGAAAATTTTGACCCGATTTTTGAAAAAACCCTAAGGCTATAGCCTTTCCGTTTTTTCGATTTTCGGGGGTCAAAAAATCGAAGAAAAATCCGGTTTTGGGTGGGTTTTTGCCGGAATATTCCAGTTTCAAACTGGTTTTGACCGGTTTCTGCCTCCTACCGAACCTCCAAACCGGTTTAAACCGGTTTTGAAAATCGAAAATTTTGACCCGATTTTTGAAAAAACCCTAAGGCTATAGCCTTTCCGTTTTTTCGATTTTCGGGGGTCAAAAAAATCGAAGAAAAATCCGGTATTGGGTGGGTTTTTGCCGGAATATTCCAGTTTCAAACTGGTTTTGACCGGTTTCTGCCTCCTACCGAACCTCCAAACCGGTTTGAACCGGTTTTGAAAATCGAAAATTTTGACCCGATTTTTGAAAAAACCCTAAGGCTATAGCCTTTCCGTTTTTTCGATTTTCGGGGGTCAAAAAATCGAATAAAAATCCGGTTTTGGGTGGGTTTTTGCCGGAATATTCCAGTTTCAAACTGGTTTTGACCGGTTTCTGCCTCCTACCGAACCTCCAAACCGGTTTGAACCGGTTTTGAATATCGAAAATTTTGACCCGATTTTTGAAAAAACCCTAAGGCTATAGCCTTTCCGTTTTTACGATTTTCGGGGGTCAAAAAATCGAAGAAAAATCCGGTATTGGGTGGGTTTTTGCCGGAATATTCCAGTTTCAAACTGGCTTTGACCGGTTTCTGCCTCCTACCGAACCTCCAAACCGGTTTAAACCGGTTTTGAAAATCAAAAATTTTGACCCGATTTTTGAAAAAACCCTAAGGCTATAGCCTTTCCGTTTTTTCGATTTTCGGGGGTCAAAAAATCGAAGAAAAATCCGGTTTTGGGTGGGTTTTTGCCGGAATATTCCAGTTTCAAACTGGTTTTGACCGGTTTCTGCCTCCTACCGAACCTCCAAACCGGTTCAAACCGGTTTTGAAAATCGAAAATTTTGACCCGATTTTTGAAAAAACCCTAAGGCTATAGCCTTTCCGTTTTTACGATTTTCGGGGATCAAAAATTCGAATAAAAATCCGGTTTTGGGTGGGTTTTTGCCGGAATATTCCAGTTTCAAACTGGTTTTGACCGGTTTCTGCCTCCTACCGAACCTCCAAACCGGTTTAAACCGGTTTTGAAAATCGAAAATTTTGACCCGATTTTTGAAAAAACCCTAAGGCTATAGCCTTTCCGTTTTTTCGATTTTCGGGGGTCAAAAAATCGAATAAAAATCCGGTATTGGGTGGGTTTTTGCCGGAATATTCCAGTTTCAAACTGGTTTTGACCGGTTTCTGCCTCCTACCGAACCTCCAAACCGGTTCAAACCGGTTTTGAAAATCGAAAATTATGACCCGATTTTTGAAAAAACCCTAAGGCTATAGCCTTTCCGTTTTTTCGATTTTCGGGGGTCAAAAAATCGAAGAAAAATCCGGTATTGGGTGGGTTTTTGCCGGAATATTCCAGTTTCAAACTGGTTTTGACCGGTTTCTGCCTCCTACCGAACCTCCAAACCGGTTTGAACCGGTTTTGAAAATCGAAAATTATGACCCGATTTTTGAAAAAACCCTAAGGCTATAGCCTTTCCGTTTTTTCGATTTTCGGGGGTCAAAAAATCGAAGAAAAATCCGGTTTTGGGTGGGTTTTTGCCGGAATATTCCAGTTTCAAACTGGTTTTGACCGGTTTCTGCCTCCTACCGAACCTCCAAACCGGTTTGAACCGGTTTTGAATATCGAAAATTTTGACCCGATTTTTGAAAAAACCCTAAGGCTATAGCCTTTCCGTTTTTACGATTTTCGGGGGTCAAAAAATCGAAGAAAAATCCGGTATTGGGTGGGATTTTGCCGGAATATTCCAGTTTCAAACTGGCTTTGACCGGTTTCTGCCTCCTACCGAACCTCCAAACCGGTTTAAACCGGTTTTGAAAATCGAAAATTTTGACCCGATTTTTGAAAAAACCCTAAGGCTATAGCCTTTCCGTTTTTTCGATTTTCGGGGGTCAAAAAATCGAAGAAAAATCCGGTTTTGGGTGGGTTTTTGCCGGAATATTCCAGTTTCAAACTGGTTTTGACCGGTTTCTGCCTCCTACCGAACCTCCAAACCGGTTTAAACCGGTTTTGAAAATCGAAAATTTTGACCCGATTTTTGAAAAAACCCTAAGGATATAGCCTTTCCGTTTTTTCGATTTTCGGGGGTCAAAAAATCGAAGAAAAATCCGGTTTTGGGTGGGTTTTTGCCGGAATATTCCAGTTTCAAACTGGTTTTGACCGGTTTCTGCCTCCTACCGAACCTCCAAACCGGTTCAAACCGGTTTTGAAAATCGAAAATTTTGACCCGATTTTTGAAAAAAACCCTAAGGCTATAGCCTTTCCGTTTTTACGATTTTCGGGGGTCAAAAAATCGAATAAAAATCCGGTTTTGGGTGGGTTTTTGCCGGAATATTCCAGTTTAAAACTGGTTTTGACCGGTTTCTGCCTCCTACCGAACCTCCAAACCGGTTTGAACCGGTTTTGAAAATCGAAAATTTTGACCCGATTTTTGAAAAAAACCTAAGGCTATAGCCTTTCCGTTTTTTCGATTTTCGGGGGTCAAAAAATCGAAGAAAAATCCGGTTTTGGGTGGGTTTTTGCCGGAATATTCCAGTTTCAAACTGGTTTTGACCGGTTTCTGCCTCCTACCGAACCTCCAAACCGGTTCAAACCGGTTTTGAAAATCGAAAATTTTGACCCGATTTTTGAAAAAACCCTAAGGCTATAGCCTTTCCGTTTTTTCGATTTTCGGGGGTCAAAAAATCGAATAAAAATCCGGTATTGGGTGGGTTTTTGCCGGAATATTCCAGTTTCAAACTGGTTTTGACCGGTTTCTGCCTCCTACCGAACCTCCAAACCGGTTCAAACCGGTTTTGAAAATCGAAAATTATGACCCGATTTTTGAAAAAACCCTAAGGCTATAGCCTTTCCGTTTTTTCGATTTTCGGGGGTCAAAAAATCGAAGAAAAATCCGGTTTTGGGTGGGTTTTTGCCGGAATATTCCAGTTTCAAACTGGTTTTGACCGGTTTCTGCCTCCTACCGAACCTCCAAACCGGTTTAAACCGGTTTTGAAAATCGAAAATTTTGACCCGATTTTTGAAAAAACCCTAAGGCTACAGCCTTTCCGTTTTTACGATTTTCGGGGGTCAAAAAATCGAATAAAAATCCGGTTTTGGGTGGGTTTTTGCCGGAATATTCCAGTTTCAAACTGGTTTTGACCGGTTTCTGCCTCCTACCGAACCTCCAAACCGGTTCAAACCGGTTTTGAAAATCGAAAATTTTGACCCGATTTTTGAAAAAACCCTAAGGCTATAGCCTTTCCGTTTTTTCGATTTTCGGGGGTCAAAAAATCGAAGAAAAATCCGGTTTTGGGTGGGTTTTTGCCGGAATATTCCAGTTTCAAACTGGTTTTGACCGGTTTCTGCCTCCTACCGAACCTCCAAACCGGTTCAAACCGGTTTTGAAAATCGAAAATTATGACCCGATTTTTGAAAAAACCCTAAGGCTATAGCCTTTCCGTTTTTACGATTTTCGGGGGTCAAAAAATCGAATAAAAATCCGGTATTGGGTGGGTTTTTGCCGGAATATTCCAGTTTCAAACTGGTTTTGACCGGTTTCTGCCTCCTACCGAACCTCCAAACCGGTTCAAACCGGTTTTGAAAATCGAAAATTATGACCCGATTTTTGAAAAAACCCTAAGGCTATAGCCTTTCCGTTTTTTCGATTTTCGGGGGTCAAAAAATCGAAGAAAAATCCGGTTTTGGGTGGGTTTTTGCCGGAATATTCCAGTTTCAAACTGGTTTTGACCGGTTTCTGCCTCCTACCGAACCTCAATCGAAAATTTTGACCCGATTTTTGAAAAAACCCTAAGGCTACAGCCTTTCCGTTTTTACGATTTTCGGGGGTCAAAAAATCGAATAAAAATCCGGTTTTGGGTGGGTTTTTGCCGGAATATTCCAGTTTCAAACTGGTTTTGACCGGTTTCTGCCTCCTACCGAACCTCCAAACCGGTTCAAACCGGTTTTGAAAATCGAAAATTTTGACCCGATTTTTGAAAAAACCCTAAGGCTATAGCCTTTCCGTTTTTTCGATTTTCGGGGGTCAAAAAATCGAAGAAAAATCCGGTTTTGGGTGGGTTTTTGCCGGAATATTCCAGTTTCAAACTGGCTTTGACCGGTTTCTGCCTCCTACCGAACCTCCAAACCGGTTCAAACCGGTTTTGAAAATCGAAAATTTTGACCCGATTTTTGAAAAAACCCTAAGGCTATAGCCTTTCCGTTTTTTCGATTTTCGGGGGTCAAAAAATCGAAGAAAAATCCGGTTTTGGGTGGGTTTTTGCCGGAATATTCCAGTTTCAAACTGGTTTTGACCGGTTTCTGCCTCCTACCGAACCTCCAAACCGGTTCAAACCGGTTTTGAAAATCGAAAATTTTGACCCGATTTTTGAAAAAACCCTAAGGCTATAGCCTTTCCGTTTTTACGATTTTCGGGGATCAAAAATTCGAAGAAAAATCCGGTTTTGGGTGGGTTTTTGCCGGAATATTCCAGTTTCAAACTGGTTTTGACCGGTTTCTGCCTCCTACCGAACCTCCAAACCGGTTTGAACCGGTTTTGAAAATCGAAAAATTTGACCCGATTTTTGAAAAAACCCTAAGGCTATAGCCTGTCCGTTTTTACGATTTTCGGGGGTCAAAAAATCGAAGAAAAATCCGGTATTGGGTGGGTTTTTGCCGGAATATTCCAGTTTCAAACTGGTTTTGACCGGTTTCTGCCTCCTACCGAACCTCCAAACCGGTTTAAACCGGTTTTGAAAATCGAAAATTTTGACCCGATTTTTGAAAAAACCCTAAGGCTATAGCCTTTCCGTTTTTACGATTTTCGGGGATCAAAAAATCGAAGAAAAATCCGGTATTGGGTGGGTTTTTGCCGGAATATTCCAGTTTCAAACTGGTTTTGACCGGTTTCTGCCTCCTACCGAACCTCCAAACCGGTTCAAACCGGTTTTGAAAATCGAAAATTTTGACCCGATTTTTGAAAAAACCCTAAGGCTATAGCCTTTCCGTTTTTTCGATTTTCGGGGGTCAAAAAATCGAAGAAAAATCCGGTTTTGGGTGGGTTTTTGCCGGAATATTCCAGTTTCAAACTGGTTTTGACCGGTTTCTGCCTCCTACCGAACCTCCAAACCGGTTTGAACCGGTTTTGAAAATCGAAAATTTTGACCCGATTTTTGAAAAAACCCTAAGGCTATAGCCTTTCCGTTTTTTCGATTTTCGGGGGTCAAAAAATCGAAGAAAAATCCGGTTTTGGGTGGGTTTTTGCCGGAATATTCCAGTTTCAAACTGGTTTTGACCGGTTTCTGCCTCCTACCGAACCTCCAAACCGGTTTAAACCGGTTTTGAAAATCGAAAATTTTGACCCGATTTTTGAAAAAACCCTAAGGCTATAGCCTTTCCGTTTTTTCGATTTTCGGGGGTCAAAAAATCGAAGAAAAATCCGATATTGGGTGGGTTTTTGCCGGAATATTCCAGTTTCAAACTGGTTTTGACCGGTTTCTGCCTCCTACCGAACCTCCAAACCGGTTCAAACCGGTTTTGAAAATCGAAAATTTTGACCCGATTTTTGAAAAAACCCTAAGGCTATAGCCTTTCCGTTTTTTCGATTTTCGGGGGTCAAAAAATCGAAGAAAAATCCGGTTTTGGGTGGGTTTTTGCCGGAATATTCCAGTTTCAAACTGGTTTTGACCGGTTTCTGCCTCCTACCGAACCTCCAAACCGGTTTGAACCGGTTTTGAATATCGAAAATTTTGACCCGATTTTTGAAAAAACCCTAAGGCTATAGCCTTTCCGTTTTTACGATTTTCGGGGGTCAAAAAATCGAAGAAAAATCCGGTATTGGGTGGGTTTTTGCCGGAATATTCCAGTTTCAAACTGGCTTTGACCGGTTTCTGCCTCCTACCGAACCTCCAAACCGGTTTAAACCGGTTTTGAAAATCGAAAATTTTGACCCGATTTTTGAAAAAACCCCAAGGCTATAGCCTTTCCGTTTTTTCGATTTTCGGGGGTCAAAAAATCGAAGAAAAATCCGGTTTTGGGTGGGTTTTTGCCGGAATATTCCAGTTTCAAACTGGTTTTGACCGGTTTCTGCCTCCTACCGAACCTCCAAACCGGTTTAAACCGGTTTTGAAAATCGAAAATTTTGACCCGATTTTTGAAAAAACCCTAAGGATATAGCCTTTCCGTTTTTTCGATTTTCGGGGGTCAAAAAATCGAAGAAAAATCCGGTTTTGGGTGGGTTTTTGCCGGAATATTCCAGTTTCAAACTGGTTTTGACCGGTTTCTGCCTCCTACCGAACCTCCAAACCGGTTCAAACCGGTTTTGAAAATCGAAAATTTTGACCCGATTTTTGAAAAAACCCTAAGGCTATAGCCTTTCCGTTTTTACGATTTTCGGGGGTCAAAAAATCGAATAAAAATCCGGTTTTGGGTGGGTTTTTGGCGGAATATTCCAGTTTAAAACTGGTTTTGACCGGTTTCTGCCTCCTACCGAACCTCCAAACCGGTTTGAACCGGTTTTGAAAATCGAAAATTTTGACCCGATTTTTGAAAAAAACCTAAGGCTATAGCCTTTCCGTTTTTTCGATTTTCGGGGGTCAAAAAATCGAAGAAAAATCCGGTTTTGGGTGGGTTTTTGCCGGAATATTCCAGTTTCAAACTGGTTTTGACCGGTTTCTGCCTCCTACCGAACCTCCAAACCGGTTCAAACCGGTTTTGAAAATCGAAAATTTTGACCCGATTTTTGAAAAAACCCTAAGGCTATAGCCTTTCCGTTTTTTCGATTTTCGGGGGTCAAAAAATCGAATAAAAATCCGGTATTGGGTGGGTTTTTGCCGGAATATTCCAGTTTCAAACTGGTTTTGACCGGTTTCTGCCTCCTACCGAACCTCCAAACCGGTTTAAACCGGTTTTGAAAATCGAAAATTTTGACCCGATTTTTGAAAAAACCCTAAGGCTATAGCCTTTCCGTTTTTACGATTTTCGGGGATCAAAAAATCGAAGAAAAATCCGGTATTGGGTGGGTTTTTGCCGGAATATTCCAGTTTCAAACTGGTTTTGACCGGTTTCTGCCTCCTACCGAACCTCCAAACCGGTTCAAACCGGTTTTGAAAATCGAAAATTTTGACCCGATTTTTGAAAAAACCCTAAGGCTATAGCCTTTCCGTTTTTTCGATTTTCGGGGGTCAAAAAATCGAAGAAAAATCCGGTTTTGGGTGGGTTTTTGCCGGAATATTCCAGTTTCAAACTGGTTTTGACCGGTTTCTGCCTCCTACCGAACCTCCAAACCGGTTTGAACCGGTTTTGAAAATCGAAAATTTTGACCCGATTTTTGAAAAAACCCTAAGGCTATAGCCTTTCCGTTTTTTCGATTTTCGGGGGTCAAAAAATCGAAGAAAAATCCGATATTGGGTGGGTTTTTGCCGGAATATTCCAGTTTCAAACTGGTTTTGACCGGTTTCTGCCTCCTACCGAACCTCCAAACCGGTTCAAACCGGTTTTGAAAATCGAAAATTTTGACCCGATTTTTGAAAAAACCCTAAGGCTATAGCCTTTCCGTTTTTTCGATTTTCGGGGGTCAAAAAATCGAAGAAAAATCCGGTTTTGGGTGGGTTTTTGCCGGAATATTCCAGTTTCAAACTGGTTTTGACCGGTTTCTGCCTCCTACCGAACCTCCAAACCGGTTTGAACCGGTTTTGAATATCGAAAATTTTGACCCGATTTTTGAAAAAACCCTAAGGCTATAGCCTTTCCGTTTTTACGATTTTCGGGGGTCAAAAAATCGAAGAAAAATCCGGTATTGGGTGGGTTTTTGCCGGAATATTCCAGTTTCAAACTGGCTTTGACCGGTTTCTGCCTCCTACCGAACCTCCAAACCGGTTTAAACCGGTTTTGAAAATCGAAAATTTTGACCCGATTTTTGAAAAAACCCCAAGGCTATAGCCTTTCCGTTTTTTCGATTTTCGGGGGTCAAAAAATCGAAGAAAAATCCGGTTTTGGGTGGGTTTTTGCCGGAATATTCCAGTTTCAAACTGGTTTTGACCGGTTTCTGCCTCCTACCGAACCTCCAAACCGGTTTAAACCGGTTTTGAAAATCGAAAATTTTGACCCGATTTTTGAAAAAACCCTAAGGATATAGCCTTTCCGTTTTTTCGATTTTCGGGGGTCAAAAAATCGAAGAAAAATCCGGTTTTGGGTGGGTTTTTGCCGGAATATTCCAGTTTCAAACTGGTTTTGACCGGTTTCTGCCTCCTACCGAACCTCCAAACCGGTTCAAACCGGTTTTGAAAATCGAAAATTTTGACCCGATTTTTGAAAAAACCCTAAGGCTATAGCCTTTCCGTTTTTACGATTTTCGGGGGTCAAAAAATCGAATAAAAATCCGGTTTTGGGTGGGTTTTTGGCGGAATATTCCAGTTTAAAACTGGTTTTGACCGGTTTCTGCCTCCTACCGAACCTCCAAACCGGTTTGAACCGGTTTTGAAAATCGAAAATTTTGACCCGATTTTTGAAAAAAACCTAAGGCTATAGCCTTTCCGTTTTTTCGATTTTCGGGGGTCAAAAAATCGAAGAAAAATCCGGTTTTGGGTGGGTTTTTGCCGGAATATTCCAGTTTCAAACTGGTTTTGACCGGTTTCTGCCTCCTACCGAACCTCCAAACCGGTTCAAACCGGTTTTGAAAATCGAAAATTTTGACCCGATTTTTGAAAAAACCCTAAGGCTATAGCCTTTCCGTTTTTTCGATTTTCGGGGGTCAAAAAATCGAATAAAAATCCGGTATTGGGTGGGTTTTTGCCGGAATATTCCAGTTTCAAACTGGTTTTGACCGGTTTCTGCCTCCTACCGAACCTCCAAACCGGTTCAAACCGGTTTTGAAAATCGAAAATTATGACCCGATTTTTGAAAAAACCCTAAGGCTATAGCCTTTCCGTTTTTTCGATTTTCGGGGGTCAAAAAATCGAAGAAAAATCCGGTTTTGGGTGGGTTTTTGCCGGAATATTCCAGTTTCAAACTGGTTTTGACCGGTTTCTGCCTCCTACCGAACCTCCAAACCGGTTTAAACCGGTTTTGAAAATCGAAAATTTTGACCCGATTTTTGAAAAAACCCTAAGGCTACAGCCTTTCCGTTTTTACGATTTTCGGGGGTCAAAAAATCGAATAAAAATCCGGTTTTGGGTGGGTTTTTGCCGGAATATTCCAGTTTCAAACTGGTTTTGACCGGTTTCTGCCTCCTACCGAACCTCCAAACCGGTTCAAACCGGTTTTGAAAATCGAAAATTTTGACCCGATTTTTGAAAAAACCCTAAGGCTATAGCCTTTCCGTTTTTTCGATTTTCGGGGGTCAAAAAATCGAAGAAAAATCCGGTTTTGGGTGGGTTTTTGCCGGAATATTCCAGTTTCAAACTGGTTTTGACCGGTTTCTGCCTCCTACCGAACCTCCAAACCGGTTCAAACCGGTTTTGAAAATCGAAAATTATGACCCGATTTTTGAAAAAACCCTAAGGCTATAGCCTTTCCGTTTTTACGATTTTCGGGGGTCAAAAAATCGAATAAAAATCCGGTATTGGGTGGGTTTTTGCCGGAATATTCCAGTTTCAAACTGGTTTTGACCGGTTTCTGCCTCCTACCGAACCTCCAAACCGGTTCAAACCGGTTTTGAAAATCGAAAATTATGACCCGATTTTTGAAAAAACCCTAAGGCTATAGCCTTTCCGTTTTTTCGATTTTCGGGGGTCAAAAAATCGAAGAAAAATCCGGTTTTGGGTGGGTTTTTGCCGGAATATTCCAGTTTCAAACTGGTTTTGACCGGTTTCTGCCTCCTACCGAACCTCAATCGAAAATTTTGACCCGATTTTTGAAAAAACCCTAAGGCTACAGCCTTTCCGTTTTTACGATTTTCGGGGGTCAAAAAATCGAATAAAAATCCGGTTTTGGGTGGGTTTTTGCCGGAATATTCCAGTTTCAAACTGGTTTTGACCGGTTTCTGCCTCCTACCGAACCTCCAAACCGGTTCAAACCGGTTTTGAAAATCGAAAATTTTGACCCGATTTTTGAAAAAACCCTAAGGCTATAGCCTTTCCGTTTTTTCGATTTTCGGGGGTCAAAAAATCGAAGAAAAATCCGGTTTTGGGTGGGTTTTTGCCGGAATATTCCAGTTTCAAACTGGCTTTGACCGGTTTCTGCCTCCTACCGAACCTCCAAACCGGTTCAAACCGGTTTTGAAAATCGAAAATTTTGACCCGATTTTTGAAAAAACCCTAAGGCTATAGCCTTTCCGTTTTTTCGATTTTCGGGGGTCAAAAAATCGAATAAAAATCCGGTTTTGGGTGGGTTTTTGCCGGAATATTCCAGTTTCAAACTGGTTTTGACCGGTTTCTGCCTCCTACCGAACCTCCAAACCGGTTCAAACCGGTTTTGAAAATCGAAAATTTTGACCCGATTTTTGAAAAAACCCTAAGGCTATAGCCTTTCCGTTTTTACGATTTTCGGGGATCAAAAATTCGAAGAAAAATCCGGTTTTGGGTGGGTTTTTGCCGGAATATTCCAGTTTCAAACTGGTTTTGACCGGTTTCTGCCTCCTACCGAACCTCCAAACCGGTTTGAACCGGTTTTGAAAATCGAAAAATTTGACCCGATTTTTGAAAAAACCCTAAGGCTATAGCCTGTCCGTTTTTACGATTTTCGGGGGTCAAAAAATCGAAGAAAAATCCGGTATTGGGTGGGTTTTTGCCGGAATATTCCAGTTTCAAACTGGTTTTGACCGGTTTCTGCCTCCTACCGAACCTCCAAACCGGTTCAAACCGGTTTTGAAAATCGAAAATTTTGACCCGATTTTTGAAAAAACCCTAAGGCTATAGCCTTTCCGTTTTTTCGATTTTCGGGGGTCAAAAAATCGAAGAAAAATCCGGTTTTGGGTGGGTTTTTGCCGGAATATTCCAGTTTCAAACTGGTTTTGACCGGTTTCTGCCTCCTACCGAACCTCCAAACCGGTTTGAACCGGTTTTGAAAATCGAAAATTTTGACCCGATTTTTGAAAAAACCCTAAGGCTATAGCCTTTCCGTTTTTACGATTTTCGGGGGTCAAAAAATCGAATAAAAATCCGGTTTTGGGTGGGTTTTTGCCGGAATATTCCAGTTTAAAACTGGTTTTGACCGGTTTCTGCCTCCTACCGAACCTCCAAACCGGTTTGAACCGGTTTTGAAAATCGAAAATTTTGACCCGATTTTTGAAAAAACCCTAAGGCTATAGCCTTTCCGTTTTTTCGATTTTCGGGGGTCAAAAAATCGAAGAAAAATCCGGTTTTGGGTGGGTTTTTGCCGGAATATTCCAGTTTCAAACTGGTTTTGACCGGTTTCTGCCTCCTACCGAACCTCCAAACCGGTTCAAACCGGTTTTGAAAATCGAAAATTTTGACCCGATTTTTGAAAAAACCCTAAGGCTATAGCCTTTCCGTTTTTTCGATTTTCGGGGGTCAAAAAATCGAATAAAAATCCGGTATTGGGTGGGTTTTTGCCGGAATATTCCAGTTTCAAACTGGTTTTGACCGGTTTCTGCCTCCTACCGAACCTCCAAACCGGTTCAAACCGGTTTTGAAAATCGAAAATTATGACCCGATTTTTGAAAAAACCCTAAGGCTATAGCCTTTCCGTTTTTTCGATTTTCGGGGGTCAAAAAATCGAAGAAAAATCCGGTATTGGGTGGGTTTTTGCCGGAATATTCCAGTTTCAAACTGGTTTTGACCGGTTTCTGCCTCCTACCGAACCTCCAAACCGGTTTAAACCGGTTTTGAAAATCGAAAATTTTGACCCGATTTTTGAAAAAACCCTAAGGCTACAGCCTTTCCGTTTTTACGATTTTCGGGGGTCAAAAAATCGAATAAAAATCCGGTTTTGGGTGGGTTTTTGCCGGAATATTCCAGTTTAAAACTGGTTTTGACCGGTTTCTGCCTCCTACCGAACCTCCAAACCGGTTTAAACCGGTTTTGAAAATCGAAAATTTTGAACCGATTTTTGAAAAAACCCTAAGGCTATAGCCTTTCCGTTTTTTCGATTTTCGGGGGTCAAAAAATCGAATAAAAATCCGGTTTTGGGTGGGTTTTTGCCGGAATATTCCAGTTTCAAACTGGTTTTGACCGGTTTCTGCCTCCTACCGAACCTCCAAACCGGTTCAAACCGGTTTTGAAAATCGAAAATTATGACCCGATTTTTGAAAAAACCCTAAGGCTATAGCCTTTCCGTTTTTTCGATTTTCGGGGGTCAAAAAATCGAAGAAAAATCCGGTTTTGGGTGGGTTTTTGCCGGAATATTCCAGTTTCAAACTGGTTTTGACCGGTTTCTGCCTCCTACCGAACCTCCAAACCGGTTTAAACCGGTTTTGAAAATCGAAAATTTTGACCCGATTTTTGAAAAAACCCTAAGGCTACAGCCTTTCCGTTTTTACGATTTTCGGGGGTCAAAAAATCGAATAAAAATCCGGTTTTGGGTGGGTTTTTGCCGGAATATTCCAGTTTCAAACTGGTTTTGACCGGTTTCTGCCTCCTACCGAACCTCCAAACCGGTTTAAACCGGTTTTGAAAATCGAAAATTTTGACCCGATTTTTGAAAAAACCCTAAGGCTATAGCCTTTCCGTTTTTTCGATTTTCGGGGGTCAAAAAATCGAATAAAAATCCGGTTTTGGGTGGGTTTTTGCCGGAATATTCCAGTTTCAAACTGGTTTTGACCGGTTTCTGCCTCCTACCGAACCTCCAAACCGGTTTAAACCGGTTTTGAAAATCGAAAATTTTGACCCGATTTTTGAAAAAACCCTAAGGCTATAGCCTTTCCGTTTTTTCGATTTTCGGGGGTCAAAAAATCGAAGAAAAATCCGATATTGGGTGGGTTTTTGCCGGAATATTCCAGTTTCAAACTGGTTTTGACCGGTTTCTGCCTCCTACCGAACCTCCAAACCGGTTCAAACCGGTTTTGAAAATCGAAAATTTTGACCCGATTTTTGAAAAAACCCTAAGGCTATAGCCTTTCCGTTTTTTCGATTTTCGGGGGTCAAAAAATCGAAGAAAAATCCGGTTTTGGGTGGGTTTTTGCCGGAATATTCCAGTTTCAAACTGGTTTTGACCGGTTTCTGCCTCCTACCGAACCTCCAAACCGGTTTGAACCGGTTTTGAATATCGAAAATTTTGACCCGATTTTTGAAAAAACCCTAAGGCTATAGCCTTTCCGTTTTTACGATTTTCGGGGGTCAAAAAATCGAAGAAAAATCCGGTATTGGGTGGGTTTTTGCCGGAATATTCCAGTTTCAAACTGGCTTTGACCGGTTTCTGCCTCCTACCGAACCTCCAAACCGGTTTAAACCGGTTTTGAAAATCGAAAATTTTGACCCGATTTTTGAAAAAACCCCAAGGCGATAGCCTTTCCGTTTTTTCGATTTTCAGGGGTCAAAAAATCGAAGAAAAATCCGGTTTTGGGTGGGTTTTTGCCGGAATATTCCAGTTTCAAACTGGTTTTTGACCGGTTTCTGCCTCCTACCGAACCTCCAAACCGGTTTGAACCGGTTTTGAATATCGAAAAATTTGACCCGATTTTTGAAAAAACCCTAAGGCTATAGCCTTTCCGTTTTTACGATTTTCGGGGATCAAAAATTCGAAGACAAATCCGGTTTTGGGTGGGTTTTTGCCGGAATATTCCAGTTTCAAACTGGTTTTGACCGGTTTCTGCCTCCTACCGAACCTCCAAACCGGTTCAAACCGGTTTTGAAAATCGAAAATTTTGACCCGATTTTTGAAAAAACCCTATGGCTATAGCCTTTCCGTTTTTACGATTTTCGGGGGTCAAAAAATCGAATAAAAATCCGGTTTTGGGTGGGTTTTTGCCGGAATATTCCAGTTTCAAACTGGTTTTGACCGGTTTCTGCCTCCTACCGAACCTCCAAACCGGTTCAAACCGGTTTTGAAAATCGAAAATTTTGACCCGATTTTTGAAAAAACCCTAAGGCTATAGCCTTTCCGTTTTTACGATTTTCGGGGATCAAAAAATCGAAGAAAAATCCGGTTTTGGGTGGGTTTTTGCCGGAATATTCCAGTTTCAAACTGGTTTTGACCGGTTTCTGCCTCCTACCGAACCTCCAAACCGGTTTGAACCGGTTTTGAATATCGAAAAATTTGACCCGATTTTTGAAAAAACCCTAAGGCTATAGCCTGTCCGTTTTTACGATTTTCGGGGGTCAAAAAATCGAAGAAAAATCCGGTATTGGGTGGGTTTTTGCCGGAATATTCCAGTTTCAAACTGGTTTTGACCGGTTTCTGCCTCCTACCGAACCTCCAAACCGGTTTGAACCGGTTTTGAAAATCGAAAAATTTGACCCGATTTTTGAAAAAACCCTAAGGCTATAGCCTGTCCGTTTTTACGATTTTCGGGGGTCAAAAAATCGAAGAAAAATCCGGTATTGGGTGGGTTTTTGCCGGAATATTCCAGTTTCAAACTGGTTTTGACCGGTTTCTGCCTCCTACCGAACCTCCAAACCGGTTTGAACCGGTTTTGAAAATCGAAAATTTTGACCCGATTTTTGAAAAAACCCTAAGGCTATAGCCTTTCCGTTTTTTCGATTTTCGGGGGTCAAAAAATCGAATAAAAATCCGGTTTTGGGTGGGTTTTTGCCGGAATATTCCAGTTTCAAACTGGTTTTGACCGGTTTCTGCCTCCTACCGAACCTCCAAACCGGTTTAAACCGGTTTTGAAAATCGAAAATTTTGACCCGATTTTTGAAAAAACCCTAAGGCTATAGCCTTTCCGTTTTTTCGATTTTCGGGGGTCAAAAAATCGAAGAAAAATCCGGTTTTGGGTGGGTTTTTGCCGGAATATTCCAGTTTCAAACTGGTTTTGACCGGTTTCTGCCTCCTACCGAACCTCCAAACCGGTTTGAACCGGTTTTGAAAATCGAAAATTTTGACCCGATTTTTGAAAAAACCCTAAGGCTATAGCCTTTCCGTTTTTACGATTTTCGGGGGTCAAAAAATCGAATAAAAATCCGGTTTTGGGTGGGTTTTTGCCGGAATATTCCAGTTTCAAACTGGTTTTGACCGGTTTCTGCCTCCTACCGAACCTCCAAACCGGTTCAAACCGGTTTTGAAAATCGAAAATTTTGACCCGATTTTTGAAAAAACCCTAAGGCTATAGCCTTTCCGTTTTTTCGATTTTCGGGGGTCAAAAAATCGAAGAAAAATCCGGTTTTGGGTGGGTTTTTGCCGGAATATTCCAGTTTAAAACTGGTTTTGACCGGTTTCTGCCTCCTACCGAACCTCCAAACCGGTTTGAACCGGTTTTGAAAATCGAAAATTTTGACCCGATTTTTGAAAAAACCCTAAGGCTATAGCCTTTCCGTTTTTTCGATTTTCGGGGGTCAAAAAATCGAAGAAAAATCCGGTTTTGGGTGGGTTTTTGCCGGAATATTCCAGTTTCAAACTGGTTTTGACCGGTTTCTGCCTCCTACCGAACCTCCAAACCGGTTTGAACCGGTTTTGAAAATCGAAAATTTTGACCCGATTTTTGAAAAAACCCCAAGGCTATAGCCTTTCCGTTTTTTCGATTTTCGGGGGTCAAAAAATCGAATAAAAATCCGGTTTTGGGTGGGTTTTTGGGTGGGTTTTGGGTGAAAATCGAAAATTTTGACCCGATTTTTGAAAAAACCCTAAGGCTATAGCCTTTCCGTTTTTACGATTTTCGGGGATCAAAAATTCGAAGAAAAATCCGGTTTTGGGTGGGTTTTTGCCGGAATATTCCAGTTTCAAACTGGTTTTGACCGGTTTCTGCCTCCTACCGAACCTCCAAACCGGTTCAAACCGGTTTTGAAAATCGAAAATTATGACCCGATTTTTGAAAAAACCCTAAGGCTATAGCCTTTCCGTTTTTTCGATTTTCGGGGGTCAAAAAATCGAAGAAAAATCCGGTTTTGGGTGGGTTTTTGCCGGAATATTCCAGTTTCAAACTGGTTTTGACCGGTTTCTGCCTCCTACCGAACCTCCAAACCGGTTCAAACCGGTTTTGAAAATCGAAAATTTTGACCCGATTTTTGAAAAAACCCTAAGGCTATAGCCTTTCCGTTTTTTCGATTTTCGGGGGTCAAAAAATCGAAGAAAAATCCGGTTTTGGGTGGGTTTTTGCCGGAATATTCCAGTTTCAAACTGGTTTTGACCGGTTTCTGCCTCCTACCGAACCTCCAAACCGGTTCAAACCGGTTTTGAAAATCGAAAATTTTGACCCGATTTTTGAAAAAACCCTAAGGCTATAGCCTTTCCGTTTTTTCGATTTTCGGGGGTCAAAAAATCGAAGAAAAATCCGGTTTTGGGTGGGTTTTTGCCGGAATATTCCAGTTTCAAACTGGTTTTGACCGGTTTCTGCCTCCTACCGAACCTCCAAACCGGTTCAAACCGGTTTTGAAAATCGAAAATTTTGACCCGATTTTTGAAAAAACCCTAAGGCTATAGCCTTTCCGTTTTTTCGATTTTCGGGGGTCAAAAAATCGAAGAAAAATCCGGTTTTGGGTGGGTTTTTGCCGGAATATTCCAGTTTCAAACTGGTTTTGACCGGTTTCTGCCTCCTACCGAACCTCCAAACCGGTTCAAACCGGTTTTGAAAATCGAAAATTTTGACCCGATTTTTGAAAAAACCCTAAGGCTATAGCCTTTCCGTTTTTTCGATTTTCGGGGGTCAAAAAATCGAAGAAAAATCCGGTTTTGGGTGGGTTTTTGCCGGAATATTCCAGTTTCAAACTGGTTTTGACCGGTTTCTGCCTCCTACCGAACCTCCAAACCGGTTCAAACCGGTTTTGAAAATCGAAAATTTTGACCCGATTTTTGAAAAAACCCTAAGGCTATAGCCTTTCCGTTTTTACGATTTTCGGGGATCAAAAATTCGAAGAAAAATCCGGTTTTGGGTGGGTTTTTGCTGGAATATTCCAGTTTCAAACTGGTTTTGACCGGTTTCTGCCTCCTACCGAACCTCCAAACCGGTTCAAACCGGTTTTGAAAATCGAAAATTTTGACCCGATTTTTGAAAAAACCCTAAGGCTATAGCCTTTCCGTTTTTTCGATTTTCGGGGGTCAAAAAATCGAATAAAAATCCGGTTTTGGGTGGGTTTTTGCCGGAATATTTCAGTTTCAAACTGGTTTTGACCGGTTTCTGCCTCCTACCGAACCTCCAAACCGGTTTAAACCGGTTTTGAAAATCGAAAATTTTGACCCGATTTTTGAAAAAACCCTAAGGCTACAGCCTTTCCGTTTTTTCGATTTTCGGGGGTCAAAAAATCGAAGAAAAATCCGGTTTTGGGTGGGTTTTTGCCGGAATATTCCAGTTTCAAACTGGTTTTGACCGGTTTCTGCCTCCTACCGAACCTCCAAACCGGTTTAAACCGGTTTTGAAAATCGAAAATTTTGACCCGATTTTTGAAAAAACCCTAAGGCTATAGCCTTTCCGTTTTTTCGATTTTCGGGGGTCAAAAAATCGAATAAAAATCCGGTATTGGGTGGGTTTTTGCCGGAATATTCCAGTTTCAAACTGGTTTTGACCGGTTTCTGCCTCCTACCGAACCTCCAAACCGGTTCAAACCGGTTTTGAAAATCGAAAATTTTGACCCGATTTTTGAAAAAACCCCAAGGCTATAGCCTTTCCGTTTTTTCGATTTTCGGGGGTCAAAAAATCGAAGAAAAATCCGGTTTTCGGTGGGTTTTTGCCGGAATATTCCAGTTTCAAACTGGTTTTGACCGGTTTCTGCCTCCTACCGAACCTCCAAACCGGTTCAAACCGGTTTTGAAAATCGAAAATTTTGACCCGATTTTTGAAAAAACCCTAAGGCTATAGCCTTTCCGTTTTTACGATTTTCGGGGGTCAAAAAATCGAAGAAAAATCCGGTTTTGGGTGGGTTTTTGCCGGAATATTCCAGTTTCAAACTGGTTTTGACCGGTTTCTGCCTCCTACCGAACCTCCAAACCGGTTCAAACCGGTTTTGAAAATCGAAAATTTTGACCCGATTTTTGAAAAAACCCTAAGGCTACAGCCTTTCCGTTTTTACGATTTTCGGGGGTCAAAAAATCGAAGAAAAATCCGGTTTTGGGTGGGTTTTTGCCGGAATATTCCAGTTTCAAACTGGTTTTGACCGGTTTCTGCCTCCTACCGAACCTCCAAACCGGTTTAAACCGGTTTTGAAAATCGAAAATTTTGACCCGATTTTTGAAAAAAACCTAAGGCTATAGCCTGTCCGTTTTTTCGATTTTCGGGGGTCAAAAAATCGAATAAAAATCCGGTTTTGGGTGGGTTTTTGCCGGAATATTCCAGTTTCAAACTGGTTTTGACCGGTTTCTGCCTCCTACCGAACCTCCAAACCGGTTTAAACCGGTTTTCAAAATCGATAATCTTGACCCGATTTTTGAAAAAACCCTAAGGCTATAGCCTTTCCGTTTTTTCGATTTTCGGGGGTCAAAAAATCGAAGAAAAATCCGGTTTTGGGTGGGTTTTTGCCGGAATATTCCAGTTTCAAACTGGTTTTGACCGGTTTCTGCCTCCTACCGAACCTCCAAACCGGTTCAAACCGGTTTTGAAAATCGAAAATTTTGACCCGATTTTTGAAAAAACCCTAAGGCTATAGCCCTTCCGTTTTTTCGATTTTCGGGGGTCAAAAAATCGAATAAAAATCCGGTTTTGGGTGGGTTTTTGCCGGAATATTCCAGTTTCAAACTGGTTTTGACCGGTTTCTGCCTCCTACCGAACCTCCAAACCGGTTCAAACCGGTTTTGAAAATCGAAAATTTTGACCCGATTTTTGAAAAAACCCGAAGGCTATAGCCTTTCCGTTTTTACGATTTTCGGGGATCAAAAATTCGAAGAAAAATCCGGTTTTGGGTGGGTTTTTGCTGGAATATTCCAGTTTCAAACTGGTTTTGACCGGTTTCTGCCTCCTACCGAACCTCCAAACCGGTTCAAACCGGTTTTGAAAATCGAAAATTTTGACCCGATTTTTGAAGAAACCCTAAGGCTATAGCCTTTCCGTTTTTTCGATTTTCGGGGGTCAAAAAATCGAATAAAAATCCGGTTTTGGGTGGGTTTTTGCCGGAATATTCCAGTTTCAAACTGGTTTTGACCGGTTTCTGCCTCCTACCGAACCTCCAAACCGGTTCAAACCGGTTTTGAAAATCGAAAATTTTGACCCGATTTTTGAAAAAACCCTAAGGCTATAGCCTGTCCGTTTTTTCGATTTTCGGGGGTCAAAAAATCGAATAAAAATCCGGTATTGGGTGGGTTTTTTAGCGGAATATTCCAGTTTCAAACTGGTTTTGACCGGTTTCTGCCTCCTACCGAACCTCCAAACCGGTTTAAACCGGTTTTGAAAATCGAAAATTTTGACCCGATTTTTGAAAAAACCCTAAGGCTATAGCCTTTCCGTTTTTACGATTTTCGGGGGTCAAAAAATCGAAGAAAAATCCGGTTTTGGGTGGGTTTTTGCCGGAATATTCCAGTTTCAAACTGGTTTTTGACCGGTTTCTGCCTCCTACCGAACCTCCAAACCGGTTTGAACCGGTTTTGAATATCGAAAAATTTGACCCGATTTTTGAAAAAACCCTAAGGCTATAGCCTTTCCGTTTTTTCGATTTTCGGGGGTCAAAAAATCGAAGAAAAATCCGGTATTGGGTGGTTTTTTGCCGGAATATTCCAGTTTCAAACTGGTTTTGACCGGTTTCTGCCTCCTACCGAACCTCCAACCGGTTCAAACCGGTTTTGAAAATCGAAGAAAAATCCGGTTTTCGTTGGGTGTTTGCCGGAATATTCCAGTTTCAAACTGGTTTTGACCGGTTTCTGCCTCCGACCGAACATCTAAACCGGTTTTGAAAATCTGAAATTTTGATCCAAAAAAAATCCGGTTTTGGGTGGTTTTTTGGAGAAGAAACTATTCTGCAACCTAACATACTATTCTAGGCATGACAAAAGTGTTCAAAAACCACTCAAAAATTGATTTGCACCAGCATGTTGTTTTTTCTCTCGAGGGCCCTTTGAGGAGCTACGGTATATCAGTTTGGTTTCGATACGTTTGATCGGTTTGACAAGTTTCGTAATAAAGTTATCGTATTTTTTGATGAAGTTGAGCTAAAATACTTGAAATTTAGTAGATGGGATGTTAAAAAACATCAAATCAAATCAATAAATATGAACAGTTTCAACCTCTTACATCACCATGTCCCTGTTACGTCATTGTCACCTTTATTCTGATGCGATGGATTAAACATTTTCGAGAAACAGCTTCAGGTCAAATAAAAGAGCGTGCTGGTTTGTTTTGCTAAATTATTTGTTGCAATTGTTGCGTTTACTTATTTGCTAACCACGTAAAAATAAATAATGGTAACCAAATGTTAATCGTAAGATTTAGTGACTGGAAAAGCAGTTGTGCCGCAATTTACAGTCAGAAAGATTTTGTTTTCTATAAGAAATGTTAATCTACTTTTTTGTGGCAATTTTTGTAATAATAAAAATGTTTTAATTATCAGGTATTAACTAAATATTTGATTAGGAATTAACTAATTGCTATGCCCTGATTTTTTTGTTTATCTTAATTTTAAATTACAAGATTGTAATTTGAGCAACAAAATCAGAGCCAGTTTATTTGTGTCGAACATAACTATGTAGTAAAAGAACATAACTTACTTACTACGTAGTTATGTTCTACAAGAATAGAATTGTCTTTTATCTGTGCATTCTTACGTTGAGTTTGTTTTACAATTGTAATCCTTCTTTTAAATTTTCCATGCAGCGTTCTGCACTTAATATCTTATATCTGTTAACAATAAGTTGAAAAAAATCATGCCTCGGGGAAGAAGAAGCTCTCCATCTCCAGTGCGGCGTTCGGCCCCTGCACCGACCCGACAACCTGCCCCAAGACCTCCAACACAGATGGCTGCCCCGCAGAGTCAGGGCCCGGGGCTAATGGGCCAAATGGCTGCCACTGCTGGTGGAGTGGCTGTGGGTAGCGTAATCGGACATGGAGTATCTAGCGCTCTGTTTGGTGGTGGAGGAGGCAGTGGAAATAATCAAAGTCCAGATGTAACGTACCAGGAACCGCCACCCCAACAACAATACCAAGGGCAACAGCAGCAACAACAACCTCAAGTCTGCAGCTGGGAGCTTCAGCAATTCCTTAACTGCGCTCAGAGTAACAATGATATTTCTATGTGTGAGGGGTTCAATGATGCTTTAAAACAATGCAAACGAAACTACAACATTGCATAACCGGGGTGGCGTTGTGTATAGCTTATTAGCGTTTTGTCTAATCTTAAACTGGAGTAAAAACGTTTGATTAAATTCTCAATAGTTTGCTGTGTATTTTCCATCAGTTTTCATCAAAAGTGTGCATTAATTTAATGGTTTAAAAAATAAAACATAGAAATAAATGTTTGTCAATAAACAGGCTTATTTTTAAATAGCATCACTAAAACGCAAAGTATTTTGGGCTTAACACATCCAGTATAATGTGCAAGATTTATCATAGTTCTAAAATAGTTAGGTTATTGAAAGATCATTGATTTTCGTTTAGATCTCCTTTGCACGATGAATTTAAGTGCGGTCCTTGTACAGATGTACAGAGGCTGTGTGTATGCCTAGACACAAAAAACCTAAAAGATTGTAAGTGGTTACCCCAAAACTGTTGACATTTGTATTTTAAAACCTTCCATGTTACACTTTCCTCAAATAACCAGTAGCTTAAAAAATTATCAGTGGGGCCCAGGTTTTAAAAATCCTGGAGATCAATATATGTGGCAAATGTTCATCTGACTATCAACAAAACTCTCAGAATCTTTGATACAAAGGTTTAATATGTAATCACAATAAAAACGGGGCAGCATTGCAAAGTGAAATTAATCGAGGATTTTTCA
This sequence comes from Phallusia mammillata, assembly GCF_965637545.1. NCBI lineage: Eukaryota > Metazoa > Chordata > Ascidiacea > Phlebobranchia > Ascidiidae > Phallusia > Phallusia mammillata. The sequence continues at coordinate 23,817,008 of NC_137258.1, read as the reverse complement.
ATCAATGTTCTCATGGTAAGACACTAATAAAATTGAATGAGGCATGATTTCCGCCACTGCAGCTAGAAAATACGATGACAGAAATGGAATGATTGTCAAATGACAGCGAAAAAAATTTCCCACTACTGATGTCACTAATGTTAGAAACCCCATAAGTATGTTTGTACTGAAAGCTGTGGTCCCCAATAATGACAAGATATTGTTAAAAATTTTTATCTATTTTTTTTCAAGTATGAAGCAGTTGTAAGAAAGTAAGGTTAAATATATCTTTTAGTCTTGAGACTAAATCAAAATGCTCTTTATTCATACTGGGTAAGGAGTTGCATGTACATGGGTATAATCATGCGCTATTTTTTTTGAAAGGTTTATATTGGCCCTCAACTGAGTATGTTTTGCATGTCATGTTGCACCAATTTTGCAAAGACACTTTAAATGTCAAAGACAAGCTACAACGAAGTTGCAAAAAAAAACTAAGAGCACAAAAAACAGGAAAGAACATTTATAAAGCACAAAGTGAATGAGATCAATTAAGGATTACTTTGATCTAAATGGTGTCCATAATTACTGCAATAGGGTGAAACTAGCGTTGACAATAAAACCTTTTTATCAGTTTGCTAAAGCGTTGAGTTGAGCCATTAAAGACTCCGCGCTGGTGTCAGGGTTGCGATTACGATTTCGACCAGCTTTGCTTCTGCCAGTTGCATCTTCCATCGAAGCGTAAACTTGACGGTTTGAGTTGTTCGTTTTGTTTGATTTCAGCTGTGGCGAGGCCGAAAAGTCGTCAGCGGTGACTTCGTCCAATGATATTGCGGTACTTATTGACATCGGACTGACAAGTTGCTTGCGAGATCTCGATCGCTCCAACGCCCTGTTGTTGCCGGCTTGCAATAGAAACAACAAAATAGGGTCTTAAAACTTAGAAGTCAGGTAATTAACACACCACACTTACCAGGTAAGCATTAAAGTTTCAGAAAACAATGTAAATTAGGTTGCATTGAGTGAGAGTTATGAATTAGTTACGATGCAATGCAAGAAATTTCTCAGTTTATTGTCGCAGACGTTAAATGGGTGGCAACGCAAGCGCATGGTAACACAAAATAAACAGGAAAATTGTCAGTAGATGCCGAAACGATGAAGTTAGCAGATATGCATGTTTGGTCGTTTTATGAAACCTGGTCCAGTGTTAAATGAATAAGATTGTGCAACACACAACAGCACAAAGCTAAAAGGTTTTTGACATTACATACCCCAAAAAACTATCAGATTTCTAGGAAGAATCAGATGGTTTTTAATAAATTTCTTTGCATAAGAATTTGCCAAAACTTTCAAGGTTTTACAGATTCTTAGCCAGCAAAAACAAGCCAGTTTATGGTATAAATCACTTGACAACTGTTACTGTCATCATGAGATATTAAAATGTACTAATTTGTATTTTCCTTTGCCTAAAAACTACAAACAAATACTTAAAAATTTTCAATAATTTCGTATGTTTTCCCGTTTAAAAAAAATGAGTCTCTTTTAAAAGGGGTTGACAAGTAAGGCTTGATGAGATGTTTAAAATCTATGTTAGTTGCAAAGCTATGTGAGTTGCTTGCTATTGGGGAGCCAATGCAAGTTAACCAGCTTATGTGGCCAAAAGTTATTATGTTTCTCCACTTTTTGAAATCAGGCAATCTAATATAATTGATGGGCCTTAAAGGTTTATCGCAACTGCGCACAATAAAAAACATCCAATTCAATGTCACATTTGTCTAGCAATGGAGAACTACACAATTTTGCATGACAGCAATAGCTTTCTTCTATCAAATAGTCTAATTGTGAAAGGAAACGTTCCTATTTCAAGATTGTAGGAGGCGGTTTTTAAAATGGTTGGGGTAAAATTGGGGACAGTTCTTAGTTACATAGAAGTAAAAGATTGTTTTATATTAAATTGTCAAGTGGAATGTATAGTGAAATAAAGAAACAACTTTTTTTCACAATGAGTTAAGTCAGGGGTGCTTGGACCCCCCTAAACCCCTCTGGGATCTCTAACCTGTGGCAGACAGGTGGTTTATGTGTAGACCTTTGTGGTTTGGTGAAAAATAACAATCAGATGTGGTAAAAACGTCCACAGAATCTTGGCAGTTACTCGACTCACTGCATACACTTTGGAGTACATGGCGGGAATATAACAGGAAAAACAAGAATAAGTAAAAAACGAACAAGAGATTACAGGGCGTAGGGTTGTCTTGTGGGGACGTGAGGGTTCATGGTTTCTTTTCAGGGCAGAGATCAATCATATCATGAAAACTGAGTGGTTAAAAAACAATTGTCGGAAATAAATTGAGACATTTTATGTTGTGTTGAACTTTTGCAATGTTTAATCTCATAGGAATCAATACAACCTTGTGTGGTTTATAGTTTAGTTTTTCTACCCTTGAGTACAAACTGGCCATACTTTTCGGGTTAAACTAATGGTCTGCATAAAGTTTAGATACTTTGCTTCATAGATTTTGTTTTGTTTCATGTCAATTTCAACTAACCAACATCATATTTGGCAAACTGATTGGCATTTTGTAGCGAAACCATATTGGCAATGACCATTCATTAGCAAGACAACCCCACACTGGCAAATATCACCAAATAATTGGACACAACACACACACACAAAAACAAGTTTAGTGCAGAATAGGAAGGTCCGATGCTTTTAACGGACGAAGCTGAAGACCTTCATTTCCATTGGACTCCGTCACCGGGTTATTTAGCTCGGTATCTGGAGTTTTCTTTCGACGGCCATGTTGCGAAGATGTATCTTGCAGTAAAACTGATTCAAGGTTGTTGTCTGGGTTCGTTGGTCGAGTGAGCGCTGAGTTTTGTGTCGACCCGCGCGACCTTGAACGCGTCCGGGTTATGGCCCCTGGTAAATCACCAGTTAACGACCTTCACATTCATGCCATAAAGTGACGTTTTTTATAAAATAATTGCAGGTTACCACAGAGGTTAAAAATGGAATGGTTTTGTAATGAAATACAAGTATTGACAAGATATACAGTGACTCATATGCTTTAGGAGCACTTTTTAAGCAACTTTTATGCTTTAGTTGACTTATAAGTTGATGCTTTATTTACAAAACTGGCATCTAAAACATGCACTTTATTGCACACACAAACATGCTGGAGTAGTTTTTTAACGAAGATCTAAAATTTTGTTCAGTGAAGCTGCCCAAATGTTATGCAGGCAATTCTGGTTAGCTGATATTCAATTAACCCAGCTTTATTATGCAGTTAGCAAGTGCACTTAACATCAGATGAGGGTTAAAGTACACTTTGTCACAAAAACTGGTTTTCCTAATCTAGATATCTACCTAACACAAATAAATGGGTTACAATATTGACAGGTCAAAATGTGTTTAATTAGAGACTTTTGTTGACCAAAGCATAATGTAGACAGGAGTATTAATGTAGGTCCTAATTAATTTTGTTATAGAAAAATATGTAATTATCAGATAATGTTACCATGTTGCTCAAGCAATTAGATTAGGGTCTATGGTGTAGATTAGGTCAAAAATATGGTAGAAAAATTGCCCGAGATTATTAATAACAGTTTGTTGCATCTTCGCCGAACAAAACATCACTAACAGTTTAAGCAGATTGCAAATACAAAGAGCAAACCAGCATACAAGTTGCATAAATATCTTAACATACTTTCATCCAACAATTGCTGTCGTTGATTTAAAACTTTACAAACAGCAACAGGTATTTCAAGCAGAAACATATCGTTCACATAATTGAACAAAAATTAAAAATCTCCTCATTGACAAAATAAAAATAATACATCATTTACGAAAAAGCAATAAAAGATGCAACAAACATGCACAAAATCATTCAAACAATCCATAATCTTAGTTTTAAAGTCTCAAAATTGAAGACTGAAGTTGCAAAGCAGTGCTTTTCAGTTTACAAGACAAATGCTGTAGAACTACCGCTCTTCAAGCCTTAACAATACAGTAAATATAAAGGCAATCACATCCAAAGGGAATAGTAGTAAAAGACAAAATGTAGACATGTCTAGTTATTTGTTTACCCATGTAAGTTTAACAACAAAATAATAGAATTTAGGATTTAAAAGCCCCATGTGATTTACTGCACTTGCTCTTGAAATTTAAGTAATTAACCCAATTTTATGTGTGTCACAACTGTGTTTTGTCTAGTCTTAACCGTTGCTGTAGTCTACATGATGCAGCATACAAACATAACAAGATGATGACAATGAAAGGCAATGACATGCGTCGCCATGCCACCGCCGGTGGTTTATGTGTCGGGTGCCATATGCCAGGTGCAACAGTCGACGCTCACCTTACAATCTGCCGACAGGTTTTTACTTGCGATATATATTATCTAAAGCAGGGGAGAGTTTAAGAATTAGGTTTCTGTAGATGTGCAGATCACAACTATGTCCTTAATGTTAGCATGCTCATCTTTACCACAACACTTGTTACATGCACACACAAAAGATTCCTTAAAAAGAACTTTGCATTGTCAATTGGGAAAATGTAGCAACTGCTAATATGCTAAAGTGCCCTATTTGTTTCTTTTGTTTTAAAGTTATAATTTAAAGTGCTAATTTCAACATATTTTGGTGTAGGATATTCAAAGATAGTGTCCATGTAATACAAAGGTGTCTTTATAATATATTTTTCAATCAACATAAAACCCACATACACAATTTAAAAGTCACACAACTGGTGAAGGTTTGTTACTTAAATTTAAGTGGTCCTATCTTTACCTGACATTTAATTTTATAATCAGAAGTTACAAAGTCATAGTCTGTGGGATAATATCCTTAAATAACAAACGCTAACGCCACAATCGACCCTGATCGGTTGTCGTAACAACAAACTTAAAATCATAAATCACATAAAAATCAAGTTGTCTGAATATGCGAAAACAAATCAAGGCAAAAAATATAACAAAACATAGACAAAGAAAATATTGCACAGAAAAACAAATGACATGCCAAATCATGTAGAATGTAAACAAAAGTGTATGCAGGTATAGAATGGGGTTTTTCAATTGCAGAAAATTGACTATCGTTAAAAAAATAAAAAGTTGTTGACAAAGTGAAGTACAAAAGTAACTGCCAAGGGAAATGATGTTTTTGGAAATAAATTCCTCGGCTGTTTGCCAGTCCAACAAATTGGTTTTAAATGTTAGTCAAATGAACGAACATTGTTTATTGGGAAAGTCCCCTTGTGTGAGTATAGTTGTAACTCAGGTTATGGGTTTGTTAAATTTTGTTACAACAAACAAAAAACTTGGTGGTAAACTGAACTTGCATCGCTCGTCCCAGTGTTAGGGCGTCGGCCGGTTAATTAGCGGGTTAACAAGGTCACAATTACCTAGCGTGGTAAATTTACCAGTTTGCGATCGACTAGCAAATTTGCTGGATTTCGCCTCAGCCTCATGAGCTTGCGATATCGCTCGCATCATTTGCGACGCGTTGGCACGGTCGATACTTCGTGACGCACCAAGTGAAGCCCGGGACAGTGTGTCGTGCTGATGGGCCCGCATTTGGGCCACAGTCTGGCCCGGAGACAGGGTTCTCCTGCCGTCGTCTAGTTCACACCACATGCTTGGGTTAGAACCAGTGGTGGGATTCAGCCGGTTCGCACCGGTTCTATAGAACTGTCTCACGAAATTTTATGAGATCAGTGAACCGGTTAGCATTACTGGTCACTGCCAATGGACTTTTTGTAACAGAACCGGCTAAAGACAAACAATTTGAATCCCACCACTGGCTAGAACCCCCATATTTTTTGTACTGTTAGAAAGCCCCCATGAGTGCCGTTACATTTTTAATTGTTTACCAGTAATGAATGGTGTGATGAGGTCTAGAGAAATTCTACCAATGCACCTGTGAAGATTTGGACAAACACAAAAAAACAGGCGTGCACCAAAATTTCAATTCTTACTTGATTTTTTCACCCAATTGTTACGCTATAGTTTTATTGCAAAACATAAAGGACTTAAAATATTGGTTTGGACAAATCTAAAACAAAAGTAACATGCCATAATCAATGCTGTTATATTCATATACAGCCTGGAATATAACTAAGGAATTCATAGCAATCTAGCACTAAATAAAAAATCATCCAAAAAACTGAGAAAAACAGGATTTCATGCCAACTATTTCTTACCTTTGTCGCCACGCGGAGTCCGTCTTCGACCTTCTTTCTTGAAAGCTTTTCCAGAAGACAACGCTTCAAGCAAACTATCCATTACTCCTTCCTGGTCGCCCTCTGCATAAAACATAAATGAAACCATGAGACATTTTGGTGTTGTAAGGTCAAACACAGCGATAGAAACTAAAATGCTTCAATAACAAAAAATACACTTGACTCGCCATGTTTTGCAGTGTCCTTGATGTTTTATATAACCATTCAACAATGGAAAACTTGATGAAATGACAATGCAAATAAATTTGACCTGACATGATTTAATAACAGTAAAAACAGGGTTTTATCTGTGATATATGTGACTGTGTTTTTTCTGATTTTTATTCTTTTAACAAAAAAATAATATCTTGGTCCCAAGACATCCATGGTTATTGCCTTTTATCTAGAGAAACGCAGGTTCAAGATTTTTGTACCTTTTAGGTCCACAAATGATTACATGCAAAAATAGAAGAAAAACTAAACAAAAAGTGCTGTAACAGATTGGCCATTCTACCAGTGTAAATTAATTTTAATTCCTCATTACTACATTTTGCTGGTTTTCTGTAAAAAAATCCACAAACCTGCGTCCAAATCAAGCCCTGCAAGTTGTTTCTTCTTTTTCCGTTCCTCTTTTTCCCGCTCCGCCTTTTCCTTTGCAAGTTTTGCTTTCCGCTGTTTTTCCTCCATTTCTTTGCGCCTCTGGTTCTCCTTGACAGCATCCTGGTAAAAAAAAACATTGGCATTAGTTAAAACTTTTGTTACGTCACAGTCGGCAATTAGATAAGCCTACACAAAAAATGAAGGTGCACAGATGATGACTCCCTGCAATCATGCAGCTGCAAACGGAACATTTTGTGCCTATTTAATCTGTGTAAAACTGTTTGAAAAGGGGAGGTTCGGACTCCTAACCCCCTGGATATGCCACTGAGCCAGACTATCACTAATGACAAGCAATTGCTAAAATGTTTGACACAACAAGTTTACAACTTTTTCTAACTATTTGAGTCAGGAGACATATTACCAGACACCACACTAATGTGTGTGTGTGGTTAATTCTTGAAAATGTAGTTAATAAAGGGGTTGTTTTCCAGAATTAAAAAAAAGAAACGGTAAAAGTGCTGTAGCTTAACAAATACTACAATTGTTTTACATAGAAATTAGTTTTACTTCATGAATTTAAATTCATTTTGCACTAAATCCATAAGGTCTTGCAACCCACTCATATATGAATCATTTCGTAAAAAGTTTTTGTGAGTAAGTGACTGCCATATGACAAATAAACAAATGCTTAATGCTATAATATTTTCATAGTGTTTTGTTAAACAGCAAATTTAAACTATTTCAATTTCACCCACCAGATAATCTTGTCGAAACGTGTTCATTTGACCAAAGAAATCTTCCATTGGTTTTTTCTTCTTGTCAAAACAGAAGAAATCAGAGATTTTGTCGTAGCAGTTTACCATGTTTTCGTACATCTCCTCAATAAGACCAAATTGGTCCTGAGCTTTTTCAATGAAGACGTGAAAAAAATGTGGTTAAGGATTATTTTTTAACTGTAATTGGAAACTAAAAACACAAACATGTAAATTTGTTTCTCAGGTTCCATGCCACAAAAACATTTTTACTAAGTTGGTTATGTAGAACATATAAAGAGATATATGACCAAATTTCCCTTATCAATGAATTCTGTTCTACAGCCAGGATTTGCTTATTTATTCTTATTGCATACACCCCATTTTGGCCCATTTTTGAGAACCACTGATGTAGTGGTTCCCAACGGGGCAAAAATTTACTTTAATTTTTACATGTGGTTTGTAAATAGACACTTCAGCTCCGGGAATAACCTGTAAAGTTGATAAAAGACCCAGTTTTAAATGATCTTTGTGTGGTTTATTAGGGAGGAATGAAAATGTTTTCAATTGTGAAGGGAGTAATTTGTCGACAAAGGTTGGGAACCACAGCACTAATGTATTTTATAGTTAATGTGTAAGTTTTTTTAATAAAGGATATCGACATCACTTCGGAGAATTTGTCTTTGGGGTCTTTCTTTTTGCCGAACGACTCGATGTCCTTCTCCATAAGTTTCAAGGCACTTTTCATCACTTTAATATTTTTCTGAAGTTGGTCGTCAGTTACTAAAAACAAGATTTCCAGGGGTTACTGTTTACAAAGTAAAAACAGTCTTTCTCTGAGAGATAGGAAGAAATGGTGTAAATAATTCAAACAGGAACAGCCAATTCCATGTAAATTGGCTCATGATCAGTTTATAAGTGTAATACAAAAATATACTGGCTATAATGGATGTATAAATCAAGTATAAATCAGGTATATTGGTTTTGGCTTATAATATAACTTTTGGTGGCCATTGCAGAAACAAATAAAAAAATGTCCCTTTTTCTGTCCTTTATTGCAAGTATTAGAATGATTTTTCAGATTTTATTAAAAGAAAGAGAGCAATGTTTCCCCAAAATATATTTGTATTAAATAAAAAAGGCAAAGGTTTTAATCTGAAAATAAACGTCTTTGTTGTGTTGCCAAACTAATGGAATTATTGCAAGTATATATGTATCATTAGTGTATTGTCCTTTTAAACCAGGGGTCACCAAACTATGGTCAGTGGGCGCCGGATCTGGGCTGCGAGGTCATTTCATCCGACCTGCGGCCACAATTTTTGGTTTGCCAAATTGTATTGATAACTTTGTAACATTCGAAAATCAATCTACTCCTCACGAAAGTTTTCCTGATGCGATATGAAGAATAATACTACCTAGTTTTAAAGGATTACAACGCCCAGGATTGATTTAAAGCCAGTTTGTTACGTTACAGACAAGACTACAAGTGTTAATTGTGTGCAAACAATTGTCTTCTTTTGTTACTTGTGACATAATATACAAGCATTGCTTGTAAGATAAGGCGACATACAGTTTAACAGTCACTTTACCAGATTTTGAATGTGATAGTAGAAAGACCATATTGTGGCAGCCCTAAAATCGCCTCGCGGTCTAAGTTTGGAAAGACGGCTCTAGGGCATGTAAACTATACAGCCTGCGCGAATCATTTTTAAACTTATCTGACAGTGAAAAAGTTTGGTGACCCCTGTTTTAAACAAACAGGTTCGAATTAACTTATGTACCTCTTGTAGCTTTAGGAATATGTTTAAAATCATCGATAAAGCCATAGACTTCATTGTATCGCTTGTCTTTCTGCTCCTCAATCATTGAAGCGAGGAAATGCATCATCGTGAAAGTGTTCTCCGTGTTTTTCGTGTCTTTTAACTGGAAAGTAATTCAAACTTAGTTGAATGTTGAATTTAATTTTGATTGATATTTTGTACTTGTATGTTTTAGGCAGTATGTTTTATCATAGAAATCTACTTTTATGTTTTATCATAGAAATCTACTTTTATGTTTTATCATAGAAATCTGTAAATTTAATATTTGCTAGGAGTTAACTGTGTTTACTTTTGTCATGAAACAGACAATAATCAATCACAAGTGTATGTTTAATTACATGCCCAAACCCTAACTCTAGCTATCATCAGTTATGAAAACATTTTAGTTAATTTTACATTCCAGGTAAACACAACAAAAAGTTTGGCAAATGGGAGTTTAGTTGCTGTATACCCTAATAAAGGCGCCCAAATGAGACAGCAAAATATCAGACGATTTGTTTATATTTGCCAGTTGAGCAAAAAGGAAAGTTTATTCACTGTATAGGCCTATAGCAGTGGTTCCCAATATTTTTTCTTTTAATTTTAGAAAAAACAAAAATGATTTGGCGCACTTCGAACATTTGAATAAAAAATATATTTGAATTTTTTATTTCAGTTTAAAATGGCACAGCAAATTAGCTGACAAAGGCACTAACTATGAGGTCATAAATCCGCTATACAGGTCACTCTCATAGTTAAATAGCCTAGTTGAACATCTCAGAGACGTGGAGCATGTTGGCCTAGTGGTCTAAGCACCTGGTACTACTACTCTACTTGATGGATTTTAATTTCAATATTTTTTGCGGCACACCTAATGACATCTCACTGGTGTGCCGCAGCGCATAGTTTGGGAGCCACTGGCCTATAGAGTCGGGTTGTTAAAGATTAACTTGACACTGGCAATAAATGCCATAGTTTACAATGAACTGCACCATCCAATATGTTTGTTAGACCCACCCTTGTCACATACATGGAAAGGTCAAGCATTACATCATAGAGATCAATGTCCCAATCAATGTTTAGTTTACAGATGCACAAAAATGGCATGAAAAAACTTTGGGCCATGAAATTAGTTTTATTTAACCAGGAAATACAAGTCTTCCTAGGCTTTATTATTTAATTTAAATTAAAATACACAATGTTGTAAAAAAATACCCAAATGTTTGAAGTAGTTTTGTATTTATAATTGTTAATTTTAATAAAATGCACATTTTTCAGATGGATACATACATGTTAAATAAACAAACAAAATGTATACTCAACTTAAATAGAAATATTGTTATTTGTACAGAACTTAATGGTTGTATTATTAGAAATTACAATGTTGGTTTACTATTTTATAACACAGACATTAAGTCGTATTACTTGTAGTTAACCTTACCCTCGTTAAATAACTGATGTCGAAACCGAGAGTTTGAGCGTTTCTCGACCCGGAGTTCATGTAGTTTCCAACCATGAGGACAAGTTCAAGGAATTTCTTAAATCTAAGGACAAGAATGAAACAGATTAAAATGCTTCACAACGTTACACAGAGAAGAAGAAATTAAAGAAAAACTAGTTTTGGTAAATTTTACGGTGATGTAAGTTTGATGTGACCACTTGAAAAGCAGATAATACTTTAATATCTTGACATTTTTGCCACAAAAACTAAGTGTAGGCAAACCATATGTCTAAAGCTAAGTTTGAGACAAGTGAATACACAAACCATGCAGAAAAAGGAGTCTACATTTAGCATGGATATGTGTACACATTCAAAAAAAGTGCAAACTTTGCCAAAATTCTTATCTTCCAGAGTTTTTTTATCATAGATATTATATGCATAATTAAGCGTTTTTCTTTGTAAAAAGAGTAACTTATTTACCTATTTTTTATCCCACAAATCAAGAAATCAAGCAGAGATTTTAAGAAACAGTGGAAAATTTATACTCATCTTGAATATACTAATATGCAAAAGGTAATATATAAATAATTTCTTCAATTATTTATCCTTTGGAACTAGATTGACACTGATTTTTTTATTTATGTTCTCTATGTATAAATCAAAGTCCATTTTACCTGTCACTCTTTAGTATATCCTGACTGGCAGCGGTGGCCGACACGATGTTAGGTTTGATGTCGCCGACCATTTCGTCAAACTGTCGCATGAACTGAATGTGCTTCAGTCTTGGTAGAAGCCGTGATACATCGCTCAACTACGATCAAATTGTTACACAATTCAGAAAATTAAAAAAAGCAGAATAGGATTTGCAATTATGGTTTGGGTTTGACTCAGTGGTTCCCAACCAAATTTTTAAACTTGAGGGGAGGAATTTACTTTAATTTTTAAATGTGGCTTGTAAATAGACAATTAACCTCTGGAAATATAACCTGTGAAGTTGATAAAAGACCCAATTTTAGATCTCTCTATGGTTTAGCATCTACTATGAAGTCTATTGGGGAAGAATAAAGATGTTTTGAAATGTTAAGTAAGGAATTCGTCGATAAAGGTTGGGAACCACTGGTTTAACTAGTCCAAAATAATTCTAGCATAGTATACTATTCGAAACAGCAACACCACTGTTTTGATTTGACACATTATACAAGGCTTAAGAAAGTTAGACAAAATGTGTTCGCCTCAGCCTCGTGAGCCTGCGATATCGCTCGCATCATTTGCGACATGTTGGCGCGGTCGATACTTCATGACGCACCAAGTGAAGCCCGGGACAGTGTGTCGTGCTGATGGGCCCGCATTTGGGCCACAGTCTGGCCCGGAGACAGGGTTCTCCGACCGTCGTCTAGTTTACACCACATGCTTGGGTTAGAACCAGTGGTGGGATTCAGCCGGTTCGCACCGGTTCTATAGAACCGTCCCACAAAATTTTATGAGATCATCGAACCGGTTAGCATTACTGGTTACTGTCAACGGACTTTTTGTAACAGAATTGGCTAAAAAATATGACTTATGTGATAGAACCGGTTGAAAAAAATTTGAATCCCACCACAGAGTTTTATGTATTTTGGGTACTTACGGTACAGAGGAATTGTTCAGATGCATGAAGCTCGTCATATTGTTTCTTGAATTCCTTTAGTGCATCGATAATTTCGCCATCGGGTAATTGCTTCATTAGGTTGATCAGCAAAGCCTCATCAAGCCTGTCGTCCACTGACAAGATCATGTCTTTTAAATCTTGGTACGGAACCTTTAATGTGCCGAGGAAAATTGCTGAAACAAATATTTGCAACATTACTTTTATTATATGAAAACACAAGACATTTACTACACAAATAAAAGCACACACAAATGAGAAATATATTGGCCCAAATATCAGTAAATTTTAATATAAGACCAGTATCTTTTAATACTCTGGGCCAGATAGTCCAAAATTCAGAGACCTTCACCCTGATAAAGGCGAACTGAATAGGACGTCGAAATGTTGTATAAAATTGCCAGAAGAGCTCTACAAACTTGATATTATACCTGGCAGCAACAGCTGATATGCTGAGAGACTTTATTATTATTATTATTATGATTTCAGTAAGTTTTAATGTTGTCAACAGTCATAGTTACTGAATATTCTGCTTCGAATCCAACCAAACATAAGCCTTTAGGCTAGCCTTGTATGATTTAATATCAACTCCAACTCCAATTTTTTTAAAAACTAACTTAAACTAAGTCTGATTTAATAACCCTGGTTGGTGCAGTTAAGTTCAACAACTCAGGCTGATATCAAAGTAATCAAATTGCTTAGTTATGTGCTTCGTAGTTAGTTTTATAAACGGCAATTTTACTTTCACAACCAAATCACTTACACAAGTTCTGCGCTGATTTTCCGTCCAAAACTTTCAGTTCTTTGGTCTTCTTCTGGGGCTTCTCGACCTCCGTAGTCTTCTTAGTGATTTTTTTCTGTCCAAACGTAGCCATAAGTCTCGTGAAGAGATCTGAACTTTCGAACTTGTCTTCTTGCGCTTTGGCCCAGAAACTCTCCTCCTTTATAACTGTAGGCTTCAGCTGTTGCCAGTTCAAGCGCTTCATTGTGGTTTCAGGTTTGAAAGTTTTTTTCGCTGTCATCCCCGCTGGCAAAGTGGGTCCTTTTGGGGCTGACGGGGCAAACATGGGGGGCGGAGGAGGACCGCCGGGCGGTGGTGGGACTCCACCCATAGGGGGCGGAGGGGGAATTCCCCCTGGTGGCGGTGGGGGGACACCCCCTGGTGGTGGCGGAGGTGGGGGAATTCCCCCTGGTGGTGGTGGGGGCGGAGGGATGCCACCTGGTGGTGGAGGAGGGGGTGGTATGCCCCCTGGTGGTGGAGGGGGTGGGGGAATTCCCCCTGGGGGAGGGGGAATTGACCCAGGTGGTGGAGGGATACTCCCACTTGCTGCTGCCACTACTACTCCTGATTTCACCTGTAATGAAAAATCTGTATTGTTACACTTACAGTAAATTAACACACAACGAACAGATATCGCACAGATTTTACATGTAACGAAAAATCCGTATTGTTACAAGAATAAAACATTCTTTATAATTCATCAGTAAATTTACCACAACCAGATAAGGTACAGATTTTACCAAACAATGATTTTTTAATTCTGAAATAAAAGCTTCGAAAATCATCGTTCATTTTAACATTGTTACAAATACAATTGTGTTACAAATTCACCTTTTCTTTTAGGTCGGTAATCTCAGATTCCTGTTGCTTTAATTTCTTTTCAAGTTCTGTTACTTCGTTAAGTTTCTTGTTCAACTTTAGCTCTGCCTCTTGTCTCGCGATGAGTTCTTGTTCAAGCTGTAACAATGTGAGAAGCAGCATAAAAACCAAACCAATGAAAGAGTCAATATTTTAGATGATCGATATCTGAGCTTATGAATTTGGAAATAAATTCTAAATTCATGGTAACTTTGATTTTGATTGAGGAACAACAAAAACCACCACTTTAATAAAATGTTCACAAAGATAGTAATGTAACAGCTTAAACCTTTGACATGCGTTTTCAAGCAAAACATATGTAGGTCTACAAAACCTTATTTACACAATTTTTAAAAGAATGTTTGGTAAAACATTGTGCAGCAGTGTAAAGCGAATGTCAAAAGTTTTCTACCAATATAATCTGACTTGTGTTATTTTGATGACGATGAATAAAAGATTTAATGCTTTTACAAAAACATATAAGGTCACAAAAATATATGGATCTTAAATACAAAACATCATTTTTATTTTAATTCTAATGCACCAAGCAACAAAGTATGAAACTCCTGAATCATGAAGTTTAGTAAGTATAGCCATTTTTAAAATTTCACATCTTGGAGGCCTGTGGGTGAACCGCTGGATCATTCGGGGTTAAACTTCAGGAGGGGTAAATTTGGATAAGTAACTAGCATGTGCAAGTTTAAATAAGTTTGAAGCACTCTTTCCTGATGAAACAGTTTGAACAAACCCATAGTTATACAACACCAGTGAATGTAATCTAAAATTCACATTAAAAATTGATACCCAGTTCAGTAGGGTTTTTCAATCTATCTTACAGATGACAATAGAAGTTCCTTCACCAATTATTAATGAATTAAATTTTAATTGACATTCCTGAGAGGGGTTTGGTCGATACCAAGATATCACATTCTGCAAACATGGCCCAAGATTTGCAATTATACGAAAGGTCACTGGTTTTTATCCCAGTTTTTTTTATATGAGGAAAGTAAACATAAAAAGGGAGCTATGTGGTAAGTAACAAAAGTGTGCAGAAAATGACATCAGTTCCCACTGTGCTCCACAGACAGCCAAACAGTTTGTGTGAAGATTCCAAACAAATTGTTCAAGTTTTAACTGATTTTCAAACGCTACACTGAAAAAAAATTTCTGGCCATGTAGAAACAATCTTTTTTCTTAGTTTATTTAAGTTTGACATAAAAAGGCATTGATGAAACTTTATAACTTAGGTAATTTATTCAAAGGGTTTGTTGTTTTATACAGTTTAAGAAACATTGCATTTTTTCGTTGTTCATGCTTTTACAACAAGCGGATTAGGAAAACATAGAAAGATAAAAAACCTGTTTCTGGCTTTCGGTTGCTCGGTATTCACTGTCTTCCACCTTAGCTTTGTCGACCATCTGGTCAATAAGAGGGTCAACGTCCATCGCAAAACGCTTACGGTAACTAGAAAACAAAATAACAATTTTAAAGTTTCACACAAAAAACACAAGCATCATGATTGGCAAGTAATAGATAAGCATTTATAACAAATCTAACTCATAATTGGAAAAAAACGAAATGCATTTGTTTTTTGTAAAACATATAATATACAGCGACAGGTTTAGTTGTTTTTCATGCTGAATTTTCTTGATCTGATTTTAATGGTATTTTTTTATAATCTTGTGTTTTCTTTTGTTGCCAAAATAGTATTGTTGATTTGATAGAGCACTTTTTATGTGTACATCTTTACTTGTAGTCAACAAAGTTTTTTCAGATTGTTGCGGAAAAAGAAAGATTGCCTGTTGTTTTTTTCAAACCAGCAATAAACGGTGATTGCATGAAAAACTTTTTGTGTGACTTCAAGCAACTGTGATGTAACAATAGCAGCATTGTGTTACTACCTGAAATCGGGATCCATTCCGCTCCGATGGAGGATAATTTGCGAGACCATCTCTTCGATAAGTTTGTAATATTGAGGCCTGCAAGTTTAAAAGACGATTATGTCTGTGCACGGATAAATGGCAAATCACAAGACCTACACTTTAACATGAAACAGACAAGCCAACATGTTTAAGAAAACCATGACATTTTGATAACTCGTTTGTTATTTTGTTAAAACAAATACTGAAGTGTATTTCTAATATGATTGTAAACAAAAAGTCAAAAAGGTTTTCAAAGCATTATTCTTTCACAAATGTATTGGCTTTATCTATTTTATGTTAAAAAATTAATGATATAAATCGTGGATCTGTGCTTTGCTCTTAACACAAACCAACTACAAATATGCATACGGTACTGAACACAGCACCAAACATAGCTTTTTTGTATTGAGTACATTCGGGAATTAAAGCACAAATATACGTTAACCGATGGTGTTGTAAATTATCTAACATGTGTTTAACTTTTTCGTCTAATTAAAATAACATAAACCGAAAGATAAATTTTTGATCCAAAACACAGCAGACAGCAACAAATATCAAGTATGGATCAAGTTGCAACTTAAATGTTTACTCAGACGCATGAAACACTCACCTTGCCCACTCATCATCACGGATGCTCAGAAAATGTTGAAGAATCGACAGAAAGAAGGGTTCACTTGGCGTGCCGTCCAACGAGTTTTGCAAAATCTCAAAAATTTCGCCAGGCTCCGTGAACGAGACAATAAGTCAGTTAAGAAAAATATAAAAACAGGGGGAACTTAAAAAAATATTTATGCATAAACATAAGTATTTCATGCTTAACGTTTTTTATTGTTTTTTAGATCACATGTAACTACAGCTTAATGTAGTGCAATGTATATTAATGCTGTTCCCCATTTTTTTTTTATGCAAGAGTGCAAGATATGTGTTCCCTTAGGGCAGTGGTTCCCAACTGGGAAGGAAGTTTAAACTTGAGGGGAGGAATTTGCTTTAATTTTTACATGTGGTTTGTAAATAGAAACTTTAGCTCTGGGAACATGACCCGTAAAGTTAAATGATCTTTGTGTGGTTTGCATCTACTATGTAGTATGTTAGGGAGGAATGACACTGTTTAGAATTGTTGCCAATAAAGGTTGAAAACTACTACCTTAGGGCAACAAATTGACCAGTTCAGTAAAAAGTTACCTTATTTAGACAAAGTGATTCATTCTGAAACAAATAGTTTCATTAGGCCTATAAACCCTTCGAGGCAATTTATTCATCACCTTGCAGTCAATGAAACGCCCACATGATGGCACTGTAGACAATAGCTCACCAATTATTGAACTTCCTTTAAAATGACACCAATCAATTAATCATAATAAATCAAAGTTCTAACCTGTCAGCTGTTACAACCTTAATACAAAGTTTGCAGGTTTTGGATCAAGTTTCACTTTCAGAAGCTACTTTAAGTCAAAAAATCGGGTTCTAAACCAGTGGTTCCTGACCAGCTGTTATTGTTATAACAAACAACCAGACGATTTTCGTTTACCCCCTTTTCAAAAAACTAAAATTCTAATCATGACATCACAGAATTAAGTCTAAAAAATGTCAAAAGGCTTCTTTAGGGACGAAAAATCTCATGTTAAGAATCAGTACACTACCACTTTCACCTGAATTGACAAAGCACAAAATGTAAGTGTTTTTTGACAATTATGTGGATCGTATTTCTTGTCAATGCATAACTAGTCAAATATTTTAAAGTTTAAAATATATTTTCTGTGCAAATATTGTGTAAACCGGCTGATTCTCTTTGATCTAGGGTTATTTTAAAGTTTTAGCAAAGGATATTCAAATTCTTGCTTGACGTCATAATATCTTCCCACAAGCTCATCAAAATCACCGTCACGATGCTCCTCGAAAACTCTCAACTGGATTTGAAGTTCTTCGTTTTGACTTCTTTTTAAATCCTGAAACAAAAAACACATATTTTTTTAGTATTTTATTCATTTTATCCCTGCTGTGTTTTCTTGTTTCATTGAACAGGGCAACCCTGGTTAAAAAACAAAAACAGATTCACAAAATGTGTAATTTTTATTTTTATACTTCTACAATCGTTATTTAGATTTTTGTGTTATAGCATATTTTTGTATGTAGTCCAAACACACGAGACCTGCTTGAAACAAACACCTAAATCAAATAAATTAGTCATGGTAATTTAATATTAAAGACAAATCACATTTGGGTAAAAATACTGCTGAAGCAAAACCAATTCCTTACATAACTGAATCAGATTAGTCATACAGTTTCAGTTGTAAGATTCAAACCCCTTCTGACATTCTAAAGCAGGGGTGGGCAAGCTGCGGCCCACGGGCCACATGCGACCCTTGAATAAAGGTTGTGCGGCCCGCAGAGACGACTGAATTTGAAATGTACTTACAAACGAGTCCAAATACTATACATCTTTAAGCAGATTAATGCGCCCGATGCTATTTTTCTGTGACCAGGCGTTTGTGGCTAGAATCAAATGCGAATTTTACTTGTAGTTAAATATATTGGGTAAGCAACGAAGTAAAATCACCTTGTGTGATACACAGGTGCGGCCCGCGATCTAATATTGGCTATTGTATTTGGCCCCACAGTAACAATAAAGTTTTAAAATAGATTGGCTTGTGAAAAAATATTGTGCACAAAATGCCAAACTATGTAAACTGAAACTGAACTTTATAACAGTTAAAAGGAAAACTAAATATGTAATCTGGTGAATGAAATGATTGTTCCACATTTAGAGTCCTGTGGTCATTTATTTGCCTATGTCATTGTCAAAAGGTGAAGTAAAAATCTAGTGGCATACAATAAACAACATGCTATTACTTTTTAGTTAAACGTATTGGAGCCTAATAAAAAACAATTAAAGCATAATTATTGTATTTTAGCTTTAATGTTAGTGGTGGTTACATTTGTGAAACTGATACCACAACGGCCACAAGAGATAAAACGAACCCTCAATGACAGTGTGGTGCAGTTGGAAGTGTCAAAGATGGAGCTATGATGTCAAACAGTGCACTAATGCAACACGATTTACAAGCATTTCCTGTTATGGTAGTGCTGGCCGCCTTAACTAATAAAACGCTGTAATCGTTTTCCAAGGATTACGTAGCGAATATGGTCAACTATTGCAAGAAAAACATCAAACATGGAAAGTGAAGTACTACAACTGATACCCAATGTCACATACAACTTTAAAATATTATCATTTAGATTTTAATTATGATTACTTAATAACTTGTTTAAATCTTATTAATACCACCAATATTAATACATTATATAAGTCAATAACTAAGTTTGATATATAGGAACACAGTTTTTTTTCAAATTCAAATTACATGTAGAAAAAAAGTTTAATGTGCAAAAATTCTTTTTTAGAATGAAAAACACTGGTCTTGTCTTAAATTTAGCATCTTACAAATCAATCATTACATGTAAAGATAAGAAAACATCTTTTGTTTTGTTTTTGCTAAGAGTACTGGAATGTAAGTTAAATAAAAAGGTGTTCCCTTCAAAGAAGATGCCCATGTTCAGTAACCTGATTGCAAACATCACATTATTTTATAGTAAAGGCAAATTATGCTGATCATAAATATTGCAAAAAGCTACAGCCTGGCACCAGTTTTCAAAATAAAGTAAAGTTTATAGACACAGCCCGCCCAGGAGACCAAACAATATAAAAGTTGGTTTGATGTTTAACAACCCTTTGATGAAGTTTATGGCCAAACTATTAAACACATGCCAAAAGCTTACAACTGTCCAATTTAAACTGCTATTACAGAGTATAGGCTGTAATTGCTGTTGTCTGTAATAGCTCTGTATGTAAACAAAAAACCTTATGTAGAACTGTTGAAGTGCATTAATTTAAGACTATCTTGTGGATGGACTATAATTACTTAGTTAGGTAATGGTGTTATTTAAATACTGTTTGCAAGGCATCACAGAAAACATTTAAATTGGTCCATTAACAGAAATCGAACAGTAGAAATGGTAATACAGTGGAGTTATAACAGATGCTGCCATAATGTATTCCAAGAACATAAATACAATATACATTTTTGTGAATATTAACTACAGTCAAAACCAATATCTCTAACTAATATGATATGAAATGCTATAATTCTCTGAACAGAATAGTAAAACTAAATGGTAAACCCTTTTCAAAATTTAATTACGTAAATCTTAAACACAATTAGGTTACATTGTTTGTTGAATAAAAGCAAAATTTTTAGTGACAAAATATGTGTACAAACTAACTTTATGACTCACAAAGGAAACTGAACTGAAACTTCCTATTTAATGACACAAACTGATAATACATGCTTTTTTAACTTTTCATTGACCTGTCACACAACTATACTTTCATTCGTGTTTCTTCTCTTTTTGAAAGTGTGGCACATAATCCAGTGTTTAATTGATTAATTAACCAACCGATTATAAACATGTGCATAATGGTCTGTATACACTATGCAACAATACTCAACACACACAAAATTTCTTTACCTCAAGTATATGAACGAGGCCAGCTCGCATAATTTCGTTCCTTAAATGCATTCGAAAGTCCAGTTCATCTGGTGTGCAAACGAGGACATTCACCAACTGGAGACACGCCACACGGAGTTGGGGCCACTTTTCTCCGCTGCGAAGCCCCTTTATAATGGAATCGAATCTTGTGGGTCCGACCGGCAAAATAGCGTGGTTTTGTTGCTCATCAGTTACTGCGTTTTGTTGGTGCAAGAGATTGTTTTCGTGGCAAATTGTCAGGGCTTCTAGCACTTTTTCATGTCTGCAAAATAAAAGATTTCGGTAACTTGGTTTGCAATGCAAAACTTTCAAAAAAGACCTTGTATAATATGTAAAAAAATAACAATTTTACATGTTTTATAACCTACTGGAGTTTATACACTAAAAGTGACACAATATTGGATATATTAATCAACCAATCATTTCTAAGCTTGGAAAATCCACTCAGTAATTTTCAAAGCATGCAAAAAAATGTCTTTACACGTTAGCTTTAAGCTGTCCTAAAACCCATTAAGTCAAGTTAAACAACACATGTAAGGTTTGGTGACAAAAAGATGGACTGACTAACCCGTCTTCGAGGAGACACACGGCTGCAACAAGTTTCACGGTGTCGGTCATCATAATCTTGTTGGACGGATCGATCGCTCGACATAAAGATACAATCCCAAATTCCTTGTCGAACATATCCCTGATTCCATACTAACACATAAAACAAAACAGATAATATAGTTTCCGTTGTATAAACCAGTATTGCTCTTCCAGCAGTTTTAGTACAAGTATTCAACGTTTTGACATAACATACGAGACACCTTCATCAGGATAATAACACAATTTGAATAGCAATGTACAAAAGCATCAAAACACACACACAAATAGTAGATGATGGTAAAAAAAATATGCAATAGATGCTTGACAATGGCCCCTAAGGACAATTAATGAACAGGAAAAATAAAATAGGTAAACTACCATTAGAAAAATTTGTCTGCGCTTGAGACATTATAGTGCAATTAAGTTGCAACACAATTTCATTCATTTTGAGGAACCGAAAAAGTTCAATACTTCACATGCAAGTTTTGAAGGGATCTACAGTAAAGGGTTCTACCACAAGGGAAAAACTCTTGGACCAATCCCAATTAGGCTACAAACAAGACAGAAGAACAAATTTCACCACTGAATCCATCTTACACAATTTACTGTACCTTGTTGTTCATGAAGGCTTTCAGACACCGTATAATTTCATGTTTGATCTTATTGTCAGTGTCCGAGTTGCGATGGTGGTCGTATCGGTCGTTGAGGATCCTCAATAATGTGTCCAAACCATCACGACCAAAGTTCTGAACCCAGCTACAAAACAAAAACTATGTTTAGACACAAAAAATGCGATATGGCTACAGACTCTATATAAAGGCCAATGAAACTTCCCGATAGGTCTTGAAATAAACATTTCGATTTACTAAATCTTAGGACATATAAATATCATAATTGCTAAATCTTTGGGACATATAAATAAGTTTAGAATCTTAACAGCATTTAAAAATGATTTTATTTTGCTTCATTGTAGTGTAATAAATGTTGTTAATATTTTGTTTAATGATCCAAATGCTTGGACAGGTTAATATCCATAAACATCTTCCTAGATCTAATTCTAATGCATTATATATAATGCACAGTAGTTTGAACAATATATCAGTTATGCATTTTTTACTACATTAGGCCATAGCCACCAAAACATGTTAAAACAAACTCTGTATTTATCTGGGCATAATTGCTGGGTGGCTATACAAATAAAAACATTGATGTAAACAAAAAGTAAAATTCGAAAACAGGTTTAGTGAAGGTTAAATGCTTTTTTCAATGTCTATAACACTGAAGCGCATCAGTGATCTTTAAATGTCACAACACTTTAAGTTTGCTGTCACATGTTTACAAGTCATGACATTATGTACAGTGAGGTGAAACCTAACTGGAAACCCAAACATGCGGTAATGTACCTGAGAGGATTGCTGTTGAGCGAAACTCGCAGTGATTCGAGGGTTTGTAGCATATCATTGCTGCTTTCGCTTCGATGGAAATCATGCCCACTCTGTCGAATCAGAGCTTGCATGTTGTGAATAAATTGTTGGGGCGTCATAGCTTGTTCACCCTGAATGTAGAAAAATAGTTGAATATTTTTTTCATCTTTCCTTCAACAATTTCCAACCTCTTTCGTCAAGTAAGGTGTAAATTAAGAGGTAGCAATTTTCGTTGATTTTGGGAAATACTTTGTGCAAGTAAACTTACTAAATAAATAAATATAAATGCAACATACTGTTTTGGATATTTGATATGTTCTTAACCAGGTAATAAACTTGTTATGTTTTTAAGGTAAAAAAGGGGCAACATTTTAAATTAGGGTATTTAAAAACGTTAAAGTAAAGTTACCTATAGTAATCTATAAAGGGGGAAACGTGAAAAGGTTGAGAACCCATACACTGCTAGTTCTATTGAAACTGCCCATTTTTTCACATTGCAAAAGGACTCATGCTTCTTTACATACATAAAGTAATAGGTTTGCTTCTAGGGCAATATCATTATCTTCTCAACACTTTTATACATAAACTTGTATTTAAATGTGTCTGTTTCATTATATATTTATAATCTTTCACTAGACATATGCAGTAGATGTGAATGAAATGCCAACAGTCAGGCCAGTCACGCCAAAGAGCTTCCTGTTGCAAGAAAAACATACACAAGATAGGAAAGCTTAAGACATGACCAAGCACCTTTGAATAGATTTGCATTTTTATCGCAAGTAAATTATTGGCAATTAGTTGCCTTGAACCATGGGTTACATCTTTATTTGAAAATGCAATAAGGTAGAGAATGATGGTGCAACAATAAAGATGTCAGCCCGGGGGTATAATCTTGCAACTTAAGTGGCAGAAACAATGTGGTGCAATGACATATATGGAGTTTACAACTTTGTTGAACCCTCGATTAGATCTTGTATTGAACTTTCCCTAATACATGCATGTGTTGTTAGGGGTAGGTATAGGTCACACATCACACAATAAAGGTTTGAAATTGTGTAACAATGGCATAATGATTATCTTTACAGTTCAGTAATATATATATTTTGTTTACAAAGTGCTGCAATAGCAAAATGCATAACACCATAGTTCTACACTTTAACGTTACTATTGACAGTAACTATAATTTCCCAAAAAATGAAATATCTACAAATTTGGCATTGTCACGGAAAACATATTGCTCTTTTTATTGTTTTATATCACTTTTAATATATAACTGTTTATTTGCAACTAATTATTTTTGTGACTCAATCTTTAGATCCCACTAGAAAAAGAAGCCAAAATTTTGTCAACAAGATGTGATTTGTCAACAGGTTATAAGTATTTGTATGCTTAAGTCAAATTTAAATACAATTTTTAACAATTCTTAACGTTATTTTATTATTTTAACCTTGGCATACATTTCCAGCAGCTTTACCTTCCGACATTTACAGTAAGGAAATGTATTAAGATGCTTGGCATACTTGTACAGCACGAAGGTATTTATAACATTTTGACGTCAACAACCCACTAAGTAAACATTTATTTACCTTTACAATAGAGGTTTTATTCAGCCATTGTACCACCATGTTTCGCTTTATAATCAGGTCTTTGCTTCTCAGAGGTTCTTTCTTTTCTTCTGCCAGATTCATGTCATCCTGAAATAAAATTGACTAAATTATAGCACTCAATTCCAGTTACATATGTATATATATATATATATATGTATTCATAAGACGCACTTAAATGTTGATGTTTTAACACAATTCTGTTTTAATATCCCAACCCTTCGACAATAATTTATATGTGAGGTAATATTAAATATTGTTGAATCAAAGACTGTTATTTTTAAAACATTTAAAAGGCAGGCATATCCACAAAAACTTTTGATAACTTGTAATTAGGCATTGGGACAAATCCCACACACACTAGTTCTATGGTATATCTTTAAATCTGCTCAAATACATATCTTGTCATTAAGTGCGCCAATATTAACACTGATAAGGTACCTACTTCAAAGAGTATAGGGTCGAGTTTAAAGTATATCTTCTCTAGAAAAGCAATGAATGTAAATGTGTACAGATGACAGCCACTATTTACAAAAGTAGGCCTTGTCCTATTGGTCAATCAAACTGACGTACAGCAGTACAAAACAAATGTGGCAATTGTGAAATAAAAGGCTGATGCCCTTTTTGTAAATGTTTTTCTTTGACATTGTAGAAACATATATATATATATATATATATCCTCCACTCCATTGTATTGTATAGCAGTAGTCAACAAAGATGTAGCATGAAGACACCAATTGCATATACATATATAGTAAGCAGACAGCCAACTTTATGATTATTTTTGTTTGTCTTCCATTTTTAAAAACCACAAAGATTTTTAAATGATTTGTTAAGCTTGAACTAATCAACATCGGTTAATCCTGATCTTTGCCTAATCTGAGCAAATTTTTTGGTCCAATCGGGTCTGGAGGTTTACTGTAGTATGTTTTTTGTGTGTTTGAAAAACAGGAAAGTTAAAAATGCCTAGTGAAATACCATTAGGATGAGGTGCATGGACTTACCAGCATTTTTTCAAAGAGGGTGAGCACTTCATGTTCTGACAGCTTGTCAGCCATCGCTGTAGGAAACACATTTTCGGGTTGAACTTCCTCAGTTGAAGGAAAGCCTGCCTTGGCAAATCGGTCTTTGGGTTTTTTCACTTTGGCGTTAACTGATGTAAAACGATCCAACTGAAAATAAAGCACATTTAAATTTTTGTGTTTTCAGGTAATACAGCATATATGGCACCGGCTCAGTATATATGGCACCCGGTATATTGCACTGCCCCAGGTATTTAAAACACTGTGTTATCAGCATAATGGAAGTATATATGGTTTGTTTCGAAATTTGCCACGATACAAAAGGCACAAGACAAGCAGATTTTAACAGGAAATTTACGTCATACAGCTCAAGCCATGGATTTGACAGTTAGGCATGCTTAGCACAATGCCACAGATAACGTCATGGAGTTTGGTCTTGGAAACTTACAAATTTGGACTTTCCCCTATTCCTTGATACATCACTCATGGTTGCAGTTTAAATCCAACTTTTGGTAACAGATTTAGTCCATCCGTGGTCACTTTAAAAACATGTTTTTTCACATTGGGGACAGATAAATGTTGAAACCTATACTAGTACTGTTTCACATTTGCTTCATACTCTGATCAAAATATGTTTCTGCAACAAACATAAAGAACAAATAATGATTATCATAAAAAATTTGTTTTATATTTTAGTAAACAGTCTAGTTATAAGTGCTCATTTCAAAAGCCAATGGTAATTTAGTTAAATAATTCTAAATCTATTTTTAATGAAACCATTTTGATCAAAAACAAAACTGCCAGAAAACTTGCACATTCGGATAAATTTTGTTGTAGAGTTTTCAAGAATCATTGTTACCATTATAATTGCAAGGTGTCAAATTCACAAATAGAATTACAGCCTAAACTATGCCATTGTCTTATAACGGGATTAATATTTTACCATGGTAAAAAGATAAAAACAACCTTTATTTAACTCTATAAGCCCAATTGATAATGACGTCCATGCTAATTTAACTTTAAACACAGTTGTGGCAAAAACCTTGTTAAAAAACATAAAACGCAATCTATCTATTCACCAAAATATAACTTTAAAACTGATTTGATTTCAGTAAATCTTGTAATACAACAGACTAAATTCTATTACATTTAATTAGGCAACTGTCTCTGACTGAATAATGTAATAAAACTAAATCTAGTGATTAGGTGTGGTATTAAAACATTACAGTGCTACCGAGTATTCAAATTAAGAATTAATAAAACTATCCTCACTTGCAATAGTTCAGTCATGAAAAATAATTACCTATTTTTTAACATAACAGTTAACAGCAAACAATTCTCTGGACCATCTGATGGGTTTCGTTTAAAAAAATCATGAAATACTCCCTTAATTTTTTCCTTGCAAGTATTTTGTTACATAACATAAAATAGAATATTGTTTCATACACACTTATTTCTTTTCTTTACTTGTTCTGCAAAAGTGCAATATTATTTCTATCACTGATTTGTACTTGATTTTACATTTAATGTAAAATAGTGAACTAAAAAAACCCTCAAAAACAGCCAAATTAACTTTATAGCAGGTCTGTTTCGAATCTACAGCACTTTTTTCAACTGCCGAAATTCGCAAACATTGGATTATTACAATTGTTTTAAGACAAGACAACTAATTGTATCTATTCTAAACTCACAATAATATTACCTTAAAAACGCAAAAACACAACCTGAAGACAAATAAAAATCACAAGCTCAATTCAACAACTCCGTTAAGCTTCTAACGGCCTAAAACTGATGTGTTTAACCTTCCTTATTCCAACTTGGAATAATTTCCAAGTAGTAAACTTCAAATTTTTCTACTTAGGTTTGTTGGAAGAAATCGGGGCCGAACCCAAATGAAGTTTGCAACTTGTTACGCTCCATCGATTCTGCGCAGATTCCAGCTGCGCAGTAGAGCAAAAGACACAGAAACGGCGAACAACTATAATTGGCAAAAACTACTATTTTCGTTTGTTGTTGTTTTTTTGCTGTTGCGCGACGTGCTTAAGTTGTTTTAAAAATTACACCTTTACATCTTATTCCTCTCAAAATTTTACTCCAATCATAAAGTTAATTGCATTCCAAATAGAAATATAAAACCAGATTTGCCACTTTTTTCAAGCGAAATTACTAGTAGACCGCAAAGCAATACCCACACAACATTTTTTATGTATTGTAGATTTTAAAATAACTTTATGACAAGCTTCCACATGGTTCAACAGTATTTCCTGGCTCAAATCTTTTGAAAAAGCACACACGCACAATTTGGTACATTTTTATTTCCTTGATCTGGGATTGAATGAAAACATTTTTCTCCAGTTCTGGGTAGAAATATTTTTCTCTTTAAGTAAAGACACAAGGAAAGCACATAATGTCAATTTCACCCAAAACATTATTGTTTTCATTTGGGGGCTAAAATTTTGCAATTATCTTTAATTTATTTCTGATGCAGTCTAACAAGCATAAGCAGTAGCACTCTTCACAAACATTTCAATAAAGTTTAAATACTGATTTCTTGGTTGGGTTAATGAACACGATAACATTGCTATGTACAAAACTTTGATACATGACATATATAATTGCACAAGACAGTATGAAAAGCTGCGTAAAAGCAGTAGCAAGTATATTTAGTTGGGCAAGCTAGGTTCCAAATTATGGCAGAGCATTTTAGGTCACATATATATGTTTAAACAGTAAGTTATTTATATTGATGGTTGCTACATTTTTGTCATTTTCTAATGGTAAAATCAAATGAAAAACAAAACAAACTATCCTATATTTGAAAAACAATATAACTTTTTAAGTCACAGCATCAATCTTTTCTGATGTATACAGCCCTTGAATATACAGTATGTACAACTTGCTGAAAACTATGTCAAAACCACAATAGCTGTGAAAAATTCTGTTTCTAGAAAACACAAAGACAGAGAGAGATGAATAATGAACCGCAAGTGCTTGAATGTTTCGATGAGTCTGAAGAAATAAACAGGTGTAAGTTCATAGTCAAAAATTTTACCGTAATTTAGAGTCAAAGTGTAAAATGGTAGTTCGTAAACCGTCCTGAACCACAGATAAACACTTAAAACAGACGATTCCAGTAACATATTATCAGTAAAACAGCTGAAATTTCCAGTAATAATTAGTCTGAGCATATAATAGTAAACATATTAGACGTAAATCCCTGGTATCATTGTTACTTTCGCAAACACTTTAGAATAAAATTGATATTATTAACAAACAATAGTTTAATGTGCTTGTTTCATTTTGATTGCCAACAAGACTTGGGTGTATATGTACATACTAAGTTTGCAAACAAGATCTATATTTCAAAAAAACAGTTTTCATTAAATTTTAGATTTGGCGACTTCAATTTAGTTCAGCCAACAGATTGGTCCAAGTAAAGCCAGTTAAATTTCCAAGATGGGATTAAAACCTATAACCTTGTGACCAAAGAGCGATTGCATTGACCACTCAGCCCCCGTAAACTATTGAATTTTTTTATATCACAACAGACAATACTAGTAACAACATACATAGATGGCTCTAATGACTTTGTAATGATCACACCCATATAGCGACAACAGTTGCTATAGATACCTTTATGAAAGCTTTAGTAGAGAACCAGCACTCTGCCATTTTCTCTTTCCTCTGGAGTCAAAGAAAGAACTCTGCGAACTTTAAACCAATTTACGACCCCCTTCACAATCAACAGGGAGCCTGTGAAGTTTAAATATAATTTTGGTGTTTAATGCAATACAGTAGAGAAAATTTTATAGGCAGATGGCAAGAGACAAAACTTTTATATCAGGTAACGTTTTGGTCACTCTATGTTACTATTGAGTTTGGATTCAAACACCTAGTCGTGAACCAAATACTTTTGAATTACATGGACACATTATTCAAACATATATAAATTATAAAACATGAGATTGGATATTTTGTGAAAAAAATCAATAAGTATTGTAAAAAGGTTTGTACAAAACGTCAGCTGAAAAGGACAAAAAACTTAAGAGTTGCAAGTTTTTGAAACCAAGTGTTTTATACTTACCAAGTAAAAAGAAAAACCACCACATAAACAGCTTCTCATCATTGAAATATTCATTATGGACGTGAGAATACTGCACAAAAGTAACAATTTATTTTACTGCACAAAATAATAAATTATTTCATTTTACTTTGACTGATTTTTTGGCACTTTTGTATTTCAAATATTTACTGTAATGATCTGCGACTTAAATGCATGCAAAGTCAATAATGCTACAAGGAACATCTAAAAGTAGACACTTTCAACTTTTCAGTTAATGTGTTAACTATGTTGTAACATTTATGGGCAGTTGGGCTCCATAACACTCTCAGAAAAAAAAAACAGAAGTCTTATATGCTGTCTGTTTTACATCAAACCTTTTTTTTAATTTCCAATTTAAAACTATTTGTAAAACTCACTTTCAAATACATCAACCAGTTGATAATGGAGAGGCCAAAACCAGAAATTGCTCCATAACGTCCAGCCAGGCTGAGCAATATACAGTAGCCAATGAAAAAACCCAACCAGTTAAAGAAGAATGCCATGATGAAAGCCAAAATGAATGTACAGTCACTTCCAACGGCGAATCCATCAACATAAATTTCATTGTCATTCTGCAAAACGTAAAAATTTTAACGGTTAGAGTTAGACTGTTTTTATCCATGATATACTTTTTAAGTAAACACATTTTGGAGAAAGATTTAATCAGACCAAAAATTGAAAAAAAATTACAAGGGGTGACATATTAAAAGTTGCTCTATAATGGAGCAAATTCATTCCTAACGTAAAAAAGTTTGTAGCTGACAAAAAGTTTTGTTGTAAATAGGTGAATCCAACCAATGTACCTTTCAGGTTAGAGGTTAAAAAATAACAGAGAAGTTGTCTAATATCATGTAACTATTAGTCCTAAAAAGACTACTAGCCTGTGCCCTGTAGACTAACTACTGGCTAAGTATGGGTCTTATGCATAGGATAAATGTCGTTGAAATCACAAAATGCTTAGTTAACAACAAACACAGTCAGTGGCGCAACTAGCGGAAAATTGAGGGGGTAGGCAACGAACTACCAATACGACTTTCCCAAAAACGATTGTATTGCTAAGTGCGCATCATAGATTGGTCGAATGGTCGGACGCGCTTTTCCACTAATAATCTAAACAAAAACTGGGATTCGTCCTTGGATTGTACGGGTTCTAATGCTGTGAAAAAGTAACGTAAGTCACAAAGTCCATTGTGATAGTATATTGACGTTTTAAACTAAGGCATTGTTTCGTAACAAATAAACTCGTTCGACTAGGTGTTGAGTTGAGTTGAGTTGAGTTTATTTCGCTTGGTGAAAGAAAACATAGCGACACAATAGCAGGTTGTTGTATAAATACATCGCAGAAACTTCGTTTTTACCATCGCAATATATGCCGATGAAGCGATTTACTGCTGTGACGGCGCCTTGTCCTGTCATTTGAAAGTTATTTTTAGCTTTGATGTGAACGAACGTGTTTTCGGCGCTGTACGAGAGCCGTTATACACAATAACACCGATAGAAAAGGGACCTGGCATGCCGACGAACCTGCCCCCCTAGTTGCGCCCATGAACACAGTCAATACTCAATACTAGAGTAAGACACACACCCTGTACAGACTTTGTGCGGGTAATTCTAATCACAATTTGTGCTGCAGTCAAACACAGTGTAGCAAAAGTATTAAGAGAACTTACAACAAAGAATGAAAAGAGTACAATAAGTGATAATTGACAGACTGCTTACATTTTGTAATACCTAAACTCAGTAATTCACAAGCAGTGCACAATAGAAATAAGTAAAGAGATCATAAACAACATTATATTTAATAGACTATTGTTTCAATATTTACAATTATACAGTTTGTTCATTTTATATCTTGGGGTAAAAAGGTTCGAGAAACATTACTTTAAACATTCAACTGTAATTGGGAAACATATATGAGGCTAATTTACTTTGTCTCGCAATATGTAAGTGGACCTCTCCTAATGTAACGCATGACATAAGTAGAAGGGAAGTCTGTCACATAATCAATATTACATGACCTTCATAAATATCCCTAAGGCTCAGGTTTATTTAAATATGCTTTCATAAGAATATGGATCAATTTAGGACGAATAGCCATTGACTTCCCATGGAGAAATTATAAGAATTTCTCACTATTGTCTCAGCCAATAATACAAATTATGAATGACATGTTTATGAATAGCATAGAATTTATGTTAAACAAATATGAAATGTAATTATGGTTTAAATACAATACATAAAAGACAAATATCAAAATGATGGTTGTAAAAATTTTACCCGAATTAGATTTAACAATAAATGTAAACAATATATATATATGCCCAGATAAGAAAATTTTCTATTCTGCAAATTACTTAAAACCGTTTTAATTTGGCTTAATCATGGTAATTCAAAGTAGACTAACAAACACTAAATTATACAAATTAACTTTGTTTTTGCCTGGCAGGCACAAATTAGAGTTGTTGTATTACGCCCAAGTTGTTCTCAACCACTGGGACAATTTTACAAGCTTGTGGGTAAATATAAGTCATAAAAAAATTAAGGTGGTTAAAGAAACTAGAGTAAAGTTAAACCTCAAATCGGCAAAATAGGTAAACAAAGAAAATATGTTGAAAACCTGTGCTGTACAACAGGGGTCCGCAACCTTTTTTGCACTGCGGACCGTTTATGAAACTGAAATTTTATCGCGGACCGGTCTTAAAAAAAAATTACAAATATTTAGCAATGAAAACGCCAAAGTAAGTTTATCCCCCGGGATACATGGGCAAAATGTTGTGTAGCATTAACCTAAAAAAGTATACGGCCCGGTAACGAACTCCTCGCGGACCGGTACCGGGCCGCGGACCGGCGGTTGCCGACCACTGCTGTGCAACATTAAATTTCTTCACACAAGCCCAACAAATTTAACAAGTTAACATCTTAATGTTGGTAACATGACAATGTACAAGAGATAAAAATCCCTTAATTGTAGAGCATTTTCACTTAGACTTTCACTTAGATATTTAAAAAAAACTAGACAACTCTGTTTAAAACTTAAGTATTCTCAATAGCCACCTTAAATGTTTCAAAACAAGAGTTAGTCTAAACTTCAACAAAATATCCAACCTCAGTTCCAAAGAAGTAGTTGATTATTTCAGCTCTTGCTTCATCCTCTTTGAGTCTTTGTGTGTCTTCGTAAGTTGGCAAAGTTGTTGCTTGTTCGTATGACGGCAGCTTGTTGGTCAATGGTGGCGCATTATCGTTGTTCTTGTTTTCTTCTTCTAAAGCTTCATCTTAATGTAAAAACAAACCGATATAAATGCATCAGCCAGATACATATTTAAAGACTTGCTAATCTGGTTTTAAAAACTGATTAACAAATACTGAAGATTATATGTTGCAGGTTTTTAAGAAACTTATTGACTAACTTTCAATCAACAGGAAAATCATTTTTGTTTAAACTAGGTAAAGTATCAGGTTTAATACAAAAGTAGTTATATATGCATTTCAAAATTTGCTAATTCTGTCAAAAAACTGATCAGCAAATTCTTAATAATATATGTTGTAGGTTTGTTAAAAAAACACAACAAATCAGCATTTTATCTGTGGAATCATCTGCTTTTTGCACCACTAAGAGCACCTCCAAGCATATCCCAATACAGTAAACACAATTAAGCCCTTAAAAAACATCACATGACTACCTTTTGGTAAATGCAATTAGTTAATATACTGAGTTGGTTTAGTTATGCTACTTAGAATCAAACACTGTGTACTGTAAAATCTTGTAGTCCTGAACCAAAGTTTGAAATTGCCAATCAAATAGGAGACATAAGGAAGTAAAAATACAAGTCAATTTCAACTAATGGTCTAGTTTTGAATTATAAAGCAAAACTTTTACATTTACCTAAGCCTATTTAGCTGCAAAACCTAATTTTGTCATTTGGATTCAGATCATAAACACAACATTTCAAAAAGCAAATTCCGAACCTGTATTAGTGCTTGTAGATGCTTGGTACGCTGGTGGAGGTGTTTCATCATTTAAAGGGACCTGCGAAAAAGTAAAGTGAAAATTTATATCTTGCCAAGTTCACACACTTGAAGTTTACATCAAATCATCATCTTTATTGATTCGACTTTCGGTGGATTCTCCACTGAGCCTGCGAAGCTCAGTTGGTAGAGCGCGAGTCCCGGAAAGACTCCTGTCATGGGTTCGAATCCCACCGAGGGCTAGATTTTTCTAGCCTACGCCTTGCCATGTGGTGGTGAATGCTTGGTGACCGGCTGATTCGGTATGGCGCCTTCAATGGGCCTGGCACACTGTGATTCTTTTATAAATATAATGTTGTTGCTAGGCATATTTCTTAAACTTTCATTGCCGTTTGAGCAAAGAGAAAAGCTTATACATCTAAGATGACAGTGATATATAAAAATACAGTTGATTTGGATTTTACAAATACAATGCAATCAAATCACAAAGTGCAAAAAATGTTAAATTGAGTTTTTACTATGCCTCACTGCAACAGCATATATGCAACACCACAAGTTAAAAACAATCACAGAAAGAAGTCAAACTGTTACATTGTAAAATTGAAAACATTATCTACAATTCAGACAAGAAAAACACGAACAACAAATTCAAAGAAAAGATTTTTCAACAGAGATTAAAAATAACAAAATAAATGAAGGAAGAATGTTTACCAGAGTGTAAGTGGATTGTTGTACATTCTCCATTTTTTGTTCTGTTATCACAACAATCGTTGGCACTAAAGTAAAATCCCAGATTGAACCGGGTTTATCAGATCATTCAGCCCTATTTTAATGCAGTTACATGCAAAAAACTGTAAGATACAAAAATATTAAATACAATTTTGAAAAAGTACTTTAACATTGTAAAACTTCACAAAATCTTTGATGAAAATTGTTGTTTTGATTGTTGTTGTTTTTTACATTATTTTATTTCTAAATGCATCTGATAGTTACACACCACTAGCCTGTTGTTTTAATAACAGGGTCATGTTTATTCTTTGGTTTTGACCTTGCACAACCAGACTGTCCGACGCCATGACTTTTCCAACATTTAACCTAAAAAAACCTCCAGAACTAAGCCTACATTAGCAATGTACATTCAGATACCTTTAATGTGTACTTTGCTACACTTTTTTAATGTTGTTATTTCGCAAAGTTTATTTAATTTCTTACAATAAACGAAACAAAACGAGGGAGTGGAACCTGAATAACAATAATAAAAGAAACAAAGATGGATTGTTGGGAAAAATGTCGGATGAGTTATGGGAAAATATTTGTTAGTTATTTTTTGTTTAGCAGTTTCCTAATGCAATAGTGTTTCAGGGCGAACCACACTTATTTTATAATTGATACTAAATATTTTCTTGACAAAACTATACCTCGATATGTTTTTATGTTGTCAGCCCAACATACTGTAAATTCATGTTGTTTCAAAACATATTGTCAGAACTTGGAAATACGAAAGGTGGTCATTTTCATTTGTTGTGGTATAGATATTAGTTTACATTTTCTGGACTTATTGTACGTTGTATTTTGGGAACTAGAAAGAAATTAAATCTACACACAAGCATGTCTTCAGCAACAGTAAGTTATTTCTCTTTTACCAGTAAGTTTATGTCCAAATTAGGGTTGTTATCAGTGAAAGTTCGCCAATTTTAGAAACCTTACACCCATAACTGATTGGTGTTTTTGTTTGCATTTTACAGTCTAAACACAACCCTATAGCAAAAACATTTCCTAACTGTGAAATCCTTTAATGGTTAACCTTACTGGCATTGCAAATTGCCATAATGAAAGGTGGCTTGAACTTTTAATTATAAGAAACCGCATTTTTATTGTTAAGTAATTAGAGAAAAAACTTCTTCATTTCCAACAAATGCAGGATCCTGGAGACCATCGTCGAAAATGGGACAAAGAAGAATACGAAAAACTTGCCACAGAGCGACTAACTGAAGAATTTGACAAACCTGACAGTAAGATTTTGTTTTGTATTTTTGCCAGACAACAACATAGGAAATGCAATCTGTGTATATTTGTGAGTTAGAGACACATTTATTTTCACAATCAGGCTGAATAGATATTTAACAATAATTTCCCCCGAAGTTAGGCTGAATAGACCTATTACAGAAGGAGATATTTTAAAGATTTTCTCTTGCTTAAACATTGCTACATTAATTATTTTGTCTTTTTATAGAAGATGAAACACCTGTGAAGCGAGAACTGCTTAAAGCTCGGTCATACAAAATTGACTTGGATTCCAACCTTGGAAAATCCGTGGTCATTAGTAAAACGACTGCTGCATCTGACAGTGGAGGTTATTACTGTAATGTGTGCGACTGTGTGGTGAAAGACTCCATCAACTTTCTCGACCATATCAATGGAAAAAAACGTAAGTGACATGCTACCAGAATTTTTAGTTGCATTGAATGTTTACAAACAGGGTGAGCTTATGATGTTCTTCAGAAAATTCCAGTTGTTTGCAATGCTCGTTTTTTACATACTGTCTCTCAAACTGTGGCCTATTAATGATTATGAGAAAATTCCAGTTAGTTTTCCAGTAAAATGATTAGTAAATTAAACATGAGCATGTGTGTTTTCAATGTAATTGGTACATTTCTTTTCATAGTTGCTTGTTCCAGAACAAAATCTCCTTGCACTGAAACACAGATAATGCCACCAGCAAAAAATATTTGCAATAAAATGTATATATTCACCATATGCTCCATTACAGTTTTATTTTAAAGCTAGTGTGTTTTTGTGGTTCTTTATTGCTAGTTAGATTATTTTGTGATGAACCAAATCTTGGTTTAATTATATTTATCTATACAATGCCATTTAAACTTTTTATGTCTTAACAGATCAAAGAAACCTGGGTATGTCAATGAAAGTTGAACGTTCGAGTCTTGATCAAGTTCAAAAGCGATTTGAAATGAACAAGAAAAAGAGGGAAGAGAAAAAGAAACAATACGACTTTGAAGAGAGAATGAAAGAATTAAAAGAAGATGTATGTGACAAAACTTTCATTCCTTAAGTTTTAATCATTTAGTTCAGTGGTTCCCAACCGGGGGAAGTCTCAAGGGATGGATTTTAAAACTTCAGAGGAGGAATTTACTTTAATTTGTACATGTGGTTTGTAAATAGACACTTTAACTCTGGGAATATAACATGTGAAGTTGATAAAGGACCCAATTTTAAATAACAATCTACTAGTGAGGAAATCGTCAATAAAGGTTGGAAACCACTTATTTAGTTGTTAAAGTTTTAATTATTTTTCTCACATAATTAAAAGTTAGCTGCAGACATTGCACGCTGTTTTGATCTTTTAATGTCTCATTGATGCAGTGGGTGGCAAGACATTGATCTAAAGATTAGTGTAGCAGGCTAACAGCACTCTATAGTGTTGGAATTATTAGCCTCAAAAATAGTTAATTTGGCACTTTAATGTTTACAGGAGGAAAGATTAAAAGCTCACAGGAGAGAAAAACGAAAAGAAAGAAAACGAAAAGCTGAAGAGGAAGATCCCGGTGATAGTGATGTTGCAGCTCTCATGGGATTCGGGGGTTTCGGAACAACATCCAAGAAGAGATGATAAAAATGAGACCAACTACGTGCAAGAAAAAGACATTGCTTGAAGAGTTACAGGGTCCTCTTAAAACATTGTTACTGCAACACATGAACAAGAAAATCATGTAGTGATAGTTAAAATACCACAAGACCACATTGTTTCACAAAAATATGACACTGATATTTTCTACGGAATGGTACCAGATTGTGGATTTTATACTTTTTGGATGTTTTTGGCTTGGCTCCATAATTAAACTGGATTAGTCCACTTGTTTTTTACTCAGTGTAAAACGATAGGTAGTATTTTTTTAAAACAATTGTGCCACCTGCTGCCAAATAAAGTCCTTTTAGTTATTAGCAAGAGTCATTGACCGCAGTAAGATGTAATCATTTTATTTATTTTTTTGTTTACTAATGGTTGTCCAGACAACCCCTATAGTTACCGTAGTAGGTGCACGTGATCCGACTCTCAGTGGGGTAACCACGGAGCCTGTGTAGCTCAATTTGTAGACAGAGACCCGGGTCCCGTCGTGGGTTCGAATCCCACCGCTAAGACTTGGAGTAAGGATTGATTAAAAATACATAAGTCAGTAATGACTCTTCACATTTATTGGATTTGTCGAAATGGTCGTTCCATAAGTAAAACAAAAACCCTGGTTTTGTCGAGTAGGCTAGTTTAACAGGACCCAAAAACCGCGGCATTGTTACGTAACTATACACATTTCCCGAGACAGCAAAATATGGTTCATACAAGTATGCCTCGTAGCAACACTACTTGTATTATTACGTAATGAATGTGACTTTTTTACGTAATAACTGCGTCCAAAGTCCACGACACCGCGATCCGCAAACACAAATGACAGATCTGAACAAATGAACAGTGTATAGCTGTGAGTGGCATTGCCTTCCCAATACCAGTGCCCATTCAGCCATGGCGCAAATTGCCGTCATTTGTCAAATACTTGACTAGTGGGTTGAAAATTAGCATAAAACCGACAAATTTATACGTTCTCCTGAGTTGGATATTGTCAATTTTATCCTGATCTAGCTGGAGGCAAAATGGGAAGAAATGCAAGAATTTTGACCCAGAATTGAACACAACTGGTGTTTGCGAGGTAGTCGGTTCTAATGCCACCACGACCACTTGGGTTCCCTGAGCAGGAAGTGCTGCAACCCACAAAACCGAGAAATTGTTTAAGATCACCCACAAGTCGAAAAAGCTTTAATAAAAGATCCAACGTAGCCTACTTTCAATAAAGCTGGCTCGACGGCGGGTCATTTTTTTGTAAACATAACACATTCATGCCTTACTCACTAACCCATGATAAACATAAAAACAATTAAAATCACAGAACTGCCAAACATTGATTTATACAGTCATTTCCACCAATCGAAAACAAATGATTTAGTTTTTCCGGTGCGTGGGCCAAAAGTGGCGTGTTGAACGAGCATCATCCTGAAAACTATAAGCACTCATTTTAACACAGATTACATTCAGTGGTGGGATTCAGCCGGTTCGCACCGGTTCTATAGAACCGTCTCACCAAATGTTATGAGATCAGCAAACCGGTTAGCATTACTGGTTACTGTCAATGAACTTTTTGTAACAGAACCGGCTGAAAAATGTGAATTTTATGAAAAAACTGGCTGACAAAAAATTTTAATTCCACCACTGGCTACATGTAGAAGCTTTGCACGTTTACACTTAACAAGAGTGTGCGTGACATGCTTGACACAGTCAATCGTGCTGACATTGGTTCGGGCAAACCTTTTTCCGTGAACTGAATGCTGTATGCAGTCACGACATTGTGCATTTTAAGCACGTTTTAATGGCAGCTTTTTTCGTTCGACAATGATTGGGGTTTTCCTATTGCAAATTTGTGAACAGAAACTGAATAGATTTGCATGGACAAAAGGATGTCACTTATAAAGCAGTGGTGGGATTCCAATTTTTTTCCGCCGGTTCTATCACAAAAGTTATATTTTTCAGTCGGTTCTATTCCAAAAAGTGCATTTACAGTAACCAGTAACGCTAACCGGTTCGCTGATCTCATAAAATTTCGTGAGACGGTGTAATAGAACCAGTGCGAACCGGCTGAATCCCACCACTGTTATAACGAATATACAAGTAAGGTTTAATTTCTGGACACGGACTTTACAATTAGCTTTATCACAATTAAAACCGGCAGAAAGCTTGTATATAATAAATACATTCTATTGAACAGGTTTCAACAATAGCTAATTACACTGTTAATAACAATACCGATTGTTGTCGTAACAAAGTATATTCAACGCATTCATGCTCTGTCAGTTTTAATTGTGATCATTGTATTTATCACGTGTTAAACATGCTGTTACAAAATCAGTAAACCCAGTTGACATTGTTAAACACTCAGACATAGTCAATATGTGGTTTGCACCGCATGACACAAGGATCAATATTTGCAATGTTTTAATCGCGTTGCATAACGACTGTTGTTGTTTGTTTTGCAAACTTGCAGTTTTTTGTCCAAATGCCTGACTATGTACTTATCATGGGTTATAAATTAAATAGTTGAAGACTTAACGTAATTTTTATCAGCTGTTGTAAGTACATAGGAAATTGCATTTTAAAAACTTATTTAAAGCGTTTAGTACTAGAAAATCCGGGTAAGGCAATTTTGAACATGGCATCTTTGTAAAGTGCATTCATGGTAACTTCCTAAAACGGGTAACGTTTTGTACTGCTGCGCGATAACACAAGTCAAACTCGTGACATAAACACACTTTCGGAAGCATGAGTCACAAAATGATAATCGACAACTTGGTCAAATTCAAAGTAACTGCCAATGTCATTGTGCACACGCAAAACAACCACAACAACAACGGCTTAACTTTGAAAAATCCAAAAAATAATTTTGGTTCACACCGGTTGTTTTTTGGGGACTGTTGCGTTTAACCAAACGAATCCAAGTTAATGTTCTTGTTAGCCCTATCAAATTATGTGTTATAATGACCATGTAGCTACAGCGCGTCCAACCTTAATCCAATGGTCCCCATAACTTTTTCGTGTCTTAAAACATTGCAACGTTGCGCAGCTATTCCCGACTTGATAGTTGAACCAGTGGTACAGCTCTTTCGATTGCTTTGTTTTCCAAACTTAAACGCAACTTAATATCTTCTGCTGGAAAATCCCTATACGCCGCCCGAATTTCCACCACGCAATCATGAGCCTATCGACATCCAGTCGTCCTTCAAATAGAACTCGTATGATTTTGAGTGTGTTAAGTAGCGAACCCATCTACTAACTACTGAACCTGGCCCACTGCTTGTTGAGTTCGGGCTCTCGACTTTAAGATTATTGATTCGCAATCCAGACTGACAAAACATTGGAGCCTCGAACTCCAAAACAACACTGTTGAGTTCATACACCAGTGCAGGGCTCCAGTCCTTTACCAGCACTTTAACGGAGACACTGTGGTGGGATTCTCCTGGGTACAAAGGGCTGGTAAACTGTATCAACTGCTTGTGTTTATCGTATGTTAATTCCATGTTAGCTAGCGAAGAACTACCTGATGCCGTCAGGGTGCTGTACGGCAGTCGTATCGTCCCAACAAAGTTTGTGGCAGGGTTTCGCGGAGGCAGGCTACTGTGTAACTTCAAATTGATCATCACTAGCTTGTCTTCCGGTACTGGGACGAAATTTCCGTACAACGTAAACGGCATAGACGTGCTTTCATCCCGAATATCCAGGCTGTAGTTCATGGCAGTATACGTTCCAGGACAAACTTGCGCTCTAATCTCACGTGGAAGTTTAGATTTGTCAACATTAGCGTGAAACCTAGCATTGTTAAAAGCGTCTTTTAGTTTGGAGTCTTGCGAAAATGTCACCGAGACATTAGCGGCGTTATCCAAATAGCTTTTTACTTGAAGTTTCCCATTAAGTCCATAATGTAACACAACGCCCCTTGAGTCGATAATAACGGATAATTTTTCAATAAGATCCACAAACAGTTCTTGTTTATCAAGCTCTTGTGTTGATTTGGTTTTTATAGGTTTCTTTGTAGCTTCACTGCATGCCACACGTTTATTTGCGTCACCGACAGCACCAAATAAATTGTCAGGCAAAATACTAAGAAAATGTGGAGAATTAGATTTGGCTGGACGCACGGCATTGCACAACAACGTTTTCAGTTTCTCCTTTTCAACCAGTCTTGGAAACCCAGCATCAGTAGACTCACAAATTACTTCGTACACAAGTCCAATATTAGAAAATATGTTTTGGGGGTTAACAGTGCCCAAAAGGTCTTTTAGGAAATCGGACAAGCTTTCTAAGTATGCCAACACCACATAACATGACATGGTACCTACTGTTGTCACAGCCACCAGTAAAACAGAGTCAAGCTTTACATGGAAATAGAACATATCTTCCAGTTGGATTGACATTGGTAAATCCCTACCTTTTCTCTTTAGCTCTCTAGTAAAAGTTACAGGCGTCCATTTTGTTGAACTGTACAGAAAATCTTTTCGGACAATAACTTCACCACCTTCACTGGCCATAAAAATTCCAAGCAACATTTGGTTGGATTCAATTTATTGTTAAGTCATTAAACACAGCCTAGATAGCATTTAATTGGCCTGGAATGACAAATCAACAAAACGGAAATAAAAATGACACAATATCACACAGTTAAGTTGTGCTTAAGTACTTATGATAACAAGAACAATTATGAGCACCACATAAGGTTTCAAGGAAAATTTGACAACAATCGCAGTCATAACAAAGTTACCCTAGAAAAGCTGTATATCTATTTTATTTTGTTCATAGTAGCATGCAAATTTTGAGATGAATACTGTTTGTCTGATATGGTGATGGTGTCTATTTACAGTTTGCACAAGAAATTTCACAATGAACTAGTACATATAAATGCTTTCAGAGATAAGGAAATAAACAAACAATAAATAAATGTACAATTAATACACCATATTCGAGTTCAATCATTATTTACCGAATGACTTTCGGGGTTTGATACTAAGTCTTGTTCATCATCTTGACGCATATAACTATTTAGTTTTAATTTTGACAGACACTGTGACTGTGTTAAGGCAGATAACATTAAGGCACCAAGGTAAAATACAAAACAAAGATATGCTAATGCAACAAGTACAGCAAATACTATTAAGGCAACATACTTTAATTCTGTAATATAAACAACAACAAAGTACAAGTTAATCACTAACACTAAAAACGAAATTACAAAACCAATGATTTTCCATGCTAGATTGTTTGCAAATTCACCCATTAATGAAGCCATGCTGGTAAAGTGCAGAACAGGTATCAGAGCAAAAGGAAGTTGTAAGCTTTGAAGGACATTGAGAAGGTCGTTCATGCCTGTCAAATGCTCAATGTCAGAAAACACAGCCAGTAGAAGAGTTGGTCCGATGGCAATAGAACGCGTCAAAACCACTCGTTTGAATCTACTCCAACGCAGGTCCAAAAAACCTTCCATGACAAACTGTCCAGAATATGTCCCAGTCATTGTGGAACTCTGACCAGCTGCTAATATTCCAACTGCCCACACATAGTAAGCAATGGGACCAAAAAAGCATCCCAAAAGAATTCCACCCTTATAAATGTCCACATTTACTGCCTGATCTGTTCCATTTATGATTGGAAACATATGAGTGGCACCTGGAATGTTAGTAGCATTTTGGCATGTTGCATTAAGTTGTGGGTATGTAGTTTCATAAAAGGCTTCAGCAAATACAGAAACTACAAACAGATTTATAATAAAGGAAATAAAAAGAGCAATAGTGGATTCAATCAGATAGTAGAAGTTTGCCTCTCGAATTTTGCGAGGCTTTGCGCGGTCAACATCTCTTGATTTCACCAGTGCAGAATGTAGATACATGTTGTGCGGCATGATAACAGCCCCAATAATTCCTACAGCTTGCAACAGTTGTTTTGGTCCGCAATTTGTGCAATGAGGGACTAAAGTTCCAAATATTACTTGTTCTTGGTTTGGTGCCACTTTTATGTACTCATACCCGAATGTTATGGCCATTAAAGTGATTAAAAGCCCAAAGAATGCCTCTAGTTTGCGCAAACCATATTTGTCTAGAAGTAGGAATACAAAAGCATCACTGGCAGTGATAAGAACGCCTGCGTAAAGTGGTATTCTGCCACCAGACAGGAGTGAGAAAGCAATAGCTGATCCAATCACTTCTTGCATATCGGAGCCGACAATCGCTATTTCAATCATCAGCCAAAGGATTATTCTTGGTACTTTACTGTACTGTCTGTTGCACACCTCGGCCAAATGGAGACCAGTGACCACTCCAAGTCGAGCTGAGAGTCTTTGCATCAACAAACCCATAATAGTTGCCAGAAGAAGCAGCCAAAGCAGTTGAAAGCCTGCAATTGCACCTGACTGCAAGTCGGACTCAATGTTGCCCGGGTCTAAATACGCGATGCTCATCAGAAATCCGGGACCAGTGAATGCCCAGAGTTTGCGCCAGCTAAAAGCGGGCATATCCGGCGAAAACGGTCCGCATTTAAACTTGTCTATTTCTTCGTCCATGTCTTGTGGTACAGGGATCCTCTCCTCAAAATAAGTTGCAACTATTGGCATCGCAACATCTGTTTCTTTTCGTCCGCTGACATATACCACTTCCTTGCTATCATCATTGTTTTCATTATTTTCGTCCATTGTTCTCTCGTCAACCTCTGCCGGTTGTCTAACGCTCTGTTCCAACGAAATAGTTTCAACCAGGCTTTGCTGATGCATCTGCCCAGCCTGACTAACTCTGCGAAAAAAGATTTATTAACGCGCACGTGAATAAACAAACACCACGTTGAGTCATTGCATGTTCGCAATTCGCACTCGCGGCTGTTGCGTAAGCCGTAAATTGTAAATGAAAATCCGAATCCGATCCAAATGTGTACCACAAAGCAGAAGTTATTGACCTTTGACCTCATAGGCCCATTTACAGGGTAGATAGGGTAGAAATATCTTCCACGTAGTACGTATCAACGTGTAGCCTACAGATGACAAAATAATAAATAAATGTTCATTTGTGAAGGGTTAAGTTAGCTTATTCCATACATAACTGTTTGTATGGATTAGGCATAGTTTAACTTCGTTGAAATTCAATTCAGGTCAATGAAGGGAAGTAATGCTATGTTTGTTTCAGTGAAAATTTTGAGCAACAATGCATGTACTTTGTGGAGAGGGCTACTGAAAACTGAATAAACGGGATTATGGCTGGCCCTGTGCAGTTTTTACCTTTTGCAAGTGCTATTGAATCTGGATTTTGGAATAAATTAGCCGAAAACAAGTTGAATGTGTACAAACTTGATGATGCACCTAAACGTTTAAACGGTTTCTACACCAATACTGATGTTGAAGGACTGCCCTGTAGACACAATGTGGATTATAAAGCATTTGAAAAAATGGAAAAGGCACCTCCTCTTTGCTTTATGAGTCATGGCACTTTGTGGAACAAAAATACGATTGAAGATTTCAAAAGTTGCAACAAAAAACAAATATTGCAAGATGTGGCAGATACACTTTGGCAGCAAATAACAAATGGTGAAGCAATTAAAAATCCATCATGTTTAGTAAGATTTGTACTACTCAGTTTTGCTGATTTAAAGAAGTATTTGTTTTATTATTGGTTTGCTTTTCCAGCGTTTGTACATCCAACAGCAATTGTAAAGAATATTTGCAAACCGTTGTCCAACCTTAACTGCCCAAATTTTCAAAACTCATTGCAACAGGCCTTTTCTAGTTATGGCTCAAATAAACCAGGCTTCTTTTTACTGTCGTGCTCTTCAAATCCATTCCAGTCTGATGAAGTCAGCGTTAACATTTGTGCCCTTACTGAATTTGAACGGTTATTGAAAGAAAAGGAGTTTATCATATTTGGACTCGCTGACCCATCAACATTA
Source organism: Phallusia mammillata (assembly GCF_965637545.1). Taxonomy (NCBI): domain Eukaryota; kingdom Metazoa; phylum Chordata; class Ascidiacea; order Phlebobranchia; family Ascidiidae; genus Phallusia; species Phallusia mammillata. The sequence goes on along the minus strand of NC_137258.1, from coordinate 23,772,230 downwards.
GAAGACTATCCTGCATGGCCTTTAAGAAACTTCCTAACTTTGATTTCGTATCATTGGTCATCACATTTTGTAGACAACCTTGTTCGAGTTATTTGTTTCAGGGACCGAACTCACAGTGGCAAACGAACAATTGCTCACAGCCTGTACCTTGAAGTTAACCTACCACCAGTTAAGATTTGCGCGGAAGCCACAGGATGGGAAAAGAACAAGAAAAACAAACTAGCACCAAGATCTGTAAGTCTTGCTGAGAGTATGGACCCTACCAGACTGGCAATGTCGTCTGTTAACTTGAATCTAAAACTGATGCGTTGGAGGTTAATGCCGTCACTGGACTTGGAAGCCATTTCCTCATGCAAGTGTTTGTTACTTGGTTCAGGAACTCTAGGATGCAATGTAGCTCGTGGCTTGCTTGGATGGGGTGTCACTGATATTACAATGGTTGACAACGGAACAGTTTCTTTCTCAAATCCTGTAAGACAATCATTGTTTGAATTTTCTGACTGCAGTCCCAGTGGAGGAAAGCCAAAAGCATTAGCAGCTGCTGAGAAATTGAAACTCATTTACCCTGGAGTAAATGCCGTCGGTGTTGAGCTTTCTATCCCAATGCCTGGACACCCTGTACATAGCAGTGACGAACTTGTGGCCAAGGTACAGAATGAGGTTCACCAGTTGGAGGAGTTAATTGACAGTCATGATGTTGTATTCCTCCTGATGGATACAAGAGAGAGCCGGTGGTTACCAACAATGATGTGTGCCGCAAAAGATAAACTTGTAATAAATTCAGCTCTCGGATTCGACTCTTACCTTGTCATGAGGCACGGAATAATAACTCCTGAACAACAAGCAGCTAAAAAACTTGGTTGCTATTTCTGTAATGATGTTGTGGCACCAGGAAATTCCTTGCGAGATAGGAGTTTGGATCAACAGTGCACTGTGTCACGACCTGGTGTTTCAATGATTGCATCTGCTTTGGCAGTTGAGCTGCTTGCATCGGTGCTACAGCATCCTTCAGGCAAGCTGTGTATGCCGGATAATGCACAAGGAGAGTTCGACCCAGCTGAAAGCTCTTTGCTCGGTCCAGTGCCTCATCAAATTCGAGGATTTTTGTCAAACAATCAGGTGCTATATCCCTCAACAGAAGCTTTTAGCAAGTGTACTGCATGCTCTGATATTGTTTTGGATCAGTACAAGTCACAAAAGTTTGACTTTTTACTTGATGTTTTTAATTCGCCAAACAGCTATCTTGAGGATTTAACTGGACTCACATTATTACACCAGCAAACTGCACAAGCTGAGGCCGATATTTTGGAATTTAGTGACACAGAAAGTATATGAATGAAATGTTGTTGTAAATTTGAAGTGTATTTATGCAAATGTAATAAGTTGTCTTCAAGTGATTTTTTGGCAAACTGCAATGAGAAACATGTTTTGTTTTGAATAAATAACAGCAGTAATTTTTTTAAACCCTGGTTTTTGAAAGTCGTTATTGTTGTGATTGTGCAATTGTGTGTGAAAAATATGCGGTACAAATGATTGTGTGTTTTTGGTACACAGATATGACATACATACTTACAGCTATAAATAAAATAAATCTGCTAAACTTTTTTCAATGCGGATCCAAAACAATATGTGGAAGGCAGTGATCTTGATTGGAGGCCCAGACAAAGGTTGGCGTTGTAAATTTTATATTATTACAACTGCTAACAAGTTTTTATTTTAGGTACAAGATTTCGTCCATTGTCACTTGATGTCCCAAAACCTATTTTTCCTGTAGCTGGAATTCCAATGATACAACATCACATTGAAGCCTGTTCTAAAGTAAGTTTGTTTTTCAATCTTATTCATGTGTTCGATTAACCTCGATCATTCAATATCCCATGTTGTTTTCATTTAGTGTATTTTCAACTGTGAGGTTTTTGCTGCCTGATTCTGTGTCTATAACTTTCCTTATTCTGTGTTTTAAAAGAAATGTTGCTTTTTAATCTTCAATGTCTAGAGCGGAGCATAAATACACTTCTCTTCTGCAATGTGAATGTGATATTATTAATTTATCTTTTCGATACCAGGTTCCGGAAATCAAAGAAGTAATTCTCATCGGATTTTTTCATTACACAGAAATGCTGAAGAGTTTTATCACCATGGCAAAACAAAAATATTCTCTTAGCATAAAGTAAGTTGCCAATTATACTGTTCATTTTTTTGTGTACTGTGTGGTTTGATTTTATCAAATAACGAAGTTCTCTTAAAGGAGGAAAGCCGATTTAATCAGTATGCTGTTATTTTTGTGTAAAATTTTACTTTAATTATTGAAATATTTCAGGTACCTTTCTGAGTATGGTCCCTTAGGAACCGCCGGCGGTCTGTATCATTTCCGTGATCAGATTCTTTCTGGGACACCCGAAGCTTTCTTTGTTTTCAATTCTGATGTTTGTTGCAACTTTCCACTGTCTGATATTCTGCATTTTCATCAATCTAAGAATGGTGACAACAGAATCACAATCGTTGCTACAGAGGTAGAAGCTTGCTCCTTGATTTTTATTTGGTCTTTAGCTCCAAGTAAAAGCTACACAAAAATGTCATCTGTCTTTTGAAAGTTGGGTTGTTTGCCAGTTAGGTTTATTAACCAAAACCATTATTTCTTGAATCAAGATTTATACCCAAGGTTACCATACCGTCCTTATTTCTGAGATTTGTCCTTATTTTGAAAGGCAATGTCTTTGAAAAATCTATTGTCCTATTCTAAGAAATGTCCTTCTTGACTTGAGTCCTTATTTTGTCTATAACATCCACAAGTCAAACCCCTGCTACAAGTTCAAGTAAACCTAGACCTGAGCTGTTGTGAAATGCACAAAGTATTTTCTGTGAACAAGGAATCGCTGGAACCTATTGTTTCTGGCAAAAAATATGGCATGAGACATGCCATGGCTCATATAAACGCACAATTTTGCCCATACGCCATACCTAATACATTCACCCCTGACTTTCATTGTTACAGGCCACACACAGTGAGTCTATGAGTTATGGCTGCTTGGTTGAAGACGAAAACACAAATGAAGCAACTCATTATGTGGAAAAACCTGAGACGTTCGTTAGCTCCCTTATCAACTGTGGTGTTTACGTTTTTACTCCTGACGTCTTGCGCTGCTATATGGCCGAAGTATTTCGACAACATCAAGAAGAAAGGTTCGTTTGTAACAATGCCCATATGTTTTTACTGACTTTACCAACTTGATTTTTCTGACATCTTGCTGCATGTCATATGTGACAATGAGCAAAAACGTGAAAGTGTTCTTTTTGGGTGCTAGGGCTATTATGACAGCACAACAAATTATTCACTGCACTTTTTGAATTTTTGACTACTTAAAAAAGGGCAAAAGTGTGATCAAGAATCTTAAGTTTGTTAATAAAGAAAACATAAGTGGTCGAGTTGAGGTTCGAACCGACAATCTAACGATCTATGTTTTACAGCTTGGAGATGGGAATGGGCGACAGCAACTTCCCTGACGCAATAAAACTTGAGACGGAGATATTGGCCGGATATGCCGGAAGTGGAAAAATGTTTGTCTACAAAACCAAAGAGATCTGGGGTCAAATTAAATCAGCCGCGTAAGTATATGGAGAAACCTTAGTTCGAAATTCTCTAAAATAATGTTGCAATTTTAGGAATTTGAAATATTTGTTAGTTGGTTTCCATTAGGTCATTGCTGTTAGAACTACGCCAAGAATCAATTTTCTGGTTTTGAATTTCACTCGGTGTATTTTTAAATCTTTCAAAAACTTAAGACTAAATTGCAATAACGAGAAAACATGTTTTGATTCTAAAATGAGAAAATAAAAGTTCCCAATCTCTGTTTATGACAGCGGTTCTCAACCGGGGCCCATGGCCCTCCAGGGGGGCCACGGGTGTAGATTCACCAGAAACACCCACAAAAAGCCATTTTCTTTTTAACTTTATTCCCTAATTTAATCGACTATTTCACATACTATTTGTCTATACTGAGGTTTCTCAGGACTACGGATTCTTGTTTACTCTATTTCGACCTTTTTAAAGTACAGAATTCCAACACGAGATTGCCATTTACATTTAAGGGGGCCACAGGTCCTACAGGATTACTTGAAGGGGGCCACGAGGCCAAAAAGTTACTTTTACGGGGCCACGGTCCACGAAAGGTTGAGAACCACTGGTTTATGACGTCACACAGCTTTGGTTCTAATCTGGAAAACGTGACTTTGTTGAGACACTAAAATATTTAAACTCGACAAAGATATTAGGAACGTCGCGAATTTCAACCTCTTTTCTTTCTTCTTAATGCAGATCGGCTATCCACGCAAACAAGTTATATCTCTCCGTGTATCGACGGACAAAACCTGAAGTTCTAGCTAAGAAAAATCCGGACGGTCCGATAATTAGAGGTACTGACATCGTTTGAACTGAACAGTATCATACCCTCCAACAGACAGCATGGTCATTGGCGATCATCGTTTATGTGATTAAATAACTAAAAATGGAAAACATTATTCAAGTAACAGAATCAGTAAATGAATGTGCACATAATATTTAGCCTAAGTGACATCTTCAAGTCTTTATTCGAATAGAATTAATTCTGTACAATAAGCGATTTAGGTATATCTGATCACGCAATGTATTAATTTTTTCAGGTGATGTTTTTATCCACGAAAGCGCTTCAGTTGACCCAACAGCAGTTCTTGGTCCGAATGTTACACTGGGTGAAAATGTTGAGATTGGAGCGGGCGTTCGGGTTTCGAATTCCATTGTTCTGTCCGGAGCCAAACTTAATGTGCGTGAAAAAAATATCCTATTCAAAATACAATACTGAATATAGCTTGACTTTTTGGGCGAAGAATATGACTGATGTACAATCATCACAAGTACCTTTATTTCGAAAAATGTTTTTTTTCGCGTAATAATGCGTTGATACAGCTTTTTTGGCAATTGTTTTCTTGGTAACGATAACTTAAGGGAATTGTTATTTGTGAAACTTAACAAACTAATTTGGGCACAAAAATTTTATTCTTAAAAATGTAACTAACTTTTTTGAAGAGTAGCACAAATAAATGTATTGGTTTAATTTGTCCCATAAAAAGTCACAAGCTATTATAATGCATTCACACAAAAAAAACATCTTAGCTGACAAACCATCCTCCAACTGTTACAGGACCACTGTTGTGTGTTAAATACAATTATCGGGTGGAAATGTAAAGTGGGTGAATGGTCACGTGTTGAGGGAACCGCCCAGCAGCCTGATCCTAATGCCCCCTACTCTAAGATCATCAGTGGTCAGTTGTTCAACGAAGACGGTAGACTTATACCTTCTATCACAGTGCTAGGTAAGCCATTTTGTTTTACTCTTTTTTTGTAAACACATAATAGGTGGTTAGGGCAACTGAAAAGTTGTACACACAAACACAAGGTTATGGATCCTAACACCAGCAACTACTTTTTGTGTTTTCCGAGCAAAATAACGTTTTGGACAACTCCTTGAAAAGACAGAGTTGTTAAATCGTGTTGGTTGATTCTGTACAGTAGTAATTTATCTATACTGCCATAATGTACTAGGCAACTGTATTTTCAGGCTTTTTGTTTTTTTGCCTTTATAAACGCAACCGAGTGGTACTCACAAGGTTACGGGTTTTGATACCAGCTCGACCGCTTTGTGGTTGGAAAACACTACTTTTTAAATGACAGCGTATGTTAAATCGTGTACTTGTAGGTTGCTCGGTTGGTTCTATACAGTACTATTTTTTTTACTATCAAAATGTACTTCGAGCATAAGCATTATAATATAACTAGCCCTTTGTTATACATTTTCAGGTAGAGAGGTTGACGTTGCCCCGGAAATTATCATTCTTAACAGTATTGTCCTCCCGAACAAAAACATCCATGCAAACTCGAAAAACCAGATTATTCTTTGAACCAAACTACAATTCGGAATGATAGTTCTGTTTCACACGCCGCATCAAAGTAGGCAACGAAGACATAAAAGCTAACTATATTCTTTTTGAAATGTAGCCTTTCATTTGTAGTGTACAAAAACTAGAGATATAAGCACACCCTAACCCGATATTTGTAAAATGTTGGCCCGAATTATACTAACCACCAAAACACTACGACACAAATCTGGCAGAGTATGAAGTCAGGCCCAAATTAAACAAGTTTATTAAAACTTAAACCCGCATTCTACCCGAAAAACAGCACCCGACTTACAACTCTGTTACCAACATAAGGTTTTGCTTTCACGAACCATTTTAGTTTGATTTAGCGTCTGATATTTAGTGCAACACGGCTATGCAAACTTTTTTCTTCACCTACGACTTCAAACTGAAAATCATTTTGGTTTAGGTTGCGAATTTACCTATTCAAAATCTGTTGACAAATCCAATCACTATGGTAGCATTCACCAAGTGTTGTATTCGTTGATACCTTTACCTTTTGTATGGGCCTTGTTGCGGTTGTCGGATCGCGTTCGATGGCGCTATCTGGTGACAGAAAAAAAACTGTCATCAATAATTTCCGCCAAAAATGTGCCCAATTGTTATCAATGTAGTAGATTTTTAGACATTTGTTATTGCTATCACATGTTGTTTTTTCAGTTTTTTTTCAAATGGTGCACTAAAAACAAACATTTAATGGACATTGTAGCCTTGTTTACACAGTTTAGCCAAAAACCTTAACACTATTGTATTGTTGTAGGCTGTAGCCCAGTGGTTCTCAAACTGTTTTTTTTTGTTGCGACGCCTCTGGAAAAGTTTTCTGGACTTGCGACGCACCATCAATAAAAAGTTAATGAGGAAACTTATTATAAGTTGTGTTTATTGACACAACAACAAAAAGCCACGAAACGAATATTCTGCGACGCCCTTGGAAAATTCAAACGACGCACCAGGGCGTCGCGACGCACAGTTTGAGAACTACTGTTGTAGCCTAAAGTAATTTGATTTAATTGGCAAAATACCAATTAGCTTACATATTACTTTGCAATGCACTTCACTCGAGAGATTTAAAGCGTTAGTTTATCGAAGATATGATGGGTAAAAGCCATACAAGAATAACTGACACTTAAACTATGATATTTACAAGCTATACTATTTCTCATTGCACTGTATTGTAAATGCCCTTCTTCAATAGACCTATATTCTTTAATAAATGCGTTCCAATATATTTTGTTAAACCACATAGTAGCGTTTTGTTGTCTGATTTCTTAGCCATTGCTTGTTACCGCGCCTTATTCGTGTAGTATGGTTTTGTAGTGCTTCGCTGTTACCACGTTGGCATAGCAACCCAAACATATATTTTCCCCGCAAACTCAAGTCTTCGTGTTTGCCTAAGCCAGTGGTTCCCAGCCGGAGGGATTTGAAAACTCGAGGGGAGGAACTTTAATTTTTACATGTATCATGGTTTAGCATCTACTATGCAGTGTATTGGGGAGGAATGAAAATGTTTTGAATTGTGAAGGGAGGAATTCATCGAAAAAGGTTGGGAACCACTGGTTTTGCTGGACTGGCTTAAGCGTTAAGTGGTGTAGAAATTAAACTGGGATCATGTGATTTCACGCTTCAGTACCTCTCCGGTAATTCTATCTGTTGTGTGCAATGAACTGTAAAATTGAGTTACCTAAAAGCCCTGTCGATTTCAAGCATTCCAATTTCTCACTTCATCCATTTCGCTCTTTTTCAATTGTTCACATGCGGTGTTTTTCTTTTATTTTTGAAGACCAAGTGCAGTTGCAAAAACTAGAACAGTTGACAACAAGCGAATACAATCAAAATGCACAATACAATTCAATACCCTATGTGACGTCACAGATAAAACCGAATGCCACCATTGTTGTTGATGCACAACAAACCTATTTGTTCTGTGAAGCGTTCTTCAATGCGTGTTTGCTTTGTTTTCTTGCAGTTTTTGTATTTTGCCAAAATATATATCATGTAGCAGGTTTCAAGCGTTTATTTGAAGTCAAAGTTAGTAAACCAATTCACAAAACGTGAAAAATGCATATTTCTTAAACTTGGAAGACGTAGGTATAGAAAAAAAAATAACTTAAAATAGCACACATGAAATTATGGAAAAGAAATAACTGTTAAAATAGCACACATGAAATTATATGGCTTTTGTTGCTCTATAATTGAAGTAATATAACGAAAAATACCTGGAATTGGTCAACATTGGAACATTGTGAGCAAAATAACAAATATAGTAACAGAATAAGTGCATACAAAACAGCAACGTATTGCAAAATTTCCCTAAAGATACCAGTTACCGTTAAATCTTATTATTCTGCGACACGAAGCTGTCAAAGGTACAAAGCACAACAAGGTGACGAAAAACCTGTTAAGATTTTCTTTGGGACTTGAACATCAAATATAGCACCCCAAAAAACACCTACTCTGACGTCAGGCGTCACATGATGATGAAAAGTCACGCGGAACGAAAAATTCCGTGTCGCTCGCTGTACGCGAGCCAAACAGCGGAACCGAGCGGCAAATACCCCCCATGACTCCTTGAGCAAGGCTTTTACAATAATTGAACCGAGACATGGTTTTCAAGTCACATCAAGTAAATGCAAATCCAAAAGCCAACATTTCCGGCTTGTTTCCCCCGAATTGTGACGAAAAGGGCTTATCATTATAAGTTTCCAGTGGGATTTTTAACCACAAAACTATTGAATACATTTGTCGCATGTCAAGTAATAATTCAACACAAAGTCAAAAGTGTGTAATATGGGATGGGCCGAAACTACAAGCGTTAGTCTTTGCCTATAGCACCGACTCTTTTAAGTGGAAACTTGTTATGCTGTAAACTGGTTTGCATAGTAAATATCAGCTAAAAAAACTTTAGACTAGTGGTTTTCAACCTTAACAATTACAAAATATGCAAATAGATAAAAAATCCCACAAGTTTGACATCACATGAGTATGACGTCATGAAATGTAAAAAAATGATAATTTCAGTACCAATTAAGTACCCCACAAAAATATGTAAAACTTCGTCATTTTTAAACGTCTTTGGGGCTAACTATCCCAGGGGATTAAGAACCACCGCTTAAGACTAACCCGACTTTTAACTCATAACCTTTACGTTGCAAAAACCGAACAGTAAAACGTAACAGCTTGGTTTGCAAAATCATTTACATTTGCAAGTGCAAGAGGCCTCATATTCTGTTTTCCTGCATCCTTTTAGGTTTCGGAAGAATTTGTGGTTTTTGAGCCGCTACATAACTCCCAGTTTGAGGAGATCCATGATTATGTGGCATCACATCTTCCTTAATCTCTATTTTTGGGTGTTCGTCCACCAAGTGTTCGTAATCACTGTCACTGTCGCTTATAGCTTCCACAGGCGGCCTCGATCTCTCTTTTATAGCTTGTGACACAGTCTGCATATGTTGTCTCTCCAAGTCCTGTCCCAAGGACATCGCACGCTCCCGGTGTCTGTCCTCTGTCTGGTAAGTGATGTAATGGTCTTCCCCTTCAACGTCTTTACCCTGTTGTGTCAAATCTTCCACCGAACGAGACCATTTCCTTGGAGGTTTTTGCACGGGAGCAAGATTGATCTGTAGAAATGCAAAACAAAGATGAAACAAACTTTTTTGCAAACTAATGCCGTTTTAACCACAAGTCAGAAGCTTGAGCGGTTCATGAGAGTTTCCAAAATTTTAGTGAATACAATTTTGGTACTGCTTATTAAATACCACTTGATATGGCTACATGACTTTAAGTCATTATTCCAAACAGAGGACCGTAGCCTGCCTATACTACTGTCTTGTCACTATAGCTGTACAGATCAGACAGCACTGGTTAAAACTGTGTGCACTGTCTGCAGCTTACTTATTTAGACTGAATCTAATAAGAACAAGGATAAATTGTTCTGATTTTTCCCCATAAACCAAATGGTGCACTATTCTTCAGACAAAACCAAATTGTAAATGCGACAGCCAAACCAGTTTCAAAAGAACATATTTTCGCACATACAAATCATGTAACATACCTTACAAGAATGATATTACTTTGCTGGACAAGCAAAGAAGAAAAATGTATCAAATGAGACTCAGAAAAAAATACAACATATTAACCTTGCTGGTAGCGACAATGCTTGGAGATGGTGACGTAATCGAGTTGCCTTGTGTGACCACAGGTCTGATGCTGACGTCATTGCTTTGTGACGTGGTACGCTTTTTGGGTTGAGGGGTGTTTGTTGTGTCGTCATAGAACATGTGATTCTGAAAACCGCGCGATTCGTCGTGTCCTGGTGACGGACGACCATTGGACGCAGGTGACCTCGGACCCGTTGCTATTGGCAACATGCGGGGATGGTCATTTGTAGCGGTTGTCGTTTGGGCTTGTTGTAGTGGATAAACTGAATCAGGTGGCAGGTCGTAGACCCGTTCCTCGGTTGGCGTCTGCTTTTTCAGGTAGTGACGTTTCGCCAGGAACCACGTCACAGCAACTGAAATTGCGTTAGTGACAAAAACACAACCTAGCACTATTCCAACGACTGCGCCGTCAGGAAGCATGGTTGCTGCAAGGTATCTGTGTTAACGAAATTGTCTGTTTAAATGCGAAACCGTACACAAAGTTAAATCATAAAAATGACAACTTTAGTAATAGATCAATACCATCAACAGCATGGCTTAAACTGACTATCACTGTTGGTCTTTTTAATACAGTCTTTTTAATACAACTATAATACAGTAACACACATGGACGATAAAATGATTGCTACAAGGTATTTGTGTTAAAAGAGATGTTTGTTTGATTAAAAAAACAAGCTTAAACCACGCGTTTTTTCACAACAAGCCTTTTGAGGATTTTGAATCAGTGAAGCGAAATTTCTCGAAGCTTTTTCTCTCTCTTTTTAACTTCTGGTGGCTTTTGAAGATGAAAAATTTCTGTAAACCACTGATCCTACGAACTTTTTGTTTGCCTTTTTACCACGACAGCATGACCAATTCAAGCCCTAAAGTGTATCTTTACGCCCGGTTAAACACCGCCAAACTGGGGATTATGATATAATCACTTCAATACTGCATATCAGTGGTTCTCAAACTTTTTTTGTTGCGACGCCTCTGGAAAAGTTTTCTGGACTTGCGACGCACCAGCAATTAAAAGTTAATGAGGAAACTTATTATTAAAGTAGTGTTTATTGATACAACAACAAAAACCCACGAAACGGAATTGTTCTGCGACGCCTTTGGAAAATTGAAACGACGCACCAGGGCGTCGCGACGCACAGTTTGAGAACTACTGCTGTATGGGAATACAACAATTTTTCTTCACAACAAAAGGATAAAAACTGATGTTTTAGTCCGCCATTGCGTGATTAATTGATGTATTTCATAAAAAACGTACCGCCGGCTCGGGTACATTTAGTGTTGAACTTGTAATCTTGTCTGACAAACAACTTTTAACAACGTGCAAATGTAACATTTTATACTAGTAAGCTGAAACTCTTTCTAAAATCGATTGTGCCTGCTTGTTGTGAAACAAGCGGACATCCTTTTTTTAGAAGCATCTTATTTTGGCGAATGGCCAACCAACCGTAAGTACCCTAAACAAGGGTGATCTGGTTTATGTTATAATCCAACATTGGAGGCAGTGGTTTTTTTTTAATTTGTGCCACAACAACAAATTAAATTTTCTTTAACGGTACACTTGGGTACGCTGAAACTATTTAAGTATGTTTAAGGATATGAAGAAGCAGCATTAAGTAACTGTACATGGCCATTGTTATAATGACTAATAACAAATAAGATATCAACAAATTTTCGGTGGTACTAAATACCGCATGATACCGTATGTTACCGCATGTGACCCCATGGTATACCGCATGTGACCGCATGTTATTACAGGGCAGGAAGTTGTAAAGGACTTGAAGATGCTTTTACGAAAAATATAATTTTGCGGACTTTTGAAAGCGCTGACGGTTAGAGCTATTTGGGTTGGGTGAGGGTTTGGAATTGAAATAATGCTAGAATCTGGTCTAATTTAACCTTACTGGGGCTTACAGAGTTGCAAGTCGGGCCGGGCTTTTCGGGTCGGGTTCGGGCTTGGGTATTTGTGAGAAAACGGGCCTAAAACGTAATTTGTAATTACGTGTCCCCAATTTTCAAAAAAATCAGCTAAGTAATAAGTCTCTGGCTTTGACCTAATGCCCACTCTACTTTAAACCGTGTTGTTTACGCCATTGTCTACTATTGTTCATTGTGTTTGTTGTCTTTCTCCTTTTTCTTTTTTATTTGTTTTTTGGGTCCCAGCATAGGCCTGTCAATCAAAATTTCGGGCCTAAACGGGCTTCACAAAAACGTTTCGGGTTCGGGCCGAGCTTCGGGCTTATACTTTCGAGTTCGGGCCGGGTTCGGGCTCAGATTTTGGGCCCGCTTGCAACTCTGGGGGCTTATTTTCACATTTCACACACGCATGCGGTATTCTAAGCGGAATACCACGCGGTAACATGCGGTATTTAGTACCACCCACAAATTTTTAGCTCTTCCAGCACTTTTTACTTATATGCCAACGTTGCGATGTCCAATACGAGACACCTTCATTAGGGTAATGACATAAAACAAAATTTGTTTATCGACCGAAAAATTTGTAACTTAACTAAAAGTATGTTCGTAAAATACGTTTGGACTTCACCGGTCGGCAGCTTGGTCAAGTTTGCCTAACCTAGACAGAGAACCAACATGCCGTATTTCAGTCCCTACAACTTCTATTTGTCAACTTTGCCTTTCGTTGCGATACGGTTGAACCTGTAATCTTTTCAAGTACAACAGACCGATAAATCAGTATATTTTGGTGTGTTATTATGAAAGGTTCTAGCCATGCTACACTGACAACACGTTCAAGGTGTCTGAATTTAATAACTCCATTCTATTCACAGCGCTTATAGCAACGCATATACGGCTGCAATTCCCAATTTGAAACACAATTTCAGTTCTGTTCGCGACGACTTGCCGTTTTTATGTCAACAACAATAAAAAAAACTCCTAATATTTACGACACCCAACTACAGGGCTGCATATGTAGCCAAATTTAGCTTGTTGTGATAAACGGTCCTTTCGCTACAATATCAATCACAAGTTACATGCAAAAACAGCTTTGTATAGTACACAATCTGAACAGGTGTAACAGAGTCTCACAAAAAACATAACACTTACGCTGGTTCTATTGTTACAAAACACTCGCTATTGTTCGGTGCATTGTCTTGTTTGGTAAAAGATTCACTGCAGAACTGAAAAGTTTCAAACTGGTTCATATTATCCTCAGCTAATGTTACAGAATTCTTCTTTCTCAGCGAAGTATGGAAGAAAATGCCTGCGAAATCAGAATCAAAACACCACACTTTTTCAATCAACTGTCAAATGTTAAAGGAAAACTGAAGGCAACAGAATTTCCAAACGGTTGGCGAGCAACTACCGCAAATCCGCAGAATATTCAACTTAATGATTGACATTGGACTTGCGTACAGAGAAGTCTTTTATAAAGTGTGCCAGTCGACACCGATAAGAAATGTTTGCACACTGGAATTCCTGAACAAACAACACACTTTTTTGGAATTCAAATTGGGCTAATCCTTTAAATTTATGTGTCAAAAACGCCATAAAACGTACTAAACACATCATAAAGCAAAATACGAACAGGTTTTTACGTCACATATCCTAAAAATATCCCACAAATATCTGAAGCTTGTGCCAGGCTTGCTGTATTTGTTCTATTCACTGACAAACTCGGTAAATATGTGGTGAACAAAAAGGTAAATTTTGTCCCTCACTTTTTTCCTGAGACCTTTTCTTCGCACATACCTGCGTAACCGAAGCAGAACTGTGGCCTCTTGTGTTGTCTCTTTCTTTGCGCGTGATTACTGAAGTGTGGAGGAACCGCTGTTTTTTTGTTCCTTTACCTGTATTCCAGAACACAACCACAACCAACAAACAAAAACGTCACCAAAAACATAAAATACTTAATGATCTGTAGCTTTTATGAAATGATGATATGTGTTGTATATTTTTAACTCTGTTGTAAAATATAGCGTAATTTTGAAAAAAGGCACAAATATATCTCACTGCATAGAGATCGTAAATATCAACATTACCATTTGGTGGCGCGAGATTGAAACATGTTTTGTTGAAGTAAAAAATAACCAAAAAGGAAAGGAAAACTACCATGAATTCGTTAAATACGAAAGTTTGAGCTCCGAACTTGGCATAACACGATACTACAATAATTAAAGATATGTTGACAACTATGATAAAGTTTTTAACTTGGCTACAGAGGGATTTGCATAAGTTTTAAATGCTCAAAAAAACTTCATGTCAAGTAATTGCTTCAGTTAATTCATTTCAGAATAAGCTAGAAATAGGATATCTCAGGTACTTAGAGAAATATGTGAAAAACTTGCCTCCAGTTTAAATTTAAAAAAATTATTAATTTATTGTTTGTATAAATGCGTTTTCTTATATATTGACGTTTTAAGTAAGCTTCAATTGTTACAAATAACTTTTTTGGATATTAAGGGTTTAGACAGGCACAATGAAGTGCGTTTTACCAGCGGTTAACGTCAAACTATTTGCTAAAGCTGTGCACTGCCTTGCAAAAATTGGTTCTGAGATTTATTTTGAACCTCTGGAAAATGGCCTAGCACTGAAAACGGTCAATTCTTCTCGCTCTGCGTACGTTTGTTTTCTGTTCCATCAACCAATGTTTCAAACCTACGAATATGAACCGACTAGCAGTGAAAATGGCACATTGTCCGAAGACGTAGAAAGTGATGGTTTTCGATGCAAGATTGCAGTCAAAACAATGTTACAAGGTACTGTTATATTGTGACCAGTGTTTTTTTAAGGTGTTTTGGTGTTTTTGGTGTAAGGTGTCCCAAATTTCTCCAGCGGTTTCCCAAATAAGCAAATATGGCTATTTTTTGGTATTTAAATGAAACACTTGCGGTCTCTTAAAACTACTGAGCAGTCACCCAAACCAAACCTTAAAAAACCCCTGAATTGTGACTATCTCACAATCCCTAAAAAAGAATATTTTTATTTTGTACCATGTCTTTTTGTTGACTGACTTTACTGCAAAGCCTTGTATAAGTCATTTCTTTGTTTAATTAGCTTGTGTTATAATGGTGAAAAATATGCACAAAAAGTGATGTTAATATCATAGCAAGTTTATCAACAAACTTAAAATTTGAATTTCAGTATTAATACAATTACAGAGACATTTGAATACAATTATGTATTACAGTGTTTAAGTCTTTGAGCACAATCGAGCGATCAGTTGAATCATGCGACATAAACTTTGATGGAGAGAATTGCAAACTTGTTTTCCAACTCAAATGTCGACACGGAATCACTAAAACACATCATCTTACTTACCAAGAATGTGAATCACTGCAGGTAAGCTGGTTTTTTAATACAGAAGCAGTTAAACGAATATTTAAATATTTGCCTCCAGATTGTGAACCCCAAACCTTTCATTTGTGGAGAAAAAAATGTGGTTGATATTCCAGATAATTGCATGAAAAGGCTGGTCAAATTGGATGCATTTGTGAGAGTGGCAGTTTGGACAAACCAATTTCTTTTTACTCAATTTAAAACAAAAATGTGGCCTGGATTATAGCTGTAGGATATATATACAAAACAATTATGTTGCCCTATTTTTGCTATATTCTGTGGTTACCAACAGTTGCATTCTGAAAGCAAAACTTCATAAAAGTATTGAATCACTAGTGATTATCACTATTATAAACACAGCATTTTCATTTATATACTGTCTTTTTACTTTGTTTGTAGGCAGTATTTGCCAAGGATTTGTCACCAAACATCTTGAAATGTGAACACAAACTCCTTACCGATGTAGCAGCAAATTTCTCCACCGGCCTTGAGGAGATTTCTATGTGTGTTACTCCTTGTCAAGTTAACCTAAAAAGCTTTGTTAACGAAGACGACGAAAATGCAAAAATTATGAGAACAGAAATGACTTTGAATCCTGAAGAGTTTTCTGATTTTCAGGTGAATTTTTAGCACTTATGTTTGTTATGTCTTTGTAGCTCAGATTTCACAAAAACATCTGCCATCATAAAGATAAGTAGGCTACAGACAGTGTGCACTGTTTCAGCCAACATCATATTATCAGTTCAGCTGGTGACTAGACAATCCCAACAAACTGGAGCGGAGTAATGTGACTACACTAGCCTATACCGTCATTGTCTTGTCACCAGCTGCACTGATGAGACTTTGCAGGCTGAAACAGCGTACACTATCTGCGGCTAAGATTGCACACAACACATATGTGCAGGTATGACAAACATACATTTGTTACTAAAATTGGCCATAAAGCATTTAATACGGTTTTAGATTGGAGTTGACACTGAAGTCACTTTCTGCCTGAAAGATTTGAGAGCCATCCTTGCATTCTGTGATGTAGCAGGCACCACCCTGGAAATGCATTTTGAAATAGGAGGCAAACCTCTTATCATCAGCACAGAACAGGAACATTACTTCCGC
The DNA here is from genome assembly GCF_965637545.1 of Phallusia mammillata. Classification (NCBI taxonomy): domain Eukaryota; kingdom Metazoa; phylum Chordata; class Ascidiacea; order Phlebobranchia; family Ascidiidae; genus Phallusia; species Phallusia mammillata. The sequence continues at coordinate 23,755,713 of NC_137258.1, read as the reverse complement.
GCAAACTTTGTTATGGCAACAGTTGCAAATGACGAAGATTCAATATCACAGCAAGCGGAAAAATCAAACAATGTAAATTTCTCTTCAAACACTAGAAACAGATCAAGAACTACAGCTTCAAGAAAACATGGTTCGCATGCTGCACCACCACGAAAAATTTCACCTAAAAAGAAGTCATCTACACTTAATAATGGACACAGGTCTGCAATGAAAATGCCTGTCAGCAAGGAGGTGGATTTAACAACTTGTGAACATGAGATTAGCCCAGAGATCCCAGACCAAAATCAAATGCCTGTTGATGATCCTGAACATTCACCTCCATTCAAAAGAATACGATCTGTATTTTTTGAGCCAAGTCAAAACCTACCTGATCATTCAATAGTTGTGTTGGCACCTGATTCTGATGATGATATGGGCAATTGAAGATGGTCCCTTCAAAGTTGCAGTTAGGCTTTCATATACCAAATACCTGCTGTGAGCGAACGAACCTGGTATGTGTAGTAAGGTAGGTGATGTGAAAGTTTGTGATTTTGTCACACATTTTTCCTATTTTAAAATTCTGCCATTGTTTCTGACACTGTGATTATTGCTTCTTTTGTTTGTTTGTTTGTCATATTGTTCCATGCGGAAATAAACAAAACAACACAAAATGATTCTGTGTTAATCAAAAACTTGTCTAAAACCCAATTTTTATGCAGTACCTTTTATTGTAAAACTCATTGTGCTTCATTGTAATCTTAAGAGGGGCAAAGAAATGCTAGTGGACTGGACACCATTTTTACTTCGCTTAGTTTCATTCGCTGAAAAACTTGTTTAAACCAATGGTTTTAAGGCTTTTAATTCTGTGGCCCAAATATTTAGTCTAAATCAGTTTTTGGCTCAAGTTTTGCAAATACTTGTTTAGTGGTCACTAGTGATTATTGTGGCTTTATAAAATAGTTCAAATAGCTCTGTAACCAAATTTAAACGTTTTTACTGCGACAGTTTTTAAACCACTCCCTTTAACATTTGAATAAGTGGCATTCCATTTTAATTATCTTTCTAACTTTGACATGGCAACTATGACAAGACGCTTTTCTGAAGACAAAATAACAAGCAGGCATCAACCTCCCTGACAATTTATTCTTTCGGTAAAAAAACAGGCTAGAAAAAGTCGAACAGAACAACAAAATGAATCGCTCCCAACAACAGAATGCCGCATGGGACAGAAGAACAGCCGTTACGCTACAGAAAAGCAAAAGCTGTCAACAAAAAGCATCAAGAACGATGGAAATGATATGGACTTATGTATGTACAGCGGCATTAGAAGGCTACTTTCACATGCCAAAATACACTCATTTAAATCGGGGTTTTGTTGTCACAGCGGATTGGGGTTATGGCGTTGCCTGAAAGTTGGGGACTCAAAAAACTGGGCGTATGTAACTGAAGCCTGCTACAGCAACTTGTAAGGTAGTCAACGACGAACAAAAAGCGATTGTTGGTGGACGAAAAAACGGTAACAGGGGGAAACAAACTGGAACATATCACGAAACACAAGTTTGTACATCGCTTGCAAAATAGGTCTTTCGTTTAACTTAGTTGATGCACTGGGACGAAACCTTAGAAGCGATCGGATATTACACATTAGGGTGAAAGTAGAAAAGTTTGAACAAAAGTACACGTCACAAAAATACGTGTTTTAATGCACTGAAATTACAGGGTACTCTGTGATATTGTGGAATTATGACGCGGTACGTCGCGAGGTTAGATTGTGCAAGAATATCCTACAGACAGCCTCGAAGCTTTTGTGCAAAGAAATAACGAAGTAGCGACGGAAAAAAACAAAGAACTAGGTTTACCAACGCACAATCTAAATGGCAAAAAGCCGATTTGAACCACGGCACGGTTTTGAATGCACTTGGCCTTGGGGGGAACACCCTTAGTAGTTCAAATGTTGCGTTTAGCGACACCTAACGGTGATACTGGTACGAAAGCAGCGCGAACGCACTTGAAGTGAAAATTTGAGCGAATGTTACTTTTGCATACATTGCGACCAAAAGTCAAGAAAAACCAGGACTTGAAATAGCCAGCAACGATATAAAATGGGAAGTTGACCTTAATAAACGGCCTAAATTTGATTTAGTTGCAGTTATTAACGTTTAAGATTTTTTAACAGTGTAGTACAATTTTCATATTTCCTTCGCACAAACAGGCACATGGTAGATTTTCTATTTGTATTAAGTCTCATCGGGCTTTACGTATGATAAATTTGAATGTTAAACGTGTACAAAACCCCACATAAGACAGCCTTAACCATGAGGAAAAAATTGAATTACTTCACGTGTGCGATTTTCTCTGTGAAAAAAGGCGATGCATTCTAATGCTATAAACACCGTACGACCTTAAGGGATCGTAAGTTCGCATTTTACAATTTGATTTTGGATTTTACGCGCAGATGTAGATGTTCTGCATGTAACACAAATACAAACACCACGCTTTGTAGCTACGTAAATGTACAAGTAATGCACGACGTAATACCAGCGCTGTTAGCCCATTTACCTGTTTTTAAACACAGAAAGGTTTCGGTTGGCCGATTAGGTCCTGTTTAATGCAAGATTTATCAAAAGAACTCTATGTTTGGCCCAAATTGAAAAAAAATACTTCTTACAATTTTCGGCAGCTCAAACTAACATAACATGCGGATTTCATACTTTGCCACAGGGCAGTATTTTGCAACTAAAAAAACACAACAACAGTGAAATGAAAATAAAACTGAACAACAATTACCAAAAAATCACCTCAACCTTAAGACCAGCCCCTGGAGCGCATCCCGTTTAATTTCTTCTGAAAAGTCTCGTTTCTGTCAATCAAAGTCGGTTTTCGAGTCTCGCAAATTTCAGGCAGCGCTTCAGCGGTGTCGCCGTAACCATGGAGATGACCCCACGCCTGGAGGTCATCGTTGCTCGCATCCTCCAAATATCGAAGTTCCATTCCAGGGCTAGGAGCACGTGGTGAGCAAACGTCATTGAAACACGTGACTGTTTCGGGCGGTGTGATTGGACAATCTTCGTCGGCTTCCATTTCATGATCTTGCGTCGTGCAGTTCTGATCTGTCGCAAGTGAAAAGTATAGCAGCGAGTTTAGACACTTTGCGTGGACAAAGTCGGTTGTCAAATGTACATGTAAGGTCCAGTGTCTGCTAAAGAGCAGCGAGCTTATACAGACAATCTTGAAATCGCAGTTTAGGGGCTGGTTGCGTGTTTTACACACAGCTATGTGGTGTCAGTCTTCGACATAGCTTTTGCGCTGGACCGAACAAAAAATCACAGAAAAGAACACATCACTCCGGCACACAGAAACTAAAAATGCGCAAAACCACACAGAACAGCGACTGATGTAAAGGAAGAAAGGGTTAAAATTGTCTTTAACTGCCGTGAAACATTTCCATCTGCCGTTCGATAAGATACTGTGCGTAGAAACTGCCCCTGACACCGGCAACTTGGGAAGAAGGCGTGTCGATCGTGCCGCAATCGTCCATTGACGAATCAGAGGTCATCATACCGCAGTCAGTGTCTTGTATGTGTGATGACGTTGATCTTTGCTTGAGGTTGAATATAGCAGCAGAGTTGTCGGTGTTGTGGTCGACTGCAACGTGTAACTGCTGGTCGCCATGGAAACGCGGTTGCTGCAGGTGCTGAAAGGGTTCTGCGCGAAAACGAAGCTACGTCATAATAGGGAGCGCGCGCGGTTGCTATGTGACGTCACAAGAACGAAAATGCAAACAAACAGCAACAATCAAGGCATAACAAATGACTGCAAACGCCAATATGAAATCAGATCAAAGGGGACTTGGTCAAAAATCGGTTCTCAGACAAAATGCGAATGTAAGTCGCCGATGACTTGGTGAGGTTTTGAATCGAACGCGCCTGGCCATTCGCCGGGACAGAATAATTCATCCTCATATTGGGGCATCCCCTTAAGCTGCATGACGTATTTCTCAGCTGACGTCATCACTTCTTGGCTGTTCGCTGGCGTGGCACAAACGTGACCGTTGCCAGTCTCAAGGTCATTTTGTGACGTCATATCGACGTCATCGCAGTGTTTTTCGGTCGCTGGGTGGCGCCCTGGGGACAAAAACACCCGAGTTCCGATTTTGCTTTGCAAAGAGCGCTACGCGGAATCACAAGAGAGAAATAGAAAAGTGATGACGCGGCACGGCGTTGTGATGTCATACACAGTGAGTATGATGTCATACACGGTCGCCATAGCAACCGAAAGTCAATAATATCCGTTGGAATAAACTGCGGGCGGGCGTTGACTTTCAGCAAAGGTCGTCGTTGCCACGTGCTCATCGTCATGACAACAGCAGTCCATCGAATCGTTAATGACGTCACTATGCGAACGCGCTTGATCGGGGCGGAAGAGAAGTGACGTCATCGTGAAGGTGACGTCATCTGCTGTGCGATATGTCGGTGTGGGTTTGTGGTAATGCAAGGTTCGCGGGTTCAAATCCCGGCAAAAGCACACACACGGTACGAAATTATGCAAAGCACAGCAAATAAACACAGAAAGAAACAAAACCATAGTGTAATTTCACGTGTGCGAATATTGCGCCATTTTATCTTGCTGACATGCAATATGTATGCAGACCGGACAATACATGCAACATAGAAACTTAACAAAAGACTGTGTATGTTCCAAACGCAAGATCAATCCTAATACAGATTTAATTTTCCATTTAGTTAACACTTGCGCATTTTAACAACCCAAACATTTATACACAGTAAATCCCGGTTAATCCTGACACATTTTGACCAAAAATATTGTCAAATACCTGGAGTTTTGTTTGAATTAGGCCAAGATTCGGATTAACGAAAACCGGTCTAACCCAGGTTTACTGTATTTGTTCACGCACTTCTCACAAACATTTGACTGCACAACTTAACCTTTTGCGCTGTTTTTAACTTCAAGACCAACTCAAACTTGCGCTGGGAACATAGACATCACATCACAACCGCTAGCTAGCGCAAAAGAGCCTACCTGCAACTCGTGCTCGCTTCAGGCTGGGAATGCTTTCGTCGTCGTATCCCCGTTTTCGCATCGAACACCCGTTTGTGATTGGATGATGTTCGTTCACGTGACCACTCCAACCGTTCGTCATTGGCTGATGACCGTTCACGTGACCGTTGCCGCCGTTCGTGATTGGTCCGTGTCCGTTGCCGTTAGAAACGTGAGCGCCCGAGTTACCTGGAAGTTTTTGGATTGTGATAAATAAACTTCAGATTAATTAGGGCGTGTTTTATATGAGTTCAAGGACTAGTAACATTTAGCAAGTATGTACACGAACTCAGACTTGTTTACAATGTAACTTGCTTCTTACCGTTTGCGAATCCGTTCACTGCATGGATCGGTGTGAGGTTAGCGACGGCTGATTCCAACACTCTTGCACATTCGATGAAGTTTTGCATGCTGGCCAGGTCGCCCGCGGTGTGACCGTTGTCGTTACAAATGCTAGAAAGTAAAAAAGAACGTAAAAGTTTACAAGATTGAAATAGAATTGTTTTTTCACAAAATAACACAGTTTTGACAACACTTGTAACTAATAAAGGAAAAAGGACCTTTATCGTTTTTTTTGTTGTAACACTTTTTCAACGCGATTCTGTTCGATTAAGGAACTAAAGATGCTATTTAGGCGAAATATATATATTCCATTTAAATATACATTCATTGACTGATTCTGTTTCTTAAAAATATTTTCATTCTCAGCTATTTATTGTCATAAACGGTGATCGTAAATACCCATCCTGTCTGTCGGAGGGCCTGATACGTAAAAAGTGTTTTATTGCCATCCCAACTATGACGGTAGGAAAAGGCGCCAAAAAATAAAGTACGGTGTCAACAAGCCACCAGAGGTCGATATGGTTCCAAAAGTACACTTTTTTTCAATCCACGAATTGTTCAAAAATTTGAAATTCTTCTTGAAAGTTAATAATCTTATTAAACTAAGCCGAAAATGAAACGAAACAGTAATAAATCCCCCATGTACCTTTTCCAAAATCGGACTCAAGGCCCCCGATTTGGTTTTACCACCACAATGACACTTAAAAAAATATTTCGCCAGTCATTATTAGCAGCAATGTACCGCACTTGTCACATTACAATATACACTGATAGTGACGACATAATTATATCACCATCAATCACGAGACATAAAATTTTCCACACTGCTCGACGATTCACATTTTTTTCTCTCTTCACGATTTTTCGTCACGTTGCTTAGTAACATACGTAGTAGCGCTGATAAATGTTAGGCTTGTTTGTATGGGAAAAAAGGTCGCGCAAAAGTGCTGAATAACCGCATAGCATCGAATAGTGAACGGTGATAGGCACGCAAAATATTAAACTTAGAAATTTTTGTCACTAAAAAGTTGAAAAAACCTCATTTTTTAGAAATTATTTAACATTAAAAAGCATAATCAGCAATACTGTAATCGCTTTTTTGTGTGTGAATAAAACATGTTTTTTCCAAAGTATTTTTGCACAATTTTAGAACACCAAACATCACCGGCAATTAGCAGAGAATTCAAAAAAATCGCCTGATTTTTCGTTGCACGCTGCTTCCGCGTATAGTAAATTACGTGAGCACAGAAAAAGCGTCAAGTCGCTTGTAGCAGAAACACGAACTTTAATACGCAAATTAGCACCAGCGTAGCGGGGTCAACAAAACGTGAATTAAGGAGCAATTTTTAGAAGCCCTTACAAGTTACTTGATACGAAAAGAGACAGCCACTATACATTCGCGCCCACGCAAACTTTACCACACTGCTGGGAGGGGGAGATTTATTTGCAATTTAAGTACGCGAAACTGATAGTTTTATCGGTGGTGTGTCTATGTTTGATTGTTGCAGACAAAGGGAGATTATGGCGTAGAAAATAGACCGTGTTCTATAACAAACAAGCATTGTTGTTCGAATACACACAAACAAAGGCTGAATGGCGACAAAACCCTTAGTTAAAACAAATTGGTTCCTCATTTAAATACAAAAGTTGTAACAGATCATGAAATGAAATGTGCATTCAAAGACAATTGTAACAAAAGAACCGAAGCTGGGTTGTTTTTACACGATCCATCTTTGCTCAATGGTGCGTAAAGAGAAATTTTAAACCTGCTAAATGTGGTTCAAATTTGACTAAATTGCCTCTAACATCTTTTTATAATCTAGTCCTCTAAAGTTTGTTGAAAGCATTCATATAGTTGCACGAAGATAGATAATTAAGTAGGGCGTTTAAGCAGCACCTTACAACCAGAGTAAATTAACGTATTTGGTAGCTCCTTATTGAATTTTAGACATTGTCGAAAGTGTAAACAAAAAGCAGCCAGCACTGAAACTACAGTACAACATGGAATTGAAAAGGTAGCTATGAGCAATAACACGCAAATACGGTTTATTTGTTGCACTCATTTCGAGCCCTGCGCTCTTTGTGCTTACGTCACAGTAGTAATGATTGTTCTGCGCGAGAAGCCGCATGTGCTGCGCTCAATCGCTGCTTCCCGCTCTTTTTCAAGTGTTTAAAAGTTTGTGTTAACAAAGTATGGTCAATGTGTTTTCCGAAATGCCATACTTGCAAAGCTTAACACACAACGAGCCAAATTTTGTTCTTCGCACTGAATTATGCAAATTAATTTGTTCAAATCATTACAGCGAAAATATTTATCAATTTAAATACACTGCTTCGAAGAAAAAAGCGGTCTTTTGGTTAATATACCTTAGTTAATGAGTATCTATTTTGCAAACATCTCAAAACGAAACAAATTTACGAAAGAGACAAATAAAGCCTTTCGATTTGCCGGTCGATAATATTAGAGAATATTACAGCGTATAGTAAGATGACAAAAGGCTTGCCGCAAAACAGATGGTGCCTAAAATAAAGTGCGCTACTATCTTTTCACTCCAAACAGTGGTCACCAGCCCGTTTTGTCTTTTGCTGAATAATTGATAAGGCATTGTAGATGGAACACAAATCTTTTTCTGTCACCCACTAAGACTAATCCTGTTAATTTGTGCTTTGCCAATATTAAATCTTATTGTTTGACCTAGTAAATTTCATTTATTAGCTGCAAACACACTCGTTTTAATCGTGAATGCATTAATTAATGTACAGCCAAAATGTCAAACAGGCCTTTTATAAGCATTTTTTAAGCCAAAGTTGTTATCAAGCCTTTAATTTTATTTTGTGTTAGCGGTTACAAATAAAAACCACTGGTCTAAACAGTAACACACTTTTTGTGAAACTGAGGCAAAAGCAAAGCCTTCAAACAAATCTCAATATTGGTGATAGCAGCAGCAGCACACTTAGTAGACCTATAAGATGTAATTAGTGCAGCAGTCCAAATCTAAGAGCTCATTATAATTAGTGCATCCCAAAAACACAAAAGCAGAAACTGACGGCCAACAGAGATTAAGGTCATAATTCCAACCTCGCATGCCCTTCGCTAATTATCTTCATTTATTCAATGTTACCACACAAATTAAAATTGTTCGAATAAGGAGACAACAAACAATGCATTTTTACACAATCAACTATCTAATCTATGTTGTTAGACGAATTACCCAAACACTTGTGCTACAGCGAACAGCAAAAAAAATTCCTCACATGTTAGGTATAAAGTGTTGGGAACGCAAGTTAAACGGATTTTAGAGTAAATTAAAAAACATCGCATTAGAAATAAGCTTAGTTGAAAAGCTTAATCACATTTACTTCTGTACAGCAGACAAGGATTACAATTTTAGAGTTAGTTTTGGTGTTTTATTCACTTCTGCCTATGTGTTTTTATCATTCTTTAAGTGAAAGTAAACGCCATTTACCGATTGACGAAACTCAATAAAACGTGAAAATAACAGACTTAAAATACATTTAACTCTGCCGTAAAACTTTCTTTGGTAACAAAAACGCTTTAAGTTTTTTAATGTAAAACATCATGTGCATTGTGTTTATTTGCAAGATGTACTGAAAATATTTTTTGTTCAATCGGACAGAGATTTTCCACATTAAAGACGCTTGTGTCAACGACTTGACCTCAATCTCGGCGCATATCGACGTTTATCCTATTTGTGGTTGTACAACACCCTGCCACCGTATCAAGCCTTAACCACGGGTAAAGCGATCGTTTACACCTGTCTGTCAAATTGGACCGATTTTCACAAGTGTTCACGCGTTTTTCGGAAAATTTTATATTTTAACTGCTAGATCAGTGTTTTTTTTAAGGTGTTTTTCAAATTTCTCCAGCGGTTTCCCAAAATTTGCCAGTAGCCTAACAAATAATTCGTTTAAGCAAAGATGGCTATTTTTTGGTATTTAAATGAAACACTTGCGGTCTCTTAAAACTACTTAGTGGTCACCCAAACCAAACCTTAAAAACAAACCTGTGCTAGATACGCATTTTTTGGCTTAGTACTACGTCATGTTATATTCATACCGGTCCGTGTAGTGCATGTGCATTGCATTATCTTTATCCGTTGGCATTAAATGACAGTGACGTACGACCAACAAATCATTTGTTAAAAATATATTGTTTGAAACACTGCTCGTGAGAAACACGCAACAAGCGAACAAATCAAACTCAAAAACGGGCGCGTGCAGACGTTGCTCGCACACACATGTACACACACGCGCACACGAGGGCCAGGCGATGCATCCTGTGTACAGCAGAAACGCATCTTCTGGCGTATAAACAATGCACGGTCGTCAAAACGTTCTACATCCTGTCCCATGCAGGCATTTTACTACTACTTGAGACAAGTGCAAATTACAAAGCAACAAACACCAGACGATCACGGAGGTTTTAATCACAGGCCCATGGGATTAATTTGGCAGCAACGGAACTACACAGCCCAATAACAGCTTACAACCGTGCATCAAGGTGTTGCATTTGAATCGGTGTGTACGGTTTTCAAATGCCCTTAGGCCGTATGGAAGCAATCAACAAACGCCATTATGGGTTACTCTAGCGCACCGTGTAATGCATTGAAAGTGTCTGTACTATCATTAGCACGGTTATACATCTCTTGTTTTTCTTGAAGACATTAGCAATGTAAACTTACTTTGCGTGTGCACCGCTCGTTACAAGTACTTTAATGCATTCAACATTCCCCACTCTGGCAGCTTTGTGCATTGGTGACTCGCCGAGGTAGTCCTGCAAAATATGTTGTATGTCATTTCCTAGCAAATATATATACAACTTCTAAGGTTTACTACTTGGTAAATACATATATACATGCAACCATTGGTTATTACGCCTTCAATGGGCCTAGCGTACCATGATTTACATGAGTGTGCCGTGATCGCTGGTCTGCATGAACGCTTTAGGGTTAATCCGGTTTATGAATTTATGTTTTGAAAATCATTATCGTAGTGAATTAGTTTCTTTGAATAATAACTTGCTAAATCAGTTGCTACCTAGTGACCACAACTTCAGACATACAGTCGTGTTAATATACCGAATTTAGGTTTCAACAATCTTTCCAGTTAAGTGTTATCTTTATATTTTGTCTGCCACCGAGGTTAAGTACCAATCAACACAACACATAGCGTTTGAAATACTACACTACACAAGTTTCGTTACAACTGCGATCAACTCGTGGGAACGCCAGGATTGCTAACAAAAGTCACGTGGTACGTGCTCACCCGTGCATGAAAATCCGCGCCGGCCTTCATGAGTTCAAGTAGAGCGGTGGGGTGGCCTCCGAAAGCTGAAATGTGCGCTGGTGTCTGCTTAAATCGGGATGTCCGTATGTTCACACTGACCCCTGTGCGTAGGAGGCCGTTCAGGCAGTCGATCTGGTTGAAAACGTGTGAAGATTAATAACTTCCTTACACTTGCATGACTCATATAGACAGGGACTTATATTTAGATTCAAGTATATTCAGTAAACACGAATATATTGTACAGTTTTAGTACTGAGCTTGTGTCACTTGCCAAATTGAAACGTGTGTTCACGAATAAAAGCTTCCCCCTATGTGTCCAATACAGTCGTTTGAATTGCGGCGGTTTGGAAATAATAAGTGATCGGTGCAATTAACTTAACTACCGGCTTTTGCAAACATGTTTAAGGCAAGATTAATTAACGCCTTAGCCTGTAGTTTGCCTTAAAAACCAACGCAAAAAAATTGTCGAAAAAATAATTATTTTCAGTTTTAATATTCACAACAGATAGTTGCTTTGCTGTTAAAATTCCAAAGTAGTGCGAAAAAAAATTTGTTAAGTAGTAAAAGAGCAAAGCTAGTCGCTATATTGTGTATAGAAGGAGCAGAGCATATTACTACGCCTGCAGTGTTGACAGAGAAACGAAGAGCACTGCAATATCTCGGTAGGCTTTCGGGTGGCAACTGAACGCAAACAGCAGGTAAACATACAAATTCGCGTCAGTTTGTAAATAGTATGAATGTCTTGGTGATAGTGCTGAAGTTAAAATGCAAGTTTGAACAATGCTCTACCATTGTATTGTCTAGACTTGATGACAGTATGAACTACAGAAAGCACGTTGTATAAATAAGTTAAAAGTTTAAAACTGTTTGCATATTTTTTATTTCCGGAGCCGATATTAAAAAGTGGCATCCCAATTTACCATTGTCACCTATAGTGCTAGCAGAAAACTTAAATTGAAGGTACTGAGAATGAAACAGCCAATTATCTAATTCTAACCCAACAAACACAGATTCTGAAAAATAAACACACCGCGGTGTGCTTTGCTTTGATGCTAACGAGCGAACGAAGCGCGACATGCTTAGTTTAGGGAAACGACTAACCTTTCCGAAGTACGCTGCCCAATGTATAGGCGTCCAACCGTAAAACTGATCTTCAGCGACCATTTGATCGGGCGTCGCGATCGCAACCAGCCGGGAAAGGGCGACCGCATCCCCGTCGCGGCAAGCTTTGTGTAGCGGGAACTGTTTTGAGATTACTTCTTCACTTTCTGTTCCCCAGAAACCCAGAGGTGTATCGTTGTTACTATCCATGATTACACGACGCTTTTCTTCTCGTATTCGATGCAGGAACTTTGTTATTAATGTCTTTCGCTCCACTGTGGCCGAAAGCAAGAACCGAAACTGGAACGCTGTCTCAAGCAGACAGAGTTTGAAATTTCCCTATAACTGCTTGACACCATAAAAGACAAAGCAGCAAAACGACTGAATCTGTTGGTTAAAAAACAATAATGTCAAAATCACTTTAACTCATAAACTAAGACGCTTTTACATGGAAAAACAGCTCTGCAGCAAAAAGAGATTTAGACTTATTATCTGTACCTGATAACTAAAATCAAATTTGTCTGTCACTCATGCCTATGTGAATATGCACAGTTTACAATGGCACTTTTTCATAGATGTTTACAGTACAGATAAATAAAGCAATGATCTATAAAACGCACCAACCAGACCTGACCAGCAGTTGTATAGTGTCTACCTTGCAATATAACGCTGCTAAGCCTGCTATTCTTACTTTCTAGCAGTTTACTTTTTTCTAACTTACAAAAAGCACCTTACGTCTCTTTTTAAAGTTGCTATATCTAAATTGCATCAAACTTTATGGTTGTTGTAAAATTTAATCCTTAGTGTCGTGAGACCGGACATCAAGCAGCCAACCGACAGTTTTTTTATCTCCCACCACGCTGCCGTCTCGCTCTCAACACAACAAAAAAAACATTTCTGCCTCCTACGAACAGGCACCTACCATGTCTGGCCTCTCCTTCCCCAAACTGCTGCGCTTTCGGTGCGCGCGACGTTCGCCTTTCTCTCTCTTCTTCCAAATCAGGCTTATGACGCGAATGGAAAATTTTCGCCCCAGAGCGATGTTTACTCAAGCGTATCTTGAAACGTCACAATTACAACCGGCGGCGGCTCGCGCGCGCAAAAAACACATGGCCAGTTTGGGGTCAAACGCGGTCAGCCTGTCCAGCAGCAAGATGCTACATTCAAATCTTCACTAATACAAAGTTAAACCAGCAAGCACACCATACTGTAGTTTTTTTTTTGATTTTCATCTGCCTTAGCTGTATGAGTAGCTGCTCATTTCTAGCCCTGCGGATATATTTTGCACCATGCGTTACTACAGGTCTCGAGAGATTAGCTGTTACACAACAAACAGTGTTGCAGAATGTGGTCTTGCCCAATGTCAAGGCCTCAAAGGACTAAAAAGGTAAGTGCTCTGTTGCTTTAATAAAGGTACTAGCTCACAATTGCAACCATGTTATTATTATTATTTGACTGAAATTTGAGATCACACCATTTAGTAACCAAATACGGTCCAATTTTCTGGCTAACAACAAAAAACACGAAAAAGCTATTAGCAACGCATATAAATATATATATTTCAAGAGTTTCAGTGCAGTCAAATGTTAATAAGTACCAAAAAGGTATTTGAATATCCTATTTACACCACCAATATGCAAATTCACAACACGTTTCATATCTTTTTCCTAGGTCTGTACTTAAAATACATTTTTTTCCCTATTTTACATGTCTAAGACTAAAAACAGCAGTAACCAATCTAAAAAAGCCAAACCGACTGTAAGAAAAATAAACAAACTGCTTTCTTCTGCCTTTACTGCGTTTGTTATCGTTGATCTATTGTTTACAAACACATGCGAAACAATAGGGACACAAAAACCTCTATGATATCACCATTGCCGGTTTCAGTAAACCTTTTTTGTGCAGCAGTGGTTCTCGAACCTTTTTCTCTTTTTTGCCCTAAAGCCAACAGCATTAAACTTTTGTTGTTTATATTGACATTTTGCTGTTCACATGGCTGGTGTTTTTGACTTTTTTGTTATTCTGGACAAACCAGCAGTTTTAACAAACCTTGAAATTACATACAGAAGTTAAAAAAGTGACATACAAATTAAAATGCATGCAAATAAACTTTTTGGCAGGGAGTTGAACCGCTTGTCATATGGGTTCAGGTTCGGTTCGGGTTCACTTCGTTTTGTTTTTAAGGGTTCGGGTTCGGTTCAGGTTTTCAAAAATGTATAATTTCGGGTTCGGGTTTTGTTTCGGTTTGGGCAAATTATCTGGCCCGAATCGGTTTGCGGTTTTTAAACCAGTCCAAATTTTTATTTGTTTCAATTTAATCTACCAATCATCTACCTGGCCTTATAAAACTCCAGAAGAATTTTGATAGTGCACTGTTATTTTTGACACCCCCTATAAGTGTTATCTCGCGTGCGCTGTTTTGAAAAAAAAACGCAAAAAATGAAACAGACTGCATTTTTTACTGGTTCAGTTCCGGTTCGGGTTTTTGGAAAATCGTAGTTAGAGGTTCGGGTTCGGTTCGGGTTTAATGAAATTAACCGCTCAAACCGGTTCGCGGGTTCGGGTTCAGTTCCGGTTCGACTCCCTGCTTTTTGGTAATTAAGAGAATACTGTTTTCGGAATTTAATGCTACTGTATACAAATTTCAACTTGACAATTACAGACCTGTTTTTTGTTAATGCTATTCTTTTTTATTTTACATGAATTTTGCATTTCCTCAAAGCCAAACGAAGTTTATATGTGTTAGAATAGAGACAAAAATAAATTTAATGAATATTCGTTGTACCCCCTGTATACAACACCATAGTTGTGTACATATTATTCGAGTAACATTTTACATGATACGTTTTTATTAATTGCTTTTAATTTCCGAACGTATCTTAAATTGTAACAAAAAACTATTTTTGTTTTTTTTACAAAAGAAAATACAAAATTAAACACGATTTTTGGGGGTTCGTACTACTCATACACCGTAAAAGATATATTGTTTACTTGCACTACCAACAAACCAATTTGTTTAACCCGTTTTGATGAATATTTCAGATTCGGTCGAGATTTTTTTCGGTTTCGGCCCGAACTTTTCAGGGCGTAGTCGGTGTATTACTACTTTGTACCCTATTGGGGGTAATTGTGCCCCTTGGCCTTGGGTAAAAATCCCTGGTGTAAATTTTGGAGTTTATGACAGTGCGGTTTACATTTGCCACTCGTTAGTCAAAACTTGATGCATACCACCACCCGCCCTTTGTCGACACCATGTGGCCATCAATTTTGCCACTGCCTTCCTCTGTTTGTGAACTGCATTAGGAAATTATTGACCAAGCAAGTCTGTACCAATGTGGTCGTCGTTAGTTGAAGCGAATTGTTTAGTTAGGTACACGGTTGCAGTTTTTGAGAGAATTTGCCATGTTAAGTGGAACCTATTCACTGCTTTGTTTGACTTTGCTTAGTCTGTTTTACTGTGGTTTGGCCCAGAATTCAGGTATTTTCTGATAAAGGTGTTTTTAACAATACTTGTAAAAGCTATATTATCACCTGCAGTCTGCACTGATGATGGCAACAGTGATTGTTGAAACGTCTGCATAATGTATTCTATATACACAAGTACTCTGATAGATATGTTTTTGATTAAAATATAATTCGTAGTTGGTAAAAATTTTGGCACAAGGTTTTTAGCAACCGGTCAAGATTAGACGTTTGAAAATATGCGACAATTTTCGTTAAGATTTCTGTACTCACAGTAAGAAATGGCATCAAACCTTTTAGCAAATGTTTTTCGTTTTCGGGCAATTAACACATCTTAGCCTTAATATGCGACTTGTCAAAACCAACATAATAACGCGTATTATTTCTGTTGTTATCGATTTCAGATTATTTGTGCAATGGACAGTGTGACGTAACAAGGGCCAGGTGTGATTGCACAAACGTGTGCGTTGCCGCCAAAAACTGCTGCTCCGATTATCTGACTTCATGCCAAGGTAACTGAACAAATTAGCGACCGAATTAACAGCTTATGAAAATCAAGGATCTGCCCTGAAACAGCCTTGTAATTTTGTCAGGAAATCGGGTGTAAGTCAAGACTGGACTTGGGCACAGATTTTCTCTTCGATATATTTTCGTTGTAATTTCATTTTCTTTGCAGGAATTTGCATACATACAGGGTTTGTATTGATTTGTTGCGTTTAGCCGTACAACCAGTGGTGGTATTCAATTTTTTTGTCAGCCAGTTCTATCACAAAAGTCATATTTTTCAGCCGGTTCTGTTACCAAAAGTCCATTAACAGTAACCAGTAATGCTAACGGTTTGCTGATCTCATAAAATTTCGTGAGACGGTTCTATAAAACCGGTGCGAACCGGCTGAACCCCACCACTGCGTACAACCCCAACATATCTATATTGAACCCACTGATAATTTTCAGTTTATGGCCTAATTTAGGCATTTGATGGGTTCAGTTCGATTTTCAGACTTAACAGCAATATGTAAGTCAGCAAGTCAGCTTATTTGACTAAAAATACCTAACGTTTCCAAAACCAAATGCCAAAACCCATTCGTACTCATGCAACAATGTAAAGCGGCTCTTAATGACAATTGATGTGTTCTACTATTTAACCATTATACTGCGCTCATAAATTTCACTTACCAACCTCGTAATTTTTACATTAAAGGAGGGACAGCTTGGATTGATGATGAATGTCCAACTCAACAGCAACTAGGCTGCCCAAGCGGGTATGTTTCGAATTAATTGGTGAATTAATTAAAACCAGAATTCCATATTCGTCTTAATATTTTTGCACAAGCGTTTTGCCTAATTCGAGAGATGGTGTTTTATACCATACTACTTCCAAAATAGGTATCTAAAAGCCCGATTGAGAACCTTTATATACACCTGGTGTGAACGGGTAAATAAGATTTGACCTGCATTTTTCAATGGTTTAATTAAATTATCTTGCGCCAACCCAGCATTTTCATTTTTGTTTCAGATTTCCAGAACCACCAGTAATTCTGTTTTCCATCGACGGATTTCAGGCAGAATATTTATACAGAGAAAAAACACCGAATGTTTTTAAACTAGGTACTTCTAAACATTTGTTAAAAAAGCACTGAAAATTTTAGGCTAGATCCACACACACGCTCGCGCGCCAGCGCATAGTTGGTTTGTTTCTTAAGCTCGCGCGCCGGCGTTTTACGCTGGCTATAAAGAAACAAACCAACTATGCGCTGGCGCGCGAGCGTGTGTGTGGATCTAGCCTTATATGACGTCAATTTACAACTATTTCATTTGTTTTTTTCCTACTTTTTGTCTGTTTTGTTGCTTGTGATGCAACTAAATGAACTTGCTTGCTTACATCATTTTATCACGTCAAGTTTAAACTTTGAAACTTATATTGTATAGGAAACTACCCCATGTAATATTTTGAACCACCTAGTTATAATCACCCAATTAGTACTTGACACAATACATATTCATGTTGTATTTTGCATTTGGTTGTCAACTAATGTTTGTCAAACCTTTCCACAGCTTCATGTGGCGTCCACGCTTCGTATATGAGAGCGGTTTATCCGACCATCACCTTTCCCAGCCATTACACAATCGCTACGGTACGTTTTCATGCTTGGGAACATATTTTTGTATAAGACTTGTAAAAACACCACAAAAACATTCTAACTTTGTGATAATGCGATTGCGCTGCAATAATTGCTGTTGATTAGTACACTGAAATCGGATTTTTTTAACGAGCTTTGAGCTGTCAATGTTAGCGCGTGTTGCTTGCACAATATTGCACTCTTGAAGCGATTTTCCTAACGAGTTTCGTGCAGTCAACGACAGCGCTTGTTACATGCACGATTTGGCACGCCTAAAGCGGGTTTCCTAGCGAGCTTTGTGCATTCAACCATAGAGCTTGTTAACTGCACGACTTTATAGGGTTTAAACGGGAATCCAGACGACTTTCAAAAAGATAGATTTCTGTACCTCCCAGTTTGAAGATAATAATAAATAATACATTTTTACAAACACAATATCACTTGGTGTCGCTGTTCAGGGTCTTTACGCTGAAAGCCATGGAGTGATCGAGAATTCGATGTTCGACCACCAACACAAGGAGGAATTCTATCTCGGGTCTCCGAACACTTTTCATCCTTTCTGGTGGGAAGGCGAACCGGTGAGAGTTTAAGTTGAAATCAAAGTCAAATGGTATTTTTTAAGTGTGTTTTAAGTAAGGCTCCCTAGCCGCAGAAAAAACGAAACCTTTAGAAAATCACTAAAGAAGATTACTTTGAAAGCTAAAATAGCAATATTTGGTGGTTTTCTGAGGTCTGGTGCGAGCCGCAAAATAAGTAGTTGGGAGCCGCATGCGGCCCCGAAACCCGAGTTTGAGAACCATTGGTTTATAGTGTTGTATTGGAGCGCATTGCTGACAGCCTCTTGAAACATCAATGAAAATCTGATTTTTTTTTCAGTATGTGTCCGCAAATTTTAGGCTTGTGTTCAACTCCTTCCGTACCATGAAGTTTTGTGCATAGTTATTCAATGCCAGTGCTTGGGACATTTACTTCATGATCCTTGCAAAGCCTCCTACGTCCAACGTACTACGATTTGGAACTCAACTTTTGGCTACTGTAGGTCAACAGAACTGCTAACCTTGCTTTTATTGTATTATTTTCAGATTTGGGTGACAGTCAGTAACCAGAACAAGAAATCAGCTACTTATTTCTGGCCCGGAAGTGACGTTAACATTACGCGATATCCGGATTATTATTACACATACGATGGGAGTGTTCCTAATGAGGAGAGAATTTACACTGCCCTGGAATGGCTCGACATGCCAAGTGATGAAAGGTGGGAGATATAATTTAAAAAAAATTGGGCGAATCTGTCTTTTTTTGCTTCGAATTATGGAAAAACTCTCCTTGAGGTTTATTGCGTCACTTGTTTTATTGTTTCGTGTTCTTTTAATTGTTTAAATTTAACACTGCTGCACTTGCGTTGCCTGTCAATGGACAGTGGTTCTTAACCTTTTTCCACCCCTTTCAAATCACCAACTAATTTTCGCACCCCCTTCTGTAATTGCTTAAATAACAAAACCATTGTAATTAAATTTTTATACAAGCATCCCCGCACCCCCTGGGAACAATGCGGGTGCGCCCCGGCTTAAGAACCCCTGGGTTAGATGTTTAATCCAGCAAAAAAAAATCAAGTCAAACATATTTGTTTCTTGCATAAGTTGTATAGTCCCACCGGCATTTTGACATTGCAAATATGGAGTTGACATTGTATTCTCCAAACTGTGACATGTGACCAAGTCCACAATCAGTCATGCGCAACACTCTGTCATACATAAAGAAAATGACTCCTGGTTGAGAACCACCGGTTTATTAAAATACGAAAAATACAATGTTACCAGATGGGATTCGAACCAATGACTTTCGCCCTTTTATATATTTCACGAAACACTTCGTCTCCACAGACCGAGTTTGATCACTCTCTACGTCAGCGATCTCGACCACGCAGGTCACGTGGGTGGACCGGACTCCGATGACGTCACAAACGAATTACAAGCCGTTGATGACATCATCAGCTTGTTGATGAACGGACTCAAAGTGCGCGGTCTTGAAAATTGCGTCAATTTCGTGTTGCTTGCTGACCATGGTAAGTTTGTTTCAATTTTATCCTCAGTTATAGCTTCAACCTGGAGTCCGCAACCTAGCTGTTGATTTCAATATTTTTGCATTTGTAGTCATGTTCCTCTTGGCCAGTGGTTCTTAACCGGTGGGAAATTTCCCACTAGTGGGAAATTTAATGTTTTCAGGGGGAAATTATCTAAGTCAGGTAACCAAACTCGGGCCCGAGGGTCGAACTTGGCTTTGAATTAATCGTTGAAAGTTACTTTACTAATATTTTTCCGCAAAAAGATGTAAGATTTCAGCATAGCTTACAAGACACATATGAATCCAAAGGTCGTTTGTTACATCACAGACAAGACTAAAAGTATCAATGACTTTGCTATTGTGCGCGAATAAAAGCCTTTCCTTTGTTGATTATGATGCAATAAATTACTATTGCAAGTAGAGGAGACTCTTCAAAATTCCAAAAACTTAATCTCTCACAGAAGCACAATTTAAACTAAATAAGATTGCAGTATATACCTTTGGAGTTCCAGACCAAATCGCTTCACAAAATTATTTCATTAAAGAATATTTTTTTTTGTTAACGTAGGGCACAAAACATCATTATAAAAATAACAAAGGGGGAAATTCGAAGTTGGTGGTTGACTTTAGTGGGAAACTTCACCAAAAAGGTTAAGAACCACTGCTCTTGGCTTTTGTTGTAATTCAGCTTTGCAAATTTTAAAACCAGTGGTTCCCAACCTTTTATAACGAATCCCTTCCTTAACACTTTAAAACATTTATATTCCTCCCCAATACACTACATATAGTAGATGCCAAACCATACAAAGATCATTTAAAATTGTGTATTTTATCAACTTCACAGGTTGTATTCCCAGAGCTAAAGTGTCTGTTTACAAACCACATGTAAAAATTAAAGTAAATTCCACCCCATTAGGTTTTTAATCCCTACCCGGTTGGAAACCATTGTTCTAAGCACTGAATTTCAAGGCTTTGTTTTAAGCTATTCTGCGTTTTCAAGGGTTTGTAATATGTTTTAATTTTAAGTGAAAACTTAGATGTATTGTTCTACCCTGTTAACTTTCTGGATTTGCATTATAAAGTGACGAAATCCAGTTTTAACATTAAACCCTTGCTTGTTTAAACGTACCCAGGAATGTCCCCTCAAAGTTGCGACCGCCTTAACTACATTGACAAATACGGAGTCGACATGAGTCTGGTGAACTTTTACGGAGGCGCTCTGGGTCGTGTTGGGAAGAGTCGCGACGAAACTTTGTGGAACGAATTCAAACCAGCTAAGATCGTCGACCAACTGAAATGCACCCACGAAAACAGTCGCTGGCTGGTGAGTGGGCCAACATACTTCTTTTTGTTTAATCAGCATTTTATTTCCTTCTGCGTGTTTTATTTACCTGTTTGATTACTTTGTTAGTTCAATGTGAATTTGTTTGCATTGCATGCTCTGTGGAATTTCGTTAAGCTCGCAAAACTACTCGTAAACCATAGTTTTAGCAGTTTTTGCACTGGAAACACTAGAGACAGGGACTCAGCAAACTAAATCGAAGCATGGCATATAATGAAGATTTTTACCGACATTTTGCACCAATGATGATAGTTTATACTACTACGTAAAATTGTCAAGTTACTTAGCTTTTTGTTTTCAACTTTTAGCTGTTAAAAGGTTTAAACTGGTTAAATTTTACAACCAAAATATGTAAATGATGTTTTTATGTGAGTTTGGGCATTTTGTTTGTATTTTATTATCTTGTTATTTCCAGGCTTACCAGAAGAGTCAGTATTTCCCAAAACGTTATCACTACGCGAATCACGATCGAATTGAGCAAGTTCAACTTGTGATGGACGACACTTGGCTCGTGGGCGGGTGAGAAATATTTTTGGAAACACTGTTTAACACCAGACCCGAAATTTATTAATTCTATAGTACCCAAATACGTTCCGTAAACACTGACAATAATCATAAAAACTAAACTTTTATTTTGTTCCATAATAAGACTTGTATGCTTTACCCCAAAACGTTTTTAGAAATAGGCATCGACAACAACTTGTACAACATTGGCAGCAAAATTGCTTCTGTATGTCTTTAACAGTTGTAGGCCTACAGCTGTATATAACACTGTGCAACTTACAAAGATTAGTAAAGGTGTTATTTAAAAGTGCTGACATTCCTGTTAAATATAAAAAGATTGAAAAGAAATAATTTCCCTGTATTTTTACAACATTATCCCAACCAAGCGCCGCCGTTGTGGATATAATTTAATTATAAGTTAGGTTACAGAAATCTAAGCACTAAGTTAAACCTTAAATTGCTTTCCAGAGAGACAGGAACAATGGACTTTTGTGACGGTGGAATGCATGGCTATGACAATGAGTTCAGAAGTATGCATGTGAGTTTATTGTTGATCAAATATAAGTTGTATTACTTTTAGGTGTAGCAAAAAGTTTAATTATTAAACCAAGTTCAAATAATAATTGTCTAAAAGTAAACTTGCACAGTTCGATTTATAACCTTGTTTTCGTGCCTGTTTAAACAAGTTTACTTGTGAATAAACATCCAACTTGTGGAAAGCTTGCATCTGGCCGTAAATGTATTTTATTGTAAAATTTATATACTTTGCTTTTATGTACTTTTTAATGTTTATTTTGTCCATGTAATTTTTTTCATTTTTTGAATCCTCTCCGTGTTTTTTTTCATAATTTTTCCAATGCGCATTTAAATTTTTAATGTATTGTTCGTTTGTCAAACTTAAATTGTTCGCTTAACCTATCACGTGCCACTTTATATCGGACATTGTTACGTCATATTTGTTTAAAAGACAATTTTAATGGAACTGGTTGCAGCCTCAAAATGCCGATTTTATTTACATGGCATAACAGTTTCCTAATAAAGGTTGGTATTAAATTAAAACCGCAATTGTATCTACTTGATTTTGGGGCAATCACATTGATGGTATCGACAAATATGGTTTGAATTGTTTATTATTTACAACAAAGATCTTTGTTTTCAATAATGTTTCAGTCGCTGTTCGTTGCACACGGACCCGGATTTAAGACTGAATACAACACAACTGAACCTTTCGAAAGCGTCGAAGTTTACAATTTGCTCACAGGTAATTCATCGGTCTATGTTTGTTACCGAATTCCAAGTTGTTGAAGTAATTTACGGTGACATAGTGGTGAAGACAAGCAATTGGTGTTGTATAAACAATTGCCAAACATCAAACTGATGAAATATTTATTACAAAATAATGATAAATTTAAAAGCACAATTATCATAACATAGCCTATACTCCGGGGTGAGAGGTCCATTACTGTTAAGTAATTTACATCTTTATTCCCATGCAGATATTGATAAAACAGAAGTAGTCTGTAACCTAAAAAGGTTAAAAAATACAGTGGCATACAGTTAATTTTTGGAAATCCAATTAAATTTATTTCTAAGCTGCAGACAGTACACCTTAATCCAGTGATTTTCAACCGGTGTTCCGCGGAACACCGGTGTTCCGTGAAAGATCATCAGGTGTTCCGCGAGAAATTTGCTGGTTTGAATATAAGATTCTAATGTTTTAGACTTCTACGGTTTAAATAGTGTTTTATATCAAACACCGGTCGAAAATCACTGGTTTAATACAATAGGCAGAAATAGGTTTTCTTTTATGAAAATAATTATCCGCCATCCCCGATTGGAATGTTCTGTAGTGATTGGCTTCATTTATTGTTGAGTAATATTAAGACTCGTTGTCTAATAATGAAATAGCTGAATCGCGGGTAAATTGCTGACCGTTGGTGCAATTTAGCTTTGGGTAATCTTTAAAAATAATATAACATTTAAACGCTGTTTCAGTCGACACGAGATTCAACAAATTTTCTGACGTTCAGCATAATTGCTTGCTCGGAAAACGATGAATCACGGAACAGTCAGTGCTAGGCGAATATTGTATTTAGGTACAATACTAGTTTCAATGATACGTTTTTCGTAAAACTTCCCCCGACTTTAATAGCGCTATATGAGCGTTTTCATCCGTTTTAGTGATTACGTGATGTGCGATTTAGCGTTTTAGTGACCCTGACCCTATAGTTGTTTCATTGCATCAAAATTTCGTTTGGTGCTCCGCAAACATATTTTAATGTATAAAGTGTTCCGTGGCTCAAAAAAGGTTGAAAAACACTGTCATAATCAACCCGCAAGGTCTCATTAATGCAGTTGGTGACAAGACATTGGCCGTATCGGCTAGTGGTGTCAGGTTTTGAGGACATTTCTCTTTTTAAGATCTTCTTTCTCTTGATCCGGCTCCAAACAATGGGACACCAGGTGCTCTTCATCACGTGATGGCGCAACCGAGCGACGTACCAGCGCCACCTAATGGACAGAACGCCGCGGTCTGTGAAGTGAACAGTGAACCACCCGCATCGACTGACAAACTCGGATGCACTTATTGTCAGGTTGGGAAAAAGCTTAAATTATTGGTGAAGTCTGGCAAGATGTTGAATAACAGGAGATTTTAACTATAGGTGCAAGGAATTTGAATCATTGGTTTAACAAATAATATCCGCAAGATACAGATTAGGGTGCCAAAACTGATTAGGAATTTCACGAAGTACCGACTAGAAAAAATCTGTCCCCTTTAAATGTGCGTCGTTGTAAACTTGCTATGTGATGTTTCAAATTATTTTGTTCAGGGTTTGAGCGAATTAGAAGCAAACCAACGGTTGCCCGTCACTGTGGAGGAAGGTGGGTTTGATTTTCTGATTTTTTAATTTCAATACTAGAACACTGAATATCTTATGATACTTTTTAACCCGTTTAAAGCGTGCAAAGTCGTACAAAGAAATAGGCTGTTATGTAGGGCAGTGTTTCCCAACCTATGGGTCGCGACCCAAAGTTGGGTCGCCTGAACATTCTGTTGGGCCGCCTGTTTTAGTGCGAATAAGAGCATCTGCTTGATTTCGCCTTGTAGCGTGTTTTTTACATGTATATATTTCCCAAGGCTTTAAATTGTTGCCCAACAATAATTTTATCACAACTTGTAGTGATAATGGTTAAAACTGTTTGTGACGTCATAAAGTGATGTGTTAGCTCACAGTTGGGCGTTGTCTGGCCAATAATAATTCGATTTAGCTCCAAGTTCGGGCTAAATGGAAATGTTTGGTCGAAAAAACAACACTATTCGTTCGTTATAAGACTATTGATTTGCTAAACCTGCCTAGAAATTTTCAACAAGCTTTCCAAATTTACAGACAAAGATACAACTAAAATAGCATGTCCATGGGTCGCGAGAAACCACTAAACAAAATTTTGATGAGTATTTGGATCGCGTTAAAAAAAGGTTGGGAACCACTGATGTAGGGGATACAGGCTAAAAGTTTTCAAAGCCATACATAGAAAACGCTGTGGTAACCTAACCTGTATAAAGCTCTTTAAAATCCCCTTTTTGACTGCAGGAATGTCGTTTTTTAATCGTCATCTATGCATGTGGTGGTTGACCGCACAAAGCTTGCTTTAAATCCATTTAAAATCTCTCAGAATATTTTGCTGTGTACAGTGGCTG
This sequence comes from Phallusia mammillata, assembly GCF_965637545.1. NCBI lineage: Eukaryota > Metazoa > Chordata > Ascidiacea > Phlebobranchia > Ascidiidae > Phallusia > Phallusia mammillata. The sequence goes on along the minus strand of NC_137258.1, from coordinate 23,730,734 downwards.
CTGTCGATGCTGCAAACTCATTATACGGTCGTCCAACAATTTATGTTGAACCTATGCAGCACCACTGCTTGCTGGGTCAGAAAGATTTCACAAACGAACACAACATAGACAAGAAACAACCTGTCTACGTCACTTTCACCCTACAAGATGTGGTAAGAAGAAATTCTCTATGTCTAAGTCAGTGCTTTCCGACTTGTATGAAACCTATAGATGCACTAAAGACTAAACTATGGGAAAAAAGCTCTGCTGAAATACATTTAAACAATGTCGTTTATTTATTAAATTTTTGTGATGTATGAACTTGCTTGAAATATAACATAGAAAAACGTGCTGTTATGTATCAAAAAAATTCGCTCATTTGGGTGTGTTTTGTTTCGAAATCCTTTCAAGATGCGGGATTAGAACACGCAACCTTGTGGTTTCGTTTCGTTATTACAAAATTCAACACTCGGCTTACTTTTTCTGTGTGTGTTTATTGCAGAAACGGGACATGGAAGCTCCTGTTGGTTGCAGCCGCTCGGATTATCGTATGTTGGCGTTTCAAACTGGCTGTTCATCCTACACTGACCAGGACACCGTGAAATCAGCTTTCTTATATCCACCAGGTGGGAGCAGAGATGCATTGTGTTTGTAAAAATAGGTGTACCTCTAGATGTTCCGTTATTGGGCTTGCATTGAAGTAAAAACTAAATTCAGAAAAAAACTTTTTCTAGCCTTCGCCTTGCCATTTGGTGGTGAATACTTGGCGACAGGCTGATTCGGTATGGCGCCTTCAGTGGGCCTGGTGTACGACTTTTAACGTTTGAAACCAATACTTTTGCTTTTTGCATTTTTTCTTGCACTTATGTAGTTTCAAATTTCAATTAGTGCAGATATTATGCTGACACTTGCGTTATATACCTGTCTCCGTGAAATCACAATGCATGTTTAAAGATAGATGTTTTGTAAACCGCAGAATTATCGAACGGAGACGCGGTGCACGATGCTTTGATCCGAACCAACACAGTGCCAATGTATCCTGCCACCGCAGAGAGTAAGTGGAAATGCTGGCTTGTTTTATCATTAAGTTTCGAGAACCTGTTGAATTTATTCTCACGAGCGATTATTTTCGTTTAACCCAGTGGTTCTTAACCTTTTTGGTGTGGTTTCCCACTAAAGTCAACTTCGACTTCGAATTTCCCCCTCTGTTATTTTTATAATGATGTTTTGTGCCCTACGTTGACAAAAAATTATTCTTTTAATGAAATAATTTTGTGAAGCGATTTGGTCTGGAACTCCAAAGGTATACTGCAATCTTATTTAGTAAATAGTGCTTCTGTGAGAGATTAAACTTTTTGGAATACTGAAGAGTCTGCTCTGCTTGCATTGGTCATTTATTGCATCACAATCAATAAAGGAAAGGCTTTTATTCGCGCACAATAGTAAAGTCATTGATACTTTTAGTCTTGTCTGTAATGTAACAAACGGCCTTTGGATTTATATGTGTCTTGCAAGCCTTGCTGAAATTAATCTTACATGTTTTTGCGGAAAAATGTTAGTTAAGTAACTTTCAACGAATAATTCAAAGCCGGGTTTGACCCTCGGGCCCGAGTTTAGTTACCTGACTTAGATAATTTCCCTCTAAAAACATTAAATTTCCCACTAGTGGGAAATTTCCCACCGGTTAAGAATTTCTCCAGCGGTTTCCCAAAAAGCAAATATGGCTATTTTTTGGTATTTAAATGAAACACTTGCGGTCTCTTAAAACTACTTAGCGGTCACCCAAACCAAACCTTAAAAAAAACCCTGCTGCTATGCATAAATTTTAACGTTGCAAATGCACTAAATTTTGCACAAAATATACTTTATTTATTTCGGTATTCAATGCGGTAAATTAGTTACCATCACAACGAGATGTTACATTGAAAACAGCTGAGCACATTTTTATTCCGTTTTATTTCCAAGTCCAAAGATCTTGGTAATAAAAGTGGAAGTAACTGCGAAACTTTCGCAACCCACAAACGACGCCTGATTTGTAAATTTCGTGTTACCTTAAATGCAGTGTGGAGTTTCATGGCTGGTGAGATGGGAAGATGGGCGAACGATTTTGGGGGTTTGGCTGTCACCGCTGGACCTGTGTTCGATTATGATTATGACGGACTTCCAGACACAAACGACACCATTGTGACGTATGTACTTATAAACAAGAATCAATTGATTGTTGCTTTGATAAAAGTTCTTTGTTTTATTTACTCGTTGGTAACAGCTATCTATGTTATTTCACTTCTGCGTATTAATTGTACTTCTTCACACTTGAAAAAGTATTTTTTACATTTACTGTCGTTACTTTTTCATATTTTACAAGAATTGCTTTTGGTAATTTTCCTTTAGTTTTCTATCGTATATTTTGAAAGAACGACTTTTTCGACAGCCAAGGACAATTTCTGGGGAGTGACATCACAGCCACGCCCATCCCCACCCACTTTTTCTTGGTAATGACGCGATGCGCTGAGGTAGGAACTCCAATTATGCAGTGTACGTCATCGCCCGATGACGTGGAAGTCTTGAGTTTCATTATTCCAAACTTTGAGGAATATCCGTGTCGTAAGGTGAGGGGGAAAAGATCAATTTTTATATTTAATTTTGCTCACAGTGGTCCTCAGTGAGCTTGTGTGCATGCTCATAAACACTAAAACCATAAACATTCCTAACGAAACGTTATTGGCACATTTTGTTTCCAACACAGACTGACGAACCTGTGCGAAGTTGGGGCGCGACGACGTTGACTCAACATGTTGCTCGGATCCGTGATGTGGAGCTTGTTGCCGGACTCAACTTCTTCCCACTCTGGACCCGGAGCGAATCTCAAACCACCAGAAGAGCCGCCATCCGGAGGAAAGTTTTCCTCCCACAATTCACTAGCGATTGGCTGCAAGATTTAGGTGCTTCCCCCGCCACAAGAACAAGTCCACAAAATGTGTTGATGAGCTTAGCATGCCTACTGGCAACGTTTTATCGGTTTTAGATTTAGAAAAAACATTAGATTTAAGGCGATAAATGAGTCCGTTTAAAATGTACAGATGGTTTATTCTGCAGAGAAATATATAATTGGTTCACACTAATTTTGGACGAAATTTTGATAGGTTTTGGTGAAAATGAGGTATTCTCCAAAACCGTTTTATGTTGTTATTGTTTTTCACGGGGTTAGAACCTAGGACCAATCCCAATCAAGGTCTGTAGGCGCCGGACCATGCGGTCAAACCCCTGCCCGCAAGCACCATTTTGCTGGCATTATGGGTGGATAGTAACCACTAACATTTATTCTTCAGTTCTAACATTATTCTTCAGTCGTGTCGCTTTACAAAATTGGTAAACACGTGTCCATCCATACTGATGTGTTATAATTTACACAACTTTAATTTCCTCGCAAACTGCTTTTCTAACTTTCTCGTCATTTTCCGGAATCTCATTCTCGCCTCGACAGTTCAATTATGACGTCATCCACTTCGTCATTCGTTTATACATCACGCGAATGTACTAACACATAGCGGACGGAAAAATAGTCGTAGAAGCGCGCGTTAGTGTTCCGTTACATCCCATCAGCGGAACGGCAGTTACACGGGTTAGAATATCGTACACGACAAGAGTACAAGGAGATAATACAATAAACAAACAAAAGAAATCGGCTCAGGTTATAAATTAGGCGACGGAATAATACGAGAACGTTTGGACGGCCTTCCACATGCGGCGCCAAAGTACATGTGCCTCTGCGTGCTACGTGAAAGTTGTACGGAGCACTTGAAATTAGTTTTGCACAAAAAACAGAACACAATTGTTTGGTCATAATAAGGAATGTGATTAAAAATAGAAATAATGATGTGATGCAAAAAAATGTTGTTCCGCGAGAACTGGGAATATTAACAAGAATAGAATGATGAAAAATAAGAATCAACTAGTATTCGTATCCAAATGTTGCAACAAAAATAATGCTGTTTCATTTCATAAAATACGAATTAGTTTTTTCATGAAAAGATGTTTTGCAAAAAACGCCCGAAACTCTTAAATTATTTCTATGAAATTGCGGCACTAATGTGGCCCAGTGTGAAGTCTAGCCTGAATCAAGTCTGTTTTATTAAAACTGTAACCCCAAAAGATGGATTTAAAACCGTTGTAAAGCGGTGTGATAAGCTAGAAACGTAAAGTGACGATGAAATGATATACTTGTAGTGAAATGACACGATGAAACATGAACGTTAAATAAGTTGCTGAAATGTAGAAACATGTTCTTGCTTTTTTTTGCATTAACACAAGCTAAACTCTGTAGGTCCGGAGAAAGATAACTTGATTTCGTCAAAACCAATATGGCTACAATCACGTTTTTTTCCCAGTATGTTGCAAAATGTACATAAAGTTTTGATCTCAGAAAAACTATCGGCTATAATCAGATTCGAAAAAAAGTGTTGGATTTAAAACAAATGCAAAACAGGTTAAACAACATCAAATGCATGTGGGACAAAAACTAAACGTGAAACATGTTTATGGCACACGCCGTTTATTATGCTGCAGAAAAGGCTCGTAATATTGGGGAAGTCCCCAGTGGCGAAGTTCACCACCTAGCGGTCAAAGTAAGGCGCCATTCTCGCGCCCGCTATAGACAGGAATGTCAAACATGAAATTGCAACGACATGGGTTAATATTTACGACGCGAAAGCGATTAAAGGCAAGTGGTATCACTTTTAGGTCAAGCTTGCAGGGGAAAACCGAAACGCGCAAAAATATTCGCCACACTTTCCTTTAAAGATATAATACGCGGCGACTGCGGTTACACTTTAACACAAGCAGCCGCGTTTGCAAAATGCAAGAACGAATTCTCAATAATACGACTCTATCATCACTGTCCAGGTGGTATTTTCGCTCGCTTGCATTGTGAACAGCAGAATACCATCTCGCCCTTTGGAATGCAGGGTTTTCCTACAAGTGATTTGGAGCATTCTGTACATTTGAAGCACTCCGGTTGAGCGTGCCAGTGAAACTCCTCGAAAGTTACCCATTCCGTGTTGGGCGCAATGATCTGGAACGAAAACAGTCACGGTGGAATAAGTACACTCAATTGTTGTCGACAGTCCCAGTTAAAAATAGCCTCACAACCAAAACATACCTAGTTTGTCATAATTTGTACATTTTTGACAAAAAAGCATCATTAATGGTAAAACATGACTTTCCATTTTTTTATAATTTAAGTATTTTATTAGAAACTATAACCAAATACCAGGGTATAGTTGGTTTTTATTATATTTCTATGATTAAAAAAATGATTTTGTATTATGTTATACCTTAAGAATTATATTTTTCGTTACAAATTATTATTTTTTTCCTTAAGAATTATATTAAAACAATAGTGTCAAAGACATGTAATAAGCTTGTGCTAATATCGAGTATAGTATATAAATACTACTATGCATGTCAGGTACAACCTTAGCTTAAGCATAGAAAATCGCCCATTCCCACAGACCTATTACCATGCAAGCGGTTGTAAATACCTGTAATTAGACCACAACAAACGCAATGACATAAAATAACTCGTAATCACCGGTGAACTCGTTTCAACCCTGGGTTAATTAAACAAGACCATTGAACGTTTTAACGCAATCTTGTTGTTTGTGACTTCACAATAGCTGATTATTATTTCGTCACAATACCGATTTGTCTACTTCTTAAATACTAGTTGCAAAAGATTGCAATTATAACAGGTTTTCTGGACTTAAAAAATTACTTAAATCTATTTAAAATCGAGTTTTATTTTCGCACCAACGCTATTTTTGGCCAGACATCAAGTTTTTAATCAACCTGAAGGGTTCAAAGCCTTATAAGTAATAGCCCTAAGCCAGGGTGCTGCGTAATGACTATGTCAGGAAGTTTAAGGCATCAACAACGTATAGGCGGCACATTGCGTAGCTTCCGGGAGCACCAAGCCAAGTTTTAACTGACTGACTGGGAGACCGGCAGCCTATAACTTCATTGACACATTCTTAAGGCGATTTGCAACGCATAAAACTTGTAATGCAGTATAATGCTAAGATGACAATTTATTTGCAGTTAAATGTCGGTTAAGTGCACTTGTACTAGTTGTACAATGGGTCACAATATGATAACAAGGCGCATTTAAAGCGAGGGTATTTTAAATGATAAGCTTTTTTAGCTTCAAAATTACAAGTCTGTTGACCAAGTTGTCCTGTATTAACGGTTTTCGCACAAATATTCCATTTGTTTGTACAGTTGTGTATGTAAATTGTAAAGGCACGGCACTATAGGCTCAAAAACTTTAAACGCTCAGCCACCGTTCTGCATAATTAATGTAAAGGTGAAGCATGTCGAGTTTTTGACACTTCAGGTGGTTACAAACTTACAATGTTTGGATACTTGACGCTTATCTATTTACCAGATACGGTTTAAGAATAAAATTGAAAACCCGAACCTCAGGTATCACTTTAAAACGACAGAAACTAGCAACTTGAGAAATTCTTGCTCATGAAATATACATTACTCGCTAAAGATTTCATAGAGGTGGCCTTGGGAATGTTTTAGTGTTTATTTACTAAACGCATTGTGCAAAAATGCTTGGATTGCAGAAAGCAATCTTGAGTTTCGCTATAGGCAATTTTGTTGAACTTTATTATTTGGGTAATCTACAAAAAAATGGCAGCTTTAGGCTTCACAAGTACAGCATATTTAAGTAGTACAACCATAACAATGTAACACATAACTACAAACTCGGTCCCAATACGTCGCATCATGAACTATATACAACATACAACCCACGCATAACTCGCACATACAGGCCAGTCACAATCAAAACAAATACATAACAATACTTGATTGTTTATCATGATTTAGATTACTGGGTGATTCTTAAGCTCGAATGTTGTGATTGTCAAATAACAAAGACAATGGGACCTATTTTTTTTATGCAACTCCTTATGCTTAATGCGATAATGAATACATTACATCAAATTTGAACATTATTTCAACAAATACAAGACGTATCAGAAAGATTTATTAAACACTGAAGCATTTTTTTAAGTCTAATCGCTTGTTAAAAAGGTCACCATTTTACATACGTTGACAATTATTTTCGTCGAAACGACTGTGTATATTTCTAGGTTTTATTCTACATTTTAATTAAGCTACCCTTTGTGTACCCAAGGTCACCTAATTTTTAAAAACATGCTTACCTCTTTGCATGTAGAACATGAATGGGCAAATGATTTTTCATAGCATGGTATACACACAGGTTGATTATCATGTGGGACGTAGTTCTTTCCACCCAGCGGTTGGTCGCAGTGCCAGCAGCAGAAATGCTTGAGATGCCAGTAACAGTCTTCAGCCTGGGTGTATTCCGGAGCGAAAATTAACTGTGCAAAAAATAGAAGGGTTAAAAATGATGACACTACTAGCACCTTTTGGGTAAGGTTGACGAGTTTGTTACCTAGATATGTCTTACAATAGGGAATAGAACTTAAGTGTAGGATACGACAAGTCTAATTTTATAACACGTTTATATAGTTTAATAAACAATACGTTTAATAAAGTCCTTTTCCCAATAAAACATAGTGCTTGTAATAAGTCTCCCTTTAACCATTAATGCAACTATATGGGAGGCCTATTTGGCAAAACTGGAATGCTTTCAGCGCATAAGACTAAGTGTGAACGGATGTCAATGACATTATCCAGAGCTTTTTCGGGTAAGTATTTTAAATGTCAAAGTGATACGATATTAAGGTCACCAGAGATGATGGGCATCATCATCTAACTAGGACATCCGGGTCACTTGCCATTTTTAGTCATTAAACAGGGACGCACTGTTGCAAATTGAGGTCGAAATATAATATTAGTTTTTTACTAACTATAAAATTCCAATTAGTCATATAACCAAATGACATTTATTCCAATAGCTTTCTTCAAAATGATTTGTCATAATATTATGTAGATCGGCAGACATACGATTCACATTTGAAACTGTACATGTCAAAAAGTCGTGTAAGTCATTGCCCGACCTTATTATGTTTACACAGAGCGTACAAGACAAATTAGACTTTAGCCCGAAGCTTTTATGCAGTAGGCAGCTGCGTACAACAACAAATGAAAAAACCGCGCTCCACCCAAAATGTTTCACAATTTTACAGGGATTTGTAAAACGAGTGTTTTGTCTCTTAGTGCAGAGCCATGGCCGAAAATACTCAAAATGTCACATTTCATATCATTTATTTTACTTTTTTTGAAGTTTTCTGTTACTGTTGTATGTCAATCAACCTTGTTTAATTGCAACAAGCGAAAAAATAGCATTTACGCTTTGCGAGTTACATTAATTTGCCAGAAAACGAAGGCCGCGGAAGTCTGCTGTAACGAACTACTTGAGCCCAATACCCAAGGGATGTTTTTGACAATCCAACCTGTATGTTTTCAAATCTAATTTCAAAGTCAAAATGGGCACAAAAACGTTTTCCAACAGCCACAAGGGACGAGCATTACTGCTACAAACTCAACCAAGTCAGTCTTTAGTGGTGAATGGATTGTCCAACTTGACTGGGTGCTGTATATGTATGATGAAGCCTTGGTAATATAGGCGCGGCCTAGAAACGGTTTCTCTGCATTTGGTTAAAGCGGGAAGTGACGAACCTCACGTTTCCCCTTCTAGGGTGTTCGCCATAATTCGCAAACGCATGGACGCGTGATATTTCACAACAACGCTTTACTGTAATATTGACTTGACAAAAAAACATAAAACTTTTTGACTGCCTAAAATGTACGCAAAATGCATTGCTAGGTGTTATTTGCAAAATTGTAATCCATTTTCGATTATCCAATACGTTTAACCATCGATATATAGGCGAATTACATGAACTTAATCCAACATATTAAATTGGAATGTGGAAAGCTGGCAAAAACCATAGATTTTGGAGGAATAGATTATAATAAAAGAACGTGTCACAAATGACGTATTTTTTAAGTATAATAAAATTCACAGACCGAAAGCCGGTCGCTGCATAGACGCTTCAGGGTTGATCCCAGTTATGAATTTATGTCCACCTCAAATAATAAAATTCACACAGGATTGTTTGGCAACGATCATATGATATAGGTGTGACCTATTGACTTTAGATTCAAATTTCAAACAACAGACCTACTTTCACTAAACGCGGTCCAAAGGGTCAAAACCGCTTAAACAAAGCCTATATCTTGTAGTAACGGTGGGAATAATGTGTAGCTGACAGATTAAACTTGTTCTGGGAGGAAAAACAAGTTCACAGTAAAAACAGCGGGTTCGTTGGTTGTAAAACTGATAAACTGTCGGCGCCTGTGGCTAGAAACATTATAACGTCACATAAAACGCCACACAGCAGCTATGCAAATATGTCCTTGTGCTGAAAAGATAACAACCCAGTCGACTTAGCTATGCAATTAAAAAGCGACTTTTAAAGACGCAAACGTTGTGCAGAAGTAGGTTTGAAAACCCGCTTTGTTTACTAGACCGCGACGGTCAAATAACCCATAAAAGCTGAAACTTTCATTCTGTCTTACATGTTTTTGAGTAATTTTCGAATTAAATTTCAAGATGGCTTGACAAATACACAATATCCCAGCAAAACAAAGTCCGAAGCCTTCTTATGTAGTGACAAAATAAATAAAAACCGTCAGTGATACGCAGCATCTCAACCTGACTCGATAAAATGATGCTTGCGGCAATGTATCGTGGTTTTGCTTCCTTGTTATAACGTGAACCACAAGAAAGCGTTAAGGAGAATTCGCTGCTTTCTTCACCAGTAGTATATAACATGATGAAGACTGCAATGCCACTAGGTATTTTAATTGCTCTAACCTTTACAGCATGACTATTCAGGAGAATAAAGAAACGTGTTTTTATGAGCGCGTGTCAAAAAGATGTTACATCTAATTGCAACGTTTGACTTTAGCCTTCGAGAAACGAATTAAAATATTGTGGAGGCCTTGCTCTGGCTTTGATGACCGAAAAAACTTTTAACAATCTACTATTCTTGTCAAAAAAAAATATTTGGAAAAACACGGGCCAATTTTTAGGCTTTTAAGCGCTATTAAAATGTGGAATGCGAAACGCACTATATAACAAACATATACATGGTCAAACCCAAAAATACGTTTTTTTTATTACACTATGTTTCGATGTGGCATGTTACAACATTCACAGTATTTGTAAAACTTGATGAAAAGACTAAACAAGCATATGTGAATATATATTATCTGCATCTGAAAACTTATATTACTGCCTTATTCAAATAGAATCACAACATATGATAATTAAACAGCAAATAGACGACCAAATTGCCACAAGAACCGAATCAGTCAGAATTAAAAGAATTACAGCCACAATTTAACCGGGGAAAAAGTTTAATGCTAGCAGCATCGCTTACTTTACACACAAAGTAGACGGGTCAAACCCAATACAAATCACAAAGGGTTTAAAAATAGCACAACACGCAAGCTTACCTCATCACATGCGGCACATCTTGGTTTGTGGAGTTCGCAATAATGTCGTCCACAATAAATCTTATCTTCGTGGTAGAAATAAATGAGATCGACCAGCAGTTCCTTGCATTCAGCGCATACGAAACATCCAGGGTGCCAATATTTTTCACTACCAGCTCGTTCGGCCCAAACTATAACGTCTCCCACTTTCAGAGGCTGTATGCATTCGGCGCAAGACTGTATCAAAAATTTAAAGTATTTATGGTACATGTGGTAAGATGGTACACTTTACAACAGTATTTTCAATCCCAACCACTGTGCTTTGAAAGATAGGCAAGTGTGCCAAATAAAATATAGAGTTATTTTTTAGGGTTTTAGACAAAATTGTGGTTGTACATTACAACCCTATTGATCTTCGTTGTTATTTCATTTTTTCACAAATGCATCGTCACAATAAAAATACAAATTAAATTTTGTAAACAACTTTTTGTGAGTTTAACCAACAATTCGTGCTGCTAACAGAAGACCCAAGTGTTATTAAGCCGTAATCATTTAAATATAGCAAGTCAATGTTAATACAATTTTGAAGGCCATGGTACCAATGTAACGTTTTGTTAAAATTGCAATTTCTGGTTCGAAAACGTTTGTTTACTGCAATGACAATGACCTTTATTGTCAAACAATGCTTAGGCAACAAAACCGATATCTTTGAACAGGAAACTTTGCACTTAAAAGTGGGACTTAAACCTCAAGTACTTTTACAGCACCAGCCTATATATAATGCATAGCTGCGTCCGCCCAATGAAAACCAACGCGAATAGTTATGCACGGGAAATGCACTACGTCACGACAGCATGATATAAGTTTGGCATGTAATAAGTGAGATATGGCTCGAATTTGTCTTGCTCAGTCATAGGCGTTTATGACCTTGGACATTTTTATAAACAACGTAACGATGGGGCAATGATGGAATTAAACATTTATGCACTAAGGATTTTTTGCCATGCCAAAAACCTGGTTTAAACCATAATCTAATCTAAGACATTTTAATATTTTAGCCATATTACTAGATATCTTAAACCCTACCACTTAATTGTATTCAAAAAAATCCAGTTGAAACTGCAGATGATTTAATTTCTCACCTATATATGTCTCATAAATATATCGACGCCAGGCCTAAAGAAGGCGTTACATTCAAGCCAGCCCTCTGAACATTGTTTTTGGGCAAAATTCATAGACCGAGAAACTCAAAGTTTCAATTTCACACACCTTAACTTTTGAGTTCTCTTCTACTTTTCCACCTCCCAATGCTTTCTTCCTGTACTGTTTCACAAAGAGATTCATTTCTTGGGTCTCCTGGTCTGTAAGATCGTGGCATTCTCCTGGTTCTTGATCGTGAGGTGGCAATTGTCTCATCAGCTGTTTCTTCCTGTACTTGGCACCCGCTGTTCCAACGACGGGTTGTTTGTCTTTCGGCAAAGCCTCAATATATTCGGTGACCTAAAAAAGATCATTTTTTGTTGAATGTCTAAGTTCGAAAAATGTAAAAAATGTATAGCTTTTAAGAAAACAAAAACGAAGTAAACCCAATACAATGAGTACAGTAGCGAGTACTCTATTCGGGAATTGCAGAGTAACAGTACTCATGGCTGAGTTTTGCGCAGAGTAGCGAGTACTTTGGGTTTCTTACTCGCGAAATTGACTGGTTTACTGCAAAAAATCTTGGAGTAACTTGAAACGAGTAATGTATTATTCGGCGAGTCCCAATTTTTAGAAATAACTCGCGTTAGGTAAAAAGTAACTGTGGGCAGCTTTTTTCGATGTAATTCGCGTTCAACAAGTAAATCATATTACAGTTAATCTGTACAGTAAACCTGTGTTGCTGCCTAATAACAGGAAATTTGGTGGTTTTTGGGAATAACTCTAGTTTGGTACCGATAACTTTGCAAGCAAAGGGACTTTTTACATATTTTGAGCACTTTTTGGTGCTGCAACACATCACAATACCAAAACACAGCCAGCGTGTTTGCATTCTAGCGGGCAAACCCCGTCATGCATAAGCTACGTAGCACACATATTACGGTGCTTCCGGTGTTTGGCAGCTATCGGCTCAATGCGCGGTCGTTCGTGTTGTAAACAAGATAAGCTACAGTTGATACCCCGGGTCTGTACGTGAATTGAAACAATTGCATGTTTTGTAAAACACCTAATCCATAGCATTGTCGGCAAAATTAATGCCAGAGTGCTTGTACATAGTGAATGCATTTCGGTGCAAAAATGGCTTATAATCCTTTGTTGTTGTTGTTGTGACCATTAAATGTTATGCACTGTAATGGAACAAACTATTGTCAATCCGTACGTAGCGATTCTGTACTAAACACTGTAGCCGACTTAAGAATTTGTTGATATCGTCAAAATACTAAATTAATAACACACAAAACATGCATAATTTTCAATTTTCAACCATTCATCACCCAACACTTTTTTCACACAAATGCACTGAAGGGTATAAAAACAAATACAGTACTTCTTATACGAATTTCAAGATCGGCAAAACCTTATCGTTCGAAAGAGAACAACGAAAAAAAGTTTTTTGGAACAAAGTGACGTGTCCTGTTGCAACAACACTCTAGCAACGTCTCAGATGACTGATTTGCCAACTGAACCGTAAAGTCATAGGAAACCTTCCCATTCTAGGTTGCCCGAATTTCAGAGTTTTATGACGTTCAGAAACAAGCGACTATCCGAACTATCCATCATTGTGTGTTTGTTTAAAGAACCGAACTGCTATTGGTGTAATGTAGGATAAAACAAGGTTTTGGCAATAGTGTTGCCATGAGTGTAAAAATGAATGGCAAGCTCAAACTGCGCTAAACTGTGTGAAACTACGCCGGTGGCAATTATATTCTTAGAATTCTAATTTAGTTCTAAGCGTCCCTATAGCATTGTGGTCGGTGCCGGTCCGTGAGGGGTTTGTTACAGGGCCGCATAAAACTTGCTCAAGGTTCACATTGCATCAAAGTTGTAATAACTGTTAATAGTTTTCAGTGCTAAACATTTGTGGTTTTTATAGGCCGGTCCGTGATAAAAAAATCAGTTTTAAACCGGTCCGCAATGCAAAAAAGGTTGCCGACCCCTGCTCTAGCTCACATAATGTCGCTTTTTCACACGCAAAAGCAAATGCTAGCAACCCAATTTCACTGTCGTTTTATCCAGAAAAGGTCTAATTAACTGCAAGATTTTGTTAACATACCAACTTCTGATCAGCAACGGGGGGTGTCCATTCATATTCCTTTTCTTCGTCATCACTAGACGATGGAGGCATGGTTGGGGTAAGCCGGCTTTCTTGGCTCTGAAACAGAAAGATATTTTGGGCGTTAAGGTGAACACAGTAAACCATTTCTTATTAATGAAATCTCCTTTGAAGTAAAGCAACTGCGAGGATTCAGGGTTATTAAAATTAGATCAAGAAAAATTAGCGCGAAAACCATTAAATATGTCGTTGTGTTTTAGGTCAACATGCGAGAGTTCAACCAGTGAATGACCTTCTTGAGCAACAGAAAACCACAAAGGCGTGCAAAAAATATCTGAACTTTCATATTATTTACTGACAAAATATTTTGTCCCACCTTTAATGACTCCTCAGGCTTTAGTTCAGTCTGTTGATATTCTTCAATCACTGCCGGCTTTTCTTCCTTAATTTCAACTTTTTCATTAAATTCCTGCGGAAGTGGGGGTACTTCCGGTAACTGGTCGTTCTCAATGGGGGGCGGAGGGGCTGGAAAACTCCCTTGATCGCCAAAGTTTGGGGGTGGGGGCATATCATTTTGCTCTGCGTGACCACCAAAGTCCAAGGAATGTTTTTTGCCCCCGATGTCAATAGTAACGTTGAGGTCACCTGACTTGGCTGTTCCGTTTACGTTCGAATTCGTATCGTTGACAATCGTTTGTTTTACAGGTTTGGGGGCAGGTGGGGGTGCTGCAGCCTTAGGGGCTTTCGGTGGGGGTGAAGATTCGTTTGATTTCGGGGGCTTCTGTTGGGCTATTTCTCTATCTTGCATTAGTAGTTTCCCGATGTTATTTATACCGCGAGTGGAAATACTCGATAAAACGTCGTGGTCTTCTTGTTTGCATTTGCAGTTGCGGCAAATTTTTCTGCAAACCAAACATTGAAGTCACCAATAACACAAAATAGGCATTTTACCTTATACGGAAAAACTACAATGTTAATTTTATTGGAAACACTGGAAAGGACTTAAAAAGTGACTTTGAAAACAAAAACTATCAAAAAGATCGTATTTAGTAGATATTATTAGTGCAATAGACCAAAAAGCCAAAACCGTATGATTTAAGGCAAGTAGGAAAATAATACGGGTGCGCCGTGCGCACTATGATACGCGTTGAGGGTTAAACTAAGAGTTGCCTTTTATGGTTAAAAACGCTCCTACCTCCAAAAATGTAGGTCGAGGCCAGGACACTTGTCTCCACATTTTAAACATGGCGCACCGGCTCCAACTTCGTGTGTTAAAACTTTCTGCAAATAACAAACACTAACGTTTAAAGGACCCAAGCAAAGTGTAATTGAATTTAAAAAAAGTTGTCTATTGCCACAAATTTCTCTTAAACCAAGTTAAATTTGTTCCAAAATTGTTTTTAAAATCAATCAACTTACAAACCATTTTCGGTCTCTTATGATCAATGTGACAATAGATTTTAACAATCACAGTTTTGTTTGAGAATAAACCCTTTAACGCACAGGGCTTGAAATAAAACTAATAAATCCAAGTACCTCCGTGATTCCTGATACAATTTGCGGATCGGCAGCCATCGCGACTTGCACACAATTTCTGTCAGCAGAAAGTTAGATTTTCGATGATAACCCTTTACCAAATTAACTATTTTAGCAACACACAGGCTTGACTCGCCTATTGTAGACTTCTGTTCAGCCTAGATTAGCCTGAGGGGAAAAGAAAAGCCGGAACTCGTATAAAGCTGCTGCTTCTTGTAAGTTAATTACTGGCCTCATGAACAGTTACTTATCAAAGTCAAGTCATTTATTGTACTAGTTCTGTAAGCTCGTGCTAACATACAATTCCTACAAAACTAGTTCCTTAAAACGACAGTAACGCCTTATCAAAAATGTTGCGCAAGGAGACTACTGAATACACTTAACTGTTTAACGTCACATCATAACAGCAATGAAACGTAGCCAATTCTCCCAAACAAGTTTACACAATGACAAATTCCCAGTGAAGTGTTTGTAGAGTCGCCTACACGTTTCTCATGTGAGACCACAAGGCAGACATAACGGTGATTCACTTAACCTTTCAACTCTAGTTACATTTAACAGCAACTAGAAAACACGGTTGGCGTTTTCCTGTAACTCAACCTGCCTTTCGTAGCAAACAGGCTTGTCGTAGTCAGTTAATGTTACAAGTCAGTCAAACGGTTGTTTACATTTAAAAGAAACGTTACTGAGTCTATTTTGCGTCAACAATATGAGCCGAAATTTTAATAATCAACAGTACTTCTTTCTAAGTTGTTATTTGTTTAGCCGCCATTGTAGGATATTAAACCCCATACCAGCAGCAGACAAGCAAACAATTCATAGCTGAACTTTGGCTAGCTGCCTGGAATACTGCCTTCCTTTCTCCTTGCGACAAAACTTTCTGCGTTGGGTAATATCCAAGTATCCAGGCTTATGATGCTTCAAATTTCATTTTTCCTATTTGAAGAAACTCAGCCGGTACATTCTTGGGCGATCGAGCAGTATTTTGCGCAACACAATGGCCGACTTGCTTCCTGCCATATAAGGACACGTTTGTTTTGCCTCTGACGTTTTCCCTTTTTCTCACATCTCGTCGTCAGCCGGGCGAGCGCTATGACAGGCAATTGGCTTTATCAACTCGACACTTCGTTGTCACGTTTGCACTTTTGGGGGAGGCCTATAAAACCACATGAAGCATTACAAACGCACGCATCTTTAGTTTATTCGCCCTCATTTTCGGTTGAGCACTAATTAGGGTTTTTGGAAGACAAAAATATACTTTCATTAACCTAAAACCAATAAAGTAGTGCATGACATTACGCACGAAATATTTAGGCCATATTTTTTTCTATACTTACTGGTTTGAGTTGTTCGTTTCAAAACTTCGCGTTACGTTTTGCACATTTTTAACATTTATCACAAACGTTTATGAAGCTTATCCATAGGCATTTAAGTTTTCTGTTTCAAAACTTGTAATTGTCATTAAAAAACTACATAAATTTCAGTTTTTGTTCTAAAATTACTCTTTAAACTGTACGCAGTCAAGTGGAACGCATAGCCACACATCTTCACAATTTAAATTATTTTAACAAAACAAAATTGCCTATGTAATTTTTTCTTCTTCTAACCAATAGGTTTCTACAATATATAGCAAAAAATAATAATATTTAATTTGAAGAACATTTTAATGTTCAAAATCAATTCTTTAATCAAAACCGAAATAAGCAGTTTACAAAATTGCTTTTTTGGTCGCAAATGGTTGTCGATTGTTCGTAAATCTTGCGATTTTGTGAACACGGCTTTTTGCAAACAGCTGGTGAGGTGTTGAATTTCTTAACACGTTGTACAGTTTCTACTTTTATGTTTCTGGTTTATAAATTTGGCTTAAGTGTTAAATTTTGGTTTGGTCTCTTTAATAGCAATACATAAGATTTCCCTACGTTAAAATAGGTAGATACGAGTCAAGAAAATTGGAAAAAAAAATGTTTCAAAATGATAATTTTTAATCAGTAATAATTAATTCAAACAGCAATAACAAACATAAGTTAACCTAATGTGATATTTTTGGTGATAAGATATATATTTTGAAATAAGATTTAAATGCTTTATTCACAATTACTTTTAAAATACTATGCTTTTTAAATTTGTTCTTTTTCCAATTATTAACTTGAATATTTTTGTAACAGTTTTGTTAGAATACAAAAATCCCCTTCAAACTAACCAACCTAAACAAAAAATGACTGGAGTATTGGAAGGACAGAGTGAAGAAACTGAAACTATGTACGATGCAGTTGACCCCGAAAAAACTGATGACAACGAAGTCATCAAAACTGAGGCTTCTCTCTTCAGCCTCGATATGTTGCATGTCATCAAAGATGCTCAGGCTCAGCATGGATTGCGCCATGGTGACTATCAACGTTACCACGGTTACTGCAACAGAAAGCTGAAGAGAATCCGGAAAGTCCTCAAGTTTAGGATGGGTGAAAAGCGCAGAGTCACTCCGAAGAAAATTACTGAGTCACTCTTTTCTGACCCAAGGTTTGTACTTCACCAAAACATATTACTTTGAGTCTCAAAGAAAACAAATATATATATACTTCATTTTTAGTAATCCAACAACTAATTGGTTATACAGTAAACCTTTGTTAAATCGGTTTGGGTTAATCCGGATCTTTGTAAAATTTGCTCAAAACTTGAGGTACAAATTATTTGTCATGTGGTAAGACTTGAACTAATCGACATCGTTTAATCCAGATCTTTGCCTAAACCGGACAAATATTTTATTCCGAATGGGTCTTGATTTAACAAGGGTTACTGTAAAGCATTGTGGCCTTTTCTGTTGCTAATTTTTTTGCCGCAAGTTTATTTAGCAATTGTCAATGTAAAATAAATAGCATTTGAATCTAATGTAAAGTTTCCTTGCCTGACTTAAACTTTACGCTGCGACAGTAAAACAAGTGCAATACAAAATTTATGCTTTTTATTTCCACAGATATATGTTGATGTTACTGATGACTTCAGAGCGCGCCTGGAGCATGGCGATGTACCTCAAACAGGAGGCGACGCAAGAACCGAGGAAACGCCATCACATGGTTGAAAAAATGAGAAAGGCTGTTGTCCATGCCTCCGAGCTGAACAAGCTGTGCGAGGAAAGTGAAAAAGTTGACGCTCGAACAAAACTTGAAGCCCAGGTGGGTTTATAATTGAATCGAAAAATATTGTGCAAAGTATACTCAATATCTTGGTAAACATGGTGATGCATTCGTCTCCAAGTTTTCAAACAACAAAAATACATGCAATGGCTAAAGAGCATACCATTAAAGCGGTAATACTCTTTTACATTCACACTATAAATAGGTTTTATAGTTTTACCTATATATTAAAGAATTATATAACTTAGTTCAAGAATTGGATAAATTTTAAATGTAAGTTTGAATTTATAAAATACTGACTGGTTTAGAATAGAAAATATCCAGTGTAGTATATTTGTATTTAATGTAAACTTTTTCTTCGAACAGGCTTATAGTTGCTACATGAGCGGAATCTTGCAATTTGAATTGAAAAACTGGGTGTCGGCGAGAGATTTATTCCGCAAAACACAAACTATTTATGGAAAGTTAAGCGATGCAATGTCGAAAGAGGAACAACCTGTGTACAAGAACATGGTGGACGAAATTGATCCCAACATAAGGTACATTAAGCTTTGAACATTTTTGTTTTGTGTCAAAACAGAAGTAAGCAAGCAAAATGCTTTTTAAGTCAGTGTTTCTTAACCATTATCCTTGTTAGCCGACATTTCAGGCTCTGTTTTCTATTTTTTTTGGAGAGTAACTATTATGATTAAACAGCCCTGCATCCCCTAGGAGCAAGTTTTACACCCGTTTAGGGTCTGTACAACCCTGGTTAGGAACCTAATGTTTTTACTATTATTTCAATAACTGTTATTTGCCTGCAAAATTTTGCACTTTGTTGGTGCATGGCTTTGTATTCAAATAGGCTTTATTAATACCCATCAATTGCAGAAACTACCGTTTTGATGTACCCAATTACATTACAATCCACTTTTACAGGTATTGTGCATACACAATTGGTGATCAATCGGCCATGGATGATTTAATGCACATCCATGGAACTGGGCGACAAGATCCATTGCTAGCTGGAAAACTTGACTCACTTATTGCAGCTTCTCGGGAAAGAAAAGCCGCTTCTATGAGCGAAGTCACTTGGAGGAACAGAACAATAAGAATAAAAAACAACAAGGTACATTATTGCTTTTAAAGAATCTGCATACTTCGGGCAAGTGTTCTATTGTTTTTCAAACAAACTGCCATGTGGTTTATATAGGATATCGCACATACTGTTGTTGGCAGGCATAGTGGTACAACTGTGTCTTTCCTGACACATATTGTTAAGCGTTTGATCAAGATGACCAAGTGGTTCACCCAGAGGCCCCTAAAACATAAAACAGCTATACTTACTTAAGTACATTGTACAGAAGTTTTATGCTTTATTGATTGGTGCATTGTAAAGTATTTTACTTTCTAATCAAGTTGCCTTCATTGTGGCAAATCACATGTGTTTGTGTGTGGTCCACTGATTGGGATTTTTTCTTTAGTTGCAAGATGCTTGTACTAAAATGGTTGTGTTAGGTTTATCATATGCATTAAAATATTTTCGATTATGTAACTTTTTTTAATGTACCCAATTGCATTGTTTGTAGGTTCGTTTGTTCTTAATCGGAGTTAAAGATTTTGACAAAGATTTGTCAGAGATCGATGAAAAGGATCATGAATCTCGGATTGAAATGTACGATCAAGTTCTGACAGAATGCAAAGATGCATTGCAGTACACAAGAGAAGATATACGAACTGATCCACACTCGAAAGCGAATGAACGGGGCGTTAAGGCAAGTTAGCCATCGTACTATGATTTCTATATGAGTGTACCATGATCGTTGGTCTTCAAAATACTTCATGGCTGATCCCAGTAATGAATGTACAGTCATCTTAGCTATTAAAGTGTGAGAAAAACAAATTTTGGGTGGTTTTTATGCCAGTTACATTTTTGAGTGTTACTTTTTGTTGCCATGTATATCTTGTGTCTCATAAAGATAGATGTTCTAACTTGCTTTTCCACTTTAGGTGTCAGACTTGCAGTTTTTGAGCTCTTACTTGAGTTATTTGAGACTGACGAAGATGATTAAGAGAAATCTTCTGATGGTCGATCAACTTCAAGCCAAAGCTCCTCCACTACTTGTCACTGGAGCTGGAGGTAAAATAATGATTTTGTTGTTTTTAAATGTTCTGAATCAAACGGGGCTCAAAGAATAATGTGGTAAATAACTTTCAAATGTTAAACAGTACTAAACTGTGAAAATAAAAAGCTGTATGATAATTTTTTATCTGATAAATAAATAAACAAAATTACTTAACTGAGGGAACTAACTGAGAAACAAAACTTATCTTATAAAATGTTATTTTAAAACCATTAAAGTGAGCATTTTTGTGTTCTATTTGATTACTTTGTTATTACAAAGATATTAATTTTGAAGCACAATACACTCAACAAAAATACAAATCTTTTTCATTTGTTGAACAATATATCAGCCTAAATTTAGGTAAAAATAAACCGTAACATGTAAGATCTTTATGTGACAGCTATCTAAATTCTGACAAATGTTACCACACAAGGCGGTTATAATCAAAACATTACATACCAGACCTAGTACCACAGCTAAGATCTCCATGTAATGTATTTTTATATATTTATCACCAGACGAAGGAGCTAGCGGTGACGCAGGTCGCAAGGGTCCCAAGCCGACCGACTTTATTCGTTTATACGACGTCGTCTTGCAAAATCTCAGTGAAGTTCTCTCCCTGCCTGGACTCAGTGGAGACGCGGATCTTCAAACTGAGATTGATGTACAGAAGCGAGCGTTCCAAGCCTACAGATGCTTCTACGTGGCGCAGGCCTTTGTTGCAGACAAGAAGTGGACAGAAGCGATGGCGTTGTATGATAGGGTTCTAGAACACGCGAATTACGCGATAAAAGCCTTTCAATCGATGGATACAGAAGCGAGCGGCGAATTTGACTTCCTTCAGCCTGCGAAGTTGGAATTGTTGATTGAAGCAATCGCGTTCAACCGATACCGTGTCCACGCCTCAGCTGTACTAGACGGAGTCAAAGATAAACCAAAGAATCCAGTTGACACCAAACTACCGCTATGTGACCGTTTGGAAGACTTCGTCGACGATCCAGCAATATCAAGTCTTAACAATAAGAAACCGAACGCCAAAACGCCTTCTATGACGTCATCGTTTCCGCCGCCGTTCGAACCGGTTCCGTGCAAGCCCCTGTTCTTTGATCTAGCTCTGAACCACGCCAGTTTCCCGTCTCTGGAGTCGAAACTCGGTCAGAAACAGCAAAAGGCCGGTCTCACCAGCATGCTCAGCACTTGGTGGGGCTGGGGAGGCAAGAAATAATCCACTGCTCCTATTGGTCGAGCTCTGCGCTCTGTGATTGGTCAGTTTGCGATCTCGTGATGGCATTTTATCGTTTTATTTCGGGAATCGGTTTTAACACAGCGTTTGGTTGCAGGGTTTAGTTTTTTTTATTGGAAAAACGGAAAATGTCCCCGATAACGCAGTTTGTGATTTTAAGTATTATATTGCAATTAGGAAATGCAACAACGAAACGTCTGGACAGCTAGTGAACTAAAAAGTTGCAAATGTCCCTTTTGTTACAAAAAACAAACGACTAGATTGGGTCTTAAACTCAAACTCCATTTAAGTGAGAACTCCCGTTGCCACTACGACTCCTAGCGGGAGAAGTCCACTGAAAACTCGATAAGTTATATGAACAATTTTTTCCACGTCTCAGAATTTGTAGGAAATTTGCAAAAAGCCGCTGTTATTTTGTGGTCGTTCTTTTCATGCGGTGAAATGTTTTTTGTGTTTGTGCGAACGGCTGCGTACGGTGCAATTTTCTTTGTTGCGTTGTTTTTCGACCAAATTGTAATGGATGCTGGCGGTGTATAAACACGGAAACTAAAAAAGTGGGTTCTTCTTATATTTACGACAATGTATAGTTTAGCTTTTAGAAAGTTTTGTTTACAAAACTGGTTAAAATGCTAAGTTTTTGCCTGGGTGGTAAAGGCTATTTGCATTTTAGGTATCAGTCTTGCTTATTTTTAAGTTTTTACTTTTATAAGTTGTTTTTAACAATTAGTTTGGAATGTTTCTTTAAAAACCTACTCGGGTCGTTGATTTTGGCAATTTTCGCTTCGTCATTACACATTTTAACAAATTCGCGTGTCGAGCACCAAACATCCAAAATGGAAGTGGTGCAATTAGCGTATTCTCGGGCAATTTGGAAGCTTATTGCATGAAATCATGTTTTGGCGCGTAACAAAAAGAAAAAAGGCAGCCTTAAGATTTCACATGCAACGACGCTCTTTGCTGAGGACCAGTTTGGTGTAAACGGGCTACAAGTCGTGACATCCGGCAAATGCAGCCGTTTTCTTGCAACAAAGTTATCGAAAACTTCTATAGTGTAAGGTAAAGGCAGAAAATTGCGATGTTGAGTTTTCAGGTAAGAGTGTGTTTCGTTTGCAATGTTTGTTGTGCATTAGTTTAACTACTGTGTTTTCGTTTTCAGGGAACCCTGCGAGCTCTAATGTTCGGAACATTGGTCTTTACCGTGCTGGTAATTCAGTCAGCGGAAAGCCAATCAAACAGTTAAGTATTGAGAATTTTTATTGTTCCGGATTTTGGCGTTGGTGTATTGGTCATTTATTGAAGTGAGGTGTTTCAGTAACGCTTGTTGAGATTTCAGTAGAAATGAAAATCAAATAAACTCACTTGTTAGCGAAAAAAGTTTATTTTCTTGTTTTTGCTATAAATGCAATTACAATTAAACAGATTATAGCCAGCTACAAATGTTTGAAATACCGCCTGGTGGACCTGTAAGCGTGTGCGAGCCCGATGGGTTTTTAACATACGACCCGAAAGTTTGTTTATATTAATGTGGATTTACGACACAAATATGCCCTATATAGTGTGAAGTCAGCCCCGAATCAAACCCGTTTTGATCAAGCTTAAATCCGGCCCCCACTTACAACTCGTGTCCAGGGTACAAACCATGTAAACATGAACATCAATCATTTTCTTTAAACCAGTTTCGCGACGGCTTCATGTTTGAAGTCACCAATATATAGTGATCCACTTTTCTTCGTGTTGCGGAACTGTTGGCGTCATGCTGGCCCGTAAAGCGGTCATTAAATCACGAATGCAGTACCGCTTTCGTGTAGCAAATTTAAACATGCTGTAAAATGTAAATAAACACAAAATATTAACCGGGTACTAAAAACAAAAAAACAACAACAACTTTACCCCCTGTTAAATTTGTTTCAATACAATAAAATTCTTTTTGTCAAGTTCTTGTTTTTAATCATGATGGACTTTAAGTATTCCTTTGATTTATATATGAATATACCCAGTGGTGGGATTCAATTTTTTTCTCAGCCGGATCTATCACAAAAGTGATATTTTTCAGCCGGTTCTGTTACAAAAATGCCATTGACAGTAACCAGTAATGCTAACCGGTTCGCTGATCTTATAAAATTCCTTGAGGCGGCTCTATAGAACTGGTGCGAACCGGCTGAATCCCACCACTGAATGTACCGTGATCGCTGGTCTTCAGGGCGTTTAAGGGGAACCTAGTAATATATGTATGTCGACAGTTCGTTATTTTTTAGACAATTCGCCAGAAACTTCACTAACCTGCCAAGGAAGATGCAATTCGAGATTTAACAAGAATAACAAATGCCAGTGCAATACAGCTTGTTCAAAATTTAAAGATTGCTGTGGAGACTTTAACTCTCTTTGCAAAGCTAGAACAGGCATGTTCTGTTGCATTTCCATAAACCCCATAACCGTCTGCTTTTTTAAATCAATTTTTTTGTGCAAAAGATGGTACAAATAATATGCCAACAATCAGTAACGTATTCGATTGTTTTTTCATAGTTATTGCTGTATTTAGATTTAGTAATTTACTTTTTCACAGCGGCACAGACACCTTCTACTTCTCTGTCATGCCAAGGAAGATGCAATTCGAAATATAACAAGAATAATAAATGTCAGTGCAATACAGCTTGTCCAAGATATAACAATTGCTGTGGAGATTTTAACTCACTTTGTACAGCTGGAACAGGTATATTTTACTGTTTTTTTACAACTCTTAACCGTCTTCCTGGCTTAAACACTCAACCGATCTGCTTTTTTAATGAACATTTTCATACAAAAGAACTGATACAAATAATATTCTTACGTTAGTCAAGTATTTTATGATTTTTCATTGTTGCTGCTGTATTTTGATCTGGTATACTACTTTTTTTCAGGTGCACAGACACCTTCAACATCTTTGTCATGTCAAGGAAGATGCAAATCGAAATACAATCCACAAAATAAATGTCAATGCAATACTGCCTGTTCAAGATACAACAATTGCTGTGATGATTTTAACACTCTTTGTAAAGTGAATGGTTAGTCACAAAGAGCCTTATAGTGTAGCATCAATACATTGTAGGGAAAATGTAATATTTACAATTAGGCAGTTATTATATCTTAGCACTAAATGTGATAATTGTTTTTTGCGATGACCTGTGTGACGTCAATATGCATTGTGACGACAAAACTGCCTATTGTGTCTAAAGTTTTAACTGTAAATGCTGATGAAAACACCTTAATTTATGTGTTTTTATGCAGAAACTGAGAGATATTTCTGCAAAGGACAATGTAACGTTACAAGAGAACGATGTGATTGTAGAAATACTTGTCTTGCCGCCAAAAACTGCTGCGCAGACTATCAAGAAACTTGCTTAAGTAAGATAATCTTTATTTTGGCAATTATACTGGAAATTGCGCATATGGCCGGAAAATTTTACAGCATTTTATCCTGTCACGAAACTGTACGTACTGGCCGGTTAATATAAAAACGTGGCCCCATGTGGAAGCGTTAAAAGACTTAGGAAATGTTAACTTTATGGACAGTTCAAAAAAGATTAACAAAGGCTAAAAGTAATGAGACTGACTTTTAGCTTGGGGAAAGGGAAATTTTGATAATAAATCAATTCATTTGCCCTGTTTCTGCCAATAGGGTTTAGAACAGGGGGTCGACAACGTTTTGGGCGACGCGTGCTAATTTACTTGTTGTTTCCATGTGTTAAAAAAAACGTGCCAAAGTTTTTCTAAATAATAGTGGTTGGTGCCAGCAGATATCAATAATAAAGAGAAAGCAGAGTGTTTTGTACATGTAAGGCTGAATTAAGACAATGGCATGATAAAAACTATAAACAAGCAGTGTAACAGGTTAATTTGTTACTTCAATATTAACACGCAAATCGGTGGGCGTGCCATGAAAAACCACCTCGTCTGCCAACCATGGCACGCGTGTCAAGGGTTGCCGACCCTGGGTTAGAACTTTAGATCGTGAAACATATATGATATAATTGTCCAAACGCTTATGTATTACTGGTACTATTATCGTTGAAATAAGTGTTTTAGTTTTTACTGCACGTTTGTAATTTTGCATTAAACAATTAACTTGTTATGTATTGTAGACAAACTACCATGGTCGAAAGAAGCTTGCAACAAAGGAATTGAACAAAAATGCCCTGCAGGGTAAGTGAATTAGGTCAAAGTGCAAATGATCCGCGGTTAAATCTACAAGTTATAGTTAATTGAAAAACAAATCACCACAACAGCGAATAACTTGGGTTCGTTAAGCAAAACTGTTAGAATGGTACATATATATATTTATTTATGTAAACGTGTTCTTAAATCTTGCTTCAAACTTCAAAGTCAAACAACATTTAAAACGGCAAAGGGCTGAATAAAGCAGCTATAAATCTTTGTTTGTTTTCATTGTGACCGCACAATAACACTGAACAATTGATTATTTCTAGATTCGAAATTCCTCCCGTGATATTATTTTCAATCGACGGTTTTAAAGCCGAATATCTGTACAGGGAATTGACTCCTAACATTCACAAACTTGGTGAATAAAAAAATGCTAAAATAAACACCATTAACTTAATGATTATGTTTTACTAAACGTAACAGTTATTGTAGGATCTACAATTTTGTTCATCATAGCTTGTCACGCCAGTGCTGGAGCCAGGTGAGGGCCTCTTCCGTGATGTCCCTCAAAGATTGGTCAGCGCATGCTGGGCCAAGAGGGCAGCGGGATAATATATGGTCCATCGTTTGAGTTTCTAGGCCACATTTACAATATGCATCTTGTACGAAGCCCCATTTGTGGAGGTTTGCTTTGGTGCGCCCAACACGGCAATTTTGTTGTGTTTTATCGAAGCTTGAGAAAGCATTTTTTCAATAGCCACCTTTCAAAAGGAGTGCACGTTCTTTTTCTCAGATTTTCGACAAATATTTTAAACTTAGAACTTTCTTGAGTTATACTTTAAACCAGTGGTTCCCAACCTTTGGTGGACCGTGGCCCCCTAAAAGTCACTTTTTGGCCTCGTGGCCCCCTTTAAGTAACCCTGAAGGACCTGTGGCCCCCTTGTAAAAGGCAATCTCGTGTTGGAATTCGGTACTAATTTCGGCTTTAAACAGGTCTAATAGTGTAATCAAGAATCCGCAATCGTGAAAAACCTCAATATAGACAAATAGTATGTGAAATAGTCGATTGAATTAGGAAAAAAAGTTAGAAAGAAAATCGCTTTTAGTGGGTGTTTCTAGTGAATCTACACCCGTGGCCCCCCGGAACACAGCTCGTGGGCCCCCCTAGGGGGGCATGGGCCCAGGTTGGGAACCACTGCTTTAAACCATCAGTCAATTAAAAGGCTCTGAAACGGGAAATTTTAATAAATTTTTCCGCCACAATCTTTTAAAATTCAATCTTCGTTTGTTTCTTAGCATCATGTGGAGTGCACGTCCCGTATATGAGATCGGTTTATCCAACCAAGACGTTTCCCAATCACTACACAATTGCTACGGTAAGTGTTGTTGCTATCTTTCGGAAGTATAGTTGGCACACACTAACCAAGCCCTTAAAAAAACTGGTAGCACAATTGCGCTAAAACAAGAGTACTATGAATTTTATATGATTGTGCCGTGATGGTCTGCATCAACCCTTCAAGGTTGATGTCAGTTATTAGCAGTGGTGGGATTCAGCCGGTTCGCACCCGTTCTATAAAAGCGTCTCACGAAATTAGAGGAGGTCAGCGAACTGGTTAGCATTACTGGTTACTGTCAATGGATTTTTTGTAACAGAACCAGACTGACAAAAAATTGAATCTCACCACTGGGATTATTAAATGTGCATAGTTGTTACTTAAAAATGTGTCAAAATTTAAGAACTGAAACGGTCATTGAAAATTAAATTAAAACGCGATTTAGTTGATTATTTCAGAATTTTAATTTTGTTTTGAAGATCATTATTTTTTGAGAATTTTTCATCACTGTTGGATTGATACAATTGTACAATTTTATGTCATACGATTTTCTGGACTCAGTAACTTTTTTCAATTCCAGGGTCTATATCCTGAAAGCAGTGGGATTGTGGGCAACGTAATGATTGATCGTGTTTTGAGGAAGAAATTTCGACTTGGCAACCAAGAGTCGTTTCAGCCTTACTGGTGGAAAGGTGAACCGGTGAGTTGTTATGCGTTGGAAATATAAGAGCAGCAATATTGTTACTTGGAAAATGTCGTGATTTTTTGAGTTTTTTTTATCATAGCCATACTTTATTATAGCTGCACTAGACATTATCTTTAGAAGAAGCTTGATTAAATATTTTAATTGGCCTTTTAAACATTTTAATGTTTTAACAATGTTTGTTGTTATTGTCAGTGTAAAATGTATCAAAGCTTTAAAACCGTGTTTCTAGCCCATATGCCTTGCCTTGTGGAAAAGCTTGGTGACCGGCTTTATTCGGTATAACGCCTTTAATATATGCTTGGCGTAAACTATATGAAACCTATTCATAAAGCGTAATTTAATCTGATTTACAATTTCATTTTACTTAGTTTCCCTTTTTCATCTATGATTTTTATGCAAACCAATTTTTCTGTTTCATTTTGCATTATTTTGTTTTGACAATTCCAGATTTGGGTGACTGCCAGTAACCAGGGCCTCAAGAGCGCCACCTATTTCTGGCCAGGCTCTGACGTCAACATAACAAGATATCCCGATTATTATTTTAAATATGACGGAAGCGTACCGAACGAAGAGAGAATGTATCAAGCACTTGATTGGTTGGATTTGCCCACGGGACAGCGGTAATTAAAAATTTAATTCAACTTTTCATCAACATTTATTAACGACATAACAATGTTTTGGGTTAAGTAAAAAGATAAGTATTCCCAATGGGTTACCTGCCAGAAGAGCTCTATAAATTTGATATTATGCCTGGCAGCAATAGCTTATACATCTGCTTTCACGTGCAAGTTTGTTATTTTCGTGTCCAAAACTCCATACCAACTGCTGGATATTGT
The DNA here is from genome assembly GCF_965637545.1 of Phallusia mammillata. Lineage (NCBI taxonomy): Eukaryota > Metazoa > Chordata > Ascidiacea > Phlebobranchia > Ascidiidae > Phallusia > Phallusia mammillata. Next base: position 23,701,974 of record NC_137258.1, on the reverse strand, counting down.
AGATTTTTTGGATAAAATAACCTTTGAAAGTCTTAACAACCATAACATACCCAGTCAGGGTTTTTTTAAGGTTTGGTTTGGGTGACCGCTAAGTAGTTTTAAGAGAACGCAAGTGTTTCATTTAAATACCAAAAACTGTAGTTGTAGTTGCAAGTCCAAATTTTGGGAAACCGCTGGAGAATTTTTTTTAATATATGCAATATCTTTACCCCTTGCAGACCATCATTCATTACTTTGTACATTTCCATTCTCGATTCTGCCGGGCACAAATACGGACCAGTACGGTCGGGTTTTGATAAAACCCTCAAGACAGCAGATACCATGGTTGGAATATTAATGAACGGACTGAGAGACCGAGGGCTCCTGAATTGCGTCAACATTATAATGCTCGCAGATCACGGTAAACGTTAAAAAGATTATCTAATAAACATTTTTAGGTAATACCTCTTGCAGTTCTTTGTACGTTTTGTTTAGTAATAAAACCCTTATTTGGTAATAATACCCTTATCTGGTAATAAAACCCTTTTTGCCAGGCCCTTATCTTTTGTAATTAGTAATATTTCTTGCAGGTCTTTTTTTATTTTTTGTTCTGCTAGGCAGGGTAACAGTGATATTATTGTACGCTATTTTTTAGTTGAACTAATAATGTTTTTAGCAGGTCTGTCGTTCTCTACAATTTTTAACCTTATTAACAAATCACTGTACGCCAGGCCAATCGAAAGCATTGTGCCGAATCAGCCAGTCACCAAGCATTCACCATACGGCAAGGCGTAGGCTAAAAAAATCTAGCCTGTGGTGGGATTCGACCCACGATGCTACGCAGGCTCAGTGGAGAACCCGTCGCAAGTTGAATCACAAGCACCGTTGCCTGCTTTGAAATTTGCTGTGATCACTGGTTTGCATCGACGCTTCAGGGCTAATCTCAACTGTTCTTCTCTGTCTTTACAGATTAAATTTTTATTTATGTATTTTATTTTGCTGTAGGAATGTCGCCTGTCAAATGCAGTCGGTTGACGAGCATCGAAAAATTTGGGGTCGACGCCTCCAAGTATTTCGTTAAAAGTGGGTCAGCTGGTCGTGTTGGGAGCAACCTTGATCCGGTGGCTGAAGCGAGCTACAATGTAACTCAAGTTTATGAGAAATTAAAATGCAAACGGAAGGAGGCGCATTGGCAGGTCAGTGTCATAATTGTGTTTGTGATGTCACAATGTTTATTTTTATCAATCAAGTGGGCAAATGATCAGATTGTTACCAAACAATGACGGCGAAACGAAAATGCTACAGTTTTAATTCCCCGGAATGCTGATTTTTGTTATTGTTTTTATCCATATTAGTTTATATGTAAACAAAAAAATAAAAAAAAATATATTGAACAAATAATACAAAATAATATTAAATAATAATAATGATATGTTAAACAAAGTCTTTGTAATTTTCAGAAAATCAAAAATTGATGAATTTGATGAATTATCGTCTGGTTCTGGAATTTAAAAATTCAGAATTCTACTTTCGGTTAAGTTTGGTATTTTTGGTATTTCTAGGCCTTCCTGAAAGACGAATATCTTCCGAAACGTTTCCATTACGCGAACAACCAAAGGATCGATGACGTCATTCTTTTAATGGACGACACCTATCTCGTTGAAGGGTGAGAAAAGTTTTTTGTAGACAAATTAAAGTCTGTATAAATACAAATTTTTGTCTTTCATCTGTATTTGCTACAATCTAGTTATAATTTACCATACAACGCGTTATAAATCAAAGTAAAACAAAATCTAAATTACATTCAGCGTATGATACTGTCTAAAATCAGATAGTCAATTTATTGGTTGCCTCGTATGTCGCATTTTTGTATTTTGTTTATGTTGTTTCATCTGCTTTCGTTATCGTTGCGCCCTCCTTTGCCTCTTATCTCCTATTGTGCCCGTTCGAATGCTAGGCGCGTTTCATCCGCGTCTCTGATAAGACTTGATTGGTGCGCGGGTTTGGGCGTCATTGCTTGCCAGACCCATACGCGTACAGTTAGCGCCTTTCCACCTGTGAAGTGGTTTGGGTGTTGGTTTTTAGCCTGTTGATGTTTTATCTTCATTTTATTGTTGCTTTTTTCTCGCTTTTACAGAACTGACGATGCCAATAGGCGAAATATATATTCTTAAACCTTTAACGACTGATTCTGTTTCTCTGGAAACCTGTTTCCATAATTAGAGAAAATCTAAATTATTAATTTGTATTGCCATCTATTTCAATATTGTTAAACTATGGGAACGTATTGTTATTCCTTTTTAACCTTGGTGGCTGCAAGATAAATAATTGTAAAATTGTAAAACAGCAAAACTATTTTTGATGCGTTTCTTTTTCAGCAAAAAAGGTTCTTACACGAAATGCGACGGAGGGAGTCATGGGTTTGATCCCGAATTCGCCAGTATGCATGTGAGTGGGTTGTTTGTTTGTAAACTAGTAACAAAAGTTTATAGGTTTTAAAATAATACATGTGAGGTCACTTGTTGAATTTTTGGCAACATGATTTATTAAATTTGTGGCAGCAAACAGAAGCAGCAAAATTACAAAAGCGAGTATTTTGTCTAGCACAAAACCGATTGAACGTTAAGATTGTTCAATAAGCAAACAAAAAACACAGACGTTAAAAGTAGCTACTAAGAATGTTTTTTTTGCTGATGTATAGCATGTAACAAATACATTTTACTCAAAAGTTTGAACAAAAACGTTAATATCATCGTTAAAACAACATGTGCTTGTTTCTAATTTATACAATAACCTAAAATGTATTTGTTACATGCTATACATCAGCAAAAAAAAACATTCTTAGTAGCTACTTTTAACGTCTGTGTTTTTTGTTTGCTTATTGAACAATCTTAACGTTCAATCGGTTTTGTGCTAGACAAAATACTCGCTTTTGTAATTTTGCTGCTTCTGTTTGCTGCCACAAATTTAATAAATCATGTTGCCAAAACCTGACATTGTATTTGTACTGAATTTATACGAGTTTAAATTATTCTGTTTCAGGCATTATTTGCAGCACACGGACCCGGTTTCAAACAGAATTACAATTCCACGGAACCGTTTGAAAACATCGAGGTGTACAATCTTATGGCAGGTAGACTTTATACGAAATCTCTATTGAACGAAACATATCTTATATTGTTGTTTTGTTTGTTTTAATCAATCTGTTTTATTTCTTGCCCTACATAACACAATCATTTGTGGATAATTAAATATTTTATTCGAATTTTAAACCTAAATATCGACACAATTATATAATTCATTTATGTAATGTTTATTTGCGAACTAACCGGTAGGCCTTTATCTTGCACGCATACACAAATTAGTTTATGTATTTGATTGTGTACTTCTAGAAGAAACATAACCCTCCATCCCTTCCAGCTTATTTTATCTTACAATATCACTAGATATACAAGCCCAACTTTTTTTGAGACATTGAAAAGGCATAATGCTGGGCAATGGGCCACAATTTTAGAACCATTTTGTAGATTTTGGTACGGTAACACTTTCCAACTAAACTAACCAGCATATCTTTTACGCTCAGATTTGCTGAACATTACGGCTGCCCCGAACAATGGAACAAAGGGTTCGATGTATCACGTGATGAGGTCTCCGCCTTCACTTAATCTCACCTTTCCGGTAGATGGCGCTACTGGGCCGTGCTGGGTAGTTCCATGGGAATCAGATTGCGCCAATTGCAGCAAGGTATAAATGGAACTGGTTAACTCTTCCTGTCGGAAAGCGTGCTCGTTTTTTAATAATAAACCTAGATCAGTGATTCTCAAACGCGGCTCTCAGGGCCGCATGCGGCTCCCAACTACGCATTTTGCGGGTCGCACCAGACCTCAAAAAAACTCCAAAGATTGCTATTTTAGCTTTCAAGGAAATAATCTATAGTGATGTTCTGAGGTTTTGTTTTTTTGCGACTCCTTACACACTTAAAAGTCTACCATTTGGCCCCGACAATAAAAAAGTTTGAGAACCACTGGTCTAGATACTAATTTGTGCCAAAATACGAAGCCTAAAATACATTTTCTGTGTTGCTGATTTTTAACTAACCAGAAACTGAACATAGCTTATTTGTCTTACTCTATAAACTAGGATTGTCCGCGAAAGCAGGTTGCATTTAATTTTAATGTCAATATGCGTTGTGCTGATCAAGACTTAAACTATGTATTTTCGCTTATACATGTTTTCGTAAATTATGCAGCTAATACATTTTTTTTTCAGACTAACTCAACAAAAGTCAACCAAAGGCTTTACTTGTCCGATCAACAAAGTAAGATTTTCTAATATTCTACAGTGCATGCTTCGTTGCCCACCTAAGACGTAACTTTTATAAAATCTGTTAAACTTCTAATCATTTCGAAACACTTATAATATCATAATGCTGTTTATTGGGAAAATTGAACCGTTTAAACTAAATCAAAGTACGCCAGGCCTAAGCTAGAAAAATCTACGCTTCAGGGCTGATCCCAGTATGAATATATTCATATTCATCGTAACCGACTGGAAAGAAAAAAATGATTGAAGCACTGGACTTTTTAACTAATTTTTTTCGATGGCTTTTAAACCAAGGTAAGTACAAGATAAGTACGATCAGCCTTGAAGCGTCTATGCGATCACGGCATACTCGTTGATAAATCATATGATACGCCAGGCCTATTAAAGGCGTCATACCAAATCAAGTTGGTCTCAAGCATTCACATATGGCAAGGCACATGCTAGAAAAAATCTAGCCTGCGGTGGGATTCGAACCAACTACTGGAGTCTGTCCGGGACTTGTGCTCCAGCAAGGCTCAGTTGTGAGCCTGTCGAAAGTCGAATCACAAGCACCGTTGCCTGACTTGTATGTTTTTAAACCATTCATTTTTTCCAGTCTCTTCAACACTGGCAAAGCATCTACCACTAGGTGTGACAAAACAGCCGTATACCTCCGATTGCTTTTTCTATCAGCAAAACTACGTCACTATGTTGGAAACTCCACCACAAATGCCGCTTTTTACCAGCTTCGTATTAAATAGGTCGAAGGTACACAAAAACTATACTATATACGTGACACTGCCCTTAGAATCAAAACCTTCCAATTTTGCTTGTTTTGCTTTAGCCTGGCCTTGAGGTATCCGAAGTCTGTGACCGCTGCGACCCGAGATATCACGATGAGTTTGTAATTTCGAAAAACTTCCAAAACGTTGCAACTACCACGTATTTGTACCAACCTGGTAAGTTTAATCTTCACAGTGACCTTGCAATGAAGCAGTATCATCTGACATATATGTATACTGTAGTGATTTCCAATTCCAACCGTTATGTAATGGACCTCTTTTAAATTGCATAACTGCGCTATGCTTAAATTTTGCCCGAAGCGTTTTCGGTAAAATCCTAATAATAATATTTTTAAAATGAAAAAGAGGTTATGCAGTGCATATGGGTGTGCAATAACAAGTTAAAACAAGTAAATCAAATGTGTTTTTGCTTAACCGAAAACTCTAGGTAAATTTAATTATTTGTTTAGTAATTGACAACAGAAAAGATGATATTTTAGTGATCCAACTCAGGCTTGTTTTGTAATCCTGTAATCCTGTACCTTTTTTCTGCCTCCCCCCATAGCCAACCTCGCGGAGCCCTTGGGGTCTACACACCCATTTATTATAAAGTAATGATATCTTTTCCTCAAATTTATTCCGTAACAGGATTCACTTCCGGGACCGAACAAAACGACGCGTCCATTTCTACCAACCGAGTTCCGATTTATAAGAATTCCGTAAAAAGTAAGTTTATTAGGCTCGGCGTTCTTCCCAAGGTGACAGAAGGCCGTCCAATTGTGAACGGCAATCGAGCAAATGTTTAGATATTCCGTTAGCCGTGTTGCATAAAGCCGCACCATAGTTGTAAGTCGGGCCAGCCTTTTCGGGGCAGGTTCAGGTTTTGATTTTTGTAACAAATGGGCTTAAGGCGGGAATGACTTCACGTTCTGTGTTCGTAATTTTTTTAAATTTAAATTACCGAGCTAAGTTGCTGAACTTAACCTGATGCTGCCGCACAGCCCTAAAACGTCTTGCTTGAGCCATTGCGTGCGATTGTTGTGCATGTCTTTTTTGTTATAGACTTGTCAATCAAACTTTCGGGCCTAAACGGGTTTATCCGAAACGATTCGGGTTCGGGCTCGAATTTCGGGTGCGCTTACGATTCTAAACCTAACAAACACTTTCAAAATTAAAAGATTTTTTTCTTTAACCTTTATTAAATCAGTTTTTAAATCAGACCGAATGGTCCTCTTACTAAGTTATATACAGAAAAAAAATGATCAGAAAAAAAATTAAAAGATAAAATATTTAAAAAATGTTCGAGTCGGTCGATTGAGCGGTATATAACCCTCTGACAGGCAGCATACTTATCGACGATCACTGATTCTATTTGAATAAGAAACTGACGATGACAATCGGCGAAGTATTTATATTCTTAAGCATTATCGACTGATTCTGTTTCCATGGGAACATGTTTCCATATTTAGAGTATTAAAAAAAATGTGTTTTACTTTGTAAAAGTACAGAGCCAATAAATAATAAGCTGCAGACTGTGCACACTGTTTCGACCTATAAGGTCTCATCCTTAGGTCGAAACAGTGTGCACTGTATGCAGCTTGTGTTTTACTTTAGTTTGGAACTATATGATGGAAACGGTGGGAAATTGGTCGTATTTTCACGGGGAAACGCTAGTAATGCTTGGACCTGCATTTGACTACGACCACAACGGAATTTCGGACGATTACGACTTGTTGGCCTGTTTTCGGTTACCATGGTTAGTTAAAATGAATTATCGGACTAAATTTTAATGTCTTGATTTACATTTTTACTTTCAGTGATGTAATTGATGCTGCACCTGGGATCCCTATGCCGACCCATTATTACATCATAGTTGCATATTGTTCGCATTCAGGGATGAGTATTGCGAATTGTACGTCATCACCCGATGACGTGGAAGTTTTGAGTTTCATTATTCCAAATTTCAAAGACAAACCTTGTTATGCGGTAAGAATTTTTTAGCCAAAATTTTTTAAGCCAAAATAATGATCGCTGAAATTAAAATTTAACAGAGCAGTACAGTATTGATACGTAGTCATATTGCAGTTGAAATGTTTCAATGTAACTTTTGTTGTTGTTGTTGTTCTGTGCTTTTTTGTTGTAATAAGGTCCTTGCTGAAGTTTAATCGTGATTAAATGTTCAATTTTAACACACTTAGTATTTTTAATACTGAGGACTAACTTAGGGGGTTATATGCCCGTTTTTTTTTTATTCAACTGTAAATTTTTAATCATGAATTTCATTATTGATAAAATAAACAGAGACACAAGACAAAGTCAGAAGTGCCATAGAGCTTATATATAATGAATACATACTTGGCAAAATGTCTTACAGCCGCTGCTGTCTTCAGCAGTGCAAAAGCATTAATTATTACACAACCACTGCCATTTTTTTGGGCCAAAATCAAAAACAAATTTAAATATATTTAATAAAGTAATAAAATTTGTTTGCTATTTTCCTTGATAATTCGTAATCAGATGTAAAAATTTTTGTTGTTACTTTTTCAGGGCGACGAACCCGACGAAGTTTGGATTTCACAAACAGTTATCGAACACGTCGCGCGCGTTCGTGACGTAGAACTCATAACCGACATAAATTTTTTCGAAGACTGGACAACCGGACCTTTGGCTGACCAAAACACAGCTACTGCTTCGGTCCGGCTTAAGAATCGACTTCCCCAGTTTACTGATAAGTTACTCGTCGATTTTGTTAAAATATCAAAAAATATGTCCACACAGTTGAAATCTACTTTATTTGCATTTGTCGTTTCAGTTTTTGCCAGCATCGTCAGTTTGATGTAAAGCCTTTTACACTTAACAATTATGTTCCTGTAAAGTTTGATTGTTTCCAGAATTGGGTTACTTTGTTTAAAATTGTTTGCCGAAATTTAGATTCTACTGGTTTGTTTAAAACCCTTTTGTGCAGTGGTGGAATTCAATTTTTTTGTCAACCGGTTCTATCACAAAAGCCATGTTTTTCAGCCGGTTTTGTTACAAATAATCCATTGACAGTAACCAGTAATGCTAACCGGTTTATAAAATTTCGTGAGACGGTTTAGAACCGATGCGAACCGACTGAATCCCACCACTGCCTTTATGTCATTACTATTGCTTTAATGACCCACCAAAAACGTCCTCGCTCAGCTCGTGCAATTTAGTTGATCATTGTTACCACTATGTGACACAACAATTATGTCATTTATTTACACAGGTATTTTTTAATCAACTATATATCTTGTCGTATCTTACATCTCAAACTTTTCAACTAAAAACTAGCTAAGTTGACGAAATTAGAGGAAAAGCATGTTTTGTTTTGTTAATTGTTACATTATGCAAGTTCATTACACGAGTGTTCATTGTTACACGCTTTCGATAATTTCTCGCGATTGTTTTGTCACAACAACAGTGTTCGATAACCATTGATTCATGTCTTAATGCATTGTTTGTGAAAAACCACAAACCTTTTTTCTCGTTCGAAATGCTTGCGTTAATATTTACCATTGAAGGCTGGATACGGAAATACCCGGGCACTAACGACGTATTATTGTTGAAGTGTTTGCGATATTTGTGACTGTTGATTGAATTACATTGTGTACAAATTACATTGCGATTTACAAGCTTACAATCTCAAGCTTTGACACATTGATTACATCCTTAAAAGTATTGTAACGGTTTTTTAAATTTGTGCAGGGCCACCATTGGTATAAAAAGTTGTCACTTTATTTAGAGATTCATTATTGTTTCAACATTGTCCGATTCTTTAAAAGTTACCAACCCCCATTTTAAACTTATTACCCAAATAGACGAGAAATTAACCCCATTTACTCCCGTATTGAGACTTTAGAATTATAGCTTTGTTTCTTTTCACGAATTAAATTTAATATGTTAACAGGAGTTACAAAAGTGACATGAATTTACGTACTAAAAACAAAAACAACTCCACAGTTAGACTTCTGATCTAGACCTTGAAAGTTTTAGTTCAACTTTTTGTGTTGTAGATTTTTTGTATGGTGGGTTTCATGTTAATGTTGTTTTGGCGTCAGCAAGCCAGCTTTACGAGTACATTCAAGTATAGGCTAGTTTGTTTTAAAAGACGTTCAAGAACCGTTGTTTTAAATAATCGCAAAAAGACACAACTGTTTAATCAAAAAATCGCCATTTTTCTTTTTGTTCCTGCAACAAACACACTGCTTAGTTTGCGTCACTAGTTAATGATTAGCGTAAAACGCCCGTTAACTGGGTTGCATTACCAGACAAACAGGTCAGTTGCTGCTGTAATAAGGAGGTTTTGGAATTGGTTTGCTAAAGGTTCTGCTATGTTGCTCACTAAGGTAAGTCCCAATTTTATGTTTTACTGGATTTTTGATATGCGTGTGGTCGTTTGTTTAGTTTATTATTTGAACGTAAATAAACTGCGTTTGGCACCAAATATCATGTTACAGGATATCTTCAAACTTAAAACAAAATTTAAAGTTTTTGTGTAAAGTTTGGCGACCATTTTGATTGTTTTGTTTGTATTTCATTGTTATAGTACTGACAATTAAATTGTTATCATTCACCTATTGTTGTAACTAGTGTTAAATCACAAACAAGCCTATTGTTCATTTGGAATGCGGTTGTTGTTTGCACACGAAATTCGCTAAATTCCAAAGTAGTAAATCGTTCGGGCGTTCAAACTCTTGGTATTTTCGGTGCTCGTTTGTTGTGAGTACTTGCTTTAAGTACTCATATATTCTATAGGAAACCAAAATGTCGAAAAGCAAAATACTTTTTATCACTTAGAATTGACTGGTAGCTTTTTTTCAACTTTCAATGTTTTTTTTCTGATTACATTTTTATACATTTTTATCCATTAATGAGAAATATTATTTCGATTGGTAAACTTCTATATATTTTACAGATTGCTTTTGTATTACTTGCTTCCTTTGCTGTTGCAAATGGTGTTCGGATTTTAAACTTTGGTAAGTCAACAAAAACCTTTAATTTAACTCAAAGCAACATTAACTAAAACTGCCTGTATTTATTTAGATACAAAAGCTACAGACTCTCCGTCCTGCCAAGATCGATGTTATGAAAGTTACGACTCTAACAATTTCTGCCAGTGCAATGCTCAATGTGGGATTTATGAAAACTGCTGTGATGATTATATTCCACTTTGTGCGAGTTTTGGTAAGGATTGCAGCTTATAAAAATCTTTACAGTAGTGTTCTTTAGGCAGCAAACCGTTTTTGTCTACAAGGACACACATCTTTAAAGTACTACTGGTATTTAAAAAAATCATTGAGGTTAATTTTACAATAAAGTCCTTGAAAATCCAAAAAGATACTCATTTTGTTGAAGTTTCACAAATAGTTAACTAGCAAAGGAGATTGACAGTTTTTATGTATATAACTGAAGCGACATGTTCAGTTTTCAAACAACAAGGACACCTAAAAAGTCATTATGGTCGGAATGGCGTTTACAAAATATTGAAACAATTGTTGCTAATTGCCTTTCAGCACTGTATGTTCTCAAACACAAGTGTTTGCGAAAAATTCAGACACGCCCACTTTTTCGTCCAATCACGTTGCGTCTCTTGCTCATAAATTTAGATTCCTGTTTAAACCGGTGCTGGGCGAAACGGAACGAATCGAATCCTTGTCATTGTGACGACACTTGCCGTAACAACGCGACCTGTTGCACAGATCATCAACAAGTCTGCATTGACTCGCGTAAGTTTATTAGTGGTGCCAACATCGAAACGCCACGGGTTCAAATCCCGAGGAGGGCCTAAGTTTGTCTGATGAAATGGTTTCGCTAGGTCTTTACTAGTTTAGGCCACGTCATGGAACTTCCTTTTTTGGTTTTAAAGTTTAATTCTTTTGCTTCGTTTATAATCGCGTCTATAGAACCAATCGATTGTTATACGTAACAGTGGGGAGCTACCTGTTTCGATTTGAAATTTTGAAAATATTACAGGGAAGTCAAAACATTTACGAATTTTTTAAGCACCACCGTCATAAAAGGCTGTACTCAGACTTTCAACTGTTTAAACCAGGGGTGTGCAACCTGCAGCTAGCGGGCCAAATGCGACCCTTGGTTTAAAGATGTCCGGCCCACAGAGAGGCTAGGATTCAAATGTACTGGCAAACGCGTCCAACTATTATATATTTTTGAATAGATAAATGCGCACTAGAATCACATGCGAATTTTACTTGTAGTTAAGCATATTTGGTAAGCAACGAAGTAAAATCACCTTGTGTTGTACACATGTGCGGCCCACGAGCTAATTTTGGCAACTGTATTTGGCCCCACAGTAACAAAGGTTGCACACCCCTGGTTTAAGTATTAAAAAGTACTAAAATCATATCTAAATACCGTTTTACAACATCGTGTTAAATACCTTTTTCTAGAAACGTGTCTGAATCGCTGCAACGAAACGTCACTCCCGCCTGGAGCAAGTTGCTACTGTGGCGGAACTTGTTCGTCATCAAATAACTGTTGTGACGATCACACCGAACAATGTGGCAACGGTAAAACCTAAAAACTAAAAGAAGTCTTATTCAATGTGAACTGAAAATGTCTTTCAGCCATTGACTAAAATGTTTCAAAAATTTCTAATACTGTGTTTTGTCAAAAAAATTTTTGCACAAAGAAGATTAAAATTTTATTGTCTTTTACAGATGTATTGTACGCTTCATCATTTCTTAACTATGATTTGTCGAAATAAAGAGCCGAATAACTATGAAAAACCATCTATTTTGGTCCAGGCTAGAAAACGTGCTAATATGTTTCTTTTATTAGTTGTTTATTGCTAAAATTGTTTCTTTTCTTTTATTCTACTAATGCAATGTTTTCCACAAAATTCCAAATTCTTTGTGCTCATCAGAAACAGACCCAGGAACCGGCTTATCCTGCGTAGGAAGATGCGACGCTTCATACAACCCGAATGACGACTGTCAGTGCAACGACCAATGCAGGCAATACGGCAACTGTTGTGACGACTACAATGCCAACTGTCTGACACCAGGTCTCTATATGACGTCATAGAATACATAGTGACGCCACCGGGGCAAATAATAACAGTGGAATTTCCGATTGTTTTTTCAACAGATTCGTGTTTAGCAAGATGCAATGAACAACATGATGGTTTCGGAAACTGTTACTGCGACTCGCAATGTTCTGATTTCAACAACTGCTGCGCTGATTTCTCCCAAATGTGCGTTGTTATATGTAAGTACATGCAGTTATTTTTAAATCAGATTAAATTGTATCATTTTAGGTCGTGTGTATTAATACAGTTTTGGATAAAACCTTGGTTCTCAAACTTTTCATAATTTTTTTAAAACGGTCCCTTTGCCATTATTTCGAGGGCTCGTGTTCCTTCAACCTGAATGTATATTTTAGAAAAACGAAAGTTGATTAGCACAATTTTAGCTAGTCATGCCAAATTGCGCATAACAATGATCCAAAGACAGCTGTGACATCACAGACACGACAAAAAAACATTGCTATTGTGCGCGAACAATTGCATTTTTCTAAGTTGTCATGCAATAAAGGCTATTCTTCAGCAATGGAGACAGTCGTTTCTCAATTCTACTTTGTTTTAATAAACTTATTTAGTGGCACAAACTGACGCCAAATAAGATTATAGAAGTACTTCAACCTATTCGCGGTCCCCAAAATTGCCTCACGGACCCCCAAAGGACCGCGGACCCCAGTTTGAGAACCGCTGCTTTAGATAAGGGTCTCTCCAAAAACTAACAAACAATACAGAACTTACAATAGTAAGTGGTGTATTGGTTTAAGATCTAATGTATTTTTCTTGTCAATTCTATCTTCATTTTTAGTGCTTAATTTATTATTGATTTAAATTCAATAATATTTCGCTATTATGCAGCAACATGTGAGAACAGATGTGATGAAACCAGCAAACCTGAAGAAGCTTCATGTTATTGTGATTCAGGATGCACCAAGTTCAACAACTGCTGTGACGATTACGCCGACTTGTGTGATCTGGGTTTGTTTGTGTGAAATTATTAGCCTAGTTTTGACACATAACAAACTCCGTAACTTAATCAGTTTAGATATTAGTTGATGAAAACGTTATATTTATGAAAGCAATATATGGGGTAGGCCTACGGTATTTGCAAAGTAATTAGAATTGTGTCAAATAAATGGTAAGTTATGCAATTAAAACATCAGTAAAATACTCAAGTGTATATAACGGAGCACTGGACTTTAGGTGTTGATAAGCGTTGTTAACATAAAAAGGTATATATAGTAGGAAAACTTGCAAGCCATTATACTACAGTACCCCAACAGAATTTTTTTTGTCGCAAATTAACGTCTATGTAGCAATTACAAAAAAAGATGTGTTATGAAAAAATGGCGGTGCTGTTAGCCCCTTTGACCAGAAAACCTAGTCTAAATTCTGGAAAATTCTGTCGTGTCTGTTTATCAAACAATTTGAATGTTTTTAGAGGAGAAATATTTGTGCAAGGGACAATGCAACGTCACAAGGACAAGATGCGACTGCACGGATGCGTGTGTTCAAGCTGGGAACTGTTGTTCGGATTATGAGGAAACTTGCCTAAGTATAAACGCTAACTTGGAAATGACTCTTTTTATAACCAACTGTTACTCCAAAAAAGCAGGATATTTGGCAGAATTAATTTAAATAATGGCATTTTTTAAATACCTTTATTAGGTCCAATGGGTGAGGTAGTTCTGGTAAATTAATTTGAAATGTAAATCCCCAGTTGTACCAGCAATCAATTGCTTTTCTGCCAATACACTAATGTTTAAACGTCTTATTCGAGAGAATATGTTCACCATACATCACAAATTTTTACTGCACATTAATTTTTTTGTAGATATGCCTCCGTGGTTGGATCTAGATTGTGCTCAAGCCAGTGAAATGAAATGCCCGGCAGGGTATGAAATTTAAATAGTTTTTTTCTCGGTACAAAAATTGTATTGAAAAATTGAGTTATTCGCATAAGAAAGCCATTTGCCAAGCTTTTATAGGCATTTAACCGGGACGTTCGGTTAAACTTTCTTTAAATAAATGTAATGATTTGCAATTTCAAGCTTACAAAACGGAATATACAATAACACGTTTTATTTTCTTATAAAATAATAGTCTGGGAATGCACAGTTCCATGCAATTAAACGGAATATGCGTTTTGTAGCCATGCAATTATCCAGAATAGTCTGAAATGGTTTAAATAATTTTGTTTTACAGTTTTGATGTCCCTCCTGTTATTCTATTCTCAATAGACGGCTTCAAAGCAGAGTATCTATACAGGGAATTTACCCCGAATATCCACAAACTAGGTAAATTGTTAACAATATGAAGATTTTTCAGCTATAAGGTTTATACTAAAACCACTTTTGTTAACATCAAAGATCAAACCATCAGCCAAGTAGTTAAAACAAATTTGTTTGATTTTTCTTATGGACAATATAAAAGTGTTTGCTTGCGGAAAAAATATTAACTATTGCACAATAGTTTCTGTTACGCAATATCGCTTATTGTTTCGTCGCAAACACTTGAACAATGCGATTGCGTATAATAACCCAACTGTTTGCATGATTCAAAAGAAGCACGCATACTGTCGTTATTTCTATAATTTGTCTACAGTTGAATACTCAACAAATTAGAAACTATATTTGTCCTAATTAACAAATCCCCATATTTTATTACTTGTTTTTTTATTTTTTGCCCCAGCTACAGTAACCTATTTAGCAGGTCGGTTTCAATTTTTCTTGGCATAATTATATGTCGAAGTATTTAAAGCTACTTGCCAAAATTAAAACATTTTCCACTATTTTGTCATTGATGCAGTACATATAACTAGTAATCTGTATTTATAACAGCTTCATGCGGTGTACATGCCCCGTACATGAGATCAGTTTATCCGACGAAAACCTTTCCAAATCATTACAGCATCATTACAGTAAGTGTTTGCTTAAATGCTTGACTTTTGCCATTTCGACCACACGTTGCTTGCACAAGAGCATGCAAACATCCTGCCCCTGCAGTTCGTTTGTGACGCACAATCCGATTGTTAACTCATCATAGGCCATTATTGGATTGCGAACGCTTTGTTTGTTTTAGCTGGTTTTAAATGGCTAGGGTCCTGCACAAACTTAAAAACAACTGTTTTATATTTTCGTCGTTTAGTGTTTATTTTATGGTCACAGCAAATATCACATAACTGCTTAAGTTCAGTTTTTGTGCTTGAAACCTTTCTCGTTGGTTATAATCGCATCTATGGTCGCAATATATTACTAGATGGTTCTATTTAATTTTGTAGAACTGCTTGTAAGGTTAAAACAGTCGCCAGTTTGGACTTCAAAGTATCAAAAGAAATACTTGACATGTATATTGTGAAACATTTAGGAAAGTTACAACAACAATATTTTTTACAGGGTTTGTACCCAGAAAGCCACGGTATAATTGACAACACGATGTACGACCATGAACTTGGGGCTGAATTTCGTTTGGGGAGTGCAGAAAGTTTTAACTCGGCCTGGTGGGGAGGGGAACCGGTAAGTACAATACGGCATTGTGACGTAACACAGGGAAAGATTGCATTGTGTGGTTTTATGCACAGTTTGCTAATTCCACCTTTCGTAAACTATGACTTGTCGAATCGACGTATTAATTGCGCAAGGGGAAACTTCGAACGAGCTCGCTAAATCCTAAAAAATGACTTGATCAAAAACATAATTGCCAGAGAACCTATACATAGATATCTTAACTGTTTTAAATATCTGATTCATACGATGTCTATGTTTTTTTTAGTTTTGGGTGACCGCCAGTAACCAGGGCCTCAAGAGCGCCACCTATTTCTGGCCTGGCTCTGACGTCAATATTACAAGATATCCCGATTATTGGTATAAGTTCGATGACACTGTGGACAACGAGGAGAGAATGTATCAGGCTTTTGATTGGCTGGATATGCCGAAAGAAGACAGGTGACAAAAGTTTTTTGTTTGTTGGATGTTGGATACACAGTTAAAACTTCCTCTTGTATTTTAGTACGCATACAAGCACAATGTTATTGAAAAGTTTCAATTTTTCAATAACAACCATGTATCCAGTTGTGGGATTCCAATTTTTTGTCAACCGGTTCTATCACAATAGTCATGTTTTTCAGTCAGTTCTGTTACAAAAAGTCTATTGACTGTAACCATTAATGCTAACCGGTTTGTTGATCTAATATAATTTTGTGAGACGGTTTTATAGAACCGTTGCGAACTGGCTGAATCCCACCACTGCATGTAGGTTATAGTAGGCCTACAAGCACAAGTATGAGTTGCAATTATCAACCATCTATCTACTGTCTGCTGTATACTGAAAATGCAAAAAAAAATCTTTAAAACCTTTCATTCAAACTTGTTAAATTTTAGACCGTCGTTCATCACCTTGTACATGGACATAGTGGACCACGCCGGTCATGATTATGGCCCAGATTCACCCGATACCAACCAAGTTTTAAAGCAAGCAGATGATATGATTGCTATACTCATGAACGGCCTAAAATTCCGGGGTCTTGATAACTGCGTTAATATTATCATCCTCGCAGATCACGGTATGTATATGTTTAAATTGTTGAAATTAAGGCATCTAGAGTGTTTCTGGCAAATGTATAGACTTGTTCAGTGATGCCCATAAACTGCAGATGTTATGTTTGACCTAGCATATCACTTTCGTACTCGGTGCTCAACCTTTTATAACATCGCACACAAACATATTGATTTGTGGTGACTTATTCATCACATTTTATAACATTGAAAAAAAAAATACTTTTATTTTTCGGTTTGTTGCACTTGTGATGTGTTTGTTGTTTACTGGAATGATTTAGAAAGTCTTTACATTGTAAGAATACGACTAATCAATCCCAGCACAAATTGTTTTAACTTCCTTGTTCGTTTTTTTAGCAAAGTTTTAATTTTTCTTTCATTTAAACTTACCAATGCACTTACACAGGTTTATTGCCCCAAGGTGCATATGCTTAGCTTGTTTATCTTTATACTCGGTGCTCAGCCTTTAGCCTTTTATGACATCACACACCTATATTACACACTCTTATCAATTATTTTATAACATTGAAGAAATACTTCACATTGAAGAAATAATTCCGCTATATGTAAACTTACCAATGCACTCACTCAGGCATGGCACAACTTTCGTGCGATCGTAAATCAAGCATTGAAGACTACGGGGTGAATCCTGATGACGTATATGTGAGAGGAGGGGCGTTTGGGAGAGTGGGAAAAGACAAAGACCCCGCAAACTGGCATCTTTTTGACCCCGAGGAAGTCCAAAATAAACTCAGATGCACCTACGACCAATCTCATTGGCTTGTGAGTTACTCATGTTACTTTACATAATCTTTATACTTTGGCAAGTTTTTTACTTTGCACTGTTAATCTGTGTGCATTCGTTCAGTTTGCCATAGGGTTCATACAGGTTAACAACCACTTCTGGTTTTAAATAAGCTTTATTTTACTGCGTTTTAACTCAATCGGCCTTTTGTTTCAGTCTGCACTAAAGTACGAATACCTCCCAAAGCGCTTCCACTATGCTTACAACGACAGAATCGAGGATGTTCATCTAACTATGGAGGATGGCTGGCTAGTTGAAGGGTAAGACAGATTGCTTAGAAAAAAGATATTTGAAAAAAAAATTATCTGATGAAAACTCCCACACTCCATTAAAAAGAATCCAAAACCTTCCGTATCTTATAACAATAAAAGTGTTCGAGTAGTAAAAGAATAAAGACTACAAGAGCTTACAAATAGGTAAAGAGTATAAACAGCAACAATATAGTGATGATGACAACAGCGATTGTTAAAACGTCTGCATGATGTATTCTATATACATAAGTATTCTGGTAGTTATGTTTCGATTAAATTGTTTTTAACTCCGTGTGTAGTGTTCCTAACCATAGTATATACGGATAGTAAATAAATAATAACATTAGAACACGAAAGTAAAATAGTAAAACCAACAAGAGTGTACGAATGAATAGTAAAGTCATCGCAAACCACATTTTGCACAGGTATAAAGGTTCTTACACAAGCTGCAGCGGTGGCACACACGGTTTCGACAACGAGTACAAAAGTATGCACGTAAGTGTTTGCGCACCAAACCAGTCGTGTGTAATTTACTGATGAAATCCATTTAACTGACAGGCGCTGTTCCTCGGCCACGGCCCTGGGTTTCAAAGGTCATACAACACGACGGAACCGTTCGAAAACATCGAAGTCTACAACCTTATGGCTGGTAGGAGCTGCTCATCGGTTGCGTTTAAAAGCGAAAAGCTGTGTTTTATATTTGATTGCCAAATGTGCCGAAATTTAAAAATTCAATCTCTCTTTTTGTATTTTTGTTACCTATAGTTAATTCAGTTCCCTAATTTCTGTAAGGGATTGTAATGTGACGTCACAATAAACGTTGTTCTGATTAAGTTACTCTACTATCAAAGTGATGTAAGAATCTGATGTAGACTATTTTTGGAATAAGAAATACTTGTTGTTTGTTTTTATTTTTTCGATTATGCGAGCATTTAATGTTACGTCACAATCAACCTTGTTCGAATAAGTAACGCCACTCCGGAAAAAGGTTCCAAATTGTTAAGCTGATTTTGACGTCATAAAAGTTGTTTCAAATACTGACGTCATAAATTGCGTTTTTTTGGAAACGTATCAATGAATCACAAATAATGAGTTACATACTTTATTTGCTTTGTAGATCTTTTGAATGTGAGTCCGGCTCCTAACAACGGGACAGCTGGTCGCATGAACAATGTGATGCAGAATCCAAACGATTTGGTTCCGGCACCTGCAGGGAAAACCCCCAACACATGTTCTTGGTCCGGACCAACAGGGGAGTTTATCGGATGTACGGCTTGTGAAGTAAGTTTGTGTGAAGAGCTCGATTTAAATCGTTTAATAATCAACAGAAAAGAAAATTTGGCAATGCATAAATATAAACAAAAGAGGTTTGGTGGTGATAAAATATTTGAACCAGTGGTTTCCAACCAGAAAAAATTACCAATAAAAGGAAATTACTTTATTTGTGCATGTGGTTTGTAAATAGACACTTAAGCTCTAGGAATATATCCTGTGTATTGATAAAAAACACAATTTTAAATGATCTTTGTAAGGTTTAGCATCTACTATGTAGTATATAAGAGAGGAATGAAAATCTTTTGAATTGTTGGGTGCTCGTCGATACAGGTTGGGACCCATTGATTTAAACTTCTACGCCAAGTTTAAAGGTTCTCTAATCGGAAGCACGTCTCTATTTTTGCTCTGAATTTAAATTAGTGCAAAGTGATTAGGCAGTTAAGTGTCACTTTCGTAAGTCTGTTACTTTAATTTGCCACTAGTAAAACAGGGGAATACCCCGAGTAAAATTGTTTTTCATTTTTCATTGGTTATATCACTTGAAATCATTTTTTTACAGGGCGTGGATGAAGCTAGCGCCAACCAGCGGTTAAACTTAAACTCGGACCAAGGTAAAGAAATACTTTTGGACGTTTTGCGATATGACTAAGTATTGCTCATCCAGCAGTTTTATTGTAAACAATCGACGTTTCGACGTCCTATACAAGACGCCTTCATCAGGATAATGACATAACTTTGCGATATGTCCGCTCTTCTGACACACATTTTAAAACACCAGTTTTATGGCGTGTCATGAAAAATTTCTTTATCACTTAATGGCAAAACGTATAGAAGCAATAAATAGTAGAAGAGCAAGGAAATGAAAAAAACAACAAACAGAGCATAATTGTGTTTTAAGAGCGAGCGGATTGCGCAATATCCCTACATTATACATTTTAATTTTTGTTACACCTTTTAAATATATCGTTTGTTATTTAGTGCTGCAGTTAATACAAAAAATATTCATAAAAATGTAAAAAATAAAAAACGTGTTTACTTTCATTTTGGCGATATTTTCAGCATTTTTTCGCGGACTTTTTGCCTTGCTTAATTTCAATGCATCGTTTCAGTTTCGGCATATCAGTCAGAACAACTGCTCTACGGTCAACCGGAAGTGTTTCCGGCCGGAAAAGCGGAACTCACTGACAACGTGTCGTTCTGTATGCTCACTCAACAGGATTACGTCACTGCTTTTGACAAGTTGAAAAAGATGCCGTTTTTCGTTTCTTACACATTAAAGAAATCTGACGTAAGTGGCAAAAGGGAAAAAATAGTTCGGTTACAATGGAAAATATTTTGACAGTTTAAGCCTGACATAACAGTCACTTAACGTTGTATTAAGAGGTCTTGTTATCTTTCTAACTATCGACACTTTCACTAATTAAAGTAACAATTTTAGCTCAAAAAGTTTTTCACAAAACACCATTTTTTTCTGGCAGCCATTCGTCATTAATGCAGAACAAAAATAATGGCGGTCTTCAAATATACCGTAGCATCAAATTGCGAACTTTGAAATAAACCCTAATAAAAAAAACACCTCAAAAGATCTGAAAAAATAAAAAAAATGTTGATTTGATGAAGTTTGGACTAAATATTGCATGTTAAGTAATCTGATGTTTGGGCGGTGATTTTAAACGTTGCTGTGATGTAACCAATGGCAACTTGTATTTGCTGAACAGGACCCGGACATGACATCATTCGTACCATGCACTCGCCATGATGTGAGAGTTGATGTCGCAGACACAACAAATTGTTCGGAATATATAAACACTCCGCTCAGGTTCAAGTACCTCTACCCGCCAGGTGACGCTATATGGGAGGATTTATTTAAAAGATAAGGGGATCCTATAGTTTAGAAAATCCTGTTTACTTTATGATAACGTTATTTTTTGATGTATTTACAAAACTGTTTCTTGTTGTCGAACAAGACTACTTGATAATTTATCTTTTTTTTTCAAGCAATTAAAGCCTTTAATTAAGATCAAATGCTTTTAATCGCAAAAGTAAGTGAAAATAACTCGAAATTTAAAATTAAACCGGAATAAATTCCATCCAAACGTTATTGTTTTTTCTTGTAATCGGAAACAACGTGGTTTGAATTTGAGTAAATTTTTCTCATTCTTTTGTTTAGGTTTATCGTCTGGCGAAGCTAAAAACGACGCACAAATTTCAAGCAATCAGGTTCCCATGTACAAATATGTTGCAACAAGTAAGTTTGGGAGCAAACCTTATAAACCACAGTCTGGTCGATACAATAAACCTGCATCTCTAAACCGACTTTTAAAGATAAATCGTTTTTTTGTGTAAACGCGAGTATTTTAACAATAACTTAAGCAAATTCAATACGTCGAGTCCAAACATATTTTGGCGTGCAAGTTTCAATTAACTCGACTGTTTATTGTTTTGTCAGCAACTCGACACAAATATATCAGAGTACAATTTTTACTCCCACCTTAGTGAAACCGAATACGTTTATCGCTAAAGCCCAACAAAAAATCGAGTATTTTTCTGCAATAACCAAACTGCAGCCGGTATTTTCAAGTTGACAAACAAGTTAAGACGATAGTTAAAACACTTGTTTCATATGGTTCTATACACTGACTTAAATAGTAGCTTTAATAAAAACCAAATTGCCAGGGATGTAGAATAAAACGTACTCATTTTATTAAACAGACGTTTCGACAAAAACAATTGTCATCATCAGTGAAATATAATGTACAAGCGAAAACTATAATGTACAATTGCAGAAGAGTTGACCAAAGATATTGACTTGCAATGTGCACTATTTTCTTGTTGTATATTACAGTGTGGGATTACATGAAAGACGTACAGCACAACTGGACTCTCAATTACAACGGAATAAACGTGGTAGTCGGACCGGCCTTTGATTATGATTATGATGGACTGGCCGATACCGCTGCCATTCTGAAAGAGTAAGTACAAAATTATTTGAGGTAGTGTCAATTGTATAAACATTGTTAACTTGTCAGGTTTTGCAACAAACTTTTGAGGCGTCTTGTTATTGCGTTAAGATATACCTATTTGATTCGTCACTTCATAGCGTTTCTTTTGGGCCTAGCTCGGTTGGTAAATCGCGGGTTCGAATCCCACCGGAGGCAGACTTTGGTGGGATTTGCCGCATAGAAATACGTGGTAATTTTTAATGTTTCAATATTTGTTTTGTCAATATATATTCAAATAACAATGATTGGTTCGATAAAAGCGCCACAATGGTACTGAACAATCATCAAGCCGGAAATAGCTGCGCAACGTTGAAACGTTATGGAGCACAAAATAATAGATGACACAGTTAGTGGATCATGACTAAACGCGTGGCAGTTACAACATAATATAGATCGTTATGTGGTGGGTTAACTGTTAAACACGCGTTGCTTAGTTGTATTGAGATCAGTGTGATACTTTTTTTATGTTTTCAGGAAAGGGGATTTTTTGAATCTTTATACTGTCTCCAAATCAACACCGATACCTACTCACTTTTTCTTCGTTGCTACACGATGCAAAATTGTGGGAGAGAGCATTGAAACTTGCACCGCGTCACCCGAAGACATCGAAGTTCTGAGTTTCATAATCCCAAATTTTGCAGTGGACCAATGCCACAAACCGGTTAGTGACAGCTTATAAATGAACCTGTGGTTTCCAACCAGGGAAAAAGTCCTACTTTAAATTTTACATGTGGTTTGTAAATAGACACTTTAGCTGTGGGAATATAACCGGTGAAGTTGCTAAAAACAATTTTAATTGATCTTTGTAGCCTATGGTTTAGCATCTACTTTGTAGTATATTTGGAAGGAATGAGAATGTTTTGAATTGTTAAAGGAGTAGCTCGTTGTTAAAAAAAGGTTTGGAACCAATGAAATAAACCATTATAGGCAGTGGTGGGATTCAGTTGGTTTGCACCGGTCCTATAGAACCGTCTAACGAAATTTTATGAGATCAGCGAACCGGTTAGCATTACTGTTACTGTCAATGGACTTTTTGTAACAAAACCGGCTAAAAATATGACTTTGGTGATAGAACCGGCTGAAATAAAATTTAAATCTCACCACTGATTATAGGCACGGAAACAAATTCTTTATTTTCTTTCTTAAATGTCATTTTACATTTTAGGATGCCGAGCTAAAAGATTGGGTTCCTGGGACACTGTTTGAGCACGTGGCGCGCATACGGGATGTGGAACTATTGACTGGACTCTCTTTCATGCCCAAATTCTCATCAGACAGCTCAACCCCTCAACTACGGGTGGAAGCCGTTCGCACTAAAACATGGCTGCCAAGTTTCTCCGGCCAATGGCTGACCGCCTTTTTAGCAGGAGATGGAGTCAATGGAGGAAATATGATTTCTATGTCACGAAGTCTTTGGCTTGTTGTGTTGGTTTGGTTTATGAACTGGCAATAAAGTTTTCGATTCAATTTTGTTGCTCCCGCTACGCGAAACGTTTATGTTGCTGCAAATGATTACAGTTGGTGTGATGCTACAAATTGCTTGTTTTTTTACCCAGCACTCCTATAGCTTACATGCGCTAATGTTAAATTACTTTTAAAAGATTAAAAATTGAATTAAATTACTGTTTACATAGAGTTCTACAATTATATTTGCATCCGTTTGTGTAATTTACATTTTCCTAAATATATTCCACTGTAGGATGTTGCGACTTTACGTTTTTGAGCTGCAATAAAATACGTGCACTTAGATTGATGATAGAATCAGTGCTTGTTAAACTATTTACAGAAATGAAACAAAAATTTGATTAGGCTAATTTTGAACCAATTTTGAGGGTTTTTGAAGGAATTAAAAACTTGCCCAAAATTTACCATTGTCATTCTGCCAGAATAAAATCGAAAAAAGGAATGCGATACGAGAGAACGTCACGGATAGATGCGCAACGAACGTTTTGGCCAAATCGAAATATTGACAAAATACGCTAATTTTAATACAATTTTTGAAATCTTTTCGGGCCCATTATTTTTTTTAAATTCGCAACATTGCCTCATCTTTTAGTCTATTTTAATAATCCGTTTTCAAAAAAGTGAACCCGACTCGATAATTACAGAAAAATGCAATTAACTAACACCCACTTTGGACCAAATGCCTACAGTGACGAAATACGCTAAGTTCAATACAATTTTTGAAATCTTTTCGGGCCCATTATTTTCTTTAAATTCGCAACATTGCCTCATCTTTTAGTCTATTTTAATAATCCATTTTCAAAAAAGTGAACCCGACTCGATAATTACAGAAAAATGTAATTAACTGTCACCCACTTTGGACCAAATGCCTATAGTGACGAAATACGCTAAGTTCAATACAATTTTTGAAATCTTTTCGGGCCCATTATTTTTTTTAAATTCGCAACATTGCCTCATCTTTTAGTCGATTTTAATAATCCGTTTTCAAAAAAGTGAACCCGACTCGATAATTACAGCAAAATGCAATTAACTAACACCCACTTTGGACCAAATGCCTATAGTGACGAAATACGCTAAGTTCAATACAATTTTTGAAATCTTTTCGGGCCCATTATTTTCTTTAACTTCGCAACATTGCTCAATCTTGTGGTCTATTTTATTAATCCATTTTCAAAAAAGTGAACCCGACTCGATAATTACAGAAAAATGCAATTAAGTAACACCCACTTTGGACCAAATGCCTATAGTGACGAAATACGCTAACTTCAATAAAATTTTTGAAATCTTTTCGGGCCCATTATTTTTTTTAAATTCGCAACATTGCCTCATCTTTTAGTCTATTTTAATAATCCGTTTTCAAAAAAGTGAACCCGACTCGATAATTACAGAAAAATGCAATTAACTAACACCCACTTTGGACCAAATGCCTATAGTGACGAAATACGCTAAGTTCAATAAAATTTTTGAAATCTTTTCGGGCCCATTATTTTTTTTAAATTCGCAACATTGCCTCATCTTTTAGTCTATTTTAATAATCCGTTTTCAAAAAAGTGAACCCGACTCGATAATTACAGCAAAATGCAATTAACTAACACCCACTTTGGACCAAATGCCTACAGTGACGAAATACGCTAAGTTCAATACAATTTTTGAAATCTTTTCGGGCCCATTATTTTTTTTAAATTCGCAACATTGCCTCATCTTTTAGTCGATTTTAATAATCCGTTTTCAAAAAAGTGAACCCGACTCGATAATTACAGAAAAATGCAATTAACTAACACCCACTTTGGACCAAATGCCTACAGTGACGAAATACGCTAAGTTCAATACGATTTTTGAAATCTTTTCGGGCCCATTATTTTCTTTAAATTCGCAACATTGCCTCATCTTTTAGTCTATTTTAATAATCCGTTTTCAAAAAAGTGAACCCGACTCGATAATTACAGAAAAATGCAATTAACTAACACCCACTTTGGACCAAATGCCTATAGTGACGAAATACGCTAACTTCAATAAAATTTTTAATTGTATTGAACTTAGCGTATTTCGTCACTATAGGCATTTGGTCCAAAGTGGGTGTTAGTTAATTGCATTTTTCTGTAATTATCGAGTCGGGTTCACTTTTTTGAAAACGGATTATTAAAATAGACTAAAAGATGAGGCAATGTTGCGAATTTAAAAAAAATAATGGGCCCGAAAAGATTTCAAAAATTGTATTGAACTTAGCGTATTTCGTCACTATAGGCATTTGGTCCAAAGTGGGTGTTAGTTAATTGCATTTTGCTGTAATTATCGAGTCGGGTTCACTTTTTTGAAAACGGATTATTAAAATCGACTAAAAGATGAGGCAATGTTGCGAATTTAAAAAAAATAATGGGCCCGAAAAGATTTCAAAAATTGTATTGAAGTTAGCGTATTTCGTCACTATAGGCATTTGGTCCAAAGTGGGTGACAGTTAATTGCATTTTTGCTGTAATTATCGAGTCGGGTTCACTTTTTTGAAAACGGATTATTAAAATCGACTAAAAGATGAGGCAATGTTGCGAATTTAAAAAAAATAATGGGCCCGAAAAGATTTCAAATATTGTATTGAACTTAGCGTTTTTCGTCACTGTAAGCATTTGGCCCAAAGTGGGTGTTAGTTAATTGCATTTTTCTGTAATTATCGAGTCGGGTTCACTTTTTTGAAAATGGATTAATAAAATAGACCACAAGATTGAGCAATGTTGCGAAGTTAAAGAAAATAATGGGCCCGAAAAGATTTCAAAAATTTTATTGAAGTTAGCGTATTTCGTCACTATAAGCATTTGGTCCAAAGTGGGTGTTAGTTAATTGCATTTTGCTGTAATTATCGAGTCGGGTTCACTTTTTTGAAAACGGATTATTAAAATAGACTAAAAGATGAGGCAATGTTGCGAATTTAAAAAAAATAATGGGCCCGAAAAGATTTCAAAAATTGTATTGAACTTAGCGTATTTCGTCACTATAGGCATTTGGTCCAAAGTGGGTGTTAGTTAATTGCATTTTGCTGTAATTATCGAGTCGGGTTCACTTTTTTGAAAACGGATTATTAAAATAGACTAAAAGATGAGGCAATGTTGCGAATTTAAAAAAAATAATGGGCCCGAAAAGATTTCAAAAATCGTATTGAACTTAGCGTATTTCGTCACTATAGGCATTTGGTCCAAAGTGGGTGTTAGTTAATTGCATTTTTCTGTAATTATCGAGTCGGGTTCACTTTTTTGAAAACGGATTATTAAAATCGACTAAAAGATGAGGCAATGTTGCGAATTTAAAAAAAATAATGGGCCCGAAAAGATTTCAAAAATTGTATTGAACTTAGCGTATTTCGTCACTATTGGCATTTGGTCCAAAGTGGGTGACAGTTAATTGCATTTTGCTGTAATTATCGAGTCGGGTTCACTTTTTTGAAAACGGATTAATAAAATAGACTAAAAGATGAGGCAATGTTGCGAATTTAAAAAAAATAATGGGCCCGAAAAGATTTCAAAAATTGTATTGAACTTAGCGTATTTCGTCACTGTAAGCATTTGGTCCAAAGTGGGTGTTAGTTAATTGCATTTTTCTGTAATTATCGAGTCGGGTTCACTTTTTTGAAAACGGATTATTAAAATAGACTAAAAGATGAGGCAATGTTGCGAATTTAAAAAAAATAATGGGCCCGAAAAGATTTCAAAAATTGTATTGAACTTAGCGTATTTCGTCACTATAGGCATTTGGTCCAAAGTGGGTGTTAGTTAATTGCATTTTGCTGTAATTATCGAGTCGGGTTCACTTTTTTGAAAACGGATTATTAAAATCGACTAAAAGATGAGGCAATGTTGCGAATTTAAAAAAAATAATGGGCCCGAAAAGATTTCAAAAATTGTATTGAAGTTAGCGTATTTCGTCACTATAGGCATTTGGTCCAAAGTGGGTGACAGTTAATTGCATTTTTGCTGTAATTATCGAGTCGGGTTCACTTTTTTGAAAACGGATTATTAAAATCGACTAAAAGATGAGGCAATGTTGCGAATTTAAAAAAAATAATGGGCCCGAAAAGATTTCAAATATTGTATTGAACTTAGCGTTTTTCGTCACTGTAAGCATTTGGCCCAAAGTGGGTGTTAGTTAATTGCATTTTTCTGTAATTATCGAGTCGGGTTCACTTTTTTGAAAATGGATTAATAAAATAGACCACAAGATTGAGCAATGTTGCGAAGTTAAAGAAAATAATGGGCCCGAAAAGATTTCAAAAATTTTATTGAAGTTAGCGTATTTCGTCACTATAAGCATTTGGTCCAAAGTGGGTGTTAGTTAATTGCATTTTGCTGTAATTATCGAGTCGGGTTCACTTTTTTGAAAACGGATTATTAAAATAGACTAAAAGATGAGGCAATGTTGCGAATTTAAAAAAAATAATGGGCCCGAAAAGATTTCAAAAATTGTATTGAACTTAGCGTATTTCGTCACTATAGGCATTTGGTCCAAAGTGGGTGTTAGTTAATTGCATTTTGCTGTAATTATCGAGTCGGGTTCACTTTTTTGAAAACGGATTATTAAAATAGACTAAAAGATGAGGCAATGTTGCGAATTTAAAAAAAATAATGGGCCCGAAAAGATTTCAAAAATCGTATTGAACTTAGCGTATTTCGTCACTATAGGCATTTGGTCCAAAGTGGGTGTTAGTTAATTGCATTTTTCTGTAATTATCGAGTCGGGTTCACTTTTTTGAAAACGGATTATTAAAATCGACTAAAAGATGAGGCAATGTTGCGAATTTAAAAAAAATAATGGGCCCGAAAAGATTTCAAAAATTGTATTGAACTTAGCGTATTTCGTCACTATTGGCATTTGGTCCAAAGTGGGTGACAGTTAATTGCATTTTGCTGTAATTATCGAGTCGGGTTCACTTTTTTGAAAACGGATTATTAAAATCGACTAAAAGATGAGGCAATGTTGCGAATTTAAAAAAAATAATGGGCCCGAAAAGATTTCAAAAATTGTATTGAACTTAGCGTATTTCGTCACTGTAAGCATTTGGTCCAAAGTGGGTGTTAGTTAATTGCATTTTGCTGTAATTATCGAGTCGGGTTCACTTTTTTGAAAACGGATTATTAAAATCGACTAAAAGATGAGGCAATGTTGCGAATTTAAAAAAAATAATGGGCCCGAAAAGATTTCAAAAATTGTATTGAACTTAGCGTATTTCGTCACTGTAAGCATTTGGTCCAAAGTGGGTGTTAGTTAATTGCATTTTGCTGTAATTATCGAGTCGGGTTCACTTTTTTGAAAACGGATTATTAAAATAGACTAAAAGATGAGGCAATGTTGCGAATTTAAAAAATATAATGGGCCCGAAAAGATTTCAAAAATTGCATTGAACTTAGCGTATTTCGTCACTATAGGCATTTGGTCCAAAGTTGGTGTTAGTTAATTGCATTTTTCTGTAATTATCGAGTCGGGTTCACTTTTTTGAAAACGGATTATTAAAATAGACTAAAAGATGAGGCAATGTTGCGAATGTAAAAAAAATAATGGGCCCGAAAAGATTTCAAAAATTGTATTGAACTTAGCGTATTTCGTCACTATAGGCATTTGGTCCAAAGTGGGTGTTAGTTAATTGCATTTTTCTGTAATTATCGAGTCGGGTTCACTTTTTTGAAAACGGATTATTAAAATAGACTAAAAGATGAGTCAATGTTGCGAATTTAAAAAAATAATGTGCTCGAAAAGATTTCAAAAATTGTATTGAACTTAGCGTATTTCGTCACTATAGGCATTTGGTCCAAAGTGGGTGTTAGTTAATTGCATTTTTCTGTAATTATCGAGTCGGGTTCACTTTTTTGAAAACGGATTATTAAAATAGACTAAAAGATGAGGCAATGTTGCGAATTTAAAAAAAATAATGGGCCCGAAAAGATTTCAAAAATTGTATTGAACTTAGCGTATTTCGTCACTGTAGGCATTTGGTCCAAAGTGGGTGTTAGTTAATTGCATTTTTCTGTAATTATCGAGTCGGGTTCACTTTTTTGAAAACGGATTATTAAAATAGACTAAAAGATGAGTCAATGTTGCGAATTTAAAAAAAATAATGGGCCCGAAAAGATTTCAAATATTGTATTCAAGTTAGCGTTTTTCGTCACTGTAGGCATTTGGTCCAAAGTGGGTGTTAGTTAATTGCATTTTTCTGTAATTATCGAGTCGGGTTCACTTTTTTGAAAACGGATTATTAAAATAGACTAAAAGATGAGTCAATGTTGCGAATTTAAAAAAAATAATGGGCCCGAAAAGATTTCAAATATTGTATTCAAGTTAGCGTTTTTCGTCACTGTAGGCATTTGGCCCAAAGTTGGTGTTACTTAATTGCATTTTTCTGTAATTATCGAGTCGGGTTCACTTTTTTGAAAATGGATTAATAAAATAGACCACAAGATTGAGCAATGTTGCGAAGTTAAAGAAAATAATGGGCCCGAAAAGATTTCAAAAATTGTATTGAACTTAGCGTATTTCGTCACTATAGGCATTTGGTCCAAAGTGGGTGTTAGTTAATTGCATTTTGCTGTAATTATCGAGTCGGGTTCACTTTTTTGAAAACGGATTATTAAAATAGACTAAAAGATGAGGCAATGTTGCGAATTTAAAAAAAATAATGGGCCCGAAAAGATTTCAAAAATTGTATTGAACTTAGCGTATTTCGTCACTATAGGCATTTGGTCCAAAGTGGGTGACAGTTAATTACATTTTTCTGTAATTATCGAGTCGGGTTCACTTTTTTGAAAATGGATTATTAAAATAGACTAAAAGATGAGGCAATGTTGCGAATTTAAAGAAAATAATGGGCCCGAAAAGATTTCAAAAATTGTATTGAACTTAGCGTATTTCGTCACTGTAGGCATTTGGTCCAAAGTGGGTGTTAGTTAATTGCATTTTGCTGTAATTATCGAGTCGGGTTCACTTTTTTGAAAACGGATTATTAAAATAGACTAAAAGATGAGTCAATGTTGCGAATTTAAAAAAAATAATGGGCCCGAAAAGATTTCAAATATTGTATTCAAGTTAGCGTTTTTCGTCACTGTAAGCATTTGGCCCAAAGTGGGTGTTACTTAATTGCATTTTGCTGTAATTATCGAGTCGGGTTCACTTTTTTGAAAATGGATTAATAAAATAGACCACAAGATTGAGCAATGTTGCGAAGTTAAAAAAAATAATGGGCCCGAAAAGATTTCAAAAATTGTATTGAACTTAGCGTATTTCGTCACTGTAGGCATTTGGTCCAAAGTGGGTGTTAGTTAATTGCATTTTTCTGTAATTATCGAGTCGGGTTCACTTTTTTGAAAACGGATTATTAAAATAGACTAAAAGATGAGGCAATGTTGCGAATTTAAAAAATATAATGGGCCCGAAAACATTTCAAAGATTGCATTGAAGTTAGCGTATTTTGTCAATATTTCGATTTGGCCAAAACGTTCGTTGCGCATTTATCCGTGACGTTCTCTCGTATCGCATTCCTTTTTTCGATTTTATTCTGGCAGAATGACAATGGTCAAAATTTGGCGCGTTGAATATATATCGGATGAGCGAAACGGTTCATTAATCGCGAAGACGCGAATATTATTATTATTTTTCTTGTTTTTATTGTCACTCAGTCATATACGTTTTTTCGGTGGAATATAGAGAATACACTGCCGGGGTAGGGATTAATTTTAACGCTAGGTGCCTAATTTACATTAAAATGTCCATGTAAGAGTTAGTTTAAAGAAAATATTTGGTAGCTGCCAAAATCTTAAAGCAGTGGTTCTCAACCGGGGGTCCGCAAAGCGTTTTCAGGGGGTCCGCGACAACTTTCTAATTTTGCAGACAACGATATTGATAGAGGGCTATTTAAAAATTATGTCTCAGCGTTTTAAAATAGCATAAAACTTGTTTAAACTCGTTCCTCTTAGGATATAAACCAAAATGCATTGTGACATCTTAACCCCATTGTGATGCAATAAAGGTAAATTTTCAGTGGCAAACAACGTCACATCACAATGTTATGGCTCTTTATTATTGAGTTCCGATGTCGCAGCCCAGTCAAAGTAATTTAAATTTTGGTCCTGGACCAAACGTGGTTGGTATATTCTGCACCTTTTTTGGGTTGCTTGTAAATAAAAAAGGACAAAAAATACCAAAACCTTCAAAGGGGTCCGCGATTAGCTTGACAGTACCTAAAGGGGTCCGCAAAGGCAAAAAGGTTGAGAACCACTGTCTTAAAGCAACATTACAAACCAAGAAAGCGTTATTAAGTTATTTTACTGCTGTAGTTAGGAAACAACAGTTGTTGCATAATCGTATGTATGTTTTACATGGACAGAATCGCACGTTTTAACTTTTCCTCATGCATTTTGTATTGTTATTCTCTAACACAAAGGTGTGCAAAAAGGATAGCAAAAACAGGACTAAAACAGAACTGTTTGTTGATGAAAGGCCTGTAATTTATTTCACAAAGCAACATGTGAAACAACAGTAAAATATAAGTACCAGCCTACTAACTGATGCAAGATGCTGTTTCAAAAATGTTTAGGAAATAATAAGAATTTGATCCACAGTTTGCGCCAGCTTTCGTATAAGAAGCCAGCATCATCTCTGGTCTTAACAGAACATTTGCGCTCTCGGAAACTTCCACATTGGACATCATACTTTGTGAAATACAGTGAAGTCATTGATGATTTGAGAGGAAAGTCGCATTTTAACTGGTCCGTTGACAATGAAAATTACCACATATTACGTACTGGTTGTTGGCCATTCATTAAGTTTCACTGCACCAAGCGGCCAGTTGAAAATCTAACACATGATGATCAGCTTTTTACGTTTCTAAAGATTGTTAATTTTGGCTTTCCATGTCTTGTTTATGGTGTTGGGTCATGGTTTTTAATCACTGCTGTTGAAAAATGTAAAACAGAGCAAGGAACTGTGAATTTATATTTTTTGTACAAAGAAGACCACAATGCGAGACATTAGGCATGTGTTAAAAAAATTTTGTTGTACGGTTTTTGAGACTTACAAATTGGCAAGTGGTCTGGTCAGTTCCAGCACTAAACATCTAACGGAGAGATTTGATCCTAAATATATTGCGACCTGCCTGCCAATTTCAATGCAGCGCTAGTTAGATATATTGTTTTTTGTTTTAAGCAATTTATTGTGTTTGGCACTATTTTTCTGCAACCTTACAATGGGGCTAGAATCGTATGTGAATTCTACTGGTAGTTGTTGCCTCAATATGTGTTTTAATCAGCATAAAGGCAAAGTCAACTAGTTAGCTATAGGTGCTTCGTGTGTTCTAATTTTGTTAATTATGCTTGACCCATTAGTGCTCCATCTAGTACTATTTTGTGTCTTTTTGCAGAAAGTAGAACTGTTTTAACAGAAATGTAGATAAGAATCACTGGTGTAAATTTGTTTTTAATTCATTGCGTGTAATTCATTGAAAAATGGTGAAAGAACAATCTAAACAAAAAGTTTCATCTAATGATGGAACAAGCAGTGACGACTTTGTCATCAAACAAACCAGAAGTAAAGATTCCAATAAATCAATGAAAATTAACATATCAAGAAAAAAGTCTCACAAGAGAAAACGAAGTCCTGTTAAGGAAAGTGCAACCTGTAGTGAATCTGCTTCCTCTGATGCAAGCATGAAGAAAACATCCTTGAGTAAAAGGAAAAGAAGAAAAAGACTCCAGTATGAGAGCAGTGAGGGAAGTTCTTCAAAGAAGGAAGAGTCTGATTTAAGCTCCTTGGAAGAAACCATTTCTACTGATGAAGATGCAGAAAAGTCTCAAACAAAAAAGCTGGTGAGAATTTATATATTTGAAAAACCATAACTTTCATTTATGCACATTTCGGATGTAAGCAATGAAGTGGTGATAATTCTAAGTGAATAAGTTTGTCCAACACCACATGGCATGAGGTTTTAGCAATTGCTGGGCAGTGAATAATGTGATGTTTTGTGACACAGAGACGAGGAAGGTCTGCGACGCAAGCAACAAGTCCTTTAGACTCTGATTCTGATGTCATTGCTACTAAAAAAGTTAAGAAACTTCGAAAGGTTAGTTTTTACTCTGCTTACAAATGATTCCAGTTAATCTTGAATCCTGTTTTGTTGCGCACTGATTTCCAGACTTTAGCCTAGTTTTTGTTCAATAATGGGATGAATAAAATACACAATTTAGATTTGTTTCATGCATTATGTTTGTTGTCGTGTTACACTGTGACAAAAGTTTTGATAGCTGCTTTTGAGTTACTTTGCGTTTTTTCTTGGCTCTTCAAAGAAGTTTAATTATAAGACCTCTGCGATAGCCTGGTAATAGTTAAAAAATATTGGAGTTAATTGCATATATATCCTGGGTAAATTTCTGACAAATTTGTAGTTGTTTACAGGAATAATCTTTGGTGTTTCTGATTGGCGACAACTCGATAAATAGTTAAGTGAAATAGATTTGTTTGACATGTTTTGCTATTCCAGAAAAAATCGAAAAAGAAGAAGAAAAAGTCAGACGTAGAGTCCACTCCTGGTGGTCGAAGGGCAATTCGGTCGATACTTGCCAACGATCAATTGAGAGAAGAAACTATAGTATGTAGATAATTCTAAATTGTAGCTGTTATGCGTAGATTTTGAACATTGCATTAGCTGCTTTATGAGTTGTTACACATTAAAACACGAGTTTTTCCATAAATGTTTCTTTCTTCACAAAAAGTAGAAACTTGTTTATGAAAAATTATACAGTACCTCTTAATCAAAATCATTTAACCAGTTGTGCTAGGAACACCACCTGTGGATCAGCTAAAGGTTTTTTGTAGTGTTGTTATACCATTCGTGTTCAAAATATCCGTTTGTTTACCACCTTTATCTAGAAAGATGTAACACTACAACAGCTACAATCAGAAGATTACACTTTGTTGCATCATAAACATGTAACATGCAAATTAACATTTTGGTGGTGATGCCTTTACATACCATTAGTGGTAGACATGACACAGTTTGGAAACCACTGAATTACCATTTTGAAACCACCCTGATTTTGGATGTTGCACAATCTACAACCTCTTACTCTTGGTTTTTCTTAACAGGATGCAGAGAAACAAGAGGAGGAGAGGCGACAAAGATTGAAGGAGCGAAGTGGAGACAAAATTGTGGATGTTCATCTCAAGGAGTCTGGCATTGGTTCAGAACCGGTTCCCATCACAAAACGATTGGTGTTGCAGAAAGATCCATTAGTTGAGGTCGGTTTGCAATATATAGTAGCTTATTATGGTACATTCTTGTTTCCATGTACAATAATGGTATATCTGAAATCAAATCATATATTTTAATCATCTTTCCCTACTTACATTGTTACATATGAATGTTTAGTAAAGATTTGGATATTATGTACAATATAGGCAACGTTTGATTGATAAACTGCCAATAGACATATATGTCTTTCTCTGGCATTTTCACGTTGTTCCAACACAGTAAAACTTACTGACTTGAAGTAATCAAAAAATTATGTACTTTATAAACAAAAATGAATAATAAAAATGTTTTCAACTTATGCCTTCTTTGACTTTACACATATCTGTTGCAGGTTCATCACGACATCACAATCCACTTGAAACCCCACCAAGTGGAGGGGATCCAGTTTATATGGGACAATTTGATCGAGAGCACAACACAAGCTAAAGAACAAGAAGGAGGAGGTTGCATACTTGCTCACTGTATGGGGCTCGGAAAAACCCTGCAGGTAAAATATAACAAGTTTATTACTAATAAATAAGCTATTGCTGCCAGTCATAATATCAAGTTTATAGAGCTCTTCTGGCAAGTATTTTTATTCCGACGTTTCAACGTCCTATACATGTTTATCGCGCAGTGTTTTCGTTGCGTTGTGACCCGCTTGCGTTTCATTCTTTTTTGCTTTGTTTATTGTGTACTGTACTAGTTGCATTCGGTGTTATTTACCCTGATGAAGGCGACTTGTATAGGACGTCAAAACGTCGAAATAAAAATACTTACCAGAAGAGCTCTATAAACTTTATATTACTAAGACTGGCAATGATACTAACCTGTTGGCACAAAGTCACGGTTACCTTTTTCGGTTTTTACCTTTTTTCATGTGCTCTTTGGTTTTAATGATTTTAGTATGTTGTCATACAAAATACTCCATTATTCTTTGCAAGAATATTGGGTGTAATGGCATATTAAAGGCCTTTGATGTGTTTGTTATAGCCACTAACCAGTTTGTTGATTTTTAGACCATCACTGTGGTTCACACCATCCTCAACTGTCCACATCTCAAACTAAAAACTGTTTTGGTCGTGGCTCCGTTAAATACCTTACTCAACTGGATAGCCGAGTTTGTAAGATGGGTGCCAGATGAACAACCAGTAGAGGTAAGTCTGCAATAAAAACACATTTTTTGTCACTTGCAGTTTAGTATTTACTAGTTATTGGGCTCTATGCACTTGTACTCTGTACTGTGCACTGATTTTTAGTTGCTCTAGCAATAAAATTAGTTACATATAACTAATAAGGCAAAGTAGCTGATAGGTCTATATTGAAGCATGCGTATAAACAACTTTTTACATGATCAACAAACATATCAATGCCATCATACTATCCTGCTTGACAGCATTTAAGCAAAGGAAAATGCCCTCGCACACATAAATAGGTGAACCAGTTATATTTATTTCTTCAAGACCAAAATGTCGATTTATTGGCAATGCTGCGTAATTGTAAATCACAGAATATTAATAACCATTAAAAATATCTTTGTGTAACCTAAACTATTGAAACAATTTCTTAAAACACACCATATACAGAACAGGACATTCTGTTAGCAGAGAATTTGCATAATGAATAAAATACTACATGAGATTAATATAACTTTATTGTTTTAGTTATACAACTTGACGGAATATGCCACTCGTCAAGCAAGAAGGAATATACTTGAAAAGTGGCGTAAAACTGGTGGAGTGATGGTGATAGGTTACGATATGTTTCGCTTGCTTGCCACGGGGAAGGGGATTCGTCATAAGGCAACTAAAATCTGTTATGCTGAAGCTTTGCTTGATCCAGGTATGCCGCTAGTCAAAATATATATGTTAGCTAGTGATGGCTTTTCCCAATTTTGTGCTATCCAAAGAAGATATTGACAAAAAGTTGCCTGTATTCTTATAGTGATTGGTATCGAACGTTGGTATCGAAAACTTGAAAAATATTTCAAAACCCAGTACAAGTATTGATACCACTGAAATCATTCGATACCAAGTACCGGGTACTCGTCACATCACTAAATTTAGCACACGGTGGTTATATAATTTGGTCAAATAGAAATTCTAATTTACCAGCTTGTTTTGCAACTACCTTAACATGTGATTCACTGAAAATTTTTTATAACTCCGTATATTTGTGGTTCAAATCCCACGGCAGACTGGTTGTTTGTTGCCTATGTCTGGCCAAGTTGTAATACTTGGGGGACCACCTTCAATTGGTACAACACTAACGCCTGGTGTAACTAATTTTCTTAATTAATTTTAGAAAGATACTTGATTCCATTTATTGTAGTATATGGATTTATTTGTTTTTTTATCCTCTGTCATATGAAATATATCCAAAGGTCTTAGCTTATACAAGCGGTCACCAAACTTTTTCCCCCTCGGGCCGGATAAGTTTAATACTGATTCGTGAGGGCCGCATAGTTTACAAACCGTAGTCTTTCCAAATTTGCCCCGCTAGGTGAGTTTTATCTTAACTTTAAGAGATCTTACTACTATACTATTAAAGTGTGGTGATGCGACTGTTGATTTTTAAAGTTTGTCTTATCTTCCGAGCAATGTTCCTAAATTATCCTATGAGACTAGAATTAATTCCACATGCTGTTGCAGGAAAACTTTTGTAGGCAGTAAATTAATTTTTAAATGTTGCAAAGTTATAAATCAAAAAAATCTGCTCGCGGCCCAAGTGAAATGATCTTGTGGGTCTGACCTGGCTTGCGGTCCATAGTTTGGTGACCCCTGGCTCATTGAAGTGTTCCTACATTCAATTCTGGATCAATTTCTGTTAATATGTTGTTTATGTTTTAGGACCAGATGTGATTGTGTGCGATGAGGGTCACAAATTGAAAAATGCGGAAGCAAATATTTCAATTACGATGAACAATATTAAGTCACGGAGAAGATTGGTGCTAACTGGTACACCACTACAAAATAATTTAGTTGAATGTAAGTAGCTGAATGTTGTTGTTTAGGTTTATTGTGTTTTTCTCATTTTAAAGAAGAGCAAAAAAGTCAATTCAGGGGCTGTAAAAACCAATATTTAAATTAGAGTCCAATTTGATGTTGTAATGTTTAAAAAAATTGACATTTTACATTTTTGAGTTACTGGACTATTTAAATTGATTTGGCTTTTTTTGTATCCTATTAAATAAATGGGCAGTAAAAAACTTTTAAGGTCTCACTTAAGGCCCTATACTTGGGGTTAGGAAGTACTAGTTTTTTGTTAAAAATGTCAATTACAAATGGTGATACTTTTTTATGTTCAGTTAGACAGTTCTACTATTAAAAACAACTGTGTTGTCTACTGTTTTCAGATCAATGTATGGTAAACTTTGTGAAGAAAAATCTGTTGGGATCGCTTAAGGAATTTCGAAACAGATTTGTGAATCCAATCATTAACGGGCAACACTCCGATTCAACCAAGCGTGATGTTCGTATCATGAAGAATAGATGTCATATTCTGCATGAAATGCTCAGTGGATTTGTGCAGGTAACCGACATGTTTGTTATAAATATTAGACAGTCTAAGAAACAACCTTTGGAAAAAATTGGCTACTTTCATTGAAAAGCCTGAATTCATGTCTTAACTTTATTCACTCATGTAACTGGATGATTTTCTGCTGCCGCTTGTTATTGTTTTTTTCGTGTTTTCTACATGCAAAAAGCCTACCAAAAGGCTGGGTACCTATATCCAGTGGTGGGATTCAGCCAGTTCGCACCAGTTCTATGGAACCAGCTCGCAAAATTTTATGAGCTCAGTGAACCGGTTAGCATTACTGGTTACTGTTAATGGTTTTACTATCAATGAACCGGCTGAAAAATATGACTTTTGTGATAGAACCGGCTGACAAAAACCACTGGCTATAACCACTGGCACCACTGGCTATATCCAGTGTGTATATAATGTACTTTTTAACACCTAAATCCTTATAATATATACTTGTTTGTTGCAAAGTATTTCTGATATCTGTGATTAACAATACTTTGCATTAAAAGATCACTGTTTGTTGGTTTCACAACCTAAGTTTGTTGCTAACAACCTCATGTGCACAAATTAAATGTTACACTGTGCAAAAATCCTAACAATTTTTGTTTTTCAGAGAAAAGATTACACAGCCCTTGCTCAGTATTTATGCGACAAACACGAGTTTATCATAAAAGTCAGACTCTCACCGCTGCAGATTAAACTCTACCAACATTACTTGGATACTTGCACCAACAGAGGGTCCAATCAACATGCTGTAAGTAGATTTTGACTACTACTTTATTGATGTTAGTCCAGAGCTTTTACACCTAATTTTGTGTCTCTTGTAGCTTTTTTGCACAAAATGACAATTTCTACACCATTAAAATACATATGAAAACTTTGTAAAAGCAATAAGCCATAAAATGCTAAGCTGCAGACAGTGTAACCTGTTTTGACCTATAAGCTTTACCATAGAACTTTGCCACATTAAGCAGTTTAGAGCTGTTACGCAATATGACAATCTGGGACCGAATTAATATTTAAATAGCCAACAACAAAAAACATGCATCCCTTTTTGATTTTGGTAGCACTGGTTCGATTTAACCTTTACATGTTGGTAAAAACAGAATATATTGGTTTTCTAAGATAATGTCACAGACTGTTGTGGGTAAATTATGATGCATAACAGCATTAAAAATGTGATTCAGCATTTACAATGCCTTGTAATTAAAAATCTATAACGCACCACAGAAAAATTGCAAACACCTTTCCCATTAACCTCCTTTCCCAAAACCTTGCAGATTTGTCTTTAACTGTTAAACTCAGCTGCATCTATGTGTAGTAAATTAAAACGGATTCCTAATGGAAACATTGCTTATTTGATAAATTTAATATCTTTGATTTATTTAAAGATTGTTGCGTCATCAAAAGACACCGGTTTATTTGCTGATTATCAAAACTTAATGAGAGTTTGGACGCATCCAAGAATATTGAGACTTCATACAAAACGAAAGGAGGTAAAACTGTTTTAAGATATTTTGAAAAAGTTACTATGTATTTGGGTGCATTGCAATGTTTCCAAAACTAAATTTTATCAACGACCTAAGATGTTGCAAAATTTGGTACATTGCTTTACAACTAAATCCTGAAGCATTCAATTTTTTATGACTTTTACTCTAATTAAAAACTGGCATTATAGCAAAAAATGCCTTCACTGTATGAGGCAGATAGTTTGTTTGGACCGACTATCAAATCTCTTCAGATTTTTATCAGGACCAAATGTGACATAACCACATTATGTAAGAATTTCTTTTTTTATCATGCTTGTTTATTTCTCTCAATTTGTCAAAAAAGATAAGTTCGAAATTTTATATCACTGAAAATCTGCAAACAAACTATATTCAATTTTAGATTGAAAACATGAGAAACTTTGTGGACGATTCTGAAGAAGATGCTTGCATGACAGATGATGAGGATTATAAGTCAGAGTCGGATGAAAAAAGTGACGATAATGAATCTGCGTCCAAAATAAAGTAGGAAAATATGATTTCTGTGTTTGTGGTTTGTTACATAACAGAGTTTGGCATTTATCAAATATTAATATCCATCTTTAAGGAGGCAAACTATTGTTTACAAGCAGCTTGCATTTTTTGTTTCTCACTTTTCTTCAAACGAGTGTTCATTTTTGTTTTTATTTACTGTGCAGCTATTATTTGGTAGTTCCCAAAGTGGGTGCAACAGTATATTAACATGTAATACAGTAAGGCGCAATTTGCTAAAATACATTCATACCAGCCATTGTCACTGTTGAACATTCACGTAAAACAGCAGGAACACCGAAAAACATATGTTGTGAAGTCAAGTGTCCCATGTCCCACCTCTGTTACATCCGTAATAAAACGAAAAAAGTTTGCGACTCCATGATGTCAATGTGTTTACCGACAAACCGAATTATTTAAATGGGGATTTTAATAACATGCTCTAAATTCAGGTCTGAAGAAAAGCCTACGGACGACAAGGAATCTAACAAGCCAAATGGAATTGTGAATTTGATCGATAGCGATGATGAAACCAAAAATACCTCTGCTACAACAAGAAGGTTCATTTGTCATGTTTTTATACATGTTGCTTAATCAGAGATTCCCAACTTTTATCTTGTTTACCGATTCGGAATTGGCAGATTTGGAATCCAAAATTTACCCCTGACCTTTTTTGGCACACTAATCCCACTTACTAAAAATTGCTTGTTCAAATTATCCTTTAGAAAAGATTTATCTGCAATAACTACCACGTTCAGGATGACTCTAACCAGTGGTAGATTCAGCCGGTTCGCACCAGTTCTATAGAACCATCACAATTTTATGACATCAGCGAACCGGTTAGCATTACTGGTTACTGTCAATGGAGTTTTTACATGTGTTTTCATACTGCAAGTAGTTTGCATGTTATGTGTTACTCGTTTTTGATGTTTTGCCTGCATTAACTCACACTCCTTGTATTTCTCACAGTATGCGATCTCGTCGTCTTAAAGACAGCGAAGATGAGAGCGAGGAGGAGAATAGTGAGAGCAAAGAAGAGAATAGTGAAAGCGACGAGGAGGAGGAGGGGGATTACTCCGAGGAAAGTGAAGAGGAGAAAGAAAGAGAAAAGGAGAGGAAACCGAGGAGGAAGTGTGGGAGATACAAGCTCCGTGGTCAGATTGAAAATTCACCAGGTAAGTTTTCGTGATGAATTCAAAAAGAATAAATAAAAATTTGGATTAAAATATTCTTTCAAGCATTTGTGGGTTCGTGAATACTAGGTAGCGGTTCCTTTAATCACCTTCTTTCGAATTTTAATCGTAAACTTAACAAATCAAAATCAAACAGTGATTACTCACCTTTTAAATTCACAGTTTTTTAGTTTTAACTAGTGATGCACCGAAGTTTCGGTTGGCCGAAACATTTCGGCCGAATCCGCTGTTTTCCAATGTTTCGGTTTCGGCCCGAACTTTTTTAAAAATTCGGCCGAAACCGAACTTTCTTATTGCATTGAATTTAGGCCTTAAATTTCATTTTCTCCAAAACGAAACATCAGGAACTAACTATTTGTTGTATCTATAAAATACGAGCCACGTTGTCTGCAAAATATTAGATGTTTACTAAAGCTTAAACATTGTGAAAGTGATTTTAGTTTGTCAAAATTGAGTTCTCTCGCATCAACAACGCAAGGTTTAGTTGAAAACATCCATAAGAAAGGGGATTTTAGATTCGGCCTGATTCGGCCGAAATTATTCGGCCTCATGGCCGAATATTCGGTTTCGGCCCGAACCTTTTTAGTCGGGTTCGGTGCATCACTAGTTTTAACCATTGGTTTAGGTCAGGGGTGGGCAACCTTTGTTACTGTAGGGCCAATTATGAATGTCAAAATTGGATCGCGGGCCGCACATGTGCATAACACAAAGTGATTTTACTTTGTTTCTTACCAAATATGCTTAACTACAAGTATAATTCGTATTTGATTCTAGCCACATTTTGCCAGATCGCAGTAAACTAGCACCAGGCGCATTAATCAGCTCAAAAATATGTAATAATTGGACTCGTTTGCCAGTACTTTTGAAATCCAAGCGTCTCTGCGGGCCGCACAACCTTTAATGAAGGGCCGCATGCGGCCCGTGGGCCGCAGGTTGCCCACCCCTGGTTTAGGTTGTCTTAAACACAACTTACGTTATATTCACACCATGCCACACGCTTTAATTTTGGCTTTTGTCGTACCATTGCTACATGATCCAATGTAATGCATTTGTGTGTTTTTTCACCTTGCAATTAAGAAACAATTTGTTTCTTGTTTCTGCATTAGCAACTTATTGTTGATTTTACGTGGCTTCTAGATATGCGATACATTTAAACAACGTTGAAAAATAACGTTTGTTTACATTTTAAATATGTTTTAGTTAAGAAATCGCGGTCTCGACTTGTGGTGGGAGACACAAGTGAAAGTTCCGACAATGGTAAGAGTGTAGATTTTGGACACGGCTGCAAAACATATTGACTGCGTGTTGAAAACGGAATTTTTAAATCCGTTGTATGCTGCAATAATCGCAATTTTGTTTAAAAAAGAGGACTGTTTGTAAAATAACAAACAAAATTGTTTTCTATTCCTTATTAGTTGCAAACTAGTTCTAATGACTTTAGATGATTACATGAAAAAAAAACGTCTGTTGTAATTAATGAACAATGAGTTGCCTACATTCAAAGTAAAAACGTTCTTCCACTATTCAGATTGTATTGTGACGGAGATAAACGGCAACTGTGACGACACAAAACACGAAGACTCAGACACGTGGTACGCTGGATTACTGAACCAACAAACCGACGCTTACAAGAGATTTGATGTGAGCGGAAAAATAATGGTTTTGTTTGAGATTCTGAGACACGCAAGGGAATGCAACGACAAAGTGTAAGTCGAATAGTTATTTGCTTTTTTGATATCCGCTCTGGATGGCTATGCTAGTCAATAGGTCTATGTCTTGTTACCAGCTGCATTAATGGGACCTTATAGGTCGAAACAGTGTGCACTGTCTTCAACCTTGCCTTCATGATCGTTTTATCAACTTGTGGTCTTATACACATATCAGACATGAATAGCCCTAAAAAGTTAGTTTATTGCAAATCAGGGACACGACAGACTCTTAGT
This sequence comes from Phallusia mammillata, assembly GCF_965637545.1. Classification (NCBI taxonomy): domain Eukaryota; kingdom Metazoa; phylum Chordata; class Ascidiacea; order Phlebobranchia; family Ascidiidae; genus Phallusia; species Phallusia mammillata. The sequence goes on along the minus strand of NC_137258.1, from coordinate 23,658,565 downwards.
TTTAAGCAGTTTTTACGTTGAAGATACTTACAAACTGGAGATTAATTTGAATAAGTTTTTGAGGCAAGATTTGTGAGTTTTGGGCGGGTTCGGGATAAATTTAAATCAATCGGGCTCTTATTGGGCCTGACTTCACATTCTGGTGTATTTGTGTCACAACTTCACTAACTTTTAGGCCTAACTCAGGCTTTGTTGCAATGTTCTGGCAGGGTTTCGGGCTTATAACTCTGATTGCCGTTCTTTTATCTTAAATGCTTGGTTTAGTCTAATATCAATTGAAAATGTATTTCAAAATACCCCCTGATTTCTTCAACATACAAAAACACATAAATCAAACAACAACATAGCAATTTAATATGTGACTCCTGATATTGACCCGGATCTTTAGTAAGACATTTACAGCTACTGGGAAAAGTTTCACAGAGTGTGATTGCAACCTGCTGTTCATAATAACTGATTTGAAGTCTTGAATAAAGATTTAAGTTGTACATATTTATGGAAACGAAATATTTTAAAAAATTAGTTACAAAATCCACAATAACAAATACGGAAAACATGTTGCACATCTATCTAAACAATTGTTTACTTGAAATCAGCTTTTCTTTACTGTTTTGTACAAAATAGCTTGCCAATTTATTTCTTTAAAAAAAAAAAAAAATTATGTCTTCAAGCAGAAGGTGTTGAGGTTTTTTAAGCATTTTTTCTCATGAGTGTTTGTCTTTAAACATAAAGCAATAAGGGTTTTTTTGTACCCCCGTAACAATCAAAACATCTAAAGTCAATGTTCCCAAGCAGTCTTGAAAAAAAGTCTTCATTTTTCTTCTTTATTTCTTCATCCCTCTTAATTTGACTTAATCGACCATTGTTCCTGGCGGTTTTGCTTCGTTACTTTTTGCCCAAGCTTCGAACGGTGGAGGCGGTGTGCTCAAGTTGTTCGGGTTCACTCCCTCAGTGGTGGTTGTGATGGATGTCACATTTCGGTTGTTGTCAAATTCCATGGAGATTTGCTCGCTGAAATGCAAAAAAAGTATATTGTAAGCCAGGGGTCGGCAACCTCTTTTGCACAGCGGACCGGTTTGAAACCAGTGGCGTATCCAAGGGGGGGATTTTGGGGGTCCGGACCCCCCCCTTTTCAAAAAGTTGTGCGTAAATTAAATAGGCCAAAATCGTTCCGTTTACCACTGCGTGATAACAGGGAGTCGTTATCTCAAAGACGCGAGCCTTGAATCTCTTGTATTCGCTTGTTATCTAATCGCCAATTGTGACGTAACAAGGAGGTTTATGCGCTAACAATCGGAAAGTTACGTTCCGGCTAGGACGCTGGTAGCAGTTTCTTGCTAAGTGGTAACTGCACTAAATGCAGCATATCAAACTGTTTTTGCATTTCAACAATGTAAAAGGGTTAAAAACGTGTAATGTTGTGTTGCTTTGATCCGCCCAACATGTAATAGTTTGTCAAAAACATTAGATCGATGTAAATCGAGTTATGTTATTAGGGTAATTTGTTACTTGCCAGGCACAATTTGTGCCTTCTGCAGTTACCACCTTTAGTGCGTTCGTGACTTTGCGCAACTTAACAGTAGGATTACCGCTTCAGCAAGAGATTTAGTTCTTTAGAAATTGCACCCTGTTTTTTTAAGCAACGATTTTGATTACCTGACAGTCACGCTTATTTTGCAGCTGCAGTTTGGCTGAGTAAGCTAGATAGCAGCGGCGAATTCAGAAAACTACAAAGCTTTCGCTAAAATTACCTGTTCTTCCTGTCAATTAGATGGGTAGAGAAACCGCCAATTTTGGAAAAAGTGCTTTGCCGCATAACGCGTCGTTTTGAACGACGTCATTAGGGATTTCCCCCAAAAAAATTGTTGGACCCCCCCCTTTAAAAATTTCTGGATACGCCCCTGTTTGAAACCAAAATGTTTATCACGGACCGGCCTTTAAAAACCACAAATGTTCAGCACTAATAACGAATTACAGTTATTACAACTTTGATCCGATGTAAACCTTAAAAAAAAAAAAATTATGCGGCCCGGTAACAAACCTCTCACGAGCCGGTGGTTGCCGACCACCGCTTTAAGCCGTAAATACGCTTTGAACACTGTTATATCTTTAAACTCCTAACAACAGAGGTGTACAGCTTTTGTTACTTATGGGCCACATGCAATCAACATGTTCTGGTGACATAAATTCGATACTGTGATCAGCCCTGATGCGTTCATGCAGTCCAGCGATAAATCATAGTACCCTAGGCCTGTTGAAGACGTCACATAAAACTAGCCGATCACCAAGCTTTCCCACATGGCAAGGCACAGGCTATAAAAATCTAGCCTGCGGTGGGATTCGAACCCACGACATATGCCTTCCCCGTGCAATCATCACGATTAGACTTTTAATGGGCCACAGAGACAGGTCGCACACCACTGCTTTGGAACACCAAAGATCGATCTATTCAGTATTTTTGAAATGGCTAATATACTACTGTATCACTACCTACGTCAAGGGTTTCTCAAGAAGCAAATCTGTTGCTTTCAACAAGCAAACAGGCCAGTAAACTTGTCACAATTGTTGACAATTATCACTAATTTTTAATGTCCTAAATCTATCAGCTACCTCATGTACAAGTTTGAAAATTTTTCTGTTACATTGATTTTGCACATTTATGCGCTGATGACGTCAGCACTTACTTTTTGATGACGATATCTGGGTACATTACGTCACCGTGCTCGTGCTGGTCGATTCCGGCGATTTCCACGTGACTTGGAATGCGGAGAAACCCGAACCGCATGAGGGCGTAAAACAACACGGAGCATAGAGATCCTGAAACACAAGAGGGCGCCAAAGATAAAGACTTAGTTATTTATTTCTAACTTGGCCGAATGGTCTGGCGCGCCTGACCCACATACAGACATAAAAAAAACCTTGATCGGGATTCGTCCCCGGGAGTGTCCTGGGTTCGAAACCGTGAAAAAAAAGCGACGTTTGAATTTTGTTCTGCATTGCTCCAAATGATATATGAAAACAAACAGCCGGGATTTTTGAACTAAACAAAACGATACTTTCAGAAGAAAGTGAGAATCTTTTAGTTAATTAATGGGCTACCTAAAAGATTTTTCGTCAAATGTATGTATTTGAAACAAAACATCCCATTTCGGGATCTTAAAAGTCACTTCAACATTTGGTTAATTAAAAACTTGAAGAAAACAATTTCTAAATTTCTAGAAATTCAGAAGAGCCCGATTTCAGCCTGCTTGCATTTGACTCGTTTTAACATTCTTTGTGTCAACTATTTTTGTGTGGCTATATCCTTCTACAAACCTGTCCATAGAATTATGCAGATTGCTCCAAGTAAGTTCCATCCTAATCCACTCCACGCCAACACGCCTCCACCGTATACCACGCCACCTACCGGGTGTCCGTACCCGTCAGATTGTCCGCGAATTGCGAAGATCGGAGTCAGGATTGTTCCGATTAATCCTGAAAAAGCAATATTATACATCGGTGCATGAAAAATAACCAGATATTTTTGTAACATCTGAAATTTGCGAATCTTGTCTTGTCGCCAGCTGCACTGATGAGTACTTAAAGGTTGAAACAGTGTGCACTGTGTGTGCATTCTCACCCGTTTTGGTTTGCAATAATATGTTCCGTTTGCGGGAAAAAACAGATCAACATTACAATTTTGAGGTCAATTTAACTCCTTGATGAGAACCATTGTATTGGACAAAACGCTCGACTAAACTCACCACCACAGAAATGAACGGCCACCGCGTCCACTGGGTCGTCCACCTTCAGTTTGACCACTAGGAGGCGTGCGAACAGGAAAGAACTTCCGGCGATGAAACCGATGAGGACGGCAGCCCAGGGTTCGATGTCGTTGCACCCGGCACACATTGATACCATTCCTGTGCAAATAGTGAAAAGTTTACTCAGTTGATGACTTAAATAAGGTCATTGGGAAGTTTGTTGCTAGGTGAATGTGTTTTTGATAATGACCGAAAATTTTCAAAACAGTGCATAAAAGCAGGTTGATTTTTTTTCTTTCTAGTGCAGTGGTTCTCAAACTGTGGTACGCGTACCACTAGTGGTACGCCGGAACTTTTCAGGTGGTACGCGGGTAGCTTTCTGTGATACCTAATTAAAGTCCGATCTAGAAATTGCAACTCAACTGACCCAACTATGATCAGCCCTGGTTTGGGCGAAACTCGAGTTTTGGACAGTCTTTTGAAATTGCTAAATATGCTAGTCAGGGCGAGAAAATTGGCCCTTTTCTTGGCCTGCCAATGTAAACAGGGTTTATGATAGGTGGTACGCAGCGATAGAAAAGGTCGTCAGTTGGTACGCGATCCGTATGAGATTGAGAAACACTGTTCCAGTGTGTCCTTGTACCCCTAAAAGCTCAAAGAAATAGTGTAAATGTAAATAGTAAAAGGTTACTGCATTTGGTTGAAATGGCAGATTATGTAAAGTTGGTTGCTGGATACAGAAGAGGTTGGTGTAAATGCGGAAAACGCAAGAAAGAATGATATAAATTTAGGCCCAATTTATTGTTTTTCATTTCTATTAATCTTTGTACGCCAAAAGCTCAAAGATTAGAGTATGTTTGAAAATAGAATACGTTTTGTCTGCTATAAAGCATGCATTTCGCCTTTTTAGGCAAAATATTAGAACCATTTCAATACTTTCGACGACATCAGATTGCAATTTTTGTGTTTTATGCTCATGAAATGGAAGAAATCACTCCTGACCTTTTTGCCTCGAATGTTGATGGGTTCGAACCCCACCGCTGGCTAAATTGTTCAATGCAAGGCTCAAAAGAAATGGTAGAACCGGTACAACGCCTTGTACAAGCATTGTGTACTTTTTAAACAACGTTTATTTATTATTTTACCTATTAAAGCTCCGTTGATAGCCATGGGAAGAGACCAATGTCCTAATCCTGTTGTGTACATGTGGTATATTTTGTTTATAGCTGTTGCCACTAAACTTGAAACAGCGCCACCTAGCACCGTGTTCATCACTGCCAACGACATTTCTGCACCATCACCTGATTCTGTAAATCAAAATGTTGTAATGAGGAAAACTATTTTAAAAAAACAACTATTGCCAAATACCAACAAAATTGTTTTTAAGGTCTCTACTCTCTACAAAAACGCCCCGTTTCAGCCTGTGCATTTCGTCCTTTTTTATACTATTTAAAAGCCAAATGTCATTTTAATGAAGTCTAAACCACAAGATACTTAAACCCGTGTCGTAATTATGGCTCTACACTTTCACTTATTAATTTGTTTTGCACAGTACGCATAGTTTTCACTACATGTTGTTTATCAATCCAACGACGGACTGTTATTTCATTTAGTAAAGGAAAAGTTAAAAAAAAGGAAAAGTTGTTGAATTTTTCTCATTTACAATATTATTTGGTTCCCGAGTTCCGACAAACTCTTCTGATCTTGCATGTCTTCACATTGTTATATTGAACACTGTACTACAAACACTTATTTCCTACCTGTGATGCTTTGTTTTGATCCCCCGTTGAAAGCTAGAAATCCAACCATCAGCATAAAAGCTCCCAAACTCATCGATGCAACGCTGTGACCGTCGATGCTTTTCGGTGTTCCAGTCTTTGAAAATCTGAAAAACAAACAAGCAGATCGCTGTTCGTCGTTTTGCTGTGTTGTTTGGAGTTTGGGGTACAGTTACTGCACTACACAGGCTGTCGTACAACAAGCTTCCGTAAGAATGTATCACAATCCTGAGTAAAAGAATTGGTTATTTTGACAAACAACACATGTCCAACAAATTTTCGCTCGTACGTGTTGCGCCATATCCCCAATCACGCATTTACATGAAAGATGTTTCGTTCTAATACCGGGCAAATTTCACTACACCACTAACACAAAATGCGTTCAAATTTTGCTAAAACTACAAAGTGTCAGTGAATCTCATCATCCCTGAAACAACAAAAAAGTTTCATGTGAGGGAATTCTCCACCTTCCTGCCCTAGGCCCGAGTATCTTTGAGCCAACGAAAGCAGCTGTTCCTCCGCATAAATGCACAGCAGCACTCCCGGCGAAATCCTGCATGTGGAGCCCGGTACCTGCCCCTGAGCTGAGCCAACCATCCGACGACCATACCCAGTGTGCAACTGTTGGGTAGACGAAACCTGAAATAGCGATAAAAAAGGTGGTTGATTAATGGTGGAACAAGCCAAGGACAGTAATTGGGAGCCATTTCCAAGCAAAGCGTTTAGTAAAATAATATTTGTCGCAGAGTTGTAAGTCGGACTGGGCTTTAACCTCATTTTTGGCCGCAATCACACCAACTTTCAGGCCAAACTCCGGCTTTGGCCTTAAAATGTCCTTTCGGACCAGGTTTGGGGCTTTATTTTTAGTTGGGGTACGGTTTGGCCTCAATTTTCAGCCCGCTTTTAATTTTCCTCGGTCAAACGAAATCTGTCGACTATTGCACATAAACAAATGAAGTTAACATGTGTTTGAATTTTGAACTCCACCGAAAACTGGTGTATGTACCGTACTCGATCAAAGTCTTCTACCGTTACAAACATTTTGATGCAAAATTTTCGAATTGTGGCCTCATAATCAACAACACCATAACGTCATAATTAATATTTTATTAAAACAGAACATTGATGATACCACTTTTAAATTAAAATACAAAACTAAAAATTCATATGATGTAAATAAAAATATTGCTAAACGGGTCAAATCAAAGTACGCCAGGCCCAGTGAAAGCGTTATACCGATTCAAATAGATCACCCAAGCAATCACCATATGGCAAGGCAGTTTTTCCGGGACTCACGTACTATAAATGAGTATGCCATGGGCGCTGGGCCTACATGGACGCTTCAGGACTGATCCCAGTTTGAATATATTCATCTTAGCTAAACGGGTCAAAATTGCGTAGTAGTATTTTTCCACTTACCGGTAATAACGAAGCTGTACGCGATGTAAGCGTAAAACTGGGTTCGTTCAGCCATTGCTCCTGATACGATGGTTGCCGCGGTGGCTGCGAATACGTACTGGAAAAACCAGGCGGCATGAAAACCATGCGGATCTGACACCAGAAATGTTGTGTTGTGATCGTGGTGAACAACCTGAAATAAAGTTTAAAAAAATAATTTGTTTGTTTCTTCAAATCTTTTTCTGTTTCTAATTTCTCGCAAAAAAACCTCGTTTTTTAAGTTAAAAATGAAACTTTAAAAGACTAAAATGAGTAGCAAAAAACAAAAAAAACTTTTTTAAATTAAAAAATTACATCTAATTTCTTTCTACATTTTGGTTTAATTCCGTGGTGAAAAACATAAAATATTGTTTAGTAAACGGTTTTAATTATTTTTACACATATTTTTATCAAATTTTTCATAGAAATAGTTGATTATTGAGCAAAGAACATAAGTTTAAAGTCACAAAACAAGTCAAAATTTTGTTTTTGTAAAAGTATCGACTACAACAACTTTGTTTACTATATAAAACACAAATTACAATTAAGTCAAATTAATCAAGTTGTACAAATATTCTCCAACTTGCCGGTTTGATGCTGACACCGCTGGTGAAAAATTGACCGAATCCAATGAACCCGTTGCCGGGGTCACCATAAGCGAAACCATATCCAAATCCCCAGAAAGCCACGGCTCCTATGCCCAAGTCCAGGACGTTTTTCATCAAAATGTTTACAGTGTTTTTGCTGCGAACCGAACCCGCTTCGAGAAACGCAAACCCGCATTGCATCGAGAAAATAAATGCACCTTCAGAAAATATGCTGTAAAGGTTTTTGTTGGATAACGTAAAAACAAAACAAATGTTTTTGGCACAAATCTATTTTACTATTTTATTCGAATACATTTTATTTGAGAATGTTTTTAGATTCAAATACTGTTCATTTTAAATTGTTTAAAATATTTTAATTCTCTACTTTTAAAATACTTTCAGATACAAATAATTTTTTGACTCAAATACATTTAAAAAAGTTTCAAATAATTGCATCTCAAAATACTTATGTACTCTTATGTATTTTTGAATCAAACGCTTCCAATGCTTTTTGAGATGAAATACGATCCAAGCATGTTTTCATTTAAACTTATGTGCCGTGCACCACTATACACACTTGCACACTATTACATATTAAACTGACTGACCGTTCAACATAAGAAACAGTTGGTTCTGATTTTCCTTCATTGTTTCCAGCTCCCTGTGTAAATCTCCATAGCTTGAGTCGTTCTTGTGCATCATTTTGCCACCAACCTAGCGATAAAACAACGAACTAATTTAAATTTTCCCAAACACCATTTTATACAAATATAAGCTATTGCTGCCAGGCATAATATCAAGTTTATAGAGCTCTTCTGGTAATTGTATTTTAATTCCGACGTTTCGCCGTCTATACAGGTCGCCTTCATCAGGGTAAATAACACTGAATGCGACTAGTACAGTGCACAGTGTCACCTTTTTATACATTGCACACAACAATAAAAAGCGCTTAATCCGCACCATTACAGGTGTCAAGTTTGCATGAAAGCTCTTCATAACATCTAGCTGTGATTGCTTGCTGTTTCGCAATCTGTTAATTTGATCAAATATTTATGTAACAATCGTGTTTGTTTATTTTAACTTCCCGTTGTTATGTAACAAACAATTCCATCTGTTGTTGGTTTTTAGTTACCGGGCTTAACTACCGAACATACGTTTTGTGTGCTTCATAATTAAATGTTTAATGCAACATGAATATGACTTTCACATACGCATATTGTGCACAGTTGTTGAACCCCTACCTACTTTTACGAAACATTTTGTCGTTTAAAGTTTATGTATTTGAGTGTTTTTGTGGGTTGTGCCCGCCAAAATTGCATTTTTATTAGTGATGTACCGAATCGGCTAAATTTCGATTCGGCCGAAACCGAATATTCGGCGGTTTTGCCGAATAAATTCGGCCGAATCAACCGAATCAATTATGACGTCACGCGAAGTCGTACGCGACGCGTAAGACATGAAAAAATGTTCATCTACCAGGCAACTGGTACAGAATAGTCGTGTTTTGTCCTCATTTCAGTTCTGTGGGGTTTGAAATTGCCTCAAGCATGATTGGCAACCTGCCAATGAATTACTAATTTTTTGACTACAGTGGGAAAAACGATAATGTGTTGAAAAAGACAAAAATTGACGCGATTTTCGTTATGTTTGGGCTTTTGAAAGATTCCGTGGTACCTTAATGAGCAAAAAAGACATGTTTAATGCTTTAAATTTGTGTTCGTAAAAGATTCGGTTTCGGCCGAATCGCAACAAATTATTCGGTCGAAACCGAATCTTTGCAAAAATGACCGATTCGGCCGAATAGATTCGGCAAACCGAATATTCGGTACATCTCTAATTTTTATCATTTTTTCGTACATATGCCTGGCAACATTAGTACAAATTTGAATGACTGGGTTTCTTTAGCACAATAGATATCGAATTGAAAGTAACTTTGAAAACAGAACCTGCAGAGAGCTTCTACAGCAGGGGTCGGCAACCTTTTGTGCACGGCGGACCGTTTTTAAAACTAAAATTCTATCGCGGACCGGTCTTCAAAAAAGTACAAATATTTAGCAATAAAAACGCTTAATTTAGTATATCATCCCCGGGATACATGGGCCAAACGTTTTATAACATCTGACCTAAAAAATTATACGGTCCGGTAACGCAACCCTCGCGGACCGGCGGTTGCCGACTACTGTTCTACAGTATTGTGCGCTGATGATGACAATAATGATCATAAAAATATCTGCAGTTCACGAAATCCTTGCTACATAGCACCTGTCTGTCGGTTTTGTTTTTGATTAATATCACTTATTCAAATAGAAATACCTCACGTACGTTTTTTCACCAAACCATAAAAATATTTTCTTGTGTTTCAGTCTCGTTTTCAGCCAAAGTCTGTTGTCACTCGACCTTATCGAGGAGATGCTGGCTCTCTCCACCAGCCTGTGCGTTGGCATGGAAACCGATCTCCCACAAGGGGGCGATGAGGAGAGCCACCCACCGGGTTTCCATCAGACCTGGTACAAAAACGTCGACTATTTCCGCATGGACGGTTCGTCGTTGGGAAAGTCCCGGCAAAGATGGATCAACGAGTTCAATGACGTCAGCGACGAGAGGTCAGTAAAGCGTGACGTCATGTTGGTCACGTGCTCATTGTTGGCGACATATTTTTTGACATTTCAAAATATGGAAAAGTTGGCCTTATAGGTTATGATACCTTATTAGCTTTTTGTTGTAAAATGTGTGATAAATACCATTTGTTTATTATCAAAAATGCATGTTTAAATTATTTATAAAACAAACGTACCTACTCCGATAAAGTTGTGATGTTTTAGGGTTTAATTTTGAACAAAAAAGTGCTTACAAATCCAGTTCATTTTTTCAGAGCTCGACTTTTTCTTATCTCGACACGTGCGGGGTCACTCGGGGTCAACTTGGTAGCAGCGAACCGTGTCGTGATATTTGACGTATCGTGGAATCCTTCTCACGATATCCAGTCGATATTTCGTGTGTATCGCTTCGGTCAGACCAAAATATGCTACATATACAGGCTTATCTCACAGGTGAGTAAACCTTATGACTTGACTACATTCAAATTCTACTGTCACGTCCGATGACTACAAGAGCATGGGTCTTTATGTCACTATGCCAGTAGTTCTCAAACTGTGCGTCGCGACGCCCTGGTGCGTCGTTTCAATTTTCCAAGGGCGTCTCATAATAGTTCCGTTTCGTGGCTTTTGGTGGTTGTATCAATAAACACAACTTTCATAATCAGTTTCCTCATTAACTTTTATTTGCTGGTGCGTCGCAAGACCAGAAAACTTTCCAGAGGCGTCGCAAGAAAAAAAGTTTGAGAACCACTGCACTATGCGATTAACTATAAATGAGGCTATGGTTTAATTCAACCATTTCGTTTAAATCCTTTTCGCCAATATCGCATCCTAGTGATTTTCATTTCACTCACAAGGTTGTTGGTTCTAATCTCATCTAAGACTCTTGCTTTGGAACCTTTGGTTTGAATCAAATTGTTGTCGTCCGTCAAACATATACTTAAGTGAGAGATCAACCAAGTTGTCACATCTACAAAATCACTCAATCTTTAAAATAGTTCATGCATAAGCAAACACAAAAAGAGTAACAAACTTTACACAAATACACTACGGTTGTCATAATTTAAAAAACTTGGCACACTTTTACATTTACATCCAGTGGTGGGATTCATTTTTTTGTCAGCCGGTTCTATCATGAAAGTCATATTTTTCAGTCGGTTCTGTTAAAAAAAAGTCCATTGACAGTAACCAGTAATGCTAACTAGCTCACTGACCTCATACAATTTTTTGGGACGGTTCTATAGAACTGGTGCGAACCGGCTGAATCCCACCACTATGTACATTTTAATTTCACTCTTTAAAAATGTCACGGTCTGATGCGTACGCAGGGAACCATGGAAGAAAAGATCTACGACAGACAAGTGACGAAACAATCGCTGGCGTTCCGCGTCGTTGACGAGCAGCAGATAAATCGTCATTTTACTGCCCATGACCTTCAGGAACTTTACAGTTTCCAGCCTTCACCTATTCCCGAGAACAACGACGACCTGCCAGTCCATGCTCTGCCCAAGGTATTGAGGCGGTTTAGATTAGCAGGAATTCGGGTTGGACTAAATTTGAATGAAATGGAATTATTTCGGGTCAAACTTAAACTTTTGGTTCTATTAAACGCATCTACCTATTATAAATTAATACGGATAAGGCCCACATCTTGCTATAGATTGTAAAAAATGAGGATTTAGAGGCATGTGTGGGTTTCAAGTCGGGCTGGCTTTGAACTTCATTCAAACTAAATGGAATTTATTCGAGCCTGACTTCGCACTCTACCTCATTTTATGGGTCTTTCAGGGAAGGGGGCACATATTGTTTTAGTCCGTATTTTGTTTTTGTCTAACGTTGGTTTGTTCCACGCGTTTGATCAAGAAAGGGTGCTTTAAACTTACTCAATTTTTTAAACGTGTTTGTAAGTTATGCAAATTTGATCCTTCTGAAGTTTGATCCCGGAAAAAGACGAAAACTAATTAAGATGCATAGATTTGAACTTTAAAGACAAAATACATTTCGCATTGGCAGAGCTAACTTAATGGCATCCAGAATCAATGTAGGTTTTTCTATGCGCACAATCGCTTTCGTGACGTAAACAATTGTCAAACACCACAGGACGCGTTTTAAAAACCAACGCAATTTGATATCGCTTGGTTTCATTATTAATGTGTAATAGGGATTATAGAAGTGAATTTGAAACCCAGGTAATTGACCATCTGCCAATGTAAACAACACAATAACCCTTTTGTGACGTGTTTTGTGTTGAAACTTGTTCGAAAAAAACGGGTAGTGCTTTTAAAATACACCAGGTGTTCCCAACCTGTGGGTCGCGACCTCAACTGGGGTCGCCTGACAATTTGCCTGGGGTCGCCTAAGGCGTGGTTCCCAACTTGTTTTAGGCCATGGACCACCAGCCCCAATAGAATAAACCCATGGACCAGTTCATTGTTGAGAAAAAATACAGTCAACCCTAATATATAGCCTGCTAATTTTATCCTCCGCAATTTGGCAAATGTTATCAAGTGGTCACGGCACCAGAATGATTGGGAATCGCTGGATTACAAAACAAACGATTTTCAAAACACAATACCAAAACAGGCCCACTGTTAAGAACCCCCTAAAAATTCATCCAATACTTTCTTTCGTATTTAACCAGTGGTTTGCTTTCACAGGATAAACTTCTGGCCGAAGTGTTAGTTGGTGAAGGAACGAAACATCTGATCGCATCTTACCACCAACACGACTCACTCCTCGACCACCAGGAGACGGAGGAGCTGACGGAGGAGGAGCGAAGAGCAGCGTGGGAGGAGTATGAGAATGAGAAAAAAGTGAGAGAAAATTTGGGTGATGATATTTGGAAAATCTACTAACACTACACCTCACGGCAGACCCACTTTTAGCTAAATTCTGATAGGTTGCGCAAAGAGCTGAATTATTTATTTACCAGTAAAAGAGGGATAGGGTTAGAAAATCAGTTTTCGGAAATTTTAGGTTAAGAACCATGTTACATTTATTGTACTTCGAATGATTGTCGTAAATTATTTTAAGTTATTGTTTTTAAAAATTATTTTTTATTGTTTTTGTCATCAAGATACTGAATTTAAGTAGACCATTCTTCGTTTTTTCCTAGAAAACAGTACTTTTTTAACAGTAATAAACGACACATGATGACTTAGTTAAAAAGAATTAAAAACCAGCACCTAAACAGTTCTGCAAGCTTTGGTCTTTATACAGTTAGTAAACTATACAAAAAAAACATATTCAAATAGAATACTACAATAAAGCAATGACCCACTAACCTTTACCATATTATGCACAGGGCCGTCGAATGAACCTCAATCTTAATCCAGGTTTGGGTGACATGAGCCAGATGGGGGCGTTAATGAGTCAGCAAGTGAATTTACCCATTGGTGGTCTCAACTTTGTGGGACCGCAGTATCTTATGAACGAGTTCCATCGACAACAAGTCCTTATGAAACTCCTACTCTACAAACAACAAGCAATGGCGGATGGCGTAAAGCGTAAAGTGACGGTTGAAGATATTACCGGGACTTTAATCCCATGTGTTCATATTTTGTCCCCTGAAAAACAGAAAACTGCGAAGTCGTGTTTAACGTTTATGATGAAGGTTGGTATTTGTTTCTGCTTAATGCGGTTGCTTTTAATAGGTTTCCTATGAACAAAACACACAAGTTAATAGAGCTCTTCTGGCAATTGTATTTTTATGCCGACATTTCGACGTCCTATACAGGCCACCTTCATCAGGGTAAATAACGCTGAAAGTGTTATCACGCACTGTCGCATTCAGTGTTATTTACCCTGATGAAGACGACCTGTATAGGACGTCGAAACGTCGGCATAAAAATACAATTGCCAGAAGGGCCCCATAAACCTTTGCCTGGCAGCAATATCTTGTATATAAAAACACACGTTATGCTAAGAAACATAGAGGTAAAGACCACCAAAACAATTTCTTAAAGCCAAAATTTCTGTGATATTTAGCACTTTAAAGACGGTTAATGATGTGAATTCCTTTGACGATGATGCCACGCAGAACTGGATTAAACAGTAGGCAAAGTCATCGCATATGTTTAGGGCATTAAGAACCTTTTCAATGGCGAATGCTTAGTGCTGTTTTAATATTAAATGCACCACTAAGTGTATTTTTCCCCGGTTGATTGAAACAATACTTTAAACTTTCAGACTGTAATATCCGATCTAATACTTTGACACAGCCCACTTAAACAGGGTTCATTTTTGCGAAATAACATTGTTGGTGTTCTTTAAGGTTTGTGCTGCGATAGAAGAAACGTCGAAACGTATTGAAGCACAAAAATCGGTGGATATCGATCAAATGGTGAAAGCGTTGGTAAGTGTTTGTGTTTAATTATTGGTTTCACTTTTTTACGTCTATAATACTCGCTTTTTTGATGCTGTGGCTATTCTAAAAGCATGAAGTACTGACTTATCGTATTATTACGTTTTTGATTACCCAATGTTTATTCTGCGCCCTAATTAGCCTTTTTGTTTGCAAGCGCACTTTATGATTTAAAATACCTTCAGGGGCGCTAGCACCCACTTTAAGTACCACTACAGTTGGGCCAAACGGTCCTGGCCACTCGACTCATATACAGACAAAAATAACTGATTCGTCCTGGGGAGCATGCTGGGTTCGAACCTGTAAAGACAAATGTTGCACGTCTTTGTATTTTCGTAAAAAAAAATTTACTCATCGTTTTCTTTCGTGACTGTTTGATTTCTGCTTCTGATATGCTTCATCGAAATTTAGCTTCAATTAAACAATAAATAAAGGAATTCAGTTATTCGTCAAGCTTTTATATTCAATTAACTGGAATTAAAACCGACCAATTTTCTCAGCATATATCTACGATTGGGGTTTATAAAATCTATGCACAAAACAGATTGTGCTATTAAATGGGTTCGTCTCTATTTGGGTTTGTTTCTAATCAATTGTTTGTGCTTTTTTACAGAAACCTCTCCCTATGTACCGTCATATGAGCGACGACAGCATTAAAATGTTGGCGATCGAAGTGCAAGTTCGACAACAACAAATAAGAGCAGCTGCAGAAAAGGAGTTGAAAGGAAATATGACTCAACTTATGTGGTTTGAAGAAAAGGTGCGAACATCATCGATAACTTTCTGCTCGTGTCGACTGATTATGAATTTAACTCCGTCTGTTTTTAGGATTTAAGTCAGTGTTTCTTAACCTTTTTAGGGCTCGTACCCTTTAAGATTTAATGAAATTTTCTCGTACCCCCTGTCTACAATGGCCGACGGAAATAAATAAAATTGTAATAATAGGAATTAAACTCAGTGTATTTATAACTTGGGTGTTGGATGCATGCATTAAAACAGTATTGTGAGTAGTATAAAACCAACCCGTTCGAGATATATAACAAAGTAACTTGTTACGCATTCTTTACAAATATGCCTAAAGAGCGTATGATTTCACACTGCATGTCGTACATCTGGTTAAGAACCCCGGATTTAAGCGAAACACTTATTACTTTACTAATGTGTTTTGTTCTTAGGTGTCAGTTTGAGTGATTTCATTCATTTTAAATTTCAGTTTTTCAAGTTATTTTTCGACCCGACAGCAGACCAAGCCGCTAACTTTGGGACCGCCCAAAATTCAACGACAGCCGCTGCTACAAACAAACCTGTATGTTTAACAATTCTGTTTGAAGTTTCAACAATGTTTCACAATCGTTGTGATTTAGCGACGAGTGTTCTGAATTGTCCTTTTACAAATATGTTAACAACAGGAGCACTAATCCCAAACAGGTTTAAATGTTACCTAACAAGGGCAACTGCAATGGCTTAGCTCGGTAATAGCACAAATATCTCACTGAAATAGGATGGAAATTGTACTGTAAACAATCCAGCTGTAGCTTAAACCGTTTTTCAGTTCATAAATTCTTTAATTAGATTTTAATACTTGATATTTTTTTACTTTAGGAAGAAGTGAATTTACGCAAAGCTTCGTCATTCGCTCGCAGCGTTTTTGCGCAACTGTTGTCGTCGCATGGTGGCGCTAACGAGACAACAGGAGGTGGGTAGTTACGGTATGAGCTTTGAGCCACAATATTCCAAAAGATTTTCCTGAAGCAGCTTTACAGCTTAAGGTCGTAAAATGTGAGCAGAAAACGTCGAAAAACTATCGGTATATTAAAAACAGGATACAACCTTGATCTAAAGCTTACCAACAAGCTTGTAGACAGAAAAAACATTTTATTGCAAACGTTTTCACATTCGGTTACCATTTCCAATCAAATGTCTGCAGAAAGTTAATCACTGCTCGCTATGTTTGCACGTTCCATATGCAACACAACAAAGGTCAAAAACCGAACCAACTGTGCTTGACAAAAAGCTTAAGAAGTCAAACAAAACGTACAAGAAGCATTAATTACGTATTCATGACTTTTTTGGAAAATATAAAACATCTGTTTTGTCCACCAGCTTGCATAATTACCAGATTTGTCGTTCAAATTGTAATTTTGCTGATGTTTTTGCCCGACAGAATGATAAGGTTTTTTTCAGAGCAATAAAGTTATTTGTTCGCGAGTACACAAGCGAAAACAGATTTACCGATAATTTAGAAACTTTTTTTATTTTTTTGCAGGTTCATCAGGTAGTGTGCGAAAAATCCTCCCCAAGCCCGCGGAGCAGAAGTCAAACACGAGTATGACGTCATCGGTGCCTTCGGTGCAGCCCCTACCGCCCCCTAAAAGTCACGTGACAAGCAACAAGGGTAAGTTCAAATTCGGGGTCACCGAGTTGAAACCCAACACCGAAAAAATAACGGAAAAGACAATCGTCGTCGCCGCAAAAGGCAAAACTCCGTCGGTAGGTGGCGATATAGATCAATCACGGGTCAATGACGTCACAAAAGCCGTTGTCAACGTACCCGCGAAGACTTTGGCCGATTTGTTTAAAATTCCGAACCCTTCTGGCTTGAAAGCGACAAAAGAAATGACGCTTAAACCTGTGGTGGAAAAAATTGTGATCGATTCGAGCGATTCTGAACCTGGAGTAAGTGGCGGAAGCGAAGAGGAAGGAGAAGAAGAAGATTGGGAATTAAAATACATGAAGAACTCCAAATCGCGACGGCGACGTGCACTGTGACGCCACAACGACGATGTTCGATTTTAGGAAATAACGATTATTATTCTAGAAAATGTTTGTTTTTTTCCGTCCGACCCGAAAATCACGTGATGCCGATCGCGTCACCCTCCAGTGACTTCAGTGGATGACGTTTTTTCGGGCAAAGCGTGGATCTGTGTATTTCGTGTTCCAGCATAAACTCAACCGCTCGTCTTGCCTTTCCAGGACACATAGATAAATATAACCATGGAACGAGTATGATTTCTAGATGTTTTTCGGCTACAAATGGCGTTTTTCTTGTAAATATTGAAACGGCAAAGGATGTTGATTTCCGTCAGATTTCTTAAACCAGTGGTTCTCAACTGTTGGTATATGATGACTTTTAGGATGGTCCACAGAACGCTAATTATATTTTGTGTCAAATTGGAAGCAGGCTAGTTGGATTATGTATTGAAAGAATATATTTTAAGCCAATATGCTTGTTGACGTGGATGCTTTTTTATCCTTATTCAACAATGGATTAGTCCACGATACTTATTTACTTAGATTGGTGATGCATGGCCTGAAACGAGTTGAGAACCACTGTCTTAAACTCAACTATTTAATGTTTCTAATGCGTGCCGTGTATCATTTACGTGCAAATTCAGTTTAACAAGCCACTTCACAATCGTTGGTTCGATAAATTTGATTTTTTCCGCTTTTTTGATCACGTGACCACGCTACAAACTGACCTCTACGCAAGTTCCGACTAAATTCGTTCATCTGCTTCTGACGTAACCCAGACTTAACTACGTCATAAACTACTAGAGATAAATTTGCATATTTTTCCAATAAACCACCGGTCGAAATTTTGTACCTGCAAACTTTTCTTGCCCAAGCCGCGGGTTGGTTTTGTCCTTCCTTTTCACTTCTACACAATTAGTTTTTTCGCTTCACAACCGGTTCTTACATCAATTATAAAACATTTTCTTTGTTAAACAAAACCAAAACTAAAAAGGTCCAACACACAAACTTTGAAGTTAATGACAGAATAAGAGTTTTGATCTGATTTAATAATAATGATGCGTTACATAGTTTTTACTTCTCCGTGCTTTTTCTATTCTTATTGTTTTGTTTTATTTCTCGCAAAACACGACGGTTTGTCCAAGTGATTTACTGCGATGTATTTTTTAGTTTTGAAAGAAGCAGATCATTGACATGTCATATCAGTGGATATCTATGTCCCACACACCAGTGATTAAAACAGACATATATATGTAAACTTACCAAAGCATAAAAACGTAACAATACGAAAAAATAAAAACAGAATTTTTTTTTGAATATCTTGCTTGTAACACCTCTTACACAAAGCGACGACCCTACAACCGCGAAAAGGCGCAAAAACACTTGTTACAACCAAGGATGGCAGTACGGTACGTATTGCATTGACCGTACCACGTACCTCTACGTAGAGCGTACCGTACTCGAGGTACGGTACGAAAATTTGCGTACCGTACCTTCAAATAAACCAATCGGGATTAGGTTGGATACATTTTATGACATGCACTTAAAGCAGGGGTGTCCAACTCAAACACACCGCCGTGCCATATTTGGTTTCAAAATATACTCGCGTGCCAACGTTCGGTACTTTTTTCAAACTATGTCTTTAACGTCTTAACGGTACGGGCTCCGAATATTTGACCTATACCTATTAAAATAGTTGGAAAAAATTGTCGTCAAATGCGAGTAAACTTGTTCATGATACTCCAGAAACAAAATAGTTTGCAACTGGGTTTAAGTTTTTTTATCCAAAATAAAGAAATTAATTAATGGGTTGTGTTCAACCCATTTATTAAACTACTGATAACCTTGACTGGAGTTAGAATAAAGGCCAAGAAGAATCAATAGAAACAAATGTAATTGCGTAACAAATCCTAATGTTTATCTCATCCAAATGTGCAAAAGCTTGTGTGCAATTTTCAAATGCTCTGCGTGCCACTTTTGGCACGCGTGCCAGGTGTTGGACACCCCTGACTTGAAGGAGAGGTGTCTAAACTCTAAACAGGGTTTAGTAATTGTTGAAAATAAGACAAAATAAGGACTCGAGTCAACAATAAGGACATTTCTTAGAAGGACAATGAACTTTTTTAAGACATCGCCCTTCAAAATAAGGAAACATTGTAGAAATAAGGACGGTATGGCAACCCTGACTCAAGCTGCCCCGCTACAACCAGCTTATTCGAAATGAAGGTTGATGTGTTTTCTAATGATGGGCTCGTGCAGCGACAATGTATAATTTTCAACAGCATTTTTCTTAAAATCATTGCTACGAAAGAGACAGCAACACTATAGCCAGCTTTTTTTAACTAACTTGAGAATCAATTACAAGTGCCGAGTTGATCTCTGTTCTTGTCATGTGCGCGTTTTAATAATAGGCGTACAGTGCGTGTAACCCTCCTATTGCGTAGCGGTCAGCCCGTAAGCACAAAATATTTGCCAGTGACGTCATAAACTTTTTGAGCACTATTTTGGTACAGGGACATTGTGATAAAAGCATGCAATAAACAACTTAAATTCTAGTTTTAAACAATTTTGACATTATCTGCAAATGGTAACGATGCAAAAATGATCGTTTGATCAACATTTATTATGCGTAGCCTACCAGTACGGTGGTACGCTCCAGTGAAGGACCGCACCACGTACCGTACCCGTACCTCAGCTTTCTTTGCGTAGGCTACCGTACCTACGTACCGTACTTTTTGATGAAATTTGCTGCGTACCGTACTATCATACCGTACCGTACTATCATACCGTACCGTACTACCATCCTTGGTTACAACTCTTACATAGTGTTACGTAACAATTCAAAACTGTGCCTGTGACTCGAAAAGACAAAAGCCATCCCCAAAAAGAAAAAAGATCATCGCTATTTTAAAAGAAAACCGACAGTTGTACTGATTTTTATTCGTGTTTTGAACGTCACCTAAAAACGTATTTTTTTTGCCCGCGAGTTTTTTAAGAAAACATTGCACCGGTTTGTTTTTGAAAAGTTTATTTTTTTTGGTAGGACGGTAGAATGACGGAGCCCGCAGGTGGACTAATTAATGACGTAGTCACCTCACCAGTGGCCTGTCGTCGTTTTACATCGTCCGTACCAACTTTCACATCATCAGTGCAGAGACAGCTCTCGAAGTGTCGTCAGTATAACGGTTAGCACAGTAAAGCGATAGGTTTACGACAATTCAAACACTTGATTTAAGCTCTCACTGTTGTTAACTGCTTCGATGTTCATGAGTAGCAGTTGTAAAAGTTCGACGTCTAAACACCCTTCAAGTCATAAACTTTCTTTCCACGACCGCCGTGGGTTAAGTTCATGGCTTGAACGTTTGTGTGTATTATAATACAAACTAACCTTATCCGTATAAAACAGGGGTGTGCAACCTTTTTCGGCGGTGGGCCATATAACTAATTTCGGACACCAAGCGAGGGCCACACAATTTTTTGTATGTACCGCATTTACACTTTTTTGCACTACTGTTTGTGCGGCTTGCATATAATATCACGTCGATATTATTTCCACGCCCCTGCGTTTTATTTTGCTTTTAATATCAACTTTAAAATGTTAGGTGCAAGAAAGTTTCGTCGCAACACTGCCCTTCACAACAAAGTAATTGTTTACTAGACATAGAGGTATATTACGTCGCATTCGGCATTGTACGCAACAAGCACCCAGTGCGAATAGAATACCGTAGGTCTGGTGGATGAATTAAGTTCCATGCGCTGGTTTAGCTTATTCTTGTTATGTATAGCAAGGAGATTTACCGAAAACTAATCAGAGTATTGTTGAGGGTCACACTAAATGGCTTGGCGGGCCGGATTGTGGCCCGCGGGTTACACACCCCTGGTATAAAGCTAGCCTACATGGGACGCCTTCAAGCTTTTCTCTTAATTGAAAACCAGTATATGAGCATCATCTTTTAAAACCTAAGTAAAGCAATAAAACAATCTGTTGTGACTTTATTGCTTAGCCTAGTGTTGCACAAACCAGGGGTATCCAAACCTTTTTAATAGAGGTCAATTTTATCAAGTGCAGACGCCGCAGGCTAACGGTTTTTGCAAAGTTTTTACCTGGGAAATGATAACAAAACATACGGCATTAAATGAGATTTTGTTGCGTCAGCATCATGCATAGGCTACTTTCCTTTCACCGGTAAATAAAGTTCCATTGAAAATCTTTGCTTGAAGTCGCTAGTCGCCACAAAAATTTATCCCAATTATGGTAGGCCATACGGGGTTTGAAACAACAGCTGAGGGCCCCATTTTGGACACCCCTGGCATAAACGCGTGGTTGTGGCACTGTTGATGTGTTTGTGTGATGAACCAGCGTTGAAAACGGTTAGAGTTTTTTGGGGATTGGCCCTAGTCTTATATTTAAACCCTGGCGCTATTGCTTTGTGATTTTACCTAACATGTACGCGCAGTCAAACGGAGTTTGTTGCCATCTTACAACAAATCTTAATTTAATGTGAACCCATTCACAACTTCCTTCTGCAGTACTGAAAAAATGAAAAGATGTATTTAATCCTACGATTTTGAATTTCTATGAGATAACCATATTTGTATTAGCGTTGAAATGATATTTTTGCTTTAAAGGGTTAGGTGACACGAGCATTTTTCAAACTGTTTTGGACAAAAGCCGTTTTTGCATAGAGTTTTTTGACCTATTTCCCGTTCAAGTATTGTTTCATACAAATTTTTTTTTTCCTTTTCTGTATCTTCTAATCTAGCCTACCAAACGCTCTCGGTGTTGTTGATTGGTTATGACTACTTTCTAGTCACTGTAATGTGAGGTAGACCTGGGTTAGAATGCAGGCAACTGAATATCTGTCAAACTGGAAGGTATATTGCTTTATAAACAAGACAGAAAAATACTGAGAACAACCAAATGCTACGTATGATAACACACTAAAATGGGCCTGTAGGTATTTGCACGTTTAACAAATTATGCAACAGTGTCCAAAAATCAGTAACTAGGCCTGCTATTGCGACATAGTAAAACGGAGTAGGCTGGATACACTTTTTTACAACTATGAATTGCGTTTCAAATGATGGGGCGATTGTGTAAGGATAAAACTCAGCAAATACTTTTTACAGCTTACGACAACAAAATAATTTCATACAAAACGCTTCGAGTGTTCGTTTTAAAAAATAAAAAAAACAGTAATGCCTAAGATCAGCATAAGTGCTACGCTAGCTAAAAGATTCAACCGAAGGCCAAAATAACAGCTGTACAGTTCACTTCGCCATCAGTTTTTTAGTTGAAAAGCTTCACAATTGCTTCATATTTTGGTTTCCTCGTCAAGCATGGGTGTAGAGTCGGTGCTTGGAGGTACGAAGTCTTCTCTATTGTTGTTGTTAATCGAAGATCTAAAAGAAAACATTGAATAGAACAATTGGTCTAGTTCAGTGGTTCTCAAACTTTTTTATTGTCGGGGCCAAATGGTATTTTTTAAGTGTGTAGGGAGCCGCAAAAAAACGAAACCTTGAGAAAATTACTAAAGAAGATGACTTTGAAAGCTAAAATAGCAATGTTCAGTGGTTTTCTGAGGTCTGGTGCGAGCCGCATGCGGCCCCGAAAACCGAGTTTGAGAACCACTGGTCTAGTTCCTCAAACGCTTACATAAATCGTGCAATCATAGTACGCCAGGTCTATTGAAGGCGTTATAACGAATCAAGTCGGTCTCCCTACATTCTCATATGGCAAGACATATGTCCAGAAAAATCTAGCTTACGGTGGGATTCGAACCCACGACAGGAGTATTTCCGGGAGATGATCAATTGGTAATAGTTCAGTTAAATTAAGCATTACAAAATTTCGACCAGTTTTGTTGAATTTTGCAATATCTGTGTTCTAAAACGACACTGATTTAATGCAATGGGTCGTTCACTTGGCTTCAGAAAAACTGATAACGATCGATAAAGCCCAAAATTTATGACTAGTGAATTTAACTTACATTGATTTGAGCCTTGAACTTCTTCGTCTCTGACTGCTGTAAAAAGTTTTCGCTTCTTCCATCGTCGACAGCATCGAGACCTTTTTAGTTTCCGGACACCAATAAGCCAGCCCGGCAGATGCAATGGACAACAAACCGAGTGTTACCTAACAAAACACACACACTGAGATGTAAAAATTGTACATGTATCCAGAATAGTGTTAAAGTCGATCATTCTTTGATTTTTAGATCATTAAACAAGATCTACAATCAAGCAGATATAAATTAATGTAGAAATTCAAATAGCATGACAGTTTATCTGCCTTGCAGACCTTCAGGAAACCGGTAGGCTGACGTAACCACTTTTTGTCACGTGGTAACCTTCACCTTGACGATGTTGACCACGGGGTGGCAGCAACACCTTAAAATACGCAAGGACAGAAAACGTGGTTTTAGCGTAATTAGATAACTGCTGGCTTTCAGTTGATTGTTTACAAGATAAACAACCAACTACGCCATACATGAACCTGTTATTCAATTGTGCCAAGGGCTTACCGGAATAATCCAGTCCATTCCGGTTTTCAGCTGAATCAGGAAGGGACTGATTATGCTCGCGAAACGGCCACCAGTGGAAGAAACGCCGAGGGCTGTGTTTCTGTCAATTTAAAACGAGATTTTAATGGAACAACAAATTGTATTTGAAGCTGCACAAACATAACCAAGTATTGCTCATCCAGCAATTTTATTGTAAACAATCGACGTTTCGACGTCCTATACATTACAAGACGCCTTCTTTAGGAAACGTATAATTAAATTTTCTATTTGTACACAAAGTGACATTTGAATTTTTATTGCCCATTTTGAAGGTAAATGGAGAACTACACTTTTGCCTGACGGTTTGGAATAAGCAATTTTAACAGCGCAGAACGCAAACTTCTGAATTCTTTGTGGACGATCTTGATTCAACCTCCACGTATGGGTTTACTGTTATTGATCAACAACGTTGTTGGTTATTTTTCAACCCATCACTTACCTCACACTGGTGGGAAACATCTCAGACGTGTAGAGGAACATAAGATTGAAAGAAGCGCTCACTGTGAATTTCGCCACAAGTAGAAGGGCGACTCCTGTTATGTCTCTACCTGAAAACACAGACACAATGGAACAACATTAAATCACTACAAGAGCATACATTGTATTACATAACTTATTTAGAAACAAGTCCGATTTTTATTATTTTAAAGACCATTAAAATTGACGTTTTTACTTATTTTGCACTTGTACGTCACTTTTTTAACTTGAAAATACGCTTCAAACATCATTGAGAGGGTAAATGTGATTATACCGTATAAAATATAATAAAAACGTCGTTATTTAACGGAATTTCTTGTTACTGCCTTTCCTCTTTCACTGCGGTTGTTTTTACGTGATGCGTTTTTAATGATGTCGTTTTTAGACAAAATATCTTTTGATTTGACATTACTAGGGTCCCGAGAAACCTAATGCACAAATTCCGGCAATATGCCCTCTTCTTAAACTACTTCACATACCTACAAGATTCTATTTATATTGCAGCGGAAAACACGTTTTGTGGTGTTACAACCCATAGGTTTTTTTCCAAAGCGGAACCCAAAACATGAAGATTACACGCGAAATCTAAGTAGGCTGCATTACTTAACCCGTTTGTCTTAAAATCCTGACATGAAAAATCTGCGTTGGCGGAGAAGAAGAAAAAATAAGGAACTATTGTGCGGTATATGGGAACGTTAACGTGATGTCAATCCGTGTAAACAAAGCCGTTCTGTACATATAATTTTATGACCCTGGTTATTTACTAAATAAATAATAAATAAACAGCAATTTTGGGATTTTTGGAGATTACAGACCAGACCTGGGAGTTCTTTATGATCTTTCGCTTGACTTAATTATATATTTTGGGAGCGTGGTAGTTTCGTATCTTATCATGTTTTGCATCCAGCAAAGCAAAAAAATCTATGCCAAGTTAGATATACGTTCACGCCTATTCGATATCTGTATCCATGTGTGCCTATAAACCTTTTACACTGAATCTGAACACGGTTTTAAATCCTTCAAAGGCCCCAAGCGCATAGGACTTAGATGCCCTGGTATATTGGCAACTTATGACTGTAAAGGGGGTTGTCTAAGCATTGCTTTGCTTCCTCGGCCTGTAGATTAATCCAGCCCTATGAAAGTTTAAACTCGTTTTCAGCATAGCATTACCTTCTGAAGGTGGAAACGAAGCCTTCAAAGTTTCAGCAATGAGCATGAAGACACCAGCCACCGTCAAACAGAACATGATAACAGCTCGTCGCCCAAACTTGTTTATTGCAGGGACAACCATCAGACAAGCGATGCATTCGGCCAAACCGCTGAAGCAATTGTTCAAGAAAGGATTTCCCGACCAATTGCCAGCGTTGAAGGCGAGACAGAAAAACACCAGGCTGTGAAAAAAAAATATTTGTCATTTGTGATTTTAATTCACTTAAACCAGTGTCTCCAAATCCGCGAACTTATAAATGAGTCTAAAATTTATAATAATATAATTGATATATTAAACCACTGGTCGACAACCGCCGGTCCACGACGAGTTCGTTATCGGGCCGTGTACTTTTTTTGGTTAAATCCTTCAAAACATTTTGCCCATCTATCCCGGGGATGATAAACTATTTTAGGCGTTTTCATTGCTAAATGTTTCTGGTTTTTTGACGCACGGTCTGCGATAAAATTTCAGTTTGAAAAACGGTCCGCTGCACAAAAAAGGTTGCTGACCCCTGTACTAAACAATAACCAAGCCGAAAATGGCTGCGCGAACCGTAAAAAACGTTTAAATTTCTGAAGGACATATAAGTTAACATCGTAATAGGAAAGTGTCTGTGTTGGACAATAATTAGAAGTGCAAATATTTACTGCTATGAATAAAACGTATAAAGAAATCTTTTAAAAAACCAACACAGAAAATGCTGATCTGGCAAACGACGGAATAAACAACTTTTGTTGTTGTCCGAAGAAGTACGTTTTTGTTCGACTTACAGCCGCAACATATTGCTTTGTACATTGTGTTATTCTGACTTTGCGTCTCTTCATGATTATACAACGTTATCGCAACATCAATCCGCTTATCGTATTTTCTATCAATGCTGAATTGGCAGTTGTCAGTGTGGTTTTAAAGATACTGATGTTTTCCAACGCGAAATTATAGCAATGTATGTCATTACCCTGATGAAGGTGTTTCGTATGGGACATCGAAACGTTGGCACAGTAGAATAAAAAACTGCCGGAAGAGCTGAAAATTTTGTTGATGCGAAATTATAGGTTTAACTTGATTCAAAGCGTCGCGCTAGAGTAATTTCAAGATTGTAAAGCCGCCTTCAAAGGATTTCATGCGTCAGCAAAGCCAACACATTTACAGGACAATGGAAAAGACCGCCAAACACATTCACTGGGCAAATGGACAATGATAACACACAGCATTTACTTGACGATTAGACAATGCTATCAAACACATTTAAACGAGGGTTGGCTATAACTATACCCATCCCACAACAGGGTAAAATGCTTTTGATAAAAGTTACACATGGTATGGCCTTATTAAACTTATAAACAGATCTGTGTGTAGTGTTCCGTTATAAAAGAAGAACTGCAACAAACGAAATAAAACTCGGTTCATGTACACGAGTATCCACATAGAAACGAAGTTTTTTCCAATGCCCGCAGTAAGCCTATGTGGTTTCGAGTCGTCCTTAAACGCATACCAGGGAGTAAAGCCCAAACCCTTTTCTGAATATTTGAAATACTTGCAAATACCACAAATTACAACGAATACCGCAAATATGAGATCGCCAGATTTTTGCTTCACGGTTTTTGGATTTGCCTGGTTCTATTTCTTTAAACCAACACGAAGGATTTGCATGGTTCTATTTCTTTTAATGCCAACACGAAGGGACACGTAGGGGGCGAGTTTAACGATGTCTGTCTTGTTAACGTTTTTGGTGTTGTTTCCATAACCCCCTCTGTTTCGTTGCATCGAACAGATAAATTCGTATACGTGATAGATGTGAGATGGACGCGTGGCCACATGGGGATTATTTACAACGTTGGATATTTCAAGTTTTAGACAAAGCAGTTCTGCTGTATAATTTATCCCTTAGTATTTATCAAAACATGGGGTTCCTTTTACATACAGCGAAAATACTTGTATTCAGTTTTTTTTTAAGGTTTGGTTTGGGTGACCGCTAAGTAGTTTTAAGAGACCGCAAGTGTTTCAGTTAAATACCAAAAAATAGCCATATTTGCTTAAACGAATTATTTATTAGGCTACTGGCAATTTTGGGAAACCGCTGGAGAAATTTGGGGGACCGTAAAACACCTTAAAAAAACACTGCTTGTATTTATTTTTGCCTTACAGCCCTAAGTTTGCACCAATTGGTTTGTTACATATTTGCTGGGTGCTTCCAACCTTTTTTCACAGGAGAGGGGCAGGAAAAGAGAATAATTTTACACAAAGCCGATATTTTAAATGTGAAGATCATTTTTTGTTTCTTACCTGTTAATGAACCACAGTTCTATCATTCTGACCAGCAGAAGTGAAAGATGAATTCCTCTGCACAACTCAATAGGCGAGGAACTCTGAACGATCTTTGTCTAAAAACGAGTAATAATCGAGTTATTACTCCGATATTAAACTGCGTCAAATATGTGGACAAAACATTGTACCAATTATAATGTGAACCAACAAAACTGTGAAATAGATTTAAAAAAAACTTAATCAGCTTCTTTCAACAAGCTTTGACTTAATAAGGCACTTCTGGCTAATGCATTTTATGTATCGAAGTTTTAGTTCTGTACGAAGCACGATTTAAGTGTTATCTATCCTGATGAGAGCGTGTCGGATAAAACGTCGTAAATGCCGAAAACCACCAGCTATCACAGAAATCCTAGATTACAAGTTTTTAAACCATTTTGAACCATGTTATGTATGAATACAACAGTTGTATCAGTTTCCCACTTGAAATTCAAGCAAAAAAAACAAACATAGCTTCAATATTGACAAATCTCAGCCGAAATTACCAATAAACATGATAGAACGCAAAAAAAAACTGATTTAAGGTTGTATGTTACCACTGGTCTAGTGATGGAAAAATCGAAGCGTCAAATATAACTAAGCCGAAATAGCTTGGCCAAATTTAAGCAAGATTTAATGTGAGATAAACGATTGAGTGTTATTAGTTACCACTGGTCTAGTGTTGGAAGCTGCAGCTTTTTTCCAGATCGCCTCGTTCAAGGTTCGTCCGTTTCTTTTCGCCATCAACCGACAAACTTCTTTCGCTTTTTCCACTTCACCTTTGGCGAATAGATATCTGCGTGTTTGTGTGTGAAATGTTTGGTAATTTTGGTTGTGTCGAAATGTGTAACCTTTGGGGTGCAAACTAATACAAACATACAGTGACAGTCACAGCTACAAAAGACGTACAATCTACACATTAAATGAGGGGTCTCAAACACGCGGCCCAAGGGTTTTTGTGCGGCCCGCGAAGGTACTTTTAGAAGTTGTGTTTTACTCAAGTGGAATACCCTGTAAAACCAGTGAGTTTACATGATATAGCCATTCTCTGATAGTGGTATTTGCAAAGTTTAAACGGCATGAATAGTCCATCTTTAGAATCAGCAATTGCAATTTGTTGCGTCATTTTTTTCATTGTTGTGTCACTGTATGCCATTGTTTCCACACAAAGCAATAAAGCAGAGTTGGCTCTTTCACTTTGCTACACTGTATATTTGTTTGTTATTTATTACAATATTGTTTTTTAATATAGATAATGGGATTAATAAATATTTCCCTTTTTAATCACGCAATATGTTTGTTGTCATGTTACGCTGTAACAAATGTTTCGATAGTGCGGCCCTCGGCTTACTTAAAAGTTTGTTTTTGGCCCTCAAAACAGTTTGAGTTTGCGACCCCTGCATTAAATGATACACCACAGAACTTTAGTCGTACACTAATCAGTCTCACTTTACATGTACAGTCGCATGCTACACACACACAATCGCACAAGGCTGAGTACAGCCGAACAGTACACACATACGGGTACACACTAAAGAACCACATGTGTACGCTACAAATATTAAATTGTACATTTAAGAACTACAGTCGCAGACAACAGAGCTACAGTCGCACACCACATAAGTACAGTCGCACATTACACACCTACAGTAGCACACCGCAGGGCTACAGTAGTATAAAGCACACTTATACAATCACATCACAACGGAACCACAGTCGTACACTACACGTATGCGATTGTACACCGCAAAAGTACAGCCACACACATTACAGACGTACAGTGCAAATACCTTGGTGATTCCGGCATGAAAGGTGCAAACAGTAGAAACGGAATAAACGAGAGACCGAGCATCAGTTGCAAAGTTCTCCAGTGCCGGGAAAGATAAGCCAACACCGACAGAAACATGTAACCGAGGCCAGAGAAAACTCCAACTTGCAAACCGACCCAAGGCCTCCAACGTTTACCGATAATTTCAACAGCTTGAAACACAAACGATTTGATTATTCATAATGCATGTCTGCTTATCTTGTCAAGTCTGCTAAACATGGTGCAGCTTCTATACGCAAACTGTTATACAGTAAACCTCGGTTAATCTCGGCACGTTTGGACCGAAATATTTGTCGGGTTAAGGCGAAGATCCGAATTTATGTTGCCGATGTCGATTAGTTAAAACCTTACCAAATTACAATTCATTTGTACAAATTTTGACCGAATTAGGCGGAGATCCGGATTAACCGACTCCGGTTTAACCCATGTTTACTGTATATAAAATTAATCTGTACACTTTAGATTGAAACTTTTGTTACAGTCTCATAAGAAGCCTTTTTTCCAAATGTTTAGGTTCCGGCAATGCCAATGTCGTTAATACTGAAATACGCTTTATGCCTTTTCAGGCAAGTATAATCCCAACAGAAGTTATGCCAGACATTCGAAACGCAACATTTCACATGCAAAGCATATTTACAAATCATCGAATATACGCAGTGTTAACGCCTATCCAAATTTACACAACCCTGCCGGACCTTAACGTGTCAACATTACAGGAAATGCATAATGCATGATAACGAGCCACCAGTCGGATTACGCACAGCATCATTGTCGGTAAAAATGTTTGGTCGAGTCGGGTTTTCTGGGCGGCTTTTGGCTTTTGGTTTGTGTTTATAAAACGGGCTTGATTCGGGCCTGACCTCACCCTCTGCTTTTGGGCGTAATTCAGGCTCAAAAAATGGGCCGAGTTTCTGAGCTTGTACTTTTCCCATTCAAAGTCCCCTTTACAACGTTTTTTGTACAATTTATAGTCAATCTTCGATCACAGTGGGCCAGGCCAGAAAAATATGTCATATACCGGAAATCGAAGAGTTTCCGTGCGACAAGGCCAGAAAATTCTAGTCTGCAGTGAGTTTAAATGGTGGATGTTG
This sequence comes from Phallusia mammillata, assembly GCF_965637545.1. Lineage (NCBI taxonomy): Eukaryota > Metazoa > Chordata > Ascidiacea > Phlebobranchia > Ascidiidae > Phallusia > Phallusia mammillata. Next base: position 23,627,839 of record NC_137258.1, on the reverse strand, counting down.
TAAATAAAACGTTTTAGGGTTGACCCCAGAAATAACTATGCTCTCCTTAATATATTGATCACCACTTATCTGTTCAAGATGTAAAGCAGGTTTAAGAGATAAAGGAAAATTTGCTTAATTCACATTCCACTTTAGGGTTAGGTCCGGGTTTGGGCGGCAATTTGTGGGCCAGCTTGCAGATGTGTTGAGGCGTTTATCTCATGCTTGTGGGCAGAGACCAGATACAGGATTTAGGAATGTTGTTTCAGTGCAGTATTTACCCCATCTATGCCAGAAGATTTAAAAATATTCGAAATAGCATTTTTTCATCCTTTTTTGTTTAGATTGTAGCGCAAAATCCTGTTTTTTTAGCAAAAGCCAATCCCCCAAAAACACTAAAAGCATTAGAAATCCTCGATTTTCTTGACAGGCGCAACATATTGTGACATTTCAAAACAATAATTACGCTACGGTCCATGGGGAAACCATCTTTTGCGTGCAATAGGATGAATTGACTCTGACTTATTTGCGCAACACTCTTGCGTTTTTGTTTTTCACGAAACCAACACCCTAAAAACCACCAAAAACGCTCTAACTTTCGTGAATTCAATTTACTTACTGTAAACGCTCATTGCAATCTGGATTGCCACGGCAACGGCGCCGATCAGGAAGCGAAGAATCACAAACACGATGAAATTCGGGCTGAACGAGCAAGCTACTGCGATCCCAATGTTCATGATTGTTCCGCAAACCATTGTGGGAATTCGTCCGTACCTGTTTACACAAAAAATGAAAACTCAATTATTCTATTTGAATAAGAAAATTATTGTTTATTGGAACAGTGGTTTCAATTCAATTTTAAAAACTAATTTATTTTGTGCACTCTCTGCAACTTACTTCATTTATTGGATTAAAGTTTTATTTCACTTTTTGTGTTTAAATAAAGAAATTAGTGTTTAATGCATTCATTTTAATTTGAAAATACAAAATTGAATGTAAATCTTACAGCACTTTATGACTAAACAGCCGTGCTTCTATATCAGAATTAGTTAAAACACTAACACACATAAAAACCGAGATAAATATTTCATCCTTGTGGATATCATTGGTCTGTCCTGCTCAAAACTTAATAAAAAACATTTAATTGGTGATCGTTGACATACAAGGCTTGATATTGAGGGATTGTATGAAAAATACGAAATGCCATCTATTTATAGGCTGCAGACAGTTTCGATATATGAGGTCTCATTATCAATGCAGCTGACAAGAAATAGGCTGTATGCAGATTATCATTTATTGGCTTGATTGGCTGTCTCATTCATGTATTTTTGTTGATAAAAAAGATACAGTTTGGTAGCCTTCAGGCTAAGACAACCGTTCATAAATGAAGAAATGTGTTCTATTACATTTAAACTAATACAACCCACCTGTCAGCAATGCTTCCACCAATCACAGACCCAATCAACATTCCCAGACAGAAGATAGAAGCTGAGAGTGACGTCAGCTCGCTTTTATCGCATACCAAGTCCCACTGCCAGAAAATACACGGCGTGCGTAAATTTGATTTGTTCGTTATACACGGCGTGTAAAACTTTGACAGGGCGTACATATGATATTGTACTGTTTAGTCACATTCTTATTAACTTATTATATTTTAGAATAATATTGAAATGTTAGATGTATATGCACGTTATTCGAAAATCGCTATTTGTTAACACTCGAATAGTATTGTGACGTAATAAAACAATGGCAGACAACTGTAATATATCATTTCGCCAAGCAGACGGTTTGTTTTCCCACGAACAGAGAGAAACACATTCACGGACGAACCTCAGAAGCAATTGTTTCCACAAATGTCTCTTTCCCATGAACGTAACCATTCGAGCAACTTGTAATGCTTGGGATTCCGGTAAGGTTGCCTGCTGTGACGTTAAGTCCATAACACAGGGGGTTGGTGCCGTTAAAAGCACAAGCTACATCGGCTGTTGTTGGCGGAATAGCTGTGGTGTTTGTGTTGTTTTTGCCAACACTACGTCCGTAGTTGTATTGGGTGCAAGAACTAAACGCCTGGATACAAGAAAAAAGTTTAAAAAATGGTTCCCACTCGAGGAGGATTTTTAAAACTTTAGGGAAGGAATTTCCTTTAATTTATACATGTGATTTGTAAACAGACACTTCAGCTCTGGGAATATACTGTGGTAAAAGGCCTTATGTAGTCTATTGGGGAGGAATACAAGTGTTTTAAATTGTGAAAGGAGGAATTTGTTGATAAAGGTCGGGAACCACTGGTTTAAAACAAGAGTATTGAATTAAACCACTGAATCTAAGGATTTTAATGTCAACAGTACGAGGTCTTGTTACGTACCTGTCCTGTTCCGTCACGTGGTATAAGTTGCGCTATGACGTCATTATCTGGTTTCCCGCCGTTTGTGACGTCAACAGTCGGAAGAAAACATCTGCTTGACTCTTCGTAAGCTGAAGAGACAAAAAGTTGTAACCTAAAAATATTCTTCCACTTTCAAACAAAGTTCCGCATTGGTGTAACGTCATAAATCAGGTTACAGTATTTATTTTTAAATATTTGGTTATTTTGGTTTACAAACATTGATAACATAAATATATAAGCTATTGCTGCCAGGCATAATATCAAGTTTATAGAGCTCTTCTGGCAATTGTAGTTTTATTCTGACTATACAGGTCGCCTTCATCAGGGTAAATAACACCGAATGCGGCAAGTACAGTGCACGATAAACAAAGGAAAAAAGAATGAAGCGCAAGAACGTCACAACGCAGCGAAAACACATTGATAACATAACATACAAAAATTTCTTAACAAAATGCATGAGCGCTCACCTAAAAATACGACAGCGGAGATATTACACCCGATGGGAATCATAGACCAGATTGCGGCAAGCGCAAGGAAGGCTTGGTAGCGACCGAACGAACCAATCTCACTTAAAACTATGTCAAAATCCATCTTTAATCTAAACTTAACGCCACAAACCAACTTAATTGATCCTAAACAAACATGTCTGAAAGAGGAAAAAATAAAATTATGGTTAAAAAAAATTGTTGCCATTAGTCATATTAATGAAATTTACGGGACAGAGTTTTTAACTGGGGTAATTTAGGTTCCATACATCAAAAATGACTGACAAGCAATAAACAAAAATGTATACTTTAAACTAGAATCTCCCAGTTCGTTACTTGGTGGATGAAGTCTTTGTGCTTGCTTATAGATGCTTATGCAGCCGTAAAGGCGAAAAATATGTATCTTGAATTCATAGGAATGAATGACTTAACGTCATAAATTTGAAACAAACAATAAGAAACTATTTTTTATACATTTACCGAGGTTACTTTATAACGCAGACATCGTGCAAATAATAATTCAAATTTATCCGGACCTCAATTTATGAAGCAGTGTTTGACATATTTTCCAACGAGACAATTAAATTGGTGTCTCATGTAGCGACAAATTATGGATTTTTTGCCTACAAATGTGGTCCGGTTTATTTTGGAAATCGGATCCAATTACAAAAACAGGAAACTGTGGTTCGCCAAAAAAACTTAGCAGTCTGCTTCAAAATAGATCGTGATTGTAACATTGCCAAATGACTCGCATTTATTTGATTGTTTGTGTTAACATCGATTTAGCATTGTTTATACGCAATAATCGACCTAATGGTGCTCGCGATCAGCAAATCAACGATTGTTGGATCATAACCAACAAATTCCAATTTAATTTGTGACGTCTACTTAGGACTTAGTCACTAAATGATTCAACGCTTGTACTTAGTCAACGCATTTTGTTGTAACAATTCAACAATCGCTGTCGTATGTTTTCCACTGATATTTACAACGTTATGCAGCAAAATGTAACCACTGTATACAAACTCTCTAGCTTTTCTGTATCTCTGTACAGTAGTAAACTCAACTCGTCATTTCGGTAAGGCACAGTCATACGTAAAACCACTCGTATACATACCTGTATAAATCAATTATGTAGTCGGAGATTATGTTATAAAGGCACCTCACATAAGTAAAGCTTACAGGCTGTTTTAAACTTTCCTAATTTCAACACAGCCCGGACATATTGCATCTTCACTAACACCTAAACGTCGAGTGTTGATCAGCTACTGTTTGCCGCGCAACGCAAGTCTTGTAGCTGAACCGGGCAAAGCGTAATGATAATTATCAATTATATAATTGGCTCTTTCCTGTGGTAATGAGCTCTTTCCGATGCAAATCTAACCAATAACAACTTTTATGCAGTAAACACATATTAATGCAAACGTTTTAGCAATGAAAGTGGTGTTCATAACGAGTAAAACCTCTTTAAGATTCCAAATCCCAGTTGCGTTTTATTCGGGCAATCCACAACAATCTAACACAGTGGTTCTTAACCTTTTTTCCTTGCTGCACCCCTTTCAAATCACCAACCAATTTTCGCACCCCCTTTCAAACCAATAACCAATTTTCGCTCCCCCTTCTGTAAATGCTTAAATAGAATAGACCTAACCAACCTTAATGATTCAGCATCCCCGCACCCCCTAGGAACAGTTCTCGCACCCCTTGGGGGTGCGTGCACCCCAGGTTAAGAACCCCTGATCTAACACAATAGTTCTCAAACCTTTTTACCCCGGGACGTACCTATAAAGTAATCAAAACCTTTAGGGTGCACAATTGATAAGCTTAATAATATGGAAAAAGCAGTCATTACCGTTTTTTTTTCGTTTCTTGGAAAACCATTGAAAACCACTGATCTAAAACCCCAGCAATACACTGCAGTTAGCCATAAACAACTGCGTATACACCTTTTCTCCTTTCCATCAATGTTATTGTTGCAATAAGACGTGCACCAACCCGGCGGAAGTGATATCACAAGTTTCTAACTACCTCTTCCGGTTTATATCAATTAGTTGATTTAGGACAGCTGGTTCAATGTATATATTTGAGCCGTTGCTGTCTTTCGGTGAAAGCATTGGCTTTAACATTTGGTTCAAAATTTAACAATGTAGCTCTTGAAACATGTACATAGTTTTTCTCGCAATATATAGATCAAGTTATCTTTAAAACTGAACCACACTGCTTTTTGATGGTAATAAACACTGCTGGTTTAAGAAGTACTTGCTGGGCTTTAAACAACCAACACCAAGTCAACATTGGTGCTGAACAGAACAAACGTACATCTAGACGGACAGGGGTATCCATAAATCAGAAGGCTGTTTACACTCGCATGTCGCCTTCAGCGAAATGTGCTTCTCGCCGAATGTGTCAATCACTTGAAAATACACAACGTACATAACAATAAACCGGAACACTGTACCACTTCTGTTATGGCCACAACTTAACAAGCCCCCTCGAGCACTGGAAATTCGATACAAACGGTGTACAGATTCCAACATTGCGACTATTTTTGGCTCTCAAATCACCTTGCTGACAAAGCGATACTTTTTGTGTCGGCGAAAAGCACGGATACTAATTTATATTGTCATGTTTTATGTAGCTTTCGGCAAGTCTGTTCAAAGCCTTCAGATTTTGTGCGAAATCGGTTTCAAATTTGATCAAGACATTACCAATGGACTTTTGTTAATATCTTACATAGCTATTGTTATCATCAATGTAAACGACTATACTTAACACTGCAACAGTTTTTTATACCAATCTAGTTTTGAAGTCCATGTATTATATTCCTAGATTTTCCATTTACCCCAAAGTGCGGGGGCATGCTGCCTATATGTAAACATGTTCAAAGCACTACAATACGTTTAACTGCCCCTAAAAAAATTCCCGCCTACATGGTGGCTGTTAAAAACGAATCGTAAAGTTCGCGGCATTTTTAATGTCTTGTGCAACACATTACCTCGAAACATTACAACATCACTATGATACGACCGACCTAACGAATGTAGCTCAAAACCTAGATTGTAATTCACGAATGTGGCTCATAAACTAGACTTTAATTCCGTGCTTTGAAATACTGCACTTTGCACAGAGGTCAACATTGCTTTGACAGAGGGCCTTCATAAAGGAAGACATTGCAACGATACGCAGACTGCACGAAACCGGCTCATCAACATGTTTGTAATGTTAGAAATACTGAGTTTTCATGTGCTAAATATGTACAAGTTGTATCTATACATTGCTACGATACGGCAGAGTGCACGAAACCGGCTCATGAACGCGTTGTAATTCTAGAAGTACTTTCTTTGATATGAACGGGACAAATCCCTGCTACAGGCACCGAATTTTGCGGCAGAAAATAACAAAAATTGCTGCCCGAAGTGATTTCGAGGCATTCCTAACAGTGCACCGGTAAATTAAACCTAATTTTGCAAACATTCCTAACAGTGTAAACTGTAAACCCAAATTACGGACAGTGCACCGGTTAATTTAATCTAAACATAATTTTGGCCCTGAGTAAAAACCTTTGGCTATTTTCGCATCTCCAAGTTCAGAGCAAATACAAATGACGTTTACTACAAGCGGCAAACTATATGGATATGAAACCACACTACAAGCCGGGCAACTCGATGTCACAAAGTCGACCTGATCTACTCCGCGCCTTCTTCAGGCCGCCTCTAACGTCATTATCCTCTATATTGTCGTGTTAAACCGGCCCACATGACGTTGTGATGTACAATGCACGCGTGACCCTCCTACTTCAAAAACTACAACCGCCAGCGATTATGTTATGAATCTTATAGATCGAGGGCTACTTAAGTATGCCGCCCTGGTCATCATGAGCTAGTTCGGCCGATATACTGTACAACATCACGCAATATAACGTGGCGGCCAGTGCGTTTGAGTTATTGCTATGTCCTATAGCCCTCTTAAATGCTTGTTTTATAACATATTAGCTATCTTATTGTGCTTTTAAAGGCAGTTTTGCCAACAAGCTTTGTGTAAACAGCGGTTGTTTGAATGGATTGAAAAGTTTTTATCGAATGCAAACGTTACAGCAAGTTCGCAATTTGGTCTAGGGAACTCCAAAAGAAATGCATCCACGACACACAAGACCACTAACAACGGGTTTAATATACATCCAAGCAAGCAGCTGGGCAATTCAATCTTAAGTTTATAGTACAAGTATTGTTCAAACAAACCCGATTTGAAGTCTTAACCTGATATACATTTTATTTACTTTACGTTTCCTAACTTTAAAGCAAGACTAGTCGGGTTGGTAGATATACATAAAAAGACTCCTGCCACACAATGTAAGACGTGCTAGTTTTTTGTCTACCACTACATCATATGCTTAGTGAGCCAATCTCAGTTGAGTGGGGGTAGTTACTAGTAGCAACAACTTAATAATTGATGTGCACCTGCAACGAATACTTTGTGAAGATGCATGTGCATGTAATTACATAATTTCCTGTAGTGGCACTTCCGTTTTTTATAAATCGGTGTCCATACAAAATTTACTAACAGAAGCTCTTCAAGTCAATAGTTTTGTAGTAAAGTTTCTATGATTTGCTGTAATGTAAAGTTAATGCCACTGCAATGCAAACAGCAATTTTCAGACTAACAAAGCAACAATATTTAAGCAAAACAACTTTCACAAAAGCCGATTTTTTAGAAAGAGACATGTCTTGTGCAAACCATTTGTTGAATTCAAATTTGAAAACTGACTTAATATTAACAACTCCGTCTCAATAAACTTAAACTTCGGACGACACTGTCAACATTTACTTGTCATAAACATTTGCTTTTGCGTCATTTTTTTCGGAGTTCATTTCGAACCCAACCTAACTCAATGTTAAGATTTAAACAACTGCATTTTCCTTGTTGTGTTCTTGAACTTATCAGGTTTGCGTATGTTTGTAGTTGCGTGGACCTTGCCCCATGTCAACAAACGATGCCACCATGTCTACGCTGTGCGTTGGATCTAGCTGTACTTTACACTCCTGCGCAAGGTACGCAATTAAATTTTACGTTCGGTTGCTCAAACTTCAAAGTTTTCAATGTTGTGGCTGAGATACTTGAAACCTGGGTTTTTTAAACTTGTTAACGAGCGAAAACTTGACAAGTAATCTGCAGATTTTTAAAGAAATTTGCAGGTCACTTGTCATGTAACGGCTCCATATTATTTAAAGTGGTTTGATTGCCTTTAACTACACGAAAACTTAAGTCTTTTCTAATTTAGTCAAAATATGTCCCACTTTGCTATAGGTTCTGCTAAATTGCGAGGCATTAAACGTGCAATTGCTGTTACCGAATCATACACAAACACAAATCATAGCTATTCCAGTGAATGAAATTACATTTAGGCGATTTTTTGTAGCTTGTACACGGCCTTCGTAGCCCTCTGGCCTGGCTACTATTCTGCAAGCTACTTTACATATTGTGGGTTGATACAGGTTTGCACAATGCGACCGGAAAAGCTTACGACCCGACATACTTTGTATCCTGTTGTTAATAATGGGGACAGCGTATATGTTATTTTTGCTTAGATTTTTGCTTTACTAACATCAACTTTTGTACTTTTTTACGCCGCCTATTTATTAATAAAGATTTACACAAGACCTAAATCAACACAAAAGCCGTAAACCAGAACTGAATCTAAAGGATTTTTTTAGCAGAGACCGAATTAGGCTCGAAAGTTGGATGTACCAAAGGTAACATGACAACTCTAATATGGCCTAAGCGTGATTCAAGCGTGTTTTACTCACAGTTTAAGCCCGAACCCGACCCGTTAACCCCGACCAAATATTGCCCACCAACATAATGTTTTTGTTCAGCACAACGGATGTACACAACATTTTCCCATTGCCGTATTCGTCATATGTTTTTGTTTTACCAAAAGACGTCAGTTTGTCCACTGAGCCAAAATGAACAGTTCCCAAACCCGAACGACTAATAACTTTAAGCTAGATCTGTGCGTCTACATGGCTCACAATATAACAGTTTTTTGAGACCGAAAAAAACTTGGAGGCCAGTTTTAAAAGCCACGTAAGCTATAGCACAACGATTTTTATCAATGCATGGCCACCAGTACGTATATCGCACACATATACTTGCGTTCGCATAAATTTGTATTGATGTTGTGCATTGCAAGACATCTACACGGCGGTAGCACACACACCGATAAGGTTGGCTTCACAAAGCTAGTTACGGAAGCAGCCAAAATCGTAAAGAAGTAGGTAAACTTCAATCTGAACCACACTCTTTGGTCTTCAATTAAACTCTTCTCTGCGATTTTACTTATTTGGCAACAAATTGAAGTTGTAAATTTAAATTGATAAAAATTATGACCTTTTAACTGATTTTTCGTCAGTGAGGTTACTGGCAAAGTTATTCTAACTGTGCAAACAATTCTGGCTCAACTATGCGAACTGTCAGACTGACCGAATACTAGTTGGACGTTTGACTTGTATTTGCCGCAACTAAATTTGTATGTAGGCTCTTTAACGTCGTTTAGCGGACAAATACATTCGAGTCCCGCAATAATGTTAAAGTTATTATGTTTGAGTGTTTTGTTTTCCGCCAGGTGATGATAGTGGTTTTCAAGTGGAAGTTAATCGTATTTTATCGTTTCTTAGAAGCCGTTAATTACGACTGACTGCGCGTTGGGCAACCTGGCTTAAATATTAATGATATTTTTTTTCCTTTTATACCCGTCTCAACAGCTGGACGATTTGTAAACAACTTTTTAGTAGAAAACTCAGGATGAGCTATTTGCAGTCAACATCGTTTATTCACAGTGGATTTGTTAAAATTAGTCTTCATTGCGGAACAATTGGCCAAAATTGTATAAATTTGTCCAGTCATTGTGTTTGTTTTATAATTTATATAATCAAAACTTTTTCAAATGTGAAAATCACTAGTACAGATATATCAGAGTTCCTGTTAGCGGGCTCGAAACCGGCCTATGCCAGGTTTTTAAATTAATTATGTCCAAAAGTAAAGTTACTAAGGTGAAATTAAAAACAAATGTGGCCGTATGTGAATCAAGTCCGATATTCATTGAAACGAAAGTCCGAACTCCATTCGAACCCGACCTGATAAGCCTGGCCTGAATCAAGTCCTTTTTATTAGGGCTAAAGCCCAAACTCCGGTCAAAACCGACCGCAAAAAGCCAGCCTTACAACACTAAACGAATTGTGTCCCCAAACTTACCATTAAAAGCACTGGAAGGGGAACGGAGATTGAATGAGAAATCGAACACCGTTGCAGAAACACGATTAACTCGTCGCGATCGACGATTCAAACCTTTCTACTACAGATCATTGAAAACACAATTGAAGAGGCGCGCGCGCTTTTTACAAACATTCCAGCGAGGGTCGTATTTCAGGTGTGTAAACGACAGGCGTGCTTCGCTGCTATTATCACTCGTTGCGGAAAGAGTTGTTGGTTTTGCGTTGAACGTCGTTGTCGCTGGGTTGCCATCCGCACTTGAATTTAAATCGATTGTCGTTTGACTAAAATCGAGTTTTTTGTTGAAATAACAACAGATTGCTTGAATTGTTTCTCGGATATGAAAAAGTTAACTTGTAAAGTATTAAAAAAATTCTAAAAAAAACTTAATTTTCTCAAGAACTTTTTAGATTTAAATCTAAACTTGCGTCCAGATAAGTTTGATCGGTTTGTACTTCGGTTTTATAGGAACATTCAGGGCAGGGGTGGGCAACCTACGAGCAACTGTTGAGCAGCCCGCGACACGTGTTTTATTTTGATCGGCCGGACGGAATGTATGTGTTAAATACCATCTTTATACCAAAGGGTTGTTACATTAAACGTTGAGAGTTATTAGTTTATTACTGAGAAGAGGCATTGTTACGTACAAAGACAAAATCATTGAGTGTTTGACTTTGCCTAGCACTGCTATGTTATTGGATGTTCATGGTTGCGCCGCAATATATCACTGCTTTTGGCCCGCGCATGCAAAAAGGTTGCCCACCTATGATTTAGGGTGACTAAAAAAAAAAAAACAAGAAACGCGTGCAGGTTTAGCGCCAACTTTTAGTGTGCCGCATTCGTTTTTTTATTTGTTTGTTTCATTTTTGCTCTTTTTTATTAGAATATTGTTATTACGCGTATGTTCTATGTTCGATATGAAATGAAACCTGTTACAGACAACGCACTTCTTTTAACATAATTGACACGAAATTTTGCTTTTACCTGTTACATGGCAAATAAAGCTTTGAATGAAAAGTTTAAAACTCAAAATCTACTATTTCAAAGCTACAGGCATAGTACCATAGCTGTTTTCACCTCAATTATTGTGTTGCTGAGACGGGTAACAGGGGTAAAGGTTGACTGACGACTTGTAATTCGAATACCAAAAAACAAGGTGTAGCGCTTTTTGGAAACAACAACTCTTATCAAAATATCGCGGTTCTGCTGAAATTGTTTTGTATTGTTACGCCACAAGAGGTGATTATGTTGACAGTAAACAATATTGCCAGTGGGCTGTTGTGAATGATAGACGGTGTTTTGGAAAACAAGTCCGTGTTTAAGCTTAAAGCGGGTTCGCTAACTATCTTTGTGTCGTAAACCGTGAAATTTAAGTTTCCTAATCAAACTGCTAAATTGTATGCAAGCTTTTTTTCCACAAAATTGTAAAATAATTTCTCAAAAATGTTTGAAAAAAGATGGCTTACTATTGTACACGGCTATATAAAATAACATTGACACAAATGATTGCACGAAGCTCGTTCGCGCAACGCGCTTCAGGCTCACAAAAGCTTCGAACTGGCCAACAACCTTTTGAGGTCTGTGTTACTCGGCTACCGTCAAGGGGGAATTCCAGGTGTGTAGTGATGCGTGAAGCGGCGTGCACAGGGTCCTGAACAAATTTCTGCGGGCTTTTATCACTCGAGACGCGGGGTTATCAGGTTAGGAGGGCTGCAGCGGCGGTTTGGTAAAGCCACCGTGGATTATAATGCGATTTTCAAGCTTACAGGTTAGTTCAAAATTTTGAAATGCAGCACAGGACCTAGATTAACTTGTTTAGTTTGTTAAAAACTGTGTTTTACCAAAGACTTGCATTTGACTTTGCGTTAAAATGTTTAGATAAGAAAGAACATGTCTTATGTAGTTTTGTTTGTTTGTTAACTTAAAATAGAATGTGGCTTTTGTCTTTGTCCTTTGTGCAGTATGATGTCATAATAATGGATTGTGTTAGGTTTAGTTTATGCTACACGTTGGGAATGACTGCTTTTTGTCAGCCATTAACTAATTAGTTGCCTAGAAGTGTACCTTGGCTCAATGTAGGATAATTCGGTTTTATGCTTAATTGTACTGCGTTGTAGATTAAATAAGTCAATTAATGAAGTATGTTTCAATTTGTTTGTTGAGCGTAATAGTTGCTGTTTTACAAATGTAAGTTAGAAACTCAGAAACTGCAGTATGGGTGTTCAGCATTTGGTTCATAGTGGTCTTATACCCGAGATGTTCAGTTTCAGTTTAGTATGTGTAGCCAAGATCAACTGAATAGTAATTTTGTCTAATATACCCTTTAATTCGTATTTGGCAAAAAGTTGCACAGTCTGTTAAACAGCCTTAAAACTTTTTCCCCCATTTTTCAGTGTCTGGCAACACTTGACAGCAACATGAAAAATGACTTGAACTTTGTCTGATGTTATGTGCAAGTTCTGGGACCGTTGTTTTTATTAAAAAACGGAAAGTTGTACTATTTACATATTATTTACTTAGTTAGGATATTCCAAGTTGTTTGTCTGACTTATTTATTGTTAAAATATACGTGCATCTTGTGCCTTTATTAACTGTGTGTATTTAAATGTCTTTTCATACCGCACAACCAGCAAAAAGCGTCGATTTTCCCAGTATTAAACCATGTACGTTTTGTGCTTGTTCTAAATTCGTCGGTTAAAGCGAAGTGCTTGAGGGCTCATTCGTTTATCCACCCGGATACGATAATCAGTGGAAAGTTGGCGGCATTCCCACACCACTCGAACTGGGCACGGCGCAGCGACAACTCGGGCATAATCCATTGTAAACAAAAGACTCATTTACGATCAGGTTTACTTGCTAGGTCAGTGTTTTTATTTACCTGGTCACTGGCCTCCATCGCTTTTAAGTCCTGTATTTTCTGTGAAGTATTTTTTATTCCCCAACCCTTATCGATTCAACATTTTGGAAAACTCGAACCTAAACTGCCAACGTCAACATCATGCAACTGTTTTCTGCTTTGTGGTGGTTTTAATTGTGCTAATTCAGCGGTTCTCAAACTGGAGTCCGCCGTACGAATTCAGAGGGACCGCGAGGAGCTTGAAGTATTTCTATAATTTATGTCATATATCAAATCTTGCAAGTGTACTTACAAAATTGGACATAAGAATGAGTCTTCTGTGACAAGAGTGGTCCTACTTTATTTTCAAGTTACAAGAAGAGCCGATTGTTCGCGCACGAATTCATTATTATTTTAGTCTTATTCTTGACTATCTCCAAAACAGTAACGAAAACACCATGTTATCGTGGAATTAAATTTGCTTGTTGATCTATGTAGCAACAGACCAGCAGTAATTTGTCTGAAAAGGTGTCTTAATCACCAAGTAATAAGTGTCAAAAAGTGATTTGTAAATATTTGAGCTCGGATCAAAATGAATCAGCAGGCTTATTGACTCGCATTGAAGTTTAAATCAACAGATCAAAAGATTAACGACATTACAATAGGTTTCAACGTTCTCAATACGCTATACCTAAAATTTTGCAAAGAATGTAAACATTTGCCCATACCGGCCTTGTGACCTTTTGTTTAACGACGAATAATAGCGAAAGTGCGATCTTCAGTTTGCACGAAACCGGCGTTGTTCAGCAAACGGTTTGAACTCGGCTTTTGGCTCGTTTGGAATGTAGAGCATTGTTCGACAATCGCTGGTCGCTTCACAACCCCTCAATGGCCTTCTATTTGTGTACGCAAACGATTACGGCCCATAATTTCTGACCGTTGACTTGAAATGGCGCGGACTGTACTAAACAGGGAGAATGCGTCCAGCTGCGCTACTGCTGTTGTTGTTATTGTTGCTGCTGGATGGAAGTTGTAAAAACAAATGCCAGACCTTTGTGGCTTGCCTGTTGTGTGGCTCGATTAGCTCAGGGCTGTAAGTAGGCACATATTTTAGGCCCGAAACCGAAAGTATGAAAAAGTTAAGCAAGGAAAATGATAAATTGAAAATCCCGTTTTTAAAAACACCCAAGCCCGAATTCGACTTACAACTCTAGGAAAGCTTGTCACTGTAGAAAAAATGCAAAATAGTGTGTTCAGTCATGAGCTGAAGCGGTATAGATTTAGTAGTACGCACACGCTTTATTTAAACGCACTTGTAACATAAATTCATCAGTTCGTATGTTGACAAGAAATTGAGCGAAAAAAACTCATTGTAAGTTCAATGATGGCTCTACTCGGCCAAATGTTTAACTTAATATTCGAGGAGCGCTACTACCCGTATTCTGTAGGTCTAGACAAGTTCATCACCGACACTAAACAATCTTCCTCAGATTCGAGCAAATCAATCCGCCTTTTTTTGACGAAATACCATCTTTGTTTTGGGCCGCTCCTGGGGCGGTTGCATGTTGGGTTTGCCCCAATCATTAGCCCACGAATTCCAACAGTTGTGGGCATCACACCGTAGACAGGTAGCAGCTCACCCCCAAACTACCGAACCCACCCCATCTTTACATTCCAATGTAATTAGTGTAGAACGCGTCACAATGTTGGTGGAACAGAGCATGCGCTGCCGCCCTCTGTTTCACGACCAAAAGTAAATTGGTGCAAAAATGCTTGTGTGGTGAATGTGTAAGGTCAAATCGTGTTCGAGATTTTTACCAGAATAATTTTGCGAGAAGTTGCTAGACCCTTTTCTATATTTTCATGTTCGTATGTTTGGAGGCAGTGGTTTCCAACCTTTTTAGCCAGGAACTCTTTGACTGATAACTGGGGACTTTTTTAATAAACACTTATTAATTCGGTACTAAGTTTAAATGTTTGTGCTAAGGTCATGAACCCTCCAAAACACATTCTGTTAAACCGCGTTTTTAAGTTTGAGCTAGCATTTCTGGCAATTATAGTTTTATTCCGACGTTTAGACGTCCTATACAGGTCGCCTTCATCAGAGTAAATAAGACTGAACTGAATGCGCAGTACAGTGCACGGCCAATTCTTTGACGTCGAAACATCGGAATAAAACTACAATTACCAGACGAGCTCTATATAAACTTGATATTATTGCCTGGCAGCAGTAGCTTATGTAAGTACGTTTTGACAATTTCTTTTGTCATCGTCAGGTGAAATAAAACCGAAGAAAATAAGTAAATAACTTTCGGGTCACCCATAATTACTACAGACTATCCTTTACCTACAAAAGTAGCCATAGTAGAGATATGATTGCAACCTATATCAATGTACATTTCTAAGCTGTTTGTGATTTAATTTATGGTTATCAAAGCTGAAACGTGTATGTAAAAAATTGGAATGTGATTGTTATGACCGAAATATTGCCTGCTAGACAGAAGGTCTAACTCAGGTATGGCCACCGCACTTCAAGTGGCCGTGGTTACCCACTAACCGTGAAAAAATGTTCCAAAAACGCGCTGGAATTTTAGTTGTGTGTTGTCGCAATATTCTAGAGCAGAGACCGTCTACTTGCGCGCGAATACTTTAGCGCCACGCGCCCGAAAAGTCGAAGACTTAGTGCCGGCGGCGCTTATAAACACAGCTTCACCGATATGAGCTTAAACCTCTTCTGCTAATCCTGACTTGCTGTGTATTGTTAAGGTGCTGCTATTCTCACCGCCCGAGCCTCGGCATTTCGGCCCGCAGGCGTTTGTGGTTTGATTTTGTGGCACGCTATTGTGGCGCTTGCATCGCGGCCGCCACAGCTGAAGCTCGACAGAGGCTCGGTTATGCACTTTTGCCATGTGAAGCTGCTTATTAATAGCAGGTTAGGCATTCAGCACTATAATTAATGACACAAGTGCTTATGTCTACAGTTTGTTTGTGATTTTACCTTCTGATTGGTTGTCAGTGAAGTTGATTAGTTGTGGAATAATTATCTTTGTGGTTTTTGCCTCATATCAAATGTGCTTGCTCATAAATTTTAATCATAGTTACTAAAACGCTAAACAAAGCGAAAAAGTTGTTTTTCTACTTTTGAAACATAATTAATTGTGTTTTTAGAGTGATTTTCTCCGGTAATTTGCTTTAAAGTAACTAAATCATTTTTTGCCAAACCTTCACCTTTGCAATAAATGAAGGACTTAGATTTTTCGGAATGTGCTCGAAACATTGCTTTAGAAAAATATATGTTAGGCTATGTAATGTTTAACAATGTTGTATTTTTCTTCAAACAACAGCGGTTGTTGAAAATCTGTTTAAAGCTTTTAGGCTTCTTGCGCATATGAAATGCAAAGCAGCCACTTACAGGAGCTTGAATTTATTAGTGTTTTGCCCTTGAGCTGGGAAATGAAGCCTAGGTTGTTAGAAACTGTTGAAACAAGGAGGCCTCGCTCACTGGAAATGGTAAAATACCCCAGAAACGACTCAAAAACATTGCCGACTATTTCAAGGGGTGATGGTGCGGAAAAACATTTCGCACTTGTCGTACATCGCTTAAAGAAAAGTCGTCGTTTGCACAAGCGTAAAAAATCGAAAAACAAAAACTCTTTTCATGATGTTATCGTTCGTCCTCAAACTTGGGGACCCAACGGTGTCAAATGGACGGAATTCTGGGACCTTCTGGACAAAACTCTAAGGTCCGACAAAGATTGTGAAGTTTTCGATTGTAAACCTGAGTTAAACAATAATGTCAACAATGACTGCAAAGATTCAGTAGGCGACGACACCTCTACTTGTATTTCAACTAATTCCGACGATTCGGTAACAATAACCGAAACAATTTCCACTGGGGCTGAAAATAGCGATGCAGTTGTAGAAAGTGATGACACCAATTTACCAATCACAGAGCAGCATTGTGACGCAACACGCCCCACTTTGTTGACCGGTGTTGACGTTAGTGGATGTGCTGACGAAATTGCACAAATAGTTGTTCACTTGCTCAGGGATGTTGTTGACGCAGTGGCAAGCAACGAAAACAGGGGTGCTGTAGAAAATTGCCAGTTGTCAACAGAAGAGGTCAGCCATGAAAACGTGCTTCCCCACTCTGGTCAAGCACACGATGACGATGGTGGCATTATTTTGGCCCCAAAAGAGCCAGAAACCTGTGATGATGAAAAAATTACGGTTGAACAGACTGTAAGTGACGTATTACAGCAAATTGTGGGGATTGTAGCAAATAACACGCAGCTAGTAGTTTCCAATGTAGAGAATGTGAACACCCAGGAAGACATTTTTATCAGTACATGTGTTGCTGAAAAAGAAGGTGAATTTTATGCTGAATCAAACAGTGTAGGATTGCATGATGGTTCGAAAATTGCCTTTGTGGGAATTAATTTACAAACAAATAACTTTAAAGTGGCTGAGGAGGAGGATACAACAGTTAGCAACGATACTGATTTGGCATTGAACACTGATCCAGTTTGTAACAGTCAAAGCACGGAAAAAGATACCTCAAAAATGTTCGAAAATCGAGAATTATCACCACTACAAGCATCTGACACCCAAACAGAAGCTAACACTTTGCCTATGACCATGGAAGAAGCCCAGAAAGCTGCCGATAATATTGTTACACACCAAGATACAGAGGCACAACCATTACTCCGATCACCCGAAACGGCTGAATGCCCCAACGTAAGCGTTTTGAAACCTGATCAGCAAAACAATGCTCTACAATCTTGTTTTGATCCCACCGACTGTGACGTAACAGAGGACGACAGTGATGCTTCAATCACAAAGCCAGCACCTGTGACGCAGCAGTACAGTAGCAACGCAGATGAATGTAGTAGAGCTGATGTTACAGTGAAAAGTGAAAGCTGTACTATAATTGCTAATGAAAATTATTTGATATCTTGCACGCCGGATGAAGAGAGAGTTCAAGACATTAAAATAAACGACTCTTTAACTGCTAGCAAGGATAGCGATTTTAACACTGAAGAGAAAACGGAACAGGATATTGGAATTTTACAATCAAATCTTGGTGTTTGTGAAACAAATTTGGAAATTGAAGATTGCAGTGCAGACGATGAAACTGTCACGTACATGAAGTCTGAAAAACTTGAGGTATGCCTTATTTTTACATTCGCTATAAATTTTAAGTTCTGTTTTTTTTTATAAAAAAACCCAAATGTTAGCGAGAAGGTTGTCTGCAACTTTTTAGGTTTATTGCAATCGCTTCTTTATAAGTTACTCGCAAGTTGAACGCCAACAGACCAGTTTTTTATGTTTTACATGTGGCATTAGTTCTCCTTAGATTTTGTGTGTACAAATAGCCCTTAGTGTAGGACTGTAGGTCATGGTACAAAAGAAAACACTGCTAAGAAATATATAATTGTAATGTAAATCTGTAGAAATTCTCTACTGACATAACTGCAAGATAGATTCTATATCGGAAAATTTCCACTTATTTTTAAACACCGATTGAAAACGACTCTCAATAACATAAATTAGGCCTGCCATATTTTCATCACCAAAAAGGAGGACACATTCCCGACATACAATATTAACACTTACTTTTGTGTCCAAGAAAATAAAGGCACGAGATATTTCACGCAGTCAATTATTGTAGTCCAATTTGGATGAAGTTTAACTTACTATAAATTGTTAATTTCAAATAACAATGACCACAACTCAAGCGTTTTGGCCGTTTTTAAAGGCCCAATTGGTTTTTAGATATTTAAGAAATGCAGAAAATTCAAAAAGGAGGACATTTTAGCATTTTTTTATTGTCCTTGGAGGACAACTTTCTTTTCGTTAAAAAGGAGGACATGTCCCAAAAGATGACGTATGGTAGTCCTAACATAAATGCACATTATATTCTATCAGTTTTATTTCATATTAAGTCACTTTCTATGTCGAACGGGTGTTTTAAAATGGTTAATTATCAGTCAAATGTTATTGGGCCAGTAAAGGTATGAAGCCTATGTTGTTAAATTGTTAGCACACGCTTCTCCCTAAAAGCCAAGTGCCGAATCGAATTTTCGGTGTTGTTTTAATGCACTTTATCGCAATTTCGTCCGGCGATGCAAATAGCTTGAGGGAAGGCGCTCACCTTTATATGATCTCTATGCCTGCACTGCTTCTGCTAACTAGTAATGCGCATTAGTCATGCGTGATTTGCGCTGCTGGAATGCGAAAATAATCCGTTTTAGCTTGGTGATAAAAACCCAAAAATGTTACCCACTATCTTACCGATCTCGGGTTTCAAGCTGTTCTTAAAGTTAGTTTCCAAAGTTATTTTTGGCTATTTTCGGACGAACATCATGACCTGGTTCTTTTAGAACAAGTATTTGGCGTTTGCAATTTTGAATTCTTTTTTGTGGGAGGGGCACTGTGTATTTGGGTACATTCCAAAATTATTATTAGGCGAAAAAGGCGACATTAAGTCTGTACCTAATATTGGTTTTCGCTATTAAAATAGAATACGATGACGCTGTTTTTTTAGAACTATTATTTATATCTTTATAGCAGAATAACAATTGTATGGATAGAACGATACTGATACTGTACCACGTTTGTCTATATTTTTACTTTTAAACTAGTTGAGTTTACAAGACAAAAACAACTGCACTAAAACAAAATAGACATAAACAGACAAAAGTTATTAGTAAATTTTTATTAGTAACTTTTTTTATTAGGAAAACAATTATACTAATAAAACAATACTGAAACGTCTTAAATGGCCAACACGTATATAGTAACAACGCTTGTTTATTTTATTACTTTTGAAGTAGTTGAATTTACAAGACAAATACTACTGCACTCAAACTCAAAACTAAACATAATAAGACAAAATAGCGTAACGATTTTCCACAAAAAAGCGCCATTAAGAAAACAGTACTTAAACACCGGGGTTTAAGAACTGCTGCCTATTGTGTGTTTAAGATGTTTAAGCATGTCAATGCACACATTACTCACCCCGCAACACCTGTTAATGCCATAGATTCCTGGAAACTTAAAATTGAAGTTAAAAATTAACCCCTTTCCACAGCTGATTACTGCCATAGTAAGCATTCGGCAGATGGCAGATATGTAACGGATGTGTTGCAGGGCCATGTGTGGTTTTTGTAAGGAATTAAGTTTTTTCGCTGCTGTGTTACATAGTTATTTTGTACTACTAATGAATTATGTAAGTTTTACCCTGTACGTAATAACATGTGCAAGACGGGTAGCTTAAACTTTGTGTTTAGTGAGCTATCTAAAGATATGCTGCGCATGTGTTGCAGTGTGATGTGCTTCTTAAGGAGTTAGAGTTTTTACGCTGGATAACATAGTTATTTTGTACGACTAAGAAATCTACGTTGCAGTTGTAAGGAATTTACATTTTACGCTTTATGTGGTACCTTGTGCAAGATGGGTAGCTTAAATGTTGTGTTATTTTTATTTATTTTTTATTTTTTTTATATTTTTTATATTTTTTTATATTTTTTTTTATTTTTTTTTATATTACGACTTAAAAATTAAGGTCAGAGCATTAGAGAATTTGTTGGTTTCTTGACACTCTAGGTTACTGGTGTATTATTGTTATCTTTTATGCCATTTACGATCGGCATATTCGTCTCATAAAGCTTTTTGCAAAGTTTAGTACCAAGGTACCAACTAGGTTTAGTACAAATGTTCTGACTAACAGTTTCACGCTACTAACAACATTATCCATGAATGTTCAAGAAACAGAATAAAACACAAATCTAAGATGAACATATTCATACTGGGATCAGCCCTGAAGCGTCGATGCAGACTAGCGATCACGGCATACTTATCGATAAATTATAGTACAACGCCTTTAATAGGCCTGGCGTACAATGAATAAATAAATCTATTTTAAAAATTTATTATACGTTTAGAAAGAAAAAAAATTGTGCATGAAGCATCGTCGGATAAATTAATAAACGCTAATTCAAACATACTCGAGATATAGCAACGTTATAGAAAAGCCAAAAGCTTTTGGCATCTCTTGCCAAACTTCTTGACATGCTGTATAGCACCACGATCCTCATTACAACTACCTCTGCATAAAATATCATTAAAGTTAATTGCATGAAACTTTTTGTTTGTTCTGTAGCGCCCTACCTCGTTGTTCTACAGCAACTGGTCGCAGAGCACTGGCGAACTGACGAAGCTGGCCTTCCTTAAAGCTTATTCCACCGAAGCTCTTACCCCAACCGTCGAATCTTCCGATGCTGATGTATTTTCGGAAGAAACAGAACTGGCGCTAGAGGGCGCTACGCCATTCCAACGTCAGGATTCCTTTATCAACCGCAGGTACAGAAGGGCAGGAACCTGGCCGAATGGTCTGGCGCGCCTGACCCATATACAGACATAAAAAAAACCTTCATCGGGATTCGTCCCCGGGAGTGTCCTGGGTTCGAACCCCGTGAAAAAAAAACCGCAGGTACAGAAGCACTGGTCGATCTGTAAAGGGCGCTTGACTTATCGGTACAAATAAAAAAAGCATTTTGTAGGATTGTACCTGGCATCCTGGGTTCGAATCCGGCGTAAAACGCACATAGATTATGTAGATGGTGCATTTTAACGTTAAGCGAAACTTTATTGATTTTTGTGGAACATACAAGGTCCATTTATTAAAAAATGAATAAACTTTAGGACAGATAGTCAGGAACGAAATATATGATGTTTCAAAAAAGTGTTCAAATAGTCTTAAATGAAAGATAAACTTTTTGACAAAGCACAGACGCCTTATTGTTTCACCGTTTTCGCTAAAAAGTTTGAATGGTATATAATGCTTGTCGCTTTAACAATCATTTGGACGAGTATATTTATGATTTCTTTCCACTTACCAATCCTGGCCAAGAGTTGTAAACGGGCCTGAATCCCCCAAACCCGATTTAAAAACATAAGCCCGAAATTTTAGTTATGACAGCAAAATTACGATACGAATGTGGCCTTGTATGAAGTCAGGCCGGAATCAAGACCGTTTTATTTTGACTTTTTTTATTTTGAAGCGCAAACCGCACCCGACTTACAACTCTGTTTTACATTGCATGCAGTCGTCCTGTGGTGACAAAGCGAAGGAAAGATTCAAATGAAGACGATGATGCAGATGCAGATGTAAATGTGGAAGACACAACTTTGGATAATTTCCAAGGAACCCCAACAAACTCGTTTGCGATTCCCGGTGAACAAGTTGATCCCAGTTGGTTGAAATGTCGTTCGCTGCCAACCAGACTCGAACCGGACTTCTCTGGATACGATCAGAGGGAATTAGAAGAGCCGGACTCGGAGGACTTCTCTTCCGTTGATGGATCTTACGATGACCTTGCGGATCAAATTATCATGAAGAGTACAAATCGTGACTCCACGATATCCAGGGAGAGTGCAGCCTCCAGCGGGACAGTAGTTGCAAGTGATGAGGATAATTTGGATGACATGGACGTAAAGAGCACTGCATCCGCTGATCCTATTCTCAACTCCTCCTATCTTGCTCCTCCCCTTCCTCCCAAAGCACAGATGGTGCGCTCAAAGTCCCTGGATCCACACCGAGGTCCCAATTCTGTGCTGGTGAGTGTGAGTTTTTGTTTCATAAATGATTTCGTAAAAAGTCCTGCCTAGAAAATAGCGAGGTGGACGAAATTCATTTCTTGAAATCATATGATTTATAACAAGTCAATAAGGATAAGTAGGCAGAGCCTATAATGTCTCTATAACAGTGTAGCTGGTGACAAGACGTGGGGTGTATTGATTAGTGTACCCACCTAACGGTAGTCCAGTTTGGTGGGAGTAACAGGCTGAAAAGTAATGCGCCACCAATTTTGTTCGATGCCACAACTGAAAAACTTTCCGATTGGTAAACATACAATAGCACATAATAATTTATCTGATGGACCAAAAACAACACCAGCAGGGACAATCCTGTCACGAAAGGTTTTTTTCTCTTTCTTCGATTCTTTTTTGATATAATTCAAACTATTACGTAACTTAATTTTAGTTTGTTATAATGTAGTGGACTTAAAATCCGTCTCTACATGCAGGAGTCTGTTTGCATTGCAATATTATTAAGATTAGATAACACGAACTACTACATACAAAAGTTTGGCAACCATTACCATTTTGACACAACAAGTAAATTGGCATGCGCCATTTAAGAGGTTGGCAACGCCTGACTTATGATTTATGAACTGACTATTAACCGTGTGGTTTTTCTTGCATAAACATCAATCTTGCAAACTCTATCTGTACATAAACACCACGTATTTATTGCTGTTGTCAAATGGCTACAACAATATACAAAGCCCAGTACATGCGTAAATGCTAAACCTCTAACGTGGGCGTAAAAGTGTCGAGTCACGATCTGCGGTTGTTCCTCTACCGGTGTGGTAAATGTCGAAAGCTTAAGGTCAGCTTTAAAGTGTGTTTAGGGAGTGCTGCGATTGTTATGTAATTAATAGAACATGCTTACTTCGATTGTTCTCGGATTTGGCCGAAAAACCTGGTGTGTGTTTACAAATGTGGTTTCACGTTTGGTTTTAAATGACATAGTTTCGTTAAAAGCTATTTCGTAGAAGTGTATTTTTTTAAAATTCTCCCCGTGCTGTAGCTTAACGTTTCTCGCAGCTTTTAAGTATATATGATTTTGCAATCAAATTGCGTTACATAAAAAATATGAGGCAGAGGTGAAAGGTGTACGTACATTTTCTTCAGCCAGCATCATAAAATAGCATGGCATTTAGGGAGCAAAAAATGCAGTGTAAAAATGCAGTTATTGTTACTACCATGTCTAAGTTTGTTGCATTTTGCGCTTTATTTTCTGGCGTATTTTATTTTGAACACAAAATTGAACTTTAGACGGGAAATGTCTTTTGGGGGACGTCCTTCAGTCGTTGTTATTTGCTTAATGTGTGCGCACATCCTGACAAACTAGTCAACAATCAGTGGTGATATTCTGAACTTCCTCCTTAACGCGTCGATTTTGTTGTTGTTTTATGCAAAACGTCGTAGTTGTGAAGTATATTGAAAAGTGTTGAAACCGAACAAACTCATTTTTGAGTTATCTGCGATTTGAAACAACGAAGTATTTTGTCAAAACAGAAAAAAGGTAATTTTTAAATGTAGATTTGTGTTTCTGTAATTTTTCTTGTGTTTTGCAACGCTGATACGTCGTATGATATAGCCTAACTTGAAATAAACGCTTTGTATCACTAAACACGTATAAATGTAAAACACTTTTCTATTTCCCATGTGTACCAACAAAAATTGGGTTTATAAATATTTCATGCATAACGTGGGTTTTGTCACGTTGACCTGTGAACACCCAGGCTTGTGGAATGCGGATAATTGTTAAAAGCGGCAGATCGCGCTTGTGGATCGATACTGATAAAACAGGAACGTGATAAGGATCTAAAACGGTGCTATTTGAACAGTTGTGTGTTTCCAGATAACAGTAAAAGCGTGCAGCGCCGATTTTTTGGTCTATGCTTTAGCTGATGTGGCCTTCATATCACTGATGATGGCATGAGCATTTGCCGAAACGTTTGAATAAGAAGACATGTCGCTTTTTACGTATATTTTGGCCGTTATGTTAAAGTTAAACTTATGAACAGATCCGTGTATACACTATGCACTGTATAGTGTTCCAAAGTTTAAATTTTGTTTTCAAAATATTTGAAAGAATATAGGATCCCTTTTTGAACGTTAAGTGCGTGGGGAAATCAAATTGAAGATATGGGGATTTGTATTAAAGAATGTGTATTGCACAGTTTGTTTAGCTGCTTTGTGTTGAAATATCTGATCGAATTGTGTTTTTAAAATATCCGACAAAAATTGAAATGCCTTTTTGACGTTTAGTGCGCAAGGATATCACGTTTACGATCTTGGAATTCTTGAAATTGGCGTTGAAGAATGCATATTATTTCACTGTTTGTTTCACTGCTTTGGGTTGAAATATGAGATTGAGTTTTGCCTTTCTGTGCTAGGTTAAGTTACAATAGTGATTAAGATTAACAACGTGGTTCAGTATTTTGTTTTTGTCTAAAATATGAGACGCTTGCTGCAGTATAAATTTAAGCTCGGTGAATTGTGGTTTCGTTGGATTCAGCTGCAGCTTTTCCAGGCTTTGCCTTTGACCTTTTATGTTCAGTAAAAAGACATTTTGTGGTTTTAACACGCCTTGATACAGATCAACCAGTCTAGCCGAGCCTATACCCTGAGTTCCACCCCAAACCTCAAGCTACATTACCCATTATCAATCAAGCATTAACCCGCGGCTAAAAATATCAGCAATTCACATACCATAGCCATAACGCACTAACGACCACATCGTGAAGCTCTATTCATTACCGGTGACCTGCATATAGTAGCGGCTTCGTCCCCGCCTTTATACTGTTGCACATAATACATTGTCTGGTGCTATTACTTATCAATTGAACTTGGCGTGGCGTGCCCTTCAGTGTTACCAGGATGGCAGTTTTCCCGCCCAATTAGGCTGTTTTGGGGGTGGGTTATCAAAAATGTCACTTTTTTAAACCACTATACACGGATTGTAAGCTTAATGAGGAAAATAACGGCACAAATAGACGTAAAAAGCGACATACTTTATTGTTAAAACGTTTCGGCGAATGCTCATGCCATCATTAGTGATCACTTTTTTGTTATTTTACTTGCTTTTTTATATCTATATGTCTTATCAGGCACTAAAATGACGTTATAATTGAGGTGGTTTTTGATTTGCTTGGTATTTGCGTTTTTTGGGCTTGTTTTGAACAACAGAGTGGCGGTTTCCACAGTATTGGGGATAGTGGTGTTTGTATCTTACAGACTGCACATGAAATGTTTGATTCTGTAGTAACAAGTGTAATTTAATTATCGTGTGAAATATTGTCATAACATCTGTAATTGGATCGCAATACCTCTCTAACAATACATCGACATACAAACGTTGTTTTGAATGCTTGTAACCGATAAAATTACAACGGTACACACGTATTATGGTATAATGTAAACACAAGCATACCATTGATCGCCTAATTAAACAAGTGTTTTTTAAGCTCTTCCTAGCTACAGCATAAAGGGTATGCGAAGCGTTTGTTGTACTTACAGCAGTATGTTGTGTTGTTTACAATCAGTGCGATATACTAGGTGCATTTTCGGTGGTATTTTTTCTGCGGAGCGCGGAATTGTGTGAAAACTGAAATAGATTGTTTTGAGAAACGTTTGCAAGTTTGCGAACCTTACTTTTGTGTGTGTTTTTTTGTTTCATGTTATTATACTACAGTTAGCTTTAGTAAGATACAGAACATCTTTGATACATTTTTACTATTTCGTGGTTAAGTGTGAAAATGCTGTGAGAATGTTAAACTACGAACTTCGACTACAAATGTGGTAACTTTTTTCAGAGTAAGCATAACGTTGTGCTGTGTTATTGTAACGAAGCTGTGTTATATGATAAAATAGTACTACCGATATAGAGCTTAAAATGAATGTCAACCAAACTGCTTTAGTTTATCCTTAAAGTAGCGTGGGCTGTGTTGTATTTGCGAGTCAAACTTCAGCATTTTGCGTTTTACTGTTTTTGGGAGACAACGGATTAAAAATAAGTTATATCTTCACCACGCCCGCGTATGTACATTTACAATCTAAACTGGCTGCCACACGTTTCATGTGTTGATATTTATACTGCTATATATAACGTGCTGGGACTCTATCATCGTTGCATACACGCATTTACGTGATGGTTCAACGTATATCAGCCCACGTTCCATCATAACTAAACCCATACACTTCATTCTATTGATTGATTTCCTCTCGTTGAATGGAATTCGGTCAACAAAACCTCTCTGTTGGGGGAAGGACTCTATTTATTCTGTGACAACGCACTAATCCTCACAACGGTTCGCGTGGGATCTCGCATATCACGTTTGCTCGCGAAAATACTAACGCCTGTACGAGTGATTTAATTGCCATTGAGGGTTTCGTTATGAAAGGCGTGTACGTGGTATTCAGTGAATGCTATTTCAAAACTGTGACATTTTGGTTTAAAGGAGGCTACAGTCTAAGGTTGTGTGTAAATATTTTGACATAGTACAGTTGCATGCTAAATGCAGCAAATGAACAGGTTTTGCCTGGAATATTCTTTAAACCTTACAACATTAACCTTTCTTGTTAACATTTTTGGATTTTTTCGTAACAGTATCGTTTTAATTGCAAACTGTTAAGCAGGGCATGATCACAGTTTGTTTCAAAAACTTGCTTTGATGTAAAAATGTAATGTTTGACTTGTGAATGCATTCTGATAACGCGTAGCCGATTTTTTAATGTTGGTATTATTGCTTGTTCAAACAAAACTGACTATATTATGTTTTGCGACGTAAAAGCCCAAAATCTTGTTTACAGCAAATGTTACATGCACGGTTTTCATCAGTGGACATTCCTATGAAATAATCGTGTGTTAATTACATTTAAATCATACTTCCAATCTCAAGTTTATTTCCTTGGATTTAGCATTTCAATCCCATCCTAATTGGCTTCTTAATTAACTCACTGCCCGGTAGAAAGTGATTGAGTCTATTGTCCAACTTGCTGAGGGTCGAGGCAACGTCGTAAAGATCCCCCGTTGAGCCGGACAAGGCCTCACTGCTCGCTGGGGAGACATAAATAATAAATAACTGGAAAGCTCTGAACTGGGTTAGTCGTGGTTCAGGCTTGTGTAGCTACAACATAGGTTGACATGCACACATATGTTAGCCTAAAGAGTTTTTTTTAAACAAGTTTGTTTATGATTAGGGTGTGTTTTAATTTGCGAAAGCCTTTACTTTTTGATTTACATCGCATTTTGCTAAAATCAAAACCGGTTTTGGTCAGAATTTTACAATGTTCAGACGACAAAGCAGGTACAATATATTTTTTGCGGCCTGCTTTAAAGTACAAGGTCTCGAAAAACAAAAACACTATTTGTATTTCAATTTGCTATGTCGTGCACTCAAATATGGTTAATGGGACGAAGCTTGTTCGGAAGCCCGCTGTTAAGTTCACAAAGCTAACAATGTAGTATGATTTAAAGGTTTCACAGCAAGCAGTTTAGGTAGCTACGAACGCTTGACGAAGCTCGCTTGACATATGCCGCATGTTTAATTCAGAAGGTGGTCCGACTGAGCATGGCTTAGATCAGGTTTCAGGGGTGCGGTGTTAACGTGCAGAGGCGTGTTTGTGTTGTTGTTGCCTGTACAGAATCACGTAAGGGCTGTGTAAATAGGATTAAATGAAGCTGGTATTTTTAAAAGAAGTCCTCTCTAAATTACAAACCAAAACTCAAAGCAGTAATAATCTTTTAAAAATTGATTTGTCGTAACGCATGCAGTAACATGAGGTGTTTTATATTTTGCTATGATTTTGAGAGAAATTTTGCACTTTCTGCTTGAAGCGTAGTCATTTAGAATGTTTAAGCGTCGTTCAGTTTTTTGGCGGTAAGTTTATTTGTTTATGTTGGTCGTGTGTGTATTATGTTGTTTTGAAATACGTCTCCTTTCAAGACTACTTTGAATTATTTTTTCGAAAAAAAAATTCATCACTTAATCTTTGGAAAACTAATTGATGTTGTGTTTAAACTCCATAGTTGGCACACCCAGTACAATAAACGCGGTAACATTGTTTTCTCACAAACGTTTAAACGCGTTCGAAATTTTCTCGGGAATTTTCGGGCGCTGTCGCAACGTCATAAGCATAATACGCAGTGCGATATCATGTACATTGTATATTCGTTGGTGTACATGCCTTACAGTATGCGGTTAACCGCTGTATAAGTGCGCTGTAATCAATCAATGTCCATTAATCATATGATGACCGTGCTAAGGTGCATTATATATGGTTATCTAGTGCTGTGCTTTGACCGTTATTGCGCTAAAAGTGTTTGGGTTGCGGGGACATCGATTTATTATAAAGTCTTTGTATCATAGAGGTTGTACACCCTGTGTTTTTCAGCACCTTTTAGCGCTTGTGGTCTTTGTGTTCACTTAATTACGTTAAATGTTTCATCAAGGCCTTAAGGTTCTGTTTTTACACGAGAGGCGCACCAAGACATGACACGACAGTTCTGCGAGATTTTGTAACATTGTTTGAAGGTATTTTAACTAACCAAAGCAAGTATTCTGCAACCTTTAAGAAAGTGTTTCTTGAATTTTGATCCACAAAAAGTTCTGTCAGCATGCGGCCAAGAAAGGGTTCTGGATTTCTTCATCTACTTTGCGTAACTTTCAAAGTTCAAATTATAGAAGTTTAAGCATTTTGGATGGTTTGTTTTTAGCGTCTATAGTCAAAGTACATTGCGAGATGATGCTACCTAAAAATTAAATTGCTTGTTAATGTTGAACAGAAGCTGGTTTTAGACCGCCAGTTATCGAAACAATGCCATGGAAACATTTACAAATATTTCAAAAATGTTTCGTGAAACACTGTCGTAAAGTTAAGAGTCACTTGACCACCAATGGTACCATAGTCCACAGCCAACAATTCGGACAGTGCATTAGGAACAGAAGTAAATAACGCCGGTCTATTGTGGGTCGGTGGTTAATCATTAAATGATGGAAAGAACAGAGAGATTGGAATGACGGCTCTAGTATCGCTTTCTACAGCCTAGCGAAAGATCAAACGCATTTTTCCTGCTGGTTTAAGGGTTGTTGTGTTGCTAGGTTTGTTGTAAAGGTATTTCAGCTTCTGTCTTTTTAGTGTTGATAGCTGAGGCATATTGATGTGTTTTGAAAAGTGCTTAGGTGTTTGATTTCTAAATTCGTTATTGCCGAGTCCTGAGAAGTAAAAAGTTTAGGGAACCTTGTCAGTTTTCATGCGAAGCGAAAAGTATAGGAAAACGAGTGTCATTTGCTTTGCAGTATGAGTTTATGGAAAGGTTTTTATGTAAAATGGAGAGATATCTGTCATAGTAGATTCTTGTTGTCTTGTGTCACATGTTATACCTTAAACGTCTTGGGGTCTTTCTTATTTTGGTCTTAAATCGCATATCTCGCAATCCACTCATGTCAAACATGTGTGACATTCCTAATACAAGTAGATTTAGGCATATTTGAGGTTTGAACGGTCTACAGGACATGTGTACCGCAGAAGACAGCTCAACAAATGCAATTACAGTTTAGGGTAAAAACACACACAACTGCTATTAGATCTTCACTTCCAAACGAACAGGAAGACACACTATTTATAGCTATTGCTGCCAGGCATAATATCGAGTTTATAGAGCTCTTCTGGCAAATGTATTTTTATTCCGACGTTTCGACGTCCTATACAGGTCGCCTTCATCAGGGACACCGAATGCGCGTAGCACAGTGGACGGCACGATGTTTTGGCGCCGAAGCACAAATGAACAGAAACGAAATAAAATAGCGACTCAAAGCAAATACCGCAAAGGGTTGTACAATAATACAGAAAGTTCCAACGGTTTTTACAAAGCTAAAATCGAAATAGGTTTTTGGCATAGAAAAGAGTTAGGAATTTTACCGCAGTTTGCTCAGGTTTGTGGCTTTGTAACAATGGAATTCTTCTCTAACCACATTTTTACTGTCCTATCCCGCTTCCTGGCGTTTTGCAGCGCTTCTGTGGGTTTATTGGCAAACATGAAATTCATGTTAAGTCTTGTATTCATTCTGAACTGAAAGTGTAAGTCGGTTGAACTTTCTTGTCGTTTGGTCATTTTGAGGAACTACAAAATAGTGTTGGTGACTTAGTTAAGTTTTTCCTCCAACTGCTGGTGTATACAATTGTACAATTTTTGTTTTCACTTAAAGAATAGTGTTTATGGCAGACAACAGTTTATGTGATAGTACATAATGTGTTCTGTCATGAACGAATTGTACCCAGTTTGTTTTGTGTAAGTCTAGTTTGCAAAGTCATGCAACCTAGTTAAGAGCAAAGTTGTTGAATATGATTATTCCTTCGTAAGCGTTTGTTGTTGGTCTACGCCGCGGTATGTTTAGGTTTGGATGAAGTTAGAAGCTGTACCTTTGCGAAAGTTGTTTATATATTAAGGTAGTATTTTTGTATTGTAGCTACATTAATAATTTGACAGAGTTTAAACAAAACTATGTCAAAAATTTTGCGAAGTTTAAGTCAAAGCTTCAATGCCCGAAATGTCAAAATACTAATGATATTCTACAAACAACATCGTAAGCGAATTCCTGGATAATAATTTTTCTTAAGAAGGTTGCCAATTTAATTTATTTGTTGTTTTATTTCACAGTGCGGTTAAGTAATGTATTTTGTTTTATGGCTAAACAGAACCACTATTGTGTAGTCAGGAGAATAGCAAGTTATCGGGACAAGTCTAAGAGATAACTTTGAATACTATATTATCCAACTTTAAGAGGCCGTTCAAAGAAATGGCCGGAATTATGCGAAACGGTTTTACCTTTTTACTGATAACCATCAAGAATTACATGTACCGGTGTGAATTCCAAGTACTTGCTTGTGTGAAGTCCAAACATTCGATAGTCTACCTATTGAAATCGTGACTCAGGAAATAAGTAATGCCTTGTTCACTTCGTTTAAAACATGCCCATCGCGAAAATGGAACGTTGGAATTTTACACCATTTTGTCTGACTGGTTGCAATGCTATGTAGGTTAAAGTTCAATCCGTTGTTTGGATGTAAATAACGCACCAGAAGTTACATTGTTGGAATTTGGATCTTGGTTAAGCTTGTTTATGTGTGTGCTTTATGCAACGGACAAAAGGGTGGCGTTGGATTGTGTAAGTTTTGTTGTAGAAAAGTGGTCCTTTGTAAGTGTTTTGACAATGTTGTTGCCAACAATCATTTCAACCTATAACTAAACTGTACGTTTTTGACAAAAACGCCATTTAGAGCTGATTTCAAACCACTTAAACATTTGAAATCCTGATTTCGTTACGTTCCTTTGTTAGAATGTGCTGTAAACATGCCACATGAGACCACAAAAACCACAATATACCCAAGTAATTCCACACAGGAAATGTAGTTCGTTATAGGATTTTACGACCTACAGTATCAACAGTTTTGTTCCGAACGACCGGTTGAGCTGAAATGAGCAAACAGTTGTAAAATTCGGAAATTTATCGACAACATTTTTTCAATTTCCATGATTCCGGTCAGAATTTTTACTGTTTTGCTGCAAATTTATGTTGCTTTAAGCTTTTAAAAATGTATTTTAATATCCAGGCATCAAAAACTGAACGAAAGTTTGTCAACAGGAACAGCTTAAATTTAGTTGTTTGCAGAATGTGGATTGTTTTTGCTTTAAATTAAAAAAAAATAATTTGGTGTTCGTGCGTCGATAACGACTAAAACAATGCACTAGCTAGTAGGAATGTTAAGCTAAGTTTTAGTTCCTTGCAAAATGTTGATTGTGCAAACTTCACATGCTGGTGTGAAACGATCGGGTAATTAATTTGTAGGGCAATTAACAGACGCAGAGTTACATTATGCTGTACTAGGAAACTCCAGTCTTGTACTTCATTTATTAATTTGGGAGACAAGTTTACTCTGCCGTGGATTTTCGTATTAGGACTTAAACACTAAAAATAAGTTTGCTATTTCTGTTGATGACTTTACCCTCTTAATTTGAAGATGTGGTTTTAATTTTCCCTAAATGCTATTCTGATCTGGTTTTCTAAATGTATGTTGCGTTGACCGCACGAATTTACTGATTGACTTTTGTCAAAAATATCCAACAGTATACGAATGCCAAAGATCTCATATAAAGTGAATACATTTTAATGTTTTAACCATATTAAAACTCTTTAACAACGGCTGCTTAGCACTGAATATAACAACAGCAAAAAGCTTTGCAACAAAATGTATACAAATGTTGTTTCGGTTGACTGCACGAAGTTCGCTCGTTACCCGCTTAAATCCTATATAAGCGTGCGTGGATACCTTGTCTGTGGCTCAAGCTAAGCGACTTAGAATGGGTTCCATATAGGATTAGTGCGTGGATGAAAATGTCTGATAACAAGACATTGAACAACTTATCTCTGCACGACTAAACGTTACTGGATCGTCTTTATACCACCTGTTGTAATTTGAACCTTCTATCCTTGTGTTATCTGTGGAAGAGATATCATTGATTGACACGTTCGCAGAAATATGGCTTAAATTTTTTGTTAATTCGGTCGTACCCTTTCAAAAGTGTTATGTAGTTGTTTAATGTTGGCAATTGCTTGCGTTCTAAAACAATTTTCTCCACACATTTGCATTGGGTATTTAGGATCTACTATAATTCAGGGCTTTTCGATGTGGTTTCTATGTGACTCAAAACGTTCCGTGCAAAACTTTCAGGTTTGTTTAACTTTTATTTTGTGAATTAAACCACTGGTTTCCAATTTGTATGGACTAGCAACGCATTAAACCCATGCATTACTGTAAACAATACACCATCAAAATGTTTGCTGTTTGTTGCTGTTTGGACATTAAGGATGTAAACACTCGAGTCTAAAAAGCTTTGTAGCAGTGGCAACAAAAAGCGGAAATACAACATTCATCCTTACTGCATATAACTCATCAACGACCTCATAAAATACAACAGAATTCACTCGTTTAGGAAATGGGTAACTTTTTTGCGTTGGGGTAAATTTGTCGCCTTTTTACCCCGGGTATTTGACCCCAGAAACGGTAAATACCCGGGGTTCGAGGATCATGTTGCGCAGCTTCGTTTATCGTCAAACCACGACAGACTCGGTCTGGCAGATAATTGTGGTGTCATTTTACCCTCTAGCAATGTTAACGGTTTCCCCGTCAACCTTTCACGGCCAATAACATAGTGTCAAGTATTGTACTCGAGACGTATCTAGGTGAAGTGTGGCGAACTTCGCACTTTGTATCCTCTAGTCTTGGTAGTGAGTCACCAAGATTTCCATTACTTTCTCTACGGGGTGGTGGTGGCAACCTTGCATGTAGTGCAGGGGTCGGCAACCTTTTTGGTGACGCGTGCCAATTTACTTGTTATTTCCATGTGTTAATGACCTCGCGTGCCAACGTTTTTCTAAATAATAGTGGTTCGTGCCAGAAGATATCAATAATAAAGAGAAAGCAAAGTGTTTTGTGCATGTAAGACTGAATTTTAAGACAACGGCGTGATATAAACTATACAAAAGCAGTGTAACAGGTTAAATTGTTACTTCAATATAAACACGCAAATCGGTCGGCGTGCCATGAAAAACCACCTCGCGTGCCAAGGTTGGCACGCGTGCCAGGGGTTGCCGACCCCTGATGTAGTGGGTTCGAATCTCAGTTCAGGTGTATTCAGTCCACTGGTTTTCTACATGCAACATTTATTTGACTAATTGGTGTCATTAGACTAACCTTACTTACTGAAAGCATTGATTTTGTCTTTGAAACATAATTGTATTGTTCACAAAGGGACGGCATCGTTCACTTTCTAGCTGTTATATTACTTTAATGTTGTTTGTTAAACGAATTTGTTGCGAGTTTTGTGTAACGAGGGCGGTTATCATTTACTTTGTGTCAGTTTAGGGGCGCTACAGGAAAAGGTTTGGTTCAAATCTTAGTTTGGTTCCATTTAATCTTGACGTCATTTATGTTGGATTTTTTGAGTCTGCATGATTTTTAGTATTTTAAACTAACGTTTATTTTTGTTCTGAATGACATTCATAGTCGATGACTTGATTTGTTTGGTGTGTTGTAACATTCCTTGGGCGTCTCAACAACCACAATCCGAGTGATTTACATGAAAAATGTCCTAGTTCGGATGCACCGACATGCTAATAAATCTAATAAATTCGTTTAGAGCAGACTTCGGCACACTTGCGGTCTGTTGAAAATTAAGAAAGGGAACTATGACTTTGTATGTTCAATTGTTGATCACAGCTTTGTAGTGTCAGAACATTTCATATAGGCTTGCCGTAACAATAGAACAAATTGGTTGTAGACGAGAACTTAAGAGTGCTTATGACAGTTACAACAGCAGAATATTTGCATACAAGTATTTTCTCGTATTGATGTCAGATTCTGCTTTTGTGACCGACTCACAAGTGAATAAAGGGCAAAATCAATTTCATTAGCTTTGATGTGGAAACTCTCAAAAACATTTAAGTGCATGTTTTTCATGTAAAGAAAAAGCCCTAAAATTACCTGAAATGTAAGAAACTGTTTGTTGTAGCGCTTTGAAGCTTTTTGTTCGTATTGGTGGTATTTAGTTAAAAAAAGTACATTTTGAAAAAAAAAAAAAAAAAAAAGTGTTTTCATAAATTTGAATGACATTTGACAACTTAGAGAAACTATTTGTAGTAAGGTTTTTAGGTTTCTTCGCTGTGTTGGCGTTTGAAATGTATAATTAATACCACATATTTGTTGATAATCAAGTTTTCCATGTTAACAGTTTTTTTATACAACTTGTTTGCAGTATGTAGGATTTTTTAGGTATTTGATAGAATAAATGATATTAGTACAAGTTAGATTGTGCTTTCTCCACGAATGTACAGGGAACGCATTCGTCCGCATTATCAGGTAAATACAACGAATATATCGAAAGTTTGGCGACACTCATGAATCTGACGTGTAACTGAAAATTTGCTTGTTTAATAATGTTTTTTTAAAGGTTGGGTCTGCTGTTTATTTTGTTGCTATAAAAGTTTGGATTTTGCAGCAGTACACACAATATCTGGGTGCCTTAAATTAGAAATTTCAGTTAAAATCATTAAAAATACTGAAACTACTAACAGCCTGTGACAATTGTTAAAAACTACTAACAGCCTGTGACAATTCTTGAAAAACTACTAACAGCCTGTGACAATTCTTTTTTATTTGACCTTTTAAACACGATTAAAAGGTCAATTTTAGTGTATTTATACCATGTGAAAGACCTGTCTTAATTGTCAACCTTTTACACAACAACATCATACATCACATTTCACGATATGTTGCTAATAACGAACTTGCAAATTAGGAAGGCAAACAATATACGTGTTTGCCCTATTAACTTGTTACCTCATAGCATTGGTTTGTTGCTGCCTTTTACACTAACGTTGACACTAAATGTGGTGGCAGTGACGTGGGTTGCAAAAACAGTGTATTTTTGGTTGTATTGGTGATTGAAAACTAGGAGATTACTTATAGTTTAGCTGCACAATAAATGTTCGCGTTTTTAGCAGACAGTATGGGTTGCAGTATATCCAGCTATTTAATACGTTAAACCCGTGCTATTGAGGCTTAATGTTCAAATAAGCATAGTAAAATCCGCGACGATTTTTGGGATCTTGTCCGAAAGCCACAACTGACATCGAGAGCTTCTGAATTCAACACGTTTTTCTTCATACTAAATGCAAGATAAATGTTTGCTTATCATTAGTGCAAAAATGTCTAAATCCTGATCCTTGTAATTTTTTCATTCCCGCAAACTAATCCCCACTTTTTTACAGTTGGCCCCCGAGGTTGGACTAAGCTCCTCCCAACTGTCACCGCTAGGCGGCGGTAATATGCGGAGTCCGGTGGGAGTCGCGATCAGCGCCCCGACCATCACCATAGCAACCGACCACTGCGGCGAATACGGCAGTAACAGCGACATCTACCGACTGAACGACGGCAGATTTTTGGCTCCTGATCACAATCTCTCTACGTCGTCGATTCTTTGCAAAAACGCTTTCTACTTGGTGAGCAAATGGTTTCAGTTAAACGAAACTAAGTCCACATTTGTGTAATATTAGTTCTGTTCTGTTGGGTGCGATGTGTAACAGTGGTTTATAGGTTTTGCTTACTTGGTGTAAAGGCGTTTTTAAAAGGCCGTTTCTTGTATTCCGGGTTCTAAACAGTATAATCTGCATGTGGCCTGACCAGGTACTAATCCGTGCACAAACTTATACAAAGCAAATCCTTTGTTTCAACTGAAAAGCGATACTCCTTAGTCCAGTGGTTCCCAAACTGTGGCCATGGCCCAGTACAAGGCCACCAAGACATTTTCAATGGGCCACAGAGCCACTTGCACAGATTCTACCGTTTTGTTATACTGTAGATATTATGCGCTTTGTTTTGAAAAACATAATATTTGCAAAGAATTCCGAATCTTGTGGCCAAATTTCAGGAGCATGTATCTCATTAAAAATAAATTGCTAGAAAATTTCGCCTGTTTTTTGAGTTTTTTTGTTTGTGCCCAAATTTCAGCACGTGGTGAGCCACGAATCGCTATTAAATAGACATTTGGGCCACAGACCAACAAAGTTTGGGAACCACTGCCTTAATCCAACAGCCCCAACCGTAAGCATTTGTACATTTCCGCCACGTAAAACAACTCGGGTTGTAGGGAAATTTCCTCAAGTTCTTGGCGAACAAATTCATCAATGTAGTACTCTATAATCGCGTTTTGCTGTTGACCAATTATGTGTTCAAATTTGTATGTCGCAATTAAATGTCTTCATTATTTGTGTAGGCTGATGATTTTGACGTGAGCAGCTCACGAAGTTCATCAGTACCTTCATCTCCTACCAACTCTCCTCAACTTCAGCACAACAACAAGACAAAGTACAAGGTGAATAATCCTTTGTAATGGGATTTTACTGTCGTGGGTTCGAATCCCACCACAAACCCGATGTTACTAGCCGGTAACGTTTCTACATAACCACGTTTTTTTTTGCTTTAATCGGGACATGCCTTCTACGCGTCTGGGTGTTGTAGTATTCATTCCTTGCTATAATATTTAGTTTGTTTTGGTCGCAAACTCTTAGCCTAAGTCTTTTGACTACTTTGTTCAAGACTTTGTATTAGTGGTTTGGCGTTCCACGGTCAGGCAGATTGTTAACTTTCCAAACGACAAATTATTGGTTCAAATCAAGGACTAGCCACCTTCATTTACACTTACAACAAACATGGCACAACACAGTAGCATGAAAACATGTAGATTAAAATGCAGTGAAAAGTTTATTTCTTAAATTGCTCCGGTCTATCACGTTGTACGGCTTTATCGGCCTTCCTATGCAAACTTGCACCAGTTATGCAGGTAAAACTGCTTTTAGCGGGTGTAAATTTACACGTCTTGTTGTTTTAAGATGTCCTATCAGTTTTTACCGCTTTGTGTCGGCAGTGTAGATACCCTATCTCCCAACTTCAAACGAATCGCTCAAGTGAAAATTGTTTTGGCTTTTTTAGAACCAGTTTTCTCAATTCTTAGCATATTTTCTGAAGATTTGGTAAATTAATTCATAATGTTGTCAAATCAATTGATAAAAACTGAAATCCTACCCAAAACTGTTAACTGAAGTTATTGTAAAGTATCTTAAGTGATGTTCTCTAAATTTGGCTTCTCTCTTACTAGTCATAATTACATTTTGAAAAACATTGCTTACCCGTAATAACAAAACCTAATGATAAGATTCCTTTGGATCTGCTGTAACGGGCCAAAATAAACAGGTTATAAGAAATGTGTTGAGATTCAGTAATGTTTAAGTAAGTTGTGTTCTCTATCTTGTCAGTTTACCGGGCATTTCACACTACGCGAACCCGATAAAATTGTTTGCTCAACTGCGCTGTTGACTGATTAATGTGTTTTGAATTAAGCTTTGAAGATAAGAGTTGTGAGATAATCTAGCCGGTCGTTTGTTTTTCCTGTTGACAAAGTGTTGAATGCCTCCCTGTGGATTATGTTTGTAATTTTTTCCCGTACTTTTCGGTAATATCCAAATGCTGTTTACATGTATATTTTTGAAGCGCAACTCATTCAACAGTACAAAGTACGTTAAGGACGCTGCTAAAACACTTCGTCTGTAGGTTTAGGGCGTAAGTTATACAAGAAAAACTATTTTGGTGTGCTCGTGTTGAAGTTGTTTGATGTTGTTTTTTATGGTGCAGCATATTTTTTTTGAAAGGCAAATTTAAATTTAAACTATAAATAAGTTTTGGTTAAACGTGCCCTGTAAAAAGCCTATAGTTAAAATTTCGCATATGACGCAAGTAGCAAACACAAACACAACAACCGGAATAACTGAAAATAAGAGCTTGAAAACAGACCTTAAAAACTCGGTAGTATGGATTTGTTTGCACGAGATTAAGACTTGATTGCTGAAGATGGCTGTGGTTGATATCTAGGTTTACCTGGTGGACATAAGGGCGTGGCGAGTGTAACACTGGGAGTAAATTACATTGTGGGTCTTGTGCCATTTCGACTTCACGATTTTGTGTGCGCTGCAATTAAAGTGCGATGCCTGCCACAAGAGCTCGTTAGTTCTCAAATATGTCAACCTTATTTTTTGATACGAGATATTTGAATCAGTTTTGTGATCTAGAGTTAACTATTTTTGCCAAACCAAAATAACCCTTATATAAGTTATACATGATTTCTTATTGCTACAGTCCAAATATGTTTTTAATTTTGCTATAGCTTTTTTGTGTGTGGTGTTATAAGAACGATTGTGTTGGGTAGCTGACATTACCCTGACAAAAACGCCCCGAATGGGACAACGTCGAATAAGTCAAATATCCCTGATTGATAGTTTATGAAATTTACTATACTATATTCAACAACACTATATTCAAACACGATATAGTTCAAAATAATAAATACAGCAGGGGGCATATTTTACATTCTATATCCTTCTTTACGGCTTGTTTAGTTGCGGATTTATGTACAGACGCATGTTAATAAGATGTAACAAGCTACATGCAAACATATCGACCACCACGACGACCGATATACAGCTAACAACATGTTAACATGCTTCTATAACATTGCTCAATCCAAGGCACGCGTGCAGAAACGACACTGCAATTCTGCAAAGCGGATCTGGAATTCTCGTAATGTTTATGACCAAACAAACAGCCTCCTATTTTAACTGCCGGTCAGGTCATCGGGTCACTGGGTTTCGGAAGTTAGTTTTTAATGGACGATAAACAGTTGTTTCGCTTTCCGATATGTGTCCTAATGGCCATTGTTAATAAACTCCTTTTTTGCCAATAGTTAATTTATTCATTTGTTTAAAGTGTTTTGGTTGAATTCTTTGCCTCCAAAGTTTTTACAGGTTGCTCCCAACTTTGTAATGGTAAAATAAATAAAAAAAAACTTTTTGGCTCACATTTATTGGCGCTTTTTGACGAGTATCTCAAGCTTTTCCTTCGGGTTCGGACTTATTATAGTTTTTTTTGAACAAAAAATTGCCTGTATCCTGCAACATTTGCGTCGCACTTTTACTTTCTTTGCGCGGAATGCGCGTATTTACAGGGTACATATTGATTCGTTGCGTACGACCGTACATTCCATAGATATTTATGTAGACCTGTATGCCAAATTTGCGCATCTGATATAGATTACATGTGGGCCTTAAACAATGTTCAGATTCGGTTTTTGTTTCGTTTCGTGCTTATACCTTTTGAATTCAAGCCTAAATTTTAGGTTTAGTTAAAAATCTCATATTGTTACATCAGCAATCATAAAATGCAGTATTGTACGAAATATATATTTGTATGACTATTTTCCATGCTTATAGTATTTTATCTTTTAAATGTTTTACGTTGTGC
Source organism: Phallusia mammillata (assembly GCF_965637545.1). Lineage (NCBI taxonomy): Eukaryota > Metazoa > Chordata > Ascidiacea > Phlebobranchia > Ascidiidae > Phallusia > Phallusia mammillata. The sequence goes on along the minus strand of NC_137258.1, from coordinate 23,587,335 downwards.
ACTAAAAAGGGACCACATGCGTTTTCACATGCCGATCATGGAATGCTTCAGTTTATTGCCAAACAAACTATTTCCTGTCGCTGACCGCACTATTTATTGCTGCCATCGACCGCTCGATTGTCGATGTCAAAATGTGGCCCCAATTATCTCTCTTGGTTATGCAACATCGTAATACGCAAGTTTGTGAAACAAAGGAGGTTCTATTTGAATTAGAAACCTATAATGCCAATAATAATTGATTCGTGCTGACTGATTCTGATCATAAGCAACATTCGTGTTTAAAAATTTGTTAACACAACATTCTGCAAAGGGTCATTTACAATGAACCGACGTCCTGAGGTCATTAAGATTCTAAATCAGCTCTGACCAACTTTAATGTCAATGTCAAAGCCTTGCAACGTGTGCGTTATTGTTTTACTTAAGTCTAACGTATCCTAATGAGACATAACACACGGTACTGTTAAAAATCGATCTATGTCTATGTATAGACCTAAACTAGATTATGCATTGTACATTGTCAGCCATCTGCCTAACTGACCATTTCATGTTTTTGCTTTCACAGGGTCTTCGAGACAAAGAAACCAAAGTTGCAGGTGAGATTAGTTTGTAGTAAAAGAATTGTGATAACTTCCAGTCCAAAGCATGTACTCGAGGAAAATTGTGAAGATTTATTCGGCCACAAGATGGCAATATTGAGTTTAAAATGATATTTTGCAAAAAAACATGTTTTGTTGTTCCTGTCGATATATTGCAACAGATTGACGTTTGTTAAATTTTGTAAATGTGCTTTTTTTGTTAAATGTCTTTTAAGTTTTGTCTGGGATCAAGATTTTTTTTATTTTTAAACAAGTTTTTATGGGATTTTCCCAATACTATGTGGGGTAAGGGACAGTTAGGCTTGCCGAGTGAGTGTTTAGCGTTTATATCGGTTGCGTGCAAATGATGGAACTGAGACATGTGGTTACAACGTTAAACGCTGTCGCATGATGCCAGCACCGCCATGCATTGCAGGTTATGACACCTTGAACACGTTCAAACACATACTTTAGAATTTGTAGGTTTTTATTCCGCTTCTGAATTTCAAAATTCTGCTCACACATTTCGACAACTTCTTTGAAATAATTGCTTCGCAATCCCAAGGATAAATTTTCCAATAGTTACTTTTTTTCTTCTTTACTTCGTCTTACTTCCAAATCCAACCAGTTTGACGCCACGTTATTATCACGTGCGTACAGGGTCAATTACTCTTCCATATCATATGGGGCTTTCATTGTTTTATCACAAACGACAACAACGCGGTGCCGTGCCTGTGTGTAAGAGTGAGATCCCCCCCTTTCCTTTGTTGCAATAACGGAAACTGTTTCGTCACTGCACGCATACGGGCAGGGTTACATCCTCTGCAGTGCTCAGCAGCAGACCAGGCTTCCCTACTATAGTGCATGTCTGTTACTATGCTCTATATACTGGTCTATACACTGTACATGCTTTGACAGTATAAGGCCGTATTATACAAGTTATGAGTGCACGGCTGTAAGGAAGGATCTGTAGGCTTGCTTAATTTTTGTGCTTCTGAATTATACTTGTTCTGCAGTATTGTAACTTATTGGGCAGACTAGTGCCTGTTTAGGAGGCAAGGTGCTGGAACGAAGCCAAGTGAGTTAGGAGCTTGCAGTCATGTGGTGTTTCAGTGTGTTTGTGTGTTAAAAGGTCTGGCATGTTTTTGCATAACTTATTTCATCTTGTGTTTAGTGTAAGTATGTTTTATATTTTAACAAGGTGATTTCTAGGGTTCTATTGCCTATTTGAAGTGTTTACAGTGTCTATATAGGATACGATGTTGCGTGAAGGAATATGTTAGTTTTTGAACAAGGTAGTTTCAAAAAGAGACAAAGCTATCAAAGAAGTGACTTTAAACGTGGTCATTTATGGTGCCAAGGATACCAGGTTGCGTGAAAAGTTTCGTGTATCAATGTTTTAGTTTTTAGTGTTTTGAACAAAGTAGCTTTCATAACAAAACTAAAATTACTTACGAAAAGTAATTCGGCCTTAAAACGTGGCCATTTTCTTATTCAAACGTTGTAATATCCTAGTGTTTTTTGCAACAGTGGTGATCCCTCAGGTGATTGAACTACGCATCGCTGCAAGTACCAATTTTGCTGTTAATTACGCTACTCTTTTAAGTCAGTGCTTTTCATCCGTAAAAAATAGTCGAAGCTTATTTCTTGCTAAAGTGGTAATACGCCGGTTCAACCACGTGGTTTTCAAAATTTATAGAATCTGGTCTATATTTTCCACCATCGTCATCGCTTAGCTTTGGTATGTTTCCTCATTAAGAACCGATCATCCCAATAGACCAGTCCATATAACATGCGTCGTTGATCTAATATCCACTCAAAAGGCGTGACTACGTGCAGAGCAGGACATAAACAGTTTCGCTGTTCTAAAAAAACAATGACAACAATGTTTGTTGTTCTCAAACCATTGTGTTGTCATCATGTTTGTGTTGTTGCTCTTTGTGACGTTACAGACGAGGTCGACTAAGCGCAAACCTTTTCGTCGTGATATACCATTCATGAAAGTTGTCGCGACTTAAAAATAACCTACCACAACTGACAGCAGTAGCTTGAACTCTGTTGCAGCGGTCACCCAGTAGTGACCGAGAGCAACTTTGCAAACTTCGTGTGTCCACTGCGTTTTGCGTGACATGATTGAATACTTGGTCATGGACATCTTTGCCAAGAACCAGATAACCGATGATAAAATTTAAACAACCTTTTAGAAAGCAAACGTCTTATGTGCTACTAAAATTCGCTTTTGTTATTGCCATTTACCACGATATAAAAGTTGCATAAGCATCCAAATTAATGTAAAATAAAAGTTGCATAAGCATCACATCCAAAATTGCATAAGCATCCAATTGCAGCTTATCATCCAAATTAAATTTTGTACGGTTTAAATTTCAAAGTTTTCAGTGACATTAACTTCTAGTTATCTTTTACTAATTTTCGACTATACTGGTAAAAATCACTTCAAAATTTTAAACTGATTAGAAAGATTTGCCTAAAGAATCCAATTTTGTGTTTTGCTCCGTTTTAATGTAGGTCGTTTATTAAAAAATTTTAACGATCAACTCCTAATCGTAGTCCATCATAGATTCGTCCTAGTTTTTCGCACTTTTGACTGAGTTTAAGTTTACTTTAACATGATAATGCCTGAAAAAATCCAATGTTAAACTTTGTTTGGTTAAAATTTCGACATATCTTGGGTTTGCTTTAATTACAGTCATCATTTTGTTGTGGTCGGTCAAATTCAATGTTAAACTTTGTTTGCGTTAAATTTCGACATATCTTAGGTTTGCTTTAATTACAGTCATCATTTTGTTGTGGTCGGTCATATTATGTTACGCCTAACGTCATCGGGCGCTTGCTTGATTTATAATTTCCGCGCGTTATAGGCAGAGGAAACGTGTCGTTTGGTGATATGCACAGGAATGAATTGAGGATAGACGCCATTGCATCCTTATGCTGTTGTGACTATGCCAGGCTGCTTAGCTAGCTTGTGTACGTTTGCCAGTAGTTTGCACTACCCCAAGCTTACACGTTGCACAATAACACAACAAGGGCTAAAGGGTGGCTATTTTTGGATTGACGTTCTTGGGTCTTGAAATATTCAATTGTTTGTTTTTGAAGTTAGTACTTAATGTGCTTGGTTGTATCACGCATTACTCCACTTAACGCAACCCATAATTTAATAAGGCCATATTAACTGGTCATAAAGTAATAACAAAAGGCAATAATTGAAAAAAGTTTCAAATGAAGATGTATATTTTACATGAATAAGCATCGTCAGTCTATGTAAGATCTTATTCTATTAGAATTTTAGTAAAGAAGTGCGTTTTCCTTCTAAAAACTTGTAGTTACTGTGTAGAAATTATTGTCAATCACACAAAGGTTGTTTGGAAATATTTTCCACTTTCCATATATTACGTAACGTCATGTGACGTGCCAACCTTATGATAGCTATACACGTTGCGAAAACCTTTTATCTGAACCCTTGACAAGCGTATTTGTTACCTCACTAAGGGCTGTAAAAAGCAAATAAGTATGAAATCGTTTGTAAATGAACGAATCTTTTCTGCCAATAAATTCTTTCACATAACACTGCACTTGTAATGTTTAACCAACATCAGTATTTCTACATTTCAACTTATCATGAATTTGTATGTTGTTTGTTGGTACATTAGGGTAAAATTGGTGCTTAACACCGAAACTTTTCTTTGTGTTGATATGGGTTTTGATACAATCTCGACAGGAGCGTATAGCAAAAGTCACTGTTAAACCAAATCTCTCTACCCATATTTTATAGTTTCACAGTTACTAGAGAGTAGAGAGACGTCCCTGGGGAAATTGTCAGTGTTGCAATCACGCCTGGCACGTGGCTAATTGCTTATTAGTTCAATATATAAAGGAGATGATAGCATTGTCTCGCACCGCACATACCTATGGCTTAGTGCTCGTGGTATTTGCTGCACGCAGACTATATAAAAGGTTACAATTGCTTACTGTCTTAAGGCTTTTTGCTGCAGGCATGTGAAGTTTAGAACGCGCATTTGTTTCTTTTGGGTTATAAATTAGCATTGCAAGCTCGTTTTTAACGACGTGGCAGCCTTGAAATAACATCGTTTTCTTTGATATCCAGAGTAAAATTACTGTGGGTCTTTACAAAGAGAAATTTAGAGCTAGAAGTAGCTGACAGCTATATATAATGTACGACCAGAAGGCAATTCTCTACAGAAAGAATATTATTTGGCACTAACTCACTTACAACAACTTACAGCTGACAAGTGCAAGGAATCAGTTCGAATTTTGTGTAACTGTTAGGAATTCTTACCTGAACACATGCTATGTGACCTGAAACTGTCTTCTCTAAACAACTGTGGACCGTTAATTGGAAAGTTTACAAAAACGTGCAATCTTAGTTGAACTGACATTTACTTAAAACTTGTTGAATGAAGTTACCCAGTACTTCATCGTCAGATCAAGTGGAGCCCAATTTAAGCATGTCTCGGCCCACGTTAAACAGAAGTGTCAGCCAGTCACCGACTCACAAACGCCGGACTTCTAAACCCCCGCGTCCTGCATCATTCCGTCTTCCTCGCAAGGACAGCTCAAGCAACATCTTCTTCGGAGCAGGAGAGTTGGCAAATAGACGTGGGATCTCCAATTCATCCAGTGATGTCTTCTCTCCAACAAAACCTGTCCAACTTCGTACAAACCTCGCAAAACCGAGACCAGTTCGACGTCCAATGTCTTGCGATGTTTCTCGGGTCACAGAAGACTCGATTTGGGATGAAAAATATAAAGAGCTTGCGTATAGTGCAAGTGAAATGAATCTTAAAGGATTACACGGAGGCAGGACTCAGATGCTTCCATCAGTGGAGGACCTCAATCCGCTCTTCTCTCCTCCGGAGGGTGCGGAGTTTAAGAAGAAGAGAAAGGGATCACAGAAGAAGAGAAGACGTCTGGTTCAGAGCGCTGTCCTCCTTGGTGGTGATCATCACCGCTCCCCTATCACTATGTGGGGAGACTCGATTCGATTTTCGTGGGATGTTTTTATGCGGAAACTAATGGAAAACCAATCAGATCTTCGTAAGTTCGCTCTGGTAATGTTAGATGGTTTTGGAAAATGATTTTTAGGTGTATGTTGTCACCATGTTAGTCAGAATAATCAATATAGAAATTAGGTAAGGATTAACAAAGCTGGATGGGTTGTCTTTTAGGTTTGTTTTCCAAGTTTGGGTACTGGAATGAAAGTTGCACGTTTGGTAGGGGTGTAGGCAATACTGATAAATTTTCCAGCTGTAAAAAAACTGTTCTTTTTCCTTATTTTTACTTGTGACTGTTTCAATTTTTGGCATACCATTTTCTTACTCAAACTTCTAAACCAACGCGTGTCACGTTAACAATGAAATCATCACCTCGCTGGCCAGATATTTTACGCAACAGCGCGCCAAAATGCAAAGGTCACGTGCTAGGTGACGTATACGTCTGAGTTCGGGCTCTTCCCTGTACGTGGAACCGCAGTAGACCGGTGTGCAACGTTTGCTCAGACGGCGTAGGCGTTTCAACCTTATCTGCACAATCTTTTCGACGTGTCTGATTGAGAAAGGCCTGCTAGATTCATCCATCACTTTATAAACATTGCACTTGTGAGAATTGTGATAAACCAGAACTATCAATCTTTTTTGCCTCGTTTACTCCTTGGTCACTTATATGAGATACAATTTTACTTTTTAATTTTGGCAAAACTGTTGCAGAAAACTATTCTAGAAAAGTTGCTACTTATTGACCTGGTCAACATTATAGTACTAGCGTGCGTAAATGGCCTTGCAAAACAGTACGGACCAAATCAGGAAACTGATTTTTTATCTTTTGAGAAATATCTCAATTCTTGGTTTAACATCTATTAGGTAAATTAACGAGTTTTTTAAGTCACCCGTAAACGTAATTCAACTATGAGTCAAATACGAACTGATTGGCAACACAAGGTTATTTAACATTCATGTAAAACAACTGTGCTTTATTAAGCTTGGGGCGCTAGAACAGGTCATGCAACATAGTTCCTCTTAAGTCTTATCAGCCGGATCTTTGACTATGTTTGATTGAGAATTGCCGCGTGGTATAAACACCTTCAACACGCCTACGTTGGTTTCACCGGGAAAACGTAACTTGCGTGGTGATCCCGAGCCGAGCTGCGTTTTCGTGATTTCTATGACGCATCTCTTAGTTATCTCGGCATCGTCAGACTCGCTTAATCCGCCACTGTAGCGCTCTTAACCCGATTAGAGAGCAAAGTTTAGACCATCCTGTCACGCGTATCTACGTCACATGCCATTCCAAACCTTGCGTCAATTAAATACGATATACGGCTGTTCACGGTTTGTAAGAGTGTTGTGCAACAATCATTGCGCATTTGTTGGCATTCAAATGTTGCGTCTAGTAACAAGTGACGAAAAAATCCTTGGTTAAGGAGGATCAGTCTTATTTTGGTAAAGGAATTTCTATTTCGCTTAAATGACACATGCAGTTCCTTATTCAAATAGAATATTTATTGTTTGTTGCGTCAACTATATACAACATACGACGAGTTTTATTTGGAGCGTTATGCAAAACTCATTGAGTGTTACTAACGGTTCAAAATTGTAACCTTGCTGGTGTAAAAGTTTCGTCCCGTGAAAAAAAAATAGTAGCCATTTGCGACAACAAATTTTTATGAAGTCAAACACTTCGCTTTTGTGTACGTTTCTAAAATTCGGACTGTCAAAAACAATTTGTAATTTTACAAAAAAAATGTCCTTTTGTACATCGTTAAAATCCTGACATACCACCTGGTTTTAAAACCGTCAACACCTTGTAAGCACCACGTGACTTACATCACCCAATCAGCTGCGAAACTGCGTCCAGTAACTCTTACATATATTGTTGATCATGTTAGATATGTTGGTGACTTCATGGGACAGGATGAAGAAGTTTGCTTCTTGTCACGTTAAGTTGTTGTCGGTTTGTAAATACCTTTTGCATCACTGCCTTCCTGTGTTGAGCTGTTGTCTTTTCCTCCAAGGTAGAAAATCAACCATAATTGATGAACTTCTTCCTTCTGGTTTAACTTCTGGAAACAATAAGGCGTTAAATTAAAACTGAAGTTAATTTAAACATCGTCACGCTAGATACCGATACAGTATAGTTATATTTAAACTCAGTAATATTGTACCGGCGTTTTTTCACTCAATACAATAGTGTTTTAGCACTGTAGGATTGACTGCCATCTTCCTGTGTTAATTTGTTAGTGTTCTATTTGTCTGTCCCTCATACTTTTGTATGTTCTGTGCACTTGGCCGCATGTGTGTGCACAACAATATTTTTCCAGCGTAAAAAAGGCTAAGAAATGTGTAAGTATGTTTTAGGCCCAAAACTGTCGATAGAGAATCTACGATATTTATGGTTTTTGAATACTTGTTTATTTTGAATACATCTTGCAGACGTTTTAACCAATAGCTGTTGTCATCATCAGGGCAGGTTATCAATTGAGCTTGAAACTGGGTGTTTGACGATTTTTAAAACATTTGATTTCCCCCTAAGCCACACAGATTTCGTTGACCTTAAATGGCTTCATTTATGCATCAAAATACCCGCGTACATAAAATTACGTCAAATTTGCGCGTAAACAGGGTCACATTTTGTCGGTCACGTGGCAGTCACGTGTCGCATTCAGTGTCCCGCCAAAATAGCCTCGGTGAACAGCTGCTCGGTTTTGACCTTCCGGTTTCCATTCAATCTCTGCAAACTCTCAATCGGCTAGCTGGTGGGACCGTGACGTAAAGGGATTTCCCCGCTTGCTTTTTGGTCACGTGGTCTTTGCTGTGGAAATCTCGAGAAGGGGGAGATTACTAAACTCTTGGGCAAGCTTTTTGTTTTGCAAACTGTCCGCTCTGTGTGCAATATTTGCATAATTAGTAAACAATTGATTGTTCAAAACCACAACTGTCAAGGCTGTTTCAGACCATTGTGGAAAACAGACTTTGTGCCAAATTGTTGTTTGTTGGGAAGCAAACGTTTTGCGTTTTTAACAGTTGAATGGTTACTTTAAACAAACATAAAAACACTTCTTTGAAACAAGTGTGTTCAACCAATCCAGGCGTTGTTTTCATAAGTTTTTCGCTGTTCCATTTTTGCCTGTGTGATATAATTGCTCTAAACTTGTTCTACTATTAATAAATTACGGCCTAATAACTTTAACAGAAAAATGTACCAAATTTATCTGAGACATATAAGGTTTTAAGTGTGTCCATTCCCAGACCATGCGCTCATATCTTTCACGAGTTGTCGTCATTGCGACTTAATTGTGGCTAAATCTGGGTCATAATTTGGAAGGTGTGGTAATGATTGCTAAAGGACTACCATCGAGGTTTAATTGAGGTTTTGACAAATAATATGAACTATTTAACTGTGTAATTCCTCAAATATAGGTGGTTTGCTTGTAAGGTATGGTTGTGTTAGTTAGTTGTAGGTCGAAGGTTCGAATCCCACGAAGGCATTGCTTTGCCAAATAGTTGTATTTATTTCGGGTCTTCAAATCTGCACTTTGGTTGATGTTATGTTCTTCCTAAGTTTAGGGTTCGGACCCCATAAAGATACACCTTGTCTGAAGTGTAATATTTATGTGATCAAATGTATTGTTTTAAAAAAAACTTATGGTCGAATTGCAAAGTCGACTAATTAGTTTTCACGCAGTACGCTATAATGCTTTTTAATCGAATGTTATGCAACCTGTTTTCAGAGCACTGTGTGGCGGCAGATGCTCATGTGTTTATGTTGCGAGTCTATCATACTTCAAAGTGATTTCTTCATATCTCATGAACCTGATATCATCTTATCACAAGAACACTGTTTTCCAAATGCTTTAACTGTTTGAACCCAAACTTCTTATCAACGGGGTCACAAAAACAATGTCAATCTAGTTTGACAAGTTAAGCCGGCAAAAATGTCCAAATCTTTGAGCCATCTTAATCCAGATTCATGACACCATTAGGTTTACATAAAGCATTCTGTTTAAGTCGTACTAACTATAACGGGCGTTGAAATTGTGAGATTCTATCTGGGTCTTTGTAAGTGCTTCTTTGTAAGTGCTTCTTTGTAAACAAAACAACGTTATTATGACCACCACGCGGCGTAAACATACCGTCATTGTATTGGATATCAGGCGTTATGATCGGAACCTATCGTTTCTCTCACGGACGTGGTTTTCAGGGGCTGTGGCACATCGGAAATTGTACGGAAATTGATCGTAGATATGTTTATGATTGTGGAATCATATTTTGAAGATTGTAACTTCGATCTGTCTGGTCAAAAGCAATAATTTTCCTGACATCTGCGCATAAACGCCCTATTGATCAAAAAGCCTGTTTCATGTAACGAAAAAAGATAATTTGCATGTTAGGGGAAATCACAGAATACTTTTTCTGAAAACCCGAAACATTTAACCGCTGGGGGCGCTATGGGACTGCCTGTCACAAGATGCTAAACTTGTTGAAAGTTCGAAAACTTTTATTTGGTCTCAGATATAAGGATTTAATTACAGCCAACATCTTAATTGAGCAGACTCGTACGTGTGCTTTTCTAATGAGCGTTTTGGCCTACTTGTTTTCGATGAGCTGTTTTGTGTAAACACATTTCAAAAAATCAAGTTCTTATAAGGAAACGCACAAGCTTCATAAGCTCCGAAAAGTTTATCCAACTTTCACATTAAATCACGTAATCTCATTCCGTGACCAACCACAACATACCGCGGCTGCTGTGAGCTCGGGCGTGCGTCAAACTCGACTTAATTGCATGTTTCATCAAGCTAATACACTTGCACTTATCAAGGCTTGTCCCACGCTATGCGCTTCTAATATGGGCGCTGTCGACTCGCGAAGTTTAAATTGGTTAGTTAAGTGTCAGTTGTGGTTAGTTAAAAGGTGCGACCACCTTTTTCAAAAAAAACGGACTCTTTTTCACAGCTGTTTGGTATATTTTTAACCAGTCGCAATTACCAGGTAAAAATTGACTTCGGTATTTGCTGAAAACGAACCCAAAAAATTGCCCTTTAGCTATCATGTGGCGCGTGCAATTTGAAAGAAGACTATTTATTCTATTTGAATAAGGATTTGACGATGACATTTTTGGGCAAAATATTTCCATATATCCAAGGTGTTTGCATTGATTATTTTGTTTCTTGCAAACGCGTTTTTGCATTTAAGTAATTGAAAAAAAATTAGTAATTTGTTGTTGGTTTTCTTTAATAGTGTTTATGTGAAACGATGTCGTATTCTTGATGAAATATCTTGGTTTTGTTTTATGATAGACAATGATTCAGGTTTTGATAATTACGTAGTGTTTACAACAGACGAACTCTGACAATGATCTTAAAGTCTTATCCTTTTTAGTTGTCTTTTATATGTAGTAGACGTTTACCAAAGGTGACATCATAGACCACCTTGCACGCGCAATGTGTAATCTGATGTTTTGATCAAGTTCATTGTTTGTAAAGAAGTGCGAGATAAAAACGTGTTTCCATTGAAGCTTTCCTCATAACATAGAACCAAGTGCAAATTTTACGTGAGTCCCATCTTATGACTGGCGTGGAGAAATGAACGATAATACTTACATGAACGATGCGTTTCTATGCAACCCTGTCCTGCTTTATCATTTTGGTGGATCTTAAAGCACTTAACTGCACGGAAATACGTTTTCTTGCTATGAGTTATCCGGGAACACTCCCATCTTTTTCGTGACATTTCCATGCGGCATATTTCAGATGTTGTGGCTCACGTTTTTGGTGTTAAGTTTCAATGCCACGCTGTAGGTAGTAAAAGTGCGACATTTTTCTAGATACTGAGAAACTTGAACACACAATTTGACGGTTCTAAAAACTCACAATATAAAACTTACATGTGTTTTAGTCTAAAACCACTTTGAAATTTTTACTTCTAAGATTATCGTTGCAGATTTAAAATGCGGTCAGTTTTATCAATTTACGGCCAAACTTATGACGATCAACCAAAAATATTCCCCTTTAAGTTCGTCACTGTGTGTTTGTGTCATGAACACATCAAGGAGCTTTTTACCCTAAAAGATCCGTTCTATGTCACGGAGTCTTAAACCTTCCATTAAGTTGAGTTTATCACGAAAAATCTCCGTTCTAAAGCCACGTTTCTAGGCGATTCTAATCCTAGTAGTTAACGTCTAAATATAGCCCATGTTGAGAACTTAATGCACCTACGAAGCGTGCTGAGACCCCCGGAGCAGAAAATTGCCTGCGCTATTTCGGCCAAAACTTATTTGCAGCCAAAAAATGGGTAGTTTTACCGGCTTTAAACCCTACTTACTGTTCTTAACTATTATTATGTTGTTGTAAACCAAGTTGAGTTGTTTGTTTCACCTTTTTTATCCCTGTTTTGTTGGGAAAAAGTCTCAATAAAAAGGGGTTCAATGGTAACTTTGTTGTAGGTTAAGCTGTAATACGTGATGTCAAATTGAGTCAGATATTTTGCTGATGAAATTACACCAATTTGGAGATGACTGTTCGACCCTACCTTGCAGATGCAACGCGTTGTTTCTAACTATACTCTCCCAAAAGCGTTAGTCATTACCTGTTTCCAACCAGAAACGTGACCAAGATAACGAATCCCTGAGATTTTTTGTTTTCCTCTTTCCTACTCATCCCCTCCCGGTTCCTTTTAAACCCGCAAGATCTAAGCGGTGGATTTTGTGTGATCTCAGTTGACTGAATGACTTGTCTCAGAAGTCTGCGTGTTTTCTCCCGGTTAGTGCCACTTCACTGACTTCTGGCACACCTTACTTGTTGTTGACATCGGCTTCTACAAAGCCAAGCACGTGGACTATCAGTAAACAACAACACTTTTTCTTTTGCGTACTTTTTATCTTAGATAGTTCATTGTGATGCAACAGAGACAAATTGTGAAGCAAATTGGTTTGTTGTTGTTTGAAATTTGCCTGATGTAAGTTTGTCTGCATTGCTTTCCTAAAGCTGTAAATGTTTCAAAATTATTACACTTTAAAGCAGTATGTCGTTCATATTACTAACAATATTTTTCTGTTTCAACTTCTTCTTGCCATGTGGCGCGGGCCAATTACGATGCAATAGATTTGGGCAGGACCGCTTTTTAAAGTAAAAATGCGCAATGTTTTTTTCTCAAATACAAAAGAATAAGCATAAAAGTTATAATTTTGTGGTATCAATGGTATTATGTTTAATTGAAGTATTGGTGCTTTTGAGGGGTAGTGAAGACTGTATTCAAGAAACCGTACCTTGAGCCAACGGAGTGCAAGTTGTGATGTTTTCTTATTTCGCATTTTTAAAATCTTCTTGTTATCAAAACGGTGCCATAAACTGTAAATAGGTAAATATTCTATGGCACACAACTTTTTTGGAGTGTTTACAAAAGTGTGTATTCAAAATATTCATTTGTCGTTGCCCTACACTCAAAACCACCCAAGTTGTTTGCAATTCTTCTCTCATCGCGCACTCTTCCATCACACAACAAAGGGTGAGGGGTCGCACGCGTCTCGCTTGAGGTCGTTGAACCTTTCCATTGCTTGTTCAGTCCGCCCCTTGCGTTTGCCCATCCCTGCTTTGAGAACACATGACCTTCAATTAATGGTTGTCTAAAACGTCCGCGACGCATTGAAATAGGGAAAGCTATTTAGAGCAAATATTTAAGTCCAATCCCATGTTTGGAATCACAACTTTCCAAATTCCTTGAGCTATACAACTTTCTCACCTATTGTGATTAAAACAATTGATTCCTACTGAGTGATTCTAGGCTTATTTGAGCATGTTTGTCTTTCGGCGTCATCGGCATGTGTAATGGCCGTACCTTAAGTTACGTCATACCCATTATGACGTATTGAATGCACTTAAACTTGACATTGGAATTCGACCGGGGGGCGAAGGCGTTGTCTGAGTGATTGACTGGGTTTTTGATCTCAAGGCTAAAACACTTATAATACTTAAGAACCAAAAACACGAGACTATTGGTCGGCGGTTGCGTTGGTTGGACCTGGCTCTCCTTTCTCTGAGACTCTGTGGAGAACATAGCTGTCTAATTACAGTGCTGTGTCAAATTGAACGAAGTGTTTCAATTATTGAGAAACTCCTTTAGTTTGATTTCTCCCCGTGTAGGCCGAAGAAAGATCGTGCCAAATTTTGAACAAAACCTTTTTGTTTTTCGTACGTTTTTGTGGCATATCTTGCTTGCTTAGTACTGCGGATTGCTTATCCTCACATCGGTTAATGAGCACCTAATGGCGTTTGCAACACAAAGGTGTGACAACAAGTGAAAACAAGCATCAAACGTGACTTATTGTGCCACCTGATGCGTTTTGATAACTTTCGGTTTGTTGATAAAAGAGCGCCTAAACAGGTTTTGAGCTCTTAAAACGTCGTTTCAATGGCGATAAAGATCTTTGTTTATGTGAAGTATGACGTAACAAACATCAGTAGTTGTATCTTGTTATGTCTAGTGCTTGAAGAACATGCAAGATTTTTTGTTGGTCTTGTTTTGGCACTGCAGGAAATAAATCGCAGATTTGAAACCGTTTCAGGGAAATTTAATTTGCACTGTTGAAAGCTAAACCGAAGTCAGCACAATAACAAGCAAAAAACAATCATCATAATAAATGTTTATTTCTCGTTTCATTCCGTTTTTTTATTTGCCTACCAATCAAAGAAAAGTGGTTTTCAAGCATCTGACGACAGCTACGTTTTTATCACGTGACCAACCACGTCCACCTCCAACATTTCTTTTTTCTGTTCATATTTTTCCAAACAAAACGACGAGTCACAAATCAAGAAACATCCCAGCAGGATTCATGCGCCGTAATTATTCTTCCACGAGACGACCGACCACAATTCCCGCTGTCACCTAATCTTTAGTGGGCCTAATGTTGAACCTTGCGGGATACAAGGCACTCCTGCTGCTTCAACGCCTGACCACTTTCACAAAACATTAAATGTCTCGAAATTGCGGCGCCAGTGTCCGAAATAGCAGCGTTTAAATGAAGCCTCATTGGGCGCTCAAGTCTTCGACCTATTTTAATGGCTGTAGTTATATTGCTGCACAGTTAACACTAAAATTTGTGATAAATCTTTGATTGGTTTACGGCAGGGGTGGGCAACCTTTGTTACTGTAGGGCCAATTGTAAATGTGAAAATTGGATCGCGGGCCGCACATGTGCATGACACAAAGTGATTTTTAATTTTTTTTAATAAGAGTTTTTAACTAAATTTGTTGATTTGATGAAAAATTTTACACAATGCTGACTTGTGCAATTACAACTATTTTGGGTCTAAAACCTTCAAATGCTTTTGTTTTCAATAGACAGAATCAATCGATTTGAACACACATTTCCTATGTAGGATCGAGTAACTAAAAAAAACTGTTTTTGTTTCATGAAAACATTTGTAGGATTATTATGTCATATGAACACTGCGCACTTTTTCTGATTCAAATTTTCCGCTAGAATGCAACAAACTTGCCGACCTGCCATCGTAAGATGAAAGTGCTATTTATAGCTAGTCGGGCTTCAAAGGTCTTTCCCATACAAAGCTCGATTTCACATGTCAGTAAGATTGAACGAATAGTAATAGGTTGGGCTGATGGGAGCGGCCTTGCTGACTTTCACTTGCGGAAATCGGGAAAATTTTGGCATCGTTTTAAACGGAATTCTGTGAATTTTTTGATCCACCCTGTAGTTATTAGAAATAGAGAAACTGTGTTGTTTTGTCG
This sequence comes from Phallusia mammillata, assembly GCF_965637545.1. NCBI lineage: Eukaryota > Metazoa > Chordata > Ascidiacea > Phlebobranchia > Ascidiidae > Phallusia > Phallusia mammillata. Next base: position 23,571,986 of record NC_137258.1, on the reverse strand, counting down.
GTGAATGGACGGAAGGTTTTAAGGATATTTTGGGGTTGGGCAGAATATGTTTGATCCCTACTTGCAATTCAAGTCTATTCGAGCGGTAGCCAGTTTGTGATTCTTTTCCAAGTATTGGGGTTTCCAAAGATTATTTTCTCGTCCCCCCAAAAGTGTTCTTCGAATATTCATTACAACAAAACTATGTGTTGAAATTGTTTGTCTTGTACTCAATTTCTTTCTTTTCTTTGCATTCTTTTCCTTCTTTGTAGCATCATAAACATAACCAGAATGTCTGGCGTGCCCGCTATTTTCTGTGGCTCACATCAAAGAGGCTATACCCACAAAAGTGAAAATTACGTGTTACTTAAGTAATATGCAATCACATTTCAAATCCAAAACGAATATCGAAAAACATCACCGTGTGATTTCGCCGAAGATGCGTTGAAGCAATTCTGTTTTGTGGGGCATTAAATTAATATGGTTAGATTTCACATTAACAACCTGGTATTGTTTTGAATTTCAGAACGCCAAGCATTGGAAGCATGCAAGTGGTTGAGAGCTGCCGGATTTCCCCAATACGCGCATCTTTATGAAGGTAATGAGTTTGTCTAAATTTGCTTTTACCCAATGTTGGTGTACGTAATGTAGGCTTAGAGTTCTTGGTTCTAATCCCGCTTCTGGTGATTTGACTTTTAAAAATATAACAACGCTTCATGTTTTAAATCGCAATAGAATTGAAAAGACTTATCGCTGATTTAACAAGCAACTTTATTGCAAATATTGCAAAAATCGATAAAAATAATCATTGAGATGTTTGTTTCTTAAAAATATAAATTGTTTTTAAACATTTTAACTCTTGTTGTGACCGGTTCTCGTAAAAACAACACACCACAATGTTTGAATTCCAACAATACGTTTTTAGAAGTTTAATAAGATTGAAATTTTACTTTACTTGCAGTTGGTCGTTTTCCTGTGGACATCACCAGTGTGAGTGCCGACCATGACTTCCTAGCCAACGAACACATGCAACTTGCAGCTCTAGTGAGGTATGTACACAGTAACAGATCTCATTCAGAGTTAGACCGGGTTCAGGAAAAGTTTGAAAAAAGCGGGCTTAATTCGGCCCTGACTTTACACATCGGTAACGTTTGTATTGTAATTTCACATTGGCAAAACGAACTTTTTGGCCTAATTCGGACTTTATGGAAAATAATCGTTTTGGACCGGTTTCTGCCTGCAAAGTTGGTTTGCCTTGGGATTCGAACCCACGACGAAAAACTTGATTCGTCTGTTCTGTCGTGTAGTGAGTTTTAAAATGTACACAATCTGTGAGTTGTTGTTGGTGGTCAGCATGAATGTCAATGACTATCAGCCATGTATATGGGTTGCTAGATTTGTGCCGCAAAACTCATCAGGCGTTTTTGCGATTTCAAACCTTTTCATGAATCAGATAATAAAATTAAGTTTAAAAACTTAGTGGGAGTGGCTGCCACGCAACATAAAACGGATTTCGTGCCAGGTAACATTAGCACCATAGATCAATTGCAAATGGAATGCAATAAATCTTATTGCAAACATTGTTGTATTTTATGAAGCCTGATATATTTATGACATGACATTCCAAGCTTTGTTTAGATTTTGCGACCTTAGATTCGTTCTCTTTTCACTTGCGACCTTATGCTCTCCGAAATATTTTACAGCAGCCAGTTAACAATGCTTTAAACGAATTCTGTGGGGCCTTTTTTCGATATTATGTGGTTGTGTGTGACCTTAGTGACCTTGTGTGTGTATGTCGAAAATATATTACAAGCTTCAAATTGTTCAAACACCTGAGTTGCGCAAAATTTGGAATTTTTCAATTAATTCAGCACTTTGTTTAAATTAACGCCCTGTAAATACGAAAGAGGCGAGTGTAAACATTATAGACAGAATATGTTAGCATTTTTTGTCGTTTCTAAAAAAAACAGTCACATGTTAAACACTTTACCCTCACATAAAGTTAACTGATAGCTGATTCAGTTAGAACAGGGGTGTCCAACCCGTGGCCCGCAGGAACGTTCTGAGTGGCCCGCGCGGTATTTTTCGAAATAACTTATATTATGAACTTTAACGCCTGCCCAATTTATGGCGATTTACATGCCGAGGATTGGCATTTATTGTTTGCCTTATTTGTTTGTTAATAGAGTAATACACGACTGTTCAAGTTACTTTTATTACGTCACAATACACATTGTTACGCATCACATTTTCTGCATTGTTATGTCTTGCTTCAAGAGTCAGTCAGTCAGAAATATTTCTTGCCTTATTGAGGTTCATCTGTTATCATATCAGAGACTCGCGTAAAAAGCATTTAGCAGTGAAATATCTTCAGCACTCTGCAGTGATGTAGATTATGCCAAATAAGAACCGAAAAGCAAGTAACGCTAACAGAATATTCTAAGAAAAGTGGACATGGACAGCCATTTTAAGATTACAAATTAGCAGTAAACACTCAAGTGGCCCGCGCAATCATTCGTAAACCGCATGTGGCCCTTCGGTCCAAAAGGTTGGACACCCCTGAGTTAGAACATTGATCGACAAGAATATTTATTTTGTCCTTATTTGTTTGTCATCAGTTCAACTTTATCGTGGGAATAAACACAACCTCATATTTACATGATATTCAAAACTTATAAGCAGCACAAAATCCACGCGTTGATGCGATCACGTTGTGTTCCGATTTGACCGTATCACATTCTTGCGTTTTATGTATGACCTTACTTCGATTTGGACAAACAAATCGAGAAACAATACAATAAATGGTGAGGGTTTCTTTCATGCAAAGCCGCTCGTTAACGGCTTACGATCCCAACTAGATAACCGGAAAAAGAACTAATCCATCGCGACCCTCACGTTTTTTGGCGAGACGAAATGTGATTATGACGTCATAAAGTTTTGTCCGAGGCGTCACAATTGTGTTTGTCCGTTTTGCATTCGTGCGAATCGCGCGGCATGTTCGCAAGGAAATAATTTGCATTTCTATGACGTCATAAACTATTCACACGTGACGTCATGGTACTGTTTGCTCTGTGTGCAATCATGCGCGACGTGCGTCACCCCTTTTAAGAAACAGGTTACTTTTATTTTACCCCACTTACCTCGCCTAAATTACCCCATTTAGCAGGGACATCAATATTGCATTGAATTTCCATTGCGTGACGTCATATAGCTCTTATGCCTGGCTGCCGTTATTTAACCGCTAAGTTGTGGAACGTGCCTGTGGGATATTTGCGAATGTATTTAGGCGAAAATGTGGTTTACTTAGCTTAAGTTGTCTTCCCTTGCGGACGAACCACACGAACTTTTATTCGGAAAACGTCATTTTATGCGTCATTGCCTTGCAGCGGTGTGATGGAATGTAAAACGTTTGCGTGGATTGCAGAGAATGCAAGTGTTATTGCCGCATTTTTCTACGTAATCCCTGAGCTTAAACAACGGAAGTCGTTCTTAAAAACATGTTGTTTTTTTGGGACTCAAACTTTCTAATTTTTAAGTAAGTTTAACCGATCAGCCAACGATACTTGAATTCGATCATACGCTTTGGTTTATTGCTGCAAGTTCGTGTACCAAGCTGCTTATTTTAGGAAAATGTGGGTAAACTGGTTAACAACACATTTAAGTGCTTCACCCAAGTATTTTGGCTTACTTTCCATTGTCGTTTTTAGGACCAAAAGCCGCGTTTGTCTCTAGTGTTCTACCTTTGTATATGCAAGTTGTGCACTTAAAATACATTAATTATAATAACCAAAATTTAAAAATAGTTTAGCAATCATAGAAGAAGAAAAACTCAAAAAAACTAATTTACTTAAACGCAAAAAGCTCAGCCCTTTTTCTAAATTTTAAATCTGGCACCAAAAACCATTTCCCTCTGTCTGTGTCAATGCATTACATTTGACTTGTTTCAACATTCCCAATCGATAAAACACGCATTGACTTGAAATTGGACTAACCATGTGGAAAACTGGGCGTCGTTTCTGCTTGTAATACATTGGCCAGGTCCGTTATCCGTTTACGCAATGCTTCAATCGATGTCGAAGTCCCTGACGGAATATTCCAGCCAGCCTCATCTCTGCTAAGCTTTATAGGGGCATTGATTTTACTGCAGGCCAATACACGTTGGTACTGAGGAACACTGCCACTTGACTTCGAGGCATTGAGAAGGATTGCAGCAGTTTAAACAAGTTGGGATAAATATTAAGGCACTAAAAAGCGCAAGGTAGTTTCGTGGTGTGTGACAAACTAAGAAATCGTAAAACTAAAAATATCAGTGCCCAATTAACAACAAAGATTTTACTAACTCTTGTCAATATTATAGGGCAAGGTGGTTTGGAGGTGTGCAAAAACTAAGAGAAGTGTAAAACTGGCAAAATCTTTGCCCATTTTACTGCTAAGAATTGGTTTTATTACAGGGCGAAATAGCTTGAACAGTTCATACAGTCAACATAAGTGTTAAACCAAACAGTTGAAAGCTACAGTGTAAAAATCATTAGGTGGGCTTTCTTATCAGGAAGAGTGTCATAAATAAAGCTTGTAGGACTTGTAAATGATGTTGTATTTAAACCGGTTCATTCTAAACCTCGTCTTATATTCTGTATATATTACTCTCAGAAATGTTAACAGTAGCTTTTACAAAAAATACAGGGCTGCAAAAACAAATCAAAGTGTTTGCTTGAAAATTTTGATTCTAAGCTTTGAGCATACAACCAATATGACGTCACTGGTGCGATTGTTACGCACGACAGCCAAGAAATTTCGGTAGGCGAGTGTGATATGATGGTTTGATACGTCAATAACATTTCGCTTGTTATATGATGGACATAGTATAGTGGTGGGATTCAATTTATTTTTTCAGCCGGATCTGTTACAAAAAGTTCATTGACAGTAACCAGTAATGCTAACCGGTTCGCAGATCTCATAAAATTTCGTGAGACTGTTCTATAGAACCGGTGCGAACCAGTTGAATCCCACCAATGTACAACCTCTAATCATGTGTTGCCACCCTTATGTTTTACCATATACAAGCTCTCGAAACTTGTGTGAATTCCCAGAAAAAATCAGATGTTCGATTCGCCCACTTATATGAAACGCTTGATAGGATTTGACCAAGTCTTGCACCTGCCCTTATGCCACGTGGTTTGTTACATAACATCGCAGCTGCCTTTTGACTCCTACTGGGCTCAAAAACCGTTGCATAACGCTTGCTTTAATTCTGGCATTTAATCGAACGCCAGTAATTAAAAAACACTAAAAAGCTCCAACTTGTTCACAAAAAATCGATGTGTTTAGAAAAAAATGACTTCAAGTTTATCTATAAACAACAAAAAGTCAACACAATATTACGATTGTCTACGTTATTTTAGGTGGTATTATTACCACATCAAAATTTAATTCAAAAAAATACACAAAAACGCTGAAGCCATCAAAGCGGTTTTATCTGTTTTGTTTATTTTATCCGATCTATTATTGCTACTTTGCCCCAAAACTTTTTATAATAACAAACTAGCCAACCTTTATCGGCAAGGAACGTTTTGGCACGTCGGAGTTTATCTTACATTTATCAAAACTAGGCCGCCTTAAAAAAATCTTTGGGATTTGAACCGGTGACCTCTTGCACTTCTTGTGTATATTTCCGACTACTCTAAGATCTAATTGTCTCGAATTTATTTACAGACGACTGAACGTCCTCAACAAATGTGCCAACATGAAGCTCGACAAGCCCTTGGTGAGTGAAAGTTACATTCCTCGTAGAAATGTTCTGTACCGCCTATATATACAAGCTATTGCTGCCAGGCATGATATCAAGTTTATAGAGCTCTTCTTGCAAATGTATTTTTTATTCCGACGTTTCGACGTCCTATACAAGTCTGCCTATATATGTTTGCGTGTGGAGTAAATGTTGCAAGCAGATTTATTTCAGTCAGGACCACGTGTTTGTTTTTGCTTTCGAATTTTGTGGAACCCAATGTGATAACAGGAGTAAAATAAGGATGTGATTTAGAGCTTAAGTGCAATGCTCATTTATCTAAACTTTACCAAACAAGCTACTTATAAAGTTAGGAAAATGAAGCCCTATATTGGTTTTGTCTACGATCATGATGTCTATTGATTAATGACTTATTGTTTTTTATTATAAAGTTAGATGTTAAAAATGAGGTAAAACTAAGTGACAAATATGTTAGTTGTGTAGCTAATCTATTTAACAGTTGTGCTATCCGAGATACTTATTATTTAGCCTGTTACTTTAATTTGTGTGACTGTTAAAAAAAAACACGTTGGAGTTAAATATCTTGATGTGGTATAGCAAGGTAGGAAATGGCTTGTGTAGTTTCAAACTTTGAATTGCGAACTTTGTATTCTCGATGTCAAGTTTGCCAACAAATAATGAAAAGTATTTTAAGCAACCCATGAGCTCATCACACCTGGCAATACAGGAAAACAATGTTTTCTGATCGGTTTTGTAGCCGTGTGATTACAAGCTAGGTTTTGTTTCGAGTGTGTATTCGGAACTCGATCAACAACCAACAAAACCGCAGTCAGTCAAACATTATAGAAATGCGGTGAACATTTTGCAGACTCGCCGAATTTCTGTGGTTGCTTATCACCCCATTGACCTGCAGCGTAACAGCGACACCATTGTATTCGGCTTATCGCGGTCGATTACAAATACTTACATTGAAAACACTGAACAACATGAGTGTAAACTGGCAACATACGACAGTTGATTGACACCAGAGTATAACTCCATTGTGGCCATTATTGTGATACAACTTCGTGGTTTCGATACGGAGTTATTGTTTTTCGTACGAAAGGTTTCTTGAAGTTGGGAATATGTTCGGCAAATGCGCAAAAATAGTTTGATATTAACGACAGTGGAATCGTTGTTGTTGTGTCTATAAAATTCTGGTTCACTTTTGCGGGTCAAAAATTCGCTTACCTTTCGTCATAAGCATTGTGGCATATTGTCACGTGACCATCATCCAAACATTACCAACAAGGATAAATTTAAACCTTTCCACTTAACTAGTGTCTGCGTAACGTCGTACACAGCGGTCAGACTTGAAACAACTTCAAGTAGCGAGGTTTGGGTGGTTGTCTTACAAACTCACAAGTGTTGTCGTGATTGCGATGATAACGTTTTTACATTCGCCTTCTTTTTCTTGCACAACGCTACGTATTTCCACGTGAAAGTAAACAGACTGTAGAGGTCTGGATTATGTAAAACGTTTAACTTGTCACGAAGACCTTCAGTCACGTAACCAGTTTGCCGTATTGCCTTTGAACTTACAATTGGTTTTAACGTGTTGTTGCCATTGACTGTTGCAATCTAAATTCTAAGATGTTTCAAATTCCGAGCATTCTACCATCTGCTTTATGTCACTGAGTATAGATAGTTTGGAATTAATTAGGAATGCATTTAGGTATTTACTTTTGTGACCTTATCATAGGATCTCCCTGTTAGATGGAAATTGCTCCTGTCTCGCCATGTTATCAATAATTCAACGGTCTGGTTTAATGGAGATGCCCGTGCAACTGTAATGCATTTGGTTAGGTTTTTTTTTGTTGCACCATCTTAATTCAGCTTTGCACAAAAGCACCTAAGCATTGTGTCCATTGAACTTTATAGAACTACTTACATACGATATTTGGTACACTTTGGTAAGCAACATCTTTTAACATTCAGCTTTGCAAAAAACAACTTTTGTCTTAGAGAAATACATACGTGAGTTATTGGGTATGTCAACTCTTCCAAAACCCAAATTTGTCATCCATAAAAATATTCAAGTATGACAGACAGTGAAAGAAAACTTATCTTTATTTTCCAACTTCCCAACTGCAAATCGTCCAAATTTTTCTGCTCCGGAGCTTGCACAAAAATCGCAATCAGCATTTAGACGAGCCACATAGAAGCAGCCAATCAAATTCGGCCTTCTATTTGAATAAGAATCGAAACACGCTCATCAAAAAAATGTCCACTACTTCAAGACATCACCGGCCAATGTTGCTTAACAGAATTTCTTACAGTAATTTTTTTCTTCAAACAATAACCTTTTGGGAATCATTGGATCTGAAGTTCTAATATGTGTTTTTTATGGCGGGAAAATAGCGTTTTAAAATGAGTCTTTGTTGAACCAATCAACTTTCAACATTCAACTAAAGGTTTCGTTGTGAAATGTTACAACGTCTGTCGATGACGTAGCGTCGAATTTCCATAGGTAAATATCTTCGTGAAAGTTGGAAGGCTTGTAATAGATTTCAACGCCTAAATCGTGTCCTATGTGAAATGGCAACAATGATATACACCCGAGCCGATTGTGTATCAATTATCATCCACAAACAATGCTTATTACATCATATAGAAGACTGTATGGTCTTGTGTAATGGCATGTTCGTCAACTTTTTAATGCTGTTTTGGCAAAACTGGATTATTAAATGCAAAAATCGAAGCCCCAAAGGAAGTCAAGTTGGAGATGTTTGAAATGGGCTCGCGAGGTAAGGCGATAAAAATTTGTCACGTTTTCTTGTCTGATTTTAACCTGTATCAATTTCTCAAGTTACAAATTTGTGAAGTTAATTTGCAAGTAACAAGACATGGAGAAGTGAGGCACAACGTTATAGAGTATATGGTCTGATATCGCTGTATAATTGTTTGCAGTTTGCATCATTCTATATGTTGACTTTTTTGGACCAGTTTTTACAGTTTTGCGGTTGTTGTCGCTTATAGATTTCGCTAAGACCGGAAAGGCAACAAATTACTTTCAAAAACTAACTGTAAACTGGTCTACATTGTTTGTAAAGTTCAAATGCAATGTTTCTTTCTTTACCTCAAAAGTCCTGTTTGCACCAAATTGTATCTCGCGTTTTGGGCTTTGACTTTCTGAAGAACTTTTGGCACTTACTACTCTTGCAGACACCATCATTAGAGCGTGGGAGCGGAGATAATAACACCTTAAATGTGACAAAAATACAACCTTCAATTCGGGATCAACGCCTAAAGAGGCAAAACAGCGCCTTGCGTGGTCTTGTACAGTTAATATCGCTTTGCATCGGCAAAGGGATAAATCACAATCACCACCTTTTGTGGCTTGTTTCCCTGCATCGCTGAAACCTTGCATCCGGTGCACGAACTTTGGCCTCTGCCACCCAACGCGCGCGCTGTAATTGCAGGATCACTTCGACGTCGGTGGCTCTCTTCTGTGACGTCACAATGGCGTCCGCGCGACGCTGTTTAAGTTTTGGAATCCGATCTCGAGAGCCGAATTTGTTTTGCTCTCCCCGTTCGATTGCTTTCCAATTCGGGAAAGCTTATCGCTGATAAGAATTCTATAGTGTTCGGCGCCAAAACACCGCGGCGTGGGAAAGCTTCGATTATTTGATTCTTGAATTGACAGATTGCTTCCCCCCACTACCACTTTGGCGCGCGACGTTTGAGGTTTTGAACTTTGTCGAGGTCGAATCAGGCTGATTGTTTTCTGGATGTAATTTGAATGCAAATCAGGATTTGCAATAACCCTCGTTTGGACAAGTTTTATTTCTGCACCTGCGGTGGTTTTCGTTTAACCTTTTCAAAATTTTCAACTTGCGCTGAAGTCACAATGTTTTGACGTCACGTTTCTTGCAGTTAGTCGTACATAATGTATTTTCGATTGACTTTTATTGTTGTTGAAGAGTTTTTGCCAGGGCGTAAAAAAACATCAATTCAAGTTTATGTAAAACCTTCTCACTGTTGGGAATACCCGTACAGTACTACAATGCAAAACATACTTTTTAATATTCAATGGAAAGTTTGTTGCGCCGTGAGTTTCCTGTAGTAAACAAACACAAGAAGCCAAAGTAACAGCAGGACCTAGTCGTGTCGATGCGTAAAAAATCATGTGGAGACACGCGTCGCATCATTTCTATATTTAACATTAAGTAGATATCATCTCTTGAGCAGTGAATTTCTACTGCATTGTTTTCGCTATAAACAAACACATCAGCTATGGTAGATGGTTTGTGAGCTTAAATGGAAACACGTATTACATCACTTCATCCTCACACCTGCATAACTGGAAAAGCTTGCGTTTTAGCTCCTGGATTCGCTTCTGTTGGCAAACAAACAATATCGATTGCACAGTGTTGTAGGGGAAACCGTACACGTGTAACCTTCAAATTGAACGCCAAATCACTTCCGTTTTGGAAGACCTTCGCCACTTTGAGCACTCCGAGCGACTATTTCTCTGTTTACTACCGATTATGGGCGGGTTTAGGGCAATAATCTGTCATTACACGTGCCAGGACGGCTGCTCAGGTCAGAATGTTTGTTCTTTTCTTGGTGTTGATCGCGTCCAAGTAAGGTGCGTTTCAACTGTTATTTATCTTTGTCTTTTTTTAAAAAAAGGTTGACATTTTAAGCTCTGCAAATTTCTGACGGTTTTTCGATTGCCCAAATCCGGCTTTTTTAGTTAGGAATTTTACCGAGCAAATTGCTTCTGTGTCAAGATATTTATGCGAGTGAACTTTGTTTGTCGTGAATTTACGAGTCCTTTGCCGGGATAAAAAATATTTTTCCTACAAAAATACATCGTTGATTTGCAACGTTTCGACAACATATCAAGATGTCATCAGTAGTTGTTCGAAAATTTATCCGCAAGATGATTTTAGTAACTTTACACAATACAAACCTATTTGCACAAGTCAAATCTTGCCCTCACAGTTAATTTGCATTTGTATTTTGTGAGTAGATTTGGGGATTGTATAAATTTACAGTTTTTACACTCAAAAGCACATTCCCAAATTGTGCACAAAAAACGAGTTGTCAATCATTTTCAAACCGACATTCCTAAACTTCATAACAACCCTTAAACCACTTCTCAGGTTCAACACAAAACACGTTTTTATATGGTGAGTCACCTGCATCCGGAAGCTGTCAGTAATTTGAGGTTGGCATTATCTCTGGGTGCTCAGACTCGTAAAACTCCGCTATTTTCGCTACTCTAGCAGCATTCCTTCACAGCGAGCCTTGCATGTTTTCGACTCTCGACGGCATGGTCATGGGTGTATCATATACACAGCAACATTGTAAACAAACGCACACACATGTATGCGCATGAGCTTGTGTTGTGTGTGCGTGCACGCGCATATCCGGAGCAGGGATTTGCTCGGATTTATCGCCTTATCTTCATCCGGTCAACACACCCAAGTGTTTACATCGTATACAGATTAGACTGAGATATCTGTATCCATACGAGCAGTTAACATTCATTAATTACTTTTTCACGCTTTTTTTGCTCGAAACGTGTCTTTCAACGTAACTTTTTTTTAAACTTGTCTACTTGTTTGCTGATACTGATAATGCTATTGAAGTGAAATGTATGTATCTGAGAAAGAATGACTTCATTTTTTAACTTAAATTTATTGGCTTTGTTTGTAATCGACAATTAGTTTAAGACAAATACTGCATTGTTTTAGAATTAAGATTAAGCTAAATGTTTTTCTCGCTATAATCGGCTATGTATTGTCTTGCTGGAAAATGTAAGTGGTTTTCGAATTTTGAAACTAACTTACAACATTTCACCCTTTTGTCTTAAAGAGAGCTGTTCTTTGGCGCTAGGCTCCATGTAATTTGCAAAACTATCTTCAAATGTTGAATTTCATTTCTATTCAATTTTCACTCATTGGGTTATTCGATCAATATTAGCTGCAATGTTGTCATATGGAGCTTACTTATGGAGATCAGTTTAGATTAAAACAAATAGTGAATTGTTTACACTCCAGTGAAGCTTACACTGTTATCCATATTTGTCGACATTTCCATTAGAGCATTCATTATATGACAGCAATAATTAATAACGCATTAAACTCTGGTTACGCCCCTTTTTGGTGAATGTTAGATTGGTTCATGATGTTGATCTGACATTTCGTTCATACAAAGATCCGCTAGCATCAAGACGGGGTTAGAACCCGTGATCTTATGATCTGAATCAAGAATTTAATCCATTCGATTTGTGCTACCATAAAAGTGCGTTTTATTTGTACGACTTTTGTTCTTTATTTGCTTGAAGTGAACCGTGCAAACAGCGTGTTTTTAAAAATGTTACAAAAAATGAAATTTTGATCTTTTATGCAGTTAATATTACATTTTTTGCAATATATCTTGTACAGATCTTTGCATGTTTGCATATCAAACGCTATCACAATGCAAACGAGCAGACTTCATAATTAACATAGCGTCATGCCGTCGCCGTTGTTACGTCATAAAGCCACCAAAATGTTGAGGAGGGTTATCCATCATGGTCTAATTGACAACCAGAAACATTTCTACTTGAACAAAACAAAAAATGACGTTTTCAAAACAGGTCAGGACGATTTTTTGTTCGGGCAAACAGCGTTTAAGCTGAAAAACAAGCAACAATCCTTGGTGAAAAATATTGAGACTTTAAACAATAACAAGCATAATGCCTCGTTTGTGACATCACAAACAATGAAATTCCGGCGTGAATCATCTCTAAGTTCCCTCGTTTTCCACGAAGAATTGCTCTTATGTCATGTTGATGTTATGGTACTCGCTCCCTTAAAAACCTTTCCATAACTCGCACCTGGAAAAAACGAGCCCGTTATTTTGGGCAAAACTTTCAGGGTATACGAACCAAACCTCTTTTCTGAGCTTAAGTGACCAAAGTTATTTGTTTCTCGCAACTTTTCTCTTAACCAGAGTCGTTGAAATTGACGGTTCCTTGTCAGTCGAATACATTTACTTGTTGCTGTCTTCTTTCATGTTCCCTGCCTTTTATTTCTGCACCTGCAGACCAAGAAAATAATGGGTTTTGAGTTCTACAACGGTTCGTGTTTACAACATAAGCGCCGTTGAAGCTTTTACATGGATTGGTGTGAAATAAAGTGTTATGTTTGTTTCGATGGAGTTTTTGTTTTCTGTTGGATCTGACGCTTTTATAAAGTATTTGTTTAATGTGAAGGTTATCGGTTTAAATTCACAGATGTTCTGTTTAACCCAAAGGTTTTTCCTGATTTAAGATTTTCGGACATATAGAGAATTTAGCTCGTTAAAATTGTGCTTTTCATTTATCTTGTGAATTATGTGGTCATAGCAAAATTTTAAATATACATCGCAGATGTTTTGAAAACTCTTTTAATTGGAACAATCTAAGTGAGTCGCCCTTTTGATAGTTTTAGATTTTAAAATATCTACTTGCAAAATCATTGCCGCACAACCGAAGAAGAAAAACAAAATATTTACAAAGGACAAACATGTTTCTGTTCAAAACATCACTGAAACCGTTTGTTTGTTTTGAAATCAAATCTGTGTTATTTTTCCAATCCATCGGAATGTCATGGCCGTTTTCGGGAACACTGAACAAACGTAACTAGTAAAGTTTTCAGGAAACATAGCAACCCAGCCATGAATTCCACGCACCGCCGCATAGCAGATTCCGCTTCCTATATGTTGCGTAGAAATGTTGTTCTTCTCTAATTTCGTCGTAAAACAAACCAACAAATTCTTAAGCTTTATACTTGGAAATAATCGGAACTTGTCATTTCCGGAACGCCAATTTTCTCCTTTTTACTGATTTTGGAAACGATAAGAAAACAAACATTCAAATACTGCGAAACTGCTGCATAATTATTTACCCCCCAACATCGCTTTGTTTTAGTTTATTCAAATACAATTTCCGCTCTGCTACCAAAGCATAACAAGTTTAATGCCAGGAAGCCTGAAATCTTTGCAGTTTCCGGATCTTTTCCATAAACTATTTTGTGCGTCGTTTCGTGCGTCTACGGCGCGATCATGGGACAGGAAGTGGTTTATTTGGATGATCGAACACGTCTACGTACGGCATTTCTTGCAAAGGTGGCGATTTCGTAAATTGTAGAACGCTACCAGGCGTGTAATTCGTAAAAGGTGAACTTGAAATTGCAAAACCGCGTATCGTTGGGGGAGCACATTGCACCCCCTCGCTTTGGCGGGTAAGTGCCACCTGCTAACCTGTGGTATAAATTTTTACTTTGTTATACTCAACCGTGAAATTGTGGTCGTTTATACGAGTTGTGTCAAGTGTTGATCGCCTGATTTCATCGTAAACAACGCACATCTTTATAAAATCACTTTTTTATCAACCATCTATCCAACCAGTCTATTTAGACGTCTTGTATAGGACGTAGAAACGTCGATTGTTTACAATAAAACTGCTGGATGAGCAATACTCGGTTATACAGTCTATTCAGCTTTAGTGGCAATGGGTCGCATTTAATTAAATACGCATTTAAAGAATCGAATAACATTTAATAATGAAACAATTAGTTTTCTGACAGTAGGTAATTCTCTCGTTATTTTTTGAGCAATCTCCTTAAATGCATCAACTTTGCGCCTTTAAAGTCCCAAAAAACTCAAGTTCACTTGGAGTCAATCGAAGTCAATCTAATGATTCACTGTCATTTGATTTCCGTTACCAGACGTTTTTAATCTTACAAAATTGCCTGGTTACTTGTAAACAACATTCTTAGACCGGGCTTTGCCTTTCAAACTGTAAACATACCTCCCGCAATGTCGTGGAAAAAACTGATAATTTAAGGTGGAAACGCTTTGAAGCTAATGGATTTTGAATTGATAAAGATCAGCCACTTTTTGGCAGGAAAACTTCAAACAAACTCCGGGAAATTTTGGACCAACAAAAACAAACAAACATTGGTCGATCATAAATCAAAAGGTTGGTGGTTCGAAGCCCGGTTTAAACATGCTTTGAAATACTGCGTCTGAAAATTTGCGGTGTCTTCCCAACGTCAACAACCAAGCACCAGCAAATCACCATGAATGGGTTCATTTAAAACAGAAGGTAATGAAAAACAAGTCAGTTCTTGATCGGAGTTTAAACCCCGACCCCATAAGGAGCGGCTTTTGTTATCATTGAGAACAATCGTTTTCTTTTACTTTTGAGTCTCGTGGTCGGTTTGAAACGTCAACAACCAGACGAATGCAAACAAATTTAGTTTATCCCCTGGTACTCCAAAGGGCGTTGGTTCAAATCCCGCTTTTAGTGGAGGTTCAACATCAACAAAAAAGCGACCGCATTACTTTAACTTGCAAACAAAAAGTAGCGGGTGGTATTGAAACGTCAACAAGCAGGAACAAGTATAAACAAAATCATCCTATGCTCGTTCGTCATTAAGGCACTGCGGCTAACCTTTTCTGCGCTTCAAACAGACTTCGGTGGGTGGCCTGGCGGACGGATTTGTGCGTTTTCTCAGCTGACAAATGAGAGCTGGGTGGAACCGGGCCTCCACAGATTAGGTTCAGACCATAGAGACCACGTAAAAGTTTCGAAATGCTGCTTGATGCACGAGCACCTGTCCAAAGGCCGGTTACTATCTGACATCGGTTGTCGATCTTTTTACCGGATTTCCCGCCGGGATTTAGGATTATTTGCGCAAATAGGTGGACTTTTGGACCTTTGCCGGGTCGATTTTTTTGCCGGCAACTATTGCTGCAAAACACACACAAGAACTTGTGGTGACAAAATGGACGGAAAAATTGCATGATAATGTATATGTTGTTTGTTAGATTTGGTTGCTAAAAAGGTGACGAAAAATATATGTTAACAGTTAGAGCGAAATTTGACAGTTAGCTGCTGCATGCCGAACTTAAACCTTCCTTACGTTGTTGGTGGTGATAGGCATCTTTGCCAGCTTCTGGTACATGTGAATGGAAACAAATGAACCACCTGTCATTGCGCTTGTCACAACAAATCATTCGTACTCGATTGACCTATCGACGGTGACATTTTCATCTTAAATGTCAAACCTAACTTATTCGTTCAAGCGAATTCTTCAACTAAACTTACACACCACTCGTCAAATTTGATTGCTTTTCAATTGACGTCACCGAGTAGTATTTCAGGTAAAGAAGTTTTATTTCTGTCTGCAAACCCTCTCCAAGGGCGGTAGTTTCGTTTTAAGCAAGCTCCTGGGAGGGAGCAACAAGTCACCACCTGTTTGTTGTGTTTACACTTTACTGTGAACGTCCTTGGTGCCACTTACTTTGCACATCGTATAACAAGCGTTTAACGACGATTTAAGACGATGTTTTGGAACCTGTTGATTCCATGCTCAACGATAACCTGACGACAGTTCAACGAAGGTGGAAGAGCACCTTGGCACTCTGACAAAGTATGTCAGGAGTAGTGACTAACTTCTGATCCAGTTGTGTCAAATGGGTTTAGTGCTCTAACCCGCGTTTGTGTGACCTTCAATAGTCGACCACATAACAGGCGAATCGGACAGTCTGAAGTGGCCAAAAACAAGCACCAATCGCTCACAACTCCATTTTAGCACGTCGAGCAGGCGCGTGCTTTCGGCATTCTTTATCTAGCAGCAGCTGTCAGTGAGATCACACACAATCACAACGAACCCGTATGACCCCGTAGCTTCGTGCTTAAAAACACTGTAATGAGTTTAGAATCGACGCCGGGAAAGGACATTCCCTCCCGGGCTGTTTTTCACGTATTCCACCCGCCCTTTGGTCTGCGTGGTTTTCTTTTGAGATTGTGATCTACAATTTGTGTTTGTGGTGCGACCTTGTCACAGTAATAAGCCGATTCACGTTTTTATGCGTCGCTCTTGACGTCTTCGCTGGCTTCCACCGACACAAATGTGCTCGAAAACAGGGGCTTCGTCGCAACAGACCGGGAAAATATGACACGGCCCATTAGCAGCATATGGACGATGCTCTTTTGGAGCAAAGATCGTGTTTTCTGTCACGTCCTTGTTTTGACAGATTTGTGTGGGAGTCGCTACATATGACGGTAGTAGGGTGTTTTTTTTTATATTACCTCTGTTGATTTGGTATCTCTTGGGACATCGGTTTGTTATGAAAAAAACTTCGTTTTGGAGATTTTGTGTGGTTGAAATTGGACACCGAGAGTCAATTAGCATTTTTTGTTTTAATTTATCTGACTTTGTTCGCATTCAAGTTTCTTATGACAAAAGTTAGGACAAAAAACAGTTTCCTAAAAAGGTTTAAGGTGCAAAAAAACGAACACTTACCAGTGATAGAATTGTTCCTTGACTCTAACAACACCTGTGCCATCTCATTTCGCTGTAACGAATTAAAACCTCACATACGGGATGTTTGCAAACAAAGAATGCAGTGATTTGCCCCTGGTTAACCTTTCACCTATTTAATTTCCCGTTACACCGAACAACAAATACTACTTACAACTTAATAACTATTTATTTCCCACCCGATTTACAACACGAACGAACCACAATAAAATCTGCTTAAAGTCCAAAGGTAGCATTTGGTGTATACACCTACTGTACAAACATCTTTTTCGGTCGTAAAATTTGAAATCACGTTTTGTTTTAGCGTTGGTGGGTAACTTTCCAAGTGTTGTTTGTTTTTTTGTTAATTTTTAAGCGGTCTCGTGCCTAACGTTCAAACTGCTTTGGTTGTAATGTAAACCTTTCCCCTACAAATGAGGCAATAAAATAGAACAAACAAAATCATTAGTCAGACCAATCTGTTGGTAAGGTATTGATTTTTGTTGTACTATTGTTTCTACTTTGTGTATTATTTTATGGTTGCGGCATATATAACAACTTGAGGG
This sequence comes from Phallusia mammillata, assembly GCF_965637545.1. Lineage (NCBI taxonomy): Eukaryota > Metazoa > Chordata > Ascidiacea > Phlebobranchia > Ascidiidae > Phallusia > Phallusia mammillata. The sequence goes on along the minus strand of NC_137258.1, from coordinate 23,554,368 downwards.
ACCTTTATAAACTGCAATACAATGAGTACTTCGTCAGAATATAACATTCTGTCTAAAGTGGGATTCGAACTCACGCCTCCATCACTAAATTTGTGCACCCCAAAGTGATTTGTCTCTCTTCATAAATTATTTAATGTAGAAATAAACTCGCAAAAAAATCGCGGTTGTAGAGTTAAGTGCGCACGTGGACTGGCACGCAGATAGAAATGCTGATCGCGTACCGTGTGTTGTGCTCTATGACGCAATAAACAAATTCCGCCATGTAAAAGGATTAAGTTCCACAATGTTTGTTTCCATTGTTGACGTCAGCTGCATGTAATCCCAACCTGACTTGTTTAAACGTGCGTCGTTTAAAATTGTCTGCGTGGTTTGAATTTTTGAACTTTTCCCGCCCTTTTTCGGTTCTTTTGGGCAAAACATGGATTTAATTCAAAAATCATTTTCTACAAGTCATCGTTTTTGTCCTTCAAATTGCATTTAGAAACTGATAATGTCAAACAGACAAAATATATATTTCCATGAATCGGTAACTGACTGATTTTTTTTACCGAATGTTTTTCAGCGCCTTAAAGCTTTTTTTGTTTTGTTTTTTATTTCAGTATTTCATGCATTATTTCAGTATTTCATGTTTCAAATTCGTTCTTACAATCGTATTTTTTTATTACTTACGTATTTTCCAGGAAGATAGTGCAATTCAGTTTGTCACGTAAACCGAATATTTTTGGCCAGAATGATCATTTAAACGCGTATTTATAAGTTTAAATTCAAGTAAATCTTGAGTCATTATTGCCCACATCAAACCGATCAGCGGATTTGTACTTTTATGTGGTTTGGGATTGTCAACAACTTCCAGTTACATACGTCAAAAGGTACATTCGTTTTGCCCACAAACTTAAAAATGCGCAAATTTCAAACATATTAAACCACTTAGGCTAAGACTCCCGTATTTTGGACTAACCGCACCACGAGAAAGATCATTCAAGTCCATTTTTTTAAAGTAGCAACAACTCCTTAACCACATCACACTGAATCTTATAACTCACATCACCACAAGCTCTCTAAGCTCAGCATCTCCATATATGGTCACGTTTTAAAGCTATGCTATTCAGTGTGATCTTTAAGTGCAGCATTTCACGTAACATGAATATGCTAAACGATGTTATGGGAAAACGTGTAGTGTTCGTTGGATTGCTAGCCGATAGTTACATTGGAAATAAGGTCGCTGTATTTTCTGCTGATGTAATTGGTTTGTCGCATGCACGCTTTTGTGTGCGCACGTTACTTAAACAAATTTGTGCACCAAATTATGACACCAGTGCATCATAGGTCGAAACAGTGTGCACTGTCTTCAGCCTACTCATCATTTTTTGGCTTGATGCATGTGACAAAATGTTTGTGACATTTACCGATTATAATAAAAATCCTAAAATTTACCCTAAGATCTTAGAGGTCATTGTTCTGTTGTTCTTGTCGTTTCAATGTAGTATATCCCAACCATAGACACAATTACAAATCCTTGTGCAAAAACAAATACATTAATAATCTCTATGTTGATTGCTGTTGCGATGATATAAGCTCTTTTACGAGAGTCTGCCGTCTCGTGATGTTATCCAACAACGCAGAGGCGCCATTGCCTTAATTAGCAACAATAAGATTAGTATCGAATGCAGGGGAAAGGCCGTTGAACCGTCTCAAGGAGTTTCCCGTCATAAAAACAACATGACTGCTAATGGTATTGTACTGTGCTATTTTTATAAGACATGAACTTGCATTAAATGTTTGTTGTCACGAAGTTTCTGGTTCATAACTTTGTTACTGCGATTTATTTCAGGGAAAATCCCAAAATCGTTTGTAAAAAGCAAATGAAATTTTGTTCTTCGTTCCTGAACCCTAATAGGTTTTTTGAGTGATGTTTTTTACTACTTCGCTAAAATATTAATTTTGTAAATGCATTGGCTTGCAGAACTAGTCTGAGATTTTCACAATTTGAGCACGTCGTTTTGTCGATACTATAATCCCTTCTTTGGCGCCGTAAACTGACGCCGGTGGAAAGCCGATTTGTCAAATGTTCAGCGACAATCTGACCTTATAAATTCCACATTCATTTGCGACCTAAAAATATTTCGCCTGTTCGTCCAACTAGAATACCACGGTTATAAGTCGATATTTGATTGAAGTCAAATATAAATTCGAGACACACTGCGTGTTATTTTGACGGCTGACCACCGCAAACAGCAACAGCGCACAGAAGCAAGCGTCGGAATCCGTAAGCAAATGCCGAGGCTATTAACCAATATTGAAGGCAAACTTTTCGGGGCGCCGCACACCCAGTAGACGCCCGACAGTGGCATTTTAATGCGTCAAACTTCGTTGCGAAGTGACCGTCGTTCGCACGCGAGTGACAGCTGAAATACGAGAGATCAACCAATAAATATTTGCCATCGAATATGTTTAGCTCGCCACTGGGCTGGCGATGGTCTTATTTGAGCACACTGCGTTAATGTGTTGCAATTTTACTGTTTAAAAGTAGAGTGCCAATTGTCTGCCTTTTACTTCAAGTGAGAAATGTTTTTAAATAATCTTATTTGGCCCTATAGGATAGTTATAAAAGCACATACTTTGGTTTTCTGACCTGATTTGTGTAGCGGTGTGAAAACTTTAATGCAAAAAATTTGTAACGAATTCAAGCGGGGGAAAAAAGAAAAGAAACAATGCAATTCCAACTTTCAAACAATGCTTCTCTACAATTTGCTGCGTACATTAGCTGCAGATGTTAAAATGTGAAATATACTCCGTTGCAAATATGTACAAACACGTTATAAAAGTAATCTGCAAAACACGAACTTTGTGATCAAAACGCTGTTGTCAACTTGTTATGTTTGTGCATCTTTTACTGTCCTAATATTTGTGATACTTGTTTTGCCATCTGGGTCGGTTTTCAAACATGTGGGGCATTGAAGGCTGTGCTCGACCTAATCCCAATTTGATTGTCGTTGTTGCACCACTGGGAGGTTTCGTGGCTACCTGGTTTACATCAACAGGCAGATGAAAAATCGATTTAGCTTTGCATCTTCTGTGACAATTAAACGTTGGTTGTCAATTAGTCGATTGTCAATTTGAATTTAAACAGACTTAATTCAGTTAATCAATCTGATTTTTCTGATTTTTTTGTACAAAAAGTCACCAAAAAATATTTCTGTATGAGTGTGCCGTGATCACTGGTCTGCATGATTGCTCTATGGCTGATCCCATAAATAAATCTTTAAATTGGAACAAAATACTTTATATAATACTGGAAGTGGAACATAACAACCAATCCACCTAAAATTGTTCGATCCAAGAGCCGCGTGTGCCTAAAAACAAATAAAATACGTGTAACAAACTATGACTGTTACACCCTGTACTTTGAAAAGCTTCAAACAAAATTTCCACCCAACAAACACTTTTACGTGAACAAAACACGAACAAATACATTTACGTGTACTTTAACGGACTCACCATGTTATGGACAAACAAACGTTGCTGTAGGTAGGATATGGGCCGATCATGTTTTGCTTCAGAGTTTATCCGGTTGCCTCACAACTTATCTGTTGCCTCTTGTTTGCTGGAGAAGATCGTATGCGCTGATAAGCTTGCGTCGTAACCGGTGTATGCCGGACAACAATAAATATCCGATACCGAGGTCACACAAGCTCGAAGCGGTGTATGAATAAGACCTAGATCGCTGCAAGCAAACACAAAAGATGGTAAAAAATTGTTTGTTGCTTTGGTTTGTTTTGGGCACACAAAACATTATGTCGAAAAAATAAAGTTCTTAAATACTGACTCTAAACTAGAACTACAGACAGCAACTGGAAACAATGTCGCTTAAATTTGTAACGTTTACGCACACTTTTTTATCCGAGGGACATTGTTTTGCACATTTAATAATAATTGAGAAGTAACTTCCAAAAGTAGTTGGAGATTTTATGTCAAAACCTTGATCGCAGAGTAGCTTTTGACTGGATGACACATTGACAATTGTAGTAGTTTGGAAAATTCCTCCAATTTTTAAGTTATCTCACGACTTTTTGGATACCAATGACTTGTACGCTTAATGTATTGGTTAAAACCAAACTATACCTGAGTTAGTGCCGAAATGCACTGAATAAATTTCTACGAAATCGCCCACTTCTTGGTTAAACACCCTTTAACATTAATAAGTGCTATGACTTGTTAACTTAATGAATCAAATCAATACACCTGATTTGTATGGAAACGCAAACGCCCACATTCTTCAGTAATTCGTGTTTCGGCTGATAAGGTCTGAATCATCTTTCCGCCGACAGAGAATGCCTTGAAGTTAATGTCTGGTTATAAATGACGAATCAGCAAGCCGACCTAAGCGGTGGTTAGTCCCAGACGAAACACTTCTCTCATATCAGATATTAGATACAAGTAATTGATACGTTTCATGTTGTGCCATTCTATTTGAATAAGGAACTAAAGATAACCCATTCAGTGTTATTTACCCTGATGAAGGCGACCTGTATAGGACGTCGAAACGTCGGAATAAAAACAAAATTTGCCAGAAGAGCTCTAGAAAGTTGATATTATGCCTGGCAGCAATAGCTTATATACCCTAAGCTTTTGGTGCAATAGACATTCTATGACAAAATTGTACATCCGGTTGATTCTTTTTGACCTAATGTGTTGAACATTGGGTTTTGTAAATGTTGTGGAATTTAAACTTCGAAATACGTCAATTTGGTAGATCGAAACAGTAAATCTGGTATTTTTTCTTTCGTTGTGTAGAATTTTGTCATAAGCTTGGTTCAAATATACACATCGGGCCTTAAGGCGAAGATCATAAAAATTCCTTAGCGGTTTTGTATTATGTACTATGACTGTTTTATGAGCGGAATTTCTCGTTCGAAAAGGCTTAAAAATTTCCATTCTCGCCGGTAATATGACGCGTTCTATTTTCTATTAGTGTGTCACGTTTAGAAAAGGTCAAAATCACTAATCTTATCGGGCACAGCTATTTACGTAACAAGCCACATGGGACGAAAACGTCAGGTATAATTCAGTTGCTTGTCTGTCACGTTGATCGTTATTACGTAAAAACCAGGTAACAAGGCCCCCATATGCTACACACCCGTTAACTGTCTCAAGGGTAAAACAATTTGCCACAAAACGACATTTGCTGTCTGTTTTCCTACGACCTATTCTGGTAACTGGCCGTTTTCGTTGGCGGAAATCGACAGAAGGTATTTAATAGAAAGGAATGCGTTTTAGTAGCAACCCGGCATTGTCACAAATTTTTAACGCCGTGTTTCAAATAAGGTCAGGTCATTTATCGAAGTTATGGGTAAACACTTGTTTGGTTCTAAAAATTCTCTTTGGGTTTGTACATTTGGGACTATTTTTGAAGTTATTACATTTGAAGTTATAACAAAACATCACGAGGCACTATTGGTTAAAACGACCGAAGTATCAACTAGCCTCTACAAAGGCAATATGGTTTTCTCAACTGTATAAAATTGTTTTATTTTGAAAACTTTAACCAGCTTCGTACGGTCGAACCTTTTAAATTTGACTCATTTCAATTTCCCGTCTAAGAGACAATGTTTGTCAAAACCCACAAACTCAATCTTCTCGGCACCTGCCGTAAATCGTTTATGACGTCACTGATTGTTGATTTCGAACAAATATTTTCACGCCAGGAGAAAATCTGAAACCGGAAGAAAACGCGCGCGTCGCCTCAAATATTACCGGAATTCAAGAATCGAACGTATTTGTTGCGTTTGTCGGTGATCGTGAATTTTACGACGCGACTTCGTATTTTTCACTGTTTGTCCATGTGCGATTATGACGTGAAAGAGGGCGCTTGTGACGTAACAGTGACTGTTGTCGCTAATCCACACAACAATTGTCATATGCGCGAAAACCGCAGGGAATTGTGACGCAATAAACGCTGGTAAATGGAACGCGCGAATCGATTGATTTACAACTCGATCTGTTATTCGACAACAAATGGCTTCTTTAACTGTTTTAAAATTCACTTACGCCGCCAAATTATGAATTCACTTCTTTAAAGCTTCAGTCGTTATAGTTAAAATTCAGGTGTATATTTTTAGGGATTGTACACATGGGTTTGTTTAATAAAAGATTTGCTGAATCTGTCAGCGACACCAACGTTTTTAAATTGTTTCTTCTATTCTTGCTTCTTCATTCTGTCGGAGAACAGTATTTTGTTGCTATTATTGTTGAGGATTATGACAAACCAGAACAAAAAAAATCAATATCAAGAAAACATTTATTTTCGAATCCCACCGCAGGCTAGATTTTTCATTTGTGTCTTGCCATATGGGAATGCTAGATTCGGTATAACGCCTTCAATTGGCCTGGTGTACTATGATTTTCTTGATTGTTTTACCCTACACAGAAAAACATGTTATTGAGGTTTTACAGGATTCCTCTTTATTTCTCCCCACAATCTAATTTGCCGCAATAAAAGGTCGTGCGTTACCCATGCCTGTGTTGAACCCGTCGTTTCCGCTCAAGTAACACGATACACTGGTCGTGAAACACTTATCTTGCTGCACAGGTTCAATGACCTTCAAGGACACCAAGTGGCATGAAGGTCATGTGCGGGCGTACGACTTTATCTGTTACAAATACGACATTACAACCTAAATTTCATTTTTTACACGAGTTTTCAATACACAAAGACCTCGATTTTGTTTTTGGATCCCTACGATATAATACCACTTTAAATGCAAGTAATTATTGTGCCATAAACTATTTGAAAAACTAAAAAAATCACGTTTTTTGTTGATAATCACAACGTAGCACGTATGTAAAAATCAAAAGTTTGTTTTTGTGCTACCCGACGGTATCAAGGGGTATTTTGGTCGTTGTACGTTGTACGCACTGTCTAACTTTATCTGTGGCAGGCAAAATCTCAACACTTTGATACAATCTCTCTTATAGCCGTTGGCATTACAACTAAATGAGGATAATTGTCTTGTTTGCTGCAGCCGGTTTTGCACACGGGGTACACAACCATGTGATTCACCACAATCACGTTAAAAAGTCGAATTTGGCTTGCAAGCATATGTTGTGGTTATACTTCTAAATTTGTTGTGGTCATATATGAAGCATCTATGGGTTAAAATCGTGACTTTGCGGCTGATTTTAGATTCAACAGTAAACCACATCACTACAGCTTGCAATTATAATCTAAATTTACCATTTTTGGACACAATACTTATCGTATTCTAAACACAATACTTATCGCTATAAGCGTAAACGCCAAAAAACGTGAAATCACCTTGCCTTTTTAATTCCAACAAAAATTGCACTGTCACGTCACAAACGGAATCATTTAAAAATCAACACACTGTTTGCCAGACGAATTCGAAACAAAACAACCTAAATTAAACAATTTATTCAATAGTTTGGCATTTTCCAATTTGACCAATCACTGACCACCGGTCAAACAAAGTCTGAATCCCCACACTTTATCGCCATAACAACACAGCTCGTGACCACAAACTATCACGTGCATCATGACGTCACTTGCAATTCTGTGGCCACATACAGTATGCATGCATATACACTACAAGCAATGCGAGAATCGGAAACGCGTGTGTTGGTATAGGTCACTTCGAGTGCCGAGCTTACACTACTGTAACCGCTCCCCCTTTACGAGTGTTGTGTTTGTAACTGTGCTTGTGTTGTGGTTGCTATGGCTATTGCTGGTGTTGTAGAGGTTGTATGCACAACAATGCGTTAAGTGTGCGATGATGATATGTTGCGCGAACACGGTGCTTGGCATTCCAGACATGATGAATTGCATCTGCAACGTAACCTGGTGTGGTCAGTGTTGATAAAACCGCAGAGAAAGAGTGAACGACCGTTATCCACTTTAAATTCTTTGCGCTGGGTAAATCGTTTTCTTTTACGCTGAACCGTGGTACTTAGCGTATAACCTAGTTACAATTCACCGTCTGTTATTGATTTAGACCCTAAGGTTTGGACAGTTATTGTGTTTGGCCGTATCTATTTGTTGTCTTTATTTAAAAACTGTAAGTGGTATCTAGGTCAAACAAATACGTGCGTTGTGCTGTTTTGAAACGATTTTTGTTTGGTTAACATTGATGAAGTATGCTGCTTTGTACACAACCGTAGAGAACACCACAATTAATTAAAACGTCGTTTGTGCTTTGTTAGCTATGTTCCCCTTGGTCAGCTTCTAGCATAAGTACATCTTTTTGTCACCACAGCATTGCAAACACCTGTTTTTTAAAGGCAGTTGTTTTGCATCCCAAGGGATTAAATGCTTTTATTTGTTGCAGCACACACAGACATGTTGTTGTGTGACAAATTTCCTTGTTTTATCAATTTATCACGGTCTTTGGGGACATTCAAAGCCCGGAAAACCTTTGCAATAATCCGAGGAAGTCGCCATTGTTTTTTTCCACCCGAAATTCCCTTGAGAGATTAAAGTCTTGACACTTGTTCGGAAAACGCGGCCTATAGACGACAGCCGATTTGTAGTGAACAAAAGATCACATCCAGACTGGAATGTCTCTGGAACGAGCGAGACATCAATCTCAGTGAAAGTTGTTTACATTAAAATGTCAGCCTGATGCGTCCCACTTGTTCTCTACTCTTAACTCTAATCCGTCTGCCGACTATTAGGGCTGGCCACAGTCTATCATGATGAGGGGGCAGACTTCAAACAAAATCTGCTCCCGAACATCAAAGGCCCCTCGCCTCCTAAAACGTCGACAGTTTGTCAACAATCTTGTTCTGTCGGTACGTAACCTTTGATGACGTCACTGCGTCAACAAAAATAGTCTCAAGCAGGTGCGCAGACTTTGCTGCGCGTCGCGCCCCGTGCACTTGACTTTCAAGGAGGGAAGTTGGTATTTGCAGCACTCGGTTTTGAAGTCTGCAACCGACCTTTCGGCGTTGAACAGACGGAAAATGTTTATTTGTAATCTCAAATCCCCAAGGTTCGCAACAAAAGATCAAATAAAAAGTTCAACGCGTTTGGTTTGTTGGTGACATTTAATCACTTCAAACATTATTGTTTTCACTCGTTTGATCCTTTTGGCAGATTTTGAAATTCGATTCCCAAGTTTTTTTAGCACACATAAATACGCATATCCAAGAAAAAATTGCGTACGCTATACTCATTGCCTATGATTAAACCTTGTTTTAAAAGGTCTGTTCTATTTGAACAAGGTTCATTTGGTGGAAAATCGTGTAAGGATTGCAAACCTATTTCAAAAAGGAATAATTTATCAATGAAGCGAAAAGGACAATGGCTGTTCTCAATTTTGGAAAACAACCAAAAAGCCTTCAGTAATACTGTAAAACATGCACGTTTTTTCACATTAGTTTCTTTGCAATATAAGCTAAAGCCAATGCGCGGTAATCTTCCCCGTTACCGCAAGACTTGCGATAAACCCATCTTTCAAACCGAGCCGAAGTGAAAAATAGAAAGGCTTAGAGAGTTTTGGTCAAAATATTTGCCATCAAACAGTGTTAAGTCGTCAGTCTATCGTCTTTTCGAGGGCTGGCGGTTTTTCTTCACACACATTGTCGTGTGTTTAGTCTCAAATACGCTAAGTGTAAATTACTGACGCGAAAAGAAATAATGCCACAAAATTTTTCTCTATCGTGGTTTGAAAGTTCAGATAGTTAAATGATTTTTAAACACGCTTTAGATTTGACCTTTTCTGAGAATTTTGTTGAAGCCAGTGACATTTAAGTTTGTATTTTAAATTTTAGTACCGAAGTTGTTTTCTTGCCATGTCTCGCTTGCTTTTTAAAGAATAAAAAGGTTAACAATTTTCTTTTTTCATTTAAACATTTTATTGTTAGAAATTCGACCAATTTTTGCGCTATTGTATTTGTATGTTATATTTTAAGTTGTGGCAAACATTAAAAACTTCAGCAAACAAATAGATGTCCTATAAAATACAAGCCAATTCAGAAAAAATAAATCACTATCTCAAATTTAGACGCAAAACGTGCTGTTGTGATTCCGCTTAAAGTCTTCCCTAAATATCTTCAGTGATTTCTAAATGATTTATGCCGAAAACAATTTGTGACGTAAATGTTCCAGTGCAGAAAATCGTGTCGTTGTCGGTGAAAACAATCGGCTGTAATCAGATTTCAGGCAAACATATAATTAGCAAACTGACAGCGGCCAAACACTCGTCAAAAGTGACTTTCTCCCTGAACGCATCACAGACGCTCAGCCAATCAGATCGCTTCCAGCCAAAACACCAACAGCCACCGGGTTAACTTGCCGGCTATAGGGCAGGTTTTTTGGACATTTGCTGGATTTTTGCGATTAACGAGGCAAAATCGAGCAATTACGTCTCGTCGGCGCAACGGGACATCGAGATTTGTGCATCGGAGCGTATCGATGTACGTCACAATGCTTTGTGACGCATCAATCGGCCCTGGCTCCTGCGGGTTTGTGCAAAAATAAAATAAACGATGACCTAAGTGGGTAGGTGGAATGAGATTTTGGTTAAATAACATATTTTAAGCCACCGATTTCAAGTTCACTTCAGTTAAACTTTCACATGCCTCCGTACGCATTACATTAGTCAGATTCAATTCAAAGTATTTACGTTTTAAGCATTTTACTTGTCCATATTTGGTCTTGTTGTTTTTTACGATTGTTTGTGAAGTGCCTCGAATCGACGGAAAAATACACAAAGGTGAAAAGAATTTTACCGAAAACAGTGAGAAAGCATGAATGTTGTTCGATTTTATGGTAAACATATTATATGTTACGGTCGTTAAAGCAAATTACAATCGCGATCATTAAATGTTCAATTTATGGCAGAAAAGGCGAACCCTTTTAATTGTGTAACTTCCAAGATTGATGAAATAAACGTACTTTACTACTTCATACATAACTTGTGTTTTCTTCTACATATGCACGTTAAAATATTGTTTAATGTTTGGTGTGAAGTCATAATGCATTGTTGCGTAGCACAAATGTCAAACGCTCAGTTTTCGGAAAAGACAATTTTCTCAAACCCACACGTGCTGAAGTAAAATTTTCCAAGTTGTTTTTGCTTCCAAACCATTCAATCTTCACGACCCACTTTCTCTTGTCACAAGAGTCAGCGATAAACCCTCAGCCCATTGATAACAAGTAATAGAACATCTCGCGACTCTTGGCACCATTTCTGTTGTCTTTCCGCACCTGCCTCAATCCATCCATCGCTATCTCTACTCGCTGTAGCGATTGTTGACACAGCGGGCATTTCAGCTCTTGCATGACGTAGTTTGATTGACAGCCACCGTTACCAGGAATATGTGGTTCAGCCAGTTTTACGATCAGATAAAACTAGAATCACTGAAACATTGGAATTTAGCACTTTACTGTAGTGAATAGCGAATCTACTAAAACGCCAAAATGGCATCAACTCCTGCAAGTGAACAACAATTCGTATTCCATATATTTGTTCGCGAGACCCAACCGCATAATTTCGCCGACACAGACACGGTGGATTTAGGGGGGTACCGTGCTCCCCCTGCCTGATCAATCTTCTCAACCGCGTTTTGCATAAACCGTGGCACAAAACAATGACAAACGACGATTGTTTACAGCAGAAATAGACAAACTTTGCGTTGAAATTCTGCAAAACCAAAAGGAAATTGAATTGAATCGTGTCGTTTTTGTTTGGTTCATTGCTTCGGTGAAAGTTTCGGCTTTTAGACTTTATTGGGTGTGAATTGATGTTGCAGACGTTGCATACTTCCAAAATATGGTTGCATTTCTGCAAATGCATTGGATTTTTGAAACCTTTTTTGTAATAAATAATTCATGAGTGTTACATCATTTCACTTTATTTTCAATGAGCAATTTCAATGTTTTGGCTAAAAATGTTTACCGCGTATAAATAGAAAGATATAAAGAATGGATAAACGAATCGCATAAAATAATTAGACTGCAATTTTTAACAAGTAGAAAGCAATCCACTAATTAATTTTTTTTCTCCAAATATGGTATTTTTCAAACAGTACATAATAAAAAAAACTTCAAGCGTCCATATTGGACAAGCAGTCATTTTACCACATCTCTTTGCCGCATAAACACATTTCGGAAAATGTCGTTTAGCAGAAACACGAAAGACCGTTTGGAGGTCGTTAGATTATCGGCAACAACTGGTTACGACCTTTCACCTAATCCCGCAACAAAGTCACAGACTCTATTCCGTCAAGGTCGCTCCATAAAACTGACCACACGTCTCTTTACTGCTGAGAACTTTGCCAAGTACGTGGACCCCACATCGAAGGTCGTTGTTAGTTGTGCCGCACTTCATTCAAACGCATTTGTAGCATAAGATTTTGTATTCAAACGCGCCTGAAAGCAGCATAAGGTTTTATACACTAGTGATTTCCTAATTGTATTAAAAGTAGCATTATATTTTGTTGACCTCCTAAAATAATTGAATCAACTTCAACACTACATAAAAGATATCCAACAGGATGTAGAAAAAATATTAACCAGTTGTAACTCAGATTGAAACTTGCTATGTCGGTAGTCGGTTTTTAAATCATACCGCGCATTAAAAAGTAATGTTAGATTTGAAACATGAAATATTTCGCCCAGTATTCCCCAAGCATTCGTGGAATTTCAGTTTCGTAACCAAAATTCGTCAGACTGGCCGAGTTACTTGCGACCTGAGCCTCGGCTGTCGTAAGAATTGTTGCCAACCGGCGTAACCATTTCCATCGCTCTTGAGATCTCGCAAATGTCATGTGTTTTTAATGCACTTTGTTTGAAATAACAAACTCTATACTACGCAAATCCTAGACTATTTGTGACGTACGGATTGTTTGTGATGCAACTACCATGTGATCTGTTACGTAACAGTGGAATATGACCACATAGAATATTGCATTGTGAACTGTTGTTTGGCGCAACAGATTGCTGTCGTGTCACGTTTTCAAACCCTGGACCGATCGTTGCAAACTCATTTTGTTTTCGTTCGGTGTTTTGTCCAACCCCTGCTATATTTAAGTGCCTGGGTGTATTATTAGTATGCGATGGTATATATTGAACATCTCAGATCTAAATTTGACTTTTTATTTTATTTTACATTTCGTGAGTTTGCAAAAAAACTTATATTTGTGGATTTTATGAATAGACTGTATTTCGGCCGGACAAAGAATTTTAAGAAAACAATGGCACTTTAACAACAGTATTACCAAAATAAAAATAATTAGGCAAATGTAAAAATATTTTAGTCATTTTAACCTAGTGTCAGTTTAATCTACACATCTAAAAATTGTTAACTACGCAACATTTTAAGTCCACGATCATTGCGAACAACCATCGTCCCACTTCTTTCTGTTATTTTTGAATCAAAGTCAAGGACAAAGACACGCTTCCATCGTCAACTATAATTAATTTCCCAGCCCCCTGGATTAATGCAACCATTAACCCTTATGGCGTCACAATCAACTTCTCGAGATCACATGACCTTGCGCGTGCGAGGTGACGTACAGGATATGGCGTATAGGTCGCAGCTCAAGGTCATAGTTAATGGGGGCGTGTTAATGGGCGTGTCTCGTTTGCATCGTGTTATGCATTGGACAGGTTTTGTGGACGTCCGCTGTTTAAGTTAACGACGCTTTTTGGCCGGGTGCGTCAGCTTTGCGTAACGACATTGTAAGTTTAATGCGTTGTTGTGCTGTTTTTGTGTGGAAGTGATGCCCGTAGTGCGTAAGAAGCTATTCCGTTCTGTTAAAATCCGGTTATCGTTGGATATGGGGGTAATACCGTGTTCCTTTTCCTGTTTACCGCAACCGTTGTTGGTGGATAAAAAGTTATGAACGAATGAGATATTTCAAATAAACCGCTGCGTTAAATGCCAAAACTAAACTTAAAAGTTATTTCTAATGACACTAACTACCAAAAAAAACGAAAACGAAATATTATTCAAATAGAATTTTAGAAAAATATAAACCAATGGTATTTGTACCGTTTTCTATGCAGTTTCTTGTTGTTGTTGTTTTTTCTGCCGTAGAAGTAACAACAAACACGCCAAAATGTTGTGTGTACATTCCTGGCTCAGTGTACAGTCGGAGGCCCATTACTCAAGTTTATCAGAACAAAAGAAGCACGCTTTACCCTACTTCAAATATCGCCTTGTATTACTCTGTAGCACGATCACATCCAAAAACACCGGGAAATGAACAACAATCTTCGATATTTGATGCCGCCCCCGTCAATTTGTCATTTCCAGTCATTCGATACCGTTTTCCTGCCCCACTCGCGTTCTGGGTTTCGTTTTCTTCATTCTTAAGCGACCGCGCGTGCTTCCTTGGCACTCGAGCTGTGGCGCCTGTGTAGCGGTGTTCTGCAAATGGTGCTAATGCATTTCGCCCCTTGCACGCCCGGTTCCTGCATCCTGTTTATGTCGTCACAATCGAACGACGTTTTTTGATTGTTTGTGAAGCGCGAGGTGCCGAATTTCGATGAAATTGTTGACGGCAGGTTCCTGTAATTAACAGGTCTTTTCGCGACAAACAGAGTTATCGGTGTTGAAACTAACTTGTATCTGAAATAGTTTGTTGGTTTTGCAAAGGTTTTATCATTAAACGGATACAACACTTTCTGTGTCCAATTGGCTTTTCCTGCTGAACTGGTGAAAATTGTGGATTGTGTAGTTTTTTGGCAACAATACGCAAAAGTTTCATCATGACCCTCCAAATGTGCACTTCATACGCTTCTACCCTTGCTTAGTTGCTTCTGGCTCTTTGATTGTTCGAATGAAATTTATTCGCCATGTTTTCTTTCAACAAGCGAACCCAACTCAATGTACTAGATGTTTTCGATCACTATACATGTTTACTACACCAGAACAAATAAAGCTTGTCTGTTTGGCATTATTAGTTTTTTCAGTATTGTCGTAGAAATGCCGACCGCACATTTTATCTGCTTTTATGGGGCTCATTGAAATTAATCAAAAGTTTTTGTTTGTTTTGAGCTTGTGGGTCGATAATATTTTTCAGTGGCTATGTTGACTCGCTAATACAGCAGTTGTGTACGGAGCCCTGTGCACACAATACTACATGACATCATACTAGCCCGACACACAATAACGTAGCCACCGCAAGCCTTTTGCGTCGCTAGAATACACTCCGTTTAAGTCTTTGATGTCATCTCTGTGTATTTGGTATGATAGATGAGACGGGGAGAAGTTACTGAAAGACTTAATGATTGACAGTTTAGGTTATATGCTAAGTTGGTCCAGAACGATAGCTGGACAAAACACAAGTTTCCAATTCCATATGGCATTCTCTTGTACGCTGAAGCGGGGTCAAACCAGTTTTGTAAAGTCGAGTGTTTGAATGAAGTTTGGAAAAAATGGCTGGGTTTTAGACATTAGCTGTGCAAAATACATGTTTCTAATTCTCTATGCTAGCACTTTTTTATACGCCTAAAGCCAGTTTTCAAACCTGTTTTGGTAAGCCGCGGGTTTAAACAAATGTAAAATACTTATTTGAAGAAAAGTCTTGTTTCAGAAAGCATGCTAATGTTATCATCCGTCTGCAGGCGTAAAATGGTTTAATCTAATCATCTATTTCTAAAAAGGCAAATTTAAAACCAATTTTCAGCCGGATTTGGATAATTTCAAGAAGATTTTTTCAAGGGCAACTTAAATCCCTATTCCCTTGACAATACGATATTAAACAAAAACGCACGTGGCCGTACTACTGACTCACGGCTACTGGTGAGCAAAGTTCTTTTCATAAGTTTTTGCGCGGATTCAATGTCCTCCCACGGGGTAAGGCGTCGCTTCCCAGTCCCCCGCTGTTGCAGAATTTATTCCGTCCACTGGTTTCCTCATGCGGGAGATTTTTTCCAGGTTTCCGTGTCTTCCCATTCGCTCTGCTCATCGTTTGGGAAAATTTGTTTCACATTAAGACGATGCAAACAAAGACAATAGCCGATGTCTACGGCTTTGCAGTCACCTGGTGTGACAGAAAGAATGGAAAAGTATTTGAGAGACGAGTTTTTAAAAAGTTTGGTTTTTAGGTGCCACAACGTAAAATTTTTGAAATAAAATTTTAAGTAAGCAAATACAACATTAAGTTTCAGATTCAAGCACTCTTTTTTGTTTCCACATTTAGTTCAGTTTTTTACCTAATTCCTGTCCGATAAATCGACTTCTATTCTGTGCAGTCTTTTCCCCAAAATTTGTGTTTGGTTTTGGTCTAGAAATCCCAAAACACAAAATTTACTAATCACTTGTTTCATTTTAAGTCGTTTTAATAATGCCCTATGTGATCAAACAAGGAGATTTCCGCTTTGCAGGGCCTGAGAAACTTATCAGAACGTCAACTCACACACACCACGCACAACAAATGTATTTTACCCCAACCAAGTCCCAATGTTATCCCCCAAAACATCCCAAACTTCCGTAAACGTCACACATCAGTTTGTACATCAAATCCCCACACACACCACCTGTTTATGGCGAAAACATAATGTCGTTTGCTTTGATTCGCTTGCTCGCGAGCATTGGGCAATGAAATCGCGGTGGAACAATGAAATCGGCGCGATCGAATTCCGGCGCGTTCTGCTTCTCTTGTTTGCCGAGTTGTCAGAGACAGGTGTGAGTCGTTAACTGCTGTCGCTGTTAAATGGGCTGTTGCGTGCGTTAGACGTTCGTTTTCATCCATGCATTTTATTTATATGTGATGTTACCTGTCAGGTATAAAGTACTATAGATGAAACTTTCACAACACTTTAATTAGTGTGTGTTTGTATATCCAAGTAGAGTAGTAACTATAACTGTATATTAAAGTCACAAATGATTGCAATGAGGCTACAACATAGGATAGAAACTAATCCAGATTTAACAATCCAAAGAAACGACCTAAATCTTCAAACGGTTTTGTTTAAATCAAAGCATATTGCAGTGAAAAACGTTGCATTTACAGAAAACTGGTGACAGTTGAAAAACATAATGAGGTTTTGTAAATCTTCGATATATGTATTTGAAATGAATTTTCTTTTCTTTAGTGTTTGTTTTCTGGGCTAAATGTGCTGGATTTTATTTCAGAATTTTTAGTGCAAGTAGTAACGTGTGGATAATAGAAATTAACGAACTAAAAGTGTAAGCTCGTTGAAATTTCCACATTGGTGAAGTTTCATTATCAGTTTTTCCTCGCAACTTGAAAATTAGCCCGAGGTCTGCATCTGCGATTGTTTATCGCTGTCATCCTTTCCAACGTCGCGCGCCGCGAAATGCCTTTTTCCTTTTTTTACCGCTGCCCTGGGAAAAAAGCGGCCGGCCCGAATCTTGTGTGACATTTTACTAGCTTGTATCGACAGTTCAGCGTGCCAGTTGTGCCTGAATGCCAACCGTTTCAGTTTTAAATTTTTGGGAATGTTTTCATTGCAGATAGCTACTAATACTTCATGTGGTTCAGGCGTGCAATTATTTATTATAGTTTATAAAGACAGTGTGGTCTTTATTTCGGCATTAGCTTTGTTTTTCATGATATATGTGTTTCAAAAAATGTCGAGTTACTTACAATCTATACAGCGTATTTAGTATGCAGTAGTTCTGCCATTGAACAGGCTTCCAAACAAACTGAAGAGTGTTCAGAGTTTTTGTACACTTAAAGTTATATAGTTGTGTAGGCGTTTAGTCCATATCTTTGGACATATGAATCGGCGTTTAAGGTTTATTTGCCAAGGGAAGTCACAAGACATAACGCGTTGATTTCACAATTCTAACAATATGAATTTGTTCAGTTGTTAGTGACTCACTCAGACAACTTAGCGACAACTTTATCTGCTATTCTGTATTGTTTCGTCTATCTGCTGAAGGAAAACAACGCTTTTGAATGCTCGTGGATTTAAACAGAAAACTTGGTGAGATGGATGTACGGAGTTCAGTGCCGTATAGTCAGGTTAACCGCAGAAGTTGCGAAGGAGCTATCCGAAAATCGGCCGTAGCTGTCGTTGAAAAGCAACTCAATCACAGAAGTATACACAGCGACCCTGGATTATGCTTTAAAACTCGGCCTGTAATCAGTGACCAAGTACTCAAGCAGCTTGCCGACGTTGTGCTGCGTCGTACCGAGCCCGGAAATTTGCTGCGTTCGCGCGCGGCGTTTGGACTCGATGATCGCCGGCAAGTTTCGAACCTAGCACCGGGGTATGGATGCTACAATGCCAAAGCACATGATGACTATTGCTATCAAGGAAGTGAAAATAGACGCAGCAGAGACAACCGACGTGTCTGTGTCCTCGATTCTAAGCTTCTAGAATACCGACAATGCACAAAATCGCGCGTTAAGAGTACTTCTTTATCTTCATCGGCAACAAGTATTTATTCCGAGGATGATACCTACAGATCTTCAGTGAGTCCTTCTCCCATCCCCTCCTGCTCTTCCGAGTGCCCCTCCGTGATCTCCGGATCCAGGAGAAGCTCCTTCAGTCTTCTTGAGGAAGAAGAAGATTGTGAAACTGTAGCTCAGAGCAACAATAACAACAATGGAGAGCATGGGATCGTAAAGATTGAGGGCAATGTTCTTTTGGTTAATCTCGATGATTTTGAGCAATCTCGACATCCACATGCATTGGTCACAGAGTCATTGTCCATCATACAAGAGGATTGTTCTCCTGTAAACGATAAACAAATGAAGGTAGGTTACACGGTCCAAATATAATGCGAACACATATGGGAAACGTTTTGTTGTAATTACTTGAGCGATTAGCCGGTTCGGAAAACCGTGGGTGGGTTCGGTAATGGTTTCGAAAATCAACAAAACTCAGTTTCTCGAAAGCCTAATCCAGTCGAAGATCGATATAAATTACGTCACGAATTCATTGGGTTTGTGTTGGCGTGGGCAGACCGGTGTACAAGTCGTGGGCTGGCAGGCGACGTGTTCGCACACAAGCACGTAATTGCCGGCAGCTAGTATCCGTGTAAGTGGTTGCAGTCGTGTGTCTCCTGTTTACAGCTCAGCTCTAGACGCAAGTCTGTTTGTAATCATGGTAAATGCAAGGTTTTGTAAACTAACTGTTAACAAATCTTGTGTGGTTGGTTTCATATCACTGTGTTAGAACTTTGTTGCTTACGAAATAGGACAACTTTGATAATATGTCGGCGTAAAACAATTGGCATTTATTGCTATGTGAATCAGACCAAAACACGGAAAGTGCTGCCGTGTATAACAATTACAAGTAAATCGTTGTTTACATGTAGCGAACGGTTTGTCTTGTGAGTACTTCAGATTGTTTAAAAATATCCAAAGTGTCCACGTTTACAAACTAAACAATAATAACTTGTTGTCAAATCCAAAAAAATCGGCGTTCTTGGATTTTTTTCGGTTCATGTTTTAGTTAATAGTAAAGCAGATCAAGTCCAAGAACGCTGTAACCGGCATCGGCGCGCTTTTCCAATTAATCAGAGCGCGTGTATGACCAAACACGGACAAGGAGAGATTTTCGATAGTCCGTCGCGTTCTTGTTACTGAACGAATGGAATTAATCGGGCTAATAACGCCGCGATTGAGTTTCGAGGCCATTGTTACGGACGCATTTTAATCTCGCCGTTTGTTGACAATGTCCGCAAAGCAATTACTTGATCTCTGATTGGTCAAGCACTTTGCTTTTGTGACTCTGTGCTTGTTTCTCTGCCTTGACCTCTGAAGGAGTCGTAAATGTTTGAAACAAAAATCCTCTTTTACGAGGCGAACGTTTACTACAGGATAGCTAAAAGACAATAAAAGAGGACAAGCGACCCAATTTCGACGCTGCACGAACTGCCATCCGCGTTTTTGTCGATGTTTTATGGCCACACACACAAGTTCCACATACTCAGTGTGCGTTGAGGTTTGCTAAACCAACCGGCATTAACATTTCCTTGCCCTTTTGCGTAAACGGGACCTTATTCCTGTAATCCCCAATCCATCTTACTCAAACCGCCACCCAACCTGCGTACAATGTCTGGCAAGTTACTTTTACCCATCAGAGAATTCTCCTTCGGTCCAGCTTACAGCTTTCGGAATCAAACTTGCTTTCCAGGGTCCCGCTGTGTTTCTAATTGCTACGAGCAAGCGCAGTCGCTCTGTTTGTTATGATTAGTGAAGTAAAACCACCGGCTTACTGCAACACAAATAGAGCCAACTTATTCTTGATCCAAGTATTTTGATTTGCTGCTCGCTATTGCAACAACAAACGTCGATTATTTTGATTTGGACAATTTTAGAAATATGAAAACTCCACTGACGTTTATCTGCGTCATGTTGCATTGTTACGTAACAATTGTTTTCGACTTTCCTTATTGTCCCAAACGCGATTTACAAACAGTCCCAATTTTTTAACATAGTTTACAAGCAACATAATAAATCATATTAGGGTTTTAGTACCGGAAAAATCGGAATTGTTCCGTGCAAGATTTATGTTCGGGAAAGAATAACAATGAAAATAGAACCTTAGTTTTGTTTACTTGGAAAACTCCCCTTTTGTCCTCTACGACCTCGGTTTGTTTGCAATATAAAGGGGCGTCGACGGCAAGAGGAACAATTTTATGACGGTTTATACTTGGAAAGGCGTCTTTCGATCTTGGTCGCGGTCGTCGATGCCAGCGCGCGCTCGTCCTACATTCACTCCCCTTGTAATTGCATTACCCGCGCCCCGAACTGAAGTATGCGGTGAATAATGCAGCGCTCGATTGTAATAACTTCTGTCTCGTCGTTCAAATCGCGTTCGTGTTCTAAATGAAGTTTGCAGAAGTATGTCGCTGTTACGTCAACACCCTTTATGACGTTGTGTTCGAATATTGTCTGTTTAATAAGTTTGTTTAAGTATTAATTACTGAAACTTGATGAAAGCAATCTACTCGTAAGTGATTGTAAAATGGAATTACATTACATGATGTGCGTTTTATATGAGGCGTTTTCGAGGTGGCTTTTAACGTTGTTTCTTCATGAACACTGGCAAAATGACAGACATTTTGGCTGTTTAGCAGGCGCTGACTTATGTACTTGGTCTTTTATAAACCTAAATCGGGTTTTTCTCTAAACCGGGAGCTATAAATTCTCCCCGAAAATTGCCGATCGATTTTTCCGTCATCGAACAAGTGCTTTCCAACATGCGATCTGCGTGTTTTAAGAAATGTGGGCCAACTGTTGTCAAACGGCCAACATTGTGACACTAGAAACCCTCACAGCTTGCTATCACTGACGATTCAAGGGCTTTTGTTGTCGCCGTAAATAAGTAAATCGGGCCATGGCGTTGATTTTCGTCCGTTTCGTGCCTTGTCGAGAAAAGCGCTATTCTCCATTGTTTAATGTTCTTCTTTTATTGTGTATTACGACGATCGGTTCTTGCTTTCGGTTACAACTGTTCCTCAACGAAATATCGAGTTACGAAAGTCTTGTTGTGAAATAATTTTGCGAGAGGTTGAATTACAAGTTTTAGTTCGTTTAGGGAGCTTTTATTCAAAACTGAACTGCTTAAATTTCACGTAGTCAAATATGACGTAAAATTTAAAAAAATATTGGTTTGTTTTCATTGTTTATTTCAAAACATTCATTGGAAATGTAAAAACTATGAACCGTAGTAACCTCTCGGTCTCGTCGTGAAATATGTGATGTGATTAATTGTTTTTTTTCTTCTGCGCAGGTGAAAGATGCGCAGACGGACGACGATGATGTTGAAGACGAGGAGGAAGAATGCGCGATCAGCGAGTACTGGAAGTTGGAGGAAGACGGGAGAAGATGGTCGAGACTCGATAGCAAAGGAGCTGAAGTGAATAGAAATCCGTCGAACGCTTCAAGCAAACTGCTGCCCCACCTCGACGAATCACAAGAGGTAAGTTATACTGTGTGTGTGTATTGAGCTTTTCTGCAAAGAAGTTGGAATAAATAAGCTGTTGCTGCCAAGCACACTGTAGTAACTCTTATTGATCTTCCAGTGGTAGTTTTCCACCAGGTTTAGGTATTGCTTAAAATACTATTCAGTTCATCAATCTTCGACTTATTGACATGTGTAACCCCGCACCCATTACGCAAATAAATATCGACATCGTATGAGGTTAGATCGTGATTTGCACATAAGCCTCATGTTTGTAATCCGCCAAACCAACCCTATACCGAAGCTATTCGCTCTCTATTTGCTAAAACGCGCGGCGACTGTTCGCGTTTCGATTAATTAAGGCGCCTGTTGCGTCACAAAGGCGATTGTGACGTCATGCGGTTTTGTTTAAAAAGACGCGCGCGCGGTTTTTAAGCTATTTGTTCTCGAACCGAGATTGTTTCACGGGCAGATGTTAAAACTGATATGTTGTCGCCGTTGTGACTTAACAATCCATTTTGACAGGACGCCGGTGACGTATTTGCCCCCGAAGAGCGACTCTCCAGCGCTGGTAGTGACGACCCTTCACCTCCCGATCAGCAGCGTCCAATCATCGACGGCGCTTTGAAACACAGCGGAATAAAAGTGGGAAAATCGAAAAGCAACAGCTTTCTGCGTCGGGTAGACCTCCGTAAATTTCGACCCGGTTCCTTTCGGCGACACCAGCGAACCGGTTCCGCTGACGTGGACCCTAGAACCGCCAGCAAGGCACGTCCGTTGGGCGATGTGAAGTCCAAGTCGATAAGGAAAGGTGGAAAGACAATCGTCATCAGCGAACCTGTGCTGAAAAGTGGTCATGAGAAGATTGACAACATGCGATGTCTTCCCATCGAACAATCAACCGCAAACGGGATTAGCAACCTCCAGAACCAGCATCGCGGAAGAAAGAACTCCTCTCAATCTCTCATCAGCTCCTCATCCTCTTCTGGAAGTGGAGCAGCCAGCACCGCATCTACTCCTGCTTCTCGTCTCCGCTCCTTCACAGAGGTTTGTTAAGGGTTTTCAAACATGTTAAGTTTAAGATTTGTTTCGATTTTAACTTAAAACTTCTTCAGGACTTCAGTTCAAAATCTGATTCTGGTGAAATTGAATCCTCCACTGGTCGCCGCTTTACCCGTCCTCATCTCGAAACTTCCTCATCCAAATCAAGAGCACAAACTCTTCCCGATCCCGAATCCACAATCTTCATGATGCCAAAGGATCACATTCCCGGCAAATTCCCTTCTGCCATCCGGGAACTCGGATCTGACGGAGAAGCTGCTCCTCTTTCAGGAGGAAGCGAGTCCGACTCCAATTCCGGGAGAACCCAACGTCCCGTGAGCATTTACGACAACCTCCCAGAGAGCGCTCTGAGTGGAGCAGCATCCGCTCAAGATCTTATGAACATTCTGGATCCGACTGCCAGATCGGTGGATGACTCTGGAGTCTTTGTGGTCGGGAGCCAAGAATCTTTGGATGTTGGTGCTCCTGCTCCGACGGATGCTGCTTTCTGGAGCGTGGATGACATCGTTGAGAGGACGCACACTCTCCAGCAGATGGTGAGGTCGTGGGAAGATGAGGAAGATAATAAATCTGATCATCAGGAAGCGGTTGTCTTGCCAAGCTACAGCTCAGAGGTACGAGAATGCAAAGGGATAAAATTTCCACCTAAATGCCAATAAATGTCGTGTACCAAAGCAGCTATATAAACAAGTTCTGACTTATATTGCTAAAGAAGTAACAAAAACGCTTTTAATTTACGAGATAGCATGGAAAACTGTGTACATTGGAGTTTGAACTTAAACATTGTCATTGTTACAGAACATATCATCAGCCGAAGATGAAACAATAGCGGCTTCAAGAGGCGCCGACAGCGATCACAAACTTAGGTAAGTTTATAAACCTACAACGTACAGTCCCCATATCGCTAAACCTTCAGATGAAGCGTGGCTGCTAGATCAGCACGCTCGATAACACATGCTGCAGTCAATTAACTAGTAGCCGCAGATGTTTTGCCGACTATCTGCTCGCTGAAATGGTTCAACAAGATGAAAGTGCTTTTTGCCGATACGCCTAATCAGGCTGGCAGGACACGCTCGTTTCGGTTTGCCTTTCATCTCAAAATGACCTAAAAGCCTGCGAGACCCGTGCGGCGAAACCACAATAACCGCAGTTTCGAAACGCGATCCGTGCAAAACCTGTCGCCTTTTAGAAAATCGTGCCTTAACAGTTAAAGTGCGCTGCTTAAATTGTACCGTCTATGTCCATGTTTGTACATTGGCGTACGCATTTGTACTGTGAATGATTGAGTTTATTTCGCTTGGTGAAAGAACACATAGCGACCTAATAGCACTAAAACAATCACCAAGCCAAGAATAGCTGCGCAACGTTAAGGGGCACAAAATAGTGGAGGTCACAACTAAATCAAGGTTAAACGCGCTGCAGCTTAAGGGTGCTTAAAAGAATGCCAAGTATAACGACTTCGTCTAGTTATTTGACCTCCCTTCTCGTCTCGTTAGCTGCGCAAGCACCGGAAAATCCCATTACCATTTAGGTCGTCTCGTTGTATTTTAGTGCAATTTTCTAATAAACCAAATTAACTGTGACAAACATTTCCTGAAACCGCCTACGATTTTGTGTAACTTTTATCTGTGCAAACACCAATACTCTGTTTTCCAATGGACCGTTATCTATGTGAATTATCCTATTTTAGTAAATTCCAGTCCTGCGCTACCCAATATCATGTTAACATGCGTCCGTTTGTTGATTTACACAGACTCCGACAAGCCAGGCTCAGATGGCAGAGTTTCAACCGCGATCACGGACCCGGTTCTCAATCACAACAAACTTTACAACTCCACAACCTTTCCGTCGGTCAACTGATGATTTTGAGGCGCTTGTCGATGTTAAAACTTACGGCTTTGCTGGAAAGTTACGCCTTCAACACAAGCAAAGGCTCTTTGAGCTGGTGAGTTGTGTTAAAACGACGAGTTTTCGACTTGTAACTCTGATTAAGTATTTAGTTTTTGAAAAGTAAATCACAATAATGATAAGGTACTTTTGTTTGCAAATATGTTTGTACACGAAGCAATAAATCGTAACTTACGTGAATTGTACCTGAACTAGAGATCACATGATAACAATCACATGATAACAACAATGTTTTTACCCTGTAGGTCCGTACCTCGCTTCATCCGTCGCATCAAGGTTCCGGACTACAAAGACAAGGCAGTCTTCAGTGTCCCCCTCCTACAGAACGTGAAACGATTTGGACAGCCACTTCCCCAATGCATACAACACGCCTTGGCTTTTCTCCGCCGTACGGCGCTAGACCAAGTCGGCCTGTTCCGCAAACCTGGCGTTCGATCCAGGATCCAGAAGCTCCGTGCAAACTGCGAAAACAACCCTCTCCTGGCCAACTTTGAGGAGTGTAGCGCTTATGATGTAGCAGATATGGTGAAACAGTTCTTCCGCGAGCTCCCAGACCCACTGATGACCATGAAAATGTCAGAAACGTTTATTGGAATCTTCCTATGTAAGTTTAAACTGTGAAATTTCAAAATTTTGTGGTAGATTTAGGGCAATATTGTAAATGACCTGAACGTAATAAATGCAATTTGTTTTATTAGGAATTTTTTTGGTTTTGGAAATGTTTGGGATTTTATTGGTTAATTAGGGCCATTAGACTTCGGTTATCTGATGCTTTTTGGAATCAATAACAGTTTTATCCTACTTTACTACAAATTTGTAAACCAACACAACGAAATCCAGTAACTTGTATAATTTCCGTCGGCTCTGCTTAAAATCTGACCCACATTTTTTATCTCCTCAGATGTCCCAAAAGAACTCTGGCTTCAAACGCTGCAGGCGGCCGTTATGCTTTTGCCAGACGAAACTCGGGAAACGTTAAAGACTTTGCTCTGCTTCCTCAGTGACGTTTCATCACGTTCTGCTGAAAATCACATGAACGAAACGAATCTCGCAACATGCTTTGCACCTTCGCTTTTCTATCAACAATTCGGCAGCATTAAAAGTGCCTCGTCATCCTCGCCAAAGTAAGTGCTGAGTCATGGTTGCATTGGTCTGAAATTGCTACATGGATATTTAACATCCATTGTATTGGAATAAAACCTTTAAAAATTTCAAAAAATGAAAAGTATTCACTTTATACAAGCTCTATGGCAGTTGCGTATGGGTTTTAAAGCTTATATTTCGCTTTTTGGCGGGCTTAACGCTACAATCGCATCAGTAACTAAGTTAGCAGAACAATTGGGTCGCCAACCATTTCCGCTTTAACTCAACCCTAACAAGCTCGAATACACTATGGCGTCGACTAACCGTCATTGTTACGTCACTTTGCAGAGTGCGAAAACAGCAGGCTGGCAAGGGTGCGACCGGTTTGGCGCTTGGACGGCCGGACATGAAAGAAATGAACGAAAATGTGGCAGCGAACAACTGTCTGGCCTTCATGATTCGTCACGTCAAGGAATTGTTCAAGGTAAGACGCATTTGATTGACATTTCCATGTGGGCTTAAGGCGCTGAGTTTAAGTAACGAAAAATGATACATTCTTACATTGTTTGACACCGTTTCCATTTCCGGGATTATTGTGTAGCATCGTGACTTTTAAAGTGGGGGCTTTTAGGGGTCTGACCTCGTTGAAAAGGGGGACTTTAGGGGTCAAGTGTACAACGCCCTCGTGCATTTTGGGCGCCTTTTTGCGATGAGTGACGAATAATTCTTAATTCCAAGTCTGCTAGTCACGATTTACCAGACAGCGTGACCGCCAAAATTTGGTGTCTTATTCATGCGCCAGGAATTAACGTGTTTCGGCGACTTTTGCCTTAAAATCGTGCGACAGAAAAACGTGATTATTCGAGAATTTAACTTGACACATAAAAATTTGACGCCCCTGGTCAACGTATATTCTATTTTTGTGCTATACAACTGTTTTAGGGCATATTTGCATGAGGTATTTGTCAGGCAGTGTGAGATTTATATTTATCACCACATAGGCGCACCTTAACCAAACATTAAAAGCTCATAAAAGATTCTCATTTTATCAACTTGCAAGTAAATTGGAAGCTACATTCATTTACTCAATTTTTTTCTATTTACTCAACAGATCTCCGAAGATGCTATGACGCAATGTCGTATGTCTGTGATGCAACAAAGCGAAGACGTTTTAGCCGACGAGATCGGTTACACCCCCGACATGGGCGATGAGAGCGATTATTACGCCGATTTCCATGCCTACGTCGACCGTATTACGTCACAGACGATTCGTGAAGAACAGCGCGTGTCGCAGAACAAAGGCGGATGGCAAAGTGTGCCGAGTGCCCCGGGAAGCGAACTTATGTATAAGAAGGTGGGATTTTAACTTGCTTTGTTTAGTTTCCCTGGATAAAATGTTGATTATAACACAAACAAATTATATTATCCTCTTAATTACTCAACAGCATTCAATTTCACGCAATAATAAACAACTTTGTTTCTTCATTCAGATGAACGACGACAATCCTCTGCGAATGTGGCGTTGCCAGGTTGAAATTGAAGGAGCCGATGTAAGGCAGGTTACCGACCGAGTGCTAAATGAACGGCACCTGTGGGATGACGACCTTGTGCAATGGAAAGTTGTGCAGCAACCTGACGAAAGAACTCAGATGTTTCAAACCGTGCGAGCTGAAATGAGCCCGCACCCGACCAGGGATTACTGCGTTTTAAGGTGAGTTGTATTAATTTGTTGAATGTGACTAAAACAAAATGTACAAACTCCCAAGCTTTCTTGGCTATGGCGGTAACCCGAGTTCTAAACAAAGTGTATTTGTAGCAATATAGCAAAGCACAGGGACTACAGTTAAATAAAGATTAATCCCTAATGTGTTTTTTAAGTAATATCCCACATTGCTTCATTATCCATTCCTTATTCAAATAGAATGGGGCCTCATTAGTAAATATTACTGTACACTGGCTTCGTAAATAATCGTCTACGCAAAAAATTAGATGCTATTTATCACCTTTACGTTTTGTATCAGACAGATTTTTAAACTTGTAATTTTTGTATTCTAGATCATGGAGAACAAACGCCAACTCGCGCGGCGCTTCCGTCATTGTCGAAGCTTCCACGAGCCAACCCAACCTCCTCGGTGACGTCAGAGGCGTCGTACTGACGTCACGCTACGTCATCGAGCCCACAGACAACCCGTCCAAGTGTTTGCTTACCCACGTGAGTCGCGTGGACACCAAAGGCCGAAACCCGGAATGGTACAACAAGACTTTCGGCCACATCGACTGTCAGCTGCTGCTCAGGCTCAGGGATTCAATTCGTGTCATGCCGCCCAAGGTCGCTTCCACGTAATTCTCAAGGTCATTGTTCAAGGTTTTTCACGATTGATTTCGAATCTTCAGTGCTCCGATTTGCTTCTCATGATAAGTTCAAAACCTGGCGGCTCTCTCGCTCGCCCTGCTTTTTTTCTTTTTCTCTCGCATGTGCTCCGTGTCTCCCTCTCGTGCTCACAATTTTCAATAGTCTCGGCGCAGTCGCTTTGGCCGTCCTCGCTCTCGAAAAACCTCAAAACTCGCATCACACTGCCCCGTATATTATTATTGCTACAAGTGTTGAGAGGTCAGCATAGTGACTTAACGGCCAGAAATCTTGTCATCTTGTACCGAGCGCATACACCCGTGTTTTTCTGCTTGTACTCCTCTTCTTGTTTTGTCGTTTTTTGATCGTGTCCGCTTCACTTGTTTGTTTGTTTTTTCTTCTTGTTCACAACGAGATTCTACGTGTTGGTTTGTTGTTGTTTATATTTTTTTGTTTTTGTCTTTTTTCCCCGACACGCCAGCTTTTTTCCGCACAAAAGATGTCTACAATAAATATTTAAGTGACTCGACACGTTTGTCGTTTATCTGTTTATGTTTGTCTGATGACCGAACAGCTGCAACAGACGCAACTTGGTTCGTACAGTTTTTCAGGACGGCGTGTGCCCTGTAAACCCGGACAAGTTGCAACATTAGTGGGTTGTCTTTCTTAAAACCTTTGTCCGACTTGAGAAGTTTAATAGATATAGGTCGGATGATACAAATATATAGTTCGAACTGCAAGTAAAATCACACAATTTCATTTTTAGTACACAAAGATTACAATTTGCGTGATAGAATAGAGTGCGGAAATAGTCACAAAACATTTGTCTGGATGATCTGAGGCGCTTGACCAATGCTCAGCCATGAAAACTGATCGGGATTCGTATGTGAGAGCGTTCTGGGTTCGAATCCCGTCAAAACTTCATCGATTCCCAACCGCCCACGTGGTTATTCTTCAGCTACCCACATGTACTCTCTACCGCCGCTAGCGTCCACTAGACGTTTGTTACACGTCACAGTGGTTGGGTGTTTTCCCGGTTGTGGAGCCTCGTAGACCTCAAATACTGGCATCACCGAACCGAGCAGAAAAGTGTTGGTCGGCGACGATTCATTGCGTTGTAAACCTGAACGGAAATTACAAAGTTACAAAAAAGACACCGATTTTAAACCTATTTTTATCCAAAGTAAACGGCTTAGTAGCCTTTGTTAACGTTTCGCATTATCCGTGCAAGGAGTGAAGTACTGCTACTGGCATTTTTTTATGTAGGCAAACTTCAAATTCCACAAAAAAGGATCAAAGTTAATGCTGGCATATTTCTTGGCGGTATACTATAACTGCCAGACAGCTCGTGTATGGTAAATATATGCTATGTTATGCACTGATAGTGACAACAGCATTTGTTAATATTTACTATGTACAGTCTTTATGCAGTGGTTGAATTCAATTTTTTTGTCAACTGGTTCTATCACAAAAGTCATATTTTTCAGCTGGTTCTGTTACAAAAAGTTCATTGACAGTAACCACAGTAATGCTAACCGGTTCGCTGATCTCATAAAATTTCGTGAGACAGTTGTATAGAACCGGTGCGAACCGGCTGAATCCCACCACTATGGCTTTATGACAAATTAGCTTTGGATCAAGCTACTTTTTATGCCTCAAACCGAAATCGTTTACAAACCAAAGATACTGTCTTAGTTTTGACTGAGATTAAACAAACATAAACAGAAGTATTAAGGCAATTGGGCCCTGAAACCAAAACATATAATAACCCAAAGATATTTGCATTTAAAATAAACCCCGCGCTACTCCTATGTTACGTCACAATCGACCTGTTCTCGCTGTTCCACAGTGGGGAGAGAGGATTACTTCCTCCTCAGCGATTCGAATCCAGGCTACGTCACGAAGCGCCACAAGTCTGCCGTCAGTCTGAAAAAGATTTGCAAAGTTGAAGCTTAAAGCATTATCTTTGTAGGGTTTTGAGTTAAGACAAAATTATTTTATCACGACACTGATTTTTATACAAACGGTATCAATTGTTTACAATTTTGTTATTAAAACAAAAAATGCTAACCTGGCACGATTTGTCCTTCATATTCATCCGCGCTTCTTCCCGTTTTCTGAATCTTCTCTGAGCTTCTGCGAGCAGTTTTAAAGTGTTTTGCGATTGCTCTCTGGCGCCATCCACCTCCACACTAACTTGAGCTCGAGTTTTTGACAAAACCTCGATTTTTCGTTCCAGTTTTTCGAGCGATTCATTCACTTTGCAATGCTGGTCTTTAGCGACTTTGATTGTTTCTTTAGTTTTCGCGTTTCTCGACGATTTCGAACGATTTTCGAATTCTTTTGTCACCATTAATTGTTTCAGTTCATTCAGCTTTTCTATGGACTCCTATAAACAATATATTATATATTTATTATATATTATGAAATATATTATATACTATGATGTTTTTATTAGGATTCTGCTTAAAAATGATAGTTAACCTGCATGCACTACTGAAAACTGCAATGAACCCCAAAAAATACCTCTAACACTTGATTAATCAGGTAAAAATGTTCTTTAAAATATTTCTGACGCCACAATACCCATTCTTACGTCATGGTCATTCTCTTTGCCACTCCTGAGAACACCCTCGTGTTCTGAATCAGCTTTAACTTGTAGAATTTCCTGCTCTAAGCTTTTCAGTTTATCGCTCGCTGCACTTCCCGCTTCCAGAAGCTTCCGTTGTTCGTGGTTTAACCTGCAAGTAAACAACAACTATTTTAAAGCACGTTATGTCAGTTTGCAGGTTAGGTCTATACCCTCCATTCAGCGACTAGAATTGGGAAAAATATTGTGGAAATGATATCTATTGATTAACCAAGAGCAAGCGGGTCTAAAAATCGATCGTGGTTTTTCAAATAAAACCTCAATTAGGCTCAAAACTTAGGCTGCGTTCACTCAGGGGCACCGTCCAGTGGTTTCGTACCTGGTGTTCATGCCCCGCGCGTTCACACCGAGCAAAAAACGTCGTCTAGGCATCGCGTTTTTGGCTGGTGTGGACGACAGGTTTTGACGTCTGAAGACAGGTTTCGCGATGAGAGAAAAGTGTGGTTTCAAACCTGATGTTGTTGAAAAAACTTACTACTATCGCCAGTTTTATTTGATTTTCGGCAACGGCAGATTAGAGTTTAAATGAACTGGGCAGTTCATGCTTGAAAAAGTTCGTAGACTTTATTTAAATGCATTTCATTTTCATAAAAAGGAATAAACATGGATTTAAGTGGAAGGTTTTCAAGTGTAAATTTATTTTGGATTCTTACTAAACAAAAACGAAGACGTGTACAGCTCAATCAAGACTTCCCATTTAACTCATTGAGTTACACACATGTAGACCCAATGCAATTTTTTGAAACATCTCGTTATGGCCCTTTGCCGTTGAAATCATGAGCTGAACTTCCTCCGCACTCCAAACAATTAATTTTGTGACTTCTTCTTCAGACCATAGTATTCCTCGTTCACTCATTTTAGGCACGCAAACGTACACTTCAGTAACGAAATAGACAGCACTTATTACAAACCAACGTACAAACCGCAGCATTCGGTTTCACGCCTTGCTTCGTTCAGACACGGGTTTCACGACCACGTTTAGGTGCGAAACCACCTCTTTTCGTACCAGGTTTCGGGAGGTGACGTTTCGTTCATACTACCAAAAAGTTTCATTCCTAGTAGCGAAAACCTACCGTGGTGCCCGAGTGTGAACGCAGCCTTAGACTTACCAACCGAAACTGAGTCGTATGGCTCGACTTACAACTCTGCACTGACGGTTTAAATAAGGCATAAAAATTAGAGATGTACCGAATATTCGGTTTGCCGAATTTATTCGGCCGAATCGGCCATTTTTGCAAAGAGAATCTTTTACGAGAACCCATTTAAAGCGTTAAACGTGTCCTTTCTTCTTAGTACCAACGAAAATCGCGTCAATCACTATATTTTTTACCATATTGACGCCGATTCTAAACCTAGTTTTATCAAAAGTAAACGGCTTAGTAGCCTTTGTTAACGTTTCGCATTATCCGTGCAAGGGGTGAAGTACTGCTACTGGCATTTTTTTTATGCAGACAAACTTCAAATTCCGCAAAACAGGATAAAAGTAAATGCTGGCATATTTCTTGGCGGTATACTATAACCGCCGTAGAGCTCGTGTATGGTAAATAGATGCCATGTTATACACCGATAGTGACAACTTTTCCCACTGCAGACAAAAAAACAGTAATTGATAGTCGGGTTGGCAATCATGCTTGAGGCAATGTTAAACCCCACAGAACTAAAATGCAGACGAAACGCAACCATTCTGCACTAATTGTCAAGTAGATAAACTTGTGTTTTCATGTCAAACGCGCTTTTCTGACCGTTCTTGCTTTTCTGACCGTTCTTTTAAGTTAAAATCTTTTTGTGCGGAACGATATAAAAGATTTTTTTTGTTGTTGCGTTTTTTCCAAAATTAATTTACATATATACGCCACATTCACGTTATGACGTCATGGTATTGTTTGTGACGTCATGTTGGAATGGCAAAATTTCAAATTTCATTAATTTTATCGGCATTATATAGTGATAGAGTTAAGTCATATACCGGTCTAGCTCCTTTTTCATCTCCCCGATCATCTTCTCTGAGCCTTTGATTTGTTTGCACGAGTCGGCGCTCTCATCCATTACGAGTTTCTGTTGCATTTCTGAACCGGAAAGTCGCTCTTTGGCAAGTTGCTCCTGGGAACGACAAAAACTCGTTGATCTAAACCAGGCGTCACTAAACTACGGCCCGCAAGGTCATTTAATCCGGCCCGCGACCTTATTTTTGGTTTGCCAAATCGTATTGACAACTTTGTAACATTCCAAAATTTTTGCTAAGAGCGTTTGTTTGAAAGATAAGGCGAACTTTAAAAATTAACTGTCGTATCACCACACTTCAAATAATACGTTTAATATACCCAGGCGAAACACGAAACATTTAGTCCGACAAAATTATAAAACATTAGTTTAGTGGTTGTTACATTAAAAATCACAAACCAACATTGGGCAATATATTTACTTAGGCCTACTGTTAAAAATGAACGGAAAATTTCACGGCATATCTTTAATTATTTGTGTCGCATGTATTTAACTTAATAGTTGTCCTCTTATCTGTAAGAAATCAAATGCTCACTTGGTGTCTCGCTTCGTCTCTTTCCTCCTGGAGTTCGTGGTTCCTCATCCCGAGATCGTCGATCTTCTGGGATGCTTCCACGTTCCTGAGGTCCTCCTGCTCTCGGAGGATTTGCTTCTGGAGGTACTGATTCCTTCGGATCAAGTCATCTCTTCCCCTCTCCAGTCTGAAACACATTGAGGCGAAAACTAGCGTTTAAATTTTAAATTATTTTTTGAGTAACTTGGCAGATATATCAGTGGCCAAGTTATAAGTCCTGGGCTTTTCACGTCGGGTCTGGATTTGAGTTAAACCAAAACAGGCTTGATTCAGGCCTGACCCTACACTCGAAACCGTGTTTGCCGCAGTTTATCAATTTTAAAGTCCCTCTTACAACTTTTCTGAATAATTGTTGTTTGTAAACTTTTTTCAGTAAGTAGCCTATTATCTCTCTAACCTTGTGCACTGTTTCAGCCAGCAGTAAATGACTTTCAGTTATAGTTACGAGTTTTTTGTGGCAGACAAAAAACTTTTAGCCGAATAAATGGTTTACATTGCTTTAATAGACTTAAAAACGTCTTATTGGGGGTAGAATATCATCTTGAAGTGTAGGTTCGTAAAACGGTTCGATAAATGCTAAATTCCCAATAAGCAGCCTGCTCAAGCCGCAGTACTAGCGGTGTAATGCAATAAAAATATCGTATTTCATCAAAATACTCATATTCGTGATCCTCTTACATGAATAACGTGACTTATTCATGATTGTTGATGAAATTTACCGACATCTCATGTATAATGTATTAAGCTCCTACCAAGTTAAGCTCGCAAGTGTGTGATGTTTGTTATGCAGGAAAACATGTTGTTATGTTTCGGGCAGAAAACTGCAGGCAATCATAGTATTCCTTTCACGAATAAAGGTATAGCCTACTTTAAAAATTCGATATAAGGCTTGCAAATATATAAACGATTTTTTTGCAAGATCGCAACATTTTTTTCTAAAATTGTCATAGTGTTTCGGGCGTTTGCTTGGAATCTAGCAGTAAAAAATAAACGAATGGTAGCCTACTTAACCGAACTGTTGTGAAGTCAAATGCATTTGGTCCCGTTTGAGTTGAAAGTAATAACAAAAAGCATTTTTTGATTAGCTAATCCTAATGCATGCTGTTGCCAACAACCCATGACGTGTTTTTATACTTTGCGTCTGCGAACCCATTCGTTCACGTTATGGCATACAAAATTATTTTACACCTTCATACTGTTTTCATTATTTTGCATTTTTAAACAGCCAAGAAACACTTAAATGAAGCCATTCTTTACTTACTTATATACTTCACTCCTGAAATGGGGACTGCTGCTTTTTATCACAGCAGCCGCTGCAGAATTTCGTCTTGACCCCGTTCCGTTTCCAACCTTTGGCACGTTTTCCATTGCTGCAGAGGCATTACGTAGGTTTGACGTCACTCGAGGTTTATCACGTGGTTTCATAACGCCGTTTGCACGGGTGGGGTTTTTCTTTCCAGGAGAATTGACAGGAAAAGCCTGAATCTCCGGTGTCTTAATTTGGGGTAAGTAGCCGTTTTCATTTAGTCCGTGCAAATCGTCCGCGCTCTTATGCAAAATTGGGGAAATGTTGTGTCCTTCGTTTCGCTTCGGTTTAGGCGAAATCCCGTTACGTACTGGCGTCCTACGAAAGGCTGAGGGCTTGGGCGAAATGATAAAGTTCTTTTCACCCATACCAGGACTGTTAAGATCCAGTTTAAGCTTCTCGATGTGACTTGTTCCCATATCATCAATATCTGGCGAATCAACTGTTGGATTCTCTTCGTTGTCTCGTTTCACTGATGCTGAGGTGATTCTTATTATAGGCTGCCTCACGTCGTGGTTGGCTAGATAGTATTCGTTTTCAGTGGTAGTGTCAACACTAGAACTTGTACAATCATCCCTTAAATGCCTAAATCCGTATCTTAACTGCGGGGTTGTATCCAAATGCGCAGGGCCAGCACTGATGTTGTTTCTGAGAAAATCTGAAACAAGCGGGTCCTCGTCTGGTAGATCAGAATGTGACAAATCAGCAAATAACCCAGCGTACCGGCCAAGCAGTGCAATCCTATCTCGCCAATTGATACCTCGAGGTGGCAAAGCTTGTTCTGCTTCCGTCAAAAGCCCTGATTTTACGAAATCAACTTTCTCTCTGACTTCAAGATTCGTTATTCGGTTGGCATGATTAGAAAATTCGCCTAAATCATCTGTCTGAGTACATTTGCTTCTAGTAGGTCGTCTGTAATTCGCACCGTCTTGCTGGTGGCTGCATTTCGGGTAAACCGGCTTCCTTAAATCAAACCCAACACCAATGACTGACAATCGGCGAGGTCTGTAAGAAGAGGCAGTGGAGACTTCTGAAATTTTCATCTGGTCAGTACAGAGGATATTCCCTTTTCACCAGCAATTCGATTTTAATTATTAAAGCAGCTACCCACTGTGTTATTGCATACATGAATTAATCTCAAGGCTTATATACTGCACCACTGTTCGATATAGCAACAGCAGTTATGGCTCTCAGCTGCAACAGTGCATAACTGAATCATCTCACTTTAAAGTTTTGCCCTTCTACTTTTCCCTGTAGTAGATATTAGACAAGATCGCTTATCTCGTTGTAAAAGGACTTGAAATATTAATGGTTTCTATGATGCCTTAGTTGTTTTTGCATGGTGTAATAGCAGATAGGCAGTCTTTGTAAATTGGCTCAGTGGCATTAATAGGAATTCAATATATTTTGTAGGAACTAAAGCATAGGTTTTAACCCATTGACAGGTTTTCAAGAAAAACAACAATGACAAACTAATCCTGCACAACTGAAAAATAATTTTGCTTGAGTTAAGTTTAATAAGTTTGAAAACTACATGCTTTGCAATGCGGCTTAAATTAGAAAGGTTCCCATTCCCAAAGAAACTCCTGCCACCTATAGTTCAATATTTCACACACAATGCAAAATGTCATATTTTATTTTCCAGGATTCAACAAAGTTTGGAACTGAATGTTGTCATAGACCATATTTTTGAGGCAGAAAAGAAAAAAAAAAATGGATAAGACAGTAACTGGATAAAGATGTTTCCATTAATCTGAAAAAGAAAACAGAAAGTTTCATTGTTAGGTTTTTAAGCAAGAACATAATTTACTGTACATAGCTTACCTGCGTAAAACACAAACAAAAAATCACTGAAGATATTTTATACAGTTGCTGGTGAACAGAATGTATGTCAACAAAATCCGTAACGAAACACACCAACTTTCAAGCTGAGGCTCTTTTATTAAATTCATGATGCATTGGCGAAAATACAAAACCACAATATATATTGTGTAGGCACTAGAACCGAACTTGCAATTCAACTTTGGAACTAAAAAATTTGAAATATTGTCCTTTGCCACTTATTGACTACTCCGATTTCGGTGGCTCTGCAAAAACAAAACAGAGAAGGGATTACACCTAAATCATCTTTTATAAATCATATATATAATACATGTGATGTAAATACAATTGATAGATATGGCATCAACACATTTGTATGGCAATGGTCATAAAAATTGTGGTTAGGGTATTGTCTACAACTTACCAACAAATATAATGGTGTCCTTGCCGACTTCTTGAGATACTTGTTCTAAAAAGTCAAAACACGTTAAAAATGCTGGTTTAGCATCAACAAAAATGCATGAACTTAAACTTACCAGTGACACCTTCTTCCGCAATCATGACAAAGTCTTCTTCTTCAATAGCCTTGTGTAAAAATATTATGAACATGAATAATATTAGATAAAGGGGATGTTTAACTTGTGCTATGAATTTCCTGTTAAATGATTTCACCAACCAAGCTACAATTAATATGAAAAATGCCTTATAATTCACTCTACTCACACACACAATTACATAGTAATATAATAACAACATAGTAATATAAATATAATAACAACACAGTAATTAGAGAGTGGTATAACTGAAAATATGTTATAAATCATGACAAGGCTAAGCTTGTTTCGAAGGTGGATTATTGTGGTGAAATGTTCATAAAGCTGAATGTTACCAACATGTCCAAGTTACATTGTTAAAACACACACATATGTTCCACCCTGTTCGCCACACAGGAACACAGCAGATCAAAAAAAGTCCACTACGCGAAACAATATTCACCTCAGCAACAGTGCTGGCTGTTTCAGATGTAGCTTCTGCCTCACCTTCTTCTTCATCTGCACATTAAACGTTACAAATTGAGAGACAAAAATTACAAACACAGTTTCAGTATTACATGCAAATGCCCAATAATTAACCAATGCATGCCTGATGTCTTTATCGTCAGCTTTTTCAACTGACAAAGCTTTACACAATATTTTCACATAACATCATGCTTCAAAAATAATTTGATTTTAAGTTTATGGCTACCAGCTAAGATTTTTTTATTTTAATTTTTTTACCCTTTTCAGAGTTTTTGAACAACAATTTTCATTTTCAAATGTTTTAACCAATTTACAAACATATTTAACCAATCCAACTTTAAAAAACACAGCCACATATTTCACCACAACATGTATTACATGCAAAATGCACGTGACAAGACAAACAGGCATTCATTGATGTTTGACGTTAGTTGAACATTACATTAACCCAAACCTCACCTTAAACCAGTTGTTGTTCACTGACATTGCGGTCTTGCTTTGGTCGCTTTAAACATCACTCTGATTTCGCTCCGTATATTTAAACTTAATGTGCCTATTTTGCTGTTTGTTTGTTGTCACGTGCATTGTGCGTGGATATTATATCCGAAAAATTCAGGGTTACTGGGAAACCCAAGTACATTGCAAATTAACATAAAATTCTGTTCACCAGCAAATGATAAAAATTTCACAAATTGTTTCAAACTTGAAGTACCTTACAAAAGTTGAACTTGAACATCAAAATAAACGATTTGCTGTCTTATTCAATTTAGTTCAATTACAATTGACATACAATATGTAAAAGAACTTTAGTTAGTTCTGATACTTCACAACCAAAATCTATAAATTAAAAAAAAACATGCACAGTTTTCCTACCTTCGTCTTCTTCTTCAGTATCAGCCATGGCCAGTATCTGTTAAGAAAAGTAAAAAACAACAACGGTTGCAGCTTTGTGCTAAAAAAACATTTAGGCAAGCTATAGAATACAGTATAAAAGCCTGAGTACATTGCATTACATAAAACTATAAAAAAAAACGCAAACTGAAATTTTACAATCAGAACAAGTTTTATTCCCAGGAATCTTATTTGAAAAACATGGTGTGCTATTAAACTAAGATAGATTTGCAGCACACAATGCACACAGTTTCGAACTATAAGGTCTCATCAGTGCAACTAGTGATGAGAAATCAGCCATATGAGCTAATGTATCCACCATACCGCACTATTGCAGACATATTTCATTTTGCAGTTTCAATTGGTAAAGGTAGGGTAAAACAAGTAACTGGGGAGCCACCTATATACTTGTTATGTAGACACACCAATACATCACATATATAACAAAATCAAATCTTGCTTCACCTTTCCTTTAAGTTCCAGCCACTCATCATTGGTGATGCGTTTTAGTGGTGGTCCATATAACCCAGCATCAGCCTGGTCAAATCTTCCGAGAATTTGTTTCCCCGCTGCATATGCCTGTTTTAACATGTAAATTTATTACCTTGCACAATTGTACATATTGTTTTGTTTTCTAAAACTTGTTTAGCTTACCACAATGACAATAGGTACTGATAGTCCAACAAACCACAAAACAGCATTCAATGGTTTCATTTCGATTCCACCAGACATTGATCTCATAGGAATGGCAGGTGCAACTTTGACCAATAGCTCTATAGTACAATGATTAAACATACTAACTAATTAAATTTGCTACACATTATTACACTTATCATAAATATATTATTTTGTGTACAAACAACACAACTTACGCTTGGGGGCAGGTTTTCTGTACAAGGTTGAAAACCTTCGGACATTAGTGGTTAGAAGTCGTGTCATCAACATATTGCCAATTATTTACAGAAACTAAAACTTGACTACAACCTGAACAAATTCAAGTGATTTTACATAAAAGTGTCACAACTCACTGCAACAACCAATATTACAATAATCATACTTATAAACACTTGTGCAAAAAAATTGAAATGCTAAAAATGCAAACATTTTGGCGTTCAATTTTTGGTAAAAATCGACCTTTACCGGTTGAAAAATATATTGGTTTGTTTTTAGGAGGGTGACGAAAAGAAAAAATGATTTTATTATTGAAACAATCAACCAACACAGCATAAAACAGTTAATTAATGAAAACCAACAAAAAAACCTGGAAACAAATTTGGCGATCACGTACCGATTCATCTGACCTTTGACCTGTGCCGACGACCTTGGGTGATTTTTGCTCAGGTTTTAATGAAATTTTGTAAAAAATACATGTCAGTAGTGTGTCTTATAAACATAAATTTTGAAAAAAGTAAGTTGAATGTTTTTTACTTATTGGTGACCCTTATAAGTTTTTAAGTTTTTTTTACCAAAATAAAGATAAATGAAGTTTGGGGTCACTGAAATTGCCCTTTTAATCTTATTTTGCAACATCTTGTTTTGAAATAAGAAAAAATGCGTAAATTTACATGTTTAGTAACAATTTTTACTGATTTTTGAGCAAAGTGGAGTTATGATATGCAACATATGAAGTATTGCATCATTAAACAGTGGTTACCAAAAACATTAACATTTCTGACCTAAGTTTGTAGAATGTATGTCTAAATTTAACCTGGTCTCAAGTTAAATGCGAACAATTTTGTTTAAATAAATGCAGCACAAACACAAGAGGCATAAGTTGTTTTCGCTAGTGGGCGCCCAGTTTGGTGGCGTCTCTATAGAAACCAGACGAAAAGTTTCTTTGGAACAGTTTGTTTGGAAGACGGTTTGTTATTTTGCAAATGTAAATTAATGTTTTCAAAGTTTATTTGATGAAATAAAGTTGTTCTCATTTTACAATTTAATAACGCACGCAACTATATATTATTAAACACCAGCAACTGTTATTCATTATTGCTTGTCGTGTTTTGCTTTCAACGTTAATGTAACTATTTGGAAGCAGTCTTCAAATTTGACCAATTAAGACTACAGCATTAAGCCATTTATTTTGTCCCAATTGCAAGCAATATCGTGTGCAAGTAAATGTTTTGCGTACTTTGTGTTTGTGGGGGCATTTTAGAGTTTCAAAAAGTCAAATTAAAATCCATACTCAAAAATTCAAATCCATATATTCCTTGCAACTGAGTTATGATTCTTGCAGTTCAACTGTTAATTATTAAAACAAGGTTTAGAAAACTAGCACATGAAATTTTGTTATTTTTATAGTGTCAAACTAATTTGTTAAAAAATGAAAACTTTGTCAGTAAAATATTTATTGTTAGTAGCCAAGCTAAGCATCAGAAAAATGTTTATGGTGCATGCCAATCTGTATAGCAGCTGCACACGCGATTATTGTTTGCCGACCAATTTTTTTTGGTTGCACGCGGAAATTTTTCACCACCAAAGGCTTTCAAATTCTAACTCGACCTCTATCGCTTGCTCTGCATCTGCTGAAATTGGTCTTGCACATCGACTTAAAGGCCATGCAGTGTGCATGCAGGACATACAGTGTGCTTGGTCTTGCGTGCCCGAGATTGTCAACAACTACTATTAGTTCTGTAGACTGGGATGCATCAATTTTTTTCATTTTGCTTTGATGATAGAAAATACTACAAGTTTTAGCAACTTTAAGAGATGAAAAGTGTATGTATATGTGACATTTTTGCTGGGGTGCATAACCATCTATGAAATATGCGACTAAATGATTGTTTGTTTTCTTCTAGTCTAGTTTTTTGTGTAGCACATAGCCAATTAATTGTTTGTTGGTGCTAACAATCTGCATAAAAATGAACGGCTATTCTGGTGGCCATGACTACTTTGGTGGTCCCGGACAGAAAGAGCCCCATCCGCCGAGAACTTCGCTGAGCAGAAGTAGAAAGTTAACTTCACCACAAACTTCACAAATGAGTGTCAGATCAAAACATGTAAGTTTTGTTGATTTGTAATTCTGGAATATATATGTCTGACTTGTGGAAAGTTCTTCCTAACCATTGAGCATTTGTAGGCTATTTAATTGTAAACATGTTTACAAATATATATTTCTGTCTGGATTACAAATCACAGTTTTTATAAATCTAAGGAATGAAACTACTTTTGCATCAATAGTTTTAAGTGTTAATAAACTTTGTTATAGTTATTAGAAGTATGTTGTCAGTGAAGTTTAGCAACCTGTACTACTTTTATAGCAACCTGTACTACCATTTTTTATGCTGCTTTCTTAAGTCATTACTCTTGTGATGTTTTGTCAAATACAAACAGGTAGACACATGTATAATCTGGTAATACAAATGCATGCGTTAATGTCAGGCATATTACAAGTTATTATGTGCACTCACATTTTGTCAGTGTATTCAGGCCCATTTTCATCTTGGTACATGACAAGAGTGAAACATTGTAAACTATACTGTCATGAAGACCCAATTTGTGCCTAGTATTGAGAGAATAGAAAATATATCAAGCCAAAATTATTGTTTGCTAATGTTTACAGACAAACATGGATGGAGGTCCCATCAAACAGTCTGTGATGTGTCAAAGAGGTTTTTACTCCGATGTTATTAATCCT
The DNA here is from genome assembly GCF_965637545.1 of Phallusia mammillata. NCBI lineage: Eukaryota > Metazoa > Chordata > Ascidiacea > Phlebobranchia > Ascidiidae > Phallusia > Phallusia mammillata. Next base: position 23,512,213 of record NC_137258.1, on the reverse strand, counting down.
GGTGCATCAGAACAATTAGGGGTAAGTTTTATAGTTTAAATCGGTAGTGTGCAATCTGCGGCCCGCGAGCTAAATGCGGCCCTTGAATAAACGTTGTGCGGCCCGCAGAGACGCTTGGATTTCAAATGTACTGGCAAACGAGTCCAAATATTATATATTTTAGAACAGATTAATGCACCCGTTGCTATTTTTATGCGACTTGGCAATATGTGGCTAGAATCAAATGTGAAGTTTACTTGTACTTAAGCATATTTGGTAAGCAAAAAAGTCAAAGCAGCTTGTATTATACACAGGTATGGCCTCCGATCTAATTTTGGCAATTGTATTTGGCCCCACAGTAACAAAGGTTTGTTTTTCCAAACTTTTGTGTGCAGTTAACTAGATTAATAACTGGATTCTTGTGTATATGTCGTTGTGCCTACAGTAGTAAGGTCAAGTGAACTGGCTCATGACCTTTTGCTTTGAATGCTCTTTGTTTAGTCCATCTGTCCTAAAGCCTTTTTTAGCAAAAAATGGGAAAATATCAAGAAAATGAAACTTTTAGAATAATTATCCATTACTTTACCACACAGAATGTGATGACAGCTCCGGAAGTAGAACAGGATTTGCTTTACAAAAGTCTGAAAAAAGAGCATCTTCCATCAGGTGAACATAACAATTTATGCATTTTCCAAACTTTATTGTATACATGGGTAGTTGCTAATGTACTTTTTGGTTACTTATATTATGAAAAAAAGGTGTTCAAATTTTATGTTGGGAAATATTTACAGACAGATTTGTTCAATCGCTTATTCTGGTCAAACACATGCCTACTAGTTCCATTTTGTTGGGAAATTGTGCAGTAAAAGTAAGCCAGAATAATCTGGAATGTTTTTAGAATCCCTGCAATATTTTATCATGTTTTTGTTACATAGCCTTCAATTGTTTTATTTCTGTGACTTTAGGAAATTTCAGAAGATTTTGACAAAAGCCAGATCATTCCAGAAATATAATTTTTTTGCTTCTTTCGCTTAATGATGCATACAAAGAAAATACTGTGATGATTAATGCACTTAGCAGAGGACTTCATAGAAAGATTTTCAACTAAACCTACTTGTGTTAAGATAAAACAAACTTAGTAACACCTTAATGTTTTTGACAGTTAACACCTTCACCAGTCCAGATGAACCCTCACTTAATTCCATCATTAAGGAGCAACAGTTCGGTCCCACCACTGAACTTTTGACCAAAACTGATTTTCCCACCAAGGCCTGGCAGCCGAAAGTGCAAACTCCATATTATGTTCCACCTGGAGATGTTCCAAGAAAGATTGAGATCGAAAGGTGTGTGCATGTTGTGAGCAAAAACTTTCAAGCTGTTGTTTTGGTGAAACATAGCAATGTTTTCATAAGACCTCATTTAGAATTTTATAAATTTTGGAATTTTTAAACTTTATGACTGAATCTAAGTTCATGACCAAGTTACTATCATAACTAAATCTATTGCATGACACATTTTGTCATAGTTCTAGAGATAGAGTTTTAAATTATGAAGTAGATTGCTTTATCAACCAACTTGCATTTGTTTTTTATTTTCTTTACTACAAAACATAAAGTTTAGTGTTCACCCTCACCACCTTGCAAAAAAGTTAAACGACATAATTCAGTTTTTACGAAGAGGCACTGTGCTTTAGGGGGAAACGAAACTTTGCAAGACAACGTCTCACCCACTTGCTCCACCTAGAGGGGGTTGACATAAACAAACTGATGCCGAAACACATTCCCGAAAATCACAAAGTCCAACTGAACAAATCACCAGATCCAGCTCCATTTCCACCTTTTCTACCTTTGGAAATATTCGACAACACAGAATATGATTGTCGCACACCTAATGAATGGCTGCAACTCGGAGTCGAACCAGGCTCACATACGAGGAAACCTGTTCCAGGGAAAGCACTGCTGCCTTCTGAAGACAGCGGCAAGAAAGGTAATGTTGCTAAGTTGTATTGGACAAAACATTCATTTTAGTGTTGAGTTTAGAAGTTGTTTTATAAAAACTGTGTTTTGTGTTACTTATGTGAATACTATCCAGAAGATGATAAATTTGGTAAGTATCTATTTGTTTTCATAACATAGTTTGGTTTAACGTTTAAACCCCTAATAACTGGAAATAGTAAGCAATGTCCTGAAACCAATGACAAAGTAATTAATCTAGCTTGATTTAAAATAAAGCTAAAAAATATAAATCAATTTTTGTTTTTATATGCCAGTTGTTGAAAGTATTGTTTTTTTAAGAAGAAGTATACATGCTTAAAGACAAAGACATGTGATAGTTTGATATTTAATTCCAGTTTATCAACTTTATGTGCAAGTGGACATTTTACTTGAAAAAGTGTTTGGTAACTCAAGTAAAGATATTTTCATGTCTATTTATGCACTCTTGGAATCAAAGTATCACAAAAAAACACCAATAACACTTTCTTTGTATTGTTGCAGTTGATCCGAAAGATCCCAGTCTAGTTTACAAGTGGATCAATGTTGGAGTATTGGATTATGACGAGGAAGCTATGTTATGGCTGGTACAGAAAGTTGATGATCAAGGTCGAATATTGGATACTAGAGGTCATCCGGTGGTGAATGGTGGAGTTGTTTCACGAACCGGTAAATACTATATCAGATTGTATTTTGGTTTTTCAATGAACTTTAAATGATTTGAGTTTATTTTGCTGGGCGAAAAAAATGTAACTGCACAATTCAGCTAATATATTGATTAGGCCGGAAATACATGCAAACCCACAGATGTTTATTTGTTTATTAACCCAATTGAGATTTCAAATCATTACTCCCACACTTGGGAATTACTGCAAAACAGAGCCAGTGAATAAAGGGTGTTTAATGTTTATTGATGTAACAACAAATTGCACATGTAAAAATATCAAACTTTTAATGCAGGTTCACGACTTTCAATTCCTCACCAATACTGGATTCCCAGAGTACGTCTCATGTTTAGAGCTGAGGACGCTTCTGTATTCGCACACAGAGTGGCCGAAGCTTACAGGCTGCGCAAGAAAACCGAAGGCCTCATTAGGTAATGAATTTCATAGTTGCTACTGGAAACCGTGGTTTTGTAGTTGTTAAGAAAAAGCGGTTGAGTTGAGATCATTTCGCTTGGTACAAAAAAACATAGAGAAAATAGCACTGAGCAATCACAACGTTAAAAACATTATGAAGCACAAAATAGTGGGTGACAAAATCGTTGGATCATTACTAAATGCGACGCAACTACTTCGTATATGTTTCAAACTTTTACGAACAACTGCCATAGGAAATACAATGAATTGCCAGAGACGTTTGTTCGGCATTGAATGTAAACAAATCAACTTGTGCTTACAGATACAATCTCTACATCGACTGTATGCCTCTGGATCATAATGTGTTGAGTTTGGATCCCCAATCCTATGAGAGGATGACAGCTAGGTCGATTACAACGCCAGGTCTAAGAACTGATGACCCGGCGTAAGTTTCGTCATGAATGACAATAGCAGTTATTTGTCAGTAAAACATTAGGGTAAATTTCGTACATTTTGATGATGTATATATTCATTACTGAGATTAGTCCTCAAGCGTTTATTCAAATCAGCGATAATGCCACACTTTAATATGAAGTCTTGTTGGTTGGTAGAACACCAGCCCCGGATAGATTGCTGTCGTGGGTTCGAATCCCAGCGCAGGCTGGAATTTTCCTGCCTATGGGAGCGCTTGGGAGACTGGCTTATTAACTGTTACCCTATAGCAGGGGTGGGCAACCTGCGGACCGCATGTGGCCCTTCATTAAAGCTTGTGCGGCCCGCAGAGACGCTTGGATTTCAAAAGTACTGGCAAACGAGTCCAATTATTACATATTTTTGAGCTGATTAATGCGCCTGATGCTAGTTTTGTGCGATCTGGCAAAATGTGGCTAGAATCAAATACAAATTATACGTGTAGCATATTTGGTAAGAAACAAAGCAAAATCACTTTGTGTGATGAACATGTGCGGCCCTCGATCCAATTTTGACATTTATAATTGACCCTACAGTAACAAAGGTTGCCCACCCCTGCCCTATAGCCTGACGTACTGTGAATTTACCAGTATTGTATGACTCTTTTAAACATATGTAGCACCTAAATTGAAATTTTATTATAATTGAGTAAACCTCCGTTAATCCGGACCAGTTAGTACCAAATAATTTGTCCGAATTAGGCGAAGATCCGAATAAAACTGCTGTCGCTTAGTTAAAGCCTTACCACATTACAAATCATTTGTACCCCGAGTTTTGTCCGAATTTGGCGAAGACCCGGATTAACCGAATCCGGTTTACCAGAGGTTTACTCCGTTTGCTGTATGTTTACCCTGTTTTTGCTACAACAGGGTATTGAGGTGTGTTGAGACGCTGGAAAGACAAGTTGGAGTCGATTTCAAACGAACAATGAACAAACTAACTTTCGACAACGTCGTTTCGCGGAGTCCGAAAGCGTTTGCTTACGTCACAATGCCTGAACCTGAATCGGAAATCTCAATGGCCGCAGGTGAATCGAACTATTATCTAATTATAAGGCATATATTTGGTTAAATTTCCCTGGTTGTTAAAATTTAATAAAACAGATGCATGATTTTTTTGTGGAAACTTTTATACTAACAGCAAATTTTTAATGACTGGCATTATTTGAATTCAAAAGTTTAAATACAATGTTGAGATGTACTTGCTTTGTAAACTGAATTACAAAGTTTTGTTGTAAATGTGGGTTTTAACTCTTGAATTTAATCTAGTTGACTGTTACTTTGTTTTAACAAGTAAAATAAGTATTATAATGCAGTTAAATTTAGTTTAACATAACTGCCCCTGTCCAATACAAATATGAGCACTTTTAGTTAGTCCACTAAGCGGCTAAATTTACATGAAAAACAGCAATTTAGCTTTTAATATTGCGATGAAATGTTAGAACCCGAAATTTGCATTCAGTTTGGTGAATCAAATTCGCGTCTATGCTCTCCAGTTTGTAAAAATCAGACAATTTATGTGTTATTTTTCTTTCCCTGCTGTGTCATTTTGGACACAAAATGGCTCCGTAGGCTTTATTGCGTAACAATAGGTTGGACAACTTGTGTTTTATTTGAAAAGCACAAATCAAAAAAAGTTCTTGGGAATGACAATAATTCTTCTTGTTGGTCATATAGTCGAAAAGTTCTGTTCAAATTAAAGAACAATTAACAACCTACTTCATTTACTGTAAAGCTGTTGTCTACTGTTACATCATGATGCTACATAACAATGCTTTTGTGACTCACAATGAGATTGTGAAATACTTGTGACGTAACAAACTTCAGTCAAAAGCTTTAAAACTCTGCTTTGCTTTCGCTATTCCGTTTACATGACTTATTTCCCGTTTACATGACTAATAGGAAAAATTTGGATTTACAAAAAAACTTTATAGACACGCAATTAATTTGCCTTTTAACCAGTGTTGTGGAGTCATAAAGCCTTCATGTTGGCCTTGTAAGGTTTATTGCTGCTTTTTTTTAACGAAAATTAGCTAAAGTCAAGAGTCGCCCAAAATATTATGAATCCGAAATATCACACAATATTTAAGAAAAGTCATGCGACGGGAAACGTAAGATTCCACAACTCTGCTTTTAACATAGGTGTACAGAATATTTTCGGTCAAATGATATAGAAGCCCACATAACATCACAAATTTCCGTTTTATCACAGTAAGTTTTACACCACTGTCCATTTTTCATCTCAGGTCCACCAGACGATGTGGAGGAATACGATTTCGAAGAGCAAAGAGATTGTTTTGCTTTTAACTCGATATGGACAAGAGTGGAGGCTATTAAGGCATCAGGAAAGGTGGGATTCGTTTTTTCGCTAGCTTGAAAACCTTCTTCATGATGGAGTGTTTGTTTGATTTTTGTTTTCGATTTTTCTAAACAACTTTTCCCTTGGTGACATCAGCACTTGTCGAAACGTTTGAACAATAAAGCATGTCGCTTTTTACGTCTATTTGGGCCGTTATTTTCATCATTAAACTTATGAACATATCTGTAAACAATGTTCTAAACTTTTTCCTAGTCATATGATCGTAATGTATAACCTATTTTTTCCCTAGTAAACCAATCTATTTGCCCGAAACTTAGATTTACTAAGGGAAAACCCAAAAGTTGATAAAACTGTGGCAAAAGATGCCAACTGTGAAATCAGGCCCGAATCAATCCCGTTTTATTCAATCATAAGCCCGAACCTAACCCAAATAGCCCAGCCTGACATGCCACTTTGTGTGCAATAAACATCACCATTGTGTTTTCATATCCCATCACAGGTCCATACTGAGTGCAACAAGGTCAAGTTAATGTCACTTTTCAACACAACACTCACTAAAAGCATGAAGCTTGAAGAATTTGAACAAACCCAATCTCAGGCTTACACTCAGGTACATTGAAAAATACATATGTGTTGCCTAACATTGTCCAGGATCAATTGGTTTGCTATGCGTTAGTAGTAAGTTCAAGCGTGTTCTCAAAGTTTAATAGACATTAAATATTGAATGAACGTAGCTTGTACGTAACGGCTTGCTCTTAAACTTCTAACATTTATTATCATGATTATTAATTTTCTTTTTTTTGCTTTTTCTTATTTTCGTTTTTTTGATAGAATATTATGTGTGCAAACAAACTTACTCACTACTTATTTAACATGTAGCAAAGTATACCACTTGGACTGTAGCTGAAACCAGGTCTGTATATAATATTGCACTTATTACCGTCTTCTTTAATTCCTTAATTATATACATGTTTAAATAAATAACACATTTTCTTTATCGTTATATTGTTTTTATTTTTCTCTTCAGGTCCAACTCTTCCTTCGTGATTCTTGGATCACCACGCTGCGCAGTGTTGTGCGCAGCAGCTTCCAGTACGTGGGGAAGGGCTGGTTTAACATGTACGAGAGCAACTGGGAAGTTTACAGGATCTCCAAACTCAAGAAATACATGGAAATGGTCAAGTTTATTATGCAGGTGAAATAATGGTTTAAATTTATATTTTCGGACTTCCCGACCAAAACAAGTTTAAAAGTAAACCTGATCAAGTGTTTGTAGATTATTACTCGGATAAAGGCAAGTATGCGAGTAGTCAATATATAGTTTTATAAAACTATGCGGAGTCGCCACTCAGGTCAAGTCGAGCGTTTGCTGAGTCACGACCCAAGTCAAGTCGAGCATTTGCTGAGTCACGACCCAAGTCAAGTCGAGCATTTGCTGAGTCACGACTCAAGTCAAGTCTCTGCTGAGTCACGACTCAAGTCAAGTCGAGCATTTCCTGAGTCACCACTCAGGTCATGTCAAGCATTTGCTGAATGACGACTCTAGTCAAGTCGAGTCTTAGCTGAGTTTTGACACAAGTCAAGTTAAACGTTGGCTGAGTCACGACTCAAGTCCGCTACAGTTGAGCATTTGCTAAGTCACAAGTCAAATAGGTTGATTTTTTGCAAATTCATTACTCAAATTAAGTCTTTGCTTAGTCACCACTGCTCAAACCAAGTCACCACTGCTACATTACACTTACTTTATACGCAGGACTCGCTCCGTTACCTGGTCCAAGATTCGCTGAGCAATTTTACTCACATGATAATCGACGCCTGTCACCAAACTTTTCCCTGCGAGGACGACATGAAATGGGGGAATACCCTTCTGGTGTCGGATTTTAAACCAAAACGAAACCCGCTTTTCGTCATCGACCTCGTCATGGGTGAGTGCACACACTTTAAACTACTGTTTTCGTCACAATTTTTTCAGGGATATGTAAATAACGTTGTTAAACGCTGACAAACTCTTTAGCAATTTATTGTTTGGTAAAGCGTTTTTTCAAGCCCGTGTCTAGTATTAACATTTTTGGCTTTAAATTGTTTTCATTATAGTTTAATTAAACTGACTTTTATCTATCTTACGAAAACGCTTTGAATCATTGTTTTATTTCCCACATCAACATGACTATTAGTGTTTGTAGGGATTTTTCTGGTACTTGAAACGGTAACGACTTTTATTATCGTTTCTACTTCATCAATTAACTAGTCGTTGTGTTTCCTTGTCTTGAATTCAAATTTCACAAAAATCATTTTAATCTCTTAGATCAAACTGGAGTCCACTTCAGTACTCCACTGGACAACTTCGAGCCATCCATGGTTGGGCTTTTCGATAAAGCGATCGGTTCCACCCAAAATGTCCCACAACTTGAGAGATTCGTCCTGGAGGAATTATTCTGGAGAGGATCATCACTCCTTGAATCCGTCGGAGCTCACGAACCTCACGTGGAAGAGTTGAGGAAGAGCATCATGTGAGCAAATTTTCCATCATGTGATTTATATGTTTCTGTTCAGAAAGTTTTCATAGTTTTCTTTTCATATGAGTTTTATGAGTTTCTTTTCATATGATTTCTAAAAGTTCTCATTTATGTGATGGACGTAAGTTTCTAGTTATATGATTTTCAAATGTGAGGAAATGTATAATGTAAAACAAAAACTTTTCATATGGGTTTTGAATCATAACTTCATATTTAGCTTGAACCGTATAAAATAGCATGTGATTGCAAACCACACCTGAGAGCTTAGAAAGCCTGAACATGGACGTAGCAGTACTACAACCAAAAACAAAACTGCCAGAAAACGTTTATTTATTTAATACTCACGTTTTAACAGTCTCTGTTAAGTTTTGATAATGGAACATTGCCTTTTATTTTATTTATGATGTAGAAAAGCAAAAACCTAACAAAATGGTATAACTTCTCAAAAATATTTATGATGTTGATATGGTTTACAATTTGTTTACATTCGACCACCATGTAAACGTCTTGTCATCTGTTTCTTATTTGTATATCTGCAGATACGCAGTACAGAAAGCTGTGATTCCGATGAAAGCTTACGCGAAAGAATACGAACAACATTTAGCTCTCAACAACCTAGATGTTGACGAATATATCAAGTAAGTAGGCATCGTTATATCGGGTTTAATATTCCTGCATAGATCAATGGTTAAAATTTTTAAAGTTTACGCTGTGTAAGGCGACAAAATAAAATAAAATATGGTTTGAGAAAGTAAACTTAGGAAGTAAAGACATAAGAAACAAAAAAATATTCATTAAAAGTAGTTTTCCTATTTTTTTTTTATATTACTTGTGTTTTACTATATATTTAATCAAGGTTTTAGTTTTATGTTAATTTTATCAAACGGTGTAAATTCGACCAAGAGTCGTTTCATAGTAAGGCTTGATTCGGTATAACGCCTTTAACGAGCCTGGCCTATTATGATTTACAAAGGGTGTGCCGTGATCGCTGGTCTGCATCGACGCTTCAGGGCTGATCCCAGTTATGAATGTATTCATCTCAGAGCCAGGCCTTACAATTTTATCGTTCACAGGGAATTTGATGCACAAGAGCACACAGCTGCGCAAGTCAAAGCCGAAGTCGATATGCATCTGCTTGAAAAGGAGCGCCTTGAAGCAACCATCCCATCCAGTATTGTTGTGGGAGCTTTCTGGGTCGGCACGGAGAATCTCAGGCAGTCTCTGTCAAAGAAACGCAAGACTCTGGCAAACGCTGTGCTTGAGTTGCTCGCCAAAAAGCTTCGAGATCAAGCAGATGAGGTAAGCTTCACTTATGAGTGTAAACTTTGAATCAAAATAATTGCCTGTTTGGCTTTTTGCCTGAAAAACTTATGAATTGGGCCTTAGCAATTGTGTTGTTTAAAAAAAAAACTGACATTAAATATTTATATTATTTGGGTTTGAATCCCCACCTACCTTTAGTTATCAGAGGTTTTCGAATACTGTATCGTTTTTGTACAAAATAGGATTATTTAAGTTGGGTTTTTGGATGTTTTTTATTTTTTTACCTTGCGACAAAGATTTTCGGACTGGGAAAAGCCTCGTTTTAAAATTATATTTACATTGCAACAATTACCAAGTAAATAAAACGTAAAATGCATAGAACAGCTAGTTATATTAGAAACATAATTGCAGAAAACTCGAATCGAGCAAAACCAACAATAAATAAAATACATGTGCAAAACTTAATCATGCATAAATAAAAGGTCAGAGGTCAATACAATTTGAACATTTAATCACGTGATTTCTTTCGACCAATCGCAGGCTTGCGAAGATTGCAAGTTCATCAGCCGGAAGTTATTCGAGAAACCGAACACGATTGAAGAACTGACAGAGATGCGGGATTGGATGAAAGGAGTTCCAGAGCAGCTCCTACAACACACGGAGAGAATCGACAGAGCAATGGTCGATTATGAGCTCATAGAGGAGTTTTATTACAACCTCTCCCAGGATGACTTCAACGCAAAGTGAGTTTTTTGTGTTTTTTCAATCTTTTTTAAAATTTTATGTTCGGATTTGAAGCACAGAATTTTGAATCGTAAAAAATACGACTCAGCAGAATTTGATTCTTAAAGTGCTCGAATAGTTTTGTTTAAGGGGAAAGCACTAGTAGCGAAGCAGTTTGACTAATATAATCGAATAGTCGATTATATTTTCTGATGTCGGTTGTTAGCCCCATAGGTTGTTAGCCCCTTTTTGTCTTTTAAATTGGTTGTAGATAAAATTGAAAAAAAACAGAGCATATGCTGCAGACAGCTGCACACTGTTTCAACCTATAAGGTCTCATCAGTGCCGCTGGTGACAAGACATATGCTGTATTGGCTATTGTAGCTATCTAACGGCACTCCAGTTTGTTGGAAGTAACAGGCTATTGGCTTGGTGCTTTGACATGGAGCAGAAGGCTTTATACTTTCCATAACAATGTCTCTTGGATGCTTTTCATGTCATGCGTGACTGTTGCTGATATAATTTTATTCTCTTGGTTCAGTAGAAAGGGTGTTTGTTATGAAAAGTAGGATTTATTGGATAACATTTTCTTTAGGTTGTTTAAAGAAGCGAGTTATTCTGGTTTTAAACTGCTTTCCTGCAAAAGTGTTAACACTTGTTTAACTGCGTCTTGCGGAATTCACTTTATTTAATGTATTAATCGCAAAGGCGAAACGTTACCAACAAGTTGAATTAAGAATTTCGGCGCATAGTAGGGTTACCAGGCATTGGGTTACACACAATTCTGTAATCATATACGAAAAAAAGCATAAAGAAAAAAAAATGAACACATGAAGTAACACTTAAGCAAAACTAAACACTAAAACTATGTGCTCAACGATAAGCTAGTGCTGAAATGTACAAATCTTTTGAAAGCTATGCTGGTGCATTCTCCATGCATTTTTGTCATATATTTTGCTGGATTATCTAATGGACAAATTGCTTTAAAATTTGTTTTTTTCTGCACCATATATCTTTGAGCAATCGCGTTATGGTGTTGGACAGGTTAAAGTGTGAAGTACCAATATTATACTTGTGACGGAAACGGTAGCGGAACAAAAAATTATGAAACACTGCTGATAGTTTGCTTTTGTTGACTGCTTTTGCGTTACCGCACAATGACGTAGTTACTTTTATAGGAACACTCTACCGTAACCTTCATTGTTTCGCAAGCACTGTCGCAGCATTAACGTAGCCCACACAGGTAAACTTTTACGCCAACACTTTAACTGCGATCCTCGGAGTTCCAACTCGCGAAAACCGCGCCCAGCAACCCTATGTGACTCGCAAGAATAAATATGACGTAAATGCGAAAGAAAATGATGTCGACCGCGCGCGCAACGCTCTTCCATTCTTCCTGCTCCAGATCCTGCCTCTCTTGCTCATCCTCCTTCTCCTGCTGTCTTCTCTTCTTCGCATTCGCTTTCTGCTTGCATCTTTTCTTCTTCCGTTTGCCTGTATCGCTCTGCAGGGCAAATTTGATATTTTTAAATCTATTTTTACATTCCGTAAAATTGAATATGGAAGTTTGGCGTCTTGGAAACCGTTTTTTTAAACTTTAAGGATCTAGACCAAGTATTGCTCATCCAGCAGTTTTTATTGTAAACAATCGACGTTTCGACGTCCTATACAAGACGCCTTCATCAGGATAATGACATAACTTGCAAGACGAATGTCTTTTAAAGCGACAAAGTGTCTTTTAAAGCATTTTGTCGCTTTAAAAGACATTCGTCTTGCAAGTTATGTCATTATCCTGATGAAGGCGTCTTGTATAGGACGTCGAAACGTCGATTGTTTACAATAAAAACTGCTGGATGAGCAATACTTGGTCTAACATTATGCCTGGCAGCAATAGCTTATCAAGGATTTAGTCTAACGTCACAAAACATTTCAATCTGACGTCACAAGTATTTTCATCTGACGTCACAAATATTTGATTCTGAGGTCGCAAATATTTCATTCTGACGTCACAAATACTCCAATCTGACGTCACAATTATTCCAATCTGGCGTCACAAATATTTCTTTCTGACTTTACAAACATGTCAATTTGACGTCACAAATACTCCAATCTGACGTCACAATTATTCCTGAGTATTTCGTCATGACGTCATAAAATATTTTATTCTGACGTCACAATCATTTTAATCTGTCAAATGTTTCAAACTAATGACAAATGTAAATCCACACATGTATCAGTTTCACATCACATACCTTAGCGACTTTGGTGAATCCCTTCATATTAGTGATTGAATTCAACACTCGATGGCGCAACACGTTTGATCGCTCGGTGTCGCTCTTGCTTTCGTACTTTTGCTGGTTCTGTTTTTTCTCTGCCGCGAGACTAACGATCGATCCGCTTGACCGATTACGGGCGTCACGGTTGAGCACTTCTAGACATCCGGTGGATTTTCCCCTGTTGAGTCCGTTGTTATGGTGATTTGCCGCCAAATGTTCGGGCGCTGAGAGGTTGATTACGCTTGCGCTGGAATAAAGCAAATTTGAGTTACGCTATTGGTAGTTATCGATTGTTAATATTAATTTTTTTCTGTGAATCCTTTTTTCGCGAACCTTTTTATGTGTCGTTTTTGTCTGTCTATCATACGAAATATGAGAGCACCTGACGATTATATAAAATATTGCAACTGTTTACAGGCGTTGAAAGGTCAATTCGAAGTTCTATCTATGTATATTTTGGGTTTCCCTTAGCTGCAGTGTAAAGACTGGTAAACTTTTGCGTTTATAAAGGTCACCTAACAATTTATTCACTTCATAGTCTGCATTAATCTTTTTTGCCCTTTATATGTAGACTTGGCTCTCAACTGCTTTAGTGCGTCTTTTAATCTGTATTTTACTTTACCCGGTGGCATGTGCTTCTATATACTGGAGCAAATTGTCACCAACCTTTTCTGTTTCTCTTCAATCGAATCCTTGCCAGTTTCGTTGATAAACTTTACATCGGGAATCGCGGAAAAACTCCTTTCCCGTTTTTCCTCGGAATTTTTCTGCAAATCCGCCGGGACTTTCTCCGTTCCCGCGATTTCCCGGGAATCCGACCACGTGCATTCGTTGGAGTTCGATTCGTAGCCGGAGATGACGTCATCATCGTCGTAATCGTCTTCGTCATCAGTCAGAGGTTGCATCCAGCGCGAACCACGCTCCCCTAGTGTCCAATATCGATCGCAGAACTGAAGGAATTTCCGGTAATGACGCGGAATTGCGGAACCGTTCCGTTTTTTCCGCTTTGTTTTTTTTACGCAGCTTTCGTCGTCGCCGCTAAAGTCGCTGTCGCAACAGGAGACGGCGCATCTGATGGAAAATATTGAGATTTTTGAGAGCAGTATTTTTCTATAGGTAGTTGCATTTGCCAAAGAACTCCTTTTCTTATCAGATGTCAAATTAAAACTGGTCTTTTGCTGGACTGCGTAACTGTTGTGAGACATTTGCTTGTTGAATTTAAAACGTTGCCAAACTAAGAACCCTAGTTTGAATTATTTATTGCAGCTAAAGCAAATCTATTTTAGATTAGGGTTAGAGTAAACCTAGATTCGATACGGTTTTAAACAATAGAGAGTTTATACAACCAGCCTCTTCATAATATACAGTTACTTCATTTCAAAGTAGTTCATTAAAAAAGAATTACCAGAGCTCAAAATGGTTTCGTATGGACTGTAAAATATTTCCTAAGTTTATCATCTAGTCTTGACAACTGGCACAAAGCAATGCGTTTTGCTACGGTTGACTGCACAATACTCGTTTGCGAAACCGTTTCATTCTTTCGCACGCGACCATTCATTTTTACGCACCTTTTCATTCTGGTTTTCTTGGGGGAAGTTTTCTGTCGTTTTCCTTCGGGTTTATTCACGACTGGTTTAAAGTGAATGTGCAGCACCATCACCGTCATAGCCAGGTTGACCCCGAGTAACCCCATGCAGATGACGAAATACACTCCCAAGTAGGGGCCGGTTGAAGCGGGAAACATTTCTCCCACTGCAAGCAGAAACACCTGCGACACACCGTTTATCGTGTTTTACTTGTGTGGAATTTCCCCATGTGCATAAGTTCAGTTCAACACTACACTGACCATGATAAACGCGATTGTTGAAACGTCCGCATTACAATGTATATGTGCACAAGTTTTCTGGGAATTTTATTTTTGAGCTACTTTTCTTGTCCGTTTAGTGTTTCAAAACAGCTTACATTTACATTGTCCCCTTGGCATTTGCCAACCAAGGCTAAAATGTTTTCTCAATACAAATTAAGTGCAAATGCTTTGCATCTAAAAACTAACATACCAATTCTTCTGTACTTTCTGGAACGAAACTATTATTCTCTAACTGAAGTGATGAAGCATCTTTGCACCCCACTTGGAATATGTTTTTTACTCATCGGGGTACGTGAACCCCTAGGTTATACGGTACTGAAAGCATTGTCCGTATTGGAACTGCCATCAATTGTATTGAGAAACCTCATTTTTGGTCAGGAGCATTTAAGTAAGAGCTTTTTTAGTAGCTTACCATAAAAGTAAGGAGGATTGTGATCTGGAGTCCGATCCTTTCTCCCGACTCCGGAGGCAGGTAGAAGCCGAGAAGAGCAACAGTGGTTAGGATGATACTTGGGAAGAGCATACTCTGCATGTAGAGAGATGAGTTCCTCCTCACCACCAGTGTAAAGATCACCTGTGAAGGTCGAACTTTAATTTGAATGTTTTCTCATAAAATCATTTAAAACTCTGTGTAACATCACAAAAAGAGTGACTTCCCGAAAGCTTATAGGACACACGACTTGTTCCATTGTAAAACTTTGCAACTATTCTTCGTCATGGACAAAATAGAATTTATCTTTACACTAACAAACTTTATCTAACACTCCGATGAATTAACAAATTACCAAGGAAAATAATAATAATGGTAAAAGCTTATCCAACCTAAACTTTTTGTTGCAAAACACACATATATCGCCGGTATAGGCATACTCGGTCGTATTTAAATATAATTCAATTCTATGCTTGACCAAAAAAGAAAATTTGAAATACAAAATTTTCGATCCTGCTACCAAAAGTATTGTCTGCACTCAAACAAAACCCAATCCACACTGGGTCTAGAAGAATCCGTCTCACCTCTGCATACATGCTTTCTGTGACTGTATGATTCCCAGGTAACATCGTCTCTATTTGTTGTGTTGGTGAATCCATGATGTTTTCAACTTTTGGCGGTCCGACGGTGATAGGAGATTGCGTTGTTGTGCCTTCTGGGCTATCTGTAGCGTTTGTCGGACTAAGTACAACGAAATAGTGTTGAGTTATTGAGATCAAGGTCTACTGCCAACGAATATACACACCAATATGTATCGAAAAAGCTATAATAGAGTAAACCTTGGTAAAACTGGATTCTGTTAATGCGGATCTTCCTCTAATTTGGACAAAACTTGAGGTACAAATGATTTGTAATGTGGTAAAGCTTTAACTAACCGACGTCGGTTAATCCAGGTCTTCGCACAATCTGGACAAATTTTTGGATCCAAACGGGTCCGGATTAACCGAGGTCTACTGTATCACAAAAATTCAAGATTCGGTTTGGACTAAAGGCTAAAAAATTTCTGTGTGTGTGATAAACTACATTGTCAGTCTATTTGTAAAGCAGCACGCGTTTATTCTTATTGTCCGCCGCCAAATATCTGCTATAGCTATCACAGCCTTACAAATGATTGACAGGTTAATAAAGTCGAATGTGTTGGCATTGGGACAAGGTTGCATTTTTAATCGAGTTTCGGATCAATATCATATTCCTAACATCGTTAAGTTTTCAATATTTGGCCACTTCTCAAGATACAGACTAGGTCTACCTCATAGAGCGCCCGCCCGTTGTACATGATCCAAACTACACGTAAGACTTTTTAAGTCAGTTTTGGGTAGAATGTACCTGCGAAAATTGCCTCTGGAGGTTTTTCGAACGTTTAGTGGTGACTAAGTATAGATCAGCACCCGTCACATTTTGTACGTGTTCCAAAATGATTTTTCAAAGTTAGTTTTGGGCCAAAACGTTTCTGCCCATTTTTTGTGGTATTTTTCGAACGCTTAGAGGTCATGTTAATTAAGTAATGAGACTTTTTTTGTGTGTTACTCATTTATGTTTTCCTTGAACATAGCTTGCCGCATGACAAGCGCGAAACTCTCATTGAAGATCTGTTCACCGTGTTAAAAAACTCTTCATTATTGTTGAAAGAGAATGATGTGTGGACTTTAATACGTACATTAAAAAATGCATTGACAAAGTGGACACTATTGGTTATCATTCATGTTGGAAAGGTATAACGTGGCAATTTCGTTAAGTGGTTGTATAACCAAGCCCCCTATTTCTTAATGTGTTGTATCGTAGCTGAAGCCATGAAGGTGCTCCTCTCGTTTTTTTTCCGATTAAATCATTCAGTCATTAAATGAAGTACACACTGTTTCGACTTGTAAGGTCTGATTAGTACAGCTAGTGACAAGGCATTGTCCATATAGGCTACATGACTTTGGGAGTATAGGTAGAAATATTGTGCCCTGTCTGCACCCTGGATACTGTTTTCGTTTCGGTTTATAACATTGTGCGCTCGTTTCTCTTTGGTTCAACACCATTTTCCATCTCACCTTTCAGTGGCGGTGCCATTCATGAGTGTCGCTTGAAGCTCATCCAATGTTTTAGCTTTACGGTTCACCAGCGCTCCGTAATCTCGAACCTGCAAAGATGTTTCGGTTAATCGGATGAGCACGTTGACAAGTTTACGACGATATTTTGATGTTGGAGGATTAAGTTGCAGGTCGTGTGTGGTTTGGGTGGGCGGTTTATTTTTGTAAGTGCTTAATGCATTATGAATTAGATTCTTAACCAACGAATTCAAAATCGTTTTTTAAAGGAAAAATATAGAGATTTGCCAAGTTTAATACTCCCAAAACTTTTGTCAAACTTCTCTACGAGCGCATTTTCCGGAAAGACTCCTGTCGTGGGTTCGAATTCTACCGCAGGCTATACGCTTTTAATAGGGCTGGGATACTATGATTTATGAATGAGTGTGCCGTTATCGCTGGTCTGCATAGATAGACGCTTCGGGTCTGATCCCAGTTATGAATGTATCCATCTTAGCCACCAAAGTATCAGTGTTTTGTTTCTTATCTCACCACTTTCCTGACGCCGATCTTCGCCAATTTCCACTCGCCGGTGTTGATGAAATACGACTTTGTGTCACGTGACAGTTTCCATGACTCCCGGTCGCTCGAAAGGTCAACGTGGGTCACGGGTTGCGACCAGGACACGAACGTCATGCGACAGATCTGAACCCGAGAATAATTGCGTCTCAGTTAATCGAATATTCTGTTTAATTGCATCTGGATCGTAAATCGCAGCCCAATCATTTGTTTGAAGAAAAACAAAATTACAGGGTTGTTTGCACGAGAAACTAGAATCGTTAAATTTTCGATATTTTCTGTGCTTGTAATAGTAGCAGTGCAAATTGGATTTCAAGCTTGTAGACATGGGTTTTCTTGATACTTGTACTTTCGTACAGTGGTTTTTGTTCACATTTTGGGGCGCTGAGACATTTATCAAGAAATTTAAAGGAAGCAGGAAATACAAAAAAACACAAAAAACATACAAAACAAACCCAATAAAACATTACAACGAAATATTAATGTGAAAAAAAGTCCCTATTGTAACCCATTATGTCTCACCTGAACATCGAATGGGAAGTAAGCAGTATCGATGCTGCACGAAGTCTCAATAGAAGTTGGTTCCTGGTACTGAACCGTCCCATCGTGCCTCACTTTAACGTGTGTGAGTCGAGGGGCGTAGGATCGAACCCCAATCTCCTCATAAACCACGATGTCAGGCATCCAAACCAAAGAGTGGGGAATCTCCACTATAAAAAAGACGGGAAAATATTGTCACGTGATTATGTACGGGACACGCGGTCGTTATTTGATGAGAGTTTGACATGCGATTTTTTTTTAGTAGAACGCACTGGGCTTGCTAAGTTTATAGCATAAGAATCACTGTCCAAAATTATGCAACTATTTTGGACCGCAAGATGCGTGAACCTTATAGTTGACATGGAAGACGGTATTTAAAATGCTTTCAAAAATCATTTTCTATGAACATTTAAAAGGTTAATACTTTCACACTTTCACACTTTTGCAACTTTGATTAAATTTTCTGTCAATTCGTTTTACTATTTACGTTCATCGAAGTGTAGGCGTCCCTTTGCTGTTCTAGGTTTACCAAGAGGAACTTAAATTCATAACTGGGATCAGCCCTGTGAAGCGCCCATGCAGACCAGCGATCACGGCACACTCATATAATTATTAATCATAGTACGCCAGACCCCTTTAAGGCGCCACACCGAATCAGCCGGTCACCAAACATTCCCACATATGGCTCTTGTGGTTTTCTTGTTGATAAACTTACGTTCGTCCAAACCAGCGTAGTCAGCTGGATCCCACATGAAATGGATGTCGTTCCAGACAAGTCGTAACCAGATCAAACTCTTCAGCACTTGGTTCTTTTCATCCAAATCCAAAACCTGCCAAAATAAACCAATCAGTTTTCCGCTTTTGATAAACCATAAAAATGCAAGTCAATATGCCTTGATAAAACATTTCGTTTTTGTCGGCACTTCTTTTAAATAGATCGACAACATAATGAATACCGAAACTGCCATTGTTTTCTTATGTATATTAATTTGTTTGTCCGGACTCGGGAGATGATAATCTTAGGTCCCCTTGAAAACGGTTTCAATTAACTGCAAGTGATTATCTTGCTTATCAATACACAAGAGAAAATTGATCTACCTTACCTTGTCTGCTCAACAAGGCGCCGAGCTACACCGCAAGTTGTCTAGATCAGCTACTTATTAAAATGCCTTAAACGCGTTCGTGGAAAAGTGGGCCACGTCATCCTTTGTGCTGTCAATCATACTTTGCAAATTCCAACGCAATTCTGGGATTGTAATGTCGAAAAGCACCCTTTATGACGGGTTTATGACGTAACAACATAACTTATGTAATAGAATTCCCCTTTTGTGTTCGTAAATCTTTAGTGGAGGGCGAAGTTCAGTTGTTTTCAAGCTTGGAAAACCTCAAAATACCCTAACTGGGTCGCGTTAATGTTGCCCTTTGATAAATTATTCAGCGCTTTGCACCGCTTTGTGGTAAAACTTGATCCTTTTGCGAGGAAGCTGTTTCAAATTGGACCTTTTAATGTCATCATGCATTTTTGATGCCAAACTGGCCGCGCCGTGGGCAAAGTTACCGTTTTCTTGGTGTCAGTTTACGAATCTCAACCTGTTTTCGTCGTTTTTCTGTTGTCACAAATGTAGCAGTTTGTTTGTACAACCCACAACACGCGGTTCTGCCTTGTTTGTTTTGTTTGCAAATCGAATTAAAATGCAGGTAGCTGAAATTGCAAACTGAATATTAGTTACATGTCACGTATGCTCTCATTTTCTTTGTACCACTCTCTCTGTCTGTTAGGGTTTTACAACCAAACTGGTTTGCGTAATCGCTTTAGTACGCCTTTTCTTACATCACGTGACAACCCAGAAATCAATGACGTCACTATTAGATATTACGTCCCCAGCTGTTCAGCTCTGAAATTTTAGCGCTTTATTCATACAGTGACAGTTAAATGAATTGGTGCCTGTTTGCTGGCCTGTTAGGCCGTGAGAATGATCAATAACATCAATTTGAACACGATGGCATATTTGATCCGTTTATCATGGCACACTTACATACAAATCACAGTACGCCAGTCCCACAAAGAGCTTTTAAATACTGCATGATTAAATTCACTCACTTAAACACCACAAACTTGGGTTGAGTCTGACCTGTCTATAAGTAATTCCGACTCGTATGTTGACGTTCTGTTCATGGTGGATGACTGGTGCCATGGTTGCATCGTACCCGTCCATAATATCTTCCTTCAACTGTTGTAGTGGTGTATTCGTTCTGTTGCGTCTGCTGTAAGATCCAGTCGACCTGCTCTCGGCTGTTGCTCCAGTGCCAGCTAAAAAATATTGAACTGTTGTTAACTTAACACTCTTATTATTTAAGGTGTTTTTGGAAAAGATAAATTTGTAAATAACTTAAATTGTAATATTTGCGTTGAAGCCTAACCTTTAGAGCTGAACATAAGAATAAATAAAACTATTGTCGTCCTTCATTATATTAACATATTTTTGTTTCTTTGTCATTTGGGGATGTAGGAAATCGCTTTTAGGTAAATTTTGTTTAAATTGGTATGAGGTGACTAAATATAGGCTTCGCCTTAAAATTTCTACATGGTCCGTGAATCTTGCATTTGTATGGACAAGTTCAGCTAACCAAAAACGATTTTTGCTCGTGTTGTTGTTTTCAAATGTAAATGTCGACCTCCAGACAAATGGTTATCGCTACAACTAAGTAGGTACTTCCTAAGTGTTAGCCTTGGGCCTAACACAAGTATACTTAATGTCAGGCCTATTGTTTTTTGTTTGTGTATTTTTACAATACATATATTTTTCCAAGCACAGTAAACCTCTAAACTCGAGGTATACAAATGATTTGTAATGTGTTAAGGCTTGCACTAATCGACATCGGTTAATCCGGATTTGCGCCTAACTCCGACAAAACTCGAGGTACAAATAATTTGTAGTGGTCAGGCTTAAACTAATCGACATCAGTTAATCCGGACAAATTTTTTGGTACAATCAGGTTCTGATTAACGGAGGTTTGCTTTGTTTCAATTCACTCACATGAGCTGCTTTGCCCTTGTCTCACATTCTTTGCCGCAGCGACGAGGCCACTCTTCGAGGCAGTTTTGCCTGCTTTGGCATGCGTAGATTCCGGCAGAACCAGAAATATAATCACGATCACCGCGACAAACCCTCGCATGCTTGCATTTGGGGCAGGCTTAAACTTACAGCCTAACACTCCTGCAAGCAAAAATGCACTGTCGAGATAAAAGCAGTTTTTTAGTTGCTTTGAAGAAATAAAATTGGACTTAATGATGAAAATAACGGCCCAAATATACGTAAAAAGCGACATGTTTTATTGTTCAAATTGGACTTGTGATTAAAAAAAACACGGTTATAAACACTTATATGAAAAACAACCCAAGTGTGTGACTCGTTGTTTTTCTGATTTCTCGATTCGGAATTTTCTTTTTAAGGTCTTAAATTACACATAAACGCCAAATTACTACGTTTCTGCCAGGAAAACACTTGTCAACTGAACTTTGTCAACATATTTAGGAAGAGATAATTGTACAAAATATATATTCCAGCACAAAGCACTTTGTCACCTCAGATATGTATACTGACCCTGTATTTGTGAAAAACAACATGCTGTATTCTGTCGACGTTTCGTAAGTGATATACCAAGGGCATCTATGTTTGTTACAAAAAATTTAAACAGCTTATTATTCTGTGTATTGATTTGCGATTAAGATACTAAATTATCAATTCTAAACAATTCCAGGTATTGTAAAGTACATACTTCTGTTCGTTGTTGTTTAATCTTCTGTTTAACTTCACTTATACGTTCTGTGACATTAATCTAAGTCAGATGTGCTATTGCGGTTTTCAAGTAGCCTAACTGACCTATCCTGTCCATCGCATGTAATATTTGTGTTCAGTGAAAACATTATGCTCTAAATCTAAACTTCCTCATTCTAACACATCTGGCCTTGAGGCTCCTGTAAGTTATTTCTGCCACAGTCAACCTTAAGGTCGGTTAATGCACGACTTTCGCCCTTTAACGCCAGCAATTAAAGCCTTATCTGACGTTTTTCTGTTGTGTACCACCAAATAAGTGCTACAAATAGCCACTGTCCTCCTGACTGACACAAATTTAATCGGGACTTTTTTCTGCAAGTACTTCGCACAGAAAACAGATTGAACAGCCGGCACACTTATGCTCATAGCAATTTCTCCGGTTAAAAGCTTAAATAAATATTTCTTTTTTGCCAGAATGTTTCAGTGTTTGCTGTTTTCCCCCGGTTGTAGCCTTATTCCAAACCTCCATACCAGTTCGAAGTGGAATCAAAGTCGTAAATTTGTTGAACGATTTATAAACAAAAACGGCTGTTTTTTCAAATTCTCGCATAATGAATTCTTTGTCACATGTAGTTTTTAAGATAAGGCGAAAATCTTTGATCGAACGTTTACTTGCAGCGCCATAGTGCAGCTTCAATCGGGTTTGTTATTGTAACAATTTGCTCGGGGGCATTATAACGCCTTACCATGTTTTATCACAACAATAACGTTGCATGATACCTGCCAAAACTTTTTGCAATTTTAAACTTTTAATGCTTGACTGTTTTCATTGAATGGTTTTTAAAATCTCTGTCTATGACGAAATGCATTCACTACATGCAAGTTATCTAGCAATTGAACTTTTATCAAGCAACATTTTACAATGTTTTCTTATTTTAAGAGTTTTTTTTATAATTCAAGTTCATTGATTTTGCTGTTCCACTGGTATGTATTTACTGCATATACAGCTTCTTCAATAGTAATGCGTTTAAATGAGGTAACATGCGTAAATTTTTGATTTTTTTCATACCAGACAAAAAATGTTTACCCCAAACGTAAAAGCATCCAAACACACTATTTTTGGAATACCAACACTTGCAATAATGCAATTGCACTGATTCTGCAACGTTTGCAATGGATATATTCACTACGTACAGTAGGCTATTGCGTTTGTCCAAGGTAGTATAAATAACTTTATGCTTTTTTTCCTTTGAGATGAATCCAACCACAGACTTATCTAAATACAATGAATATCATTTTCCTCGTATTTCTATGTAGCTCTTAATCTCAATATCTTCAACACGTTTCACACAGACACAGTTTTCCTTTCAAGAGCTCTCTAACGGTGCTATGTGTTGACAAAAGAACTTTCGAAATCGACTTTTCAATGTGCCAAGTTCGCAGTTGACCATGGACGAATAAACATTCTCTATCTTTTCGACGAAAAACCTTCTATGTCTCGCGTCGAACCAACAATTGTACTAAGAAACCCGGACCTGAAAATTTTGTAACCGCAGTCACGTTCTGTCTCTCCGTCCTTTGCATAGCTGATCTGAAACCGTTGGAAAATTGTGCTCGATCTGCTGTGCATGGTTGCTCACACAAATGTTTATTTTCCACGTTAGAGAAGTGAAAACGCACACAAATCCAAATAAAAGAATTACTTTTGACTATGACTTAAAAATAGTCACCTCTTTGTTGGTAATTTATTATTATTTGTAACTATATTGTTTTATTATATTTGCCTTTTTGCATTTTTATCTGGTTTCTTATTACTGCCACTAATTTTTTCGTTTATGTATGGAGCCAATGATAAACTATAATCACATTTTCGAAATTGGCAATAGTGGATTTGTAAAACAGCTTGAATGACAACATTACTGCCAGTAATCTTTATTATATTGAATATTTTGCAATTTAGACATTTCAACAATCTCTGCTGTTATCCTTAGTGCAAGACAGTTATTTCATGAAACATTGCCTATACCGTCGTACATTTTTAAATTGACACGCCGGAAACATTATTTTGCTCAAAGGGTAAAATTCTCAAACGCTATAAACAAACAGTTAACGATATTTTGAATTGAGCTTCAAAAACCGCTAATAAAATGGACAAAAAAGTGACGACACGCATACCTTGTCGAATCATTTCCTATGAGACATCTCTTATCAGATAAAGAATTGTCAAATATTGAAAAGATTTTCCTGACAAATATCCCTCCAACCAAAACTAGACAAACTATTAGGAAAAAATTCTCTAAAACGAAAACACTTTATCTTTCATAGATCCCTAAATCTTCCAGACAAAAACTTACTAAACCAGCTGAACTATAAACAAAACTGTTAAAAAAAATTAGTGAACACATTAAATTGCAGTTCGCTTCAACAGTGTTTCTAAGTATCACCAGTCTGGGCACTGAGACTAGTTGAAAAGTCTGCAACTGTCAGCAACGTTGCAAGGAGTTTGGTGACACACATTTTGTCAGTCTGTTGTTAAACGTGATTTCCTGAAATGCGGTTTGTTGTAGCAGTGAACCGTATTACTGAGAAAAAACTGAAGAGGTCTTGCGGGTTGATTGTGTGCGTTTGTAATTTACCACCCTAAACTATTGATCAACGTCGTTTATCACATCAGGTCAAAATCAACAACGGAGCCGAAATTGTGAGCTTTCTGTGGTAATGATTTTGAATCAACTGCTTAGTACGATTTTTCCATTTTTCATCTGATTCGTTGCTAAAAAATACACCAGAAGACTACACCGCCTTTTTTATTGTCGACCACATCACAAGTTTCGTATTTTACCAACGACAGCTAGTTGTGTCAACAAAGCTGAAACAACTTTTGCAACTTTTTGCGTACTTCTAACTAGTAAATGTATTATTCTAAATCAAAGTTTTTGGTTCCAATTTCAAACTTTAAACATCTTGAAAATTAGTTTTATTATCAATGCGCGCCTTCCAGGCTATGCTTTGTTTTCATTGTAAAACATGTGCATGCCGCAAAAATTGCCAGTGAACTATCAGGGATCAAAACACAAAATCTTAACAACAAACATGTCGGTATAGGCCACCAAAAACCTTTCCCTGAAAAACCAAACCGCAAAACTCAACAAAATATTGCGTTTCCACTTTAACTGTTTGTGGCCTTCAAGTATCTCAAGCCAACGATTCGTTATCAAAACAACCCACGCAAAAATGTGTACAAAAACGTGGCGAAGTCATTGAAGTTCGTTACCGCATCAATTTCTCAGCGACACCAGTCAAGGTAAAAGCTCTTCAAACTTGGATTGTTGATTTACGCATGATAGGAAACGGCTGCCGGTGGCTCCACGTCTGAGAGATTGAGCAAACAGAATAACTCCTATTGACTGGTGATCTGCTCATTCATGGTCACCTCTCAGGCCACAGAAGAAGCCAACTCTATAATTTTGCTCAAACATTTTTTCATCGTCGTATTGATAAGCAATGGATGGTATATGCCTAAGATATTTTTGAAGCGTTTTTTTTTTTGTTCTGTTTTGAAATTTTTGCGGAACAATTGATAAGAAAATTCTGTCAAATGACTGAGGGCCGGAAATTAAGAAACATCACCTTTCCATTTGAATAAGACATGGCCTTTCCTTTTACCAATTGGAAGAAACAGCAACATAGTATTGATAGAAAAAACACCGGCAAGAAAGTCGAAGCCTCTGTCATCAAATGGACTACACCCCGCAACCCCGTCTGTTGGTTCAATAATATTTCTGTCAGCTATCAAAAAGATGTCTGAGCGGAAATGCCTAAAACTGTGTGTTTTTCAACTCCTGGTTTGTAAGGTTTCGACAAACAGCACTGTCTTTATCTTGTTCAGTGTTTTTTTAAGGTGTTTTGGGGGACCGAAACGGTCCCCCAAATTTCTCCAGCGGTTTCCCAAAATTTGGACATAAATACTTTGTTTAAGCAAATATGGCTATTTTTTGGTATTTAAATGAAACACTTGCGGTCTCTTAAAACTACTTAGCGGTCACCCAAACCAAACCTTAAAAAAAAACCTGATCTTGTTGACAGAAAAATAATATCAGGCTGTTGCAGGAACGATTGGAATTGAACTCGTTGAATTGTACGTTTAATTGAAGCACTAAACGTGTGGTTATGTTTACTCTTTAATTGGATAAAAACATTACTTATTGACTGTCGAGTGGTGCCCTTCTATGAAACTAAAAACTACACAAATGTGCTGCAAACTAAAATTTCTTTGAAAGCATAAAATTAAAAACTAATCCTGTTTGGTAAAAAGCTCACATAATCATGGTTTGTATTACTCTTCTTGGCAAACTGCTTCTTTCTTAAAAACCTCCTTTTGCTCGGGTTGATTTTAACCTGACAGTTGAGAAATCAATTAGCAATGACTTTCATTCAGCTCTCTAAGGTTTAACTTTGAGCAGACGTAAACGCACGCTTGTCCCGCAAGAGTTCTTCAGATTCGGTTT
Source organism: Phallusia mammillata (assembly GCF_965637545.1). Classification (NCBI taxonomy): domain Eukaryota; kingdom Metazoa; phylum Chordata; class Ascidiacea; order Phlebobranchia; family Ascidiidae; genus Phallusia; species Phallusia mammillata. The sequence continues at coordinate 23,485,821 of NC_137258.1, read as the reverse complement.
TCTGTGACTGCTTAGTTTTTAACAAATGATTCTAAATTTGTGAATACTTTACAGTTAGCAGTTGACGTAGAGAATTTGACGTCAACTAAATCTTGACGTAAAGGAAATGTGCACCCGGGTAACATAACACCGGCGTTTTAAGGAAATGAGTCACTAACATACCAGAATTAGAAGCTTACAGGAAAAAAGCTAGGAGAAAGTATTTGAAAGTTGTTTTCTTAATTGTAGGAGAAACAGATAAAATCCTGATTTTTCCTTCCCACGTTTCAAGTGCGTAAGCTAAGAAAATTGGAATTGCTTTCTGAAAATACTTTTCATGTTTTTACGTTTTTGCTTTGTTGTAACAATAAGAAAGTGAATTCGGAACTAACTGTTTAACTTCAAAGTTCATAACTCGGTTACCCAATACAAATAATACATATTTTTTCTAGATAATTTTTATGCCTAATCGCTAAGATCATTCACTTGAACATTTTCACGCTCCCTTTTTAAAATTCAGTAACATTAATGAAAATGTGATTTCGGAATTCGAATTGTTTTGATTCGAAACGACGTTTACTTCGTATTTTACGCTTGATTAAATCTTTGCAAACGTCTAAGCTGTTCATCAGTACTCCGCAATCTATTTGTGAAAATACAAAGAAGATTTTCGCCCACTTATGTAACCATATGTCAGGTTAGAAAGTCATGCTCTATTTTGAGCACAAGGAGAATTGACGAATAGACCTTTACCACCCAGACCCTTTCTGATCAATGTCTTTTTGCTGATTCTGTGATTCTACACCAGTTCCCGGAATATTGTCTGACAAGCGGAAAAAAGTGTCTTACTGTTCCTGATATAAATGGACGGAAGCACGATGCTTACACGAGCAACATACATCTTAATTGATAAATGTACAATTGTTCTCGTACGAAAAAGTTATAGCGTTCTTACCAAAATAAAAACAGACTGAAGGACAAACAGGCGTCAAAACTTGCCACATAGACTGCAGTTAAGCAACACACATTAGTAATATTTTTGTAGAAACGTACTTTTGCTAATTGACAATTATCTCAGACTGACAATTATCTCAGACTGACAATTATATAGAACAGTGCTTCCCAACCTTTTCCAGCTCACGGCCCACTTCCCAAAAAAAATTTTTTTGGTGGACCACCGTTTAATATTGCGACAAAACCACAATGAAAAAGAACAAACATTAAGAAAGAACAATAATAACCGCACAAGCAATACTTCTGAAGCCTGAGCTTGCTGATTTTATATGATGAGATCAAGTCGGAGTTCAATTGGGAGACAAGTTCACACGCAATTCAGCATTTAGTGTATCAGTGTTAAGACTGTTTCGTGTCTTCGATTAAGTAGTGTTGTGATGCGACAATTGCAGTTTAAGTGCTGTTATGACGTAACAATTGCAGTTTGTTTGTGTGATAAAGCTTTGTTTAACGTGAAATTTTATGCGACTTTCATAGTAACTAATATTATATTTTAGAGAAATATAGTAAAACTTGAAAGTACGTTCACACGAACTGTGTAACTTTTTGAAGTTTGACAAGCTTCGCGGCCCACGAAAAAGAACGTCGCGGACCACCAGTGGGCCGCGGCCCACCGGTTGGGAAGCGCTGATATAGAAAATATCCCAAAATTTGCGCACAACACTATTGATTCAGTTTGTACAACGCTAAAAACGGACCAACCTAGGAAACATGCCGTTATCAGACTCTTGTAATCAGTGAGCATTATTATTATTATCACCACTCCACATCTATCTTTGGAAAGCAACGTACAATCGCCAAGAAACCTCGAAAATAATTACGAACGAACCCTTCCTTTCACTGGGAGTGGTTCGTCTGCGAATCTCCTATGACGTCACAGGCTTCCTAGCCTGTGTAAATCATCTGTATACCTATTATTATCTTACAAGATTTCCCTTCATGCTAACATTGGCTGGTTATAAAGTTTGCTGATCACTTACCTCCAAAAAAAATTATCAGATTTTTTTCACAAACAAATTTACGTTTTAATTTCTGCTATTTTACTCTTTGATTGTCGCTGAAAGAACTTTAAGTTTATATTTTCTCTGTCTTTATTTATCTGAGTTGTAAACTTAGCTTGTAAAAAGATGGTTGTAAAGTTAGTTTTAAATAACCAATAAAATTAAATTCCAAACTCATATTTAGAGGAAAGTGCGTTATCAGACAACAACAAATTCATATTTACTGCTTTCAGCTGTCCGCTTCGGAAAACTGTAAAGTATTTTTTGTATCTCCAACTTATATATGAAAACAATCACGTACGGTGCCAGCTTCCTTATCACACACGCACCAAGTGTCACTTACGCTGTCGAATCTTTGTCAACTGGCCAACAAGCTTTCTCGTGAACAGTTCTCTCAAAGCTAACCGCTTCCATTAGGACGCAGGACGTGCATTTGACAAGGAAATGAAGCCAAACATCCCACAGATGTGGCAGAGTTGCGGTTTTGATATTTTCCAACTCGCCAAGCAGTTACACTGTTTGCGTAGTCAGTCTGTAGACCCCAAAGTAAAATTTACTTGGAGCCCTCGAAAAACTCAGATATTCATTTTTTTGAGAGTCGAAAATACTACCAGAAAAAAACTACAGCAATTGATCTAAAGTTTTGTTCTAGCATCTACTACAGTGGCAAAATATAATGACCCTAAACCGCTGTCTCATGGAAGGGATATTTCAATATTAAGGCAACTTTTAGCACCAGAGTGTTAGTTACATGTTCGAGTAAATGTTTAATACAAGTTTTATTTGTGAAGCATCTTATTTCTCACGGTTCTCCTTGCACTCTACCGCTTTCTCAGGCTTTATGAATAACGTTTTTCGTACCTACGTCACATTGTGTCCACCAAACCTCTGTGGAATATTTGCACGCACATTTGTCAAATTTGTACAAGCCACTTCCAATAAATATCATTCATATATTTTACTTAGACCATCCCGCAACCCTTGAGACTTGGTTAAATTAATTTTATTGTATAAAATTAACCAGAAAATAAAAACGTAAAAAAATTCACACAGCATGTGCGTGGTACGACACAAAAGCAGATTTTTAAATTTTTTAATAAACATGAAGGGTTTAGATTCTAACGATTTTTACAAACCTATGTGAAAAGGGATTATAACTCGGTCTAGATTATATTGTATCATTACGGGATGAACTATACTACTTTGGCAAACCGTTTGCCATATTATTGTTGTGTTCATTAAAAGTATTAGTTAGTTTCTATTTGCAAAGTGCACCATACGGAACATCTCTCACAGAAAACCTAAATGTTTACAAACAAGTACTGTATTGTATTTTCAATAAACCCAAAATTGTGCTAAATACTCCTAAATTGTAGGGATGAGCCGAGCCAGAACCCGGTACCGAGCATTGCTGTTTTTGATGCTCGGTGCTCGGCCGAGCGGTTGCACAAACTGACCCGAGCACTAAATTTGCATATTCATTCTAATATATGAACCTTTTGATAAAAGGGTAAGAACAATAATGACTGTTTATTTAAATGCGTTATGATTGTGAAAAAACACATACTTCTAGGGTCTGTACAGCTTATTACACCGCTGGTGACGTAAGCAACCTTGGTGACGTAATCGAACTTGTAAAACTGGCTGGGATGGGGAATGTTTGTGACGTCATAATGCACCCGAGCATGCTCCAAACAGAACACTTGCAGTTTTGGCCCATCCCTACTAAATTGTGCCCAAAGAAAAAATTCCAACTAACTTAATTTTGTTACCTCGCAGATGGTCGGCGATCGGTTGGCCGAAGAAGCTAGAGGATCAGATGGAAGCGACTTATGCTTCACTCCAGGAGCTGGAAGAACATTTCCACAAACTCCAACTCGGAGATCAGAACAACTTCCAGGATCGACTCGATACTTTGCAGGTTCGTGTGCGGAAAACTGATACAATGTCGGTCTGAAAACAATCGATTTGTGGGTTCGAATCCCACCACAACCTTGAATTTGCATGTGAGAGCTTGAGTTCGATTTAAAACTTTTCTAGCAGGCCTGGCATACACATTAGGCTAAAATTAAATTAAATTTCACAATTGCCATAGAGTCACACAGACCCTTGAACACAGTAAATGCATTTTAATGCAAACGTTGTTTAAGAGTGACTTTAGAGCTGTATGTTTCTGGAGATTTAAAAAAAAACTACCGTAAATATTTGTTGTGAATTTGATTGAGGTTGATTTCTTAACAGGCCTAGCAAACACATTAAGCTCAATTAAAGTTTCCAATTGCCAGAGAGCCTTGCAGACAGCAAATTCATTTTCATTTAAAGGTTGTTACTGAGTGACTCTCGAACTGTATGTTTCTAAAGACTTCAAAAAGTGGTTTTTTTGGCGAATTTTCCCCCCAATTCTGAAACGTTTCAGAACCAATGCATAAACACCCGCTGTTATCACCAGTGTCAGAAATTCAGATTTTATCTACCACAGATGGTCGTAGCCGGTTTCGCTGCTCACAATGAGATCCTGAAAGCTCATGAAGTCGCCAACGAAGTGAGGCGCATCAACAAACAACTTAAAGAATGTCAACAACTCGCACAAGTTTATAACCAGAGAGAGCGCCTGTTTGGGATGCCCGTTACTAACGTAAGTTTTGGGACTTCGTTGCACTTATACGGGCCTGTTTTACAACTAAAGTATTTGCAAATGAAAATACATCAGCCAATTTATTATTAAAGAAAGTCTTCTAAAATCCTAATGATATACTTTTCACAAATAGTACATAATTATCTGTTTGTTGTTGTTGTTTACAGATAGAATAGAATATTGTCAGGTAGAATACAGACAGAATATTGTCACTTCTGTTCCTGCAAAAAAAAATTTGACAACTTTTTGATGAAACCTAATCTTTATCAGAGTTTATTTCCCATGTATAGTAAACATTTCTGACCTGATTGCAACTAAACCAAACTCAAAGACCAAAATCGCTACACAACCTTACAACGTTGTGAAGCAGAAAACTGCAGGGTTTAATTTGTTGAAAGAAAATGAACGAGTTTCTAAACCGTTTGCAAACAATTTGTCAACATGTGCCTAAAATCACTGTCTGTTCAAAGCTGAGAGCCTACCTCTCAAGTGATTTGATATCACCAAAACTGGTTGGAAATCTAGTTACGTTGTGGTTATATTACTTTCTAATGTTGTTTCTTATTTCTCATTGTTTTGAGGCATTTTTTCGACGATGTGGTTATTCAACCATGACCGTGTCACGTGGGTAGAGGAAAGATCACGTCAAATTTAACAAACTAAAAACAAACAAAGCTGCGCCGAAAACAGATCAAATTTAAATGTCAAATGTGCCATAACGTTAACAATCCGATTTGATTAATGTCCTCAAATATTATCGGGATCTTAAAAACCTCATGACTTTAACATTACTCATACTTATGCAAAACTATAAAAATTCGTAACATTTGATGTGGCTCTCTGGTAATGTTAAAAACTACCGCGTCAAAGGAAAACTATTTGAACGTTGACTTTTACCCTCTACAAAACACGTTCGTAAAATATTTACTGCGAAAGTCAAGGAGTGCGTTATCAAGCAAATGATCGTAGTCTTATCTTTTGCAAACAGTCCGTTTCCGCTCCTTAAACTGATAACCGAAATCCTTTAATCGATTAAAAATCACACTAAACATCTGGTTTTGTTGACTTCACGTTAAAAACACAAACAAATTTATCATTCAGTTTTAATTTTAAACAAACCAAGCTGATAAAATCTAGGCCCAAACACGGGGAGATGGATTTAAAATGATTAAAAGCAAGTCTGTCGTATATGTAGCTCTTGCCCCCTCTGCCAAAACCTTGTAAGATTTCTGTCGCTCCCAATTTTGTGATTCTAGCTAATTTTTTTAATCTCTCAAAATGAATGTAAATTTTCGATTTAATTAAAATTTTATTTGTTTGAGTTTGGGTAAATTTCACACAACTGTCATCTTTTATTATGACTCATCATGTCTTGGTACATTATGTTTAAATGCTTGAATATTGATTTGCCTTATTAATTCATTAAAGTTAACATCGGAATTATTTTCACGGAGTTCGAACCCAGGACGCTCCCGGGGACGAATCCCGATCAGGTTTTTTTATGTCTATATATGGGTCAGGCGCGCCAGACCATTCGGTCAAGGCCCCTACGTTACGTGAGACACCATAGCGCCCTCTGTCGTTTTTTTTCCTTGTGGTGAAATTAACATTTCTATCGTCCGACGAAGTTAAGTTGACGTGGCCTTTCCTCCAACCCCTTCTAATCCTTTCACGTTACTGGTCGTTCATTGGTCGAAATATAAGGTTTAGGCTCTGCCCTAACTTCAAATCTTTTTCGAGCGCTGCTCAGTTTATTCCTACTATGGACAAACAAGGTTCGTTTGTTGGGTGATAATGCCTCCAACAAACGGCTTTGTTCGTCTGTGTATTGTCAGTGACGTCACAGTGCCCGTTCGTTACGTCACGTTCCATTATCGTAGGTCATGTAGTGAATTTAGAATAGACGCAACTAGATTTTAGTTTAGTCGCTTAACTCGTAAACGATTTTTTTCACTTTTCCATTTTCCTGGTTGCTTCAAAATAGACAAAAAAAGTACTACAGTTGGTGTGGCACAGTAGTGTTCTAACTTGCATAGATTTAAAGCAAAGATTTCACCTCAATTATGCTACAAGACCACAGAGCTTTATTCTTATATTTTAACAACAGGTTCAATAGAACATGAGAAAAATATATATGTGTGTTTTGTTCACAGGAAAACCGTAAACGATATTCGTCAACAAAACAATCTTTGTTGTTGTTTTTTCGATTGGCATAAAAATATTGTTAATTTCTATTAGATATATTTTTGCTTTTCATGCTACGCTTAACTTCATCTTTACGTCATCAACCTCATTTCGTCATCAACTAACCATCATCATCTATGACATCAACATCGTGACGTCACAAACACGCGGCATTGTGACGTAACACGTCCGTGTGTGACGCAATGCAGTACGATAAACTGAACAAGCTGGTGAAAGATTTCCAACCTTACCGTGACCTTTGGACGACCACTTCTGATTGGATGAGATGGCACGAGTCATGGATGAATGACCCGCTGACCTCGATTGACCCCGAGCAATTGGAGCGTAGCGTGAATGACAGCTTCCGTGTTCTGCACAAGTGCGCCAAGCAGTTCAAGGAGATTCCTGGTCGGTAGAGCTGGATTTTATTTTTGCTTAGGCCTAATTGATATTGAAAGTTTTATTGTGCATGTACAATTTTGAAACGAAAATGGCACTGTAGAGATTATTTAAAAAAATATTTTATTAAAAAAAAGCTATCAAGTATTATTTGATATTTATATTTTTTGAAATATTTGTCACAAATATTATTTTAATGAACTTATTTTGCATAATTTGACATGGGTGAAAATTTGGAACATTTTTTTAGAAAGTGTTTATGCTAAGACATCGGCAATTGTATTATATGCCGTTGTTGTGATGCAAAGCAATTTAATTAAGAATAACAGTGTTCAAAGACAAAGCGCTGACTTGAATCGGTTTAAACATTACTGCTAAAACAATCAGAAAATGCTGCTTAGTTTTGTTTTTTTCTGACATATTTATGTCTATGGTCACAAAACGCTCGTAATTTTAACCTAACTACTTTTACAAATTTTTCAATTGTGCTGACTCAACATGTCTTGCACAGGCGTCCAGCAGGTGGCGATGCAGATGAAGACACAGGTGGAAGATTTCAAGCCTTTCATCCCACTCATACAGGGACTCCGAAATCCCGGAATGAGAATCAGACATTGGGATCTCTTGTCCAAAGAACTTGGTTTTTCTGTTCAGCCTAAAGTATGTGGTCGACAGGGTGTTGGTTTAAAAACGTTATAACAGGGATTCTTAACCAAGGGTACGTGTACCCCTTGGGGGTTCGAAGCACCAAAGCAGGGGGTACGACAGGCAGTGTGAAATTATGCGCTAGTTAGACATATTTGTGAAGAATGCATAACAAGTTACTTTGTTATGTATCTTTGACTGAGTTGAATTGACTGATTGTTGGTGTGCTGTAAATATTGCTGAACTTACAAGACTGTTTTAATGCATGCATTCAACACCTAAGTTTCATAAAAGCTTAAAGGGTACAAGCGCTAAAAAGGTTAAGAAACACTGCGTTATAATGTGATAAACCAAATCAACTTTTGAAATTACCAAAAGGTTATCGTAGATCAAACTTTCGTTTATAAGTTTAAAAAATAAAAGCAGATTTAGCAACCTTTGTTTAATCAACGGTTTCAGTAAAAAGTTTGTATTTTTTCGTTTACTGACATAACTTTAAAATATGCTTAAAAATAGGATGAACCAACTCATTACCATAATTGAAGACCCAATTAACCGCCTAAAATTTGCCCAAAACTTATTGAATAAAAGTTAAAAATTTAAAAACCAACAATACAATTTCAAACGTCCTTATCTTTTTTTAATATCACCCCATTTTGGATTATTGTGATCTCGGGAAAAAAGATTCAAAAATTGTTAGTCAATACACGTCTAAGCGATATGTTATCTCTTATTTTCAATTTTTGAGGTTGCGTATTTAATACAAATCTTGCTCAGGCGACTTTGACCTTCAGCAAATGTTTGGAAATGAATTTAGCTGAGCACATTGACAAGATTGCTAAGGTTGCCGAAGTAGCTGGGAAGGAGTTTAGCATTGAACAAGCTCTTGACAAGATGGAGAAGGAATGGGAGCCTATTAACTTTGAGGTGATCTTGTTGTACTTTGAGTTGTGATTTCTAGCTTGTAACTAACTCCCCTTACTTTATCAACTGTCCTCTGCTCTACAAGCAATTGCTTTGTTGAATTGCTTATCTTATCGTCACTACGGTGATGACACACTTCCCAACACGATCGTTTTTGAAACGAAAAATAGTTACACTTTAATAAAACATTGATAAGACTGTAGTTTAAAAGGCCAAAAGCAAAATAATTACTTGTCTATCGTTTTTACGCGATGCTTGTTTCGCACCTTTTTGTCAATCGTTTATAAGACTTAACTGGATATAAACGGATGTAACTGATGTGGCCCCACATATCACTGATGATGGCGTGAGCATTTGCCGAAATGTGTACATAATAAAGCATGTCGCATTTTACGTCTATTTGAGCCATTATATTCGTTAGTTAATGAAATATACGTTTCGATGTCAAGTAAACTTAATTGACGAATAGAAAAACCTGAACGTCTGTCGTCAATGGCAACCGTCGACAAGACAACATAAGCTTTTGTTTGAAACGAATAATTTCTCTTCAAAAAACAGGTGAAAGCTTACAAGGAAACCGGAACTTACATTATCAAGTCACCGGAAGAGGCATCACAATTACTGGACGATCACATTGTGATGACACAAACGATGTCGTTCTCCCCTTACAAGAAACCCTTCGAAGAGCGAATCAGCACTTGGGAGGGAAAGCTGAGTATGACTCAGGTGAGAATGTGGACGTTGATCTCAAATTACGAGTCCAGCAACGGTGCTAGTCATTCGACTTTCGACGGGCTTACCACTGAGCCTGTGTAGCTCATTTGGTGAAGCGCGAGTCCCCGAAAGACTTCTGTCGTGGGTTCGAATCCCACCGCAGGCTAGATTTTTTTCTGGCCTACGCCTTACCTTGTGGTAAATGCTCGGTGGCCGGCTGATTCGGTATGACACCTTCAATAGGCCTAGCGTACTATGATCTGGACTCAGTTGTAAGAAGAACGGGGCACATTTTTCATTGAAATATATTGTTCCTTCAGGGCCTCGATGTTTCTACGTGAAGTAAATATTAAAAAGCAGTTATCTACAATGTTCGTATATTTACACTTGTTCTCATCCATTAGGACGTGTTGGATGAGTGGTTGGTGTGCCAGAGATCGTGGTTATACTTGGAGCCGATCTTCAGTTCGGAGGACATCAACCGGCAGCTCCCGGTGGAAGGGAAGAGATATCAGACCATGGAGAGAATGTGGAGGAAAATTATGAAGAACGCAAATGACAACACACAGGTTTGGGGAATTATGTAGTTTAGTTACAAATTTTAAAGGCGAAAACAATATCGTTTGGTAAAACGCCTTCAACAGGCCTGGTGTACTGTGATTTACATATGAGTGTGCCGTGATCGCTGGTCTACATAGACGCTTCAGGCTGATCCCAGTTATGAATTTATGTTCATCTTAAGTCTAAGATAGTTTCAGCAAGTTGTGAAGCTTTTTCAATGTTGAGATTTTTCGGTTTATTTTGGCGTTGTGAATTTGCAGTCTGTTTGCAAATTAAACTGTTCCGTTTAAATTTGACTTGCGAATGATACCTTTCAAACGAGGTTACTAAAAAATGTATTGTTTGTAATTTGGGGTATCGTTTCAGGTGATTTCCCTGTGTTCCGACTCCCGTCTTCTGGAGAGCTTGAAGGAGTGCAACAAACTTCTGGAGCAAGTACAGAAGGGACTGAGCGAGTATTTGGAAACCAAGAGATCCGCTTTCCCCAGGTAAGCATGGAGATAGCTCGGCAATTGCTATTAAAAAATTTGCACCCACTTCTTTACACTGGATTGCTTGTAAAAACAATAACTATTTTTCACAGATATTAAATCGTTGTTGAAGTCAACTCACTTAAAACGGAAACATTTCATATTTACGAATTCGATGCACTCATTGCTTGACACAATATATATTTACTTAAAATTGTATAGTTATTCTCATTTTCTGCAAACTCAATGTAATTGCTATTGCTGAAATTTATTTTAACTTAAACTAAGATAGTTTACGTTTTTACTGGATATTATTTGATTTTCCAAGCACGCTTGTTGGAGCACAACACGTTATCAGCCTCTTGTGTTATTTTTATTCTCAAATTTATTCCTTTCCTCAGATTTTACTTTTTATCGGACGACGAACTTCTTGAGATTTTGTCTCAAACCAAAGATCCGACCGCTGTGCAACCTCATCTAAGAAAATGCTTCGAGAATGTTTTCAAGGTGCGAATTTTCTCTATAATCCTCCAACTTGCAGAGAATCTATCAAAGGGCTAATATGCAAATCGAAACAACGATTGCTAGCTCCAAAGTGCTTTGGTATTTCTACTGTGCTCAAACTGCTGCAAAGATAACGTTCTTTGAGTATCTTTTTTGCACAATAAATAGACTTGCGGCACGAAACTGTTTAGAATGTGTTTTTAATCGTAAAAAGTGACAAAATGTTGAATAATTTTTTTTACATAAAAGAAATCTGAAAAGGAAAAAAATCCCAAGGTTTTGTGTGTGTAAGAGCAACGCAAATACCATTACATTACGCCGATTTCGCGTTGTTCTACCTCTTACACGTTTCTAACATGACTCGGACATGGCGCCGCTGCTCAATAAAGTTTCGACCGCTCCAACATACCCTTATGTGCCATGATGACATTATTTTGGCTATTGTGTTTCGACAAGATAGCTTACAACGAGTTCCAATACCTAAATACATTATTGTTGTTTGTGGATTATGACGTCACAAGACTCATTGTTTTCTCACAGATCAATTTCGAGTCTGACATGAAGATGACTGAGATGATTTCGGGCGAGGGGGAGCACGTGCAGTTTTCTGAAGATCTTTACCCGACAGGAAACGTTGAAGATTGGCTGGGCGAAGTAGAGAGAGTAATGATGCAATCAGTGAGGAATCAGTGCGATAAAGCGGTGATCGATTACATGGAGACTAAACGAACGGAATGGGTGCTTAACTGGCCAGGTGAAATCTTTATTTTTGTCTTCATTTTCGGTTTGATAATTATTTAAATTTTTTTAAAAATAGTCTCCACCATTTAATCGAGAAAACTCTATCTACAAAAAAATGTAACATTTCTTCTGATTTGTCAGTCTCTTTTTTTTTGTTTTTACGTTATCCACCATTTTATCCGGAAAACTTTATGTAAGAAAAATATGCCAACGTATTCTTGTGACTTGCAAGCAATGGTTTAGTTTCACGTTTTTCACCATTTAACGCCTAAACCTTATTTAAGAAAAGTATTCCCGTTATTGCTAATAAACCCATAATAATTATTGATTTCTACTTTTGCAACACCAGTCGTAATTCCAGAGTCAAATGTGTCAACTTATAATATGTGCTTTGCGATATATTATTTCCTTATTCAAATAGAATATTATAAACGTTCAAAGTTATTAATACACATAATCATAAAACAAAAACAAAGAATTTAACCAAACAATAACTGAACTTAATAGGTTGGGTGAGAGGTCAACCAAGTTGCCACGTCTACAACACCAGCACTCAATTGTTAACATAATAAACTTAATTAAGAAACAAAGTTAACAAAAATATTTTCCAATATATCCCCAGGTCAAGTGGTAATCGCAGTTTCCCAAGTTTACTGGGCGAAATACGTGGAAGAGGCGATTGAAGCTGGGAAGCTGCCTGAACTCCATGAGAGGTTGATTCAGATGCTGAACGATCTTGTTGAGTTGGTCCGAGGAAAACTCACAGCACTTCAACGTATGATGATGTCAGCGCTGATCGTTATAGAGGTAAGTGACGTGGCTTATTATGATCGGTTGGTCAGTTTTGTGGAGTAACCTTTATTGCAGTTGTATCATGATAAAAGTGCTCTAAACTAGCTCATGTAAGTTGTAAATATCAAAAAAGTTTTTTTCCCTATATTTATTATTCAAAAAATATGTACTTGTAAAGTAAATTATAAGTCTAAAAATAAAACTGAAATAGACTAGAAAGAAACACCTCTGAAAAAACCCTAATATTAACAATAACAGCTTATGTCTGTTAACACATGCACAAAATTATACATAAAATAAATAAAAGAACGAATAAGTTCAGTGAATGCAATCTCAACATTAGTAGTGATTGAAAACTGTAAATAAGACACAATTTAGTAACAACGGTCGTGACAATTCTATTTAGGACGTTAAACAACCTATAGTTAACTCAGACAGTGTAAAGGACGTTTGAGCATCGTTGCGGCATTTCATAACCTCATGTATGTGTTCTATCTACAGGTCCATGCCAGAGACGTGGTGGGGAATTTGTGTGACGAAAAAGTTGAAACTGTTAACGATTTCGAATGGATCAGTCAACTGAGGTGAACAAAAGATAAATTCCTGGTTGCTAATCACAGTACGCCAGACCTGTATTGAAGGCGTTGTACCGAATCAGCTGGTCTCCCAAGCATTCCCATATAGCGAGGCACAGGCTAGAAAAATCTAGACTCCGGTGGGATTCAAACCCACGATAGGAGTCTTTCCGGGACTCGCGCTCTACCAGTCGGACAAATTTCTGGTTGCCTGTCGGACAATTTTTGTTGTGATTTGCGTCAGCCCATACAATGAAACGAAGAGTAGGCGAGACAGAGTTACATCGTATTAAATGTGGTCTTCCTAGCTTCACCATGCTACAAGATGTCGATGCATGAGATTTGAACACTTTACCTGTGTCCTATAATAACCTGAGCAAAATTGCGACCTGTTATACCCAATTGAAGTGTTTTTTTTTAATGTTTATGTTGTATTTTCAGATACTATTGGACGAAGAACAATCTTTTTGTGCGAGCTGTGAACGCAGAGTTTCCTTATGGATACGAATATTTGGGAAACACTGGTCGACTTGTCATCACTCCACTAACTGATCGGTGAGTTGAAATATTTTTTTATTTATTGACTTTGCGGAATAAAATGAACCCAGTAGTTTTGTCAAAGCAGTCTTTTGATTAATACATTCGATCGTGAGAACAGCTAGTTTAAGTCCAAAAAAACAGATCTTTATTTCATGAAACATAACCGATTGTAAGATTTTACATTAGATGTTTCATGATTATGATCTTATGGTTTTACCCCAGCTGTGTCATATTGACAATCATATGATTTTTTTATGTTTGCGATCCCGTGATTATACATCAAATGAACCCACGTTTTTTTACCAGATGTTTACATATTCATGAGTATTTGGTGCTAGATGTTTCATGATAATATAATTTTTCACAAGATGTATCATATTCACGATCATATGATTCTGTTTCACCAGATGTTACCTCACATTGACGGGAGCCCTTCATCTCAAGTTCGGGGGAGCCCCCGCTGGACCAGCAGGAACTGGAAAAACTGAAACCACGAAAGATCTTGGCAAAGCGCTGGCGATTCAGACTGTCGTGTTCAACTGTAGTGACCAGCTCGACTTCATGGCCATGGGAAAGTTCTTCAAGGGTTTGGCGAGTTCAGGAGCATGGGCTTGCTTTGATGAGTTCAACCGGATTGATATTGAGGTGGGTTGTACTAGGGATTGTCATTTGAGACACTTTTTCTAATCCTGGGATTTAGGGAAAAGATTTGTATTTTCCAGGATCTCTGTTTTTGAAGCATTAATATTGTTAATGAAGAATTGCCAAAAATGTAATTTTTCTCTCAAGTCACCAATTGCCAAATGACCAATGTTAATTACAAATAAAAAGAAATGAGTTTTTTTGTCTGAAACCCAGAAGCATTCATCAAAAGAGCCACAGCTGGCTTGTGAGCCATTGGTTACCGAACCCTGGTTTAAAGTTTTTTTGGTTGGCCTTGTTGGTCAAGCATCAGCAAAATAGTACTAATCAAAGTATATATGTGTAGTTTTGAAATTATACTCATTGCATTTTGTATTACAATTTAGTTTAAAATTTAAATTCCAATCAAAAATTTTAACAAATTTAATTAAAAACCTATCTGCCAGAAACCTGTACATTTTAGAAGTTGCAATAAATGCATTTAGTTTAGATATTTTACCAGAATGTTATTAATCAACCGATCTCTTCTCCAGGTGTTATCAGTCGTGGCGCAGCAGATTGCAACAATCCAGAACGCTCAGAGCGCAAGATTGGATAGATTCATGTTTGAAGGAGTAGAGATTTCGTTGAAAACTTCTTGCGCCGTGTTCATCACCATGAACCCTGGATACGCCGGAAGGACAGAACTTCCGGATAATCTAAAAGTAAGTCGAATATGCAAGACTTTGACCGCTAAAAATAAATACTGGTATAAATTAGCATGAGAATGCTAAAGTAAAAACTAAATGGAAAGAAAAATACGTTTTGACATGTATTATGTGAATTGATTTTAATCG
Organism: Phallusia mammillata; assembly: GCF_965637545.1. Lineage (NCBI taxonomy): Eukaryota > Metazoa > Chordata > Ascidiacea > Phlebobranchia > Ascidiidae > Phallusia > Phallusia mammillata. The sequence continues at coordinate 23,470,665 of NC_137258.1, read as the reverse complement.
TTGGTGGTTAAACACAATACAAACATATACAATAGTCACCACACATTTTAATAATATTATAAGTAGCCCTGCATCCGCTTGAACTATGTCTGTCATCTAAGCCAAAAAACAAAAACATTTTAATCTTGTCTTGAAGTTCAACGTTTTCAGCTTATTAGGGGCTACATTATGGGGCTCAGTATTAGATTTTTTATCCAAAATCATTTCACTTCTACACAGGCCTTGTTCCGACCAGTGGCGATGATGGTGCCCGACTACGCTATGATTGCAGAAATTTCTCTCTACAGTTTTGGGTTCAGCAATGCCAAGGTACGTAGTGGCCTTTTCTAGTTTGTATCTATGATTTAAGTTTTAGAAACACCATAGTAAAATGTTGGAAATATGACAATTTTTCTATATTACTCGATATGTATAAAGTATTTATTTGTAAGCTGCATGTTGTAGTGTTACAAACTTAATGTTCACGTGCAACAGAAAATTGAACGCAAGTTCTATCATTAATATTCATTGCGGTTGAAAAAAATCGTCATGACATTGAAAATGTGTAAGAAGACCTTACCTATAAGTCACACAAACAGTCCAGAAAAAAAATTACACCAAAAATTAACTTGTACTGAAAGGCACAATGTACTAACATTGGGGCATAAATCTTTTGTATTGCGTTGCTTAAAATTGCTTCTTTGAATCCCAGCATCTTGCAAAGAAGATCGTGACAACGTTCAAACTGTCATCGGAACAACTCAGCTCACAGGATCACTACGATTTCGGCATGAGAGCTGTTAAGACCGTCATATCAGCAGCTGGTAAGCTTAGATCATTAGTAGCCACTTCAGTACATGGGCAGGGACATGCTTGTATTATCTTGTGGTTTTTATAGGAACTGAAGATGCCATTAGGCGAAATATATATATTCCATTTAATTCATTGACGGATTTCGTAATTTGGAAAATGCTTTCCATTCTTAGTTGTTTTGTACATGCAAGTTTCTTTGGTTGCTTTTTTCGCAGTAAGGTGATCCCCAAACTAGAGATTAATAAAAGTCAATAAAAATAAACTGCATTATACTTCTGTCGTGGCTTAGTTACAAACCTCTATCGAACTGGCACCCGGCTGTTGGCATGTACAAATGGCGTTTGTACTACAGTATTGCTGAAAAAAAAATAACACACGTACTTCAAATCTAAAAGATATAAACGAAAACATTAATAAAACTATACTTTTGCAACCTTATAAAATACCTCATCATAAATATATATCGTCTTCTAGGCAACCTGAAGCGGGAACATCCGGACATGGATGAGGAGGTGATCTGCCTCCGTGCCATCCGGGATGTGAATGTTCCCAAATTCCTTCTGGACGATCTCAAGCTCTTCCGCGGTATAGTGTCTGATCTCTTCCCAAAGATCAAAGAAGAGGCGATCGACTACGGAGCTCTCATGGACTCTATCAAGGACTCCTGTCCAAAGGTCGGAGTTCAAGAGGTCGACGGGTTCGTCACCAAATGTATTCAGCTGTACGAGACAACGATTGTCCGCCACGGACTTATGTTGGTTGGGCCGACGTGTTCAGGCAAGACCAAGTGCTATAACGTACTCGGTAAAGCTCTGACACAACTGAGAGGTCAGCCTTCTATCAGCGGAGGAACGTATGAAGCCGTACATGTAAGTGTTTCAACAATCTGTGGTTTATTTGAATTTAAACAAAGACTGCTACAGGGTTCCCGCGGGTATGGAAAACCTGGAAAGGTTATGGAATTTAAATTTGTGTTATTAAGGCCTGGAAAAGTTTTGAAAAAGCCAACTTTTGCAAAAGTCCTTGAAAAAGTATGGAATTAGGCTCCTGAAAATGCCAGATAGAGATATATTACGTAACGTTTGTATATTCGTTGCAAATATGGTAAATTGGCTGCATATACCAAAGCCTGTTTTCTAGTTTTACTATGGGAATTGCTCGATTTTTTTCGGTTAAGGTTATGGAAATTCGGGGTTTTTTTTGGAAAAGTTTTGGAAAAGTCATGGAATTTATAAACAAACATTTCGCGGGAACCCTGCTGCTAGAAAATTTCTAATTGCTTGCTTATAGACAGCGGTTCTGCTGTTTAAGCAAAATATGTATTTCTTCACAAGGGTAGATTACGATAAATTCATATGTCGCTTTAAATTGCATGTTAAAATGTACTTTAAAAAAATTCCCTCAACTACTGTGGAAAAATCAAATTATTTAAATCCAAAAAAATAATAATAAAGAAGCATAATATTTGTGGACATTAACATGTCTACTATTAGTGGGACAGATTCTGTGCATAGCATTTGTATTGACCTAATTTAAAATATTGTGTTTTAGCAAATCAGTTCAGTTTTATATAATCAGTAGAAATGCATTGAGGCATTACATGATAAGTAAACTGCTGACAGTACACACTGTTTCAACCTATAATGTCTCAACAGTGTCGGCTAGTGTATAGCCATGTTTACTCTGTTACTCTAACAAACTACAATGCCGTTAGATGTCTACACTAGCCAATACGACCAATCTCTTGTCACCAGCTGCACTGATGAGACCATATCAATCAAAACATTTGGCAGATTACTTAGCTGTTTCAATAAACTTTGTTGTTTAATTCGTGTTTTTTACATTTCAGGTTAGCGTGCTAAACCCGAAGTCAATCACCATGGGTCAGTTGTACGGTGAATTTGACGCAATGACTCACGAATGGACGGACGGAATCCTGTCAACCCTGATTAGACAAGGCGTGGCTTCTACAGACATCGACAAACGATGGTGGGTCGAACTTTAAATATGTTTGTAGCATGTTATTGTGTTGAGTTGAGTTTATTTTGCTTGGTGAAAGACAACGTAACAACACAATTGCGCTAAAACATGTATTGTTACATTATTGCTAATATTGTACTATCTGGAAAATAGTTTTCGTGTGTTATGGTTTCAGTGTTTTTTAACCACGTTTTGTTCCTCACTTTTTTAGTAAAACAAAGTTTAACAAATATGTCGTTCAACAAAGTTTGTTTATAAAAGTACCGAGCCAATACATGATAAATAAGCTGCTGACAGTGCACGCTGTTTCGATCTGTAAGAGCTTATCAGTGCAGCTGGTTACAAGATATTAACCAAGTGAGCTAATGTAGCTAACCTTACAGCACTCTAGTTAGTATATTTTTCTTCAAATTCTGATAGTTATTCAGGCTTACTGTAACTTTTGGCCCTCGCTCACCCACGACATATGCCCCATTTGTGACTTAATTTCATCTTGGAAAAAAATATACATTTCTAGTTCGGCTTTTGTTTAAAAATACTTTCCTGGATTCGTAGCCCGACATACGGCAGTTTACAGCTCCAAATTAATAATATGTTTTTATGTTTTACTTTCTCTTTATGTGATTTCTTACGTATCTTCAGGTACATGTTCGACGGACCGGTTGATGCCGTTTGGATCGAAAACATGAACACTGTGTTGGACGACAACAAAAAATTGTGTTTGAGCAGTGGAGAAATCATCAAACTCACTGCTCACATGACCATGATGTTTGAGGTATATGAAATCTCAATGCTTAAACTCACAGTAATATAAGATTTAGTTTAGCTTGATCTAAGCAAAATTGTTTTTTATGTTTTTTTTTTTGACAATAAAACGCATTCTTACAATGATTGTTTGTCAATTTAATCATTCTGCCAAACTGAAATAAGTAATTTTGAAACATTGCAAGAGAAATTGTTTATAATATTTGATTATGGTCTCTATATAAGCTTATAACTGATAAGGTAATTTAAAAGGAAATTGCTAAGGCCTCCATGGATACAACACACAAATACACTGTTAACTTTTATTTGTAACTTGATTTTACAAAAACAAACACTAAATCTGTACTACACCTTCACTAACAAGGGCATATCTTGTTTTTTTCAGGTTGCTGATTTGGCGGTCGCCTCTCCAGCCACTGTCTCACGCTGTGGAATGGTTTACCTTGAACCTGGCTATATCGGACTTGCACCTTTCGTATATTGCTGGCTGAAAAGAGTCCCTGATGCGATACTGCCGTACATCGAACAACTACAGAGCTTGTTCGATCGCTACTTGGAGGTGAGAAATAACTGCACAGTACATAAAAATTTGGTCCAATTTTTTATGATTAAAATACGGTCACAAAAATTGTAGACATTAAAACTTTAAAATATTCTGCCTCTTTCTACTTAAAACGTATCCATGTCTGTTTGAATAAAATAGCCTAAGACCAATGCTATTGGAACGTTACATAAAAATATTACATAAAAATATGGTATTCAAAACTTGTGAACGCCTAAACTTTTAAATACTCTGTCGCTTCTACTTAAAACGTATTAATGTCTTTTAAATGTTGTGTCTTAAGACCAATGCTATTGGAGGACAATAATGTAAAAGTTTAAAAGGAACTGCAGACTGTGCACTACGTGGTTTCGTGGTTTATGTCTAGCTTAGTTTTGTTGGGGCATTTCTTGTCAACCTGTTACTCCCAACAAACTGGAGTGCCGTTAGATGGCTACACTAGCCAATACGACCCATGTCTCGTCACCAGCTGCGCTGACGAGACCTTATAGATCGAAACATTGTGCACGGTCTGCAGCTTACTTAATGTTGCTTTATATCACCCGAATTCCTTGTTATTAGTTTCTGGTACTTGTAATTCGTTCAACTTGTTCAATTACAAACCTCTATATTGTTTACAGTCTTCAGTTCGCTTTATGCGCAAGAACTTGAAGGAGATCGTCCCATCTGTTGACGCCAACCTCACATTCAGTCTTCTCAACTTCTTAGATTGTTTCTTTCAACCGCTCATACCGAAAGAGGTAAAATAATAGTTAATAATAAAATACATGCCCAAAATCATCAATTTACTCTCACTTGTGCCTTTTAAATCATATAAATTTTTTAAACCATCTTTGGTCTTATTTGTTAAAAAAATCTATTGGTTTTGACTCATTTAAACAGCAAAATTAACTTCGTTTTATCTTTAAAGGCGAAAATACTTTTAACAAACTTTATAATAATTCTTAATTACCATATTCTCTTCCGGTTGGAAAAACAGCAAGGTTTTAAACGAAACCATTTGTTTGCCCTGTAGATCTTCGGGAAAAATATACATTGAATAAAAGTTTGTGTCCGTCCCGATCAGTTTAGACTTAATTTTGACTGTTTCGCGCATAATCTTCAGTATCACCAAATGCCTGTGGAAACCGCCGAACGTTTATATTTATTGTTATATAACACGCATTTACGATACTTTGAATTCGTAGATTACTTTTTATTTCTTACATCTTTTTATTTGTGACCATAAAAAAATGAATCCCCGTTTTTTGCACTCTTTTATACTGCTGGCTTGTATTTGCTGATTAGGCGCCTGAGTTTATCAGTTGCATATTTAAAAGGCTGGGCTTTTAGTTGCACTTTTTAAGTAAAGTGCTGATAAACCCATTTTTTTGAAAAATATTTTATCATTGAAACGCTTTTCCTGGTTTGCTGCTTTAGTTTTGGCTTCTAGCAGTTTAATGCTAAATTTACAAAGTATTGTGTTGTTTGTACCCATATGTTTGTTCGCAATAGTTTTAATGTCCAAGTTTCCTTCCCAAAAGTTGAGGCAACTGACTTACTGCAAAATTCTTCATGTAGTAACAAAACAAAAATAACCGTATCTTTTAGGTTTAAATTCTAAATTAAAAACAAAAAAGGCAACCAGTTATACCTAAGTAACCGGTTAGTTTCACTATTCGTATCGAAAGCGGATACATGAACAATTGTTTTTATCCCTGCTCAATTCTTAAGTCCAGTTTTGTGGCTTAAACTTCCTCTATTTAGTTGCTTTAAGTTTAAGTAGTAAATAATTGACATATTATCCCAAAAATCACCAAAGGGGGCAGCCGCACTTCGCCAAAAAGCGCAGAAGGACAAGAGGTTTGCAAAATACTTCAGTGATGTAAGTTTGTGCATGATGGCGATATGTTGGGAATGCTATCAGCCACTGCACTAAGATTGCATGATAATATATATGAGCATGTTGCACACAGAACGAATGGTTAATGATAATGAAAAGCTTGTATAGTCTTGTATGTTTACAACCTTTTAAAAACAAACATACCTGCCAAACAACCAGTCAATGATGATTACATATTGACTTGAGCGTTCAATTTTCCATTTGGACACGGCAATTGTGTTGTGATATAAAGTATTAAGATATTTTATCATACTTTCAAGTTAACTGATTTCTAGCATGAAAGTTAACTAGCACTTACCAGAGCAAGAATACGTTTCTATTTTTTAACTTATTTATTTTTAGTATTGCCTGAAACTACGCATTTTACACAAGTACGAAATTACTTCTACCAAATACACCTAACTTTGGAATATTTTGGATTACAGTAATTTCTTCTTTTTTTAGTGATTTACAATTTTTCTCTTCCTTGTGTCTTTCCACAGATAGAAGCGCCTGTATAGCATAGTTTAGTGCATGTTACAATCGCATGTATAACTTCTTTGATTTATAAATCTTCCTCTATACTTGTATGCTTGTAATATGTTGCAGATCACATCACTGTTAAATACCTAATAAAAACAAACTTACATTTAATCTGGCACTCCAGTAATAATTAGTTTTTTTTGTATCATTGTTCTATTGTATTATGTCTTAAAAATTACTTGTTTATTGATTAAAATGCCATAAATATTTGTTTTTGTTGTTTGTACTTCTAACTAAAAATCGGAATCAGCAAAATCGAATGTAAATTTTGACAAACTTTTTCCGATTTTGACACACAGGGTGAACCCGAACTCAGCGAAGCGCAGTTGGCGCGGGTTGCAGACCTCATCGAACCGTGGTTTTTCTTCGCTCTGGTTTGGAGCGTTGGCGGAACAACTGACAATGACGGGAGGCAAAAGTTTTCCGAATATCTCCGCAAGAGAATGGCGGAAGACGACGTAAGATACAATTCGACAGTGACTACATAGTGCTCTTTGTTTTGTATCAAACAATTAAGTCTACATTTTAACCGCCATTTATTTGTTCTACAAACTTGTAACATTGAATATTTTGACTTTATTAAATTGCACTTGTGACAATTTACATTCTTTTTGTTAAACAGCATTTTTAATGTTAGAAACAAAAAACTCAAAAATTGACAATTTTTTGCATCGAATTTTACTTTAATTTAACAATTCACTTTTTTTGCATCAAATAACATTGTCTAAATTTTAAATGAGAAACGAAAAAACGTGAGAAAATGTCAATTCTTTTCAGATTAAACTTCAATTTCCTGAGCACGGTCTCCCTTACGATTACCAACTTGACGATGCGGGGATTACCAACAAAAAAGCCCCCGGTGACGCGGACGATGACGAAGAAACGGCAAAAGCTGGATCGCAAGAGGTAGAAAAACTTCCAGTGTATCAACCAATAGGGTAAAATATGCACAAACATTGGTTTATAAAACGCCTTATCAATTAGATAAGATTCAATGTAGGACCTGGCATGTTTAAATAAAAATATAAATTACATGTTTCTTAATTATACTACCACCTTCGATTACATACAAATGCATTTATTGACAAACAATAAAATAATGACCTCAAGTTTCCGAACACACTAATCCGACAGACCCATTTTATGTTCCTGATATTTGCCACCAAAACACGTTAAAGCTTCATTAACTACCAGTTAAGATCCTATGCAACAAAGAGACTTGTTGTTATTCCTACATTTTCAATCCTCTGTCTTCAGATCCGATGGAAGAGTTGGATGGACAGCGCTCCCCAGTTTGAGATCACCCCATCCACTCCTTATGCTGACATCATAGTTCCAACCATCGACACTGTGAGGACGTCACTGCTATTAGAGATGCTCGTCATGCACAAGAAACAGGTCGGTGAATCAAAACAAAGTTATAAAGATGCATAAGTACAAATCATGCTTATTGCTTGACTGTTATCTGTTCTGTGGAGATACAAGTGATGTTGTTAATGTATTTTGTTGTGTAATTGCTTTAACTTAGATGTTTTCTGAATAGTTCGTTACAATGATTTGGTACTTCGCTTTGCTATTGCGTTGCGAAAATACATGAACTTTTACAAGCACAGATCTTGAAACTCGTCGAAAGAAAAAATGCGCTTAGCTGTTTTAAACCAACATTCCGTTTTGCTGTGCTATATCATAAGCTAGCCAAAGTATCGCATTAAATGTTGAAAAGTTTAAACTTAAAAAACCTCCTGTTAGTTTTGTTCGTGGTTTGATTTTACGCAGTAACTTAAATGGGTGATTTTTACTCTTTTTAGGTGTTGACTGTGGGTCCGACAGGAACCGGTAAAACTGTTGTACTTGCCGAGAAGCTGCTCAAGGGAATGCCAACAGACTATATTCCAAACTTTCTCATGTTCTCCGCGAAAACATCCGCAAACCAAATACAAGTACGTTGCAATTTCAGCTTTCTTTAAACTTAACAAATTGAATGTATTTTTTAATGTAGACATTGTTCAACAATTAAGATCTATTGAAACCAGATACAATCGTTTTCGTAGTTAAAATTGCAGCAGCTAAGATATATTAAACTTTATTTAAAAACGACTGTTTCAAAAACGCACTGCTGCTTTGTTATTATTATACTCCCAAAAAATCGGTTAAGCTGAAACAAGGTTCTTAAGCTGTCTGCCTCTTTCAAGTATTTACAGATAACGCCAAGTTTCTCACGTTTTTAAGCTTGTTCGTTATTGTATCTCTTTCTATCTTTGAAGGATTTGATTGACGGCAAATTGGACAAACGTCGCAAAGGCGTGTTTGCGCCACCACTCGGAAAATACGCTGTGTTTTTCATCGACGATCTAAACATGCCAGCATTGGAGAAATACGGGGCTCAACCTCCAATAGAATTGCTCAGACAGTGGATGGACCACAATGGCTGGTACGACAGGAAAGCCATCGGTGAGTGATGTGCTGCCACCTACTGGAAAAAATATAACATAGTTGCTCTTGAGCCTGTGTAGCTCAGTTAGTCCCGGAAAGGCTAGTGTCGGGGGTTCGAATCCCACCGCAAGCTAGATTTTTCTAGCCTATTACGCCTTTAACAGGCCTGGTGTACTGTAATTGCTCTTAATGCAAGTTTCACAGGAATAACATAATCTCATTTATAGTTACACTTCCATTGCTGAATGAACTGCTTGTTAGGGGAGGAACATATAATCAATATAGGACCGCGAGTTATCGAAACAAAATTACGCCGGATGAATGCTTATTTTTTACATTGTGAAAATTTTACACATAGTGTTAACAACTGTTACCTTTTTGCTGAAATCGGACACATATTGTAAGATGAACAGATACATTTTTATTTTACAACAACTGCACTTTTTTAAATCTAGGTATTTACAAAAAAACTTCATGATTAAACTTTTTATCTTGTTATATGGTCAACAATTGCGAAATGACAGTACTCCTGGTAGCCTTTTTACAGACTTGTAAAAAACGGCATTAAGTTAAAACAGCGTTTTTTTTTCTCAGGATCTTTCCGTACTCTGGTTGACATCGCATTCGTGTGCGCAATGGGTCCACCAGGGGGCGGTAGAAACCCCATCACCGCCCGATTCCTACGTCACTTCAACTACTTAACGTGCACGGAGATTGAAAGCGATAGCAAGTCGAGAATTTTCACAACCATTGTCGGAAGCTGGCTAAGTATGATCAAATTGTTGCATAAAAACTCTAAAATTTGTGTTAGGCCCGAAGCATGACTACCGTTATAATCAGTGGTGGGATTCAAATTTTTTGTCAGCCGATTTTATCACAAAAGTCACATTTTTAGCCGGTTCTGTTGCAAAAAATGCATTGACAGTTACAATGCTAACCGGTTCGCTGATCCCATAAAATTTCGTAAGACGGTTCTATAGAACCGGTGCGAACCGGCTGAATCCCACCACTGGTTAAAAGTTATAACCAATATTTGTTAAAACATAAGAACTTGAATTGTAGAGGAAACATTTTATTGCAAACCGAAGTCTATTTCCAACAATTCAAGCTTTATGGAAGCTGTTTTTTTACAAGTATCTTTTTATCTCTCTTTTATGTATCACAGCAAAAGAAAGTAAACTTTAATTAACAAAAAATTGTCTTACATTTAAATACTTTGCTCATAGTTTCAAGTAAGCAAAACTTTAATACATAATTTAAGCGAAGACTTCAACGCCAAACGTTTCACCACATAAAACTCGAACACTGATCTAAAGTTTAAATCCTGATTCAAAATTTTGGTCATTTTTTAAATGCAAGAATCCCCAATGGACTGTTGTTAAATTCGTCACGTTCGCTGTTTGTTAGGTTCGATATAACCAATGTTAACCAATACTGTTCTTATTTTCACTGCAGGAGGCGCAAGGAGCATTATCAGCCATATGAGTGAGTATTGAATCAGTGTGAACGTGCAAGATCATGCAAAAAAAACTTTGGGGTTGAGGTTACAAATTAAGCTGTAGTTCAGAATTACTAAAATCAAACAGAATATAAACCAGCCTAGACCTTACACAAAAACCTATGTTGTAGACCAGAAGTTTTGTCAGATTTAAATACAACTTATTCTTGTCAGTATTAAACAGATGTGGGTGAAAAGGGTTGAAAGTTACAAATACCATTTATGACCACTAAATTTGACAGTAATTTTGGAAAATAGAAAGAGCCTGATATTAGACAAACGAAAAGACCGCTTGATGGTAGCCGAGATTAGCATTTTTATTCAGAAGTTATTAAACATTTACCAGAGAAAGAGTCTAGTTTAGGAATCATGCTCAAGCAAAAACATTAAAAACTAATGCTGCCTTTAGTTTAATAATTAAAAAGTGGCACAGTCATCTATGTACTTCGGTGTTATAACAGTTACGAAGATGTGTTTTGGAATACAAGGCTTCGTCATAGCGAGATCCAGGCACTGCTTTTATTTGCTTTAAAACATCCTGCTTGATTTATTTTATTCATATCAAGCTTCATCAATTCATTCAATTCCATTTTATCTACGGCTCCATGGTGGTGTTTAATCGCGGATGTCAAATCAAAACATGTCTTGAACTGTTTTTTGATTTTCTTTCGAATTAGTGTTACCCTATAATTATGTGTTATAATTTTATTAAAGACTTTTAATCGTTTGCTTTATGTACCTTTTAAAATTATTTGTTCTTTTTCGGCTTAAACAACAAGTTAAAGAATAAGAGTGTATTTATGTGTGAGGGTAATTTTGAATTTACCCCAAAGCATTGTAAAAATACCAAAATAGTTTGGTATACCTTTGCTTGTCAAAATAGTTGGTTTATATATTTTTTGCTTTTTATGGCTTTAATCGTGTTATAATCCTAACTATTTGGGCATTGTTCCATTTCACCAAACTGCTGCAAACCAAGGTTCGGCAAAAAACTCATGCCAATGACTATTTTAAAGAACAATAAACCTAATACAGTTTTAGCTTGTATAGATAATATCATCTCAATATTGAGCATGCTGGTATTTCAACAAACAAATCAAGCTTTTGTTTTAGTTGTTTCGCATTCATAATTAATCCCAATTAGCTCTTCTATAATTTTCTTCTGATCCTCATCCAGCTCCGGCGCCAGAAGACATCCGAGATCTCGGCAAGGAGCTTGTTGACGCAACAGTCAAGGTTTATGACGTCATAACCACGCAGCTGCTCCCCACTCCCGCCAAATCTCACTACACATTCAACTTGAGAGATTTGTCAAAAGTCTTCCAAGGAATGTTGATGATGGAAGTCACCAAGATCGATGTAAGTCGAGAGCTTATGGGTTCAAACCCCAGTACATGGATAATAATATTTTATCTATTCAAATTAGGTGGAAAGAGTAATCTAGTTTTAAAGTGATTGAAAAAGATTTTTTTTTGACGGAAAGCATTATTTATCTTAATGCAAATGTAACATCAAATTTTTTTTTAATATTTTTTTATTTTTTTAATATTGCGCCAAATCACTTTCTGGTGAACTCCTGCCACATAACGCTTTATAATACGGTGTAACTGCAGCGCGTTTAGTCATGATTCACCAATTGTGCCCTTCACTGTTTTGCGCACCATAACGTCTTAACGTTGCGCAGCTATTTCCGGCTTGGTGACTGTTTTAGTGCAATTGTGTTTTTATGTGTCTTCCACCAAGCGAAATAAACTCAACTCAACATATTTTCCTCTCCAGTCTCGTGAAATGCTGATGCGACTTTGGTATCACGAGAGTTGCAGGGTTTTCCAGGATCGACTCGTCAGCGTTGAAGACAGGAACTGGTTTTCCGATCAACTTGAATCCAACATCAAAGAAAGATTTAAGGTAATAATACAACTGCAAGATTACCTGTCTAAAGCGGAATACCCAGTTTGTAAGGTTTTATAGACAGCCCCTTGGTAACCCCCAAATGTATTTTCTTGACAATGCTACGAACTTCAAATTAGGTTTCAAAGGTTTTGTTGTGGTCACGCTTCGTGTTCTATCCTCAAGGCAGAGAATCGCGTTCCCGCATTCCACAATCACGTGTATCGTTAATTGTACCGCATTCATTCCCGCTTTGCCTGTAGTGGCTACTTTCGTGTGTGTTATTGGCTTTGTATTCTTTCTACATCTTGACAGCTTGTTGATTTTAAACGATCTCTAAATACACAAAATGCGATGTTGGTTAAGGCTTGAAACAATGATTTCATCTTAGAAATTGTCCATGGTGCAAGTTATTTCACCAATTTTTTTGTCGATTTAAAAGATATTATAACTAAATTCATCTTCGTATTTTTCAAAAAGGTTTTGGTGTTTGAAAGGTACGCTGTATTTTATTCACCCTATTCAAGCTAGTCATTTATTGACAATTGGGGGGAGTTAAGTTAAACAACCAGAAACGTGTAGTTTTGCAATCACTTTTTTTTCCACAGCTTGACATCGATGAAGTTCTACCGACCAAACCGGTTCTTTTCGGTGATTTCCTGAATACGAGCTCAGACGCAAAACTCTACAACTACATCGACGATTATCAGAAGGTATAAGATACTTCGGGCGGTTCCGTTAATGTGTGAAGCTTCTGCCTTTTGACATTTTAATGCAATTTTACTATTGCGAAAGCTAATAAAGTTGTAAATAACATAGTAAGTCTGTGTCACTTTACCGATTTAGTCAAACACAAATCATGGCCTATTGAAAACAAATAAATGACGAAAAACGAATTCAAACTTACCAAGCAAAATCGAAAAATAAAGTTAAGAGAATAAACTTAGCTGTTATAACACAACAATTTTATTTGTGTTCAACTTATTACACAATTTTTCATAAACCACTACATTTCTCATGATCACTTTGCAACTTCCAGATGACCTCAATCATGGAAGAGTTTCTTGAGGATTACAATCAAGTGAACACGGCACAGATGAAGTTGGTACTCTTCGTGGATGCAGTGCAGCATGTTTGCAGGATCTCAAGAATCATCCGACAACCTCTCGGCAACGCTCTGCTCCTGGGAGTAGGAGGGAGCGGAAGACAGAGTTTATCACGACTGGCTACTCACATGTGAGTTGGCTGGTGTCATGTGATAAATAGTCATCTGATCTGGTGTGATAATCACATGATGTCGTACGATGTCAATCGTGAATTGTGTAACAGTATGTGGTGATGATTTAAAGTCATATAACGAGGATTTGATCTCATGTGATGATCATTTAGTCTTATATGATAATGATTTGATGTCATGTAACGATGATTTGATGTCATGTGACGATAATTTGATCTCATGTGATGATTATTTGATCTCTTATGATAATGATTTGATCTCATGTGACGATGATTTGGTCTCATGTGATGATCATTTGATCTCATAAGATAATGATTTGATGTCATGTGACGATGATTTGATCTCATGTGATGATCATTTGATCTCATAAGATAATGATTTGATGTCATGTAACGATGATTTGATCTCATTTGATAATGTTAAAGTCATATGGTGATAGTTTCATGATATGTGATGATCATATGAACTTTTGTGATATTTTCATCATAATAAAAACGTTTGCACAGCTATAAAGTAAAGCATCCTATCATTCTTTCGTCGACCTACGTCGATAAAATGCAACAAATTTTTGTTTCTTGGCAGGGCCGATTATGAGCTTTTCCAGATTGAACTGGCGAAGAATTACGGTGTCACTGAATGGCGAGAAGACATTAAACGTTGTATGTTGAAAGCTGGACTGCAAAGTCAACCCATAACTTTCCTGTTCAGCGACACACAGATCAAAAGCGAATCGTTCTTGGAGGTGATAATAGTGTATACTTGTGTGTCTGGTGGAGACATTTGTCAATTTATGCATTGACAAAATGACTATTTTATAATATATATAATACATGTGTTTATTTCGAAACGGAATTGTAACAAGTAAATGATAAACGTCAACGAAACAATCATGAAACACTGGAAACAAACGTATTTTGAAACCACAACAAAGCAATTAAAGTAAAAACAACAACTAAAAAACCCAAAGGGCTTACCAGTGCAGTTGGTGACAAGACATAAGGCCATACAGGCTAGTGTAGCCATCTAACGGCAACAGGCTGAAAAGCCATGTCTCAACAAATATTTTAGACGCCGCAGTAGGGATAAACTCTCAGAGGAACTGATCTACAGTGGCCAAGCAGCTGCTTGGAACTAAAGTGATTTACAAGCTGCACTGATAATAAATTGTTGGCTGAAAACAGTGTACACAATTTGAAGTTTACTTGTGTTTTTTGACAACATGAGGGATTACTTATCTCCTTGTTTAACTTTAATTACTACCTGTGTAACGCTCAAAACTTTTCCCTTATGAACCTATGTTTGTATTTATCCTTAAGTTAAGTTCCTTGAATATTTTCCTCCTTAGGACTTAAACAACATTCTCAATTCGGGGGATGTACCGAACATTTACGCGCTCGACGACCTCGACAATATATTCGGAGCCATGAAACCGATAGTAATGGACCAGGGGCTTCCCCCAACTAAGTCGAACTTATTCAATGCGTTCACGAAACGCGTCAAGTCCAACATGCACACGATCGTCTGTATGAGGTGAGTGTTAATATGTCAATACATTTAATGCTTTAATTAGGGTAACTTCAACGAGAATCGCAATACAATAGACCTGGTAGAGGTATTTTACCAAAACCAACTGAATTTTGTCATTTAAAAACTTTGAAAAAGTTTGAAGATATGTTTTACATTAAAAGCATCATTTTTCAAAGAACTTAATTCTCTTATATTTGCTTTACAAGACTTTTTAAATAAGTGTAACATACAATTAAAAATTGGCATTTTGACATAATGCTACATAACACATTACAAACTACGTAATATTATTCAAAGACTTTTCGTATACACGAAATAATAGAGAAAAAATGCAAGGCAAATTTATTAGTTATAATTTGTACCAAGTAAACAGTGGTGGGATTCAACCGGTTCGCACCGGTTCTATAGAACCGTCTCACGAAATTTTATGAGATCAGCGAACCGGTTAGCATTACTGGTTGCTGTCAATGGACTTTTTGTAACAGAACCGACTGACAAAAAATTTAAATCCCACCACTGCATGCAAAGTCTTTTAATCATTACTTAACTCCTCAGTCCCATCGGTGAGATTTTCCGGGCCCGACTTCGTATGTTCCCGTCACTGATCACGTGTTGCACGATCGACTGGTTCAGCGAGTGGCCAGACGAGGCACTAGAGAGCGTAGCCACGATGTTCCTCAACGAGATCACCGACATCGACACCTCGGATAAAGATCTTATGAAAGGTGGATATGTTTTTTATGTTTTTGTGTTAATTTTTCGCTTTGTTTTCTAGGATTTGTAACTAGAGAAACGTGTTTACCAAAGAATGTCATATATTTTTTTTAATTTTTACTTTTATTTTAAATATTCACCAATTTCGCCGCAGTTTGCTGCTAAAACTTTAATAAACATGTATTTTGCCAACAAAACAGTCAGAAAGTATACAAACGGCATGTTTTTGTTGGAAATGGGTTGCGCAATATGCATTAATATTTCTCCTCACATAAAATATTTATCCTCAAATGAGTATTAATGTTATAACAATTTTACCTCATAATTTGTTGAAAAGGGAATATAACGTCACTTTTTAACGTCGAAATAGGTTTATATGTAGGTTTGTGTCAAAATTACTGTAAACAAACAAACAAACAATTTAAATTCATTCCCCAACAATCAAACACGATTTTCTCCCTACTATCAGGAATGGTTGAAATGTGCGTGACAATGCACCAGTCCGTCGCTGAAACTTCCACACTCTTCCTCGCCGAGTTATCACGTCACAACTACGTAACTCCTACGTCATACCTCGAGCTGTTGGGGATTTTCAGTAAACTGATCGGAATGAAAATCAAGGAACTCTCGACGAATCGGAACAGGATGAAGATTGGGCTCGATAAGGTTCGGTTATTTTGTTGATTGTTCAGAAAACTGACAAAAAATAAAGTTAATTCCGATTTGAAAAGAAAGCAGTGGTCCAAATTAATGTTAAGTGTGTCATGCCTAGTTTAGGCAATGCTCATGCAACATCACTGATAAAAACTTAGAGAATGAAGCCGTGATGGGTCAAATATTACTGTAATTCGATCACAAAAGCGGCAAAACGATGTGTAACCAGTTTGAGGCTTTGTTTTGTTTCGTAAAGTAAATTTAAGTTCTGCCGTAGGTTACTGCATGATTTTGCCATGCACTTCAACTATGGTAATACAGTCTTGTTTATTTTTGCTTGCTGTTTGTGCAGCGTTACTCCTAGACCTTTTTTTGTAAAATATATTACTCTTTTATCACCTTTGCAAGACATATGGAACCATAACATTTCTTATGTGTTTTAAAAATGCTCCACCAACTATTTTTATGCATTTTATAGTAAACTCTTCGATAATTAAAATCAACACATTATGTCGTCCCAGTTACTCCGTACTGCTGATGACGTAGCAAAGATGCAGGAAGAACTTGAGACAATGCGCCCTCTGCTGGAAGATGCTGCCACCGAAACTGCAGCGACCATGGAACAAATTGCTAAAGACACGGTGAGAAATGGACGAGTCAACGTTTAGCTGAATTGGTTCTGTTTAAATAAGCAAATAAGAAACGAAAAGGCTCCGGTTTACATTCACATGCAATTAGACGTAATATGCGATTAACCGAATTAAAGTTACCGCATTATTGACTTAAAACTGCTTTAATTTGTTATAACCGTTTTGCGTTTCTCGTATAATCACGTTCCTCTCATCCGTCGCAGATCGTTGCCAAGGAAACGGAGAAGGTGGTTTCCAAGCAGGAAGCAGAAGCCACAGTGCAAGCGGAGAAGGCCCAGGCGATCGCCGCAGATGCTCAGCGGGATTTGGACGAAGCTCTTCCCGCGCTCGAAGCCGCTCTCGCCAGTCTCAAGTCGCTCAACAAGAACGACGTTACTGAGGTGATTGCCTTTTTTTTGATATTGTAAAGTTAATTGTTTAGGTTCCAAACCTTCATCGACGAATTCCTCACATAAAAAAAACATTTTCATTCCTCCCCCACTAGACTACATAGTAGATGCTAATCCATACAAATATAATTTAAAAATGGGCCTTTTATCAACTTTATTGGTTATATTCTCAGAGCTAAAGTGTCTATTTACAAACCATATGTGCAAATTAAAGTAAATTCCTCCCCTGAAGTTTTAAAATTCCTTCCCGGCTGGGAACCACTGGTTTAGGCCAATAGTTTCCCAACTGCGGGCCATGGCCTTGTAGCGGATCACGAAGGAATTTTAAGTGGGCCACAAACACTTTTAAACGTGTGCTTGTTATGATAGTGAGAAAAAGCCGCTTTAGAACTAGCAATTTAGTATCTGAAAATCCAAAGCATTGGTTTAGGCGGACGTTGTGTTTTTAAAACAAACGCTTTTGCCTTCAAAACTTAAAAAAATAGTTAGTTTATGTTTTAGTGTCATTTGAGTAAATAAAACGATGCTCGGTACCGAGTACTTGGACACTAAAGTCGTTTGGTTTGCCTTGGCCCATTCCAATCAAACATTTATTCGAGTGTTAAAATCCAGGTTCGTGCGATGATGCGCCCTCCAGCGGGAGTAAGGTTGGTGATTGAGGCGGTTTGCATCATGCAAGGTGTGAAAGCGAAGAAGGTGGCGGGAGAAAAGATTGGAACGAAAGTTGACGATTACTGGGAACCGGGAAAAGCTTTACTGCAAGACCCTGGAAAGGTGAAATAAAAAATAGTAATAAATAACAAAAAATAAAAAAACGTGAAGAAAAAAACATAAAATTATAAAAATTAAAATTAAATTAAAATAATAGAAAGGTGAAGAATAATTCTAATGCTGTATAAACTGGAGTTTAACCAACAACCCTAGGATATAAGGTTCATTACAGTCTTCATCCACCAAGAAACCATCTGATATATTCTTGTTTTAAGTCAGGTATTGTTAAAACTGCAATTATTTTTTTCGTGTAGTTTTTGGAATCCCTCTTCAAATACGACAAGGATAATATTCCCGACTCGGTGATTCAGAAAATCCAGCCCTACATTGAGAACGATGATTTTATGCCGGCCGCCATCGCCAAAGTGTCAAAAGCGTGCACATCTATCTGTCAGTGGGCCAGAGCTATGCATAAGTAAGTGACCATGAAAATGTTTGACTTGGAGTTCAGTTTTATTTGGTCAAAAAAGAGTTTGGCGACAGGAGTTTTTCCGGGACTTGCGCTCTACTAACTGAGCTACACAGGCTCAGCGGAGAATCCGCCGGAAGTCGAATGACTAGCACTGTTGCCTGCCTCGTATGCTGCACATGTCAGTTTCGTAGTAGGGGATCACCAGATTAACCAGTTATCATTTAAAAATATATTAAGTTCAATCTTGGGATCTGCCCTTAAGCGTCTGTGGTCTATGCAGACTAGCGAGCACGGCACGTTCATATAAATACGCCAGGCTTATCATTAAAGGCGTTATTACCGAGCCAAGCCGGTCACCAAGCAATCCCATATGGCAAGGCACAGGCTAGAAAAATCTAGTCTGCGGTGGGATTCCAACCCACGACAGGAGTATTTTCGCACTGCACCAACTAAACTATACTGGAGTAGTGGTGACCCGTCTAAAGTCGAATCACAAGCACCGTTGCTTGCCTCGTATGCTGCATATGTCAGCTTAGAAATAGGGGTTCTCCAAAAGACCAGTCATTATTTTATAAAGAACATAAAATCCCAACTGGGATCACAACACAAACGTTTATGCGATCACCGTATTTAAATCACATTACGACAGGCTTATTAAAGAGGTCATACTGAATCAAGTCGGTTTACCAAGCATTCTCAAATGGAAAGGCATAACCTAGAAAAAATTAGCCTTCGGTGGGATTCGAACCCACGACAGAAGCTTTTTGGGACTGGTACAAACTAAACTACACAGGCTCAGTGTTTAACCCGCCGAAAGTCGAATCACAAGCACCGTTGCCTGCCTCCTATTAAAGTATCTTCGCTTTAAAATTTCACGTTCTGTTTTCCAGGTATCACTTCGTAGCAAAGGGCGTCGCACCAAAACGAGCAGCATTGGCCGAAGCTCAAAATGATCTCGCTTCCACCCAGAAGATCCTCGATGAAGCGAAAGCGAAGTTGGACGAAGTAAAAGACGGAATCGCGACACTGCAGGAGAAATACACGCTCTGTAAGTTAATATTAAGTTGAAAACTTTGTTGTGGATACCGTTAATGAGTATAAGCTTAAGATAGTCTCCGGCATGGATTCGAATCCCAACGCAGGTTGCACTTTGTAGTTTGCGCTTACAGTAAACCTCGGTTAATCCGGACCCGTATGAACCAAAACTTTGTCCGGATTAGGCGAAGATCCGGATTAACCGAATCCGGTTTAACGTGGTTTATTGTACATACAAAATTAAATTTTCCAAAAATTTACACGGCGTATCAAAATCTAAACACAGGTGTGAACAAGAAGGAAGAACTGGAAAACAAATGTCGACTGTGCGAGGAACGCCTAGTGCGCGCCGACAAACTCATCAACGGACTCGCCGACGAAAAGATTCGTTGGCATGACACCGTGACGTCACTTGATCACATGATCGCCAATATCATCGGTGACGTCATGGTATCGGCTGGCTTTGTGGCTTACTTGGGAGCGTTTACGGTGAGATTTTCTTGTTTGTTTTATTTGACCAAGATTTTGGTCACTGAAATTTAGTTAAAACTAGAGTATTTGGGCAAAAATTGGGGAACAAAACCGATTTTTTTTTCATTAAAGCGCAAATTAATCAACGTGCTGTGACACAATGAACTCAGGCCCGAATCAAACATGTTTAATTCAATTTTAAGCCCGAGTTCGGCACCACTTACAAGCCTTGTCGATCTTTGTTCCATTCTTAAACCTTTTTTATACTTTTTAGAAGTTACACTTTTTCCAACCATTTGCGATTCTTCACTCCTTTTAGAGCGCAATATACAACCGTTCTGTTGAAGATAAAAGGTTCATGTTGAAACCTAATGATCTGTCCCAGTATGCCTTTGTATATTTTTGATGTTTACCTAAATGTCCCTGGCATAATAGACAACAGCGTTTATACAAACGTAAAAAAACGGTTTTAAAAGATTTTTTTTACCGAAAGTGTTTGGCGTTTTTCTGAACTAACATTTAGCCGGCTGACAGGTTTAAGGAAATTGTAAGTACTTACAAATTTGCAAATCTAACAAAAACACGGCCAACTTTCAGTATTCAGTAATCATTCACAACTTAAACGCTTGCCAACGTCACACAGGGTGAGTTCAGAGCAAGTCTGCTCAATCAGTGGAAGAGTCACTTGGACGACTGCAAAGTTCCAAGAACCGAATCGCCTACTCTCGTCTCAACACTCGGCGACCCCGTGAAGATCAGGAACTGGCAAATATACGGCTTACCACGTGACAACCTCAGTGTGGAAAACGGAGTAATCGTCCAATATTCGCAACGTTGGCCATTATTCATCGATCCACAAGGGCAGGTAAGATTATTTTACCCGAATATCATTGTATTGCGACTGCAAGTACAGTAATACTCGTCTCAGAATACAGCGATAAGCTCTAAGTACTCGAATACGGCATTACTCTGAGCTGCGTACTCAAGCACAGCAATATCCATGGTCTTGAGTCCTGAAAGACAGTCGTACACGCCTTCGAGTACCCGAGTACTGGGACGCTTGGTTTATGGTACTCAAATACAGCAACACTTGTGGTAATTTTCGCCGAGTATTCGAGTACAGCGGTTTTCGTTCCTAATTACACTTTACATCTAAATAACAATACTTACCTACCTTCCCAGGCGAACAAATGGGTGAAAAGTATGGAGAAAGACAACGGTTTGGACGCTATCAAGTTGACTGACCGAGATTTCCTGAGAAGTCTTGAGAATGCTGTGAGATTCGGAAAGCCAATGATACTAGAGAATGTTCTAGAAGAACTCGATCCGGCGCTGGAACCGATTCTACTTAAACAGGTTCGAGTTTGTAGTGATTTGAATTATCTTATACTAATTCCAATTTTTCATCTTATTACAAACAACCAAGCTGATATATTTCAATTTCTAAGTGTTTTTTACAGTTTTTTAAAAGACCAAATAATCGCTTAGCATTTATCTTTTTATGTCTAATTTGGATTTGAATACATGAAAATCTTAAACATACATAAAGTATACATGTTACTTGTTTCTTAGTCTTAAGTAATTATATTTTCTAAATAAATATGTTTTGCTGCTTAAACTGAACCTAAAAATACAAAAAAGCGGTTCTACTTTTGGCTTGAATGTTCCAATTACATTTATTGAATAAATTGTGTTTTGAAACAGTAACATCAAGCCTATCCATAGTATTATTTCTAACTTATTTTCCCACATACTGACTTAACATTTGTTCCACACATACAGACTTTCAAGCAACAGGGAGGTCTTGTGATCAAACTTGGCGACGCAGTGATTCCATACCACGATGATTTCAAACTTTACATCACAACTAAACTTCCCAATCCACATTACACACCAGAGGTCGCTGTCAAGGTCACCATCGTGAACTTCACCCTTGAACCCAGGTGGGTTATTGACTCCTTGTCACCAAGAATAATGTCGTGTTTTCTATAAATGTAGAAAACCAACTACTGCTGCATATTTTTGGGTGGAAAAGTATGTGGTTTAAAAATATATTTATGAAAAAATATCCTTAAACTGCAATATTAATATTTTGCAGACTTACCTGAATTCTAAGTGGTTATTCAATGTGTTTGTATAACATTTTGTTTTGTCTTGAGGGCATATTGTGTTGCGTTGAGCATTAGTTTATAGGCAAAACTTAAGGATCAACGAAAATGCCAACTAAACATCCCCTTCCAATACTACATGTTCAATTGCTGTTGGTTTAAATCTCACTGAGAGGCTTATTTATCTGCTGCACGCAAATTAGTTTTAAAATGGCAATACTTTTTTGCAAGCCTTAAGCACGGCATTATTTGTTTTAAAACAACTCGAAATTCTAAGATCGTTTCTTAACTTGTTAACAAGACGATAATTAAAAGAGTCAGCTAGCAATGCCTTCTTTTGTAAGCGCATTAACACTTAAGAAACAGTTGCTATGTGTTCGAGTCCCGCAGAGAGATGTTTTTTCTGCTGTTTGCAAATAACTAGAAATACTAAACATGTTTGTTGTTTTTTCTTTTAACAGCGGACTCCAAGACCAACTGCTTGGTCGCGTGGTGGCGGAAGAGCGCCCTGATTTGGAAGAAGCCAAGAACCAGTTGATTGTGACAAACGCGAAGATGAAGGGAGAACTGAAAGAGATTGAGGATCAGATCTTATACAGGTTGAGCGCAACTGAAGGGAACCCAGTGGACAATGTTGAACTGATTGAAGTGTTGGAGCAATCCAAAGTCAAGGCTGGTGAAATCAAGGTGGGTATTAGGTCTCAAAAGGCAAGGTTTTTCACCAACTTGCGGACCATATTGAATGACAAAAAAACAGTAGCCACTAAATGGAAATCTGTTATTAGCGTGTGTGTAGAGTCATATATGAACTCATAACGTAATAATAAGCTCTATTTGTTTTGAAATTAGATTATGTTTATGAGGGTCAGTAAAAATTTACAGGAACTGACAATTAAGAAAACACACGCGTCTCTGCGAGTAAACTTCTGCCTTAAATTCATATCAGTTAAAAGCAAACCCTACCACAATATCTTCTTTTAGGCAAAAGTTGTGATCGCCGAACAGACCGAGAAAGACATCGACGTGACACGTTCCCAGTACATCCCTGTTGCGGTTCGAACCCAGATCCTATTCTTCTGTGTGTCGGATCTGGCCAACATCGATCCCATGTACCAGTATTCGTTGGAATGGTTCATCGGGATTTTCCTTAACAGTATTGCAAATGCTGAACGTGCAGGTCAGACTTAAGATTACAGAAACGTTTTGAGATTTGCAGAAGATTGCAGAAGCCTAAATCCAATTATTTGGATCAAAATTAACCTATGTATTTTTATGTGGGTGCTTTGCTCTGCAAAAAGTGAATTAGGATATATATCTGTGATAGTTTCAGCTGTATAAGGATATTGCTAATGAACATGGAAGCCAATCTGTTTCTGCATAGCAAATTAGACTTTGAAATAAAAAGTAGTAGGGTTCTACACAATGTGTTCGGGCTTAATTCCAGCCTGAATCAGGTTGTTACTTTCGCCTTAGAGCATCTAACTTTCGGGCTTGATTTTGGCTATTTTTTAAACAAAGCTGACACTTGCTTTGTTTCTTCGCAGACACAATTGAGAAGCGAATCGTGAATATCAACGAGTACAACACATTCAGTTTATATTCCAACGTCTGTCGATCCCTGTTTGAACGTCACAAGCTCATGTTCGCATTCCTGCTTTGCGTAAGTTATAACCTGCATATCTACCTGTCCAGTACACTGCTCCCTAGATTATGCGTTGCTTGGTCAACCGGTATTCGATTATCCGGTTGCCTAATAAACGGAATTGTGAAGTGATAATGTACTAAAACTGTACTGAAAAAATAACGCACTGAAACTGAAAACTTTCGTACTTTGTATCAATGAAAATGATTCGATTCGAATGAGACAAAAACAGACAATGCCGTTTAAATCGGGTGTAATTGAATTTTCTGTTTTAAAAATAAAAAATCAAACTCAATCCGATTGCCTGCTACTCTTTCAGTATTTTTGACCAATTCAGTGGATCAAATATTTAAAAAAAATTGAAAAGCGATAGTTTTGTTTGTGCATTTTGCTTTTTTACTTATTTCACTCGTATTCGTGTTCACCCTGTGTAGATTCGTATCCAAATGAACGAAGACAAGATCGACCCGGACGAATGGAGGTGGTTGTTAGCTGGAGGAACGATCGTGCCAGAAAAACTACCCAATCCTTCAACTGATTGGATCTCCGATCGCTCATGGGGTGACATTCTCATGCTGGCTGCTCTGGTGAGATTTTTGTATATATCTCTTGCTACATTTTTTATCCTATATGCCTTGGCATTTGGGAATGCTTGGTGACCGACTGATTCGGTACAACGCCTTCAATAGGCCTGGCGTATTATGATTTGTACATGACTGTGCCATGATCGCTGGTCTACATGGACGCTTCAGGGCTGATCCTAGTGATGAATTTGTGTTTATCCTAAAAAAACAGGATCACTTGAAGCAAAAAAAAGCTGCAAAGCTCTTGGCTGAAACAGTTTGTGTCGTAACTAGTCAACAAATAACTGTTAATATTATAAGTCTGCCTGGCAACAACAGAATGCTCAAGTAAAATGTCAACTGAATAATATTTTTTTTGTGTCTTATGTATTGTTACATTTCGATTTTTTTTTAATTTAAGTGTGATGTAAAAAGAGTTTCGAAACACTTGGTTGTGGAAAACTACCTTGTTGTATTAAAGCTTCTATTCACAATGTTTTTAGTAAAGCTAATCTTCAAGTTCATGTCTTGTGCACCCAAGTGTTTCTTAAATTGTTACATTTTAACTCTTTTTTTAAGTTATGTAAGTGTGGCCTGAAAAAAAGTTTTGAAACACTGTTGTGGAAAACTACCTTGTTGTTTTAAAACTTCTGTTTCCAAACTTCTGTAGCCGAAGTTCTCAACCTTCGCACGTGACTTCAAGGATGATTCGGACGGTTTCAGGCGAATTTTCGATTCGGTTGAACCTCACAGAGAGGAGTTGCCCGGACAATGGAAGGAGAAAATAGATGACTTCCAGAAGATCATCATCCTACGTTGTCTCCGCGCTGACGTGGTTAGTACTTTATGACGTGCGATGCCGTCATAATCGTTGTGTATTGGAATGTGTTCACGTAACATGATCCTAAAATTCACTTTTCTGAGATTAGTTTATTTTATGAAAACACAAGTAAAACAAAAACGTTTTTTGAAACTGCTGCTTCAACAGATTATTAACAAACATTAGCAACCACATTTTTTAAATCACTTGTTACATGCATATGTGCCTAGCACAACCTACCTGCCTTAATGCAGCCATTCGTTTTTGCAGGTTACAAACGCAATGCAAGATTACGTTGCAAAGTACATGGGCCAGCGTTTCATCGAGCCTCAAGCGAGCGACCTTTCCACTGTGTTCAAAGAATCCTCACCAGTAACACCACTTATATTTGTCCTGTCGGCTGGAACCGACCCGGCTGCCGACCTTTACAAGTTTGCAGAAGAAATGAGATTCTCTAAAAAGCTTTCGGCGATCTCACTCGGCCAGGGGCAGGTAGGCTGGAAAATTCGGTTTTAAATTTCATTGGTTTTCAGTTTAACTAACTTATATTGCACCTTATTCAAATAGAATCAATAAACAAGTGTGGAATAATTCATAAACTATTCAAAATAAACATAAATTCAAGTTTCTTTTAGCCTGCGCCTTGCCATATTGGAATGCTTGGTGATGGTCTAAATTAGTGTGAGTCCCTAATAGGCCTGACGTACAATGATGAACCAAACGTACATAAAGTATTAGAATCGACACTCGACAAACTGACGCTAAAATAATAAAAAAATATTCTTTCTTAACGTTTTAGCCTATTCCCAATCTTTAGTGATTTAAAAGTTTTTTCTTTTGTTGTACTTTGATACTTTCGCGAAGACATTTCATTTTTTCTGTGTTTTTGTAGCTTTTCACTCTATTTCACCTACCTAAATATTGTACTATTATACGTGTAGTGTAAGTTATCTGTTACCAAGCCAAACTTTTCATAAGTTATCTTGCACTACAATTGAAACCATTTTTAATAAAATAAAACTTTAATTATAATGCAACCGAAATTTGTTGTTTTTTTGAAGCCGAGCAAAACCACTTTAATATCTTGAACTTTTTTTACCAGGGACCACGTGCTGAGGCGATGATACGTAGCGCTATGGACAGAGGCAAATGGGTTTTCTTCCAAAACTGTCATCTCGCTCCAAGCTGGATGCCTAACCTCGAGAGGCTGATCGAATCTATCGACCCGGATAAAGTAAGTTTGTTGTGTGTTCGTAAGGTCGTTGGTTCGAATCCCACCACTAACTGTGTTTATTGAATAAGAAAATAACTAGACCACGTCTGTAGTTTGGTTGGGTGTCTAAAATTAGCATTTATTATTGTAAAACTTCTACTTTTGAGCAGACAAGGAACAACAATTGGCGAATAATATTTTTTCTACACTAGAACACAGATAGACTACTCTTCTAATATGTAAAAGTGGATTGGCTTTATGCGTTGCCGAATTGTGATTTGTGATTTGAGAGAGGGATTTACAGTTTTCTAAACTGTACATACGCATACAACTTAAATAATCGTTGGGTTATGAAGTACTGAATTGTTGTTTGGATCTAAAGTAATAAAATCAACAAAACTATGGTTGATTTTACTAGTAGTCCATATAAAAGACTGCTTTAAAAATCCCCATTTTTTCTGCTTTTATGTTTCTCATTGGTCTACTTGTTTATCCTTTCTATCGTTCCTTTAATGCAGTGGTTCTCAAACTTTTTTGACCGCGACCCAAATCTGAGTTTTATGAACATCTCACGACCCAAGCCTCAAACATCAAAAAATGTATTAACGAGACGGACGGCAATTTCGAGGCCACGTCGTCGCCGCATAGGAGTCTGCCCATGTCAAAATGGCTGCAGACCTGATCGATTCGTTCGCCAACACTGCATAACACAACACACATTGTGGCTTTGTAGCACTATGATCATTGATAGAAGTGAATCCCAATTGTAAAAATGTTTCAATCGCCATGTGCAGTAAAGTAAAGTTGGAAGCCTATTGTCGTCTTTATGTGGTAACAGTTGGTTCTGTTTAATGTACAACGTGGTCGAGTGAGGTGACTTTACTACTACATTAAGTAAATCCGTTTGTGTTTACTTAATGCAGTAAGAGTTCGTTTGGTCAGCATTGAATCAGCATAGCGCGACCCATTTTTTGACCCTGCGCGACCCATGTTTGGGTCGCGACCCATACTTTGAGAACCACTGCTTTAATGGAATTGTAATTTATTTGGCAACTGTGCTTAATTTTCGTTTATACATTCTGCAATTTTGTTTCTATTCCCTCATAGGTTCACAGAGATTTCAGACTGTGGTTGACGTCAATGCCTAGCAACCAGTTCCCCGTTGCTATCCTGCAGAACGGCAGCAAAATGACAATCGAACCACCGAGAGGAATCAAAGCAAATTTGCTGAGAGCTTACGTGGCACAAAACGACGATTTCCTCAACTCGTGTTCAAAGGTAAGAAATATAATTAAAAGTTGCAAATAAAACTATGAGAAAGATAAAAGATTTTAGCATTTTACGTCTGAGAGCTGTTTAAAAGTTTAGGATGTAGGTTCGAATCCCACCCGCCCTCTATGGAAAGTAATGTTTTAACCAGTGGTTTTCAAACCTTTTTTGATGAATTCCTCACTTAGCAATTCAAAACATTTTAATTCCTCCCTAATATACCACATGGTAGTTGTAACACCATACAAAGATCATTTAAAATCGGGTTTTTTTTTCAACTTCACAGGTTATTTTCCCAAAACTTAAGTGCCTATTTACAAACCACATGTAAAAATTAAACCAAATTCCTCCCCTCAAGTTTTAACATTTTCCTTGAGAGGATTTCCTTCCCGGTTGGGAACCACTGGTTTAAATTAAAAGACAAATACTTTAAAAGAAACTTAGTTATGCCGCCAAAATCGTCCCAAATGCTTAATAACCTGATTGGATTAGAGGCCCAATAATTCGTTATCACGCGGTGTTTTCGTTGCGTTGTGACGTGCTTGCGTTCCATTCTTTGTTTCCTTTGTTTATCGTGCACTGTGCTAGTCGCATTCAGTGTTATTTACCCTGATGAAGACGACCTGTATAGGACGTCGAAACGTCGGAATAAAATTACATTTGCCAGAAAGCTCCACAAACTTGACTTTTTGGATTTGTTGCATTATTTGCAGTCTATGTTGGTAACAAGTAACTATAAACATAAGTTTGCTCTAAAGACAAGTAGACTTAAATTAAACTTTACACACGACCTGCTTACATCGACAGGTTGCCGAGTTCAAGTCCCTTCTCTTCTCATTGTGTCTCTTCCACGGGGTGGGGCTGGAGAGGCGCAAATTCGGTCCTCTCGGCTTCAACATTCCTTACGAGTTCACCACGGGCGATTTGCGCATCTGTATCTCGCAGCTGAGAATGTTTCTCGATGAATACGAAGATATCCCATTCAAGGTAAAAATCACTACTTTATTTATTTTTAAGATTCGAACCCGGGAGGTCAGGCGCCTCAGACTATTCGGCCAATTGCATGCCATAAATTGTAATAATCTTGTAATAAATTCTTCATAGGTGCGCGAATTGTGAGACGTTTTATGTTACAAGAGACGAACTTACACTCAGATGTACAAGTTGTCTGACAATAGAACACCATCACTTTTGCAGTTAAAAAAAAAACGTTGTTGCGTAATGCTTTGATTAGGCGATAATGAACAGCAGAAAATGTTTTTCGAACTGGTGATCCCCTACAACGAAGCTGACATGTGCACCATACGAGGCAGGCAATGGTGCTTGTGATTCGACTTTCGACGGGTTCACCGCGAGTCCCGGAAAGACTCAAGATTTTTCTAGCCTACGCTTTGCCATTTGGGAATGCTGACAGAAGTCATAACACTGAATAACATTTACTCAAAACACACCTTATCCAGGCTCCTAATAACCATGGTTTTCCCGTATATCCTCTTAGTGTCTGACGTATACAGCGGGTCACATCAACTACGGAGGGCGTGTAACTGACGACTGGGATCGGCGATGCCTGATGAATATTCTGTCCGACTTCTACAGTTTCAGTGTACTCAAAATCAACCACAGCTATTCTGTCAGCGGGATGTACAAACAGATCGACACCGACTGCGACAACAACGTAAGTTACAGGGGATGACGTCATCGAAGCGTGACGTCATTGTTGCGTCAACCGAAAGTGATATAGGTGCAGCGACGGGGGTGTATTACCTTTCATTGGTATCATCGACATTTTGTGACTTAAAAACTAAAAAAGCAGTTTTTGTCCGACCATGACGTCATTGTTAAGTCACCCCAAAAAGTGTGGTATGAAGTGCTTTTGTGTTGGGGCGGTGGGGATTTACGTATTGGTTATGTCCGGTATCTTGCTGATGTGACACAAAAACATTAAAAGTTTGTTTCAATGATGGTTGTTCGAAACAGGGGAGAATCCATCCGCTTAAAGCGCAAATTTTATTTATTACGGAGGGAGTTTGTTTGTGTACAGCACTTTTGCGGTTGGATATATTAACGTTTGCTCTTCGGTGTGTTTTAGACTTTTATGTTCAACTATTTTTGGGGGGGAGGGGGGGGGGGGGGGGGGTGGTTAAGTCACCTTCTTAAAATACAGTTTTGGATAAAAAATATTTTTAAATTTCTTCGCAAAACAATTAGAATTAGCAGAGAACTAAAATTTTAACCCAAGACTTTATCCTCACCTACAGGGTTACATCCAGTACATCAGGACCCTCCCGATCAACGATACGCCGGAAATTTTCGGGATGCACGATAACGCGAACATCACATTCGCACAAAACGAGAGTTTCTCGACCCTCACTGCTCTCATCCATCTACAACCCAAAACATCCTCAGCGGCAGGACATTCAAGTGAAGAGGTGGGTAGGAGAAGAGAACTGTCGGCGTGGATCCGGATTTTTTTCGCACAAAATATTATTTCTTAGCTATTGTTGGAAACGCTGCTTTGATATTATAACATCATTTATCAAAGAAATAGTATGACTTAATACTATCCGATAATGTAAGGTGGGTTATAAATATTGCTTAACGTCAACCTCTTGACGTCAACAGTAGTAAGACATTTAGCTTTAACTTGTTGTATCTTATTGCTAATTTCTTGATCAGGTAAACACAAGCTAACGAGGCAGGATAAGAACCCACAACCTCGCGATCACTACGCGTACACAGTAAATTCCCAGGTTGTTTGGCCTTTTTACCACCAAGATGACAGCGAGGTTAGCGTAACTGCCTTGTGATCACAAGGTTGTGGGCAGGTTTTTTTTAAGGTTTGGTTTGGGTGACCGCTAAGTAGTTTTAAGAGACCGCAAGTGTTTCATTTAAATACCAAAAAATAGCCATATTTGCTTAAAGTTAAACGAATTATTTCCCCCAAAACACCTTAAAATAAACACTGGTTGTGTGTTCTAATCCTATCTCGGTTGCTTGTGTTTCCCTGAGCAAGACACTTAAGCGGCATTGCTCCAACCCAGTGGTTCCCGATGGGTTGAACTAAATTGAAGTCACCAACTGCCTTTGTCGAAAAAACTCGAACAAAAATGATTGAATGGGCTTGGGATAAAATAAGTAGCTCGACGGCGGACTCATTGTGAGCATAACGCATTAGGGCAGGGGTGTGCAACCTTTGTTGCTGTGGGGCCAAATACGATTGCCGAAATTAGATCGCGGGCCGCACCTGTGTTTTACACAAGGTGATTTTTCTTTGTTGCTTACCAAATATGCTTAACTACCAGTTAAATTCGCATTTGATTCTAGCCACATATTGCCAGGTCACAGAAAGATAGCATCGGGCGCATTAATCTTGCTCAAAAATATATATTAGTTATACTCGTTTGCCAGGACATTTGAAATCCAAGGGTCTCTGCGGGCCGCACAACCTTTAATAAAGGGCCGCATTTGGCCCGCGGGCCGCAGGTTGCACACCTCTGCATTAGGGCGTTGCCCACCCACCGAGGATAAAAATGAAACAAACAAAGGAACAAATTACCAAAGTTTTAGACTTCGTACACAGAATCGACTTATAAGGTGTATTCGTTACCTTTTCTCCGTTGCTTTAGGTTGTGGAGGAAGTCACCAAGAAAATTCTCTCTGAAGTCCCAAAACCTTTCCCTCTTGATGAAGTGATGGAGAAATATCCGGTGATGTATGAGGAGTCTATGAACACTGTGTTAGTACAGGAAGTTATCAGGTGAGGCGTGGTAATGACCTTGAAATTATCCAAGGTCAGAAACATGCGAAAAAGAAATCTATTTTTAGGAAAAAATGCAAATGTTACGTAAGTGTATTTCTTTGGTTTACACTAGCAAAAAAAAACAGCAAACATTTTTTATGCAACAATACAACATAGCAGGAGTTGTTACTAAAATGTTGCAAACTGTAACAAAAAGTTAGGTGTTCACGGTTTTAAAAATTTTAACGTGAAATAAACAAGCCATATTTGTATGAAACATAACGTTTCGACAATCAACTTTTGTCACAACAAAAATATGCCTAGTTTTACAATTTGGAAGTGTTACTGCATTACAAAACCATCGGCAATTTTCACAAATTTCAGATACAACCGATTGTTGAACGCCATCATCCAATCGTCTCAAGACTTGCTCAAAGCCATCAAGGGTCTCGTCGTCATGTCAGAGTCGTTAGAAATGATGTTCAATAGTTTATACATTAACGAAGTTCCTACACTATGGTCTGGAAAGGTAAATTGTAAAATAGGTGCTCAAACAAACACTTTATGCAATAGCGATGTACTAATGCAGAAATCGTCCTGATTCACGGATGCTCCACAGACGACGCCAGTTACATATATTGGCATTACTTAGCTGACAGATTTAGCACACACTTAAATCAGCTTAGGACTGACGATGCCATATTTTTGGGCAAAATATAATTTTAAGTGTTTTGCAATAATAAATATACAGACTGATTTAAGTTTGTGCTGAATTTGTCAGCTAAGTAATGACATTTTATGCAATGTTTAAAAGGAGTTTAGTATAATTTTGATAGTTGCGTTGTATATAGCTAAGCTAAAAATCAAGACGGGAATGTATTAAAATAAATATTTAAAATGCTGACAATGTTATTTATAGTATAAAATACCTCGTAAAATTCACTAATACCTCGTAAAATTCACTAATAATTCACTGTTTGTGCATCTTGACCACGTTAGGTACAACGTTTCAGGTGATACATATTACGCTGTACAGTTTGTGTTGAAGCTATTTTCCAACTCGAATCCAACAAACCGTTAATTTACACCCAGGCCTACCCATCACTGAAACCTCTCGCTTCATGGTTGGAAGACTTGCTCGCTCGCATCAAGTTTATCCAACACTGGATCGACCACGGTGTCCCTGTCGTCTTCTGGATTTCAGGATTTTTCTTCCCACAAGCTTTCCTCACAGGAACACTACAGAATTACGCGAGGAAGGAGGTTATCTCAATCGACACCATAAGCTTCGGTTTTAAGGTGATTTTACTCGTGAATTGGATTGTTTAAGTACAGGGGCATTATGACGTCACTAAAGAGGACACATGTGGCGTCACAAAATAAGAGTACGTTGTTACGTCACAAAATGGCAATATTGCGCCATGAAAATGTAAATACATATTTAAGTCAAAAAGCAAAAGTATATGGTGCCATCACAAAAAAGGAAGTACGTTGTTACGTCATAGAACACCCGGCGTGTGACGTCATGTTACAGTTGCTACAATAAGTGATGATAAGGTCATAACTAGATAACTTTTGTGGATAAACAAATTCCAGTTTGTTTCCCGATGTTTATGACAACAAACCCGAATGACAATGGCTTCGTTCGACAATCGATTGTGTTCACAATTACCACGTGACATCTATTGTTACGTCACTACTGACTGACAACACAATCGAATTATCTCGTGCCATCGGCGCCCACTAAAAAATCAATGATAATTTTGTTTGGCTTTAAACTGCAGCCCAACATGTACGTGTTATCGGCAAACACGACTGTTGTGCGCATAATATGCAAACTGTTCATAAATAATTCAGATTCTTTTCTGGTTCATGTGTTCCATGTAGGGCGTAACTTTGTGTACGTTAGTGTGTTTTGCGTCAAAGCACTTCTAAAGTTGACTTGTTAACGACTGATGGAAGTTTATTACCCTAAAGGGATTTACATAAATATGTTTTGTAATGTGTCAACACTTTGTTTTTCTGTGTTATGGGACACGTTTTACAACATGAGGGCATTGGAGAACGTGACACGAAACAGCGAACACCTGTCGAAGCTCACTATTAAAAATACGTTTGCAATAATATAATACATGTTTGGCCAACTTTGTCACTTAAGTGTAAGGATGTGTTTGTGAAACAAACCATTTTTGCGAAAATAAATTTGCTACAAACTATAGAATACAAACTGCTACCTTAGACGTGCTTTTTTCTGCTTGAAAAATGTGATTTTTTTATCACTCCTATTTTCTTTCACATTACCACATTGCCGATTTACTTCACCCCTTTTAAACAAGCATTTGTTAAATTCCTAACGAAAATCATAATGTTCGCGTTTCTGTGATATTCAAACTTCTCCAAATGTATTCAAAAATCCAACATTTTTGCTAACTTTATATCTGCAAAATATTGAGCTTATTTATTCGTTCACAGGTGTTGAAGGAGCATTATGACGAAATAGAAGCGCGTCCGGTGGACGGTTGTTACATCAGAGGCTTGTTTTTGGAAGGGGCGAGATGGGATTACGATACACAACTACTGGGAGAATCAAAAGCGAAGGAACTTTATACGGATATGGCGACAATGTGGCTGGTACCGGTCGGCAACAGGTTCGAAAAACTTGTTTTTAGGAAGCTGTTTATGTTATTTGCGTGCTGCCTATTAGACAAAATGCCATACAATAATTTGACATTAAACTGTGTAACTTGAATTGATAACTTGAACAAGGATTTGCCGAAATGTTTGACAACCAAATGTGTCACTTTTAGCACTTTTTGGTCCAGTTAAATTATTCATTTTTCAGTAATGTTTCCAATAGATACTGACGATGCTGTAAAAGCGATATTTATATATATATATATCTAAATATATACATATATCTTTAAAACTAAAGGATGAACGACTAAATCTTTTTTTCTGAACTTACAGCCATATCTATAAGGCTCATAAGTTTGCATTCGCCAAGCAACGGAGTGGGTGATTCCAACTTTACGCTTTAAGTTTCAATTACGAATGTTCTCACTAAGTTTTTTTTTACAAAGAATGTGTACTTAATTGAGCTAAGTTCTTTAAATTTTTTGGATAATTGATTCGTTTTACCATTGCATCACTACATAATGCGAATCAATCTGCCCAGAAAATGTAAACAATGTGAAAAACAACACTGTCAACGCATTTAGGAATCAATTAAGGAACTATGCGATCGACAATAATCTGTCAACAAATGCGACAACAAACAAAATTAGCAAGGTAGTCGTATTTCCAACGCAATAACTTTCATTTTACTAGATATGCGTTTAATGCAACACATTGTTAAGAAGCTTTATGTCAGCTTCGTGTTCCAATACTTGTTAGTCATTCTTTAGTATCAATAAGGAAGCGCTTATTGCGTGTCCGTCTTCTACGTAATTAATCCGGCATAAGCTTAAATGATGCTCTTGTGTGGTGGATATGCTTTAATTTAATATGCCGGCGGCGAATTCAGTAGTGGGAAATACGAAAATCAAAACGTGGCAACTAAAATTTCTCATATTCATTGATTGTTGGTTATAAAAGATTGAATTTTTGAAAATTTCAGACTTTAAGCTGTTTCAACAGCTGATTATATCGTATTGTCGACGCGTACACATGTTTGATCATACACACAAGCTCCCTGAGTACACTGAGGACCACTGTGAGCAACATAAGATGTGCACGCTGTGACCACACACCAGTTTATAGGCTACCCAGTATAGATTTTCTTGTGCGCTGAGATTTTCCTAGCAGTGCACAATCGCAAAATTTTAAATATTTTCTTAAACCTTTATTGTTTCGAAGTCAACCTTTGAACTCTGACCTTTCAGAGTGACCCCGAGCAGCGGAATCTACGTATGTCCGATCTACAAGACATTAACCAGGGCGGGGACGTTGTCTACAACTGGTCATTCCACCAACTACGTTATAGCCGTAGAGGTACCAACTGACAAAGAGCAAAAGCATTGGGTGAAGCGAGGTGTGGCTATGATTTGCGCACTCGATTATTAGTTGCTGTTTTCCACCGAGGACACCGTGTTTTGTGTATTTTGTGTTTATGCTTTTTTTGTATCACATACACTGTGTGTCGATTTTTTATTTTGTTGCATGTACACGATTTTTGCGTTGGGTTTTGTTTGAAAAGTATGAGTTGGCTACTTAAAAATAAACATATGTTTAGTTTTTAATATTTAAACCCTCGTTTTGTCAAAGATATCCCAAAATCTGCTCCTAAATGTGCCAAATATTACCACAAAAACACAATATCATTCGAAAACATCAAGGGTTTGTAGTTTATTTGAAACCTTGCCAAAGAATTCCTACTTTCGTCTTTGGAATACACACAGCTAAACACGAATGAAAAGTTCAGCAGTTACGGCCTTTTGACAACAAACCAAGCATTGCGTGGGTTTGTCAACCGAGCTGAACAACTCAATTGGTTTCTTAACGCGCGTTGGTGCTAAAACATAAACAAACTTGGGTAAAAACAGTTTCCTAGCATACACTAGCACTAGCAACGTTCAGTAAAGGATGGCTTTATTAATTCGTGCAATACCTCATACCAGAAGCTTGAAAATGCGATTACGCATTTCCTTAACCCCTAATTTAGTAGCTCTGCTGAAAAATTGATCAAGTCTGCCAATGGTCAACCCTTTATCCTAATGAACTTCCATTCTACAAGTGAGAATACTGTAAAAACACAAGAGCTCCTTAAACTTTGTTCAATTTGTAAAGTTGAAAACAGCAACAATAACATTTTGTCCAGAGTAACATTTGTTATTTGGTTAAAACAACAAAAATACTTTGTGATAGTATAAAATAAAAAACAGCAACAAAACTGGACGGAAACAAAGATTTCAGTGCATTTAAATGAAGAACTCTCTACATGTGAAATAAAATATGAATGTGTAGTAACGAAAACCGTTGTTGTTAAAAACAAGTAAAATATCATTAATACTGCATTGGTTACATATATGTCCGCATGTTAATAGCTAAAAAGCAATAGATATGACATTGCATAAAGCCATGAAGGAACATTGTATCAAGTAAATATGGGAACAATAAATTACACTTCTAGTATAGGTAGCAAAATGTGAAATTTGCAGCAGTTGTGAAAGTCTAAAACTAAATAGTTCTGCTTGGGCAATGAAATATGTTATGACCAAATGAAAAACACACTAAATGCTGCATAACATACAGTTATATAAATAAGATCTCAAGTAAACAGGTTTACTAAATTGCAATATATCTTGTGTTTATGTAGATGCTGCCAACTAACAAAGCATAAATACTGATCTAAAATGCAATATTTTTTCCAGCTCTGGCCCTAACACCAAGTTGGCACTGCCACATACAAAGAGGACGGTCAATATTTAGGCTTGAATCTGCCATTTTTCCACCAATGAGTAACAAACGACTTAAGTGCAGGTCCGATGTCATTCGATACTGCTCAATTTTTTTCTCTGGCTCTCGGTTGACGTTCTTGTCTATGTCATCAAATGCAGAAGCATTTTTAACGAATGAATCTTCAAATTGGCAAGAATTTGTGCTTTTATTTATTACAGTGGCGTCAGATGAAAATCTCGTAACAGTCTTTCCAGCGGATGGCACTACTTGAATGAAACTAGTGCTTTGAAATTTAGGATTTTTATCTTTCCCTGGTTGCCACTGCTTTTGTTCCGAGAGGTTGTAGGAAAAATGTTTGACATTATTAGTCCCTACAAGTTTGCTGTTGTAAATCTCAGGATTGGAATGATTTACAAATGCTGCATTATGAAGTCCCATTTGAGAGAGAGAGTCTTTTCTTTCACTTTTTATTCCTAATAATTGATCTCGATCTTGGTTGTTGCAAAAATAATCTTCGTCGATGCAAAGACTGCCATAGGATTTTGTTAAAACATCTGTGTTTACAATTTCAGTCTCAATTTCTGTTTCACCATTTTCTGGAGACAGAATAAAGTCTTCCTCTGATGTAATGTCTTCAGAAATCTTGAAATATTCTTTCGCTGAAGGTTTAGGTATTATCAGTGGTTCTGAAAAATCAGGTAAAATAGGAATCTCATTTGTGGGAACTTTTTTAGTCTCTTGATCTCTTTTTTCAGATATTAACAGTGGTGTAAAGGTTTTCACATCAGAGAATATGCGTTTTTTGGAAGGAAATTGGCTTTCGACTTCTGGAAGAGCTATGATACAGTGGTTCGCAGCAGGTGATGGCCTTACTTTGTCAAGGAACTGACATGAATGCCATACCTGAACACCAGTCCAGGAATTTTCATCCAATCTCACCTCCCACAGTTTGGAACAGGTGTCCCCATCTTCACGACTGCCTCCGAAGACAAAGACTGTGTCAGACACAAGATAAAGAGCATGGTTGTACAGCTGCCATGGTGCTGACTTGGTTCGTATGTGGCACCATACAAATGTGTAAAAATCCCATGTCCAAACTTGCATATCATTGCGATCTGAAATACCACCCAGACCGCCACACATCCACATATAGTTCTCATGGACACATGCAGCATGTTTGTATAGGGAACCTGGATTTGGCAGTGATTCATCAAACTGGATTTGTTTCCAAGTATCACAGTTAAACGCATATGCCCACATGTCATTACTAGGCCCCTTTAGATCAATATATCCTCCGTGGATAAACATTTGATCTTCATATACCACTGCAATGTGTTCACGCCTCGCAGTGGGTGACAGCGTGGCCTCAGACTTCTTCACCCAAGTGCAAGCTACAGGGTCAAATATCCAAAGTGGGACTTCGCCTGCGCTTGCGAAGCTCATTTCTCCACCAAAATAATAATGCTTTCCTCTGTGTGCGACCACTGTGTGCCCTTCCAAAGGTGGAGGCCTATCACCAGTTGTTTTAACTTCTTGCCAAACATGATCATTGATGTTGTACTTCCACAGATCATGTTGGGTTCCCTTTGTGCCACGGCCTCCATAGAGATAAAGAAATTGTCCGCTGCGGCATATTGTGTGAAACGAGCGATGCGTTGGACTTTTATCTTCTGTAGATAGTGGTTTCCATGAGTAAACTCCGGATAATGGGCTCACATCTTGGGTAAGTTTGGGAGCGAAACAGTCAAACCCAAATATCCTCATTACAGTCAAAACTAAACTTTTGTTATTTTTTTCTGCAAAAGGGGAAATGAGTTAGGACAACTGTAATCAGGAACACATAAACACATAAAAACATGCTTTACTGCATATTTTATGTTCAAACATTTAATAAAGTCTTACAAAAATTGAAATTAACTAGTAATGCTAAAGGAAACGCATACTGAAGTATATAGTTGTATAACCTTACTATAATAAGAAATAAGAATTTTTAAACAACAATACATAAGTAAGTAATATGTAACATGTTTTCCCATTGGTTTCACTAACGTAGTTACTTTACTTGCATATGTAAACCACAGACCCTGAAAAATACTAAAGTACTACCTAAAAAATCAAAAACAATAATAAACAAAAATAAAACCAATAGTAAACAAACTACAAATGCCTCATAAATGCACGCACGTGGCACAACAACAAACTTAGGTTGCTTTCAGACCTAAACCATTTAATACATGCCAGCCTCCAAGCCTCTACCACTTTACGCACTACCTGTGGACCATGTTACATCAACTGCAACTTTTCCAACTAAAAACTGGAAACGCCTCGCAGTTAGTGACGCATTGTCTCTAGCAACTGCCGTTAGTCATGCGTGACAATCAGTGAAGCGCTCAACCGTAACGCAAACATTTCTCGACTGAACAAACTGTTTTAGTTGGACAAAGGTCGCTCGTCGTTTAGCACAATGGTGTAAATTGTGGAAATAAGCACTTCGGCCAAGCTCCACAACCACTTAACCTTTTTCGCAACTAGTTAAATATGGCACGTTTAGTTTTTAATGTACAATTACTTGATCTTTAGCTATGTTTCTAGCCACTAAAGCAGTGATTTTCCTCTTAAACAGACATATATACGGATTGCGTGCAAACTGACTACTTCTTCTATCGCTGCGTACTACCGTAACCCTGTTTGAATGGGTAGACCAAGAGATAGGCCTATTTAACTCGACTAGGCTAGCATAATTTCTTGTTTCAAAAATGGTTATAACTTCCTAATAAACGTCCCAGATACAGATTTTTTTTTCAGTGTGATCAGTTGAGATGCAATTTTTGAATTGACTTGAATTACGTATAACTGGAAGCTACTTGCGTACCACCTGAAAAGCTAGGATAAGCATACCACAGGTTGAAAACAACTCCTTTAAGTGAATATTAATGAAATTGATTAGGTTTAGGCTAGTGTGCGATAACTTACTTACCTTTCATGCAATACCCAGCAAGACAATATTAGTTGTTGTCACTGTCCGCAACGCCTCGTTTGATGTGCGTCAATATCTCTAAAGTTTACCACGACTTACATAACAAAACCCTCTCGCGAATAGTAAAGTGCCTCTTGAATGTTAAAATGGGCGAATTCTAGCCTGGTCATCATGAAAACAGCTGCTATACTGAAGTGCTTGGAACAAAGCCCAGGTGAAATGAAAAAGGTCGTTGGACGATGTTTAAAAACATTCCACTTCAATCTGGATGAGCAGTTTACCATAATCACCGCCGTTACGTCATAGACAGTCACATGCTAAAAGGCGCAAGGTTACGTTCTGCGACTATTGTTTGCGTTACATAATCGACCACCTTTGATGTGTGCCTTTGTTCGCTTTAAATGGACCTGAATAGAATACACAGAATGTTTTTATGTGTAGACTTGTCATGTGACCATAACTTCGGCACACAACAAACGTGCTCCATGGCAACAACAACTGATAATAGGGAAGAATGAATGGTTGCTAGACTAGAAATCTGCGACATTTTCTTCGGGTATTATTTGGTTGACCGGTTCAAGGCAGTAACAAGCCGGAGTCAGTTTCAAACAAAAATATCTATAGCCTTTCCGTTTTTTTCGATTTTTGGGGGTCAAAAAATCGAAGAAAAATCCGGTTTTCGGTGGGTTTTCGCGGGAATATTCCAGTTTCAAACCGGTTATGACCGGTTTCTGCCTCCTACCGAACCTCCAAACCGGTTTGAACCGGTTTTCAAAATCGAAAATTTTGACCCGATTTTTGAAAAAACCCTAAGGCTATAGCCTTTCCGTTTTTTCGATTTTTGGGGGTCAAAAAATCGAAGAAAAATCCGGTTTTCGGTGGGTTTTCGCGGGAATATTCCAGTTTCAAACCGGTTATGACCGGTTTCTGCCTCCTACCGAACCTCCAAACCGGTTTGAACCGGTTTTCAAAATCGAAAATTTTCACCCGATTTTTGAAAAAAACCTAAGGCTATAGCCTTTCCGTTTTTTCGATGTTTGGGGGGTCAAAAAATCGAAGAAAAATCCGGTTTTCGGTGGGTTTTCGCGGGAATATTCCAGTTTCAAACCGGTTATGACCGGTTTCTGCCTCCTACCGAACCTCCAAACCGGTTTAAACCGGTTTTCAAAATCGAAAATTTTGACCCGATTTTTGAAAAAACCCTAAGGCTATAGCCTTTCCGTTTTTTCGATTTTTGGGGGTCAAAAAATCGAAGAAAAATCCGGTTTTCGGTGGGTTTTCGCGGGAATATTCCAGTTTCAAACCGGTTATGACCGGTTTCTGCCTCCTACCGAACCTCCAAACCGGTTTCAACCGGTTTTCAAAATCGAAAATTTTGACCCGATTTTTGAAAAAACCCTAAGGCTATAGCCTTTCCGTTTTTTCGATATTTGGGGATCAAAAAATCGGAGAAAAATCCGGTTTTCGGTGGGTTTTCGCGGGAATATTCCAGTTTCAACCCGGTTATGACCGGTTTCTGCCTCCTCCCGAACCTCCAGACCGGTTTAAACAGGTTTTCAAAATCGAAAATTTTGACCCGATTTTTGAAAAAACCCTAAGGCTATAGCCTTTCCGTTTTTTCGATTTTTGGGGGTCAAAAAATCGAAGAAAAATCCGGTTTTCGGTGGGTTTTCGCGGGAATATTCCAGTTTCAAACCGGTTATGACCGGTTTCTGCCTCCTACCGAACCTCCAAACCGGTTTGAACCGGTTTTCAAAATCGAAAATTTTGACCCGATTTTTGAAAAAACCCTAAGGCTATAGCCTTTCCGTTTTTTCGATTTTTGGGGGTCAAAAAATCGAAGAAAAATCCGGTTTTCGGTGGGTTTTCGCGGGAATATTCCAGTTTCAAACCGGTTATGACCGGTTTCTGCCTCCTCCCGAACCTCCAAACCGGTTTAAACCGGTTTTCAAAATCGAAAATTTTGACCCGATTTTTGAAAAAACCCTAAGGCTATAGCCTTTCCGTTTTTTCGATTTTTGGGGGGTCAAAAAATCGAAGAAAAATCCGGTTTTCGGTGGGTTTTCGCGGGAATATTCCAGTTTCAAACCGGTTATGACCGGTTTCTGCCTCCTCCCGAACCTCCAAACCGGTTTAAACCGGTTTTCAAAATCGAAAATTTTGACCCGATTTTTGAAAAAACCCTAAGGCTATAGCCTTTCCGTTTTTTCGATTTTTGGGGGTCAAAAAATCGAAGAAAAATCCGGTTTTCGGTGGGTTTTCGCGGGAATATTCCAGTTTCAAACCGGTTATGACCGGTTTCTGCCTCCTACCGAACCTCCAAACCGGTTTAAACCGGTTTTCAAAATCGAAAATTTTGACCCGATTTTTGAAAAAACCCTAAGGCTGTAGCCTTTCCGTTTTTTCGATTTTTGGGGGTCAAAAAATCGAAGAAAAATCCGGTTTTCGGTGGGTTTTCGCGGGAATATTCCAGTTTCAAACCGGTTATGACCGGTTTCTGCCTCCTCCCGAACCTCCAAACCGGTTTAAACCGGTTTTCAAAATCGA
Organism: Phallusia mammillata; assembly: GCF_965637545.1. Lineage (NCBI taxonomy): Eukaryota > Metazoa > Chordata > Ascidiacea > Phlebobranchia > Ascidiidae > Phallusia > Phallusia mammillata. Next base: position 23,428,206 of record NC_137258.1, on the reverse strand, counting down.
AAATTTTGACCCGATTTTTGAAAAAACCCTAAGGCTATAGCCTTTCCGTTTTTTCGATTTTTGGGGGTCAAAAAATCGAAGAAAAATCCGGTTTTCGGTGGGTTTTCGCGGGAATATTCCAGTTTCAAACCGGTTATGACCGGTTTCTGCCTCCTCCCGAACCTCCAAACCGGTTTTGACCGGTTTTCAAAATCGAAAATTTTGACCCGATTTTTGAAAAAACCCTAAGGCCTTTCCGTTTTTTCGATTTTTGGGGGGTCAAAAAATCGAAGAAAAATCCGGTTTTCGGTGGGTTTTCGCGGGAATATTCCAGTTTCAAACCGGTTATGACCGGTTTCTGCCTCCTACCGAACCTCCAAACCGGTTTAAACCGGTTTTCAAAATCGAAAATTTTGACCCGATTTTTGAAAAAACCCTAAGGCTATAGCCTTTCCGTTTTTTCGATTTTTGGGGGGTCAAAAAATCGAAGAAAAATCCGGTTTTCGGTGGGTTTTCGCGGGAATATTCCAGTTTCAAACCGGTTATGACCGGTTTCTGCCTCCTCCCGAACCTCCAAACCGGTTTAAACCGGTTTTCAAAATCGAAAATTTTGACCCGATTTTTGAAAAAACCCTAAGGCTATAGCCTTTCCGTTTTTTCGATTTTTGGGGGTCAAAAAATCGAAGAAAAATCCGGTTTTCGGTGGGTTTTCGCGGGAATATTCCAGTTTCAAACCGGTTATGACCGGTTTCTGCCTCCTCCCGAACCTCCAAACCGGTTTTGACCGGTTTTCAAAATCGAAAATTTTGACCCGATTTTTGAAAAAACCCTAAGGCCTTTCCGTTTTTTCGATTTTTGGGGGGTCAAAAAATCGAAGAAAAATCCGGTTTTCGGTGGGTTTTCGCGGGAATATTCCAGTTTCAAACCGGTTATGACCGGTTTCTGCCTCCTACCGAACCTCCAAACCGGTTTAAACCGGTTTTCAAAATCGAAAATTTTGACCCGATTTTTGAAAAAACCCTAAGGCTATAGCCTTTCCGTTTTTTCGATTTTTGGGGGTCAAAAAATCGAAGAAAAATCCGGTTTTCGGTGGGTTTTCGCGGGAATATTCCAGTTTCAAACCGGTTATGACCGGTTTCTGCCTCCTACCGAACCTCCAAACCGGTTTAAACCGGTTTTCAAAATCGAAAATTTTGACCCGATTTTTGAAAAAACCCTAAGGCTATAGCCTTTCCGTTTTTTCGATTTTTGGGGGTCAAAAAATCGAAGAAAAATCCGGTTTTCGGTGGGTTTTCGCGGGAATATTCCAGTTTCAAACCGGTTATGACCGGTTTCTGCCTCCTCCCGAACCTCCAAACCGGTTTTGACCGGTTTTCAAAATCGAAAATTTTGACCCGATTTTTGAAAAAACCTTAAGGCCTTTCCGTTTTTTCGATTTTTGGGGGTCAAAAAATCGAAGAAAAATCCGTTTTTCGGTGGGTTTTCGCGGGAATATTCCAGTTTCAAACCGGTTATGACCGGTTTCTGCCTCCTCCCGAACCTCCAAACCGGTTTTGACCGGTTTTCAAAATCGAAAATTTTGACCCGATTTTTGAAAAAACCCTAAGGCCTTTCCGTTTTTTCGATTTTTGGGGGGTCAAAAAATCGAAGAAAAATCCGGTTTTCGGTGGGTTTTCGCGGGAATATTCCAGTTTCAAACCGGTTATGACCGGTTTCTGCCTCCTCCCGAACCTCCAAACCGGTTTAAACCGGTTTTCAAAATCGAAAATTTTGACCCGATTTTTGAAAAAACCCTAAGGCTATAGCCTTTCCGTTTTTTCGATTTTTGGGGGTCAAAAAATCGAAGAAAAATCCGGTTTTCGGTGGGTTTTCGCGGGAATATTCCAGTTTCAAACCGGTTATGACCGGTTTCTGCCTCCTACCGAACCTCCAAACCGGTTTAAACCGGTTTTCAAAATCGAAAATTTTGACCCGATTTTTGAAAAAACCCTAAGGCTATAGCCTTTCCGTTTTTTCGATGTTTGGGGGGTCAAAAAATCGAAGAAAAATCCGGTTTTCGGTGGGTTTTCGCGGGAATATTCCAGTTTCAAACCGGTTATGACCGGTTTCTGCCTCCTCCCGAACCTCCAAACCGGTTTAAACCGGTTTTCAAAATCGAAAATTTTGACCCGATTTTTGAAAAAACCCTAAGGCTATAGCCTTTCCGTTTTTTCGATTTTTGGGGGTCAAAAAATCGAAGAAAAATCCGGTTTTCGGTGGGTTTTCGCGGGAATATTCCAGTTTCAAACCGGTTATGACCGGTTTCTGCCTCCTCCCGAACCTCCAAACCGGTTTAAACCGGTTTTCAAAATCGAAAATTTTGACCCGATTTTTGAAAAAACCCTAAGGCTATAGCCTTTCCGTTTTTTCGATTTTTGGGGGTCAAAAAATCGAAGAAAAATCCGGTTTTCGGTGGGTTTTCGCGGGAATATTCCAGTTTCAAACCGGTTATGACCGGTTTCTGCCTCCTACCGAACCTCCAAACCGGTTTAAACCGGTTTTCAAAATCGAAAATTTTGACCCGATTTTTGAAAAAACCCTAAGGCTATAGCCTTTCCGTTTTTTCGATGTTTGGGGGGTCAAAAAATCGAAGAAAAATCCGGTTTTCGGTGGGTTTTCGCGGGAATATTCCAGTTTCAAACCGGTTATGACCGGTTTCTGCCTCCTACCGAACCTCCAAACCGGTTTGAACCGGTTTTCAAAATCGAAAATTTTGACCCGATTTTTGAAAAAAACCTAAGGCTACAGCCTTTCCGTTTTTTCGATATTTGGGGGGTCAAAAAATCGAAGAAAAATCCGGTTTTCGGTGGGTTTTCGCGGGAATATTCCAGTTTCAAACCGGTTATGACCGGTTTCTGCCTCCTACCGAACCTCCAAACCGGTTTTGACCGGTTTTCAAAATCGAAAATTTTGACCCGATGTTTGAAAAAACCCTAAGGCTATAGCCTTTCCGTTTTTTCGATTTTTAGGGGTTCAAAAAATCGAAGAAAAATCCGGTTTTCGGTGGGTTTTCGCGGGAATATTCCAGTTTCAAACCGGTTATGACCGGTTTCTGCCTCCTCCCGAACCTCCAAACCGGTTTAAACCGGTTTTCAAAATCGAAAATTTTGACCCGATTTTTGAAAAAACCCTAAGGCTATAGCCTTTCCGTTTTTTCGATTTTTGGGGGTCAAAAAATCGAAGAAAAATCCGGTTTTCGGTGGGTTTTCGCGGGAATATTCCAGTTTCAAACCGGTTATGACCGGTTTCTGCCTCCTACCGAACCTCCAAACCGGTTTAAACCGGTTTTCAAAATCGAAAATTTTGACCCGATTTTTGAAAAAACCCTAAGGCTATAGCCTTTCCGTTTTTTCGATGTTTGGGGGGTCAAAAAATCGAAGAAAAATCCGGTTTTCGGTGGGTTTTCGCGGGAATATTCCAGTTTCAAACCGGTTATGACCGGTTTCTGCCTCCTACCGAACCTCCAAACCGGTTTGAACCGGTTTTCAAAATCGAAAATTTTGACCCGATTTTTGAAAAAAACCTAAGGCTACAGCCTTTCCGTTTTTTCGATATTTGGGGGGTCAAAAAATCGAAGAAAAATCCGGTTTTCGGTGGGTTTTCGCGGGAATATTCCAGTTTCAAACCGGTTATGACCGGTTTCTGCCTCCTACCGAACCTCCAAACCGGTTTTGACCGGTTTTCAAAATCGAAAATTTTGACCCGATGTTTGAAAAAACCCTAAGGCTATAGCCTTTCCGTTTTTTCGATTTTTAGGGGTTCAAAAAATCGAAGAAAAATCCGGTTTTCGGTGGGTTTTCGCGGGAATATTCCAGTTTCAAACCGGTTATGACCGGTTTCTGCCTCCTCCCGAACCTCCAAACCGGTTTAAACCGGTTTTCAAAATCGAAAATTTTGACCCGATTTTTGAAAAAACCCTAAGGCTATAGCCTTTCCGTTTTTTCGATTTTTGGGGGGTCAAAAAATCGAAGAAAAATCCGGTTTTCGGTGGGTTTTCGCGGGAATATTCCAGTTTCAAACCGGTTATGACCGGTTTCTGCCTCCTCCCGAACCTCCAAACCGGTTTGAACCGGTTTTCAAAATCGAAAATTTTGACCCGATTTTTGAAAAAACCCTAAGGCTATAGCCTTTCCGTTTTTTCGATTTTTGGGGGTCAAAAAATCGAAGAAAAATCCGGTTTTCGGTGGGTTTTCGCGGGAATATTCCAGTTTCAAACCGGTTATGACCGGTTTCTGCCTCCTACCGAACCTCCAAACCGGTTTTCAAAATCGAAAATTTTGACCCGATTTTTGAAAAAACCCTAAGGCTATAGCCTTTCCGTTTTTTCGATTTTTGGGGGTCAAAAAATCGAAGAAAAATCCGGTTTTCGGTGGGTTTTCGCGGGAATATTCCAGTTTCAAACCGGTTATGACCGGTTTCTGCCTCCTCCCGAACCTCCAAACCGGTTTAAACCGGTTTTCAAAATCGAAAATTTTGACCCGATTTTTGAAAAAACCCTAAGGCTATAGCCTTTCCGTTTTTTCGATTTTTGGGGGTCAAAAAATCGAAGAAAAATCCGGTTTTCGGTGGGTTTTCGCGGGAATATTCCAGTTTCAAACCGGTTATGACCGGTTTCTGCCTCCTACCGAACCTCCAAACCGGTTTAAACCGGTTTTCAAAATCGAAAATTTTGACCCGATTTTTGAAAAAACCCTAAGGCTATAGCCTTTCCGTTTTTTCGATGTTTGGGGGGTCAAAAAATCGAAGAAAAATCCGGTTTTCGGTGGGTTTTCGCGGGAATATTCCAGTTTCAAACCGGTTATGACCGGTTTCTGCCTCCTACCGAACCTCCAAACCGGTTTGAACCGGTTTTCAAAATCGAAAATTTTGACCCGATTTTTGAAAAAAACCTAAGGCTACAGCCTTTCCGTTTTTTCGATATTTGGGGGGTCAAAAAATCGAAGAAAAATCCGGTTTTCGGTGGGTTTTCGCGGGAATATTCCAGTTTCAAACCGGTTATGACCGGTTTCTGCCTCCTCCCGAACCTCCAAACCGGTTTTGACCGGTTTTCAAAATCGAAAATTTTGACCCGATGTTTGAAAAAACCCTAAGGCTATAGCCTTTCCGTTTTTTCGATATTTGGGGATCAAAAAATCGGAGAAAAATCCGGTTTTCGGTGGGTTTTCGCGGGAATATTCCAGTTTCAAACCGGTTATGACCGGTTTCTGCCTCCTACCGAACCTCCAAACCGGTTTAAACCGGTTTTCAAAATCGAAAATTTTGACCCGATTTTTGAAAAAACCCTAAGGCTATAGCCTTTCCGTTTTTTCGATATTTGGGGGTCAAAAAATCGAAGAAAAATCCGGTTTTCGGTGGGTTTTCGCGGGAATATTCCAGTTTCAAACCGGTTATGACCGGTTTCTGCCTCCTCCCGAACCTCCAAACCGGTTTAAACCGGTTTTCAAAATCGAAAATTTTGACCCGATTTTTGAAAAAAACCTAAGGCTATAGCCTTTCCGTTTTGTCGATTTTTGGGGGTCAAAAAATCGAAGAAAAATCCGGTTTTCGGTGGGTTTTCGCGGGAATATTCCAGTTTCAAACCGGTTATGACCGGTTTCTGCCTCCTCCCGAACCTCCAAACCGGTTTTGACCGGTTTTCAAAATCGAAAATTTTGACCCGATTTTTGAAAAAACCCTAAGGCTATAGCCTTTCCGTTTTTTCGATTTTTGGGGGTCAAAAAATCGAAGAAAAATCCGGTTTTCGGTGGGTTTTCGCGGGAATATTCCAGTTTCAAACCGGTTATGACCGGTTTCTGCCTCCTACCGAACCTCCAAACCGGTTTGAACCGGTTTTCAAAATCGAAAATTTTGACCCGATTTTTGAAAAAACCCTAAGGCTATAGCCTTTCCGTTTTTTCGATTTTTAGGGGTTCAAAAAATCGAAGAAAAATCCGGTTTTCGGTGGGTTTTCGCGGGAATATTCCAGTTTCAAACCGGTTATGACCGGTTTCTGCCTCCTCCCGAACCTCCAAACCGGTTTAAACCGGTTTTCAAAATCGAAAATTTTGACCCGATTTTTGAAAAAACCCTAAGGCTATAGCCTTTTCGTTTTTTCGATTTTTGGGGGTCAAAAAATCGAAGAAAAATCCGGTTTTCGGTGGGTTTTCGCGGGAATATTCCAGTTTCAAACCGGTTATGACCGGTTTCTGCCTCCTACCGAACCTCCAAACCGGTTTAAACCGGTTTTCAAAATCGAAAATTTTGACCCGATTTTTGAAAAAACCCTAAGGCTATAGCCTTTCCGTTTTTTCGATTTTTGGGGGTCAAAAAATCGAAGAAAAATCCGGTTTTCGGTGGGTTTTCGCGGGAATATTCCAGTTTCAAACCGGTTATGACCGGTTTCTGCCTCCTACCGAACCTCCAAACCGGTTTGAACCGGTTTTCAAAATCGAAAATTTTGACCCGATTTTTGAAAAAACCCTAAGGCTATAGCCTTTCCGTTTTTTCGATTTTTGGGGGTCAAAAAATCGAAGAAAAATCCGGTTTTCGGTGGGTTTTCGCGGGAATATTCCAGTTTCAAACCGGTTATGACCGGTTTCTGCCTCCTCCCGAACCTCCAAACCGGTTTTGACCGGTTTTCAAAATCGAAAATTTTGACCCGATTTTTGAAAAAACCCTAAGGCCTTTCCGTTTTTTCGATTTTTGGGGGGTCAAAAAATCGAAGAAAAATCCGGTTTTCGGTGGGTTTTCGCGGGAATATTCCAGTTTCAAACCGGTTATGACCGGTTTCTGCCTCCTACCGAACCTCCAAACCGGTTTGAACCGGTTTTCAAAATCGAAAATTTTGACCCGATTTTTGAAAAAACCCTAAGGCTATAGCCTTTCCGTTTTTTCGATTTTTGGGGGTCAAAAAATCGAAGAAAAATCCGGTTTTCGGTGGGTTTTCGCGGGAATATTCCAGTTTCAAACCGGTTATGACCGGTTTCTGCCTCCTACCGAACCTCCAAACCGGTTTTCAAAATCGAAAATTTTGACCCGATTTTTGAAAAAACCCTAAGGCTATAGCCTTTCCGTTTTTTCGATTTTTGGGGGTCAAAAAATCGAAGAAAAATCCGGTTTTCGGTGGGTTTTCGCGGGAATATTCCAGTTTCAAACCGGTTATGACCGGTTTCTGCCTCCTACCGAACCTCCAAACCGGTTTGAACCGGTTTTCAAAATCGAAAATTTTGACCCGATTTTTGAAAAAACCCTAAGGCTATAGCCTTTCCGTTTTTTCGATTTTTAGGGGTTCAAAAAATCGAAGAAAAATCCGGTTTTCGGTGGGTTTTCGCGGGAATATTCCAGTTTCAAACCGGTTATGACCGGTTTCTGCCTCCTCCCGAACCTCCAAACCGGTTTTGACCGGTTTTCAAAATCGAAAATTTTGACCCGATTTTTGAAAAAACCCTAAGGCTATAGCCTTTTCGTTTTTTCGATTTTTGGGGGTCAAAAAATCGAAGAAAAATCCGGTTTTCGGTGGGTTTTCGCGGGAATATTCCAGTTTCAAACCGGTTATGACCGGTTTCTGCCTCCTACCGAACCTCCAAACCGGTTTAAACCGGTTTTCAAAATCGAAAATTTTGACCCGATTTTTGAAAAAACCCTAAGGCTATAGCCTTTCCGTTTTTTCGATTTTTGGGGGTCAAAAAATCGAAGAAAAATCCGGTTTTCGGTGGGTTTTCGCGGGAATATTCCAGTTTCAAACCGGTTATGACCGGTTTCTGCCTCCTCCCGAACCTCCAAACCGGTTTAAACCGGTTTTCAAAATCGAAAATTTTGACCCGATTTTTGAAAAAACCCTAAGGCTATAGCCTTTCCGTTTTTTCGATTTTTGGGGGTCAAAAAATCGAAGAAAAATCCGGTTTTCGGTGGGTTTTCGCGGGAATATTCCAGTTTCAAACCGGTTATGACCGGTTTCTGCCTCCTCCCGAACCTCCAAACCGGTTTTGACCGGTTTTCAAAATCGAAAATTTTCACCCGATTTTTGAAAAAACCCTAAGGCCTTTCCGTTTTTTCGATTTTTGGGGGGTCAAAAAATCGAAGAAAAATCCGGTTTTCGGTGGGTTTTCGCGGGAATATTCCAGTTTCAAACCGGTTATGACCGGTTTCTGCCTCCTACCGAACCTCCAAACCGGTTTAAACCGGTTTTCAAAATCGAAAATTTTGACCCGATTTTTGAAAAAACCCTAAGGCTATAGCCTTTCCGTTTTTTCGATTTTTGGGGGTCAAAAAATCGAAGAAAAATCCGGTTTTCGGTGGGTTTTCGCGGGAATATTCCAGTTTCAAACCGGTTATGACCGGTTTCTGCCTCCTCCCGAACCTCCAAACCGGTTTTGACCGGTTTTCAAAATCGAAAATTTTCACCCGATTTTTGAAAAAACCCTAAGGCCTTTCCGTTTTTTCGATTTTTGGGGGGTCAAAAAATCGAAGAAAAATCCGGTTTTCGGTGGGTTTTCGCGGGAATATTCCAGTTTCAAACCGGTTATGACCGGTTTCTGCCTCCTACCGAACCTCCAAACCGGTTTAAACCGGTTTTCAAAATCGAAAATTTTGACCCGATTTTTGAAAAAACCCTAAGGCTATAGCCTTTCCGTTTTTTCGATTTTTGGGGGTCAAAAAATCGAAGAAAAATCCGGTTTTCGGTGGGTTTTCGCGGGAATATTCCAGTTTCAAACCGGTTATGACCGGTTTCTGCCTCCTCCCGAACCTCCAAACCGGTTTAAACCGGTTTTCAAAATCGAAAATTTTGACGCGATTTTTGAAAAAACCTTAAGGCCTTTCCGTTTTTTCGATTTTTGGGGGTCAAAAAATCGAAGAAAAATCCGTTTTTCGGTGGGTTTTCGCGGGAATATTCCAGTTTCAAACCGGTTATGACCGGTTTCTGCCTCCTCCCGAACCTCCAAACCGGTTTTGACCGGTTTTCAAAATCGAAAATTTTGACCCGATTTTTGAAAAAACCCTAAGGCCTTTCCGTTTTTTCGATTTTTGGGGGGTCAAAAAATCGAAGAAAAATCCGGTTTTCGGTGGGTTTTCGCGGGAATATTCCAGTTTCAAACCGGTTATGACCGGTTTCTGCCTCCTACCGAACCTCCAAACCGGTTTAAACCGGTTTTCAAAATCGAAAATTTTGACCCGATTTTTGAAAAAACCCTAAGGCTATAGCCTTTCCGTTTTTTCGATTTTTGGGGGTCAAAAAATCGAAGAAAAATCCGGTTTTCGGTGGGTTTTCGCGGGAATATTCCAGTTTCAAACCGGTTATGACCGGTTTCTGCCTCCTACCGAACCTCCAAACCGGTTTAAACCGGTTTTCAAAATCGAAAATTTTGACCCGATTTTTGAAAAAACCCTAAGGCTATAGCCTTTCCGTTTTTTCGATGTTTGGGGGGTCAAAAAATCGAAGAAAAATCCGGTTTTCGGTGGGTTTTCGCGGGAATATTCCAGTTTCAAACCGGTTATGACCGGTTTCTGCCTCCTACCGAACCTCCAAACCGGTTTGAACCGGTTTTCAAAATCGAAAATTTTGACCCGATTTTTGAAAAAAACCTAAGGCTACAGCCTTTCCGTTTTTTCGATATTTGGGGGGTCAAAAAATCGAAGAAAAATCCGGTTTTCGGTGGGTTTTCGCGGGAATATTCCAGTTTCAAACCGGTTATGACCGGTTTCTGCCTCCTCCCGAACCTCCAAACCGGTTTTGACCGGTTTTCAAAATCGAAAATTTTGACCCGATGTTTGAAAAAACCCTAAGGCTATAGCCTTTCCGTTTTTTCGATATTTGGGGATCAAAAAATCGGAGAAAAATCCGGTTTTCGGTGGGTTTTCGCGGGAATATTCCAGTTTCAAACCGGTTATGACCGGTTTCTGCCTCCTACCGAACCTCCAAACCGGTTTAAACCGGTTTTCAAAATCGAAAATTTTGACCCGATTTTTGAAAAAAACCTAAGGCTATAGCCTTTCCGTTTTTTCGATTTTTGGGGGTCAAAAAATCGGAGAAAAATCCGGTTTTCGGTGGGTTTTCGCGGGACTATTCCAGTTTCAACCCGGTTATGACCGGTTTCTGCCTCCTCCCGAACCTCCAGACCGGTTTAAACCGGTTTTCAAAATCGAAAATTTTGACCCGATTTTTGAAAAAACCCTAAGGCTATAGCCTTTCCGTTTTTTCGATTTTTGGGGGTCAAAAAATCGAAGAAAAATCCGGTTTTCGGTGGGTTTTCGCGGGAATATTCCAGTTTCAAACCGGTTATGACCGGTTTCTGCCTCCTACCGAACCTCCAAACCGGTTTTCAAAATCGAAAATTTTGACCCGATTTTTGAAAAAAAAACCTAAGGCTATAGCCTTTCCGTTTTTTCGATATTTGGGGGTCAAAAAATCGGAGAAAAATCCGGTTTTCGGTGGGTTTTCGCGGGAATATTCCAGTTTCAAACCGGTTATGACCGGTTTCTGCCTCCTCCCGAACCTCCAAACCGGTTTAAACCGGTTTTCAAAATCGAAAATTTTGACCCGATTTTTGAAAAAAACCTAAGGCTATAGCCTTTCCGTTTTTTCGATTTTTGGGGGTCAAAAAATCGAAGAAAAATCCGGTTTTCGGTGGGTTTTCGCGGGAATATTCCAGTTTCAAACCGGTTATGACCGGTTTCTGCCTCCTCCCGAACCTCCAAACCGGTTTAAACCGGTTTTCAAAATCGAAAATTTTGACCCGATTTTTGAAAAAACCCTAAGGCTATAGCCTTTCCGTTTTGTCGATTTTTGGGGGTCAAAAAATCGAAGAAAAATCCGGTTTTCGGTGGGTTTTCGCGGGAATATTCCAGTTTCAAACCGGTTATGACCGGTTTCTGCCTCCTCCCGAACCTCCAAACCGGTTTTGACCGGTTTTCAAAATCGAAAATTTTGACCCGATTTTTGAAAAAACCCTAAGGCTATAGCCTTTCCGTTTTTTCGATTTTTGGGGGTCAAAAAATCGAAGAAAAATCCGGTTTTCGGTGGGTTTTCGCGGGAATATTCCAGTTTCAAACCGGTTATGACCGGTTTCTGCCTCCTCCCGAACCTCCAAACCGGTTTGAACCGGTTTTCAAAATCGAAAATTTTGACCCGATTTTTGAAAAAACCCTAAGGCTATAGCCTTTCCGTTTTTTCGATTTTTGGGGGTCAAAAAATCGAAGAAAAATCCGGTTTTCGGTGGGTTTTCGCGGGAATATTCCAGTTTCAAACCGGTTATGACCGGTTTCTGCCTCCTACCGAACCTCCAAACCGGTTTGAACCGGTTTTCAAAATCGAAAATTTTGACCCGATTTTTGAAAAAACCCTAAGGCTATAGCCTTTCCGTTTTTTCGATTTTTGGGGGTCAAAAAATCGAAGAAAAATCCGTTTTTCGGTGGGTTTTCGCGGGAATATTCCAGTTTCAAACCGGTTATGACCGGTTTCTGCCTCCTCCCGAACCTCCAAACCGGTTTTGACCGGTTTTCAAAATCGAAAATTTTGACCCGATTTTTGAAAAAACCCTAAGGCCTTTCCGTTTTTTCGATTTTTGGGGGGTCAAAAAATCGAAGAAAAATCCGGTTTTCGGTGGGTTTTCGCGGGAATATTCCAGTTTCAAACCGGTTATGACCGGTTTCTGCCTCCTCCCGAACCTCCAAACCGGTTTAAACCGGTTTTCAAAATCGAAAATTTTGACCCGATTTTTGAAAAAACCCTAAGGCTATAGCCTTTCCGTTTTTTCGATTTTTGGGGGTCAAAAAATCGAAGAAAAATCCGGTTTTCGGTGGGTTTTCGCGGGAATATTCCAGTTTCAAACCGGTTATGACCGGTTTCTGCCTCCTACCGAACCTCCAAACCGGTTTAAACCGGTTTTCAAAATCGAAAATTTTGACCCGATTTTTGAAAAAACCCTAAGGCTATAGCCTTTCCGTTTTTTCGATGTTTGGGGGGTCAAAAAATCGAAGAAAAATCCGGTTTTCGGTGGGTTTTCGCGGGAATATTCCAGTTTCAAACCGGTTATGACCGGTTTCTGCCTCCTCCCGAACCTCCAAACCGGTTTAAACCGGTTTTCAAAATCGAAAATTTTGACCCGATTTTTGAAAAAACCCTAAGGCTATAGCCTTTCCGTTTTTTCGATTTTTGGGGGTCAAAAAATCGAAGAAAAATCCGGTTTTCGGTGGGTTTTCGCGGGAATATTCCAGTTTCAAACCGGTTATGACCGGTTTCTGCCTCCTCCCGAACCTCCAAACCGGTTTTGACCGGTTTTCAAAATCGAAAATTTTGACCCGATTTTTGAAAAAACCCTAAGGCCTTTCCGTTTTTTCGATTTTTGGGGGGTCAAAAAATCGAAGAAAAATCCGGTTTTCGGTGGGTTTTCGCGGGAATATTCCAGTTTCAAACCGGTTATGACCGGTTTCTGCCTCCTCCCGAACCTCCAAACCGGTTTAAACCGGTTTTCAAAATCGAAAATTTTGACCCGATTTTTGAAAAAACCCTAAGGCTATAGCCTTTCCGTTTTTTCGATGTTTGGGGGGTCAAAAAATCGAAGAAAAATCCGGTTTTCGGTGGGTTTTCGCGGGAATATTCCAGTTTCAAACCGGTTATGACCGGTTTCTGCCTCCTACCGAACCTCCAAACCGGTTTGAACCGGTTTTCAAAATCGAAAATTTTGACCCGATTTTTGAAAAAACCCTAAGGCTATAGCCTTTCCGTTTTTTCGATTTTTGGGGGTCAAAAAATCGAAGAAAAATCCGGTTTTCGGTGGGTTTTCGCGGGAATATTCCAGTTTCAAACCGGTTATGACCGGTTTCTGCCTCCTCCCGAACCTCCAAACCGGTTTGAACCGGTTTTCAAAATCGAAAATTTTGACCCGATTTTTGAAAAAACCCTAAGGCTATAGCCTTTCCGTTTTTTCGATTTTTGGGGGTCAAAAAATCGAAGAAAAATCCGGTTTTCGGTGGGTTTTCGCGGGAATATTCCAGTTTCAAACCGGTTATGACCGGTTTCTGCCTCCTACCGAACCTCCAAACCGGTTTGAACCGGTTTTCAAAATCGAAAATTTTGACCCGATTTTTGAAAAAACCCTAAGGCTATAGCCTTTCCGTTTTTTCGATTTTTGGGGGTCAAAAAATCGAAGAAAAATCCGTTTTTCGGTGGGTTTTCGCGGGAATATTCCAGTTTCAAACCGGTTATGACCGGTTTCTGCCTCCTCCCGAACCTCCAAACCGGTTTTGACCGGTTTTCAAAATCGAAAATTTTGACCCGATTTTTGAAAAAACCCTAAGGCCTTTCCGTTTTTTCGATTTTTGGGGGGTCAAAAAATCGAAGAAAAATCCGGTTTTCGGTGGGTTTTCGCGGGAATATTCCAGTTTCAAACCGGTTATGACCGGTTTCTGCCTCCTCCCGAACCTCCAAACCGGTTTAAACCGGTTTTCAAAATCGAAAATTTTGACCCGATTTTTGAAAAAACCCTAAGGCTATAGCCTTTCCGTTTTTTCGATTTTTGGGGGTCAAAAAATCGAAGAAAAATCCGGTTTTCGGTGGGTTTTCGCGGGAATATTCCAGTTTCAAACCGGTTATGACCGGTTTCTGCCTCCTACCGAACCTCCAAACCGGTTTAAACCGGTTTTCAAAATCGAAAATTTTGACCCGATTTTTGAAAAAACCCTAAGGCTATAGCCTTTCCGTTTTTTCGATGTTTGGGGGGTCAAAAAATCGAAGAAAAATCCGGTTTTCGGTGGGTTTTCGCGGGAATATTCCAGTTTCAAACCGGTTATGACCGGTTTCTGCCTCCTCCCGAACCTCCAAACCGGTTTAAACCGGTTTTCAAAATCGAAAATTTTGACCCGATTTTTGAAAAAACCCTAAGGCTATAGCCTTTCCGTTTTTTCGATTTTTGGGGGTCAAAAAATCGAAGAAAAATCCGGTTTTCGGTGGGTTTTCGCGGGAATATTCCAGTTTCAAACCGGTTATGACCGGTTTCTGCCTCCTCCCGAACCTCCAAACCGGTTTAAACCGGTTTTCAAAATCGAAAATTTTGACCCGATTTTTGAAAAAACCCTAAGGCTATAGCCTTTCCGTTTTTTCGATTTTTGGGGGTCAAAAAATCGAAGAAAAATCCGGTTTTCGGTGGGTTTTCGCGGGAATATTCCAGTTTCAAACCGGTTATGACCGGTTTCTGCCTCCTACCGAACCTCCAAACCGGTTTAAACCGGTTTTCAAAATCGAAAATTTTGACCCGATTTTTGAAAAAACCCTAAGGCTATAGCCTTTCCGTTTTTTCGATGTTTGGGGGGTCAAAAAATCGAAGAAAAATCCGGTTTTCGGTGGGTTTTCGCGGAAATATTCCAGTTTCAAACCGGTTATGACCGGTTTCTGCCTCCTACCGAACCTCCAAACCGGTTTGAACCGGTTTTCAAAATCGAAAATTTTGACCCGATTTTTGAAAAAAACCTAAGGCTACAGCCTTTCCGTTTTTTCGATATTTGGGGGGTCAAAAAATCGAAGAAAAATCCGGTTTTCGGTGGGTTTTCGCGGGAATATTCCAGTTTCAAACCGGTTATGACCGGTTTCTGCCTCCTCCCGAACCTCCAAACCGGTTTTGACCGGTTTTCAAAATCGAAAATTTTGACCCGATGTTTGAAAAAACCCTAAGGCTATAGCCTTTCCGTTTTTTCGATATTTGGGTATCAAAAAATCGGAGAAAAATCCGGTTTTCGGTGGGTTTTCGCGGGAATATTCCAGTTTCAAACCGGTTATGACCGGTTTCTGCCTCCTACCGAACCTCCAAACCGGTTTAAACCGGTTTTCAAAATCGAAAATTTTGACCCGATTTTTGAAAAAACCCTAAGGCTATAGCCTTTCCGTTTTTTCGATATTTGGGGGTCAAAAAATCGAAGAAAAATCCGGTTTTCGGTGGGTTTTCGCGGGAATATTCCAGTTTCAAACCGGTTATGACCGGTTTCTGCCTCCTCCCGAACCTCCAAACCGGTTTAAACCGGTTTTCAAAATCGAAAATTTTGACCCGATTTTTGAAAAAAACCTAAGGCTATAGCCTTTCCGTTTTGTCGATTTTTGGGGGTCAAAAAATCGAAGAAAAATCCGGTTTTCGGTGGGTTTTCGCGGGAATATTCCAGTTTCAAACCGGTTATGACCGGTTTCTGCCTCCTCCCGAACCTCCAAACCGGTTTAAACCGGTTTTCAAAATCGAAAATTTTGACCCGATTTTTGAAAAAACCCTAAGGCTATAGCCTTTTCGTTTTTTCGATTTTTGGGGGTCAAAAAATCGAAGAAAAATCCGGTTTTCGGTGGGTTTTCGCGGGAATATTCCAGTTTCAAACCGGTTATGACCGGTTTCTGCCTCCTACCGAACCTCCAAACCGGTTTAAACCGGTTTTCAAAATCGAAAATTTTGACCCGATTTTTGAAAAAACCCTAAGGCTATAGCCTTTCCGTTTTTTCGATTTTTGGGGGTCAAAAAATCGAAGAAAAATCCGGTTTTCGGTGGGTTTTCGCGGGAATATTCCAGTTTCAAACCGGTTATGACCGGTTTCTGCCTCCTCCCGAACCTCCAAACCGGTTTAAACCGGTTTTCAAAATCGAAAATTTTGACCCGATTTTTGAAAAAACCCTAAGGCTATAGCCTTTCCGTTTTTTCGATTTTTGGGGGTCAAAAAATCGAAGAAAAATCCGGTTTTCGGTGGGTTTTCGCGGGAATATTCCAGTTTCAAACCGGTTATGACCGGTTTCTGCCTCCTCCCGAACCTCCAAACCGGTTTTGACCGGTTTTCAAAATCGAAAATTTTGACCCGATTTTTGAAAAAACCCTAAGGCCTTTCCGTTTTTTCGATTTTTGGGGGGTCAAAAAATCGAAGAAAAATCCGGTTTTCGGTGGGTTTTCGCGGGAATATTCCAGTTTCAAACCGGTTATGACCGGTTTCTGCCTCCTCCCGAACCTCCAAACCGGTTTGAACCGGTTTTCAAAATCGAAAATTTTGACCCGATTTTTGAAAAAACCCTAAGGCTATAGCCTTTTCGTTTTTTCGATTTTTGGGGGTCAAAAAATCGAAGAAAAATCCGGTTTTCGGTGGGTTTTCGCGGGAATATTCCAGTTTCAAACCGGTTATGACCGGTTTCTGCCTCCTACCGAACCTCCAAACCGGTTTAAACCGGTTTTCAAAATCGAAAATTTTGACCCGATTTTTGAAAAAACCCTAAGGCTATAGCCTTTCCGTTTTTTCGATTTTTGGGGGTCAAAAAATCGAAGAAAAATCCGGTTTTCGGTGGGTTTTCGCGGGAATATTCCAGTTTCAAACCGGTTATGACCGGTTTCTGCCTCCTCCCGAACCTCCAAACCGGTTTAAACCGGTTTTCAAAATCGAAAATTTTGACCCGATTTTTGAAAAAACCCTAAGGCTATAGCCTTTCCGTTTTTTCGATTTTTGGGGGTTAAAAAATCGAAGAAAAATCCGGTTTTCGGTGGGTTTTCGCGGGAATATTCCAGTTTCAAACCGGTTATGACCGGTTTCTGCCTCCTCCCGAACCTCCAAACCGGTTTTGACCGGTTTTCAAAATCGAAAATTTTGACCCGATTTTTGAAAAAACCCTAAGGCCTTTCCGTTTTTTCGATTTTTGGGGGGTCAAAAAATCGAAGAAAATTCCGGTTTTCGGTGGGTTTTCGCGGGAATATTCCAGTTTCAAACCGGTTATGACCGGTTTCTGCCTCCTACCGAACCTCCAAACCGGTTTAAACCGGTTTTCAAAATCGAAAATTTTGACCCGATTTTTGAAAAAACCCTAAGGCTATAGCCTTTCCGTTTTTTCGATTTTTGGGGGTCAAAAAATCGAAGAAAAATCCGGTTTTCGGTGGGTTTTCGCGGGAATATTCCAGTTTCAAACCGGTTATGACCGGTTTCTGCCTCCTCCCGAACCTCCAAACCGGTTTAAACCGGTTTTCAAAATCGAAAATTTTGACCCGATTTTTGAAAAAACCCTAAGGCTATAGCCTTTCCGTTTTTTCGATTTTTGGGGGTCAAAAAATCGAAGAAAAATCCGGTTTTCGGTGGGTTTTCGCGGGAATATTCCAGTTTCAAACCGGTTATGACCGGTTTCTGCCTCCTCCCGAACCTCCAAACCGGTTTTGACCGGTTTTCAAAATCGAAAATTTTCACCCGATTTTTGAAAAAACCCTAAGGCCTTTCCGTTTTTTCGATTTTTGGGGGGTCAAAAAATCGAAGAAAAATCCGGTTTTCGGTGGGTTTTCGCGGGAATATTCCAGTTTCAAACCGGTTATGACCGGTTTCTGCCTCCTACCGAACCTCCAAACCGGTTTAAACCGGTTTTCAAAATCGAAAATTTTGACCCGATTTTTGAAAAAACCCTAAGGCTATAGCCTTTCCGTTTTTTCGATTTTTGGGGGTCAAAAAATCGAAGAAAAATCCGGTTTTCGGTGGGTTTTCGCGGGAATATTCCAGTTTCAAACCGGTTATGACCGGTTTCTGCCTCCTACCGAACCTCCAAACCGGTTTAAACCGGTTTTCAAAATCGAAAATTTTGACCCGATTTTTGAAAAAACCCTAAGGCTATAGCCTTTCCGTTTTTTCGATTTTTGGGGGTCAAAAAATCGAAGAAAAATCCGGTTTTCGGTGGGTTTTCGCGGGAATATTCCAGTTTCAAACCGGTTATGACCGGTTTCTGCCTCCTCCCGAACCTCCAAACCGGTTTAAACCGGTTTTCAAAATCGAAAATTTTGACCCGATTTTTGAAAAAACCTTAAGGCCTTTCCGTTTTTTCGATTTTTGGGGGTCAAAAAATCGAAGAAAAATCCGTTTTTCGGTGGGTTTTCGCGGGAATATTCCAGTTTCAAACCGGTTATGACCGGTTTCTGCCTCCTCCCGAACCTCCAAACCGGTTTTGACCGGTTTTCAAAATCGAAAATTTTGACCCGATTTTTGAAAAAACCCTAAGGCCTTTCCGTTTTTTCGATTTTTGGGGGGTCAAAAAATCGAAGAAAAATCCGGTTTTCGGTGGGTTTTCGCGGGAATATTCCAGTTTCAAACCGGTTATGACCGGTTTCTGCCTCCTACCGAACCTCCAAACCGGTTTAAACCGGTTTTCAAAATCGAAAATTTTGACCCGATTTTTGAAAAAACCCTAAGGCTATAGCCTTTCCGTTTTTTCGATTTTTGGGGGTCAAAAAATCGAAGAAAAATCCGGTTTTCGGTGGGTTTTCGCGGGAATATTCCAGTTTCAAACCGGTTATGACCGGTTTCTGCCTCCTACCGAACCTCCAAACCGGTTTAAACCGGTTTTCAAAATCGAAAATTTTGACCCGATTTTTGAAAAAACCCTAAGGCTATAGCCTTTCCGTTTTTTCGATGTTTGGGGGGTCAAAAAATCGAAGAAAAATCCGGTTTTCGGTGGGTTTTCGCGGGAATATTCCAGTTTCAAACCGGTTATGACCGGTTTCTGCCTCCTACCGAACCTCCAAACCGGTTTGAACCGGTTTTCAAAATCGAAAATTTTGACCCGATTTTTGAAAAAAACCTAAGGCTACAGCCTTTCCGTTTTTTCGATATTTGGCGGGTCAAAAAATCGAAGAAAAATCCGGTTTTCGGTGGGTTTTCGCGGGAATATTCCAGTTTCAAACCGGTTATGACCGGTTTCTGCCTCCTCCCGAACCTCCAAACCGGTTTTGACCGGTTTTCAAAATCGAAAATTTTGACCCGATGTTTGAAAAAACCCTAAGGCTATAGCCTTTCCGTTTTTTCGATATTTGGGGATCAAAAAATCGGAGAAAAATCCGGTTTTCGGTGGGTTTTCGCGGGAATATTCCAGTTTCAAACCGGTTATGACCGGTTTCTGCCTCCTACCGAACCTCCAAACCGGTTTAAACCGGTTTTCAAAATCGAAAATTTTGACCCGATTTTTGAAAAAAACCTAAGGCTATAGCCTTTCCGTTTTTTCGATTTTTGGGGGTCAAAAAATCGGAGAAAAATCCGGTTTTCGGTGGGTTTTCGCGGGACTATTCCAGTTTCAACCCGGTTATGACCGGTTTCTGCCTCCTCCCGAACCTCCAGACCGGTTTAAACCGGTTTTGAAAATCGAAAATTTTGACCCGATTTTTGAAAAAACCCTAAGGCTATAGCCTTTCCGTTTTTTCGATTTTTGGGGGTCAAAAAATCGAAGAAAAATCCGGTTTTCGGTGGGTTTTCGCGGGAATATTCCAGTTTCAAACCGGTTATGACCGGTTTCTGCCTCCTACCGAACCTCCAAACCGGTTTTCAAAATCGAAAATTTTGACCCGATTTTTGAAAAAAAAACCTAAGGCTATAGCCTTTCCGTTTTTTCGATTTTTGGGGGTCAAAAAATCGAAGAAAAATCCGGTTTTCGGTGGGTTTTCGCGGGAATATTCCAGTTTCAAACCGGTTATGACCGGTTTCTGCCTCCTCCCGAACCTCCAAACCGGTTTAAACCGGTTTTCAAAATCGAAAATTTTGACCCGATTTTTGAAAAAACCCTAAGGCTATAGCCTTTCCGTTTTGTCGATTTTTGGGGGTCAAAAAATCGAAGAAAAATCCGGTTTTCGGTGGGTTTTCGCGGGAATATTCCAGTTTCAAACCGGTTATGACCGGTTTCTGCCTCCTCCCGAACCTCCAAACCGGTTTTGACCGGTTTTCAAAATCGAAAATTTTGACCCGATTTTTGAAAAAACCCTAAGGCTATAGCCTTTCCGTTTTTTCGATTTTTGGGGGTCAAAAAATCGAAGAAAAATCCGGTTTTCGGTGGGTTTTCGCGGGAATATTCCAGTTTCAAACCGGTTATGACCGGTTTCTGCCTCCTCCCGAACCTCCAAACCGGTTTGAACCGGTTTTCAAAATCGAAAATTTTGACCCGATTTTTGAAAAAACCCTAAGGCTATAGCCTTTCCGTTTTTTCGATTTTTGGGGGTCAAAAAATCGAAGAAAAATCCGGTTTTCGGTGGGTTTTCGCGGGAATATTCCAGTTTCAAACCGGTTATGACCGGTTTCTGCCTCCTACCGAACCTCCAAACCGGTTTGAACCGGTTTTCAAAATCGAAAATTTTGACCCGATTTTTGAAAAAACCCTAAGGCTATAGCCTTTCCGTTTTTTCGATTTTTGGGGGTCAAAAAATCGAAGAAAAATCCGGTTTTCGGTGGGTTTTCGCGGGAATATTCCAGTTTCAAACCGGTTATGACCGGTTTCTGCCTCCTACCGAACCTCCAAACCGGTTTAAACCGGTTTTCAAAATCGAAAATTTTGACCCGATTTTTGAAAAAACCCTAAGGCTATAGCCTTTCCGTTTTTTCGATTTTTGGGGGTCAAAAAATCGAAGAAAAATCCGGTTTTCGGTGGGTTTTCGCGGGAATATTCCAGTTTCAAACCGGTTATGACCGGTTTCTGCCTCCTACCGAACCTCCAAACCGGTTTTCAAAATCGAAAATTTTGACCCGATTTTTGAAAAAACCCTAAGGGTATAGCCTTCGATTTCATAAGTGTGCCCATTAAAGGGTCGCTTCTTTTTTATAATTCCGAACAGTTATTGAATATTCGTTTTTTGTGGAAGTATGTAATGGTTAAATTTATTTTGATTCGAACATCACCATGCAAACAAACACACAACGCTTACCACATTGACTAAAATTGTGACATTAAATTTGACTAACACTTTTGTAAACGTTTTGAATGTTGCTTTGTAAGATGAACAAAGTAATAAATAGCAAAAAAAGAAAAAATTGCTGCAGGTAAATTTCATGAACACAGAAAACAAGAAAGTTCACATTCGAATTTTGTTGAAAAAAAAAACACTAAACTAATTTGCTCCACAGTGACGTCACATTTCGTCATTTAGTCTCAACGCAGCATCACCCAGTCCCGCTCGATGTCGCTGTTGCTCGTTTCCTCCCCAAGGAAATCGCGTCGTTCGGTTTCAGTTTCTGAATCGCTGCTCATAACAATGTAACCGCGGCGCCGACGCGCGATTTCAGCGGCGCGCGACGATAGTGACGTCACACTACTGTCTACGTCATCAGCTATGTCGTCATCGCGCAGGTCGACGCGCGCGTAATCGTCAGTGTCGATTGACTTGCAGAAGTGGACGGCGTATTTGAGTTTCTCCTCTAGCACGTGCTGAGGAAATGAGAGCGTCGAGTGTGTTATGTATAAGGAATGGTGCAGAATTTTTGCAAAGTATTCTAAGTATGGTATGCGATGCCTAAGCACAAGGTGATTTACGATGGTCTGGTGGGAAATATGCGGATTATGCAATTTGGCATCACCAGTGGAAAATATGTACATGCAGGGCGAAATCGTAACCTACGTTGTTGTTTTAAGTTTTACTCGAATTTTGTAAGTCATAAATCTGATTTGTCAAAATTGGTGATTGACCTTAGAGAAAAATTACACCAAAGAGGTTAAGCACCAGCACCACTAGAGTCTTTCGGGATTCAGACGGTTCGCACCGGTTCTATAGAACCGTCTCACGAAATTTTATGAGATTAGCGAACCGGTTAGCATTACTGGTTACTGCCAATGAACTTTTTTGTAACAGAACCAGCTGAAAAATATGACTTTGGTGATAGAACCGGCTGACAAAAAATTTGAATTTCACCACTGGCTCTAACACAGTGGTTCTTAACCTTTTTATCACGAACGAACCCCTGTGATATTCTTCAGTCTTTGATGGAACCCCAACAAGTTACATCCCAGGTTTTTAACTCATGTTGTGCTTTTGGCGATACGTTTTTGCTGCCAACAAAGATTCGTTGTTTTGCTGCTTACGAACAATGTGCACAGTGTTATTTGTTAAGTCAAATATAACCTAGTTACAACCTTCCGATGTTTTGCCATGTAGCAAATAAAAATTGCTGTGTTTAGCGACTATAGACTCTAAAGTTTGACAAAAGCGAGTACCCATATAGTTTAATTAAAACGTTTGTCGAGTTTATACTTAAAAAGACCTTCGTCGAACCCCTGACTCAGCGTTGCCGAACCCCTGGGATTCGATCGAACCCAGGTTAAGAACCACTGCTCTATCACCATTGCACACCACAACTGTACGTCGGACCGGTTGCGGGCATAAATCGAAATAAAACGGGCTTACATTGGACCTGACTTCACACTAGGCCACATTTGTGTCATAATTTCAATTTTGTATGTTGGTATGTTAAATATTATGCACCGTGTAGGTTTGCATGAGGTCGGAAATCAACATTACACATTACACTGTAATATAGTATCACGTCTTACCTTACAACTGTATCTGGGAAGTTTGAGCATGAAAAAGCAAGTATAAGATTCCGGAAGGTAATGGTCAGGAGGATCGTACTTATCAGGAACCTGTACAGGTACGAAATAAATAAATTAGTTAAACCAGAAGACAGGACGAAGTAATAGAAACCAATCACACCTTTCCAGTTGGCAAAAACTGCCGTAAAAAATATGTTTTCCGCAAAGTTTTGTTCCAGGTGGGTGCGTATGTTGACGTATGTGGCTTGAATTATGTTCAATTACGCCCAACAGAAGCAAAACTAACTAGTAAAAAGATTGCCTAGATCACTAACCCTTTTCTTTAAACCTTAGTTCCTATTGTAAATTTGTTTTAAAACTGTCATACCCTGCCACTCTTTAGCTCTTAAATTAATTTTTCAGGTCTCTGCGCCACCAATCGGAATTTAGCTAAATGAAACTGCACGGATGCGATGAACTCTGACCTGTATGACGAAATCCTTGCCCCGGAAGTCAGCTATGGATCTCGGAAGTCGGGTTCTTCCCCACACGAAGCGAAGGAAGAGGGATCGCTCCTCGTTACTGAAAGATTCCATGACTTCCCAGAACCACTTGGCGAGGTCGTCGTTCGGGGAGATCCCCTTATGTGAGCACACCGCTTTAAGCAAGTGAAGCGGAACGTCTGGGCTTCCACACACCTTTGAAATTTTTTGAAATTAATTTGCAGGTTTTAGAAAATTCAAATTTTATGAGAAAGATTGAAAGGGTACCATGTATAATTTTTTACATTAAAAAGTACTCGTTACATTAATCTATAAATTGCTTGGCGTGACGTAAAATAAGTTGGTGTCACCAGTTGCTGTTTCAAATCTCCGACAGTTGTAGTGAGATTTGAACCAGTGACCTCAGGGCTTGGCGTTTTACTACCAGAGTTTAGCAACCTTATACATTTTTAAGTACAAGCTAAATCACTAAGTCAGTGGTTCCCAACCTTTTTGTAGTCACGGACCCCTTTTATAAATTTTATCGGTCCGCGGACCCCCAACGTAATTTAGCCTTTTTTCGTTTCCTGCATTATAAACCTTATTATACTTTCGTTTTTTGGGGGGCAGAATTTTAATCAACCTTCACAGTCCTTTAATCTCAACAAAGTTCTGTACTGTAGCAGTCAATGCACTAAAAGAGATAAATTTTCTCGTGTACAATAATTAAAACAAGGCACAAATAATTCTATTGTTAATGTGTGTTGTGATGTCACAATGGAGGTAACAATCACAAGCTTTCCTGACCCAAGGGTTTGATAAACAGTTTGCATTATATACAGGATTGTAAAAACGGTTTGGTAACTTAAAAATATTGTACTGTTGTAAATGCTACTACAAATGTTTGCCTTCACGGACCCCCTGAAACCATCTCACAGACCCCTTGGGGGTCCGCGAACCCCAGGTTGGGAACCACTGCACTAAGTAATGCCGCTGTGTTATATATATCACATAAATTCCACTCACCGTGGTTTCAAGTTCTTGAGCTGTAAACAGCGACAGCATGGCGAGGGGAATCACGGAAGCCATTCCTTCTCTCACTGCTGACACCATGCGGTCAAACTCGTGCAGTCTGTAAAATAAGAAATGTTTTACAATTTGAAGAACTGAACAATATTGGAATTTTAGGAACTTTTTCTCACCTGTATTTAACTGAAAGTCGGATATATTCGTTCCGGGTATCGGATGTAACGAAGGTGTGTTCATCGCTTAGTGGGATTTCCTGCAAGTTTAAATCATAATTACAACCATTTTAAACTGAGTTGAACGGGCGGTAATATTCGTTTATCGGGGGTTAAGTGAAATGGGGAAATTTCGTAATACAGCAACAAGGTGAATTTGGTCAAATATTCAAGTAATTTACGTAACATTATTTTCAAGGAACCAAAGTAATTGATTTGGTTATTTTTTTGTAAAATGTTTAATTTTAACACGAAATCCAATATTTATAAAGCGATGTGATTACGTAAAGAAAAAAATATCGATTTGGGGTGAGTTTAAAACTCCCCAGTCGTTAGAAATTATCTCACCAGAACTACACACAAACAGGGAATAAAAATCTACATATGTCGATCACCTGTCCACACGCAGATACAGTGGTGAATGGGAGTTGCATCGCATTAAGTTCATCTGGGTCGGATTCACGAATGAACATTGATTTTGGGACGAAATGCTAAAAAAACACAAAACGTTTTAGTTTTTCGTATTAGGTTCACCGAGTTAAACTTATAAACAAGTTCTTGCCGCGCTTCAAAGACGGAAAGTCGTAGGCCAGAGGTCGGCAACCTTTCAAACCCCGCCTAACAATTTACTTGTTATGTTAGAGTGGTTTCCCGTGTCAAGATTTTGTGTCATAGTGATTTGTGTTAGTTGGTTAAAATTGTAATCAGAACGCAGGCAAGTTCGTTTCATAAGTAGAGATTTTTAGGACTATCACATCATGGCAAACGCAAAACAAGTCTTAATAAAGTTCAAACCGAGCCGAGCCAGAACCCGAGTCATCGGTACCGAGCATCACCGTTTTTGATGTTCGGTGCTCGGCCGAGCAGAGCATTAGATTTGCGTATTCATGCCCTGCTAACATACAAAACTGATGTTCGAAAGGGTATCCAATAACAAAAATTATTGTTTTCTAAAAGCGTTGGTAGTCAAACGCTTACTTCTGGGGCATGTACAGCTTAAGACACTGTTGGCGACATAGAGGACCAAGGAAAGTTACAAAACTAGCGTGGAATTAGGAATGTTTGTGACGTCACAATGCACCAAACAGAACATTTGCAGTTTTGGCCCATCCCTACAAATTATATCAAAGGGTACTTGAATTTAAAATTCGGAATCACTTCGCATGGAAATGGACATGGAAAATATGTTACCTTGTCAACTTCTGAAATATCTTTCAGACAAGGCTCCATTCCTGCCAGTTGTTTCCACACCGGTTCAGCCAGGTTCAAACTTAGCGGACTACCAGTTCTTATGGCGATTCCGATCAGCATGCCTGGGTATGTGTGAAAAAAATGTTATGCTCAAGACACGAGATGATACAATACAAATGTGAGTTGGTAGTTAAAAAGTTTAGGTAATAACACTTTTAATGAGGAAACAGGCTCCTTAAAGTTACGTTTCACTTTTATTCTATTTCTACAAACTCGCAATTCAACTAAACAGTGATTTTCTAGAATTCTTTTTACTGTAAAGTTAAACAGCTTTGGAATAACTTTCAAACGAATCAAACAATTTAGTGAGAACACTGTACTTGTGGAAAACTCCTCTTTCGGTAGATAACCACTAAATCACGCAGATATAAAGTATTACTCGATCAGTGTTGTTTACTTACAACAATTTTTTGACCAACAGCTCCATTAAAAGTCAACCCACCCAAAAACTTGAACATTTTCATGTGAGTTGGCGAAGACATCCTAGAGTTGAGGATAAAACAGTCTCGGTTGGCTCCGGATTCGTCCCTTCCGTTAGGAGTGCCAGAGAGCAGTGGAACGGATCCGTCTTGTAGTTCGTCGCACATTTCAGCGATCGACTCACTGTACCCGCCCCCGCAATCATCAACAGATTCACCTGAAAATGGGTTACGAAATTGTTGAGATGTTTAAACTCTTAAGACGTCATAATAGTAAACTGATGACGTAGTGCTAGCAGACTGGTGACGTCATGTTTGTACACATGTTCTGTATATATGCGAGTAAGAATTTTGGACGGGTGATTCGTTTAACCGGAATTTCAATTGATTCGATTAACCGGAATTTCAGTTGATTCGATTAACCAGAATTTCGGGTGATTCGATTAACCAGAATTTCGGGTGATTCGATTAACCAGAATTTCGGGGTGATTCGATTAACCGAAATTTCAATTGATTCGTTTAACCGAAATTTCAATTGATTCGATTAACCAGAATTTCAGGTGATTCGTTTAACCGGAATTTCGGGCGGGTGATTCGATTAAACGGAATTTCGGGCGGGTGATTCGTTTAACCAGAATTTCGGGTGATTCGCCAACCGGAATTTCAGTTGATTCTGTTAACCGGAATTTCGGGCGGTAGATTCGATTAACCAGAATTTCGGGTGATTCGATTAACCAGAATTTCGGGTGATTCGATTAACCGGAATTTCGGGCGGGAGATTCGATTAACCGGAATTTCGGGCGGTTGATTCTGTTAAGCGGAATTTTGGGCGGTAGATTCGATTAACAGGAATTTCGGGTGATTCGATTAACCGGAATTTCGGGCGGGTGATTCGATTAACCGGAATTTCGGGTGGTTGATTCTGTTAAGCGGAATTTCGGGCGGGTGATTCGATTAACCAGAATTTCGGGTGATTCGTTTAACCGAAATTTCAATTGATTCGTTTAACCGAAATTTCAATTGATTCGATTAACCAGAATTTCGGGTGATTCGTTTAACCGGAATTTCGGGCGGGTGATTCGATTAAACGGAATTTCGGGCAGGTGATTCGTTTAACCAGAATTTCGGGTGATTCGCCAACCGGAATTTCAGTTGATTCTGTTAACCGGAATTTCGGGCGGTAGATTCGATTAACCAGAATTTCGGGTGATTCGATTAACCAGAATTTCGGGTGATTCGATTAACCGGAATTTCGGGCGGTTGATTCTGTTAAGCGGAATTTTGGGCGGTAGATTCGATTAACAGGAATTTCGGGTGATTCGATTAACCGGAATTTCGGGCGGGTGATTCGATTAACCGGAATTTCGGGCGGTTGATTCTGTTAAGCGGAATTTCGGGCGGTAGATTCGATTAATAGGAATTTCGGGCGGGTGATTCGATTAACCGGAATTTCAGTTGATTCGATTAACCGGAATTTCGGGCGGGTGATTCGATTACCCGGAATTTCGGGTGATTCGATTATCCGGAATTTCGGGGTGATTCTTTTAACCGGAATTTTGGGGTGATTCGATTATCCGGAATTTCGGTCGTGTGATTCGATTAACCGGAATTTCGGTCGTGTGATTCGATTAACCGGAATTTCGGGCAGGTGATTCGTTTTGTTTGCGATGCAACTTACCGAAGAACTTGACTTTCCATGTGCGATGTGGCAACAATACGTTGGAAGGCAACAGACTGTCCATCTTCATAAAAGCTTGACCGAATACTGACTTCATACCGTCCACACCTGCCAATCCACTCTGCGCTTTGTGACGCTTCACCTGGTCACAATAACGAGTTATGACATCACTACTATTACCGATTAATTAACGTCATCCAAGCGTCTTCAAAAATACATCGTCATTAAAAAAAAACTCAAAGAATTTGAAAACTGAATTATGATTTGAAAACTGAATTATGACCTCATAAAACTCTGGCAACTGGAGGCGTGGCAATTGTGTTTGTGACGTAACAAATGATTCAGAATTCTGTAACAAATCAGTACCAAAAAGATGACGCAAAAAAGTTTTTTTAAATATCCACGAAACTGTAATTTGTGGTCAAAAACATTTTTTGTTGTTGTACTGCTACGAAACAAACACCTGAATTCTGTTCAGTTCGATGGTTGGACCGTGTTGTTTATCTCTCAACATCGTAGCTTGGACAATCTTCTTGAACGCGCACTCCTTGCCTGACGTCACAAGGATCCCGCGCAAACCGTCCAATGAGAGATCATTGTTTGTGACGTCATCATGCGACGATGGGCGGTGAAGCGGAAACAGCTGCATCACCGGACAGAATATATCTGAAACAGATAAACACTCGATGTTCGCCCGGATCTATAGCCAAAAAATTTAGTAGTCGTCTATAGCTCGAAAAAAAATCCCACTGCATCCCTTTAGTCATATAGAATTTTGGGTTAAATACTTGGTTCACATGCAAAGTTTTTTGCTTAAGCCAATTTTAGAATACCACCTACTATTACGTAACTTTGTAACATTGTTATTATGTCATAAGGTTTGTTATTGTTGTTTTATGTCTGTTTTGTTTTCATTGTATTTTTCTGGGACATTTCTTCTTTATTTACTACTGCTCTTTTCTTCTGGTTAAATAAAGGCGATAATGACAGATTTGTTATTTACCGTCTTTTTGCAAAATACATGAAACTTACAAAAAATATTAATTTACAAAAAACATACAAAGGGACAAAAATAGACTCATAACAATTTTTTGTTCGCAAAACTGACCTGAAAACTGTGTTAGCAACATTAGTCTGTTCCTTAGCAACGGGAGCGGAATGGCGCGAAGTGAGTTGTACTCAAGCGGAACGGACTCAGGTAGTCTCGCACCAGTCTTTTTCCGGGTTTTCCGATCCGTCCCGCTTGCCTCAGTAGGTGACGACCACGCCACAGTATGAGCTGAACCACATGCGACGCGTGAAATGTGGTGACCCTGTAGCGCCACCACGAGGCGAGGTGTCTGAGCGGCCTGGATCGTCCCATCACCGATCTGTGATAGAATTTTTTTTAAGTTGTACTAATGACAAATGTATTAAAATCGGATTTTATGCTACATGAGTATTCTGACCTCAGTTAAATGTAATGTATTGAAGTTTTACTTATTGTTGCTACACATACAACATAATCAGCTGAACTTTTTATCAATCAACTATGGTCCTGAAATATATTAACTCATACAAACAAGTTTCTCATGGACATCTGTTATTGTTTGTAACAGGTAAAAAAATAAAATGTTAAAATTTAAAACAAACTTAACTTTTTGGGCCACTGTTTCTTGATTCTGAGTTCGCAAACTAAAATAAGTCCAGAAAAACGTCTTTGTGAGTCTGCGACCAGCTTATCATAATATTTTTTTATTTATGACTTTTTACAATTTGTCGGCAAATGATTACGCTTGGGCAAACATAGTTCGATACATAATAGGGTTGAGTAACATTGTTTCAAACCAACAACCCTCTCCACTCACCTGTCCTTCATCATTATCTCCCCACGTATAAACATCGCCATCCTCCGTACAAGCGATGCAATGTAGCGATCCCACCGACACATCAACCACTTTGTTGTTCCTCAAAGCTTCGACCAGTTTCGGCCTTCGCACGTGTTTGTCCGAACCCTGACCCAGTCTGTAATAATCGCCCTTGCCCCTGAACAACATTGTTACATCATCAATATGACGTCAGCACCTGATTGCATCACGAAACTTTTTTTGAAAATGGTTGTTTTGAACAAAACTCTTTGAAACATCAAAACAACATTCACTCACAATTTTTTTAATTAATCCGTGACGTAATTTTAGTGACGTCATAAAGTTAATTTTGTGACGTCATAGAGTTAATTTTGTGACGTCATTTGACCACGTGTACTAAAATCGTTTTTTGGATAATAGAAGTAAAAAATTTTTTTTTTTTCAAAAGATGACGTTGTAATTACGTCACTATCTAAGGATGATGTCATACCACGTGTAGACTCTTCCGGCTCTTGAGAGTGCGAGTGAGAATTGACTTCCACATGCGACCTTGACGACGTCCTTGTCGATCAATGTGTCAATCACAAAAGGAACTTTGCATCTGACATGAAATATTTTGTAACAAAGTTCAAATATACTTGCATAATTAGTGTAAACTTATATTAACTCTCAAATATATTTCGTCCTATTCAAATAAAATAATAAACAAGTTATAGCTAAAAATGTTTATGCAACATACAAAAATTGTAAACAATCTAAGTATAGTTGATCTAAAACACAACAATGACCAAACAGATTGTTTGACAGCTAATGTCGTTCGCCAAATGTACATAAAATCAGTTAAAATGGCCAGTAAATTATGTGAGGTAAAAAACAATGTTAACACTTTCAATGACTGGAATATCCAGATTAAAAAAGAATTCAAAATTGATTAAGTGGGTGAATGACTTACCCGTCACTGCCCCCGCGACCTAGCTTTCCGTAATCCCCATCGCCCCACGACCAGACAACATTAGGGGCGACAGTTCCCCCAGTTATACACAGGGTCTGTGCGTCCCCACTACCACAAGCCACACCAAGCACTGTATTTTCCAGTAAAGCTTCAACCTGTGGTAAAAAGATTTCGAGGAAAAGAAGTTAACACAGAAAGTTCTAGAAACAAAATTCGATGTCTGGTCTACACGTTAATGCAGTGGTTCCAACCCATTATCGACGAATTCGTCACAGCTTAAAACATTTTCAATCCTCCCCAATAGACTAGATCAGTGGTTCTCAACCGCCGGTCCCCGTCAACTTTCCTGCCGGTCCGCCAAATATACTACAATTTTACATCTCAATTTAATTTTTTTTAATCTCAAAGAACCGCGATTAACTCATGTGATATCAAACAGCCAGCAGCAAACTTCTCAATATTGAAAATTTCATACTTCTTTTGAATTGCATATTTTTGTCGTAATTGCATTTTGGGTTGATTTTGAAAGTCCACCGGTCCGCAAAATTTGTTTAGAAAGTTTACTGGCCAACTTAAAAGGTTGAGAACCACTGGACTAGATAGCAGATACAAAATCATACAAAGTTCATTTAAAAACGGGTCTTTTATCAACTTCACAGGTAAAATTCCCAAAGCTTATGTGTCTATTTACAAATCACAAGCACAACTTTAAGTAAATTATTTCCTTCAAGTTCTTTATTTTTTCGGAACAAAAATGTTCCAGTTGGAACAACTTGCGTTAATTCAAAGACAACTTTAATTACAGAGTAAAATTACGAAGAGTAGAAGCACAAAACAGACTGGAAAAGTGGCTTAGTATATACAGTCGATTATAGTTATGATCACGTTCCGTTTAATTGAACAGTGTAAAGCCTGACAAATGAAAGTACATATTCCGGTTAATAGCATAAAATTGCTCAATATACGAGATATAATGCTAGAAATACGATATACATAATCAAAATGGTAGTATGAATTATATTTCTAGCCACACCACTACATAGCGTGATAGAATTTTCTAACAAATGCTTTCCTTACCAGCTTAGGTTTGAGTTGGTCTTCACTGTCTTTGTGCCCGAGTCTTCCGTACCTTCCCTTTCCCCACGTGAACAAGCGACCAGTTGCTGATATCGCAGCGCTATGTGAACCTCCAGCCGCTATTTCGACCACATGTTCACTGCGTAAACTCTCAATAACACGAGGATGGTCGATTGAACTGTTTGAAACAACACAGGTGAAGTTGTCTGTAAATGTCCGAATTTGTTTTATTGTTGATTAAGGATAAGAAAAGCATTTTTTTCTGCAATCGTCTTTTGTATTTTTCATGTACGACCTAAAATTTTTCATTTGCCAAGGCTGTAATGACGCCACACACATATATATGACGTCACAGACATATGACATAACAGAACTTTCTTTAGTCGCAATTTTGACCTTTCGATATATTTCGATATTTTTTCATTTCCAAACAATATTGTGCAGATTTTTAACGACTACGCTTGATATGGCTAACTGGTACCAACCGTACGATTTTAAACAATACTTTGTCGCGCCTAATTATATCCCATCGAAGAGAACTGGCTGAAAAATATGACTTTTGTGATAGAACCGACTGACAAACAATTTGAATCCCACCACTGGAATATTTGCAACCACTTTTAGGTTATAAACTTGATTCTTACGATCTGTTTCCATGTCCGAGTTTTCCATCTACGCCTTCTCCCCAGCTGTAAACCTCACCATCTTCTGATAGGGCCAGTGTATGTTTACCTCCTGCGTTTGATGCAACCTGAAACAATGAAGTGATTTTTGTTGGACAATGGAGACAATCGAAGACAATGAATGCATTCCAAAAGACAATGAAATTATTTAATAACTTGTTTCAGGTCGAAAAATTAAGAAAGGAAAATTCATCTACATTTTATAAAATAAAGCATAAAAAAAAACAAAAAAGAAATGTGTGGTTTTCTAGTGAAATCGAATAATTGCTTAGCAATTAATTGCTAGCAGCAATTTGCTACTTTTGGAGAAAAATACTTTGTTGCACATAAGACGTTTACCTTGACAATTCTGATATGTTGTATGGACTCAATGAGGGTTGGGGCAGCGAGTGATTCACTGTTACCCACACCCAGCCTTCCACCTGCACCATACCCGGTTGCATAAACCTGAGTGAAAATAAAACTGGTGGTGATTTACGTTTTAGGGACATCAACTATATAAGCTATTTTATAAGGCTATTTTCACAACAGGAAATCAAATCGGTCTTTCAAGCAATACCATTTTACAAGGCATGTATAAAATGTCAATTAAATAAATGCTTGCCAGAACAATTGCTATTGTTACCATCAACGCAATGTGAACAGCTTTTGTTGATACTTATGCAATCGAATGTAGTTTTGTATGACGAATTATCTTTACATAGG
The DNA here is from genome assembly GCF_965637545.1 of Phallusia mammillata. Lineage (NCBI taxonomy): Eukaryota > Metazoa > Chordata > Ascidiacea > Phlebobranchia > Ascidiidae > Phallusia > Phallusia mammillata. The sequence continues at coordinate 23,395,616 of NC_137258.1, read as the reverse complement.
TACACTATTCTCACAAAATTTTCAGCAATGTATTCACTCTATTTAATCATACAATTCTCTCCACAGTCAGTTAGGTTATAGATTAGGCTATTTTCCGTGTGTAGTGTTATATTTTTAAATTACTTTTCAAATGAAATCGAAGACCAAATACAAACAAGTTACTGACTTAAAAAAATCATCACACAAACCAACCTTGCCATCTGGAGTGACAGAAAACAAGGTTTGTTCTCCTCCACACAACTGGGTGGGTCGAAGCGTTGCTAGGGAAGCGCACGGAACGGGGATCTTGATTTTAGCCCCATCTGGACCTCCTAGTTGACCCCTATGGTTGTGTCCCCAACCGAAAATGGTCCCACTACCTGGCCAGGATAAAATCCAGTCGTCTGGGCGTCTGTGGGTGAAATACACGCAAAATAAAAGGCTTGAAAATTTTGAACCATATGCAATGCAGTAAACTTTAGAAAACATATTTGATGTCTCGAAAATACTAAAAACGTTATTACTGATTGCCATAATTGTGAAGTGGCTTCATGTGTCTGTTGGTTTATCAAGTTACTTAATAATTACCCACTAATTTAACGTCATTTTCAACATGTTACTGCAGGAATATCGACAACTTACTTATTGTACCATGTAACCAACATCTCATCCAGTTGTTGAGTGAACATTTGGTTATCTTCATGTCCATGGATGTCGTACATCTCATCTTCTTCGCTACTGTCATCACCAGCGAGATCTCCAATCTTCTCATTTAGAATCTATATACATATATCTATATAAGACAATATATATCTATATAAGACAAAAATGTACAAGACACGGACTTAAATAGCAGCGTTAATAAAAAAAAAGTATATTCTCACTGATGATGACAATTGTTTTTGTCGAAACGTCTGTTAAATAAAATGAATACGTTTTATTTTACATCGCAGGCAATTTGGTTTTTATTAAAGCTACTAAAATACATTTTACAAAAACAATTATGCTTCCATTTATCCAAAGCAAAATGTTTTTTCGCTGAGCCATTTATTGCTTGTATTTAAACTATTATATTATGTTTGGCGTAGAGTTGTAGGCGGGCACGATATTGGGGTCTAAACGCAGCCGAAAGCGACTTTATTCCGGAATTTTTTAATCGAGATTTTTCTGCACTTTTTACGTCAAAATTCATGCCAGTCTCAGTCATGTATCATGTTGGTTATGACAGTATTGTAGAATTAATTTATGTTTTAAAGTCTAGAAGCATATACCCTCCAAAAAAGTATGTTTCGTTTTTACCAGTAGTTTTGCAATGTTGAAAATTTGTGCTAAATAAATGCGATTGTATTTAAAATTCGTGAAAAGTTGAAAGTTAGAAAAACCTTCAGAAATTTTGCAGGAAACTTCCCTCTTCCGAGAAGAGCCTTTGCCGTTCTTGAAGCCAGGCAGTATTTGCTGAAAGTCATAAACAATTTCTTCTTGTGGGTTTTGTCCATTTTCATTTCGCAACACAAAGCGGCGATTTCCTTAAAAATAAAAAAGATTTTAATGTAAAAAAAGTCCATTGCATAAATATAAAAAGGCACCAAAGGTATAGTAGTTTATAAAATTAGGAACACATATAATTCGCTTGGGATATCAACTTAACACAATAGAAAATGTTGGAGTGGACGATTAATGTAATGTTTTGTTAGGGGTATATTGGGTGTTTTTAAATAATACATTGGTCGAAAATACTACTGTGAAAAAAGGGTAAACGATTTTAAACATTGTTTTCCACTTACCATCATAAAGGGACTATGCAGAAGTTGTTTGTTCGATCGAATAAACTGTTCCTCGTATTCGTATTGAGATTTCAACATCTTCGGCAAAACTGCAAACAAAAAGGTATTAAAACAAAAGAAAAGCCCCAATTATTATCATAGTATGCCAGGCCCATCAAAAGCGTTATAACGAGTCAAGCCGGCCCCCCAAGCATTCCCATATGGCATGCGGAGGCTAGAAAATTTTAACCTGCAATGGGATTCGAGTCCACGGCATATGCCTTTCCGGGACTCACTGAGCTGGTGCTTTTAAATACAATTAAAAATTTAATTTACCTGCCAAATCATTACACTCATCAGCAATGTTGGAAACAGTTGTAGATTGTTGCTTCACTTTGCTTGGCTGAAAACCCATCAAAGTCGGTTTCAGGTTGAAAAGCCAACGCAACTGTTGTAAAATCCATAACCTATGCTTCAAACCTAAAAAAAACACAACAAAAATAAACATTTGTACACATTAAAATTTTGTTTTTGAATCTTGAAGTGTTTAGCTTTAGCATAATAAATGAACAGTTCAAATTTAAGCCCATTAGCAAATCAATTAGGATGGCGTTTAAAATTTATTATTGTAAATCAAATTGAACCTATTCACTTGCTTAAGCCTCGTACATTCGTAAGTCTTGAAAACAAAAAAATAAAAAAGTAAATTCTGTATGAGTACAAAAAAAGTTCTGAAATAATTTTGCCAAACTTACTGATGTTGCTAAACTGTAAACACATCGACAACGCCGTCACCAATTTGGTCAGCATGGGAACCATAGAAACAATATCACATGCCGGTATATTCAATGAGCGGAAGGTCGTGAAGAGTTTAGTGACAAACTGGAAGGAAGGTCTCCTTATCACGTGGCTGTCACTGGCCGCGGGCGATAACTGACCACCAACGGGCGCTACAGGGTGCACTGTGAATTTCCACCCCCAACTGCAAGAAATTTGAATAAAATGTAAAATTTCAGTTATTTCCAAACAAAATGTGCAGCAAAATGTAGGTTCGTAAAAGCATCGTTCATTTCTTGGCAATTTTTTACAACAAAATTAACCATTAATTTTTTAACAGATCAATTTGGCGTACTCAACAATACTTTCTTCCTCATATTTAAATTATCATGCCACATTCACCTCCGGTTAAAATGCTCTTTTAAAGTGAATTTACGCGTCATTGTAAATTAAATGGTTTTTGTAATCAAAAATGTTACAAGCATTTCTAAAAGCTTTCAAATTAATATACCCTTATACGCTTTAGGTATTTTATAACATTTCTGCACAAGGCATTATGTATAACTTACCCATTTACTGATCCATCACTCTTAAATTTCCAACGAATCTCATTGGTCGGAAGGGAAAGGTCTTGTGACCAATCAGAAGCGTCCCTTCCTGACAACAACAAACAAAAAAAATTGAGCAAATTCGCACTGACAAACAAATGTACCAAATTAATCATTTATACTATCACGTACCAGCGATCACGACAAACTTATGTTTAAATTATAGTACGCCGGACCAATTTAAGGCGTTATACTTCATCGAGCCAGTCTCTCAAGCATTCTTATTGGGCAAGGCACAGGATAGAAACATCTAGCCGGCGGTGGGATTCGAACCCACGACAGGAGTCGTTTCGGGGCTTGCGCTCAACCAATTGAGTTTAAAGCTTACACATTACTTACCGGAAAGTACAGCATATATTTTGAATCCAGCAGCATCTAATATAGTCAGCGTGTCATGCCTGTGTTCAGTGGATGACGATGAATCGAACACGATGTGGATACTCTCGGCTCCTGAACAACAAAATATGTGATTCGGATAAGGCACTATGTTTCAAACTACATAGGCTCATCAGTGCAGCTGGTGCCGAGAGATCAGCCGTATTAGCTAGTGTAGCCATCTAACGGCGCCCTAGTTTGTTGGGAGTAACAGGATAAAAAAACGTGCCTCACCTATTCTGTGCGATGTCACAACTGGGCACAAACCACAGAGGAAAAAGATTAACAACAGCCAAGCAACTTTATTATGACGCAAGGCTGGTGACGCAGTGTTACTATCTCAATGTAAAAGCATGGAGCCATTACACGATTTGAAAATATTGCCAAGAGTGTGTTTAATTGGAAATATGCCAGAAAAAAAACATGTGTTATATTCCAAAAAATGAAATTCATTTTTACTTGCATATTACTTGGGGTTTAATACAGCGTTAAAATGAAGTAAGCTTGTGTAACAACAAGGAAGACGTTGACATATCACTAACAGTTTGGTAATCATAATTGGGAATAATTTCTCGCTATACGTACCAGGAATGTGAACGTGCCCCTCAGTAGTCGTGTTATCAGCATAAGGATGTGAACTCTCCTGTACAACCGGTCTCATCTCGGCTGCCTGGGTTTTTGTGGAGGAAACTACAAGTTCAAGTTCCTTAACACATCTTCCCAGTACGACCTCGCAGTGCTGGGAAAATAAGATTTGTTTGACTTTCTGTTTCTATTTGAATAATTTTTTTTTTCGAACATACTAGGCGGTGATAAGAAAGTGAAAAAGTTTAAATTATGTTTTTGATTCGAATAAGTCTCATTTAGACAAGTTTAAAAGGATTAACATTAGAATAATTCTTTTCTATTTAAATAGGTCTTTTTGTTGACATCTTTATCGGATAAGCTCACAGTGCTGAAAAACAATTAATTTGAAAATAACTTTTCTATTTGAATAAGTTTCATTTTTTTAGACAAGCTTGCAGTGCTTTAAAAAGGTTGTTGGAAGATAATCTTTACTATTTCGAAAAACTTACGTCCATAACAAAATTATGCAATTGTCCCAAAACACAAAAAAACTATTTTCACCCTAACCTTATGGCTATTCTTCATCAGTGTCAACAAAACTTGAGGAATGCAACTTTTAATACTTGAAAGTCGACCTGATATTCCAAGTTTCAAAAAATCTGGAACAAGCAACATTAATATGTTATGCAAAATAAGACACAAATTGCAACCAAAATCCCATAATTCTTTACCAAAAATTATTTCAGCATTTTCTTCATTCAATGTTGGTGTTAAAAGGCGCTCCGCATCAGATATAACAACATCCGATTTTAAAGATGCGGAGCTGAGTGCATCTGCAATCTTCTGCGGAGTAGGAGGTGCAATCTCCTCAGTGGATGTGATAGTCTCAGCCACCAGAGAAGAGACAGAGTGCTCGGATGAAGTGATGTGAGTTGAGAGAAGATGTGATGATGAAGATGTTCCTGGCTTGTCTGTCTGATCTTCTCTGGAGGAAATTGATCCTGGATGTTGATCTTCTTGCTTTGAGAGATCAGGAGGTGGGATTGTCGCTCCGTCCAGAGGCTCATTGTTTGATGTTGGAGCAGGTTTTGTAGAATTGTTCGGAGCAAGAGCAGTGCAGACAAGAGACCGAGCGACTTTAATCTGTGTTGTAAGAAAAAAATATTCGGTTTGGACTTCATGTTAAATTCAAACTCAAAGTGTTTAAACGTATTATCAAAAAACAAAGGGACTTGGAAATTTAACTAAAAACGACAAAAATGCGACAATATTAATTGAAAAATAGTTTATCTGAAACGAATGTGTACATTACTAAAGCTGCACCAAGTTAAAAAAGACACCAGCTTAACAAAGTTTCTGATACATTAGCTGGATTATTTTAGTATGTACAACATTCAAGAGCTTATAAGTCGAAACGGCGTACACTGTCTGCAGCTTGCTTATTAAAGAGCTGTTTTAACAAACACAGTAATGTTTCAGCAAAAACAACCACAAAAGGATTTGCTGCAGACCTGTAAAGCAGAGAGCATATGATCCAGGGAGGCTTGTATATTGTTGTTGTTTAGAGAAGACATAACAACTCTTTGCAGAGGATAGTGATGATTGCTCCCGGATGCTGCAGGAGGGTCCTCATCTTCTTCTGTGTTGTTCGAAGTCTCTTTGGTAAGATAAGAAGCTCCAAGACTGTCTGATGCACTGGAGAACTTGACCGGCTCAAAATCTTGTCTTATTTCGTTTTCAGTCTCTGTCCAAGCAATGCTGAAAAAAATACGACGTTTTTAAATCCTGGTTAAAGCTAGAACTGGATGGTCGAAATATTCAAGAATAATTTACATTTTACAAAAATTAATTACAAAAGTCAACTCAAGATAAGCCAAGTTTTTCAAAAATCATGTCGTTTTCCCTTAATGGCAAGCGGAGTTATCGCAAATTTCGTTTTGGTGCATAAAAAAAAAACTGTATCTCATCATTCGTTAAGATACATATACGGTCAATTACATTAGTCCGGTTAATCGCAATGAAAAGTTTTACAAATTGGCTACAAGTAAACTTTATGACTATTTATTATACATATAATATTTATTTCATAAAAGTAACACTATTTCGCAATAAGTGGAACACATTGTGTTTGTATTTTCAAGTTTACCTGTGACTCGATCCACACGAAACAGTTTTAATCTTGAACTTCTCCAATCCTTTCACCAGTACTGGCTTCGTGTTGACATTTGTGTCCCCGTTGCCTTGTTGACCGTGATCATTATCTCCCCAAGCATAAACCTGTGGGAAAAAATTGAAGTGACAAACAAGGTAAACGAAGACTAGTTTTCTGTTTGAGGGAAAGATATTTCTGACCCTGTTAACGTTAAGTTTTTATTAGGGATTTAAAGCAGTGGTTCTCAAACTCGGTTTTCGGGGCCGCATGCGGCTCCCAACTACTTATTTTGCGGCTCGCACCAGACCTCAGAAAACCACCAAACATTCCTATTTTAGCTTTCAAAGTCATAATCTTTAGTGATTTTCTTAAGGTTTCGTTTTTTGCGGCTCCCTACACACTTAAAAAATACAATTTGGCCCCGACAACAAAACAGTTTGAGAACCACTGATTTAAAGTGAGTTGTAGCAGCTTAAATAAACAGTTTACTAGGGATCACAAAGGTTTAGGTTGTTACTTAATATTGCTATAAATGATAAGCCTCTTTGACCAGAATTTTTCAAACAGTTATGAAGATCTTTGTGAACCAAGTTAGTTAGGAGTTAGAAAAACGATTGATTTTGCTTCACTACTGTCTTCACGAAAAAAAACTGGCAAAAAACGCAAAATAATCAAAAAACTATGCATAAGGACTTTAGGCAATAATGGACCGAAAATAGAAGAACGCAAACGTATAAAAACATAGACAAGACCAGTTTTAAAACGGTCGTTCTAGTCTAGAATTTTGAACCAAAAACCTGCTTTGAATGTAAATACTTAATAAATACATAAGTACTATAACAGTTTGCTACACCTAAAAAAATTCAAACAAAGCACTAACCTGGCCAGTATCGGTCACAGCCAGACAGTGAAGCGCTCCAACAGCCACATCCACGATTTTCATATTACGCAACGTTTCCACCACTTGGGGGCGCCGCACGTGTTGATCTGAGCCGTGACCGAGTCTGTAGTAATCTCCCTTGCCCCAAGTCCACACCAGACCGGATTTGGAGAGAGCAAGCGAGAACTGAGCCCCACATTCTGAAAGTAAATGACGGTTGAGTTTTTAAAAATTTAAATAAAACATTTAACTTATTTTTTTAGACAGAACCGGTTAATTGCAAAAACCATTTTGTTGGGTACTGATAGAAAGAAATAGAAGCTTAACATTAGTCAAAAAAACTTTCGTTTACAACATATTCCGGTATAACGCATAGCAAAGATTGGTTAATTTGACATTGTATTAAACCAGGATTGTGCTGTAGTAGTTAATCAATAATGATGGCATAAGCATTTAACAAAACGTTTAAAAATAACATATTGCTTTCTATAAAGATACATGTGTTTGTATTTGTCTGATTTGAAACCCAAATTTTCTTGTATACATATTTTTTTGTTACATATCAAACCCGTACATTTTTAGGAAAAAGATTTATCGACATATAAAAAAAACGGTAATCACAACCGATTTTAGTTTTCCATTTCTTTGATTATCCTTTGAAAAAAAAGTTAATTATATTCAAATGTCGTCCACTTTGTGACAAAAAAACAAACCTCAACGGCGTTTACATCAACTTACCAATCCTGACAATTTCTTGCCCAGCAAAGCGATCAATAACTTTGGGAAGTGAACATCCATCGCTCCCGCCTCGACCAAGTTTACCGAAGTCTCCGTCTCCCCATGAAAAGATCTGACCATCAGCAGTTAAACATAACGTCTGTGCGTCTCTACTCCCACAAGCCACTTGAACCACTTGCAATTCTTTCAATGCTTGAACCTGGTAGAAAAAGTATACATGACAGTTAACATTAGTTTTGCTCCCCCACTAAATTTAATAGTTATTATTTTGTTTGGGCCAGACTAAAGTTTCATGACTGACGTATTTTGTCAATGTGGCAACTTGCATGACCTTATACTTTGTTCGGCTACAGTTTATTTACAGTTAAAGTTTAAATTGGCATTTACTTTAAAAGTGTTTCTATGCCAACTAATGTGTGAATGTTTTGTAATGATGTTTATTAATCGTCTGCTTATGATTCTATTTGAATAAGGCAACAATTTAACAGTGACAAAGCATTATTGAATCACATTACTGTTTTTACCACCATAGCGTCAAAACATATCCACGTATTTAAAGCGGGTATAACGTTTTAACCCAACTTTTTGTAATGTAAACACTAAAATAATACTGTATTATTGACTTAACTAGGAACAAATGAACAGTGTAAAAAAGCTAATTCAGCAAAAACAACCACAGTCTGACAGCTTACTGGTTTTGGTTTTAGGATTGTGTGATTATTTCCATGTCCAAGTCTTCCATAAACCCCATGTCCCCACGTGTATAAAGTGCCAGTTGAACCGATGGCTGCGCTGTGTCCACTTCCACATGAAATATCGACTATCACTTTCTCCGGGAAAGTCTAGAAAATAATAAAAAAATGATTTAACTTTTTTTCCTTTTCCTCGCCGTTGTGGAATCACAGACGGCGACAAAATAAAAACGCATCACAACTTTACGGAAAGGTCAACAAAATATGGTTTTGCTTGTTTAACTAGTTCTAAACTGATGTATTGTAACAATAATAGGTCATCGAATACTTTAAGAACCAATTACAGCACAGTGATACACACGTACCCCACAGGTTTATGGATCCCATATTAAGTCAACCGCTTTAAAGTGACTCAAGAAGCATATTTTTGAAACATACGAAAAAAATGGTACAAACAGTTCTTGTTAGCCTTTACTTTACTTCACGTATGAGTGAGCTTGTAAATGTCACAAATATCAGTGCTCTTCAACCGGTGTGCACCAAAATATGCATGGGGTGCACCAGTACGAAAAGGTATACAAGGGTGCATCACAAACTTTTAATAAACCATTAATATTTGACCTTCAGGATATTAGAAAAAGGTTGTAGGTTTCAACTGATGTATAAATGAGCCTCTGTAGTTCGTCACAACAACTAAAAGGGTTCACCAAACCAAAAAAGGTTGAAGAGCACTGACATATATCATCTGTGCACCTCAATGCTATGTAATGATAAGTTAAGTATTGACAACCGATTTTCATGTACAAATTTGACTCACTTCAATCTTGCGTGGAGTCAAACAGTCCGCTCGGCTCCCGTGACCGAGTTTTCCTTCGTCACCATCTCCCCATGAATAAACATTCCCCTCAGTAGTAAGCGCCATAGCGTGGCGTCCACCTGAACGCACAAACCATTATTTGACACTTTTATGGGGGGTTTTTTGTATAGTTTAGGTTTATACAACCTAGGTACTTTTATCAAGGATTTGAAAAGTAATTCAAAGAGTGCTGCCAGAAAAATAAAATACAAGTAAAATAATTTTGTTTAATAAAGCATTTAATAGCAACACACGTTTCCTACTTTACCAGTATATTTCATTCTGAAGTTTTACCGTTATGTGTGCTGTCAAACTATCTGATTTAAAAACCTTTTTAGCACCAAGCCACAAAAACTCATAACATAAAAAAGTAAAATCAGTTAAGTTTCAAACGAAAGCAGCATAAGCATTTTACAAGATATTTCAAAATTTTCAGTCAGACCTGAATGCACCGCAACCTTCTTAACATGTCCTGGTATATGAACTGGTGACAACTTGCTGATGTATCCAGTTGTTTGCAAACCAAGACCCAGTCGACCGCTTGTTGATTCCCCACAAGCATAAACCTGAACAGATTGGGATGGAAATTTAACTGCACAAGCTTGTTGTAGCTGTTTTGGTGTTTTTTGTTGCTTTTTAATAAATTTGTCTTTTAACATATGCTATTATCCTGATGAAAGTGTCTCGTATGGAACGTCGGTTGTTTATTATAAAACTGCTGGAAGAGCAATACTCGTTTATACATTATGACTGGCAGCAATAGTTTGTTTATAGAAAGGACATATGTTTTTACTCAAAAAAATACCCAGAGCACACGAGGACATGCAACGGTCGTGGGTTAAAATCCCGCTCTCCCAACCCTAGAGAGTTATTAGCAAGCCAAAAACCTGACCAGAACTGTAACATTTTTAAAACAACGCCTAAATTAGCCCTGAAAGTTCGTAAAATTGCGGCACAAAAAAGGCCTAGAGTGAAGTCGGACCCGAATCAAGCCTGCTTTATTTAAACTCAAAGCAACTTGGCTTGAAAAGTCCGGCCTGACTTACAACTCTGTAACTCTGAACTTAAACATAAAACCACTGTAAATCATAGTACGCTAGGCCGATTAAAAACGTTATACCGAATCAAGCCCTTCCACATGACAAGCTACAGGCTACAAAAATCTAGCCTGCGGTGGGATTTGAACCCACGACAGGAGTCTTTCCGGGACTCGCGCTACACCAACAGAACCACACAAGCTCAATGGTGAATCTGCCGAAAGTCGGTTTAAACGAAAAACCACTGCAATATTTTTACCAAACTTCACCTCACCTTGCCATCAGTGGTCAGAGCAAACAAGCTTTTCGATCCACCAACTATCTGGGCAACTTTGAGTGCGGATATATCTCTTGAAAACATCGGAAGTTTCAACTTTGACCCTTTCATGCCACCAAGCTGATCTTTGTCGTTTAATCCCCACACAAATACTTTTGACTTCGAATCGTTAGGTTTCTGGCGTTCGTTGGACTTGCAAACCTGAAACACAACAAACGAAATTTCGGTTAAACGAATCAACTGAAATTCCGGTTAATGGAACCATCCCGAAATTCTGGTTAATAGAATCAACTGAAATTCAGGTTAATCGAATCACCCGAAATTCCGGTTAATCGAATCACCCGAAATTCCGGTTAAACGGTTGATATTTTTTTCGATTATATTTCGTTTAAACGAATCCCCTGGAATTCCAGTCAACGCGTATCATTTTTTTATTTAAAAATCAAGTAGAGTATTTGCAAATAACTTTGAATCATTCTTTCTTGATCAAACGCATGGAACAAACCAGTATTAAACAGAAAGGGAAAAATACGGACAAAGGCAACTATTCAAGCATTTTACTTACAGACGTTGATTGTTCCTCGTCTGAATCCGACACAAGGTAAGGAAAGTCTCCAGCGGAACGGTGAAGAAGTTTTGTTGCGTCAAGAGACCGGGTTTGAACCCTCAACCCTCGAATCTGTCGACATTAAATTGAATTTCCAATCTTAGGCACTTTTATTTACTATAGAACTATAGAATTATTTACTATAGATGCGACCCAATATAATCTTTTTCTATGTGTTGTCATTAGGACTCTGTCGACATTCAATTGAATTTCAAATCTTTTGCAGAGGTACTAGAGATGCTTCCATAGTGAAGTTTGATTAATTACTATACAAGCATCTCAATATAATATTTTTCTATGCGTTGTCGTTAAGATGTAAGTGTGACGTCATTGCCAACGCCTAAATGCGGAACCCATAGTGTCGTCATTTATGTATGACGTCATACTCCCATGACGTCATTTATGTTTGACGTCATACTCCCATGACGTCATTTATGTTTGACGTCATGCTACCAGAATACAGAGTTTTAACCGTGAGGTACATTCTCTAACCTTGCAGTTAAGGCCGGCCTTATATATCTTGTTCACATGGATTTTGATGTAGCGGTAATACTGGGAACAGTCGTTGAGGAGGAGGATGTTTTTGGATGTTGGAGGAATCGTTATTTTCTTCTCTTCTCGCATCCCGTACATGGTTTGACCGACAGACACCGATATCACACTCGGTCTGTAGTGATAATCTGATGGCTCAACCTATAAATGACACAAGATATATTGCAGTAGCAAAAGTGCCAGTCTTTAAAAACAGCTGTTTCAATAAAACAGAATTAGTTAAAGTAAGGAAAGAATGTTTTCAACTGATCCCACACGGACAACTAACTAGTAACTACAACAGTTTATATATTTAATCTAAACTTGCTTAAAATAATTAAAGATGGTGCAACAAATCAAGTTTTCCGAACAACGCTTTGGAAATCTAAAGGCAGTGCAGACTGTTTCGACTTATAAGGTGTCGTCAGTGCAGCTGGTGACAAAAGATAGGCCGTTTTGGCTATTCGAGCCATCTAACGGCACTCCAGTTTTTGGTAGTAACACGCTGAAAGGCCATGCCTCACCAAATATGTTCGATGCCACAACTGGGCATTCAGGAATATATAGTAAAATTTGACCTGCAAACTTAGCATCACCACTGCTCTGTTTGGTCTTATCGCCAGCAAAATCCATGGAGGGCTTCCACTTTCTCTCGACTGCCAGTAAGTGGTCGAATCACCGTCAACCATGTGACGCCAGGTGTCGCCACCCGACGAGACTTCAACTGTTGTTACTGAGCAGTTGAAATCCTGTTCGTTGCTCGAATTCTCGGGTGGTTCTAAGGGACAAAAATAAAGTGAACGTGTTTGTTGCAAAACTATATAGAGGACTAGTCAAATTGTGGATTGCGTTCAATTTGGCGAACTGATTCTAGGAATCATTCCCTTTTCTTGTACTATTGAACGATTTCCACCGTTCGTTTTATTGCCCTTTATAGACACTGAAGATAAAATATATTTGTTCTTTATATGTTCGTCAACAGATTTTAACTAAAAAATAAACATTTCCAACTTGAATTTAATTTGTTCAAATAGAATCATTCTTTTTTTCAAAGGTCACAGACGGTTAAGACTCTAGAATATGCAACCACTGGCTCCAACAGGATTAAAGCTTTGGTGACTCGTGATTGAATATTACTCATCACAACCTTATTCAAATAAAACTAATGTAATAATCAAAATTTGCTGTCTGCTTATTATATGTGAATGATGCATTCAGTCTACATACTGTGTTTTTGGTGACAGTTAACCAGTTAACAATCAAAACACAAGTTTCAAGATAGGTACAAAATAGCTTACTGATTCAAAATATATACTGTAAAAAGTTCCATATTAAAAGCTTAAGAAGCCTCAACAGTCTTCTGCCTTATACTGAGTTTTTAATGACAGTTAGAGATATTGAATACTCTACTTTCCAAATTTGAGCAAAATAGCATGCAGATTCAAAATATCATAGTACGCCAGGCCCATTAAGGGGGTTATACCGATTTGAGCCGGCCCCCCAAGCATAAACACTAGTTTTCAGATATGAGCAAAATAACTTAGAGATTCAAAAGATATGCTCAAAATTCAATTTATAACTTAGTCAGCATATTTCAATCTTACCTAGGTTTATCACTGGTAACAAGCTATCAGATGAAGTGGTTCGGGTTGGACGCAATTTGAGGGTCGATGTAACAGCCCTGGATGGTCCGGCCAGTACAGGGACAGCCCCCGGTTCAGATATCATACTGAACGTATGGCGAGGGGACGCGTGCGCCACCTTGAGGAAACAAGTGCCGCACATGTTGAAACTCGGACATACGTCACATTTGTAACGAGGTCCAGTGATCGGGTTCGTCTGAAATGAAAATAATGTTAATATTAAAGATATCCCTAACTTCATACAATTGTTGCTTTTATTGTCTATAAACATGTCTAGGATATAGCCTTGACTAAGTTTCATGCAAATTTGTTTTTTTCATATATTATATTTTTTGGATTGTATCTCTCAGGGCCCAAGCATATCCGCTAATCGGCGGGGAATAAAGGACCCGACTTTTTTTTCCCTGTTTTTATACAGCTATTTGCGGTACTTGTTTTGTGATTATACTTTTTTTCGATAAACCCAAACACCTCGACTAAGTTGTGTCCATGTGGAAAGTGGTAAGTTCTCAACTCATATTTGTTGTTAGGTTTTTAGTGGTCCATAGACTCTCCACTATAACTGGTGATAAGGTCAGGCTGAATTTCACCTCCACTGTATTTTTAGACCAAAATGTTTAGCAGTCATTCATTTGTATAGTTAGTACTACTTTGGAAAATTTTGTTTAATTGAAAGAGTAGATTTTAACTCAAAATTATTGTTGTGTAAGTTTACTTTTTTCCAACTGAAATTAGAATGGGTCCATGATACTCTTAATTCCGCTGGTGGTCCATGGCCTAAAACGTGTTAATAGCCACTGATCTAGCAGGAGAAAAACCAAAAAGTTCACAAACCTGGCACGAGTTACAAATAACTCCGGTATGCGGAAGTGGAACGAGTTCGAGTTCGGAGACGAGTCCTGTCCAGTGCGGCTGCTCGGGGAAGTCAACCGTGACGTCCTTCCCATTGGCTGAAAAGTGAGTGACGTTGCCGGTGCTTGCGTGCGTCACAGAGCCCCACTTGTAACGTGGGACCGAAACACTTGCCTTGACCCGGACCTAAGAGAAGGTGATGATAAAAAGCATGAAAAGTGGCCTAGGGTTGGTTGTAAGTAAGACATGGCTTTTTTGATCGGAGGGTTAAGTTTAAATAAAACAGACTTGATTCGGCCCTGACTTCACACTGGCAAGTCTAACAGGCCTAATTCGGGTTCGACTGGCTTGCATCACTGAATTGATTTTCCATATACACAATTACGCTGTTCCCATATTCTATTTTATACTGCATACTGAATCCTAAACTTGGCCTAATATTAGATAAATTCAAAATTTTCGGTCAATTGCACATTCTGAATACAAAATCCGAGCGAATTGAAGTTTCTATTTTCCAGAATCGACTTAGCTTTCAGTTATACCCGCATTATGTCCTAAATTTAACGATTTTTTCTCACATATCGTTCATTTTCTCACATATCCTTCATTCAAAACGAAAGTATTTTATACATATGTGTACAAACAACGGGAATACCTTGTCTCCAATGAGAACCTGTCTTCTAGGAACTTTGTCTTTAAATATATCGAGGTGGGCGTCTTCTACATATCCCATCAACTCAACGTGAGCATAACGCACCTGGAAAAAAAGTAATTTATTCATGATATCAAGACCCACGTTACCCCTAAAAAGCCCAAAACCGCAACAAAAACAAACAGGCCTTTCTTCTTAAGGCAACACAAATACCTAACCAAAAGTGAGGTACAAATTATTGATGATTAGCACAGTATTGTTGCATATAATTAGTATATAATGGAACATATGTGTTTAACTTAATACTGGTAATGCACATCATTTTTTTCTTTGAGAAATATTACCAGGATGATAATATAGACCATTTGCCCAAATTTTAATCTCAAGGCAAGCAGAGGCATTCAATGTCTCGGGATCTTGTTAAAATTTCATTTAGATTCGGAGTTCAAATCCCACAGCAAGTTTGATGATTTTTTATGAATGTTATGAATGTCTATTTATCTTGTCTAAAGAAATGTCTAATTTTAGTAGGGTGCATTTAACCAGTCAATTAAACACGGAGATAAGTTTGTTAAAGTAATGTCCAGTTTAAATAGAGGACAGACTTACCCAGTATGAACCGCCCTTGTTGATCCAGGTAGCCTGTACATTGAGGTCGTGTAAATCGTCCTTATCAAGTCTCACTACTTGTCCACAATCTCCTTCTGCTACTTCTTCGTAAGCTTCACAACAGCAGACCATCATTCCAACCTGTGTGTGGAAAACATGGTTGTGTTTATCTCTGGAAGTTAGGAAGATTAGTATATCAATTTTTACTGCAAAATTTGCGCAAACACTACAAATTCCAAACAATGCACGAGTATCAAAGTATTAGTCTCTTAGTTTATGTACTTTGATAACTGAATTTACTGTTATTCTGTTTCAAGTTTTATACGTTTTTTAAGGTTTTGATATCAAATAGGCAAAAACGACTAGATAAGTTATGAAATATAAATATAAAATTTTTATTTTGACTTAAGTTATTTGAGTTTAACTGTGAGGGTCATAACTGTAATTTCATAACAGACTACAGGAATCGTTAGAGCTACTAACAGAGGAACTCACACCAGAGATCTGGGTATTTCCGATAGGTGGCGCAACGCTGACTTAGCAATTTTTGCCACTGCAAACGCCTAAGCTCCGTTGCGCCACCTTCAGGGAAGAGGACACACAATTACTTAAGAATAGCGGATTTTTAGCCTATTTGTAAGCATCATCAGTTTCCACCTTATTCAAATAGAATCAGACATTGATCAATTTATTCTACTCACTTGTATATGATCTCTCACATACTCGGAATAATCCACCACACTCTCAAACTCATTCCTCTTCCGGAAGGCTGTCAGAGGAGGCGAGAGGAGTGATGTTGATCCAGGATCACCACTAGGTGTCGGGGACACACTGATACTGGAGGAATCACCCAGTACTCCGAAGTCATCCCCATCCTCCTCTGATGGACCCTCCACGGTGGACTCGCTTTCGGATGAGAGGGAGTCGTGGACGATCGACCAAAATGGAGAGCTTGCTGAGTGTTCTGCGTGGAATTAAGTGCATAGGATTATACAACAGGCCCACAGGAGGCGTAATACCGAATCAAGCGGGCCTTCGAGCATTCTCTTATTGTAACGCACAGGCTAAAAAATCTAGCTTGCGGTGGGATTCGAACCCACGACAGGAGTATTATAGGGTCTCGCGCTCTACCGTCGGTAAGATTTTTGAATAGTAGTTTCGTGATATGAATTAAACGCAACTTTTTGACTTTACACAAATACCTAAATTCGTATGATTGTATCGTGAAACCGAATGTGTCAGCGGTTCTTAACAAAAGGTACGTGTATTCCCTAAGGCTCCAAAGTGCCAAGGCAGGATTTAAGAAAAACGGTGTCAACATTCAAGCAGTGTATTTGCAAAAAGTAAAGTTTTGGTATGGTTAAGAATATTTTTGCACATTTTTACAAACTATGCCATTAAATTTGCAAAAAAGTTGTCAATTTTACATGAAAGTTAGCATAGTTTTATTTACTTCTGCTTTCATTTTAGGCAAGCAGTGCAAGAAAATTTCATTAAAAAAGGTAGAAAGGCAAAATATTTAAACCCCTGTAAATTAATCTGGGTAGGTACGTTTGTAAAGCACCAAGATTTGTTTTTGAATTGTGCCAATGAATTAAACAAAAAACAGTGAACGTTTAAGAAACAGGTTTGTTCAAATTTACCTTGCATATCTTCATCACTGCTTGTAGACAAATCAGCTGAGTTTTCCAACAATCGACTGATGATATTCTGAAACAGGAAAATCGGTTAGCTAACATGTTCTATGATTCTTTCTGTTAACATCACATTTGTTCCTACTGAATTAAATTGTTGTTATGTTTTTATGACTGACTGAGATTTATCCCTCACTAATTTTGAGGTGACAAGTGGCAACGTATATGTTCGTGCACTCAAGACTACAGTCTTTGTTGCGTAATAAGCTATTTTTACTTTACAACTCAAAGTAAAACACTACGTGATTCTTAGTCACATTGTTAGGTCGTACAAAAATAGCACCGAACCATCTGCTCAGAAATAAAGTAAGAATAGATCATAGAGTTCCACATGGTCGCTTCACAGCACTGCAGTGAAATACTTTAGCGAGCTATTAAGCTTATTCAAACGCCTTTGCAGACAATATAACCATTACGTAATGCGTTTGGTCCACCTGCAGCAAGTAACACACCGATTGTGGAAGACTAGTACAAGAAAAATGGACATTTAAGTCTACCCTTGAACGATGATATTAGGTAGCATAAATATTTCATTAAATGTACCAGAAAAATAGACATTAAAGCCTAGTATAAAGTAATAAACATTAAACATTGATATTATAGGTTGTGTACTTTACTAAAAAACTAAAGCATGATACATGAAAGTTGTACCTCTAAATGGTCAGTGGTAAAACTTTCTGATCGGGTTAACGAAAAAGGCAAAGAACTTTGCATCTGTTCGTTGAAAGCTTTTGTAATTTGCTTCACAGAAAAGCCCATGTCCTTAAGTTGATCGAATTCAGTGGAGAAAATATCCTCCATGCGAAGTGAGTTTGACGAAGAAATGCGAGAACTGAAAAAAGTGGGAAATAGAAAATTAAAATATTGTAGAAATGGCTGAATTTGATTTTAACAATCTATAATCATTGGTTCTTAACCAGTGGGAAATTTCCCCCAAGTGAAAGTTACGAACATGCAAAGGAAATTGTGCAGGAAAATGGTACATATATTGTTGCACTAAGATATACTCAAGTATCTAAGGTCAGAAATCTGATTATTTGGAGACAAAGTTTTTGTTTATTTATCTTTTTAAAATAATTATTGTTAATGTACTTCACAAAACATCATCACCAACAATTTCACAGGTTCTAAATGTAAAGAAGCTCTCCAGTTTGTAAAACAATTTGAATCTTTTTTTTCCTATACGCGCCGTAGTATTTTCGACACAAAATGGCGTCCATGAGCCTCTGTCGCGTAACAATGGGTTGGAGTACTTGTGCCTAATACTGACTTTGCTTTGTTCCCATTTAATCTTACCTGCCAGACATGCTGTCCAACGCCCTCAGAGCCCGATTCATACTGCGTGTAGCTACAGAGCGACATCTAGCGTTCAGACTCGCTTGTCGTGGAAGTCCTGGAGGTTCCAAACCGTCGCCGGGGGCGCTAGCGAGCGAGGACAAGAACGGAAAAGCTGATCTGGCATTGCGATTCAAGCGCCGGCGTCGACGTGTCTGTCGTCGTGTAGCATAAGATGTACTCGGTAGCAATACTGATGTGGGTGAGTCATTTGGTTTATTGTCCGTTGTGTTTTTGTCTTTGTGCTTGATTGCATCGGTGTTGTCGATGTCAGTGTGTTGGAACGACGGATCAGAAGCAATGTGATCGGATATACCCTAAAAAATATTGACGTTTATATCGGTTACGAGAAGCTATAGTAACTAGAAGGGTGGCTTAGCACATATTGCCATTGCACGTAAACTATAACCTTTTAGGAAACTAGAAAATTTCGTCCAATTTACAAATTTCACCCATTTTAGGGGTAATGGGGTATATGGTATGGCCACAGGCGTCGATTTTTAAAACAAGTTTTCTTTTGTGGGGTGGCAAAGTTTGAGGAGGTTCCTTACGTGATCAAACCACACCACGATACTCGGTAAGGTTTGTAGATGGCGTTTCGCGGATATTGGCAGGGTATAAACACGTATATTACTCTGTACTCAATCTTGCTTAACTTGGACGTAACAGCTATGAAAGTCACGTCACAAATCGTCCATCTATATGTGTAGTTATGACAAGGCAACATAACGCACAAAACGCAACGTAGCATGTGATACATACACAGAGATCTGTAAATTAATTTTACGTGTTCAATTTTGTATCGAATCGGCATTGCAGTTTCGACACGAAATTTGCGCACATGGGTGGCCGCTGCAATTTAATTTTTCGTGCATGGAAATGGAACGCTGTGTAACAGTATAACCTATTCTCCAACTGCTAATTAACATCCACAAAACATAAAAACGTGAACTTTTCCATCGTTAGGTCCTGTTCAGACTTGTTCAGGTGGAGCAAACTTGAAATCACTGAAGCGAGTAGCGCAAAACGGGTTTTCCCCATGCGTTTTTTAAAAACAAAAGAGATTTCGCGGAGCTTGCTGTGCACATGCTCGAAATATACCGACCATTAGAAAGAGCGCATGTAAATGAAAGAAACCCATATCTGTAATGTACGAATATAAATGGGGCCGGGCAATTTCTGGGCTGTCTTTGGATCATTTCTCATGCTGTCTTTGGATCATTGTTATGCGCAATTTTGCATAACTGGCTAAAATCCTGCAGTCAACTTTCGTTTTTATGAAATACACTTCTAGGCTTAAGGACCGCGAGCCCTCGAAATAATGGCAAAGGGACCGTTTCGAAAAAAATATGAAAAAGTTTGGGAACCACTGGTCTAAAGTCTGTTTTCAAAACAACTGAAAAAAACCAAATAGTTCTACAAAAGTTGGCAAAATGAGAAACAACGTTGAAAAGCGTTGGTTTGACGAGTTCATTAAAAATTTTGTTCGTAAGAGTCCGAAACCAAAGACGCTTTGTTAAGTTTAGGTTCACTCTTTCACTAGAGAAGTTTAGGTGCAACAACTTTCTTACACAATGTCATTTGATATTAATATCAAAAAAATATCACTTATTATTAAACTGCCGGAGAGTCATAAATCGCGCTGACGTGTTAAAGAACATATCTAAAAAATTACAGTTTTCAAATATTAATCAATAGGTGCAATGGTATCACAAATGAAACTGTAAATGTATAAAACCCAACCTACAATCCCACCAGGTAGGTAAGAAATGGAAAAGCATACCCTGTAATTCCCTACATGTATAGGACGCGAAGCGAACCTTTTTCTTTATTGTCTCGTGTTGTCTTTTTATGTGCGGTGTTGTGGCTCTCGCGTCATTCTATCGACTTGTTCAAATAAAGTGCATGTCGCCTCATTGGTGACCACCGACGTGATAACATGAGCACAGAATCTCAAAACGCAGTTGCCATAAAGTTACCAACCTTTTGGCCAGCTCAGCCTAAAGTATGGTTTCAACAAGCAGAGGCACAATTTGCTTTAAGAAATATCACTGCGGACATCACGAAATACTATTACGTTCTGTCGGCATTGGATCAAGACACGGCAGGTCGGTTAATTGACCTTTTTGACAATCCGCCGGAAGACGACAAGTATGTAAGTCTTAAAGAACGTTTGCTCTCCATGTTTACTTTGACAAAGTCGCAAAGAGCACAACGCCTACTTCAGATGCCTCCTTTAGGCGACAAAATGCCATCAGCGTTGATGGATGACATGCTAATTTTATTGGGTGAACAAAAAGAGTGTTTTTTGTTTGAAGAATTGTTTCTGCAACTCATGCCAACGTATGTACGAACGGGACTTGCTGCCCAGAAATTTTCCGACTATCGAGCTATGGCTCAGACAGCTGATGTTTTGTTGCGTGCCGGACGCTGTGATTCGGAGAACGCTGTTGGTTTTAATTTTAAGCCACGAATGCGGCAAAACAAACCTAAAAAGCCAGATGGAAGCGAAATGTGTTTTTACCATGATCGATTTGGTATGAAAGCTAGAACTTGCCGTCCTCCATGTTCTTGGCAAGCGGGAAACGAGGAAGCCGACCGGCGCTAGCTGCTGCGTTGGCCGGTACAGCAAGCAGCCTTTTCCACGTGTTTGACCGCACTTCTGGTCACAGTTTCCTTGTCGATACTGGCGCTGAGGTCAGTGTTTTTCCTCCCTCGGGACGCGAACGCCGCATGAACCCTTCAGGCAAAACTTTACTTGCTGCAAACGGAAGCGAGATCCGCACCTATGGAACACGCTGTGTTTCATTGGATCTGCCTTTGGGAAAATTTAAATGGCCGTTTATTCTCGCTGATGTCTCGAAGCCTTTGCTGGGAGCGGATTTCCTGCGGGCACACGCGTTGTTGGTGGACATCAAACACAGACGCCTTGTCAACGCCCAGACGTTTTTTAGCAATGCTATCGGCAAGATGGAACAATCAGCACCACAGTTAAACGCACTAGCCAGCAGTGTCTCTGAATACACTCGTCTTTTGGGTGAATTTCCGCAAATAACAACTCCTCATTTCTGTGAAGCATTTCCCACACACGGTGTGGAGCACTTTATCATCACCAGTGGCCCACCTGTACATTCCAAGGCTAGGAGATTGCCTCCTGAGAAACTGGCGATTGCTAAGAAGGAGTTTGACCATATGTTAAAACTTGGAATTATACGGCGATCCTCCAGCCCGTGGTCATCTCCACTGCACATGGTCCCGAAAGCTTCGGGAGACTGGAGGCCATGCGGTGATTATCGACGCTTGAACGCAGCTACACTGCCCGATCGATACGCGATTCCTCATGTTCAGGATGTTTCCGCTCGTTTAGCGGGGCGCAACGTTTTTTCAAAGATCGACCTTGTGCGTGGGTATCACCAAGTTCCCATGGCACCAGCAGACATTGCAAAAACGGCGGCTGTAACTCCTTTTGGACTGTTTGAATTTCTCCGTATGCCATTCGGCCTAAAAAATTCGGCTCAAGCTTTCCAGCGACTAATGGACACTGTCTGTCAACCTTTGGATTTCGTTTTCGTATATTTGGATGATATCCTCGTGGCTAGCACATCGGTTGCTGAGCACCTTACACACCTGAGGCAACTTTTCGAACAGCTTACCATCCATGGTTTAGTTATTAACGTGGGCAAATGCAAATTCGGCGTATCAGAAATTGACTTTTTGGGACATAGGGTATCAAAACAGGGGGTAAAACCACTTCCGGATAAAGTAAAAGCTATCCAAGAGTTCCCACGCCCAACAACCATTAAAGGTCTGCAGCAGTTCGCGGGTATGATTAATTTTTACCACCGCTTTATTCCCGAATCAGCAAAAATCATGTCCCCTATATACTCAGCATTTGCAGGAAAACCAAAAAAGCTCTTGTGGAGTACCTCTTTGAATTCAGCTTTTGAAGACGCCAAGCAGGCTTTAGCTGAAGCAACTATGCTGCACCACCCGTTACCTCAGGCTCCAACTGCCCTCACTACAGACGCATCGGAACATTCTGCTGGCGCTGTTTTGCAGCAACTCATTGAGGGCAAGTGGCGTCCACTGGCATTTTTTAGTAAGCGGTTTCGTCTACCGGAAACAAAATACAGTGCATTTGACAGAGAACTGCTTGCGTTATATCTATCGGTACGTCATTTTCGGTATTTTCTAGAAGGTCGCCCGTTTGTGGTTTATACCGATCACAAGCCACTGACATTTGCGTTTTCTAAAGTATCCTCTCCATGGTCTGCTCGTCAGCAGCGACATCTGACCGCCATTTCGGAATTTACCACAGATGTGCGCCATGTAGCCGGCAATCGAAATTGTGTGGCAGACACTCTTTCACGTGGAGCAGTTAATGCAGTTCATTTTCCCTTAGATATGGATTACGTTGCTCTCGCGAAGGCTCAACTTGTCCCAGAGGTTCAAGCCTATCGCACAGCGATAACTAACCTCAATCTTGAAGACATTGAAGTCCGACGATCTGGCACAAAGCTCTTATGTGACACTTCTCAAGGCACGCCCCGTCCAATAGTGCCGGCGTCATGGCAGCGGAAAGTTTTCGACGTGGTACACGGACTGTCCCATCCATCCATTAGAATCACTAAGAAACTAATGGCCTCAAAATTCGTGTGGCACGGCCTGCGAAGGCAAGTGGGTTTGTGGGTTAAACAATGCGTGCGTTGCCAACGTTCAAAGATTCAGAGACATGTCCGTGCGCCTTTATCAAACTATCCTACGTGCAGCGGCCGGTTCACCCATGTCAACATTGACATAGTGGGACCAATGCCGCCCTCACAGGGCAACATCTACCTACTTACGATGGTCGACCGATTCACACGTTGGCCAGAGGCAATACCAATGCCTGATGCAACTGCTGTGACATGTGCACGTGCTTTTATTTTCAACTGGATTTCACGCTTTGGGTTGCCGCAGGACATTTCTTCAGACCGAGGCCCTCAGTTCACCTCAGCTCTATGGACAGCATTTAACGAACTACTTGGCATTAGGGTGCACAGAACTACCAGTTTCCACCCTCAAGCGAACGGCCTTGTGGAGCGTTTTCATCGGCATCTTAAAGCTTCTCTAAAGGCTCGCTTACAAGGTTCCAACTGGGTAGACGAATTGCCATGGGTAATGCTCGGTATTCGCACTTGCCCGAAGGAAGATCTACAAACCTCCTCCGCTGAATTGGTTTATGGTTCAACTCTGTCCGTTCCTGGTGATTTTTTTGTAAACAAACCGACGTGTCCACAGCAAATACTTCCAGCGCTGCACGAATCATTCCGACATCTAGTCCCGCCGCCGATGTCACGACACAATGAAGTAAAGACACAACCTTTTTCTTTATTGTATCGTGTTTTCTTTTTATGTGCGGTGTTGTGGCTCTCGCGTCATTCTATCGACTTGTTTAAATAAAGTGCACGTCGCCTCAGCGTCTTGTTACCGCACGATAACGACGGCGGTGTGCATTGGATTTTACCTTCCCCCCAGTCAGCGACTTTTGTTACACTACGGCGAAGACATTAAACTTTTTTCACAGCGGGCCGGATAATTTGTGATTACCAGCTCTGACGCGAACTTTACCAAACTGGAATTAGAGAGACGGTTTTGATTGGACGGCCAAGAGCTTATGTCTCTCATCTACCAACTAATTCTCCTAAACCACTTTGGCCGTACGTCGGGACCAGGTAAAATCATAACTAGACTGAATTGAACAGGTTTGCACAATCTTTAGCGTATTACGTTACAAAATATTTTTGTTCAGGGCCCGCGGGCCCATTGCTTAGTGACCCCTGCACCACGGCATGTTTCGATTAGGAAAAAAAGGCAACTGTTGTGTACGCGTGCGTCATAAAAAAGTTTTATCGAATGAAATTAATTAGTCAGCTCGAGTAAAATGTTAGTTGCGCTCATTTCATAAGATAAGTGAATAGTGTTTTTTTCTGAGTGTTTGTTTATAACGTAAGCTGTAGGTTTTAGTATACATACTTGCAACAGTCTTCATTTAAACTAAACTGCAAGAGTGAGAATAACGCAACTAAATATAATGTTTTTTTCAAAATAGTGTAAGTTATAATAAACAAGAAACCGATGAATCATTATAAAAGTTAAACACATTTAGATTTTTCGTCTACCAAAGACGTAAAAAGCGTGAAAACAAGGTTGTACGTTTTTTACAGGTTCAAACGTTTTACAGATGTCTGCTGACAACGATATGGACTATATCATTGCTGTGGAACGGTCAGCTGACGTTCTGTGTTGGGAATGTCAATGCTACTATACAGATGGATTGTTTTCAATAACAATAAGACTTCGCATTGTCGTCGAGGGTTTGAACACCCCAAATCCGACATACAATTGGATTCTACAAGTTACACTTTGATACACACTGTTGTTTTTGCGAAAATACACACATTTAGGCAACCAGTATTTGTGAATGAAATGTTATTTTTCCTGTGTGCCTTTTCGCCTTCAAATTTTTCACCGCACCTACTTGTACTCTACAACTAAAAAGTTCGTAAGACCTCGTGATTCCATATTGGAATGTGTGTTTTGTCTTTCAAATGTTTGGGCTTTGCAGTTTATGAACGAAATATACCAACATATTAATCACAGCACTACAGTATTGGTTTGGCAGATTACAGGAATGCAGTGCAAAGTGTTTTGGCGATTTTCCTGTTTGGCCGAATTGTTCTTCAAACTTCAGCCAGAAAATTCAAATAGTATTAAAGAGAGAAATATTTAAAAAAATAAAGAAAACTGCGTTGAAACCCACTTCCCGGTTGGTTTGAAAGTTTATTTGCTTAACAGAGTCGGAAACTAACGTTAGTTTGGCCATTGGGTGGCTAAGTTTGAAAGGCAATGCAAACACATTTTTGTTTGCATGCAATCATCCGACGTGTCAAAAAAAATTGAGGACATTTAGATTTTTCGCCAGCCAAACAAAAAGCGCAACAATCAAGGTTTTGTGAGCTTCACAAGTAACGTTTGGTATGTTAACAGACACCTGCTGAAACGAAATGGCTGCACCGTTTACTGTTTATTACACTAGTATTATGAATGAACGTGGGGGACGTTCTGATCTATTAATGAGCTGGTACCAATAGTTGTTTTTCAGACAAAGGAATTATTGCGTCACCTTCGGTGAAGTACTTGCCAACTGTTGTATGGCCCAGCGGTTGGAAAACGCTGGTTTAGCTTATATTTGTTACGTATATATATATATGTATATACTATAGTATAGCAACTCAGGAGATTTACCAAAAACTAGTGAAAAATTTGCTAAATTCTCAGAAGAATTGCATTTTTTCATTGAATCAGTTTGTTGGTGGGGGCCACACTAAATAGTTTGGCGGGCCGGACTGTGGGCTTGCACACCCGGGTTTTAAAACATCATAGACGCGGGCTCAGTGCTGTTATTAAAATAACTCTACGTACCAAACAACCAACATGTTGCGATCATGATCTGTTTTAGTAAACCTGCATTCCCTTTAAAATTAAAATTAGAAAGACATACTGCAGTGCTCCGTATAGTTTTGCAGGACAATATTTGTATTTTACAAATCATTCCTTTTTCACACAAACGGTGCTCAGTTCAAATTCGATGAACGGTCTGACGTAGTGTCGTATCACGTCCAGGCATCGTTACGTCATTAGTTATTAATTAACTTATTTCTACCTTGATATCGTCCAGGCATTTTATCCAATTCACGCGGCAAAAGACGCATACACTTACCTGTATACAGTGAAAAGCGGATCCACTGGATTGAACTGTTTCAAGTAGGTTGGCACTCTGCAGAATTTCTTCGATGCTGTAAATGTTTTTGATCGGAGAAGATGCAATGGCCAGATTGAGAAGTGTTTGAAACAAATCCTGCAAAGTGATGAAGTTTGTAAAGATGATCCAATTTACATTTATGCAATTGTGGCATTTTTTCGACCGAAACGGTCCCCCAAATTTCTCCAGCGGTTTCCCAAAATTTGGACTTACGGCTATTTTTTGCAAATATGGCTATTTTTTGGTATTTAAATGAACACTTGCGGTCTCTTAAAACTACTTAGCGGTCACCCAAACCAAACCTTAAAAAAAACCTGCTTATGTAGCATGCCTGGAAGCAATGTTTTTTTTTCGTGTAAATTTGCATTGCGATTTTATCGTTGACATACAACTTATGCTACATGTGTTTTTGTACTGTTAATCTGTATGGTTCAAAATCTATTAACTAGCTGATAAGTCTATAGTGGTAATGTAAAGATATATGAAAAAATAAAATATAAAGCACAAGTTTGTAAAACGTAAATAATCGACATTTAAACTAGTGATGTACCGAATCGGCTAAATTTCGATTCGGCCGAATCAACCGAATCATTTATGACGTCACGCGAAGTCGTACGCTACGGGTTTGACATGAAAAAATGTTTATCTACCAGGCAATTAGTGCAGAATAGTTCTGTTTCGTCCTCATTTAAGTTCTGTGAGGTTCACAATTGCCTCAAGAATGATTGGCAACCTGCCAATGAATTACTAATTTTTTTGACTACAGTGGGAAAAACGACAATGTGTTGAAAAAGGTAAAAATCGACGCGATTTTCGTTATGTTTGGGCTTTTGAAAGATTGCGTGAAGCTTAATAAGCAGCAAAGACACGTTTTACGCTTCAAATTTGTGTTCGTAAAAGATTCGGTTTCGGCCGGATCGCAACAAATTATTCGGCCGAAACCGAATCTTTGCACAAATGAGCGATTCGGCCGAATAAATTCGGCAAACCGAATATTCGGTACATCTCTAATTTAAACTAGAGATGCAGCGAAATGACTTAATTCGGGTTTCGGCCGAAGTCTCAAGTTGCCCAATATACTGAATTAACCGATTCATTCATGTCGCCACGCAATGTCGTAATCTACACGTTTGTAAGGAAAGTTTTTCTACCAGACAGACAATGGTGTTAAACAACAGAATAGTTGTGTTTCATTATCACTTTACTTCTGTAGGGCTTAAGTTTGCCTCGGCCATCGTTGTCATCATTACTGACAATAATGTTTTTTTAAATTGTAGTAATTGAAACGATTTAAGCTATAGCATAGTTTAACAGACCGTGTGGTAAATTATTAAGCAGAAAAGCACGTTTAACGCTTTAAAATTCTGTTGGTAATAGATTTGGTTTTTGCCGAATCGTAACAAATTTTTGGTCGAAACGGAATCCTTGTAAAAATGGCCGGTTTAGCTCAAAAAATTTTAGAAACTGAATATTCGGTACATCTCTAGTTTAAACTAATTTTGTCAAATAAACAAACCTCTTTATTTTCATTGACAGTGGTGCCTTCCTTTAGAATTTCAACATCCGAAGCTTGATTCTTTCCTACATTCATATTTTCTTCATTGCAAGGAAGTACACCACTAGAGGACGTCATAGTCCGTGTCACTGTGACATCACAATCAGATGACGTGGCACCATCTAGTGGTGAATTTTTCACATCAACACTAGATGAGGGATCAACGGTGGTTGCCAGGGACACCGTTTTATCACCTCTACCCAGAGAAGCATCCTCTTCTGATGAGGAGCGGATTTCCGTAGCAGGAGAAAGATCTCCATTAGGAGGAGTTTGATCTTCCGGAGTTTTTGTGATGGATGTTGATGCAGTTTGTGAGAAGAGTTTTTTAACATGGGAAGATTGAGAGTTAGAAGCTTGCAGAATTTGGTAGAAGATCTTTTGATCTGTTAGGAGCAAGGGAAGAGCTTGGAGCAGAAGAAGATAAAGATGTTGTTGATCCTTGCACTGAAAACGAAAATAAAAGCCTGAATTAAAAAAATAAATAAATACATTGACAGTACGCCTGGCCCATTGAAGGCGCTATACCGAATCAGCCGGTCACATTAACCACCATATGGCAATGCGTAGGCTAGAAAAATCTTACCTGCGCTGGGATTCGAACCCACGACATCTGAGCTACACAGGCTTAATGGAAAATCCGCCGAAAGTTGAATCACACGCACCGTACAAATACAAAATTTTAAAAAGGATAAAACTTCTCAAAAATCAATCATAACAATTATTTGCACAAGTGAACAGTATCGGGACACAAAAATATGTTTTAGGGCATTAGTTATAAGTAGTTCCCGCCATGATACAGTTTATTTATATACGTTGACACCAAGTATGACCATAAAACTGTTCTTTTTAGCACCTAAAGCCACTTAGGGTTTCATTAAAAATTGGGGGAACTTAAGAAATAGCTTCAAATCTTTTTGGCCCTTTGTGTATTGAATGTTGTTTATTTCGATCAACTTACCGATAATTCAGGTTCACTTTTCTTCCATTGTTTTCCTTGCACAGGTTTGGTTACCACAGCAACGAGCTTGGCAAAACACCTCAGCATCTTGTCGTCCCAGTCGAGCAATGTTGGGTCGAAGTTTTGACTCCGATCGACAAACGGCTGCAGGAGTTTGTGTGGAAAAGTATGACAACCGGAGCTGGAAAAGTTTTGAACAAGTTAGTATTAATTGGATTATGTATGGTGCTAAATGGTCTAACCAGAGTTGCAAGTCGGGCCGGGCTTTTCGGGCCGGGTTCGGGTTCGGGCCGGGTTCGGGCCGGGTTCGGGCTTAGGTATTTGTCAGAAAACGGGCTCAAAACGGGCCTGACTTTACGTTCGGTTTCCGTCATTTTTTGGTAACAATTCTCTCGGTTTGATCGAATGCCCACCCTGGTCTAAAACGTATTGTTTACCCCATTGTCTACTATTGTTCATTGTGTTTGTTGTCTTTTCTCTTTTTTTCTTTCTCATACTTTGTTGCAAGGCTTTCGTGGATAGACCTGTCAATCAAAATTTCGGGCCTAAACGGGCTTCCCAAAAACGTTTCGGGTTCGGGTCGGGCTTCGGGCTTATACTTTCGGGTTCGGGCCGGGTTCGGGCTCAGATTTCAGGCCCGCTTGCAACTCTGGGTCTAACTATAGGTACAAATCCAAAACTAAAATTTCTGTGCTAAATTTGCACCCTATCGTTCCATTGTTTTTATGCACTGTACGACGCTCATTTAGTGTTATTCACCCTGATGAAGACGACCTGTATAGGACGTCGAAACTTCGATACAAAAATACAATCTCCAGAAGACCTCTTTAAATCTGACCGTTATGCCTGGCAGCAACAGCTTATATATTTGCACCCTAATATTAATTATATTCACAACTTGTAAGCTTATTTTAAATGCAAAAATTTCCTTTGACTTTGTAATCGAGTTTATATGATTTGTAATTAGACTTGGACATAAAGGTGATTGTTGACAAACTTATTATCTTCTTATTTAATTACACGCGTTTTGCCCATATGTAAACCTAACGATATATTATATCGTATGACTTAAGTTGGTAAAAAATTGTTTAACTGCACCGAAGGCTATTAGGAACTACCCGATTTCAAAGTATTTTGTTTCTCAGCCATTCTTACGAGTAAACATCCAGAAAATTTTGGATTAGTTTATTCGTTTGTTTGTATATTTTAACCATAGTGTTCCAACACACCTGTATACTGCGCTCATTTGACCGTTGCTATGAATTTCGAAAATTTTTCCATTTCCCATTAAAGCGTGAGTCACAAAACCACCGATGCGGAACCGTGAATCGACTCCAGTTATAATAGAAAGATTAGCGGCAACTTGATCAACATCTGAAAATATATATATATCCTACACATTAGCTTCATTGCTCTGAAAAAGCACATTCTGGTGTGCGAAACGGCAGCAAAAAGTTCTTTAAAAACACAAGAATGTCATCTATTTAACAAACTTGTCGTTAAACTGGTGTAATGCTGAACAAAATACTAGATGTTTTTTCAAGAACTTGTACTTTTTTTGCTGACGTTTCGCCCACCAGAGCGGCAGGGCTTCTTCAGGACAATAAAGTGAAAAACAACTAGTATTTTGTTTAGCATTACACCAGTTGAACGGCTAATTTGTTAAATATGCAACCTGGTGGACGAAACGCTTGCTCAAAATTCTCTATTATCATTATTTATACCAGCTTAAATTATAAAAAAATGGAGTGTTTGGCTCCTTACATTAAAATTAGTACATTGCTGGATAAAAGCTTAAATGTATGGATCAGCCCTAAGGCGTTCATGTAGTCCATAAAGGAATGCTTATGAGACCGGCTTAGTTCGGTACAGGGCCTTCAACAGGCCTGGCGTAAAATTTTATGTTCTACATTTGTATCGCAACATTTGGGAAGACAGGCAACGGAAATACGATTAGAACCATAACCTTGGGCACATGTGGGCCTGTGTACCCTAGGTCCTTTTTTAAGTAGTTTTTTTAAAGAAGTTTTTGCTCAAGGATTTGTAAGTGTTAGCAACCTAAAAACACAATGACTGCACTGAAGTAACTATCCAACCTTGCAAAGTCTCTTGTGAAGTTTCTTTACTCATCAATGAGACGAGAGATTGTTGCGCACAACAGATTGATTCGTTCACAACTTCTCTCCACTTAGGAAGAGGATGCAGATGTCTGGAAAAAAATGACAACAAGATATTTTAAGGCAGTACAGGAGGCATTCGTCATTATTTCCACAAAAACTTACTGGTATAATTTCAAAAATGTATGGCTTTGAATTTTTTGTTAACTTTTACTGTAAGATTTGAAGAAAACCTTAGTAGTGTTTTTTTAATTTTGGGGCGTAACAAAGTTAAAAAATCTGGTCATAAATCAACTTTCCGGCCACAAACCTGACGAGAAGAATTATTTCCTCCGCCACAGTCTGCATGTGATTGCAAGATAGGGAAATACCCGGAAGAAACTTCACCAAATCGTCTGCAAAAAGTTAAATGATGACATAACAATTAAAATACGCCATGCCCGCCATGACATAGGCCGGTTTACGAAGTAATTTTGTTCTGTAATATACATGCTGGAAAAATCTAGCTAGCGGTGGGATTCGAACCTACAACATTTGGATTTTTCTCGCCCTTTCGCATTAAAAGTCCGGCTTGGTTCGTTTTTCCACGTTAAATAGGCCTGGAATACGGTGATTTAAAGCCTGTAGTGTAATTCGAAACTATATAAATTGCACGTTTTTTTAGTCAAAATAACTCACCATTATATCAACAAAATTTTCAGCTCTTCCGGCAGTTTTTTATTCTACTGTGCCAACGTTTCGATGTCCCATACGAAACACCTTCATCAGGGTAATGACATACATTGCAAATTATATTTTGCTTATACAAACTTACCATTAGCTATTGAAGTTTCATGAGGTGGTTTGTGCGACAAAACCAAGGTTAGAATGTTGACAAGCGATGAAAGGAAATATTTCATTTCCTCGTTTGTTCGGCCTGAGAAACTCCAAGAAGGCATGACGTGACGTAAGAAGCGCAACGCCTGTAACTGCTGAGTCACTGATGACTTTGCAATTTTGTGTTCATCTTTGCCGACCAAATCTAAAGAAAAATACAAAATTGTAAGAAGGCCAAAACCTGTGTATTTTAAATACAAGAGGCCAAAACCTGTGTTAAACAAAGCCTGGCCTGACTTATACCTCTGGGTTACATAAAGCAAGCAATAAGATGAATATAAAATATTTTTTAGGCACTGATATATTCACAAAGTCTAATATTTTAAGATGAAAGTTTTATGAAGAACACCTAACAGAATTATGGCGCTATTTTGCAATATTAGCAGATGTTTAAACTGTTAGATAACACAAAGCTTACCTAAACACAAATTGACCCATTTCACTGAGCTCATGACAGTTTGGAAATATTTGCTTCCAGTCAAACAAGAAAGAAATCCAAGATTCATCCAACCCTCTATACCGACTAAATTGTTCTTGCTCTGAAAAAGTACATATATGTTGTCAAATTATATACCAGGGGCGTGAAATCAAATTTATAGAGCTCTCCTGGCAATCGTATTTTTATACCGACGTTTCGTTGTCCTATACAAGTCGCTTTTTGGGGGTAAATAACACTGAAGGCGACCTGTATAGGACGTCGAAACGTCTGTATAAAAATACGATTGCTAGGAAAGGTCTATAAATTTGATATTATGCCTGGCAGCAACAGCTTTTATACTGCTGTGGAAAATATTCATTTTTTAGCAATGCAACTCTATAATGATGTGTATGACATACTAGCACCTCTTTATCTGTGTTTCTTTGGTGTGATCGGAAAATCTAAGGCTAATTAAAATTTGCTACAAAACTTTTTGGCTACGTTTGTAACCAACCTGCAAAATTTCCTTGTAATCCAAAGCAGACTTTAGCAGGTTAGCGACAACAGAAATGCATTGTGGGTTGATATCTTCAGCATTTAGAGCTGTTGACACACAGTTGACCTGTAAAAGACAAAAGTTTTAAGAAAAGTTTGGACCTGCATGTTTTTGTAATATAGGTAAATAAACACGATCTATTTGAATAAGCTATTTTATGCTGAGATGGATACATTCAATACTGGGATCAGACCTGGAACGTCCATGTAGACCAGCGATCACACTTATCGATAAATCATAATACACCAGGCTTATTAAAGCAAATCATTTCCATATTGCAAGGCACAGGCTAGAAAATGTAGACGGATTTGCCGAAACCGAGTATTAAGTTTGCAAGTTCTGCCCTGCTAACATACATAACTAGTGTTCAAAAGGGTTTCCATTTTTTTTAATGCGTTACATGATGAAAATTCGTATACTTCTGGGACCTGTACAGCTTAATACATTGCTGGTGATGTAAGGGACCTTGGAAAGCGACAAAACTAGTGTGGAATTGGGAATGTTTGTGACGTCACAACGCACCGAGCATTAGTGTGAGATGCTCAATGTTCCACCAAATAGTACATCTGCAGTTTTGGCCAAACCCTAATAAGTAATAAAAAAGCTCATCCTCATCACCTGCAGCAGATTGCTTGCCATCCAGTAAAGAGCATTGAGAGGTTTAGATGGATGTCCATCATCAGGAAGGAAGAGTTTCCTTGCATCCAGATGATCCTCAGGACTTGTTTGATCCTTTCCTTCCTCCTCATCACTCTCCTCATCTGAGTCGGATGACACTGGTGGATTTGCAAGTTGGAGATCGTACTTGTCTTCTTTACCCATTCTGTAGCATAGGAAAAGTTTTTTCAGATAAGCTGCAGACAGTACACCTATAAGGTCTCTTCAATGCAGCTGATGACAAGACATTGGACGTATGGGCTTATGTACTGTCTGTAGCTTAGCATGTTTTGGCTCGATGCTTTGATTTTGATATAGTGACACTGAACCGACATCACTTTGGTTCTGATTTGGTGATGCATGGCATACACAGTATAGACAAGTGTAGCCACAGCCTATACCACCTCATATGGCCAATATCTTGATCCATATTTCTGTAGTTTTTTTGCAAGTTTTGTTTGTAAGACTTGGTAGATTACAACAGAATTTGAACCTATAAACTCAAGGTTTATTATTGTAAAGCAGTTGAGTTAAAGGCCCAAATTTTAAACCTATGCAGTAATTCAGCATGACATGTTTGCTTAGGAGTTTGAAGATCAAAAAACTTTGGGAAACACTGTTTCGCGTAAAGGTTACTAAAGGTCACCTGTAAGAGTTTGTGGCCCCCGAGTTCCATCTAACTCTCACCCAGCCATCAACCTCGACTTCTCCTATTACTGTCCCCTCCATGCTTCCGTCCTGATCTTGCCATTTCCAATCGCGACCTCGAATAACCTTTGTGCCCAGTTTCATCATAGAAGTCAGTTCTGGTCCACTAAACACATGTCTCATATGAAATAAGCCATTGCAGCCAGGCATAATGTATAACCAAGTATTGCTCATCCAGCAGTTTTATTACTTATTTTACATGCCATATGTTTACCAAACGACAAGCGTTGTTTGTGAGAAAAACTTTCAAAAATTGACATTTAGAAGAGGCTAACCAAACAAACTTATTTTTTTAACTAAAACAAATGACAATTAATAATTTAAACTTACTATGTTATTGATTTTTCACGCTTTTTAACCTGTCTGGGGGACACATCAATGATTGGAGGACAGTTCTCCACTTTTGCAGCGACAGGAGGTTCTGTGCAAACAAGAAACAATTTTGTTATACCAAAAATCATATGCTTACAAAGCAAGAACTATATTACCATTGCAAATACATTGTAAACTTGTTAATATATATAATTTGATTTACAGATTTGATAAGGGGTTACATGCAGTGGTGGGATTCAGCCGGTTCGCACCGGTTCTATAGAACCGTCTCACGAAATCTTATGAGATCAGCAAACCGGTTAGCATTACTGGTTACTGTCAATGAACTTTTTGTAACAAAACTGACTGACAAAAAAATTTGAATCCCACCACTGGTTACATGTCTAAATGTGTAATAAAGAATATGGTTTGAACAGATTTGGTGAGGCATGGCTTTTTAGCCCCTAAGACCCAACAAACTAAAGTACTTAATCTGGCCACACTAGCCTTCACAGGCAATCTCTTGTCACTAGATGCAATAATAAGACCTTATAGGTCAAAATAGTCCTGGAATGTTGTTTAAAGTAGGGATGGTTTACCGTAAAACCGACTTTCTTGTGATTCAATCAGTTCCCTCATTTTGTTGATAAATTCGTGCAACAAAAATGGACACCCGGATTGTAAGACTTGGTTCAGTTGAAATGTACTTTCAGTTTGTTGAATCAAAATGTTGGAAAGCATTGCTAGAAACCTAAAAAGATAATTAAATTGTTACGATTTTAATACCAAAAAAATATAATTGAGTGTGTAACCTATGAAAAACTTAATAAAAATAGATTAATGAATAAATATACATAAACTAGAAGGGTGGCTTAGCACATATTGCCCTTGTATATACACTATAACACATATTTTCTACACTTATTTTATATTAGGTCCCATATCATCCATTGTCTTTTATAACCTTGGTTGTTTCTGCAAGCAAAAACTCATGGGTCCCCACACATAGAAAGTTGTAAATAATACATTTCAAGAGATAACCATGAGAAAGTCGGGTGTTGTAAGGTAAAACACAGTGATCGGTACTGTGCATAAATAAATATGCTTTATGGAGTACAAACTATTTAAATTCAGTCAATTTATACATTTTTGAAGGTTTTCTATTTTATGGTCTATCTGAGAAAAAAAGTGTTAAATAGTGAGAAAAAAGCTAAAACACAACAATCAGCTCCTATAATACAATAATACAGGGTCATGTAACAGCTACAGGGTTGAACACAAGAATCAACACCTATAAATGGTGCACTGTACAAGCTGTCCAAATTTCATTTAATTCAGACATAGTTTGAAAAATTGAACCATTTTGGGGGTCTAGTGGGGTAAATGTTGGGGCAACAGGGTAAAACACAACATTCTACACCTATAAATGCACACTCTACAAGCTGTCCAAATTTCATTCAATTCTGACATTGTTAAACAATTGACCCATTTCGGGGGGCTAGTGGGGTAAATGTTGGGGTGACAAAGTTGAAGATAACAAACAACTACTATAAGTAGCACACTCTATAAGCTGTCCAAATTTCATCCAATTCGGACAATGTTTAAAAAATTCACCCTTTTTAGGGGGCTAGAGGGGTAAATATTGGGGCTACAGGGTTAAACACAATGATTGACACCTATAAATGACAAATTCTACAAGCTGTCCAAATTTCATCTAATTCCGACACCGTTTAAAAAACTCACCCATTTTAGGGGTTAGTGGGGTAACTGATGGGGTTCAACACCCAAAAGTATAAAATATGAAATCACAATGACCCAGTTAACAGTCATGTAAAATTTTATCCAATTCTGACAATGTTTAAAATTTTGACCACTAGAGGTGTTATTAGCCACATTCGTCAATGCTTCTGACGTCACAAGGGTGTTAACACCCCTCTAACTGTCAACTGCAAAAACATCCACCAAACAACCCACAAACACAAGTAACATATGTCTGGTTGGCTTTATAACATCACACAAAACTAACGTTTGTGGTGCACACCAACAACATTTTACATTTTGGGGGCTAGCGGGGTAAATACTGGGGTTGTCATGACAAACGAAGCAGATGGCACATCTACATAACTATATCTACCATCTGTGAAAGTTTCATCCAAATCCATCAAACATTTCATGGCAAAAGAGGGTGGACAAACTTCAGGGAGGAAAGAAAAAAAACAAAAACAAATCGAGTAAAATCAAGATGTGTCCCCTTCAGGGAAGGGGACCCATAATAACTCCTGGTCAATCTCGCAATTCCTTACTATGAAGTTGACATACTATGCAAGCAACGGTGCTTGTGATTTGACCTTCGACAGGTTTTCCGCTGAGCCTGTGTTGCTCAGATGGTAGAACCTGAGTCCCGTAAAGGCTCGAGTCATGGGTTCGAATCCCACTGCTGGCTAGTTTGTTCGACCCTGTTAATGACTGATTTGGTATTATGCAATCAATAGGCCAGACATGCAACGAAAAATATTGCCATCATTAGTGCAGTAATTAATGATTTGATTAGCTATTGAAATGCTTTTAACATCAAGGAAACACAGTTAAAAGATGCAAAAAAACACAAAAATTTATTAAAAAAACTCATTTATCCATCTTACCTGCTTTGTATCAACACGCTGTCTTTATTGAACACCAGAAAATTACTGGATAACTTGAGCTCACAATTTTCACCAGATTGGATCACAACTGTTGCTTCGGGATAAGTGTGACATTTCCACACTAGGTGGCGTAGGTACTGTGTTGCAAACTCGATAATTTTTGAGTGAAGCAAATTCATCATGAGATTTCCCACTAAACCATATGATGATGGTGGTTTAGCTTTACTGTGGGTTGTTGTGTTGTCAGATGATTGGATCTTATTTTCAGGGTCGCCAAAAACTGAAACCTGGTTTAAACAGAAAAAATATATTGAACTAAGATAAGAGAGTATGCGATAAAGCAATCAATTGTTGGTTTATCATAACTTTTTACAATCAAAAAGGAGTAAAAATTGGGTTTTAATCCTGCTTCTGTTACATCTATGTATTTTCTAGAATTGAACCTGTGATGTGAATTTTGGTATACCATTTTGTAGGTATGAGACTAAACTGCAAATGTTCTGTTTGGTGGACCACTAAGCATCTCACGTTACTGCTCAGCCGAGCACGCTTAGTGCATTTACAAGGTCCTCTACATCACCCATTAAGCTGTACAGGCCCCAGAGGTAAGCGCTTTTTTCACTATCTAACACACTTAAAAAACAGTTGTTTTTGTCGAATACCCTTTTGAACACTGGTTTTGCAGGTTAGCAGGGCATGAATATGCAATATTTTGTGCTCGGGTCAGTTTGTGTAACTGCTCGCCCAAGCACCAAGCATAAAAAAACAGCGATGGTCAGTATCGAGTACTCGGGTTCTGACTCAGTTTGGCCAATGCCTAACAATTTGTGCAGGTTTGGCAAACTATACTGTATGTGTGTGTTAAATTCCTAATGGTCTAATTCCTATTGGTCTGGCATGAACAAATTACATTTCAGGAAAATACGTTTCTTCTTTACACAGCAATTCATAGTTGATAAGTCATTGTGGCAAATTCTACATACATTAGGTAGAGGTTGCGTCCATCCATAAAACAGAGTGTGTTGCATGGGAAGTAATATTTCTTTCTGCAACAAATCCAGAAGTTCCAAGTTTGATCGATAATGTTGTACGATTTCTATGTTCTGTGACAAAATCTCCTCTCGAATGTTGCTTAGCTTCAAAGACGAGTTGCCTGTGAATAAAAACAAATATTAACTTCATTATACAAAAAAGTTTAAAATAATATTTTATGTAGAAATGTAAGCAACAAAACTGTTTTAATATTAATGCAAGAAAGTTACTTAGAAAGATTTTTACACAAAACAAAAGCAAAGTTGAATTTTGAGATAAACATTAAGACGTAAAATATACAAGAACAGTTTTTAAATATAAAAATGTAAAAGTACATGAAAAGACTAAAATTATATCCACACACCTTTTTTTCAGAATAACATTTGCATTTTTTTTTTCAATTTTACAAGAAACACAACAGTAGAGTTTAATAAGACACCACAGTTTGCAAATAAAATCACATTTCTACCTTCTTTTAATGCAAATTCCTCTATTTCAAGTGATATGGTTTTACACAGACTGTTTGTGCCTTGCATTCTTTGCTTTAATGCTTCCATTAGCTGCTTATCTTTTATCACATGATACAGCATTGTCCATTGAGAGCTCTGCAACCATGTAACAACTGATGAAAATGACTGTTAACACATATGTAGTTCGATCTATGATTGTCAAGCGTTTGTAAAATGTAACCAGGCATTGAAATAGGCTATTGCTGCCAGGCATAATGTATAACCAAGTATTGCTCATCCCGCAGTTTTTTTGTTGTAAACAATCGACGTTTCGAAGTCCTATACAAGATGCCTTCATCAGGATAATGACATATCTTGCAGGACAAAGGCATTGAAAATTTGCATTACGTGTTAAATTGGGTTGCATTTGTTTGGTAGGTTTTTATTGGTAAAGAGAAAAATATTGTAGCTGCAGATGAGATGTAGTAAGAAAAGCATTGACTTCACAGCCCACTGTTTTGTCTGTTTAATGCCTGTCAGTGTCTTAACCGGATGGCTCATGTACTTTTTCTGTATTGTTTATTAATTTTTGATGACAAGTAACATTTCACAAAACAAATATGAAAAGTTCACCAACCTGATCCATTTGCTTATCAGATAAAGGCCCGATCTCCTCTTGGTCTTTTGTTTCATCGCTTTCGAACTTGCTTGCAACCTTTCCAATGCAATCATCCAACACTCTGGTAACCACGGCAACCACATCAGGACTATCATTACAATCAATGACATCACTTGACTCAATTGTTGTGTCACAATCGAGGCTAGTTGAACTGCTAGCTGAGGTGTTGTTCGCAATGAGGAGACCGGATAATTTCATCTTATCAACAGCTTTCCTCCATCTGTTTTTGGGATTTAACATTTTCTGTTTGTTCAGCGCGAAGATGGGATTAGTTGTTGCAACTGAAACTTCGAAAAGAAGAAACCGAAGACGTTCTTTGATCATCGAACACATCTCTTTGAAAGGCCTGAGATTAAAATAGTGTTTAAATGTACAACACCAAAAATTCTGGTCTCAAATTTTGTTGACCACGACAGTAAGGAGGCCTAAATGATGATTAGAATTTGTTATCCACTGGCTTTTAAACAACTACAGAATCTCCCATCTGTAAAACCTACTTTTTTGTCTTTTGATGAGCATGAATCACTTTATGTTTGAAACTGTGGACCATCCTGAAAATCTGCGCAATATTATTAGGAACTTTTCCATCAGGGTTGTGTTCAACGAAGGTCATTGCGGCGATGGCAAGGTCATGGTGTTTCAACAAACATGACAAGTAATGTTGACCAGTCTGAAAATTAAAACTTTTTAATTAAACTCCAAAAATAAAAAATAAAAACAAGTCAAAAATTATCTCCAATTTATTTTTCAATTAGAATGCAACTTTTTTTAAAAGCAATATTCTTTAATATAGAATAACAAATTATTGTTTTGGTGTTTCAACAGGCATGATAGGTAATGTCTGTCAATCTGATAATTAAAACTTCACAATTAGATCTCACAAAAAAAGACAAAAATAAAAGTATCTCAATTTTTTTCCAATCTGAACGCAATTATTTTTTCTTTTTTATTGAGATATAAACATAAATTTAATGTTTTTAAAATTTATTTTTGTTTTACCTTTTCTACTGGATGGTCAATTCCATAAACACTTGGAAGCAAGAGTGAATTTTCCGAGTTAAATTTTTTCATAATATTTAAGAAAATGCTGGCGTTGGAAGAGGAAGAAGGGTCAATTCCTTTGCAACCACTCGCTACTTTGCTTAAAAACTCCTCGATTTCAGGGTTTGAAGAAATTGTTGCTTGAAGATTTTGAATTTGTTGAGAAAGGGATCCAACTAAAATTCATGAAATATTTTTTATAATGGAAAAATCTATACTGATGCACACTCCAGGCAAAATAAAACTTACTGACAGATATTGCTTACAAAAAAGCTCTTAAAAAGTTGATGTCACTTCAATAGAAAAAATGCTTTTGGTAAACATATATGCACAGGTTAGTATTGATAAATTTTTTTGTGTAGCAATAATCAATAAATATTCAAACAATTTTGCTCTAGCTTCCATCAAAAAACATACATTAATAATAATTACCTTCTAAT
Organism: Phallusia mammillata; assembly: GCF_965637545.1. Lineage (NCBI taxonomy): Eukaryota > Metazoa > Chordata > Ascidiacea > Phlebobranchia > Ascidiidae > Phallusia > Phallusia mammillata. Next base: position 23,354,748 of record NC_137258.1, on the reverse strand, counting down.
TCTTTAAGAGCTGCCGCATCCATCAAATTGGATCTTTGTAATCCATTCTTAAACAACTTCATATTAGACCAAACTTCATTGGTTTTGAGTGAAAGTTCAGTCTGGTGGTAAAAAGGTAAATAATTAAAAGTCAACTTACCCATTTATAACCCAGTTCAAACAGTTCAAACAAGTTTATAAGTTTACAATAGAAAGAAAACAATATTTTTTTAAATCTTACATTATTTGCTGAAGCACAGGATGAAACCAGCAATGCAATACAATGCTGTGTGTGGTAGAAAATTGAAGGAGACGAAACAGTTTGGGAAGTGCTTGATTTCTTGTCTTTAGAATAAATTCCAACCAATTCCGCAGCACTACCTGTGTGAATGTTAACAAACGATTGTTCACCTAATATTAAATATCTCATGAAACAGTAAGATCATAATCACACTTTAATTAATTGTGAACACAGTATAGTCCAATGATGAAAATAACAGCGCAAAGAATGCATGTAGTCAATATCAGGTAATTCATTTTTGTTTATATTGAAGATTTTCCTTTCTAAGATTTAAAATCAACTGTGACTAATAATTTGTAAAGTCTGATATTTAATATTTTTTACTGACCTCCACTGGTTGACGATTGATCGTAGACTAGGTTGCCGATGACAACCCAACCAATGTGATTCTCAAGCTCTTGTAAGGAAATAGTTGGTAGATCAAGTGACGTTTCTAAAAACCGCAAAACATTTGCTTACTAACACATTTATTCAAATTTGGAACACTATACAAAGATTTGTTTCTGATTTTAATAAGTGTATACAAATGGGCATGAATTACTGATAATTGCATAGGAATTTGCCGAAATGACTAAACTACAAAGCATGACCGTTCTTTTGTCTGTTAGGGCAGACATATTCCTTATTAGACTTGTTTAAATTCATTTATTAGTAGCTATAAACACACTTTAAAAAAGGTATATATGAGGTGGTTTAATAGCTAGTTATTTGTCCCATTTTTATTTTCATCTTTTCTTTACCTGTGTTCTTAGCCATCGTAAACGCAGTAACTCCAGGCCATGAAAGATCAGATGTAACATAACGTGAAACGTTGGTATTAAGTTGGTTGATTTTATCCAAACTTTCAAACAATTTCCTTAAATCCAAAACTACTGAAGTTTCCTTCACAATCTTGTGGAACATTTTGTTGCATTGAAGTAACAGAAGAGATAAAACCTGAACAAAAATGGCATGTTGTTTTACATCAGATTCGGCCACAATGGTTTAACTGTTACATTGTCAGTTATTATTCCAATTTCTGTGACAGAGATTTTTTTTTTAAATACAAAACCAAGACAATTATAAATAAATTTGGTTAATCCTATTACCAAGTTTCCAAGCTTTTTAAGCCATTAACTGGATTACACAATAAACTGGACAATTTTCTTAATATTTGGCTGAGTTTTGGATTAACAATCCTAATGCAATTAGATGAATTGTGCATTTCAGATTTTTAAAAATGCATTTTTTCTGTGTACACTCACAAATCCAGGTAAAATTGCTCCAGTGATGTCAGATTCTAGAACTTTCATGACTTCGATGTGGGTGACAGTGTTGCCAGTGACGCCTGTCATTGTGTCACTCGCCAGTGTCATGACAGCGATGGCATGTCGGCAGACAAGTGTCATGTAGCGCACAATAATTTTATTGCAAGCCTAAAAGGTACAAGCATGTCAAAAAATAAACAACACTATTGAATATAACATTTAAGTGTAATTTAAAATTTTATATTTTTGGTGAGCTGTGGGTGAACTGCTGGGTTATCCAGGGACAAACTTTGGTAGGATGACCTTTGGATAAATACCTAACATGTGTGTAAGTCTGAGTTTGAAGCACCCTTTCTTGACCAATCACTTGGAACAAACCAGCATTGGACAAAAAAGAAAGAAAGAAAAAAAAGCAATAACCCTTTCGGGAAGAGGGACCTATAGTAACTTTGCAGTTTTTTTTTCAAACTTGTATGTACCCAATTCTGCATTTTCACATATTTGATAAGTCCATGGTTTTCTTTGTTTATTCTTCTGGATGTGTAACTACTGTTCTAGAATTAACTGCTTACAGTGCATAATGTTTGGAGCTGTAAAGTCTAACCAGTACAGCTGGTAGATGACTGCAGTAGTCAATACAGTGCATGTCTTGTCATCAGCTGCATTGATGTGACTTTATACGTCAAAACAGTGTGCTTAGTTATCAATTATTATCTTAATGCTTTTATATTTAAAAATCCAGTTACCATGCTATGTACAGCAATTTGTAACATTGTTATCATGTAAACTGTAAAACAATTGAAATTATTCTAGAATACCTGCTTAGTGTTACCAGACAAACATCTTGAGAAGATCAACTTTTGAAATGTTGTTAAAATTCTTAAGGCAGATTCACTTTGATCTTTTTTGGTGAAATATTGTTTCTTTGTGGATTTTTTTGCTTCTGCCAAAAGTTTTAGCTCAGCAGTTGTATGACTGCAAAAACACATACAAAAACAGAAAATAAAACTGTGCCATCGCAAAAAAAACTATAAATATCATGATATTTTGAGAGAATCATGGATTGAATTGGTAAATTTTTGGTTGCATTTTATTTCTATTTCATCTAAAACTAAAATAACAGGTATACATTGTATTTTCTTACTTTCAGTTTTAAACCATACAATTAATAAATTGTTGTTGTTTTAATATTGTTGAAATGAGGTATAAACCAAAAATACTCATTATCTGGCCACTAAATACCAATTCTCTGGTGGTTATATGTCAATTACTGTAACTTCTAGTAAATTGTGTCTTGTTTTTTCATTACACCAACTTACTCTTGTATACAAGTCATAAGTTGTTCAATAAGACGGATGAGAGGAACTTTTTCTTCAGTCATAAAATCAGCAGATTCCATCTTTGATTGTTTGTCAGGTTTCGATTTCTTCGTAACCTCCTGTTCGTTCACATCTTTCTCCTAAAAATCACACAAGTTTTATGAAAGGTCCAACAGAAGGTATAAGTCAGAATGTTGTTACAACACAAACAAAAGATAGACAAAAAACAAAGAAATTGTTTAAATGTCAAACAACTGAAAATAACTTATAAAAGTGTTTTAGGGCAGCTTTGTGAAATTTTTATTTGGGAATGATACTAAAAATGTATTGTATTAGTAATGGTGCATTATACTTGCTGCATTTTCTGCTTTTGGTTACAAACTGTACACAGTTGTCAAATATTATTACCTCCATAACTTTGCTTGGCAGTTGATCTTCTACAGATGAACGAAGAAATGTTTCCATGTTGTTTTCCAAAAGCAGACTTTTTACCAATAAATCAGTCATAAAGACCTGAAAAAGCATCTGTTATTTGTATTTTAACAGAAAAAAACTGAGAATTTTACAAATTATAATTGAATAATTATTCAAAAGGCCCTGGAAAAACGGAAATAATCTAATAAAATCTAAATTTTAACCTTTCCACTAGATGTCATGCGGGATGAGGTGAGTAGAAACGAGAGGACGGCAGCCCGTTCTTCGACAGTCGGTAGAAGTAGTCTCCACCCCACTTGGAGGCAGTGTTGAGCTGATTTCTGTACCAGCTCTGACACTCCTGGTATAAAATGATGGTTATTGTTTAAACAATATGCAAGTCTTTACAATACGTAGTTTATGAAGCCATTCAATAAGCAATTCCAGTTAAGTTAACAAAGAGTTTTTTTGCTTTTTTGTATATTGCATATTTTACAAAGGCCAAGTCTATTTGGGCCGTTATTTTCATTATTAAACTTATGAACAGATCCATAGATAGTGTTTCAAAGTTTGTACTTGTTTTGAACATGTGTCATTTACTACAGATGCAGTTGAAAAGTATCTGTCCTTGTCTCCTTGCTTTGGCAAGCATGTCTTTTAAATTTAACCTAACTTCCATTCAATAACAAATACATAAAAAAACAATATTCTTACCAGGTTTACTTGCGAGAAATACAATCTTCGACTTGATATTGGTGATTGACTTAGTTCGTGATTCCTCTTGGAATACTGAAGCAATAAAAGTTAATGTAGTAACTGCTGCTGGGCTATTTTTCAAACGAATTTCGAAAACAGTTTGTTACCGGAACATTGTGTGCCATCAGAAAGCAATGCACTAAGTTGCAGCTGCAGAAGTTGTATGCATGAAATAATGAAGGACTCTTTGTCTTGGGTGGATGGCCATAAGTGGTCTGAATTGCTGCAAGCCTAAGTATACAATACGATAAATACAAGAATCAAAACCACTAAAAAATGCAGTTTCATGTTTTAATAATACAAGGGAGGTTTCATGTTAATTAATTTTTTAAAAACTTTCGAGTCAAAGAATAGCAAGGTGGTAGTTTTATGCCTAAACTTAGCCGTCCAACGTTCAAAAAGCATTTTATTTGATAATTGAAGATAACATATGCTGTGTATATTTGTTAAGCATGGTAAATAGGTTTCTGAAGTTTATCTCACTTTGAAAACCCAAATTTAAGCACTTAAATCCCTTGTAGTTGTTATTTAGTTGTAGAATCTAATTAAAGAGCGCTGGAAATAACTTGAGTTATTAGGATCCAGCAAGTTAAAAAAAGTATAAACTTTAAAAAATTGTTTCAAATCAATGGCTTGAAATACTTTTGACCAAACTATTCATATTTGTGACCCTGATCTTAAACTTACTTTGCTTAGCAAAACTTCCAGGGACTTTACAGCTTTCGTTGAAGTGTCAATTGTAAATTGGAGTTTTTGTGGAATTTGTATTTCACAATCGGTGTCTTTGTAGAGAATAAAAAGCAATTTGTACCCAACAGTGAGACCTGAAAAAAGTTTAAAACGTTTTGACTATTGATCACCGAAATATTAGTGCAAGTATTTAGAAAACAAAACAGCCATTTAGGTACAACGGCATACTTCTTCTATAGATTCTAGTGGACATCCATATTTGGTAAAAAAAAAAAACTTTAAATTTGTTTTTTTGTTTTAATTTTTTTTATTATTATTTTTGTAGCACACTAGATGAAATGCACTGGTTGAAAAAGTGTACTTGAGTATTACTTTACTAGTAAAGAACATGAGCTTCATAACGAGGTACCTTTAAACTGCTTTGTCTTGAGATCAATAATACACTGAGTTTCCCAAGGTTTGGGATTTGTCAGTAGGTCGTCAAGGGAATTCCACCAGTGAACCTGAAAGAGGTGTTAGAAAAATTTCCAACAAAATGTTAAAACTGATTGATGCTTATTATCAGCTATTGGTTGCATACACCAACCTTACAAACTGTATTGATTTAGATAACATTTCTTCGCCACAGTAATATTATATTTAATATAATTATAAAGTTTTACTGTGTAAAAAAATGTTGTGTTGACTGTGTATGAAGTTTAAATGCCAGTTTTTAACATAAAAAAGTCCCAAATAATTGAAATTAGGTGAGCAATGTTCTTTTTAATTGTTCTTCATTTAATGTATTTTAGTCCTACTTAAATTTATTAGATGTGGAAAAATTAAAAACAAACCTTTCCATCAGCAGTTACAACTACAATTTGTCCATAAACCGAGCCGACATCAACAACGTTATCGATGTCAACAAGTTTTGGAATAAGAATATTGTCGTCAAATTCATATGACAGTGGATCAGATCGAGGGCTGTTCTTTAATCCTTGACAAAAAAAACACAAAATGAGTTCAATAGAGCAGGGGTCGGTAACCATTTTTGCACTGCGGATCATTTTTGAAAGTGAAATTTAATCGCGGACCGGACAAAAAACTACAAAAAATTTGCAATAAAAATGCCTAAATTAGTTTATCATCCCTGGGACGTGTGGGCAAAATGTTTTAAGGCATTTAACCTGAAAAATTATACGGCCCGGTAATGAATTACTTGCAGACCGGTACTGGGCCATGGACCGGCGGTTGCCAACCACTGCAATAGACCACCAAAATTTTGGAAAACGCAACAAACAATTATGACACAATACTAAATATAAAGAAGTAATGTTGTTTTAAATTCACATTTATAAGTGGCAAATATATCATTCTAAGTGAAAACATCACTACCAATCACTACCAAAACATCACTACAAGTTATCTCGTAGTTGCCGATCTAGCCAGGTTTGCCAGATACGAGTATACTCGTAGTAGACTTATTTGATTGTAACGTGCTTAAAATGAGCTGGCGCCTTGAACTAACGTCGTGGATGAGTTGTGGCAACACCGAGACACCCTACACCAGCATGTTACCTACGAGTTAACGTAGCATGGCACACAAAATATTTCGACCTGATTTCAGAATGCCACTAAAACTAGAAGGGTGGCTTAGCACATATTGCCCTTGCATATACACTATAACCTATTTGAAAAAAATAATATATTCCCTACACTTATTTTGTATTGGGTCCCATATCACACACTGTCTTTTATAACATTAGTTGTTTCTGCAGGCAGAAACTAATGGGTCCCCACACATGCAAAGTTGTAAATAATGCATTTCAAGAAATAACCATGTGAAAGTTTGGTATTGTAAGGTCAAACACAATGATTGGTACTGAGCATAAACAAACATGCTATGTGGAGTACAAACTATCTAAATTTTCTTCCATTTGGGTATTTTTAAAGGTTTTTCTATTGTATGTTCTATCTGAAAAATGAAGGGGTAAATAGCGAAAAATTAGACTAAAACACAACAATCAGCTGCTATTATTGGAAAATGGCACAAGCTGTCCTAATTTCATTCAATTCAGACTTTGTTAAAAAAATTCACCCATTGGGGGCTAGTGGGGTAAATGTTGGGGTTACAGGTTGGAAAACAACAATCAACAACCATAGATAGCACCCACTACAAGTTGCCCAAGTTTTATTCAATTCAGACATTGTTTAAAAAATTGTCCTATTTTGGGGGGCCAGGTGTAATGGTTTGGGCTACAGGGCAGAACACAAGAATCAACACCAAAAATGGCATACTCTACAAGCTTTCCAAATTTTATCCAATTCAGACATTGTTTAAAAAATTCCCCTTTATTAGGGGGCTAGCGGGTAAATGTTGGGGCTACAGGTTGGAAAACAACAATCAACACCTAACAATGGCACAATGGACAAACTGTCCAAATTTCATCCCATTTGAACAATACTTAAACAATTCACCCTTTTTGGGGGGCTAGTGGGGTAAATAATTGGTCTCTACTCCAAAACTAAAAAAATATCAAATCACAATAACCCAATCCACAGTCCTGTAAATTTTTGTCCAAATCAGCAAATGTTTAAACATTTGGCCACTGGAGGGGCTTTTGAGCAACAATAGTTGATGCCTCTGACGTCATAAGGCTGTTAACACCCCCTGAATGGTCAACTGCAAAAACATCCACCAAGCAACCCACAAACACTAGGAATGAATATATGGTTGCCTTTATAACATCACACAAAACTAACGTTTGTGGTGCGCACAAACCACATTTTACATTTTTGGGGCTAGCGGGGTAAATACTGGGGTTATCATGACAAACGAAGCAGATGGCACATCTACATAACTATATCTACCATCTGTGAAAGTTTCATCCAAATCCATCAAACATTTCAGGGCAAAAAGGGGTGGACAAACTTTATGGAAGAAAAAAAAAAAAAAAAAAAAAAAAAAAAAAAAAGAAATCGAGTAAAATCAAGATGTGTCCCCTTCAAGGAAGGGGACCCATAACAATTTGAGCACAACATAGGAATATCCCTTGGCAGTCAGCGTGTTAAAGCAGCCAGATCAAATCAGGCATTCTATTTACAACCAACATCCAGCAAATACTATACCAAGCACACACATAGCAAGTTGGAAATGTTGAACTTACCCCAACCATAGAGTTTTCCACTTTCTGATAGAGCAAGTGAAATATACTTGCCACAGTGAACTTTAGTAATCGTCAAATTCTTCAAAGCCTCCACCAGCATGGGTTTTCTTTTACTTTCTGTGTCTCCAAGTCCCAGTTTGCCGTGGTCTCCGTCGCCCCATGAGAATACCTGCAAAATATTAGTAAATTTATTCTGAAGAAAAACAGGGTCTATTCCAATTAATCACATAATCTACTGGTTATATTGTGAGATTGTAAATGGAAACCCTAAATGAGCACAAATTTCTTAAAAATATTGCGTACAAGAATTAAGCCAATAGATGATTGGCTTTTTAGCCTGTTCCTGGCAACAAACTTCAGTGTCTTAAGCAGGGGTCGGCAACCTTTTTGGTGACGCGTGCCAACTTACATGTTATTTCCATGCGTTAATGACCTCGCATGCCAACATTTTTCTAAATAATTGTGGTTTGTGCCAGCAGATATCAATAATAAAGAGAAAGCAGAGTGTTTTGTGCATGTAAGGCTGAATTTTAAGAAAATGGCATGATAAAAAGCATAAACAAGCAGTGTAACAGGGTAAATTGTTACTTCATATGAACAGGCAAATCATGCCATGAAAAGGTTGGCGTGCCATGAAAAACCACCTCCAGGGGTTGCCGACTCCTGGTCTTAAGCTTGATACACAAGCCTATACGGCCTATGTCTCGCCGCCAGCTGTACTGACAAGACTTTACAGCAGGGGTGGGCAACCTGTGGCCCTTCATTAAAGGTTGTGCGGCCCGCAGAGACGCTTGGATTTCAAATGTACTGGCACACGAGTTCAACTATTATATATTTTTGAGCAGATTAATGCGCCTGGTGCTAGTTTTCTGCAACCTGGCAATATGTAGCTAGAATCAAATGCTAATTATACTTGTACTTAAGCATATTTGGTAAGCAACAAAGTAAAATCACCTTGTGTTATACACGGGTGCAGCCCGTGAACTAATTTTGACAGTTGCAATTGGCCCCACAGTAACAAAGGTCGCCCTGTCCTGCGTTACAGGCTGAAACAGTGTGCACTGTCCACAGTGTAGTGGTTTATGAATAAATTACATGTAAAAGTGATTTAAGTAACTTTTATTTTACAGTGGAGATTTTGGTGCCGAGGCAATTTGTAAGGAAGGCCCAATAGCTCAGCCTAAAGAGAACACATATTGTTACCTTTCCATCATTGGTCAATGCGAGTGTATGGGCATCAGCTGTCCCACATGACACAGAAACAACCCGGTGATTCTGTAATCCTACCACAAGCTTGGGCACAAACTGATCGTCGCTATTGTTGTGCCCGAGACGACCAAAGTTACCACAACCCCAAGTGTACAGTTCGCCTGCGAAAGTACAAGAAAAATGATTGACAAAATATTTCTTATTTAAGAAATAGGTCCTGTAGGGATGCCCACTATAAAAAGATATTCAAATTCAATGCACCATCTGTTACAAAAATGAAAAATAAGAATTTATTACAGAGATTCGCACTGATTTTCTTATGCAACCTATCGAATATGACACACTGGCAGTGTTTTTTTTTAAGTGTTTTGAAAAATTTCTCCAGCGGTTTCCCAAAATTTGCCAGTAGCCTAATAAATAATTCGTTTAAGCAAATATGGCTATTTTTTGGAATTTAAATGAAACACTTGCGGTCTCTTAAAACTACTTAGCGGTCACCCAAACCAAACCTTAAAAAAAAACCTGCACACTGGTAAAAAAATGCTTGGAATACTGTAATAAAAATAAGTAAAAATAGGATTTTTAGACACAACTGGATTGATTAGTAGAAAAAAAGCAAACTGTTTTGGCAAAAGCAAATGCTGTAATCAATTGCATTCAAATAAACATCTACTTTGGAGAAATACATTACTGTTATCTGCTATTTAGGATACTATTATTGTTACAATGATCACAACTGAACATTGCACATACTAAGATCCTTTCATGAAATGGAGCCAATTTTTGATTTTAAGTTACGAATAACATTAAAATTTGAGCAGAAACAAAACTTGTTTTCATATGTTTTTACCCTTTTCAGTGATTGCAGCGCTGTAGTTGCTCCCACATGCAATATCAACGGCTTTACACTGATTTCCACCAAACATAGAAATCATCTTCGGTGCCAAACATGCTGAGTTGTCTCCGTGACCGAGTCGACCGCCGTCATTTATTCCACACGAAAAAACTTTACCTAAAACATGTTGAACATGATATTTCCATTTGTCTATATTTTCAAATCAATGTCGTAATTTGTTTTACACATAAAGCCTTTAAAAGATAGCTTAATAATAGCCCACTTTATACAATAAAAAACAAGTAATTGCCATACATGTATTCCATATTACTACTAGAAACTAAAAATGTAAAAAAAGTAAAACATAGTACAACTGTTTTAGGATAAGTCTTATTCTGTTGCATAATTGAGCTGCAGACAGTGCACACTGTTTTAACCTATTGGTCTCATCAGTGCAGCTGGTGACAAGACATATGCTGTATTGGCTAGTGTAGCCATCTAACGGTATTCCAGTTAGTTGGGAGTAACAGGGTAAAAAGTCATGTCTCATTAATTCTGTTTTATATTCATTTCCAAATAGTAGTCTGCTATCAGAAAATATTTAATATTTTGTATTAAATTAATTGTACATTTGGGTCTGTTGCAAGAAAAAAAGCTTGGCTCAAAACAAGTTGCTTTTACCAATCACAATAGTCAATAACATGAAAAAAGCACCTGGCCTCACATAAGATAAATTGAAATACAGTAAACATCAGTTAATCCGGACCCATTTGGACCAAAAAATTTGTCCAGATTGCGCGAAGACCTGGATGTCGGTTAGTGTAAGCCTTACTACATTACAAATCATTTGTATCTTGAGTTTTGTCTAAATTCGGCAAAGATCTGGAATAACCGTATCCAGTTTACCCAAGGTTCACTGCATTTGTGAATTACATTTACTGCACACACTGGTTGTATATTTTTTTCATGAGCATTCGATTGACAGTCTACAGACCTTGTGAAGTTAAAGCAAGAAGGTGTAAGGCATCAGGATGGGATGCAATCTTGCAAAACTTTTCTTGTGACATCGAATGAGGTTCTTGCGTCGTCGGCGAAGAGCTGCTAAGTCGATACAATTGACCACTTTGGGAGAGAAAATATATCCACTTTTCTCCAATAGCAACTTGTTTCACTTTTAACTTTTCCATGTTTTCTTTTAAAATGTCTGGATCGACCATGTTGTGATTAAGATAAACCTAAAAATTGTAAATCATATAAACTTCCTGCAACTGCAGAGAGTGCACACTGTTTTGACCTATAAGGTCTCATCAGTGCAGCTGGTGACAAGAAATTGCCTGTGTGAGCTAATGTAGCCATCTTATGGTACTCCAGCTTGTTTGGAGAAACAGGCTGAATAGCCAGGATTCAGAAATTTCTTTTTTGGACTTTGTGCTACTTTTTTATGATGCCAAAAAAATGCTTATTTCACTTGTAATTACTAAATTGGTTGGATTAACAAATAACTTAAGAGTAGTACAAAAAACACTTTTCTAGTTAATGCTTTAACCCAATCAAATTCTAATTTTAGCGTTTTATGCCAATGGTTAAGATTCATTCAATAATGTTACACTAAATCTGGCTAAAAATTTAAAAATATGTTCATTTATAGGCACATTATGTTCATTTATAGGCACATTGTGTTTTTACCTTGATATCAGCTGAGGATTTTTCATCTTTGGAAATCGCATCATCCACTGTATCTCTCTTCATGTAAGTGTTGAAGACGTCAGTCGACAATCGTCCAAGTTGAGACATAATTATAACAGAAGCCTGTCTCATGTCTGAAAGCATCAGATATTAATAAAGGGGTCTCAAATAGGGTAAATTTAAATTTGCTATGCTTACAGGGCAAATAAAAAAGGCTAAATTTTGTAAGGTATACTAAATTTGAGCGTTAAATTTAACCATTCAAAACTGCAATAAGGCAACTGAGAAAAACATGTTAGAGAACCTGCGCTTTAAATGAACTGCACATAAACTTTTAAGACATCAGTTTACACAATAAAAAAATAAAACACAAACTTAACAATATGCCAGTTATTTATTTTAATTACCGAAATAAATTAAAAATATTTTTTACATAATCTTTCTAGAAATGATTATTTTCATTGTTTTGTTTCATTTTTAAAAATTGCTGCCAAAGTTTTAAATCTTAAACTAAAGTTGCTTAATCAAACTTAAAACTAATCACTGCATACCAATATTATCATCTTCTTTCTTGGTTTCAGGTGATATACTTGAATTACTCGACAAGCATGCCACACTGGCACTTCCTTCAGTGTTTGGGAGAAAACTTGACATCTGAATTTGTGCAAGTCGTTGTAAAAACGATGACAAAGGTGCATTGGGACCCTGACTCTCTTTTCTGCAAATAATTTCATGTAAAAAAAAAATAAAAAAGAAAAAATTACCAGCCCTCAAGTAATTTATGATAAAATATAAAAATATACATATTATTTTCTATAGTAATAAGCATTATTACAAAAAAAAAACAGCAAATAACCAAAAGGTTTATTCATAAATGTTGATAGCAAAGATTTTGAGATTTACTTTCTTTTACTATCTGGATTACTTTCTTTATAGCAGACATCTGTAATATCAACAAGATGGCATCTAATAAACAATCTACTATTTTTTTGTCAAGTTCATTTTATTAATCACCTAATTAAACTTTATTTGCTTGGTAAAACACCAACCTATTATCAGGCAGTTGCCTTCGAGACTCCCACATATTTAACAAAAATACGACAACATCGAGCATAGACGACAGAGTTCCACGCTGCAAACTCAACTCCAGCAGTAAGTTAAGTGCGAGATGTTGATCGTGGATTGGAACGTCAGGTTGAGATTCTGAACTTCCACTAACATCAGAACTGATAAATGTTTAACAGAAAGTTTATAAGAAATTGCTTGTTATGATAAAGCAATGCAGTAGACAAGAGCCAAGTTCTGTACAGATGTTTCCAGTAATTAGCGCAGTGTTTTTGATACTTGAGAATAAAAAAATATTGATAACTGACCACTGAGTTATAGATCTAAGAAACTTGTCACTTCTTTCGATTACTTCAAGCCAAGCTGGAGGTACCAGATGTTCATGAAACAACGAAGCAACCGGTAGTTCTCGAAATGCATCAAGTGTATCCTGAAAATATTTGTGAAATGTTTATAAGTTACTAATGAAATTTATTGCTTTAGCAAAACAAAACTGGGTGAACAATTTAAAAAAGCAGCTTGAAGTATAAGTGCATTCTTAGAACATGTACAAAAAGGTAAAATATCTAATCTAAGTTTTTTTTTTAATTTGAAGTACTGTACCCTGTCCTACATTTAAAAGAGGGGTGAAATAAATTTGAATATATTCTAAAACATAAAAGCAATGAGACATTTTATCCCAAGTAAACAGTACATATGACACACTATTTCGTCTTTTTGTTTTGTCAGTATATCTAGTGAAAGGGCATTGACTGTATAGGCTAGAGTAAAGAAGCTATGGGACCCCAGTTTGTTCAGAGCTAAAAAAGCTATGCCTTACCACATCTGGTCGATGCCACAACTCTATTGACTCAAGATAAATAAAAAACATTCAAAGCTAACCTGAAGAATCTCAGTGCAAAGATCTGTGTCCTCTCCCAACCTCCACATCTTCCTCAGGAACATAAATGCAAATGAGAGAGTGAATCTGCTACCAACTTGCGAGAGTCGATCCACAATGCTGCTACTGCTCCCAGATTTTTTACTTACAGTGGTTTCTACCTGTTTTGACATGCTGCAAAATAGTATATCTTAGCACCATAAAAATAACAACCCTCCAGAAACGAGCAAAACAGTCTATTCAAGTTTCAGACCCAACTTTTTACCATGAATGTTTCAAGATATAACATGGATCTGCCAGTTCCATTAAGACTAATTTCAACTTCTGAATTTTTACCTTGAATTTGGCATGTCATTCTTCACAGTGTTTACAATATCTGATTCATGCTTTGATTTCGTTTCTATTGCTTTTTCGTATGATATAGACACAGCCCGATAATGGTAGGCAAGTACATAAAGTTGTTTTGTGATCAGTGCAATGGATGGTGAAGTGAGGCCTGCAAGATGGCTGAATTTTTGCTGTTCAACTTGCAAATCTGATATTCGCTTTTGCAGTTCATTATTGTCTGAAACAAAAACAGTCACAGTAGACCAGGCCCATTAAAGCTGCCATCCCAAATCAGCTGGTTACCTAGCATTCAGAAAAAATGAATTTAGTAAATATGGACCACATGAATTTAAATTGTAACACCATTTAGGAACACCAGAAACAAATTTGATCAATGACAAAATAATGTTTTGTATTTGTTTAAAGAAAACATCTAGCTAGTTTGTAAATAATTAACACATTTCATGTACTGATAATGACAACCCCTGTTGGACGTTACAACTATTTTTCGCAAAATATTTACAATATAATTTCAATTTTAGTTTTTCTTTCAAAATTCAATAAATACAATCACCTATTGATATTGAATAGGTGTGTAAACATTTCACATTGTTTGTTAAAAACAGCATGTCTTGCTAACAGTGACATGTCCAACAGTATTAAACCTACAAGCTAACATTACACATATGGATAGTGGATAGCATTGATAAACTTTACGTTACCTGGTATCTCGCCCCATTCCCAACTTTTGTATGAAAAACTTTCTGCTGCTGGTAGACTTTCATTTTGTTTTAATATTCCTTTCAAAACCATCTCATCGCACATTTCATCACAGAACTCTGTGTCCTGAATATTCTGCACAAAAACAAATGTTACACATATGCCGCTAAATTTCTTACTTTGTCACGGCCAGTAGCCACGCTTGGTTGCGTTGCACCAATTGCATAAGCCACAGTCACTTGATTTTTGTTTTGGTAGCTATGAGCAAAAAGTGTTTCTTCACAACAGAAAAAATCTCAAAATTTCTTATTTATTTCTTTAATTTTTGCTTTAAGAAAAACTTTGAGACTGTTGAGATTCTCGAGAAACAAAAAAGCGAGAAAATAAGAAACCCCAATCACAGGTAATTAGAATGAGTATATATTTACTTGAAATGTATATTGGGTCCATTTTGGTGTTGGTTTCTTTCCAGTAAAATAGCATCTTGTGAAATCAATGTCCGACATTCTTACCATTTATCCAGTGAAAATAAATATAAAGATCTGCTTTTTCATTGTCCACCAGTCACTGATTTATGTCTGCAAAAATAATCTTTTTATGTGGTAAATTTAAAATTCTTCCTGGCTAAGGGTAGTTGCAAAGAAACATTATTTCCTACTAATACATTAATTGTGTGTTGCACATCTTTATGTGTTGCACATCTATGCTATTAATTGTGTGTTGCACATCTTTATGTGTTGCACATCTTTATGTGTTGCACATCTATGCTAAATCAAGAGACAAAATTTGCAATTGTGTTGCAGCATAAAAAACACAGAAAAAAGAACTGTTTTTGCTTGTATCTTATTTCAAACAAGCAAGGTTTTCTAATGTGAAGTTATAATGCTAAAGCAACGCACTTGAGTTTCAGTAGGATTACAAGCAAAAAAAACAAAACAATTCTGACAAAAGTCAAAACTGACCTTCAATTTCCACCACATTCGAAATTGAAATAAAATATTTCCATGCAATAAAATTAAGCTCCTATGCAAATGTACAGTGCAGAATACTTACTTTTTATATTTGGCATCCAAATGATTCCAGTATTTGCAAATTTGTGCAAAACGTTTGCAAAAAATTGTAAAAACAACAGTTTGTTTTGAGTTTGATATGCCGTAATTACACTGAGCTGTCATCCGTTTCAGAATGTAATCAAATGAGGGTATTTAAATTATAAGATTATTGCATTTTTTATTAATTTTGTCACCACATTCTCTACTGGTGAAACTCATTTTATAAAATGACTTAAAAATTACAAAAAATCATCACAAAAACAATATTTAAACAAATTCTGAGCGACAAACAGAATATTACACTGGCCGACACATGCACAGGGCTACCGTACTCAAATGGTTTTGTCAAAGGTCCAGATACAAACGGTAAAAATTACCGAGGCCCGGACACTGTCAGTAATGCAAATACAACATGTTCAAGCCGAATGTTTATGCCAGGAAAACTAAAGACTTTATTAGGCACTAAACGTGAATTGAGTCCTTGCGAAAGTATATTGGCACAACGACCTAAAAAAATTTGTATCTAGTTTTGCGGGATTACTTTGTGTGGCAGTATTTTAAATTTAGTTTACTGGATCACAGATAAAATTGTGCGCAAACAATCGCTGTATTGTTAATTGTGCATTGAAATACTAGGATCGTTGTTTTGTTACAGTTGCACAGTCTGACCTTACATAAGATTTTTGAAATACTTTGTTTTAGGCTCCTCGCAGTTCCCTAAGAAATCGCTATGCGGACCCCAGTTGAAAAATTGCTGCTACAAAGCAATGATCAAGTAATTAACACACAATATAATGTAAGTAGCCGCGTCGTAAAGGTCCGGATATGGGCTGCGGTCCTCCATTTGAGTAGCCCTGCTTTGAGATTAGAATATCAAGTGTGTGTTTTTCTACAAACTCATTTTTTTGTCACTTATATTACCCTTTTTTCACTTCATTTTTGTCCTTCTAAGGTTCATTGAAAAAGGTTATAGTTATTAGCTCCTGTGGATCACTTGTTTCAACCGACATGAAAATATAAGTTCATCTACCAGGCAATTAGTGCAGAATAGTTGTGTTTCGTCCTTATTTTAATTCTGTGGGGTTTAACAGTGCCTCAAACATGATTTCCATCCCGACAATGAATTACTAATTAGTTGTCTGCAGTGGGAAAAACGATAATGTGTTGAAAAACATAAAAAATGTCAGGATTTTCGTTGGTACTAAGCAGAAAACACACGCTTATAGCTTTAAATGTGTGTTCGTAAAAGATTCGGTTTCGACCAAATCGCAACAAATTATTTGGCCAAAACCGAATCTTTGCAAAAGGGGGAGGTTCGGCCAAATAAATTTATCGGCAAACCGAATATTAGGTACATCTCTATTACTTCTGGTGTTAGCGTGTCGGTTTTAAACCGCCACGCTAACATATAATGCGTCTATTATAATGACAGTACGACCGGGCAAAACAAGCATGATTAAATCAGTGGCGGGCACAATAGGGATATAAATGTTTCCTTTATTGTGCACGGCGTTACCACGTTACCACGTGATACAATATTATTACTGTTGCAGTCAGTTGTACTGTTAAAATTGCCATTAGGTTATTAGGGTTATTTTAAGTTTCTTACGTATTGTAGAGTTTTTTTTAAAAAACAGGCACTTTTCCATGCTTAAGTGTACTGTTCTAAACTATGTACTGGTAAAGTTAGTTATTTTGGTTTCGTAAACTTTGCAATAGAATGAGGCCAACATGCTATTGGATTACGTTTGCTCTTTCTGCTTTTGTTATGTCTCTGATTATTTACTGTTATTTGCCGATTCTAAATAATGCGATTGACACCAAGTCTCCTGCTTTCGTGAGTCTTGCGGAAAAGGGGGAGATGTACCACGAAAGTATGGAAGTGAAAAAGGTAGTTAAAGACAGTCCTTGGACAAGTGCAGCAAGCATTTGTTGGATAATTGTCCGATGTTTAACATGTGATTTTTGGTACACTGTAAACAAACTTTGTAATTAGAAAACTGTTTTTTACTGTTGTCCTCAGTGTTCTATTTTAAACTTTCAGGAAGCCAAATTACGTACAAAGACGGCGAAGAACTATACCAACGGATCACAATTTCAATTTGAAGAGACTTCATCTAAACATACATATGAAGTACAAACTCGAAAATGTAGAAAACCTGTTTTAAAATTTGTGTTTATCAAAACTCACAAGACGGGTGGAACATCATTGCGCTTTATTTTGACGCGAATAATCGAATTCTATAACCAAACAAAGGTAATATTATAACACTTTATATTAGTACAGACTAAAACATTTTTGCAGTTGACATATTAGAGGCAATTGTAAGCAATAATGTTTTTGTTCGAGATAAATTGCACTTTTGGGCAATGATTTCCATTTTCCACATGTGATTGAAAAAAAAATGTTTTTACAGAATGTTGCCATCCATCAGCCTGTCAGATTTATTGGCGGGTACCCCGGACACTTCAAATGCAAGTTTATGTGGCCGAGAGGTGCGAGTATTGTTGTTAGGCATACACGGTTTGATGCAGTGGAGATGAAGCGATGCTTTCATGCCGCCACAAGGTATTTGATGACATTCGCTATGACCAAATAACGTTGCTGAAAAATTAGTTCCCTAAAAATTAGTTGCCTTTTTTTATTGTTTTTCACGGGGTCGAACCAAGGACACTCCCGGGAACGATACCAGGTTTTTATGTCCGTATGTGGGTCAGGCGCGCCGGACCATTCGGCCGAGTCCCTGGCCGGAAATACGGTTCTTTTTTTCACGGGGTTCGAACCCAGGACACTCGCGGGGACGAGTCCCGATCAAGAGCATTTGTGTCTGTTTATTGGTCAGGCGGGCCGGACCATTCGGCCAAGTTCCTGCCCATTAGTTGTCTTATTCGACAAAGAAGTGTTTAAAGAAAACATGGACACGTAAGGGCAAGTGGGGACACGTAGGGGGTTTTTCATTGTATTCGAATCAGTGTTTCAGGTCTAACTTATGCCTATATTTGAACATAATTACTTAATATCGTAATCTACCATGATAAACGTCCCCTTCCTGATAAGTGTTTTGCCCGCGCCCATGAACGTCACTATTATTTGAGGAGAGCTCAAAATCTGATGGTCGAGGCTGGTGAGTGATCATAGCTAATTCTTTTTAGTTCTAGGGCGTTTAGTAAAATAAGGGGCGGTTATAAGCTCGTTTAATGCCTTAGATAACGTATGTGGGCAAAAACTACTTTTTAGATTTTAATCTGAATTTGGTGGTGGAGTAAGAACGTTCAGATCTAAATTAAAGCTTTTTAAGCCATGAGCGATAGGACCCAATAATCGTGTGTATTTTATGCATTACGCCACAGTTGTAAATCGAGCCGGCCTTTGGGAGCTCCGTTATAAAAGTAGCCTATGCCGTTGGGTTGACAAAGGTCTCAAATAAGGACTTGACACCTTTTTACCCACACATGCATACACCAAATTAATGTATGACCAAAATATATCATCCACACTATAGTGTAATATAATATAATATACAAAACAGCACTTAGGTGCATGTTTCTGCCTACAGTAAATAGCCTTTATCCAAAAGGCACCTGCTATACAAATTAACTTCCGAAACGCTTTTATATTTTAGATATTTCACAATTCTGCGCTACCCTTGGTACTCATTCCAGTCAGCATACCATTTTTATCTCAAGAAGTTCGAACAAGGACCGTCTTGTAAAGGAATGCCAATTTCTTACGTCAACAAAGGCCAAACATTGGATGTGAATCAATTTTTGCTCAAATCGGCCCCCCTTCTTAATAAATCTATTCCATTTTACTTTAGGTAAGTTATAGTTTATTTTTTGGGGAATCTGCTTATTTTTGGTGGAGCTACTAACAGTGCTGGATTAACCATTAGGCAAAGTATAGGCACGTGCCTACAGGCCAGTCAAAAATCCAGGCAAAAACTAAAATCTTTATGACAATGATTTTGCAACACTGATACTTCTAATTTTTTAGTTGGCAACCCTGATTTTCGGGCCACTTATAAAATGTGCCTACAGCCCAGCAGACCCTTAATCCGGCACTGGCTACTAACACCATACCTCTCGCGACACCCGAAAGTGCGTAATTTTCGACAGGTGGTGCAAAAAGCATTTTTTACATTTAAAACGTTATATCTCTGAAAATGCTCGCGGTTAGGGCTATTCTAACCCAAAAATTTAGTTACTAATGTAAAAGTTTAAAAACATATTTCCCAACCCAATCCCTCTTTAGCCGCTAAATAAAAAATTCAACTCTTTACGCTCCCTTGTAAATGTGAATCTCCCGTGAGGTATGGTGTAGACGCTATACCCTTATTTTCTAAATGTCCCCAAAGTGACGTAGACAGCGGATTTTTTTTAGTTTTGGCAAAGGTATCAGACCTAAGACGTAATTTTAACTCGATAAACCTGCTTCGGTTTCGTATATGTCAAGCAAAACTTTGTCGGCCAACATTAAGGTACAAAAATATACTTTTTATTGCTTTTAACAAATTGTCAAATAACAAATCCAAGATCGTCTGTTGTTGTTTCCTGAGTAACACTGGATGTACTACCATGTAAGAGATATTCTGATAGCTGCTAATGTTTACCTTTTGCATGAAAAATGCATCTATAATCATGCTTGTTTTGGTTTTGACATCGCAATGAACTCCAGTACTAAATATTTACTAAAAGTCTTGCAAATTTTTGTTTTAACTCAATGAGAGCTAATGAAAAAAACAAAAAAAACATTCGTATGTTTTAATTATTTTTTGATTTCATTTGGCATGTGTATACGTATTAGTGTTTTCTATGGGTCTTCACAAGTCTCTTTCGTTTCAATAAGAAACCTCCGCAAACCATTTACTTTGCCGAGACTTTCAGTTTCAGCATTAAACATAACAAAAACTATTTTGTAACTAAATATAAGACTACTACACGTAGACATTGATTCCAATGTCAACGTGTAAATCAGGGGTCGGCAACCTTTTTTGCACTGCGGACCGGTTTTGAAACTAAAATTTTATCGCGGACCGGTCTTCAAAAAACTACAAATATATAGCTATAAAAACGCTTAAATTAGTTTATCATACCCGGGATACATGGGCAAAATGTTTTACAGCATTTAACCTGAAAAATTATACGGCCCGGTAATACGAACTCCTCGCGGACCGGTACCGGGCCGCGGACCGGCGGTTGCCGACCAGTGGTGTAAATGACCATTGCAATAATCATAGTTTGACAATTTAAATATAGTATTACCTCGATTAAAAAATGATAAGTCTCACATGTATTTCTAAAGTGTGTTTAATGTGTGCAACTTTAAAAATAGGGGCAAGGAAACATGGCCAATTTTTGTCATGTGACGAGCCTTGACCAAAACTAATTTTAACTGAAACAGTACCAGTTTCAGGGCTCAAGAAAAATTAAAAATATCATGATGAACTTTCGTTGACAGGTTTAGAAATTTTCAGGCACATGATTTGGGAATGGACCCTATGTTAAAAAATCAAGCAGAAATTGAACAAAAATTTCAAGCTTTAGACAAAACTATTGATTTAGTTTTGATTCTTGAATACATGGAAGAGTCGTTAGTTCTTTTAAAGGTAAGTGGTAGTATTTTTTTAATATTTAGCACCATTTCTATTTATTTATTTTTCTTTTTAGGAGCTTTTATGTATTCCTTGGAAGATTTTGGGCGGAATAGTCAAGACTAATCATCGCACGTATACCAGAAAACCTACTTTTTTGACAGAGTTTCACAAGACTACCTTCGAAAACATGAACAATATTGTAAGTTTCTTTGTTTAATCCAGGGGTGTGCAACCTTTTTCGTCGGTGGGCCATATAACCAATTTCGGACATCAAGCGAGGGCCACAATTTTTTCATGTACCGTACTTACACGTTTTTTTCCCCTCCTGTTGGTGCGGCTTGCATTATAATATCATGTCGATATTATTTCTACACTCCTGCGTTTTGTTTTATTTTGCGTTTAAAATCAACTTTAAAATGTTAGGTACAAGTAAGTTTCGTCGTAACACTGCCTTTCACAACAAAGTAATTGTTTACTAGACAAAGAGGTATATTACGTCACATTCGGTATAGATACACAACAAGCACCCAGTGCCAATAGAAGACCAAAGGTCTGGGTGAATTAAGTTCCATGCGCTGGTTTAGCTTATTCTTGTTACGTCTAGCAACTTAGGAAATTCCGAAACCTAGCGCGGATTTGTTGTCAAAATGTGCATGTTTACTTGCTCTGAATCAAAGTGTTGTTGAGGGCCACACTAAACGGCTTGGCGGGCCGGATTGTGGCCCGCGGGCTGCGGGTTGCACACCCCTGGTTTAATCCGTAATTGGAAAGTTTTGGAAACTTCGGTAAAAGGTTTTGCTGATTGTCTTAAATCTTTTAGTGTCACAATCAGAGTTGTAAACGGGCCTAAAACTGGAGCCCGAACCCGAAAGTACAAGCCCGAAACCCGGCCCGAACCCGAATCGTTTTTGAGAAGCTCGTTAAGCCCGAAAGTTTGATTGACAGACCTATACATTTGAAGTCTCAGGAAAGACCAAGACCACAAACACAATAGACAATTCGTCATAAACAAGCCATTTCAGGGCTGTTTGACGTTAGGTCAGGTCAAGCAATTAGCTACTTAACTGATTAAATTTATTCATAAAAATACTCACACCGATTGTAAAGTCAGGCCCGTTTTTTCCAAAAAGCCTGGCCCGACTTACAACTCAGGTCATAATAATCCCATTACAATAAGAGGATACCGAGTCTAGCACAGCACGCTATGTACAAAAATGGTTGTTGATTGCTTGAGAATATACCATATTCATTTCCCCTACAACATATTAATAATTACATTGTTTTAACAAAGAATAACATAGGTGTGTATTTCGTCAATTTAAATATCACACACCACAATCTGCCAAAAGTCACACTTTCGAGACAATTGGATTTTTTTGGCTAAAATAATGAATGTTTGCATAGTATGGTAATTAGTTACACAACACACAAATGTGTTTTTTCTTATTTTTTACAGGACATTGCATTGTATGCGCACTTTAACAAAACGCTTTGGCAGCGAGTGGATAGTTACGGACGCGAAAAAATGGCGAGGGATGTGCAACGTCTTCGAACTATGACGAAAAGGAGTGTAAAAACCGAGCACTCGACAGGGCAAGAACAATATGATGAGACGTATGAACAAGCAAAACCATTAATCAAACAATATATGAGTGAAAACTCAGGGGGTTGCTTTATGCCATAAGATATTATGAACCAAGTCGTTTTAAAATTAAGACAGTGTGTTTAGTGTTATTCGTATTATAGGATCCAGTTTTCTGTTCCAAAACATAATTTTAATTTTCGCGATATAAACCAAATTAAAGACTTGTGAATTCAACTATTGTGTTTGGCAGGGGCGGCTCGTGCTAGGGTGCTGCGGAGCTGCAGCACCCCCTAGATATTTTCACTTAATATTCCTGCCACAACAATACAGATAACTTTCATGATACTTATTTTTTTATTCCTAAGTATAATTTTTATAAGTATAATTTCCGCCTTGATCGGCATTTTTTTCATTTTTTCAAAAAAATTTTGGCATTAATATGTTATCTATGGTGGAACTGCAGCTCCAGTTTCATGACGAATCGTGACGTTTCATGACGTTTTGCACTTGTGCGCATGCGCACTTGGAAAAGCTACATGCCGAAATAGGCGACTGGGTGCTGCGGCTCGCGCAGCTCCACCAATCACGCAGCGTGTGAACCGGCCGCTGTAGTGGTGTTGTCTGTTCCGGGTCTATATTGTGCTCCAAAACCAAACCCGTTTGCTATATTCTAAGTTCGACAGTGAGTACAGTGAAACAATTTTTTTGACTTGTTTTAACCGAAACGGTCCCCCAAATTTCTCCAGCGGTTTCCCAAAACGAATAAATAATTCGTTTAAGCAAATATGGCTATTTTTTGGTATTTAAATGAAACACTTGCGGTCTCTTAAAACTGCTTAGCGGTCACCCAAACCAAACCTTGAAAAAAAAACCTGCCGCTGAACTTTGAACTTTCAAAGGTATGTAAAATCCATTACATCAAATAAATGCTTCAAGTTCTGTATCTTCAAGTTCTAATTGGGGTTTCCACTGAATGTAAAACACATTTCTCTCGAAAAACATTCGAAGAATGAAAATCGTAATGTAGAGAAAGCAGCCCTTCTTCAATATCCAACACACGCCAAAGAAAGTCTATATAAGCGTTTATTTTTGACTGCAATTCTATGGATTTTTCAGATGCAATAAACAAAAGAGCCCAGCTACTTTACTTAATGTAATTACCTTAAAAATATTTAAAAAGAAATTCACAGAGCTTTCAAGCAGGAAAAGGAGCGAGCTCCTGTGGGGGAATGTGTACGTCAAATAACAAACGAAACTAGTTGATTAAACAAGCGCACAGCTGACTATAGCCAAAAGTAAAACATAAAAAGACGGTCGCACGTGAGGGGAACCACCGGTTGTCAGTTCCATGTAATTTGAAAGTGACCACGGAAAATCAGTGAAGAAACCGTCCACTCCGATTTTAACGAACCTTTCGTATTCCTTATACGGATCTGCGCCGTAATCCCATGCCAGGTAGTTGTATTCGTTGCGAAATGTGTAAGGGTGGACCTGAAGACATTATAGTATGTGGTTAATTTTCTGCTGTTACCAGCCACACAGAAAACAGTTTTAAAATTGTGGTACAAATGTTTCGGGCCATTTCAATTACAGACCTGCAGGTTGCAACTGTTAAAGAAATTAATTCCATTGCTAATGAAACTGAGCGAGTTAGCTCAACACTTGAGGTTGTTGGTTCTAACCCTGCCTGGACCTCTTTGTGGAGCTATAGCTTAGAGTATACTAACATAGGAACTCCACAGAGAAAATAGGTGAAATTATGTAAGGAATTACATTTGTAAGATTGGTTTTATTGCTATTCTGGTTATAACCTCATCCCAACCCTAACCATCAGAATTTGTACAAAAAGAATTTGTTTTTCACGGGGTTCGAACCCAGGACACGAACCCGATCAGGATTTTTATGTCTGTATGTAGGTCAGGCGCTCACGCTTTTAAATCTATCGGTTTTTGGAAAAGTTTTTTGATGTGAGTTCTTATACCTTAGTAAAACATTTTTACAGAGAAAAACAATTAAAGAGAAAAAAGCAGTAAAATACTTCGATGGCGGACTCGTTAAAATCTTCAGGTGTTACCCGCGCTAATTGAACATGAAAATAAACACTAAACCAGTTTAAACTAGTATTTCAACGCTTAGTACGTACCTTTAAGCCATGAGCGTGTATCCTTGCAACAAAATCAGTTTCCTCCACAATGTTATCATTCACCACTCTCACTATAGCGTTCTTAGTTGGACCAATCCCGTAGCAGTACGTGGCAACTTCTGATAGTATATTATCAGTCAGGCTTGTGCCAGTTAAGTAAATCAAAGGCAAGGGGGTCTTAGGTGCCATGTATTGTAAACTTGGTGGGTGAAAAGACTGCAAGAAACAGGGCGAAGTTGGGCTTGTGTATCCGTGTTTGGCCAAAGCTTCTAGGAGAATATCTTCAAACGTTGTCGTGTGATTGCGGCTCTGTAGAATCCCATTCACAAAAGGCGGACTCTTCGTCTCAGGGTAAATCCCTACAGTCCTGTCGCTGCCCTTGGCAACCGCTACGTAATCGTCAAAACTTGCTAGGGGAAATTCCCCGTTGTAGGACTGGTCGCGGCGTGAGTTTTGTTGAACCTGTTAAGTGACATTTGTGAGACAAACAAAAATTCCCGCGTATAAGGTATTTTTGAATATTTTGACCGAGGTACAAGTCCTAGGAATAAAGTTTTAAACTCGATTCGCAAGAAAGCCAAAGAAATGTAACTGTGCTCCTACATGCAAACGTGGAAAAAGCAAGTACTAATGATTTCAACTATACTCATACGCCATTGTTATCAGTTTTGCACTGGAAGCACTTAAACATGTTTCTAATTAAGATGCACGTTGGGTTCTGTCAGAAAGCTGGGATAAAATCTGATGATCTCAATGGTAGATTTGTTTGCCAATAGATACCAAAGTATAGATAGGCACAAATTGTAGATAATTTCGCAAAGAATGACGTTTACCTTTCGTAAAGTTTTCAGTTCATCCAATGTAAAGTCAATCGTGAAATAATCCGTCACACTTCTTCCTTCAACAACGTAAGTTTGAATTCTGTCGTCGAATTCTCTATGTTCGTGGACGTTTGTGGTGGAATTGATTGTAACATCGTGTGTGCAAACCAACTGCAAGTCCTGACCAAGGCAAAAAGGTGAAAAAACAAAACAATCAGTGAGTATTTAATTCGACAGCTGTTAGCTTGCAGTACTGTTCCTACATGCTCAGGCTATGTTATTAAAATAAGATGAAAGAAACTGTTTACAATGTTTTTGTATCAGCCTCCAAATTAAAATTCAACAAGCGGTCAATATAAACCTGCGCAAAAGAGTATTTTGAGCAGCTAAAAAGGTTTAAAATGTATTTGCAATTAACCCCAAACCAGTCACTTAGCCTCTTGAAGGTTCACGAATATTGGGTGGAGGAATCCAGGGAGTCGAACCGCTTGTCATATAGGTTCAGGTTCGGTTCGGGTTCACTTGGTTTTGTTTTAAAGGGTTCGGGTTCGGTTCCGGTTTTTGAAAGTGTTTGTTTTCGGGTTCGGCTTTTGTTCCGGTTTGGGCAAATTATCCGGTTTGAACTGGTTTGCGGTTTTTAAACCGGCTCAAACTCTTATTCTTTTTAATTTAATTCTACCCATCATCTACCTGGCCTTATTAAACTCCAAAAGAATTTTGACTGTGCACTGTTATTTTTGACACGCCCTGTAGTGTTATCTTGCGTATTGTTTAATGCGTTGTTTTGAAATTAAATCATAAAATATAAAACAGCTGTTCATGTTTTGCTGGTTCAGTTCCGGTTCGGGTCCAACGCCAAACAAAATATGGGGTTCAACTCCGGTTCGGGTTTTTAGAAAATCGTAATTTGCGGTTCGGTTATATGCGCATTTTTGTAGAACGGGCACCATCAGCCTGTACACACTGCAATGACCCAATTACCCGGTTTCCTATTTAAGTTTTGGCCACAAGAAAAAGTTTGCCGAATTTCACAACAAGCTAATCTGTCAATCACGTGCATTAACGACCGTCATTGGAAAACTTGTTTTGCAGTCGTCATGGCGACACCGTTGACACATCACGTGACTTAAGGTCAGGCCGAGGATTAAACTATTTCGGGACATCGCGATCCTGTGTTAGTGACGTCACAATGCCTATTATCGACCGGGTTCGAATCCGGTTGTCGGAATTTGGCACCGGAAAATAAGAAAATCGGTGCGATGAAAAAAAATCGATTTGCAATTTTTATAATTAACCTGCGATGTTTACGCAAAAAATACACCGGTGCCATAACATTGTCAAAAAATGCTTTCAAAATTGTGTCTCCATTTTAACAAAAAAAAACTTTTTTGACAATTTCAATAACCATTCGTAAATTACGTCACCGGTTACCTTGGTGAGGGAGACGTCACATTCGATGATGTCAGCTCCTTGTTCAATTGCTAGTTCGTAAGCAGCAACTGTGTGTTCGGGTCGCATTCCTACAAATAAACTGACGCAAATTGAACGAGCTGCACGGGTTCGGCATAATTGCAGAGTTAAGTAAATATTTACACAGTTGCTTTACACCAGTTTGAAATTAAAAACGCGGTACGTTGATTATTAAGTTAACTGTGCCATAGAGCTCATATAAACTGTTCTACTAAGTTTGTTTAAAACTACAATATCTTGATACCAAAACCGACGACCTTTTTTAATAAACCGATCGCAAAAACAAAAGTTTCATTCAACCCGTAAAGTTTTAATATTTATTCCAGGCTGAAAACCTTTGGCATAAAGTTTCACAACCAAATTAAACGTCATACATTTAATATAGGCCAGTGGTTCCCAACCGGGGAGGAATTCCTCCCTAGGGAGGAATTTTGTGACTTCAGGGGAGGAATTTAATAAAAACAGTAAAATAAATTTTACATTGAAAATGTTACATTATTATGCCCATTATAATTTGGACCCGGTTCACATTAGGAACCGGTTGTAAAGGATTCTGAAATGGACATCCCTAATTATAAGGTCTATTTCAAATTGCTATAATTTTTTATGTTATATTTGTTTTTCGTCTTATGGGGAGGAATGGATAGTTCGAAAATGGGCTATCCCTACGAAACACAGATATGTTTTTAAATACACAGTACAATGTTTCCAGCAAATTTTGAGTTTTGCACAGTTTTTTTACAATAAAATGTGTTTTGTAGTCCGACAACTTACTTGCATTAAAACACACGTTCTTTTTCAAGTTTTTTTTTGATTTTCCGAATTTTCAAAAGCCGGTTTGATGCATCTCATGCTTAGCCTACTTAAAAGCTTTAAAATATCTAGCGCACCCTATGTACGAAACATGCGCAATACTAGAGCAGCTTTAAACCACAATACGATGCGGAAAAAATATATTTGTTGTGTGATAAGCAGATTTTTGAAACAAAAACTTCACATTTTACTTAGGGTAGTATTGTAACTGAGTTGTTAAGTAGTAATAATAAAGTTTGCTATTCTTCGAGAACTTGACTATCTTAGTGCTTTGTTTAACCTAATTTGCAAAACTTATGGAATTATTTTTTACCCGAGCTCCCACGATGAGCAATTATGAGGGGTCTGTCCGTTGGCAATCCATCAAACACTCGATCAGCGGAATATACGACGGCGAAAACCGAGAAAAGATAAAACAAACCTGCAATAAAAGGCAGAAACTGTTTGTAACGTAAAATTACAAATGTGAAAAGTACATGAATATATGCAACAGGATTATTTTTGTAAACATAAACAACTTTCAAACATTGCCTACGTAAAATTTGAATTAAAACACATTCGCACTGCGATATGAACATAAAGTGACTCAGTCAAAAACAATAAAGGCTAGAACACTAGCATTTTTTAGTAATAATAATAACATAAACAACAATTGGTAAAAGTTTTGCTATTGTGGGTGTCTACAATGCACAAGCTTAAGCATAGGCTACAATATAAATTTGATTATTTTATCAACCATACTAAACCTGTTCAAACTTACATTTCATGTTGGAGGCAGCAACAACAAGCAACACATAAGAACCACAGAGTGCAATGCAAAATTTACTTAACTGTGTTTATGGCCTTCGAATGGGCACAAGCGGTCCGAGAAAAAAGGGCGCAAGTCAATATGGCCGACCTTTTGACTGTTGGTTTGCAGAATGCACACGTCACAAACATTGGGAGCCAACAAATAATGTTTGCTGTGCAGTTTGGACAGCTTAAACATTGTACCACTAAGTTATAATGTATGTTATCAGTTTTCTGGGTGTGTAACTGATGGTGTTTGCATCAGCTGTTAGGGTTACAGGGTTACCATTGTTCAGCTTAACAGCTCTTGAGAGTCTGAAAATATTGTTTGGTCGTGGATTTTGTGTAACCATCTGTTGCTAATGAACGGAAACACGGTTAAAAAGGTTGGAAAAGAAAGACCGCTATTCAAACGGTATTTTGTGATAATATTACTTTAAGTAAGTTCGTTCATTTGATACAGAAGGGTTTCTTCTTTGCGGTCCTCCTGGATTTACCAAAAGTGGCCCTTCATGGTTCAGAGAAAACGTAAAAAAAGACAATTTCAAACCCCCGGTACTGCAAAGTATTTTGAGATAGCGCCATATTAAACAAATTCATGTACGATGGGAGAACTATAAAAGCCGCTAAAAACGAAATTGCAATACAACAGGCAGCTCGAATCGTTGTGAGCATTCATTGCCCGCCCACAGAGGGTAAAAATATAACAAACAAAACGTGCTGAATTTTTGCAAAAGATCACCTGCAAAAAAATAGATTTTCTTCCAAAAGGTTTTAAACCTCCTCATTGGGGAAAAATTTTCCCGCATTAGTGAATGCTGACGTTAAAAATCTGTTTTGACGAGAAAACGACATTCTGGAGAAAACTTGTTTTCACACGCATTGAAACAAAACCACGCAAACGAAACACTCCTAATTGATTTTATCTAGGATGCTAGGAAGGGAAGGAACTAGTAAAGTACGACGCACATAAAAGCCGCTAAATAAACGGATGTGTAGTAATTTGGTACATTTGATTAGAACCGTAATACTATACACTGACACAGTTTCAACAATGCAAGAACGTACATTGATGTATAAATATAAACTTGAATAAAGCAAGCAATCAAGTAGACTTACAGTTACTGACTGTGACGCACTTGAGTAGCGGTTTCCGATCTTCGATTTTTTTAAATACGTAAGTCATTAAATTTTTGATAATCAAGAGACCTTTGGGAACCACAATGAGAACATATATAATCGCGCAGAACCGAGCAGACCGCTTGCACCAAGCAGTTCAATTATTCGTTCCATGACGGTCTGTTTTAGCCGAAGTCATGAGCTTTGGTGACAATAACTGAATGAAGAATTGTAATGCAATTTCATTTGTTAAAAATGACTTTACATTACTAAGTAGCAACAGGAATACGAAAGTACGTCGCAACAGTCTGATGAGACTTAAAAAGGACTGCTAAGCACCCAGCACCTACAAGCAACGTACAGAAATGCATTAAAAGCCTAAACTTTAAGTTACAATGGGCTTAAAATAAGGGGTTAAATCTGACATATTAGGATGCATAAGTTTTAAACTTTTTTAAAAGAAAAAAAACAACAACATATGTTTAGTACAGAACTGTTAGCACTATTTTGTTGACAAAGCCAGCAGTAAGCAACCAACACTTTGTCTATGCAACGTTGTTTTTTTCTGGAATTATTTTGGAAAAAGAAAAGTAAACTTATAAGGGAAAATTAAATCTTCGAAAAAGCCTGAAAAAAATTGTGGTTAACCGTATTTACGGTTTCATTTCATGATGCATATAATTTGAGAGCGATAAAGCAAAATCAGTAAAGAGGCCATCTATTCCCATGCCAATGAATTGTTTGTATTCCATGTAAGGGTCTTCACCATAGTCCCAAGCCAAATACATGTACTCGTTGCGATAGGTAAAGCCGTGCACCTGAGAATGAAAAAGACGTTTTATATTTGAATGGTCATTTTTCAAGCAAAAATAGAGTTGTAAGTCAAGCGGGATTGGACTTAAAAACACAAACCTTGAGATTTCCAAATCAGATGCATGCAAAGTATTTTCACTTACTTTACAGGAATATGTATATGCATACAGGGCATGTACTGATTAATTACACACCACCATATATTCCGTAGATCTATATGCGGGCCTATCTGCCTATTGGTTTATTCCGTAAATTGTTTTCGAGCCTTATCAGGAAATATATTTAAATACTATATGGGTTAAACCAGCATACAACCCTGGTAAAAACAGCTAAATAAACCATTTTTTCCATTAATTTTCCGTGATACCTTATAACAAGGACTGCAATTTTTACTAAAGTACAAACATTTTTTTGCTTTGGATCACACAACCTTACCAAAAATAATCCACAAACCGGCTTGGGATTCGAACCGACAACCTTACAACTTCAGAAAAACTTGCCTTTAAACCAACATTATGAGCCCGTTGTACCAAGGGAAGCCTTTTCCATATTTTATTTTCCTTCAACTCAACAATCAATTTCTTGTCGACCCCGATTCCGTAACAAATTCGAGAAATGTTGACCAGCTGCTCATCCGAAAAGGTATCGTGGGTAAGTAGGATGAGCGGAAGGTCGGTTTCAGGCGACATATATTGGAGACTGGATAAGGAGAAGGATTGTATCAGGCAAGGAGCGTCCTTTGTGACGTAACCATGCTTGTGCAGTGAAGCGAGAAGGAGCTCTTCCATGGATGTGGTTTGTCCTCGTTTTCTGATTATCTGCGAAAATTATCGAGTACGTTTAATTGTTGACAACTTTTTTTGACATTTGGATCGTGGTTGTATTTTGACACACGCTATTGCCTCTTAACAAAGTTTCCAATTCACTTTTTTCATCAGTTAGTTTTTCGATTCAAACTTTTTGCTTTCAAATTATTTTAGAAAATGACACGGCGTCTCAAAATGTATGACAAAAAGCCCCACAGTACAATATTGAGTTGACAAACCGTGTTTTGGTGGCTTGTACGGTATCTATACACTACATCAGACATTTTTGCACTTTAAACGCGTTTTTACTTATTAGCATTGCATTTCAGCTTACTTAATAGGTAGCATCGCCATGTTTCTGTTGTTGCATGAAAATCTCACAACAAAACTTTACGTAAATTTTTGATGCACCCTATATTCAGGGGTGGGTTCGCACCGGTTCCATAGAACTGTCTCACGTGATTTTATGAGATCAGCGAACCGGTTAGCATTACTGGTTACTGTCAATGGACTTTTGTAACAGAACCGACTGAAAAATATGACTTTGTGACAGAACCGGCTGACAAAAAATGTGAATTCCACCACTGCCTATATTTTCGACAAGCCTAAAATCGCCCCAAATTTTCCCCTAATTTCCTTATTTCACCTTAAACCGTGGCTTGTCACATGACACAGTATTTTTAACCTATTTTGTTGACCTTACCTGGTTATAAAACTTTGTATTTTTCGTTTCGGGGTAAATTCCAATCGTTCGCGTGTTCGATTGATTCTTTGCAATGCTGACGTAATCGTCGAAGGTTGCCATGGGAAACCAGCCGTTGTAGGATTGATCACGGAAGGAAAAACGCTGAATCTACCAAAAAATAGGATTTTATTTCAAACTTGACAATGATGAAAGGAACTGTTGTGCATGCATGGTCAAACAACAGCAATTAATCGCCAACATGGCCGAGTACCTTTTTGGTCCAGTGCACCCCTTCAGTCGATATTCAAATCTAATTCCCCCCTCCAAATTTAGTTTGCTAAAATATCGTTTGCACAATAATTCGTAAACAAGTGCGAAGCTCTGTCTTTTTTTGTCTTTTCTCGATTATACGAGAACTTTCTTTTTCTTACCTCATATATGGCAAATGCAGCAATAACACATAGCACAGACAACCAGTGAGAGATTAATATTGTGACACAAATTCACCCCTACAAATTTCAAAATCCCCCCCCCCCCTGGTTGGGAACCACTGGGTTAGCGCAACCACCTTGTGTTTCGTTTAACTAGAAACTTGAGCGACATTGCTTTAACCTAACGGAACCTAAAGGGTTGAACAATTTAAAGTCACCAGAACCCCATGACTTGAAATGATTCAACGGACTTGCAATAAAACAGACAGCTCGACGGCGGACTCATTGTGAGCAACACATTAAGGCATTGTTTAAACATTGAAGGCATTTATTTAGGATTTAAACTGCCTCACCTTTCTTAGACGCATAATTTCTTGTAGTGTAAAATCCACAGTAAAATAATCCGTGTAATTGACTCCAGCTATAGTTCGTGTTGTCAACTTGTTTCGAAATTCCGGACGACTTTTGACATCGGTGGTCGGACTCAGAAACGCATCGTGCGAACAAATCAATTTTAAATCCTGAAATAAAACACCTAAAATTAAATTAATGTTTAATTCAGAAAGCTTTTAAAACTTTTAATCATTTATTTATTTAATAGAGTAAACCTCGGTTAATCCGGATCTTCGCCTAATTCGGACAAAACTTAAGGCACAAATGATTTGTAATGTGGTAAGACTTGAACCAATTGACATCGATTATTTCGAATCTTCATCTAATCCGGACAACTTTTTTGGTCCCAACTGGTCCGGTCTAACTGAGGTTTACTCTATGTATTTTATTTTTACGTCTACCGTTAAGTTTATTAGACACAATTTGTACTTTTCTCAAATTTACACATATGACGAAAAGGTACCTAAAGTTGATTTCTTTTCTAGTTCACAACATAAAAGCCTCATTACTAGTTTTGCATTACGTTGGTTACCACTATGATTTGTCAGCGGGTAGCGACAGTATTGGCAAATTACATTGGGAGTCATGTGAACACATGGTTATCACACTGACCTTAGTAATAGCAAGGTCACATTCAATGATGTCAGCACCTTGTTGTACAGCAAGTTGGTAAGCTGCTACTGTGTGTTCTGGCAGCATGCCTGTGAAGATTCCAAGTGTTACATGGTAGTTTTGGTAAAAATCATGTAAGAGTTGATGACATTATTTAGGTCATTCAAATATATTTGGTGTTGTTGACTGATAACCAAGGAAAACAATGTTTCGCTTTTAGCTTTTTTTAGTGTTTTTTGTTACATTTACTACACTTTTTGGTTTTGATATTATGCAATATGTATTTTTACCACAAGTTAAGTGTGTAATACCAAAACCTAACAATGCATTTAAGCAAATTTCAACCAAAACAGAAAGCAGTAATTGTGAAATTGTGGGTAACAGTGGGTTTCAACCTTTTCATCGTGTGGCCAATTTCAGTAACCAAATCTAACTTTGTTTGCCAATAAACGTTTTTTGCATTGTTTTTTGTTTATCGAAAGTAAAATCGAAAACGGCCCCCACAGGGGTCACGGCTAAAGGTTAAAAACCACTGTACTAGACTAAAAGTACAAAAATAAAGAATATTTGATACCTGAACTGCCTCTATGAGCAATAATTAGTGGTCGATCAGTGGGTAGTCCACGAAGGTAGGAAAAATCAGATGTGAACAACCAGGTTGGCATGGTAACAAGTCTCCACACTAAAAGAAAAAACAAGAAATTCTAAACCATTACAAGGGGCAGTAAAAAGATGCAATAAAACCCACCTACTAAATGAAAGCACCTTCGTTGTCGTCACAAATAGTGAATATTCTGTTTATGTTTTACATTGATACTGATATCATGCATAGTAATATTATGCAATTAAACCATATATGTGCAATAAAGATTTGTTTTTTTTTATTAGTGGGCAAGCTTGAAAACTAAAGAAAAGTGTTTTGACTGGAAACTTTCGTACCCATATTGGGCATAAATTGATTTGAGTAGAGATTGGAAGCAAAAACTGTTTTTATTTGTTGGTGAAAAACTAATTGCACATTTCAGAAAATGGAATCACTATAAAATGAATCTCAATCTGATAAAATCTAGTACAAAAGCGAAAATCGGAGTAACATGCCACTGGGCTAAAGTTATGGCACATTAAAACTGAAGTAAAAGGTTAAAATAGCTTCACCATTCAGTAAAAATGAGGAATATATTTTTGCTGCATACTGTTAATTTATGAAGTGTATAATCACGGTGGTTGCAACAAGCACAACACATATGGGACATAACAAATGTAAAAACAATAAACCGGACTGCCACATGTCAAAATTCAATTGCAAGGAAGTAAAATGCTGCCAAAAGAATAATGGGCTTAAATAAAAGTGTATGATATCTTTGTGGCAAAGCCAATAATTATGGCCAGTTCATTGACAATCTGTTTTAATGAATAGAGATCTTCAACTGTTGCCTATCACTTATTAAGATCCAGGTTAATCGCATATTCTGTATAATAGCATAAAAAGCTTGGAAAATTAGTTAGTCATTAAACCAGACTTTTTAGACTAAAACTGAGGTTTTAATCAAGTTTATAGAGCTATTCTGGCAAAAGTAAGGTATTCTGACATTTCAACGTCCTATACAGGTCGTCTTCATCAGGGTAAATAACACTGAATGTGAGAAGAGCTCTATAAACTCGATATTATGCCTGGCAGCAATAGCTTATGCCATTTGATGATTTTCTGGATTAGGTTTTTGTGGCATTATAAGTAAGGTTATTTTTGCAGATTATCAACAAAACTATATGAAACATACATAAAGGTAGCTTACACAAAATGTGCACAGTAATTATGGAAATTTACCCTTTCAAGGAAGAAAAAGTGGAATGCTTACATGTATACACCACAAAATGATCCAACTGGACATTAATACTAAAAACAAACAAACATTCAATCAGAACCATTTTTTTACCACAACCAGCTTTCAATTTAAGGGTTGTTTAAGCTTTAGAATAAACAACACTATTTTGTTGCTGCCAGAACACTTATGTGCAATTAAATGTGCTGTAGCAAGGTTGTAGAGGCAGTTAAAAAGCTTTCAATTCAATTTTAATTGTTTAAAACTCAAAACAAAGACTTTATGTTCACCTGGCATAATTTACTGCAGTTTTTAACAAAAATCACCCAAGTCGGAGTCTAAAAAGATATGACTGACTATACAGTATGTGAAAAAACTACTCTGACTGCATGTTAAAGCGTGGGACTTCACAAACTTGCATTTTAGTAACATTAACTCATCGGACTGGTAATGTGACAATGCAACATTTAAACAGCATGGAATGTGCAACAAATGTTGCCTTTAAATGGTAAGCAATGCAATTGTTTTGCTACATCAACTATTTTTGCCCATTTTGCACCATATTTCATTGACAAAAATGAAATATTCAAAGCCAAAGTGAATTTCCTAAACCATTCCTTAACCTGGTGAATTTGACTGAGCGTGGCAAGCGGAATTCTGGGTACTTTCCCCATTGTGCAACAGACCTATTTCAATTGCGGAGCTGATTGCTGATAGTTTGTGAAGAGCAAATAAGAGCAGAAGAAGGAGCAATCCCTGGGCGAAAAGAGAGATTTGAAGCTTCGATCGCAACCAGTTGACATTTTCATCTGAGGCTTGCACCTACAAATGTCATCGGTCAAAATTACAGTCATTAGGTTAAGAGTGCAAATCTCATGCAAGGTTTTTTTTTCTTTTTTTAATTCTAGGTAAAATTTAAATCAAAGTAAGCATGTATTGTTTTGATTTTTGAGGTTTATCAATTTAGTGCTTAGCAGTTTTTGGATTTAAAATGAACCTGGCGTCTTAATGAAGAAACTTCTTTTGAAAGTTTGAAAAGTTGGTCATGAGAGGAATCACTTTTTCCAATGGATTTATGAATTAAATTATTATTATTGACAGCTTGGGGAACCACCATGTTTGGTTCACTGGATAAAGACGTTGAGTTGAATTTCACTCGGAGTCTACAAAACAAAAGAAGTTGTACAGATTAGTGATAATTTCAAGGCAGATCAATGTCAAAAGCTTTGATGCTCTGGTGTTTCGTTAGCACAATTTTTACACGGTTAAGTTGTTTTAACTATAACTAAGCACGACTTTTCAGCTAAAACTTAAAAAAATCACCTAACAGTCACATTTTAAACAATGTTGGAGTTTTGCCATTGAAAACGTACAAATTTAGGACCTATACTGCAAATACAATGTCAGCTATTGGTCCACATAACATAATTAGTATAGGCCTAAAAAATCATATCAGTCTATCTTTAGTACAGGTGTGCAAAAACTGACAGTAATATGCAAAAGATACAGGTTAAACCAGTTACTCTTATAATCAATTTGCCATGTTTCATTTAAGAAATTAAACCCAGTTACGAGATTAACTGGGCAATTTTCTTGACAAATAGTGCTGTTAGGATTAACAATCACATTACAAACAAATTTACAAACATATCATATCAACACATTATTTAACTTAACCAGAACTATGTTAAGCCCTATAACTGAGAAATGATTAACAACCAGCAACACTACACTTCATAAAAAATACCAAAGGAAGTGAAATTATTATTTCTTTGTTTAAAAATCAATATTTTCAGAAAATGACAGGATGACAACAGAAATTTCTAGGAAAGTACTTGTCATTTTTCTGAATTTTTTATAACCCAAACATTAGCATTGAAGCACATCCTCAATGGAATATATATATATATATATATGTGTGTGTGCCAACACAATATTAACATTTTGTTGGAAATCCCATAAATTTAACACTTTTTGAACTGTAATTTCAAAAGAAATCGGTAATACATATTATTAGTTAACCTGTATCACAAGTTAAAAGTTATTTCCAGATTTAAATCAGTTAGCCATCTTATATAGAACAAATATATTTTAATCATAAAAGCATGTTCAGTGTCATATTCAAAAAGAATCTTAACCTGTATTCGTTTCTTGAATCTTTGCTTGTGTGTTCTCGCCAGAAACTAGCGATGTCCTCATCTTTTTCTATAGTTTGGTAAAGGATCAAAAATCGATCCTTTGAAACTTTTTCTTCACTTCCAGGAGCCAAACTGATTCGAATGGTCATTGAACCATCTGGAAAAACGATCTTGATAGTTTTATATTATATACTAAACCTAAATTTAAACATATTCGGTCAATCCAGATCTTCGCCTAATTCGGACAAAACTTAAGGTACAACTGATTTGTAATGTGGTAAGGCTTTAACTAACCGACATTGGGTAATCCACATCTTAGAATCAAATGGACTAATTTTTTAGTCCAAATGAGACCAGATTAACCAAGGTTTATTGTGTACACTTCTTGGGTTAAAAGCTCATTTGTCAATTGGCTTAATAACAAAAACACAGCTTATGAGTAATTTAAAATAAAATTGCAATAACGCCAAGCAGTGTTTTTTTAAGGTGTTTTTGGGGACCGAAACGGTCCCCCAAATTTCTCCAGCGGTTTCCCAAAATTTGCCAGTAGCCTAATAAATAATTCGTTTAAGCAAATATGGCTATTTTTAGGTATTTAAATGAAGCACTTGCGGTCTCTTAAAACTACTTAGCAGTCACCCAAACCAAACCTTTAAAAAAAAACTGACGCCAAGTATTATCATCATTATTGGTCATCATATTACATTTTGAGGAACTACTCTTATTATCATCATGACATATTATGCTGTTAAGCCTTACCACAACATTAGGGACCAAAGACATTAGTTACAAACACATTATAACATACTACGCACAAAACAACACAAAAATTTGATGACAATACCTGCATTGATTTTTCCTGAACTAGGTTTTACATGATATCGTTCAGGTGATGTTGTCTTTACTTTGAAGGCCACACAGACATCATCACTTGTCAAACTTGTCAGATTGATTGTGGATTGGTACCGACCAGAAACTTTATCTTTCTTTTCATCACTGAATACCACTTCTGATATCGGGCTGAAATGTTTTGATTATATTATGGTTGTTATATTAATAGCCAATAAAATACCATCAGTTTATCATCAGATCACAACAGAACAAAAGACATATATTCATACCCATTGCCACTTCAAACTACAAAAGTGGCTTGGCACATATTGCTATTGTACATACACTATAGCTTATTTCAAATAAATTCAATAAACTATTTCTATTTAATGAGGAAAATAATGGCCCAAATAGACTTAAAAGCAACATGCTTTATTAATCCAACGTTTCGGCAAATGTTCATGCCATCATCAGTGATATTCCTATTTGTTCCAGTATTTGCTTTGTGGCATATGAACGGGTAGTAAAAGTAGTGATGTACCGAATCGGCAAAATTTCGATTCGGCCGAAACTGAATATTCGGCGGTTTTGCCGAATAAATTCGGCCGAAACCAAACGAATCATTTATGACGTCACGCGAAGTCGTACGGTACGCGTTTGACATGAAAACATAAGTTTATCTACTAGGCAATTAGTGCAGAATGGTTGTGTTTCGTCCTTATTTCAGTTCTGTGGGGTTTAACATTGCCTCAAGTATAATTTCCAACCCGGCAATGAATTACTATTTAGTTGTCTGCAGTGGGGAAAACGATAATGTGATAAAAAATATAATAACTGACAGGATTTTCGTTGGTACTAAGCAGGAAAGACACGCTTATCGCTTCAAATGTGTGTTCATAAAAGATTCGGTTTCGGCCGAATCGCAACAAATTAGTCGGCAGAAACCGAATCTTTGCAAAAGTGGCTGATTCAGCCGAATAAATTCAGCAAACCGAATATTCGGTACATCTCTAGTAAAAAGGCACTTTGAGAGTAGACAGGAAATGTCAGGTTAAAGTGTTTAATTTATGCTGGTTTATTTAAGCTGTAAAGATATTTGAATAAAAGAAATAATTTGTCTAAACAAAAAGAGTACATCACCAAGACAGTTTTTTTAAAAAACTATAGTGTTTTATCTATGTGTTTTGGCAACTGGTCCAGCTGGTGTGTAATCAAATATGATCTGCATAAACCTATTGGGATCAGAACATAATCCTATAAGCCTGATGTTGGGTTTAAATCTTTATTGATAACTCACTTCATTGAAAGGAGATTTCCCAGCTTGATTTCATTTTCTGTGTCAACTTTCTGTTGTGAAACCCGGTTGACTGTTTCTGCAACAAATAAGTCAGCTAAAGTAAATGTTTATTCAGACTGAAAGAAAAACAATAACTTTCCAACATTTATTCAGGTAAAAAGCAAAACAATACTTTTTCAATATTTATTCAAACAGAAAGCACACAAATATGTAATACAAGTTTATCAATATGCTATAATATTTAGCTGTAAAAAAACACATTAAAAATGAAATAAAAATCTTCACAATTTTTAAAAGTTTAAGTAAATTGCAGGGTTAACCAAGGTCAAAACTTTCAGAGATTAATTCCAGACACCCATCTGTCAAGTGTGTAAGTCAGCATAAGTTTAAAACACTATTTTTTGACTAAACATGTCGAAAAAAACTTACAAAAACAAAAATTAATGAAATCATTGAGTCTGCAAACTGGAGTACATTAGCTCATATAGACAATCTCTTGTCACCAGCTGCACTGATGAGATCTAACGGTGCGTATTGTACGCAGCTTATCATTAAGTGCCCCATTGAGGAAAGGATACCTATAGAAATCATACATTCAGTGATCACATTATTTTTTATTCATGTTCTTTACCTTCTTTGGCCTCGCTTAAAACAATTCTTGGTGTTGTTTCTCGTGCCAAAGCTTTTGCTTCAGTAACCATGTTGTCTTGTGTCATATTATCACCATTATATAACGCAGATACAGATTCAGAGGGGTGTGACGCACGCTCCGAATCGGGGCAGACTGTTACTTGCGGATCATCCATTATTACACTGGATGAGTCCTGAGGAACAGGGATTTGAGAGGTCGCCGTAATTTCAAGGTCGTCAACCACAAATTCCTCTTCAGCCACTGTTTCCTCAAAGTTGTCTGTTCCTTGCAAAATAATGAGAAATAAATGCTGAATCATTATGACATTGCACACTTCTTACCAAGAATCATTAAATGTCAATCAAAGTGTTATGTCATGTAAATAAAAAGTTATACACTACAAAGAAACAGCCTCAATCTTACAATTTTGGGCCACCACTTTTTGGAGAATTTACCCCTTTTAGAAATGGTTTGAGTTTTTCATGTGTAAAGCATTGGTTTTAAATTGTAAAAAATGTTAAATTGTAAAAAATGTGTGTAAAGCATTGGTTTTAAATTGTAAAAAATGTGCAATCCACATTTGTTAAGCTATAAAGTAGATGACAATAAAGATTACATCAAATCACCTTCACACTCTTCAAACATCGAGCCATTGGGATTTGGATATTGTTGTTTTACATCAGGAATATCATCAGCAAAAGGTGGATAGGAATATTCCCAGTTATCCTAAAAATGTTTACAAAAACAAAACATATTCAATGTTTTTATGCAATTGTCACAATGCAAGCATAGTATGCCAGGCCTACTAACGGCGTTTAGCTGATTATTGATCAAACTGGTGATCCCCTACTACAAAGCTGACATGTACAGCATACAAGGCATGGAAATGGGCTTTTGATTTTACTTTGGGCAAGATACACTGTGGATTTATCTGTCATTGTTAAATTGAGGGGTTATGATGTAGATATGCACACAAACAAATTGAATGCAATGCAACACAAATAAAACTTTACATTATTAAGCAATTAGTTTCTATAGAAGAACTTAAAAAATTGCGGAAAATGAAAAATATTTCTAGTAAAATGCAAGTTATGAATAGGTTCAACTTACAGTGCCTCCCATATAAGGATGAAGTTGATCAGGGTCAATGTATTGTTTTAAATCTTTGAATGAAGAAAACACAGTCTTCTTCCGCTGGTTTTCGGTCATCCATTGTTTAACCACCTTCCATATTGCTGTAATAGAATATTGTTAGGAAGTGAAGTCTTTGATTCGAACTAGAGTATATATGGCTAATTTAACACTTACCATTCATAATCCATGGCATTTCAAGAATGATAATTTTTTCTGTAATAATACAATGTACGTTAAAACTTCAGAACAGAGTCAAACTTTTTAGTTGTCGGGGCTAAATGGTAGTTTTTAAGTGTGGTAGGAGCCGCAAAAAAATGAGACCTCCGAAAATCACTAAAGATTACTACCTTGAAAGCAAAAATAGCAATTTTTGATGGTTTTCTGAGGTCTGGTGCGAGCCGCAAAATAAGTAGTTGGGAGCTGCATGCAGCCCTAAGAGTCGTGTTTGAGAATCACTGCTTCAGAACAAATAAAACTATTATTTGTTGTTTTACATTAATTTCCTACAGTGTAATTAATCTCTTAAGTTATACTATTTCTGATGTTATTCTTATTTAATTACAATTCTTAAAAAGTTTGGCATAAAACATTTGTAAATATTGGCATGAAAACACAAGTGAAGTAAAGGCAATTTACGGAACACCAACAGTAACTGAATGAATTAAATGACATACTTATGTATATGGCCACTTGTTTAACATCATGCATATGTGTTTAAATTAGTCATGCACACGTACAACAAATACTGGTGTATGTCTGGGGTAAGGATTGCTAACATTTAAGATTAAAACCAAAAATATGTAGTAGCATGTGAGCTGCTATGGCAACATTTGTGTGTGTAATAATTGTGTCCAACATTTTTGTCAGATTTACTGTCAATCAAAAAGAAAAAAACCTATTTCTATTAGAAAGCTGCATTTTTATCCATTTAATTACAGACTAAACACTAGCAATGTTAAACCTTCAATTATTTTAAACCATACTTATAAAGGAAGTTGAAAACCAATTGGCATGCATGACAACCTTTGCATGCATGTCAGGGGTTGGCAATGTACACTATATTTACTTTATAGTAAACTGAACAAACCTAACATCCCAGGAAAGTTGGTTGTAAAACATTCGAGCATAAATTTGATGCCCCCCAGGTCAACATTAGCAAGTGACGACTTGCTGACATCGAGAAGAAATGTGATGGATTGCCCTGGATATGCTTGTTGGATTCGCTCAAGCCACATTGTTAGTAACCTTTGAACCTGTGCTTTTATG
The DNA here is from genome assembly GCF_965637545.1 of Phallusia mammillata. NCBI lineage: Eukaryota > Metazoa > Chordata > Ascidiacea > Phlebobranchia > Ascidiidae > Phallusia > Phallusia mammillata. The sequence goes on along the minus strand of NC_137258.1, from coordinate 23,311,931 downwards.
TCCTTTGTTTGTTGTCGTGTTACAAAATAAACTGCAATGCAAAGCAATAAGACAAATAAACAGCTGTTACATTATAAAATCTTACACTCTGTGTACCTCTTGCTTTTTTTAAGGAGTAACTAAGTACGATACCTAACAGAGTTGCTAGGTCAAATTATCATATACATACTGCCAAAACCCTCATCAAAGCACACCCTATTTTTTCTTCAAAACTATAATTTGCCTTTTTTAATAACAAACTCATGCCAGAATATATAAAAATGTTTAAAACAAATATTTCACGAACCCAGTCTCAAAAACACAACAAAAGCTGCCAAAAAATGGCCCCATTTGAGCAATATACCCCCACCATAGCAATACTGACATAAAAGTTAATGTAATTTGGCCACAGAATAAGCTTTTACAACATGATTTATTACAACTAACCAAGTAATGATCCATCCTTTGCTTTACCATGGGTGTAGATAATCCCGCGCATTATAATTTCATCAGAAAAGTCATCAGCTTTTAGATCTATAACAGCAATAAAGGAAAATTTAATTAAAATCTAGTGCACTAATCTGTAGCAAATGTCAGTATTTATGTAAACAGCATGTTAAACATTGACAATAGCACCGCAGTTTTATGTTTATTCCACATTATTCTGCATGGCTCTGGAGCCTCTGCAAAAACCTTTGTTTATCATTTTTGACATGTTACCATATATTTCTTTTTCCTTTCTCCACTTTAAAACAACCAGAGCAAGGCTGTAAGCAAGTTCAACATTTCCTTGCCTCCACAACAGAAAACAGTTTGCATATTTGTCGTCATGCATTATTCGGTTGTAATCCCTTGGATCACATGGAATATTATCTGAAAAATAAACAAATGTTACCAGCTGTTTAAAGTCAACAACATCACTATGTTGTGGTTTAAATAGTTTCTGTTCATTTAGTTATTAATCACAGTTACATAAAATTCAAATTGGCTCTCTTTTAAGCATTTTCAAAACAAACATGGTCACGTTGATTTAACTTCAAAAGTTAACAAAACTAGAATCTTTTTTTAAGAAAATAACAATTTGAAAATGTGTTTTTGTTTATTTGACATAAATATAAGAATTCCAATATTCGGCTTTGCATGTACATTTATGAAAATGCTTCAACTATTAACCTGATAATTGAAAAATTGTATCAAGTGTTTTTGTGTATCTCCCATAATCTAGAAACAAACCAAAAGTTACCTGGGGAAACTCCAGACAACTCCTCCCTGAGCTCTTTGATTTTTTCCACGTCCAACGCCATCATATAAGCTTAACTATAAGCAGGAATGTTTCCGGATGCAATTACAATTCACAGTGAAACATGTAGAACCAATAATTGACCTAAATTCACGCTAATTCATCACAGTACGCAAAAATTTTAACTAGTTTCGTTTGCATTTGCTTGAAAACCTGAAACACGTTCAACGCTTCAAAACCGGAAACACGTTCACTGCTTGAAAACCAAAACAAACAAGTTTCAAAAGTGACAACTTAAAACAGCATTTTTCACACACGGACAAAAGTGTTGAAAATACGAAACTTGAAACTGCTCAAATCTCCACGAGCCATAATACATTCGTATCCACAATCACACATAATACAGCACATCAAATATAATTGCAAGCTTTACCGGCTTTACCCTTTGAAAGACGTTTTTCAAGCGAATAACAACTGGCTTCAATTGACAGAAACTGAATCGATGTGAATATTACGTCAGATGTTTACGCACGTGACGCAGCAAAAAGGCGGCAAAACAAATTAGTGGTTGAGTTGCTTCGCGAGCTTACGACGTTTTTGAAAGTACTTCTACAATTTAAACATTAATAGAGTAACGATGGACAGCGATATGGAGTGGATTGAATGGAAAGCACAAAAACAGGTAAATAACGGGACAACGTCCCTAGGCTGTCCGAGTTTAAATTACATTTTGGGCAAAGTTACTTAATAGAAAGTTACCGGTAAAGTGGCATAAAGCGTATACTATAGTGATGAAACAATTTAAGCGTTTCCATTACCATAATAAGCATCAATGTTACATGCCTTCTTAAAATATATGCTTTCACTTGAGATCAATTGACACTAATATACATATTAGCACGAAATTGTATTGTGTAATTTGTAACTGTATAAAGATATTCTGTGCAGTCCAATGGCAGTGTCTGTAAATGTTCATCGTGTTTTTGGTAGAGACAAGTTGGGCAATCAGCTTACTTGGACCGATTTATGCACTTATGGAACTTACTTACACGAAGCAACTTTTACGCAAGCTCACTGCTAACTATAATTGAGGAGAAGCAGAAAAAACGATTCAAGACACCATCATCAAATAAGAAGCACAAGAAGGTGATTTCTTGGTACTTGGATAATTACTATCTATTGTCTATACAACAAGGCTTCACAGCTGTTGCTGCCAGGCATAATATCAAGTTCATAGAGCTCTTCTGGCAATTGTAGTTTTATTCCGATGTTTTTGACAGCACGGCTTGCGTTTAATTCTTTTTTCCTTTGTTTATTGTGCACTGTTCTACGCGCATTCAGTGTTATTTACCCTAATGAAGGTAACCTGTATAGGACATTCAAACATCAAAATAAAAGTGCAATTGCCAAAGGAGCTCCATAAACTTCACAGCTTTGTGTTTGTGCTACTTGTATATTATTTATGTTTCTTGTTTTTTAGACGAAACATCACAAATCAGTACCTCTTGTCGATAATACAGAAACTGTTGTAATGTCTGTGGTGCGGAATTTGGCTTCGAAAGTGGTTGAAATGAATGTCACAGATAATGATGATCCAAAAAACACAACTATCACTGACAATCTTAATTTTACTGCCGACAGTGAAACAGGGCTAATGAACAATTTGTTAGAACCTGTAGAAAATGTAAAAATAGAACACTTTTCAAGTGGTTCTGATATAGTTTCTTCGATAAAATCTGCTGACACAATAGAAGAAGTCAGCAATGATGGTAACGAGTTTCAGGAGGCAAACTACATCACTGAACAACAAGACCAAGTGGTAAGCGAAGAGGATTATAGAAGAAACCTTTCAAAACGCAGAGGTGTTATAACCAATTCAGAAGATTGTAAACCACCCTTAAACAATTTTGACAATCAAATGAAACCTGAATCAGTTACTGATGTCACAATGACATTATCACCTTACAATGAAAATGTCGAATCCAGTCCTGATTCAACTCCTGATAATGTAATTCATGATGAAACAAAAGCGAGAGAAGAAGCTGTTGATGAGAATAATAGCTTTCCATTGGAAGACAATGAGACAAATGTGGGTTTACAGATTAGCGTGAAAAGCGAAAAACGTGACTCAGAAGGCAGTTATCCTGTTTCCATTATGTCAGCAGGAAATTATCATAGTTCTCAGGATAATGACTTAAATAGCAAGACATGCAGTGAGAAAGGTAAGTTAAACAAATTTTGCTGTTTCAAACAAGTTTTGTCACATGCTTAACCACTATTTTTAGTGTGCTGTCCTATTTGTGATCGCAAGTACAGTTTAAAGTCAATTAACAAACATCTTGATGTGTGTACTGGTCGAGATGAGGCTAGGGAATCACTAAGAAGTAGAAACAAAACACAGCTCAAAGCACACAGACCTTTAACACCTGGTAAACATACATTAGTTAAAAAATGGTAGTGAAATATATATTAAAGAATTATTGTTTTACAGCAAAGCGCAAGCAGGTTAAACAAAGTGCGTCGGATTCATGTAAAAACTTGGTCAAATGTGAAAACCCACAGGTTGGAACTTTTGTATGATCTGCCTTCTGTATGACAAATTATCAACTAACAAAAGGTTTTGCGTTTTAGACCTCTGCTTTTCCACAAGCCGAAAACACGAGTAACAAGAAAACAGTAAGGTAACTGTTGTTGAACAGATAAACTTGGTTAATCGTACTTCTAATTTTTCAAGTGTTTTTTTGTGCAAATAACCAACACTGTTAAATCAGTAGTCCCCCCCCCCCCCATGCATTTAAACAAAATATGTCATTAACTTGTATGCAATTAACCTTTGGATCTGGACATAATATTGAATGAGGAACCATTTTAGGTTTTGTGTTTTTAAAATGATTTCAGGGACAATCAAAAAAAGGCTAATGAAAATGAAGAAGGCCAAATCAACTTTGAAAACATTACAAAGATTGAAAATATTAAGAGAAAGAGAAAAGCAAACAAAATCGCTTTATCACTCTTTGGTAAATTTTGTTTTAAATTACTGATGTGCAAAAAACATTAAACAATTACCATTAAATTTAGGAACAAGGCACATCAGTACTCGAAGAAGCTGTGTGGATGTTTCGTCAACAGAAGTTAGCCAAGTGAAACCAACAGTAAGATATTTGTGTCTAATTTAATTGGACTTATTGCTTAAATTTTCTTTAAAATGGTAATTAGCATTATAACTATTTTGGAAAGTTTATGAGCTTAAAAATTTCAGGGTCCATCTTCTATAACTACAAATGAAATTGTTCAAGAAAACATGCACAGGTATTTTTTCATTCATTATTTTGTTTCTTTTTTGAAAAACATCCTATATATTCGTCATTGCAGAGGCTGTCCAGAAAAAATGAAGGGTCAAACAGGATTGCAAAATATTAAAAACGCTTTGGAAAAGACAATACTAGCAACAAAAACCGTCAATGAAAAGTTGTTCGCTGAAGCAAAAGAGGTAGCTTCCCGACTTGAGGCTGAAAAACGAGAAAAAGAAAAACTTGAACTTACAACTAAATCAAAGCAAGTAATGTCACCACCATGCAAGACACGAAAAACTAACATTCTAAAAACACCAAAGGTTAAACCACACACAAAAACAGGTAAACATAAGAAAAAATCTATTCACAGCTCAATGAAAAAAGATAAAGAAAGTTCAAAAGAAAACCCAACAAACAATATCCCAGAAGAAAACCATTCTGCAAGTCTTCTTACAGAAAAAGCAAAAGACAGAGATTGGCAAAATGCAGAAGAAACATCTTCAGTTAAACCTACAGAAGTAACAACTTATGAGCCTGAAGCGAATCCACTAGAGAGGACTGAAGTAGAATCTGATGTGGTGAAAGAACCGCTTCAAATAAATCATTGCAAGTCTCCCAGCCTCCGGTGAAAATCACCCCGACAGTTACCTCTCCCACTGAGAATGATGGATGACTGCAACATGGAAACTAGCAGTAGTGATGGAGTTGAGATAGAGATACCTGCTGAACCTACTAGAAGGTCATCTCGTGTTAGGAGTAAGATTTCGTATCAGGAAGTTGAGTCAAGTGATGAAGAATCAGACGCTAGTCAGGTCAGTCAGCACTTATCTTGTAAAATTGACTTTCAAAATTCGTAACAGGTAAAAATGTGTATATTACAAAACTGGTCTGCCGTTTGTAGAATTTAACACAGAGGTCCTTACTGTTTTAAAATCCAAGGTAGCTTAAAAAAAAAGACCGTCGAATTTTTAAACAAACGACTTTCACAAGAAATTCTTGCCTGTATTTATTCCAAACATGTCCAATGTATGCTTGTATGACAACCCAACATATATTATTTAGTTGACTTTGTGTTTTAAGGAAAAACGAGTGAAAAAGGTAAAGCCTTCACAGAGGATGAAGCAGAAAATAATGAAGAAATCAGATGGTTGGATACACTTTTTGTGGTCAAAGTCTATTGTTTTCCTTACAACTTATTGTTTAATTGCAGATGAATATGAAGTTCCAGAGAAAGAGTGTTCCAAAACACTCGAAGAAAAAACAACAGAAAAATCCAATGAGGAGCAAGTTAATGAAGAGGTTGTTTTGACAATTTTTTTGCAAATATGCTGCAATATGAAACAACAAAGTTTTAGACCAGTGGTTTTCAACCTTATGTTTTTATCGCGTACCACCTGACAACTTTTATCATCATCAAGTACCACCTAAACCCTATTTAAATGGGTAGAATGGGAAAGAGATAAGCCAATTCGTTTGTCTAGGCTAGCATATTTTTAAAACCGGCAAGGTTAGCAATTCCAAAAGACACCTAAGACCTGAGTTTTGTCTAAAACCAGGGCTGATCAGTTCGGTCAAGTTTAGTTGCAATTCTTGGTCTGACTTTAATTGAGAATGACAGAAACCCACTCATGTACCACCAAAAAAGCTCTGGTATACCACATGTTGAAAACTAATGTTTTATGTACAGGAAGGTGAACTCGGTTCAGAAATTAATGTTGAGGCTTTACTGGAGAAGAGATTCCATCAACCCAATGTGAGGTCTTATCAGAATCTGGTCACTAATCTGAATGGAAACAGGTTAAATAAATTTATTTTAAAACCTTTAAAATTTTATTATGCAATCATTTAGGTTGGCAGCTTATACAATAAAACAGGATTTGCATTAAACCATAATATACAATGTAAAGGTCATTACCATTTAGGACAAGTGTATGTTCTGTCAATGTAACACAACGATTCTTCTGTAAAGAGATTTTGATTCTTTTTAGATATATCCAAGGAGAACTTGTAGATCCATCTCAACCCAAGTTGCTGATTGGTGGAATCCTGAGGGAATATCAAATAGTTGGATATCAGTGGCTCAAGGTATTTGCTAGAAATGCAAAATAAACCCTAGTTGATATTACACACCATAAGAAAACTCAGTTTTGGGGCTAACTCAGGCCAGTAGCAAACGATAGATAATTTAAAACTGCAAACTAGTACCCATCTATATTCAATAACTGCACTAAAGTAAATATGCTGTAAAAAGGCATTCCAAAAACATTTTAGTTGGTTTCGAACCGTTTTATAGATTATGGCTGTTTTTGAAAATACCTGTCTGTAGAACCCTACATACAATAATTCTATTTAGATTTAAGCATAATGATCTTTTAAAATTCTTGCATTAGCAAACTGCTTGGGTTGGTAACCACTGTTTTACCCAAAGTCTGTTATTTTTTCAATCAACTTAATTGAACTGTTAGGCCCAAAGTAAAATGTTATAACTTTAGCCTCTGTTCTGTGTGTTTAGATTTTGTATGAAAATGGCGAAAGTGGCATTCTTGCTGACGAAATGGGTCTGGGCAAAACAATACAGTGTATTGCATTGATCTGCAAACTCATACAGATGAAAGTGAACGGACCATTTTTAGTTTGTGCCCCGACTACAACCATCAATAACTGGCTCTCAGAGTTCAAAAGATTTGCTCCACAGGTGAAAGCTTGTATTTAAACATTCTGTTACGCCCTTTTTTGTTGGGAATGTGTAAGATATTTTATTTTTAGAACATCTCAAAAACACAAGCTTCTTTCCCAATATGTGTGTTGAGTGGTATTTCATAAGGATATAGATCCAAATTGTTTGTTACTTTCAATACATATTTTTTATGTACTCCATGATTTTACTTTTAGTATGTGGTTTTATAAGGATTTAAACCCAAAGTTGTTGGTTAAAAGTGGATCAAATGTAAAAAAACACTATACTATAAAAATATATGTTTATTGCAGCCACTTTCCATGAAACAGTTGTTTAAGCAGCTTGTATTAAGTAAAAACCCTTAAAATCCAGTAACTCAAGTTTTTTATTTAAAGGTGTCTGTCCTACTGTACTATGGAAGTGCATTGGAGAGAGTTCACTTGGTTGAGTGTTTAATCGAGCAAACAAAAATCCAAACTCAACTTGTGGTGATCACCTCATATGAGATTTTAATGAGAGATCTACCTGTTTTGCGGGTAAGTTGAACTTCAATCCAGATGGAATAAATCTCAGTGGTTACAGGTAACATTTTACTAAACAAATTTAAGTACCTTTGGGGGCCGGATAAAATGGCGCATATGACATAGTTTGGTGACACCTCTACATGATTAACTTACACAACTTCTATAATTTAGACTTACCGCTGGTCATATCTGGTATTGGACGAAGGTCACAGAGTGAAGAACCTCAACTGCAAAACATTAAAAGATATTAAAGTTATTTCTGTAAGTATATCAAGTTAAGTACTAAAGAAGTGAAAATATTTTGTTTAATTTAACAAATAGGGGTAAATATTTTATACTCGTTGGTGTTTACAGACGAAAGGCAAAGTTATGCTAACTGGGACTCCACTTCAAAACAACTTGACAGAATTGTGGTCTCTTTTAAACTTTTTGTTCCCGGAAGTATTTGACGACGTCAAATCGTAAGTTACATTTATTCCAGCTTGATCAGCAATTTTGCTTGTGTTCAACTTTTAAACTGGATTTTAATTTAGGTTTCAAAGCTGGTTTGATATGGATTTGCTGAAAAATGATGACAAAATTTTGTCCATGCTTCATCAGGTGATTATAATCAAATCTTTTTTTAGTTGTTAACAGAACAAAAATCACTGGAGACTACTTAACTTAAAACTTATGTTCAACCAATTTGTCAAAAAAAGTTACTGTAAACCTTGAATATCCAGACCCGTTTGAACCAAAATGTTTGCCCAGATCTAGATTAACAAATGTCGATTAGTTCAGGCTGTACCACATTACGAATCATTTGTACCTCAAGTTTTTTTTCGAATTAGGTGAAGATTATTCGGATTAACCGAAAACATCTTAACGGAGGTTAACTGTATATTTTTTTTTCTTGGTGTTTTTCTATGGTAATCTATAAGTAAAAGGCAGGTCGGTAATATTGTTCAAATAATCTGTTTGCACAAATCTATCTTTCAAATTGGAAACAGGGTACTTGGATTTATGACAATGTGTTGCATATTAGGTACTTACACCATTTCTACTGCGACGTATAAAAGCTGACGTTGACATAAAGATCCCACCCAAGCGTGAAATGCTGGTGATGGCTCCGCTTGCTCCATTGCAAGATCAATATTACAGAGCTGTTGTGGATAAATCGATCATTCAACTCATCAAAGATCAAGAGGTAGAAAGATCGAACACATTTTTCAGCAGTGAGAAATTTTACTCTTAAAGTCAGAACATTTGCATATGTCTAAATTACAAAAAAACCACTGTTTTATTAATGTATTTTACAGCCACAGTGTATTTTTAAAAACAGACATACTTGTTTCTGCACAGTTAAGTCAACTTTTATTTAAAGGCTAGTGCAATGAATTTTGTTGTTGTTTTTAGTATTATGATGTAACGCCTGGAGTAGCAGATCCAGATCTTATTGCTTCCAACTCCCAGGAAGAAAAAACAACAAGAAACACCAGAAGTAAGATCGAAATTATTAATAATCACTCAACTTCGGACCACTAGCTGCTACTAGATTAAAAATATATTGCTATTGCAATTTTGATGACAACAGCAATTATTGAAAGATATACAATGACATGTATTTACGATGTACAATCTCTCCAACTACAGTACTTTTTTGAAATCAAACTGCCTTATTTAATAGATAAAGTAACCAACTGAAATTGTCACACAATTCGATTTCAGGTTGTTTGAAGCAGAAGTATGGGTTGAATGTGGAAGATTTTGCTGTAAATGTTACACTGAGCAATATGATGATGTTATTGAGAAAATGTTGTAATCATCCTTATCTGCTTCATCACCCTTATGATGCTAATACAATGGATTTAAAGGTGAAGCTAACAACAAATGCAAACAATGATAGAATCATGCTGTGATGCCCAGATACATATTTGTCTAGTTAATTGGAATTCCTTTTTATTGCATACTGAATCCCAAACTGTAGCCTATCGTTATTTGAACATTGTTGAAACAGCTTTGCAAAATATAGTTCGAGCTTAACCGGAATCGTTTGTTTTGTAGATTGATGATGAACTAGTAACAAGTTGTGGTAAAATGATGTTGCTGGACAAGATGTTGCCACAATTGAAACTGAGGGGACACAAGGTAACATTGTTTCTCTGTAAACTTACGGATTGATCTGCACTGCACTGGCACCCAAGTACTTGGCACTAATGGCCATTGTTTTATGGGGTTTTGACACTTTGTGACATGTGCAGCATACAAGGCAGGTGACAGTGCTTGTGATTGGACTTTCAGTGGCTTCACCACTGAGCCTGTGTAGCTCAGTTAGTAGAGCGCGACTCCCGGAAAGACTCCTGTCGTGGCTTCGAATCTCACCCCGGGCTAGATTTTTCTAATCTGTGCCTTATGGGACAGAATTATGGGAATGCATGGGAGACCGGTTTGGTTTGGTATCATGCCTTTAATAGGCCTGGCGTACTATGATAACAGAGCTAAGGTTCCAGTATAAAATTGGTAAATGCCTCATTTTTTTACAATCAGAACTCCTCAGTGACTTTAATATCATCATATGCTTGTGTTATTAAACTATGAATTTTGTTGTAGGTGTTATTGTTTAGTCAGATGACAACCATGCTTGACATAATTGAAGATTATTGTGAACTTCGTCAGTTCAAGTTTGTGCGATTTGATGGAAAAACAAAATGCCAGGATCGTGTGGAATATGTGAGTTGTATTTCATTTCATTTAAAGTTCTAAGGTTGTGCTTTGCAACATGTATAAACAAACATAGCAAAGTAAGAGGCAGAGACTCGGCTGCATGAAGCAAAATAACCTGCTACAAATGTGTTGTTTATCTCTGGTCTGATGTTACAAAGGCCAATGATAACTATGCCATTGGATTCTAGCTTCTTGATTCTTAACAAAATGATGTTTTTTCTTCCAGATTGACAAGTTTAACAGTGACCCGACGATCTTTATCTTCCTCCTCTCCACCAGAGCAGGAGGGATCGGAATCAACTTGACAGGAGCAGACACTGTTATTATATATGACTCAGACTGGGTAAGAAGTTATATGGACCAGGCATGGGGTCGAGTACATGCTTTCTGCATTCTAATACTTCATGAATACCTGCATGGCTCTATTCGAATTTTTTGATACTTTTGAGTGAAGGCAAACTAGATTATATTTGTACGTCATCAAGCCAAAGCAAAAATCATTCGAATACTGCACAACGAAGTAAAAAAGGGTTTTTGTTGTCCTTGTGAGCCTGCTTTTAGTCTAATTCAGTGTTATATTCTCTATAACTTTACGAAATTCTTAAAGGGTGCATGAGTAGAAAAAACTTGGGCATTACTTGCCTATTTCAACTGTTTTAAAACTGAACCCGACATACTGCGGAAAACAATTGACAGCATTTACAATAGTTGTACTGTATTGGGTTTCAGAACCCGCAGAATGACATCCAAGCACAAGATCGGTGTCATCGCATCGGACAGGAGAAACCTGTCGTGGTTTACAGATTAGTGACGGCTTCCACAATTGATCAGCAGATCATGGAAAGAGCTGCAAGGAAGAGAATGCTTGAGAAGATGATTATACATGAAGTAAGATTTATAAGGTTGTTTTTATGTTTCTATCTGATACACAAGTTCATATGGACGAATCTGGCTAACTGCATATTGTATTTGCTCATTCAAAAGCAGCAGGAGCTTTAAAAGTCTTTTTACCGTATTGTATGCTTTGTGATTAATTGGATACAATTAGCGTACCTACAATAATATCTTAACATCACAACATGCTGCTTATAATCAAGAGAAGGTTACATTCTTTTTTAACATCTCAACATGCAGCATACAAAGATACAATGGAGTAAATATAATATCCAATTAGCCAAGCTTTTTAATGCAATCAATCGAACTATACGACAAACCAGTTTTTTGCGCTAAAGATAATAGGCTTGGCTTATGCAATTATCCTACTTGTACCATATATTTTGATTATTTTCCAAGCTTAGAACTTGTAAAATCCATCCCTAAACATCAGTTAGTACAGTAAGAAGGCACTTTAAGATAGTTGCCCTCTCGTTGACCCCTAAAATTCCATCTGACCTCACGAATTTACGTTTTCTGTTCAGAACAAGTTCAAAGGAGAATTAAGTCAGGAACTCCACAACTTGAAAAGCATCAACCCAACTCAACTTCTACATCTGCTGGAAAGCAATCAAGCACAATGGTAAGTGACTATATCCACCTTTCATGGCACTGAACAATCACCATTTTGGAAGTAGCTGCGCAACGTTAAACGTTAGTTGCGATAAAACGTTGGTTATTATGGCCATAAAAAAATATGGAGATAAAAATGTCTTTACTCGGCTTTATGAAAATGTTTGCTCTTTAGTAGCTGTTCAAAAGACAATAGAAGTCGCAAATCTGACTTTTGTTTCCAGCAAACCCGATGTTAGCGGAAACATAATCAGCGATTCTGAGCTTCAACAACTTCTCGATCGAAGCGATATGTTAGGGAGTTCCCCGTGCGTGAAACCACTGCCGCACACGTCCGATGAGGGGAAGGTCGATGTCCGGCAGTTTGCCTCCGGAAGTTCAGGTTCAGTGGTCGGAAAACCGAAGAAAGCGTTCCAAGTTATCGAAGAAACCAAACGAGAACGAGTGTGTGTGTTTTAATGGACAACTTCAAGGCCATTTCAACGACGTACCGATAGAAATAGTTTGTTTTATGTTTTTCATCTGTTTTTCACTTTGATATTAATTGATCCTTCTTTATTGAATTGATAGAGAATTTCTTATTTATTTTTACGGACTTTATTATTTTTTTACACCAGAGTTTTTATTTTCAAAGTTCTGAATAATTTTTTTTTTTTTGAAAAGAATTTATTGTAGTTGTTGAAATAAATTAAATGTCAACAACAATATGTGTTGCGTGCAGTTTGTGGTAAAAAGTTTTTTTCGTAAAACACAAATTCAAAGTTGCATATGTATTTCACAAAATCGTACAAAACTGTTAGACATCTTCAGTAACAAAAGTTAAAAAAAATGTTAAAATCATCAGTAACAAAGTATCGAAAGTAACAAAGGTTCGTCCGAACTCAATACTTTGGGTTTGTGGACGGGAATCAATTTGTCAAAAAACAAATATTGGGAAACATGGCAATGTTTAAAAGTCGAGAAGTTTGGATTTAAACAGACTAATTCGGTAATCCTTTACCAGCAAACACGTATTGTTTAACGACCCCGTTTACATCAGTGAGTCCTAAGCATTTTACTCCCATCAGGTAAATTGAAGGGTAAAACATGCTTAGGGAGGGTGTACATTTTTTTAGATTCTGGTTTAAAGCAATGTTGACTTCGAACGGGATAAACGGAAGAAAAGGGGGTTAAAAACCACTAAGAAGAAGAATATTTTGTTTGCAATAAATAAAGGGTTAATACAACAATGTAACAAACGCGATTTGGCATTTAAAAAAGGGATGACTATATTGGCACAAAAGTAAGCTAGATAAAAACAAACGAAATTGCGTTGACCTCCAAACCCAGTATTTCAAATTTAAACCATCGAAGAAACAAATTTTTGATTGAACTTAAATAGCACAGTAGTGTACATTGGAATTCAGGTAATAAACACAAAAAATGAAATGCTTCTGTCATGTAGCGTTAAACCTTGATGGTGCTTTTAGATTTTCACATTACGTAAGTAATAAACTTTAAATAATTGATTTTAGCAATGGAAATAAAATGTTTGTCAAGGTTGTGGATACGTTTTTATCGTGAGTTCGAATCTCACCACACTAAATTTATATTTTTATTCCGCATACCTTGCCACAGGGGAAATTGAGACGGCTTGATTCGTTACAACGCTTTTCATAGCCCTGGCGTATCATTATTCATTACACCAGGGTTAGAAATCTAGAGGAAGGGTTATAAATCATAGGAAAGTTAAGTTAAATTTCCTCCACTCCCTAAAAAGGGGAGAAATCACGAGGAGATGGGGTTACAAATAAAAGGAAGTTAAACTTGGTCCAGACTCTAATAAGGACTGCATTGCCTTGTTCTGGTGACTTTATTGTTTCTCGAGGTGGTGCAGTCACATCAAGTTTCATCAGTTTGTCTCACAACTTCTTCATATGATGGAGGAGGGTCATTTCCCTTCTGGAGTTCCAGGATCACTTCCTCTGGAGGACGAAACGAGCGAACGCGAGAAACGTTGAAATTTCCACCATCCACCTCCGTGCAAGCGCCACCCGAAACTTCAGCTCGGATTGTGGTAGATTGTGGAGGTTCGCGGCTCCCTGTCCCAAATCCCGCATTCCTCTCTTCTCTCGTTTCCTCCTCGCTCCTCCTTCGATTGTGTCGTTGTTTTACTCTTTTCTTGACATAGATTGTGACGAAACAGAGGATCAATCCGATGAGAATGCAGCACCCCGCGAAACTTGCTGTTATAATCCCAACTAACACAAGGATGTCTTCTCTTCTGAAGCTGATGATAAAGACGAAGGAAGGAATAAGGATTGCTGTGCCGACTCCGATGAAGATCAACGCGCAAACTTTACCGGGTCGCCGAGTTCTCATGGATGACGAACCTAAGGATGTTTAAATAATAATAAAATACGTTAAAACAATCACCAATCTGGAAATAGCTGCGCAACCAGAGTTGTTAGTCAGGCCGGGCTTTTCGGGCCAGGTTCGGGTCGGGTTCGGGCCAGGTTCGGGCCAGGTTCGGGTCGGGTTCGGGCCAGGTTCGGGTCGGGTTCGAGCCGGATTCGGGCCGGATTCGGGCCAGGTTCGGGTCGGGTTCGGGCCAGGTTCGGGCCAGGTTCGGGCCAGGTTCGGGTCGGGTTCGGGCCAGGTTCGGGTCGGGTTCGGGCCAGGTTCGGGTCAGGTTCGGGCCAGGTTCGGGTCGGGTTCGAGCCGGATTCGGGTCGGGTTCGAGCCGGATTCGGGCCAGGTTCGGGTCGGATTCGGGCCAGGTTCGGGCCAGGTTCGGGCCAGGTTCGGGCTTAGGTTTCTTAAAAAAACGGGTCTGATTCGGGCCTTACAGGTTCGGGCCGGGTTTCAGGCTTGTACTTTCGGGTTCGGGCTCCAATCTCGGGTCCGTTTACAACTCTGTGCGTAACGTTAAAACGTTATGGAGGGCACAATTTTTGAACAGTTTTTATGAGGTTTGTAACGGATTTTTAAAAATTCAGCAATACTCCATTTCCGAAACTTGTTTAGCAGACAAGAAATCTACTTTATTTAGAACCATACAGCGCAACAGCTTTATGCTAAATTGAAGCGCAATTGACTGAAACAAACCAATCCCATTTGTGAAGGTAGAATACAAAGGAACTTAAACCATGTCACGTACAGCCTTATAGCATCAGGTGACACTGGTGGCTTTACAGCCAGGAAATTGTGGGTATTACATTTGTTGGTGTCAAATTCAGCAGATATGCCGTTCGCGGTTACATAAGCGCAATACACACATATTTACAGAATACACACACGTGTAAGTTTAGATCAAGGGTTCTTAACCAGGGGTACGTGTACCCCTTGGGGGTACGAAGCATCAAAGCAGGGGGTACGACATGCAGGGTGAAATTATATGTTATTTAGGTATATTTGTGAATAATGCTTAACAAGCTACTTTATTACATACAGTTTCTAGAACGGGTTAGTTTTGTACTACTTACAATACTGTTTTCTTGCATGCATTCAACACCCAAGTTATAGATACACTGAGTTTAATTGTTACAATTTTATTTACTTCCGTCGGCCATTTTAGGCAGGGGGTACGAGAAAATTTTATAAAAGCTTAAAGGGTACGAGCGCAAAAAAGGTTAAGAAACACTGGTTTAGATCAATGCTTTTGGAAGCTATTGTCTGTTGATACCTCTGAAAACGAATGTATATGTGTGCTAGCTAAGATGAACATACATTTATACTGGGATCGGCCCTAAAGCGTCTATTGGTTACAACGCCTTCCATTGGCCTGTACTGTAATTTATATGTGTACTGATACGATTATACAATATAAGCAACTTTAACTTACGACCAAGGGTCACAACTTTACAAATGAACATCTCGATTTGTGACATAATAATACTTTATTCTGTATTGCGTAAAGCTAAAGTTCAAACTTCTTACCATGACTTGCACTTCTGCTATGACTTGATGCCTCCATGAGAAAGCCTTTAAACCTTTGTAGTTTGGTTGGAATTGACCTCAGTTTAACCAAAATTTCTTTATTAAAACTAAAACTGTTACTTAAAAACTGTTTCCATGGCTACAAATCTGTTAAGTTTATTCTAAAATCTGAATAAGCGACAGAGAAAATTCAGTTTTAGCATCGCGTTGCCGTCGCCACTCTATGTGAAGGAATGTTTTTTTTCGTCACGCTTAGCCACACCCGCGGTTTTAGGGGCACATTGAGCGCGTGCACTCAAGCGAAACGGTCCATCGCGTTGAGTCAACCGTAAAGATACGTCACGAAGAATTTTAGTATCGTTTTTTTGGAACTTGTATGTAAATGGCTGCAGTTGAAACAGTTCTAGATTGAAGTTGTGTTGAGTTCGCTTTGGTGAAAAAATCGTAGTACAGTCAAACTTCGATACTATGCCACCCTCGCTACTATACCACTTTTGATCGTTACCAACTAAATTCAATAGAAAATATATTTACTATGTCACCCCTTACCCTTGATACTATGACACATGAGAGGACAGCATTACTGTATTAACGGTCTGGTTGCGGATTAAAAGTTGGGCCTTCTGACAATTTTCGGTTTGAGCTCATGATAAAACAGAAAAAAAAATGAAAAACAAATCGTTGAGTAAACAAACGTGGTCATGATAAGAGGTTTCACGGTTATGTAAACGCTGTTCCGTGCTTGTGTCACGACAAAACTAACAGATCTTGTTTGTTCTATGCACGATCTATCCGATTTTTGTAATGCATTATACTGTATACTGTACCTTATACTATATACCGTAATAAATTACAATCGTACAACACAACGTGGCACTACAGTACATTGTCACGTCACAAGGCTATTTTTACAACCGACCCTCGGTATTATGCCACCGTCGATACTATGCCACTTTCTCTCGGTCCCAAAGGGTGGCATAGTACCGAAGTTTGACTGTAACACAATCGCACTAAAATATTCACCTTGCCTAAGATAGCTGCGCAACGTTGAGACGTTAAATAGCGCGTACGCCACATAAAGTTTCAACGTTGCGCAGCTATTTCCGGCTTGGTGAATGTTTTAGCGGAATGGTGCTGTTACGTTTTCTTTCACCAAGCAAAATAAACTCAACACATAACATTCAATTCTGCGCTTCATATGTTAAACCAGCCGAGAGATAAGGTACACAGGACACGCACTTGAGTTGACAAGAGGTAAGTTTACCAGAACAGCTTCACAAAAACGAAATTGCCAGCGATGTAGAATAAAACGTTTTGGTTGTGCACTATTTCACTGGTGATGACAGTTGTTTTTGTCGAAAGTCAGCGTGATATAATGTCCACGTTATTGTACACCACTGACAATTTTGTTTTTAGTAACTTAAAGCTGATTTTACAAACTAAGTATTGCATTTCTCCAAATAAAAAAGGGGTATGACTTAAAATAGGGTAAAGATTTTAGTTGTCAGGCTACTCGAGTTTACATGCATATTGTTCAACGGTAAAAACCTCGTTGGAGCCGATTTGAGAACTACTGCTTTACACGCAACAGACTTTACGAACATCTTGGAAAGAGTAGAGTTGTGAATTTAAACTTATCTTGGGAAGATTTGTCGGAAATTCCAGACGAGCATTTGATTCAAAGCAAATAAACTGAAGACGAAAAAATAATGAAATTATTTTCGCAATACAAACCGGCATTTCAATATGGGCCAATTGCTGCCAGGTACAATGTATAAACGAGTATTGCTCTTCCAGCAGTTTTATAATAAACAAGGGCGTTTCGACGTCCCATACGAGACGCCTTCATCAAGATAATGGTATCTTGTTGCACAAAGTTTTTATAAAGTACAGCATTTTAAGTTTCTATGCTAAGAAAAGAATAAAAATAGTATGCAAGACAAGCGTTTCGAGATAAAAAAAAACGCCTTAGTATGACCTGCGATAGGAGATCCCTGAAAGATAAGAAACGGTTTAAACAGCATGAAAATTTAATTGTTTTTGCTCTGGCCACAAGTCGTAAGGCGCACTATTGTATAACCTCATAAACAAAGAAGGCCCCTGTTTACATTGGTAATCTCATACCACGGAATGTAAGAATCGTACAAACGAGAAAATGGGTGTGGATGTGTTGAGCTGTTGTGTTTGTTGAAAGCTACGTGTGTGTGTGTGTGTGTGTGTGTGTGTCTAATTTTTTATTGTACAAGTTTTTTGATATTCCTATGCGTATGTTTTATTCAGTGACAGCTCAGTGCTACGGAGGTTGGAGGAAAGATATCAGAATTTAAACAAAGGCCGCATAACTAATTGAACTTTAGTGTCAAGCAGAGTAGCAATTACAAAAGACAAGCGAGGTAAAAATCGTCGTTTTTTACGATACTATATTCAAAATCATGTATTCAACTTTACTATGAACAAAATTTGATTTTCACTGATGATGACATTTTTTGTCAAAACGTTGGCTCAATATAATGACTATGTTTCATTACACAATTTTGATGGTAGTAAAGCTGCTTTGGCAGTAAAGCTCAAGTCCATGTATTTAACTAATATTAAAATCGTGCATTTTAGTAAAGATGTAAAATAGTTTTGTCGAAAAGTTTGGAGTTTTAAGTAATCAACGTTTTAAGCTAGTTAAAATAAATGCCTTGCTTCACGCAAAACCGGTCAACACAAACTTTTCGAATTAAAGCGCTCGCGTTCGCGTATATTGACATAAAGGCGTGACGAAGAAACGCAGCTTGGGTCAATAAAGCGGACCAGTTTGTGGTTTCACTTCTACAACTCAGCGCTGAAAGACGCGACGCACTGTGATATGTGGACGTTTTGAACACTCTGGGAATTTTTTTTTGCGTTTACATAGGTAAAATAGTAAAAAATAAAAGGTCAGTCGCCCCGTTCGGTCATAAAACTGGGTTGTTGTATAATATTGGACCACCAGCAAGTCGCTTGAGTGCCTTAGGGACCTTAGTTTATTGATCCTATCAGGTTGTAAGTTTAAATGAAAGTCAAAATGGTGACACTTGTCAAGCAATCTAAGATTTCTTCGTCAAGTTTGATTGTAAATGGAGTGTTGGACACAGTTCGCCTGTTGAAAGACGTTGGGCAGCACATTTGATCTAAAATCTTTCTAAAATCACCAAGCTTGAAATAGCTGCGCAAGGCGGGAGGTTGTAAAGTGCGAAAAAAAGGCAGCAGACACAAACGATGGAAAACTGTTAAATTTATTAGGTTATACGCAGTGACCAACAGCATTTTTTAAACTTACTTGTAATGTTTTGTTAGTTCACAAAAATGCTACTAAATGTCTGGCATAGAACTTTTTTTGAACATTTGTTAAACCTTAGTATGGTTGACTGCAGAAGCTAGTTGGGGAACCCACTTTATTTTCAAGCTTACATAAGATTGAAAGTGACATTAGAGACTTAACAACAACAAAACATGAAAGTGGAAATGTTCACTAGTTTCGACAGGTAACACATTCATCACCCTGAATAGCCTTTTATGTTCACAATCTGCTTAAATGGGACGATACGGTACGGGATATAAAAGTGATACAACAAGGCGGGTAGAAGAGAAAGGGGGTCAGCTATTGTTGGGTTTGTACGGACTCCAGTTTCCTCGTGGGAAGGCGCCTAGCTGTATTCGGACGCTTGGACAGTGTTGTGAGTTTGTTATTACGGAACATGATGGTTTAATAGGGCAGAAGTATAGGAAATAAAGGGTTAGGTTACAGTACTTTAGTTAGTTTGCAATACGTTGTCATTGGCAGATGGTTTTATTTGTTAGATAGTGTACGAGTTGCTTAATATGGATTTACCTACTTGTTTTTATGTTTATGTCGTTTAAGAAGTTAAACACGCGGTATTCTGTACTAACTGAGCATAAAAATAATTAGAGATTATCAGAAATCCCTGCTTTGAAAATACATTGAAAATTTAACATTAGAAAAATAACCTGATTGTGCCTGTTCCGATTAGTAAGTACTACTGTAACAAGAACCTTGTGTTTAACATTTTGCAGGCTTATACAACTGCAAAAACGTAGACACTTTTAATGTAGGGTTTGGCTGTAACCTTACGTTCTGTGCTACTTCCTTGTCAGACAAAGGAAAACATCTATTGAAGTAATAGAATCCGGCCATTGTTCACAATTCTACCTGCCATTGTGATGAGGGAATGGACAATATGAAACTAAAGAATTTATGTACTGTCTTCGGTTGCGTCATTATATCCATTCTATTTGCGGTAGGTGGCTTTGTTGCTGAATAAGCCAGTTTCGTATTGAATAAATGTAATACTAATTGGTTTCTATGGTATTGTACTTGCTGTAAACACAACATTGAACCAACGCAATGGCAATATCGGTGTGTTAAAACCTATTAAGATTGAACAGTTGAAATCACCAGTCTTAATAAGTTTACAGTTAATTATAATCATTTCGGTTCTTTTAAGTTTAAAGCGTTACGATTCTAATTTAGCTGCAACAAATTTTACTGGGTGTGACAAAATTACGTAACTCGGTAAGGCAATGTTTGCTGACAAATGATATATTAACGGGCTAAATGAGATCTATGCTGCGCATAAACTTGTGTGTGTTCACAGCGTGTAAATCTAATGTTGTTTGCAGTGGCCCTCAGTGTAATCAAAACGCTTGTATGAATGCTCAGATACATGGAAATCTATGTTGCGCATAAAATGGTGTGTAGGCACAACATGTACATCTAGTGTTGCTCATAGTGGTCCTTAGTGCAACCAAGAAATTTGTGTGTTTGCTTAGATACATGTGTGTAGCCACAGCATGTACATCTAATGTTGCTCACAGTTGTCCACAGTATACTAAGTGAGCATGTGCGTGGCCAGACATACAATGAATTAAAAGAAACTATGATAGTGGCCTAAATGTAATACATTTATAAAGCAATACTTTTTTATTTTGCAGTTATACGTCGTCTGGCCGCCCATCTATTTCACCTACGTTGAAACATACAAAATATCTTTTCTCATACCGTATATTCCACAAGATGGCAGTGCATACATCCTCGTTAATTACGTCACAATGCCAGTGTCATGGGTGATATTCTGTGCCTCTCCGTCACTTTTTCTTAATTCGGGATTATCCGTCCGCAAAAGGTCGCTGTTCATCGCGGTAAGTTGTATAATGTCTATGGAAACATTTAAAAGTTTAATATTTGTTATGGCAACAATAGCAATAAATGTTAATGTATAATTCATTGTTGTTGCAGATAACTATTTGTAGCTGCATTCTGTTTGTAGCAACAACCACATTCACAGTGTTGTTGTACGTGCTCGTCTACAACCGAATAGAGACACAACTTATAGAAAGTATACGGCAAACTATGAATGACAACATCGTCTTTACTGCATGGAACGAAACACAGAGTGCTGTAAGGAATGTTTTCCTTTTTTGTATGAGCCAACTCTCTAGTCTACTGTGTAAAATTTTACATTAGTTGGTCAAACTTTCAGTGTTGTTTTTTAACTTGTCTTGCCAATAAGACATGTCCGCTTCGATTCAACTACACAATTTTATTTTGCCAAGTTTTCGGGACTGATTTCTGTCGTTAAAGTACAATTATTATGTAAATTAGGACATTTTTACGTACAATAGCAAAATTTAATACAAAAACATAAACTGATTCGGAAGAAAAAAACCTGTTGAGCCAGATTAGGACAATGTTTCAACACAACAAAAAAAGGAAAATAAAATATATATCCACAAAAAAATACAATTCGATTTTATAGGTGACAAGGCTTTGTTGGGCTGAGTATTTAAAGACCTTCCTTCTATTTCAGATGCAGTGCTGCGGTGTGAACGGCCCTGCCGATTGGACCTCGGCCGGCTATTTGGTGCCACCGTGCGGCGGGTTTAGGTTACCCTGCTTGACAGCAATTTTTATTAGTTATTTCATCATCTGGGGAATGTCGGTACTTGGACAGGTGGGGAATTTAAGAATTTTTTAAGCAACTAAAAAAATCGACTATTCTATCACAGTGATCAAAATTCAATTGAATTTTAAAACAGAAAATTAGTTTTATGACCAAGAAAGTAAAATGAGCTAAATTGGTTTTAATGCATGTCTAAATATCCAAGACTGTACATAAAACATACTTTAAACCTGTTTTTAATATACATTCTGTTAAGAAAAAAACGTGTTCTAATCAGCTGACAAAAACCCCTAATGCACACAAAAATGTAGACACGCGAAGTTTTTACCATTATGACAAAACAAGTTAATTTTAACGTATAAAAAGGATGCCAACCTTAACGGTGGAATATCTTAACAGTTTGCTTTTCATTTCAGGTCGCAGCGGTGTTCGTGGCAGCCAAGGGAACTTTCGAGTTTCAATTCGTCGAATACGCCAGCGACAAATTCCGACGAATGAAGAGCAGCATGCACTATTCGTGACGTCACGATCGGCATCACGTTCATAATTGTGACGTCAGCACGAGCAAAACCAGATGTCACGTGATATCGCAAACTCTTTCCAAAAGAAGAGGTTTAACCGATGGAGTTTTAAACCTAAATTAAATCCCGGAGCCGCTACGTGTAGTTACCAAAACGGAGAATAACAGACATTCACAACGTACACAACAAATTACTACAAGTCCTGTGCGTAGCCTGACGTCTCCAACAACTTTTAATGGGCTAGGAGCTAAAATGTGACTCTACAAGTTGTTTAAAACAGTGGTCGGCAACCGCCGGTCCGCGGCCCGGTACCGGTCCGCGAGGAGTTCGTTACCGGGCCGTATAATTTTTTCAGGTAAAATGCGACAAAACATTTTGCCTATGTATCCCGGGGAAGATAAACTAATTTAAGCGTTTTCATTGCTAAATATTTGTAGTTTTTTGAAGACCGGTCCGCGATAAAATTTCACTTTCAAAACCGGTCCGCAGTGCAAAAAAGGTTGCCGACCCCTGGTTTAAAACATCGATTTACGCGTTCAAAAATGCGTGTTTTCAAAACTTTGGGGTTATGGCCTCTTGCAACTATTGCCATGCCAACGTGTCCGCTTGTGTTCAAACTATGGTTCAAATCTAGTATTTTTTAAACTCTAGCTCGAGTTGCAACTCTGATCTATTGTTTGAAATCAGAAAATCTCGCACAAGAGTTTGCTGACGACATTTTCGTCAACCAGTCAAGGACTACAGGAAGTTCAAAAGTTGAATGACATTGCCTAGCGACCATCTAGTGTAGTGTAGTATTTGAGTGAAATGTTTGCAAAACGAACATTTGTACACAAACTATATTGCTCATAAACTGGAACTAAGTCATGTCAACTATCGCTGTGCTTTAAATTTGTGCAACATTTTGTATTTCGTTGATGATTTTTTGCGTGTTGATCACAACTACAGAAATTTTAATATTTTGAGCAACCCTTTTAATATTTTGAGTAGCTTGAATTTAAAAGTTATACAGAGTACGCAAGGTAAATGGGGAAAGTAGTGCAGGAAAACATTTTAATCGAAAAATTTAGCAATACACAGCCTAACAAACAACATTTTTTGTCACATAGATGGTTCCACAGCAGATAGGTTTAAACTAGAAGTGGAGCCTTCATGTCAAGCCTGTGTCTCGTACATATAATAATAAATGTCTACATATATAACCTATAGAACAACAACTACATTTGTTCAATGTAATCAAGTACAAAAAAACTACCTGTGTCTAGCTTCAAGGTAAGAACACTTCAGAATCTTTCAGCACATTTTGAGTATCACAGCCAGCAAGTAGCTACAAAACAAACTGTACTTTTAAGTCAGCCTGCACAACACATACATACGAGGCAAGCAAACAAAAACGCGAAATTCCTTCGGGCATCGAATGCCTTGCAGATTAGAAAACGCAAGAATTCCTTGTCAGTGACGTCACAGACAATAAGCGAGAATTAGAATAAGGTTTGTGTTGAGTTAGATTTTCAAATAAACGGTGGTTGGATGGTGTAAATAAAATGGCCTGTTTCACATACATTTTGTTAAAACAACACTTTTTTTTAATTTTGGTGTTTACATTATTTGTAGCTGAGCTCAACTTGGTATGGCCGACATTGTTTTGTAACTCTTTGCAACAATTTGAAAGAAATATAAAGACGGACACATCACAATCTTACTGCTTTACGATTACAGCCTACCTACCAGCAGCAGGTGGTGGGTAAATAAAGTGAAATTTGCACCATGTTGTGTTAAGGCTATTTTTAGCCTATATCAAGTCTGCTTGCGACAAACTACGTAATACCGTTAGCCTTTTGCAAAACCAACCAACAACACAGTAATGTTGACGAATTTTATTGTACACAGTAATTCTTGTAGC
The DNA here is from genome assembly GCF_965637545.1 of Phallusia mammillata. NCBI lineage: Eukaryota > Metazoa > Chordata > Ascidiacea > Phlebobranchia > Ascidiidae > Phallusia > Phallusia mammillata. Next base: position 23,287,719 of record NC_137258.1, on the reverse strand, counting down.
CTAAGTGCAAGAAATAAACAAGATAATACAGAAATCATTTGATGAATCTGCTTATAAACACTAAGTTACGTGTCAGTTCGTTGTTATACAACTTTTATAACAGTAAATCGTACATGACAGTAACACAATTAATTTAAATCCCTAAAATATACACTAGATTTACAAAACAGGTTGATATGCAGTATTATTTGTTTTTGGAAACCTGAATTTGATTTGCAGTTTAGGATATCTATGTTGTAAACAAAGATACATAGAAATGAGAATGAGAAGAGTTTAACAACTAGCAATTTCCCAGGCAATGAAATGTTGGTAAAAAGTTTTCATGAGAAGTTTGCGTATATCGAGCAAGACGCCATGTATTCCTTCATACACAAATAACAATCCTGATAATTCTCCTGCAACAAGAGAAAAGTTAAGGTAACAGCCTTCGCCGTTCGTTTTATTTGAGTGTATTACGACTGATGGGTGAAAAGTAAGCTGCAAACAGTGCGCTTGTCTGCAGAAAACGCATCACTGCCACATTGCCCTTGATATTAATGGCTAATTTCACAAATCCTTGAAATTATTTCTTTAAAATTGAATGTTATTTATGAGTTACTATAAAATGTGCTATGAAAATATTTTCAAATCTATACTATTTAATTTATTCTATTTTTCAACCAGCCTGGAAATGGTTATGTTCAGGAAAAAAGTTGACTGAAAACTAAATAAGATTGAAGAACACTGGTAAAGAAACACAAATATTCGGGATTTACTTTTTTCCTGTTGTTAAATGCGTGTTGCACTTACAATGTTAATCTGCAGATTAGGAAGAGTGTCCTTTACATCCTTTACAGCTCTGAACACATCGACCTTCTTCTCAACGTTGTACCGAGATACGAGATTCCACGCGGAGCAGAATACTCCGCTCCTGGTAAGCTCGTTTCTGGAAAATCAATTTCATTTATCAGTTAAGTTCATTTTAATCACAGTGCCTCGAATTGTGCTGTAATATCACATAGCTTCATTCTAGTCAATAATAATCGGTAATCAAGTTAATACACAACGTAACTAATTTTTGTTGGTTAGAATTTAAGTTTCAATGTGGAATTAGAATTTTTTACAATTCCGAACCCGATACGTTTACATTGGCGTAAGAGTTTCCAGGTGTAATTTTGTTGTACACATGATAAATTGTTTATTAAGCGTTCAGATGCCACAGAAAATAGGTACTTTAGGTTCAAACTAACTTATCGAACAACAATATATCTCGAACTCTTTCCCCACTCCTTATCGAGTTAATCAACTGAAATAAATCCACGAGCTGTTTTACATCAATCAGTGTGTGGTTATCATTCCACTGTGTGAAAGCCAAATGTTGAACATCAATCTGGAAAGTACAAATTCATATAACCGTTTTTTTAGCTATTTTTTTAGCAACTCTGCTACATGTTGCAGTTTATAGTTGATTTCACATATTTTGTGCTTGATAACATCATAGCGAAGCGTAGGTATTGCAGGCTCTGTGACTGTACGACAGTGCTATAATATGGATAATAATTCAGAAAAAAGGCACTTCACAAAACCCTCTTACAGTTTCATCGTTATACACAGTTTCAATGGAGTAAGTCTTTCTCTCTGCCGATTCCAAGGTCAAGGTGACCGCAATGTTTCCAAAGGAACTTGCAGCGTTTGGTTCATTCGGCCATGCGCTTGGGTCCTGTAAACGGATTTTTTTTCAAATTAAAGTACGACTAAAAAATGTTTAATTTTTTCGGGAAAAAACGCTTTTGTTTTCCCTAAGTCGTATTTTAAATATTTTCTTTCTGCCTTTTCGACTATATTCTAAAGATACAACGTTGTATTGCGACATAGCAAATCAAGCAAGCTAATGTATTGCTAGTATCTAATGCTTGCGTTTTTTTGCATTTATTGCATTTCTAGCGTTTTTTTTGCATTAATTGCATTAATAAAGTTGCATTCTACAACACAGGGATAAAAAAAACTCACAAATACCTCAGGTTCATCCAAAGTCACAATTACAGCAGGTTTTCTCTCGGCAACAAGTTTCCAGAAGTTTTCAGCCTGGTCAGTTTTTTCTTTGCAAACAATTATCTTGTCTTGCTGGTTGTAACCCTGCGAAAAAAAACACATTTTTTCGACGTGAAAGTATTAAAGATTGTTTAATTTAAACTTGTACAAAATCCATCTTCATACCTCAACAGTGAAGCCCCAATCTATGTCAACAGTGGATATGTGATCTGTACAAACAACAGAAAAGTATGTTGGTAAATTAACACTGTACGTTTTATTTCACTTCAAGTTTCGTTTGGGCAGCATTTTCGTTACTTTATAACTGACAACATATGAGAAAAAAGGCTTGAAGAATGATTTTACCACGTGGGATTGGCAGTAGCGTTAAAACATCGTTAATTTTTTTAATTATGACTGTAGTTCATGATAACCTACATGTGACAGTGTTGGTGCTTGCGATGGTAATAGGTGAAAACTTGGAAACATTGTTTAGATGACGAAGTTTTCCGAATTCCTGAACAGATTCGTTGTTGACAGGAGTCCTGCATGACGTTTCATTTTCAATCGATGAAAAAAATGTCCCAGTCTAACCCGTGAAATACTTACGTCGCAATTTCGTCCGAAATTAAATCAAACTTCTCGACAGAATGATCAGTGTTTCCAAATATTGCGACCTCAGCCAACAGTTTGTGCAGAAAAATATATTGTTTCTGGAAAATTTAAGAGTAAATAAAATGTAATAAGGTATAACCTGGTCATGTCTTCGCGTTCTTGCTGTTTGCCGAAAAGCCCCAACTAATCTATCAAACCGATTAACGGTTTTTCACAAGATTTAAAAGAAGAAACCTTCAAAATCAGTTTTTCCGTGTCTGCATTTGGGTCAAGCATCTCATACTATATGACCAGAAGTATCAGTTTAATTTCACACTTACAGCAGTTTGAACCATCTCCATTCTCTGCTGCCTCATGTGGTAGACCACGTGATAAACATCAACTTGATTTGTCTTATTCATTTCATCGATCAAGTAGTCGAGTCCGATAAACGTCCCAGTTCTACCAGCTCCAGCACTAAACAACGAACGCTCAAGCTCGGTTTATTTAACATTGCTAAACAGAAGACCATCAAAATTTACATGTTAAATTTGCCAAGCTTTATTTAAAGGCATTTTCGCTCCAGTAAGAATTGGGGTACGATTAAACTGAACATGCATTTAACGGACTTGCGGATAACAGCAATTTTTGTGCAGCAAAAATTTTTACTGATACCAAGGCGAGTTTTGCTTAAATCTGAGTTTTTGCCCCGAACAGTTTGTCGCAGCTTTATGTCAGTATATACCTGCAGTGTACAACTATCGGCGACGTTATTTTGTCCTCAACGATCATGTTTCGAACTTCCATGCAAAGTCGCAACAAGCCACTAGATGTCGCTGGTACGCCGTGATCTGGCCATGCCGTGAAATGGAACTGGATAATTTCACGTCGTTCCTACGAGCATCAAGTATTTTGGTAATGCAGACAGTTTAATTCAAAATTACAGCAAACTGATGTAGACCGAATATACACAAAGCTTAACAATGGCCCCTAATTGTTCGTAAAATGTAGCGAAACTTTTGCCAACAAGATTATTTCACTTTTCAACAACTTGAATTTGCAAACGAAACCAGTCGAAAGGAAAGCGTTTTTATTTTTTCTCACCGACGTATATTCATCTGTGAGATCCTCGATGCTCAAACTCCTTTTGACGTAAGAACCATACTCCGTGACGTCATTAAAGAACACTTTCATTGTTCCATATTCCTGACTGCATCCTGGTTTGGGCCAATATCGTTCACATTTGTTCTGAAAAAAATAAAGTTTTTATTCTTCGTAAATTGAACAAATTGATGGTCGAGTGGTTAGCACAAATCTTTGCGAAAAATTCAACGGTTTTGTACAAAATAACAAATTCTCTATTTGATTTGAAAATCAACAGCTGAAGTGAAACACAAGTTTGTGTGTTGCTAGTAGCTCATGAGTTATAACAAAGCTATATATGGGCTTAATACTTCCTGTGTAAACTGCAACTCCGAGCAATCTAATGTCACAGGGAACTAGAAATAGAATCCAATGTCTAATAAAGCACCAGTTATGAGTGAACGATTAAGCGACTAAGAAGGCTTGTTTCGTGTTCGAAGTTGCGAGAGGACCTTGTAATTAAAGATGTCATTGCCCTTGGTGGACAAACATAAACTCTCACCTTGCCGTTTTCGACCACGTTCGCTAACATAACAATAACTTTAACTTGTTTCTCCCAAACCATCCTCCACAGATCGTTGACAGTGTTCGCAGTTGGTCCCTGAGTGGCGATCCACTTACCACTTTTCCCATAACCCTGGAATACACAGTGGAAGTTAGATTTAAAAAAAACATTGTGATTTTGCATGCATCTTATCCACGAAGTTAAATTGATGGAAGAAAAAAAAACTTAAGCCTTGTTGGTAGAATTAGGTTTTGACAAAAGTTGCTCGACAAGTGTTACTACTCAGAAATTTTTATTTAAACTGGAACATCACAAAATAAACCTACTTTAATTTCCGATGCATTAATATAACCGTTTGCATTTTGACTAGAACTCGGCAAAATCACTCTGTTGTGGTCATCTGAACGGGATTTTAGTTAGTTTTAAGTATCAAAGGCAATTATGAACTATTTGGTTGCATTACATGGCAAGATGTTCTTGTATCGATTTTTCTTCGCGTTTTCGCTGTTTTTTCCTTCACGCGTAGCAGAAACAAAATCCTTTGTCACCTCTTTGATTCTCTACAACGAAAAATGCTTGATCATGTTAAGGTTGTATGCGAGACCAACTAGATTTAAACCTCACTACTGGCAGGTAATCCATATTATAACAACGAGTGAGCGATCAAACTGCTAATAGAGTATCAGTACTTATACCCTATCTTGGTTCGTTTCTTACGTTAAATTGTAGAGTTAGAGTGGCATGCGATGATTCGAAGCTCTTTGTGAATAAATCTTCCAATTCATACTCCAAAATCGGATGTTCTTCTATTGGTGCTTTAAAAGAGGCTTCTGCAAACACGTGCTCAGTTATTATTTTAATTCTAACGACTTAGAGCCAATATCCACTTCTCGTAAAAAATGTTTGTTGGTCGATGTAAGTACAGCCGCGCGAACAAAGCCGTACATTGCGATAGTTTTTCAAAAAATTTGTTTCTTCTGGAAAAAATCCTACCTTGAACTTTAACAGGAGAATCAATAATCCTGACTTGATTTTGTCTCGCAACATACCAGCTATGAATTCGATGTCTGCAAAATCAGTTTCAAAGAAAACAACCGTGAAAATAATCTAGTGGTTAACCACAGGGAGTCGAACCGGAACTGAACCCGAACCCGCGAACCGGTTTGAGCGGTTAATTTCTTTAAACGCGAACCGAACCCGAACCGCTAATTACGAATTTCTAAAAACCCGAACCGGAGTTGAACCCCATATTTTGTTTGGTGTTGGACCCGAACCGGAACCGAACCATTAAAAAAATCTGTTTTATACTTAGCGATTTTTTAAAAAAAACAGCGCACTGAAGAATACGCGACATAACACTTATAGGGCGTGTCAAAAATAACACTGCACGGGCAAAATTATTTTGGAGTTTGATAAGGCCAGGTATGTGATGGGTAGAATTAAATTGAAACGAAAAAAATTTGAACCGGTTTAAAAACCGCAAACCGGTTCGGACCGGATAATTTGTCCGAACCGGAACAAAACCCGTACCCGAAAATATACATTTTTAAAAACCGGAACCGAACCCGAACCCTTAAAAATAAAACCAAGTGAACCCGAACCGAACCTGAACCCATATGACAAGCGGTTCGACTCCCTGGTTAACCATCAAAAAATAGTGGCCGTAAAAAATAGTTTACTCAATAATGCCTTTCAAATATATCGTGGCTTTGCAACCGGACAAATAATAGAGGATTGTAAACTGAAACCTTGTTTCCTGCTTTGTGGGATTTGCAGCACTTAGATTAGGCTATTCTAAAATATGCTACGACTAGCAATGCACTATGAAATTCTTAGGCATGATATAAACGCAACAAATGCTTTCAATCAATTTTAATATACCGCAAAATACGCAATTTATTTCAATATTTTTAAGTGGATCCTCTATTTTTCATTATTCTAGTCCAGGAAAATAACCGATTTAAAATATATGCGCATTTTATTAAAACTCCATAAATTTCACGGCTCTAAACGGTGCATTGTTAGGTACAATTTGCGTATTTTGGAATGGCCTTTTTAGAATTTATGTGACAATTAAAACAAATGCTGTATTCCATAACATAATAAATGCCATTGTCACTTGTAAATGGCCATTGTTGCGGTTTGAATTTGTTGCGCCAAACATAGGCGCAGATATAAATACTTGAAGGAAGCCATGGGTTGCCTGTCTGACAAACTTTACGTCAAATGCAGCTAAGCCCACTGATTTACATTGTTTATATTTGTCACATAGCCTACATGTAGATATACACACGTGTTGTTGTATACAGTTAATATTAAACCGGTTTGCTCACAAAGGAAATGGCAGCTCTAACAAAAACGCCTCCTCCCGGAAAATACTAAACTAGGCTTTGCCTCAGCGTTTTAAAACAAAATGAAAACAAAACAATATCTGCATACTTATTGCTGCAAAACATTTAAGCAAATCTTTCAAGCTATTTCACAATATCTGCATAAAAAAGGATTTTAAAAGCGTTAGCAGTTGCTAATTGGACTGCATTTCGTAAGTCAACCTCACACAGTTCTAGAAATAAGCAAATTTACCTTTTGAAAGCCGCTACACCCAGCAATCCGGCAAGCAACAAAACTACAACTATTGCACCAACAATTCCTCCAATTGTTGAACTTGGTGGTATTGCTGCAATAAACAATACGTAAGATAAGGTACAACACACAATAAATGTAATAAACAATCTAGTTTACGTTCTCCTCCCTGAGTTTCTGTTTTTGGTTTATCGCAATGTCCCTTGATATTAAAAACCACGTTGTCACACTCATCTGTGATTGGCTCAAATGTCGCGTTTGCGTATTCCAGTTCCTCTATTGTGACGTTATACGTCAGTGACGTACGAGGCTCCAAATTGATTTGCGACGTTGTTACGTTTTCACCGTATTTTGTAATATTTATCTGCAACAAGTGCACAAAACATTATTTCTATTAGTTATGTTTGGCAATTTATTCCAGGTTTGGCATTAAACAGCCAAATATTATTTCAAAACACTTGACTCAATTTTTTTTATGCATTTACAATTGACATTGTTTAAATGTTTTAAAAAGAAATTTTCATTTACCTTGACCATATTAATCTTGTTTAAAGCTTTTTGAGACATTGTTATGTTGATGTTGCAAATCCGAGAAACCAATTTCATCTCAGACTTTATGTTTGAAAATAGACTGACAGTCTTTGCTGTTTGGCTTTCAAGTAGAATTCTTGAGTAGTTTGGAAACATTCTCACCTGAAAACAAAAGGTACTGTAACATAAACATTGTAAATTTCTATCTTCACATATATATTTCTCTTCTGCTGGTCAATAAAATCTGCCAGGATTTAAATAAAATTTGGATTGGTGAAATAACAAACCTTACCGAAACCATGTAGTTTGTATCAGTTGGAAGTTTGTCAACAGTTGTTTCATATTCAAAGTTTGTTGTTGATGTTTGTCTGACAGTCTTGCTAATATTGACCGATGTGTTTGAATCAACAACAGATATTGTGTAATTAAATGTTCCATTGTACTTCAATTGATCTTTCCATTTTACAACAACCTTGTTGTCATAACACTTGCTTGTATCAAGAATTTCAACACCTACAATTCATTGAAACTGATACTAACAAGACTTGAAAACACACACAATATAGCATACCTGAAAATAAACATATTGATGGATAACTTTCATCACAATCTGTTTTATTAATTTCACCTCCAGCAACAATAACACTGCACAACAAAGTTTCATTGAACATATCTTGATTATTGTAATTCTCCATGGCTGAAAACAAAAACATGATGAAAAATAGGACCAGAAAACAAGTAAAAACAGTAATAGTTGAAACACAGCCATAAAGCAAATCAAAACACTATTTTTTTACAATACCTGTTTGTATTTTACAAACAATCTAACTCACTTTGGTTTTCTGTATGTTTTACCCAAACTCCATTTTGAAAGAACAACCAAGAGTTGTTTTGGGAAGTTAATTTGTGAAGCAATGATTCTGACAATAAATATCCTCCTTTTTCTGTGCACTGCTCAAATGATAGTGAGTAGTTTCTTTTTGTGTTGTATGCAACATAATACTGGCCATTCTCTTCTTGTAGATCTAAGTTTAAAAAAATGAAATTGTAAACCTCAAACTTTTAATCTGTAAACTCTGTGTAAAAAAATTGTAGTCACAATAACAAACAATGTTTGATTTAAAAAAGGTTGTTATAGTCATACAAGCACTATTGGTAAATGGTTGGGAAACTTAAACTAGAAGGGTCATGTTAAACAGTCTTTTCTTTGGATCAACAGAAACCCTTATATTTAATCACAATTCAAGTTCAACACAATCTTATGCAAATAGAATAAAGAACATAGTTAATAAACAAGTACAGCACATAGCAAACAATTCAATAACAAGTTGACATCAGCCTAACAGCTCACCTACTAAACACTAACAAGGTCATCGTGGCAAACTGCCACATGGCAAAATCAATCACGCATAAAATTAAATCACTGATGCATAAAATAAAATTACTGATGCATACAATTAAAGGTAAGATAACTTAAAAGGAACATACAATTTATTCTAACAGGCCACTTTAACCACAAACAAATTGAGTAAAATCAAAACATGTCCTGTTCAGGGAAGGGGACCCATATGAAGTATCCAAAAAGAGCATAAAACATCATCCCTGATAGGTTACTTACCCATATTGAACTGAATCTGTGCCGATTTTGTTTTACCAAAAACATTAGTTGCCCAGCACTCGGTTAGAGAATTCCCACCAAATATAAGCGAGTTTTTGAGCAGCAGTTTTAAAATAAGTTGGTCTCCATTACTAATAGATGATATATGTGCTGGGGATGTTTCATTTAAAGTTTGCCCATTGATTTTCCAGTGTCCAATGGGTCGAGGTTTTCCAACAAATGTGCAAGTGAATGTCTGTGACTGACTGAAATCTCTAGGTTGAGTAAAACTCTTGTAAATTGGTCCAACTGCCAAAAATACAGTAAGAACATGGTAATTCTGTAAGCACAGGTCAATCATATCATTGCATATTTTAATTTTTCAAACATAACTACATGGTAAAAACAACTGTGTAATTTTCAAAATAAGAAGTAAAATGCTTGTTACACATACAGTATTTGTAAGTCCAAAGGCATATAAGAATTCACTAAATTATATTGTGTAAGTTCTAAAAGTTATTGGGTAATTACCATCAACCTGCAGAGCACTTTGAACTGTTTTCAGGGTTCCATTTTCCACAATATTACTTGCATGGCAAACATATTCACCAATATCAGAAAGTTTGGCAGACCCTATAGTCAGTGTAGACACAGTTTTATATGGAAAAGGCTTGGAGATTGTTTGGTACATGTTTTCTGTGTTGTTTAGAGAAATATTTGACAACTCCCTGTGAAGGATAAAAGACTTGTGTTGTAATGAACCATATTAGATAAGCAATAATCTACAACCAAATTAACATTTTACAACTATAAAATACACCACCTTATCCAGTATACTTGTGGTGTTGGGAAACCAAATGAAGTGCAACTTATATCATTACTTTGCCCATCTTCAATTGTCACTTGGTTGTTGCTAAGTGATATATTGACTGCAACTGCAAAGTGTCTTATTATTAGATGGAAAATAGGAGTAAATTTCATTTAAGAGGTCCTGATAATGAAATGTTGTAATAAGTCAACCAAGTCGTAAGAAAACATGGGGTTCTGTTTGAGGAATTCAAATGTTTACCTTCAACTTCTAATGTTTTGTTGACTTGCATTTCTGGAAGATTATATGCAACACATGTATATTGACCAGTTTGGGAAATGCTTGAATATGTCAGAGTGAGTAGAGATGTTGTTTTGTAAACTCCTTGCTTGATGATGGTTTGATAAATAGCTGTTAATGTCATGTTTCCTATTTTGATTCCGTTCCTAAACAATGCATTGTTATGCAATTTAGCTAAATATGAATACATATTTTAAATTTAGCTAAATATAAAAACATTTGCAGCCAAATAAACAGCACTGATTTTCAATAATTGCATTGCTTTTAAGTATTGCTTTGTTTATAGCAGAGGTACACAGCCTGCTCCTGTTTTTAATTTTAAACCGAAAACAAGCAGGTAATTGACGACTGTTAGTGAAATAAGATCTGTAAAAGGGACCGTTGTAGCAAAAACGCGGTGCACCCCCTGATTTATTGCATTACATGATTTACTTTTAAATACAAGTTAGAAAATATAAAGTATTGACTTGTTAGCTTACCATGACAATAAACTTACATTTCAAGTTTTTTTTATGTAATAAGCAGTATTTATTTACCTGAACCATGCAACTGAAGAAGGAGGAAAACCATAAGAAACACATTCAACTGATAGTGTTTTATGTAAATTTGTCAATAAAATGCTTTGATGAGAAATAGAAATGTTTGCAGCAACTAGAATGCAAAACAACATTGCATCCGCATTTTATAAGTAAAGCATAAGGATAAGTGTTATAACTTTTCACATTGTTTTGCAGAAAAGTTGTGTTAAAAAAATATGTGTTTCATTTTTTTTATGCAGCACTTAAACCCACCTTGGACTTGTACATCAACTTGTTTGCCTAGACCAGCTTTTGTTTTTTTAACTTCACATTTGTAAACCCCTGCTTCACTTATATGTTGGAGGGTGAAATATAAAGTCCAAACTATTTTGTTTTCAGTGTATGAAAGATCAGTCCGTTGCTGGTAAATATTGTAGCTCGACATTTCGACAACTCGAGTTCCATTTCTAAACACATTTAGATTGCTATGAATCCAAAAATTTTTGATTTTGAAACTAAAAAATGCACACAAGTCTTCAAACATTTACCTTGACCATAATGTTGCAGGTCTAGGGTAACCATAAGTTGTGCAAGTAAATATATGTTGAACTCCAAATGTCACAACTTTTGTAGTGGGTAAAGCAGTAAGACTTGAATCAACTGGGACATAAGAAAGAGTTTGATTGTACTTCAATATAAGGTTATTCAGCAAATTAAAAAAACATACACACATAAACAAGATTATTGTATTTTTATCATTCCAGGTACATTTGTATTAACATGTTGATAATTGGCACGTTTTAACATATTTATAAATGTCAAACAAAAGAATTTCACAAAAAATCAAAGTGTTCCAAAATGCTAAACATCCCACCTTGAACTTGAACATCAGATGACTTGGCCGATCCAGCAATGATGCTTGTCACTTCACATGTATATTTGCCAGCTTCACCATAATCATCAAGTGTAACATAAAGTTTTCTTACAACCTTGTTTAGTAATGTTTCTGTTTCTTCAGATGTTTGATAAATGTTGCTGTTTGTTAATGCAACATTCTTTGTCCCCCTAAACAGATCGAATATGCAGCAATCAACCAATCTGTTACATTTACAATAAACAGTGATTATTCTTATTATTATATCTACAATTACAACTTTTGCTGGTAGATATGGTAAAGGTTTTGTCACCAGCTGCACTGATAAGGCCAAACAGGTCAAAACAATGTGCATCATTTGGTATTAATGATAATTTTTTTAAACTTTTAGAGCTAGTTACTTTTAAAATTGTACACAAGCACACATTTTGTTTAACTGAGAAACATTGTTTTTAAGTAGCAATGAGTTAAGAATCTGCTTATTGATGAAGTACAATGTTTTAGTAAGCAGTGAAACCAAGGCATGTTAATGTATCAACTTACTTTTTCCAGGTAATTTGAGGTATTGGAAAACCATATGAAGTACAAGTAAAAATTTGTTGAACTCCAAATTCAACAACATGTTCAGCTGGTGCCGTTGACACATTTGCAGCAACTGCAAGTGATAGTTATAGACTTGGTAATAATCAAACATTTTAGTTATTGCCGAAAGAATCATACCTTGAACCTGAACATTACTAGCCAGGTTAGTTTCACTTGTAGATTCACATTTGTATTGTCCTGCCTCACTGATATGTTTCAGTGTGACATAAAGTTTTCTCACAATTTGAACTTCTACAAATTCTTGCAAAGTCTGATAAATATTGTCAGTAGAACTTAAACTTACTTCACTTCCATTTCTGCAAAGTATGAACCTTTTATCTTATTACATTGCTGTAAAACTAGTTTAGTTTTACCTTTTCCAAGTTATGTCAAGTTGTGGGTAACCCACTAATAGACAAATAAATACTTGTTGTTTTTCCAATTTGAAACCATGGGATGTTGGAGATGTCGTAATATTTACTGAAGCTAAATGTAAAAAGAAAACTAATTGCATCTTCAAATAAGATGAAGTCTTTAATGTAAACTTACCTAAAACTTTTATATGTGTTTGTTTGCTTGGTCCAACAGCATTGCTTGCAACTTCACATGTATATTTTCCAGCTTCACTATAATCTTCAAGTGAAACATAAAGTTTTCTTACAGCTTTATTTTGAGAAGTTGTAACAATTTGGGATACTTGGTAAATGTTTCTGCCAGTAGATGAGGCCACTAAACTTTCACTCCTAGAGCAAAGGACATTAAACCTTCTTGAAAATTATACTGAACATGAATCAAGTTTTGTCACCTTTTCCATGAAATCTGAGGAATTGGATAACCATATGAAGTGCATGTGAATACTTGTTGGGCGTTGGATATGAAAACATGTGAAGTTGGCGTCACAGCAATGTTTGCTGGAACTAAAACATGGTGCAATTATTTAATGTTGAGACTACACTTTGTTGTTTATTGATGTGCTGCACTGTGGTTTCATGAACAGACTTCGATAAAAATAAAAGTGCCATTTTGCAACATGTATGCATTTCTAACTGATTTTGTTTCTTGTAAATGTATTTGCATCGTCAATTTTATTTGCAAAAAAAATTTTTTTTTTTTAATATGGTGACAAAAAATGCTATTTTCAAATAATCAGTGATTTAATTAGTACTCGGGTAGGTTTTTCAAAAAAAACATGTGTGAGAAGTGTTTAAATAAATACCATAAAAGCTGCACAACATGTTAAGGTAATGTTCACAAGATTTTTTTTAAATTGTCAATGAGAAAACCTTTCCTTACCATAAAGTGTAAGTGTCTTGTCTATATTCCCCCCTCCATTCCAGTTTGTAGGTTTGCAAACATATTGTCCACCTTCACCAGCCTGTATCCCTGGTTGGATGTAAAGAGTGGATCGAACAGTGAAACCATTTGTGTTAGTTGAACTTTGATACACATTGCTGGAACTCGATGTAGAAACTTGAGCAGAATTTCTGTAAAGTAGTTAGGTATTTTAGTTAGGAACGCAGAATTTTTAAGAGGTAAGTTACGGTTCTTACCTGAACCACCTGGCTGTAGGAAGTGAGTACCCAGTTATTGTACAAGATACCGATTTTCTCTGGGTAGAAGATGCAACAATAGATGAGGAGGTGAGGGTTGATTTGACTGTAAAATGTAAACAAACAATACAATAAAGTTGTGGCACAGAAGCTATTTAAAGTATTTACAAAAGCAGTTGAAAATAATGGCTGGTTTGTTTTAAATATATCATTGAATCAAAATTTTTGCCCTATAAATTATTTATGTGCTCCAGGGATTAATGTTCCTTTGAAAATAATTTGCTTGATCTATACCAGGGGTGGGCAACATACGGCCTTTTTTTTTTTTTTTTTGAGCGGCCCGCAGACAGTTTCAGGTCTTACATGATAATGTGGCCCGAGGCAACAGTCTGCCACAATCCCCCACTACTTGCTTACTGCGTCAAATTATAGTTGTAACGGACAGTACCGTTCCCCAATAGCAAAAGACTTTCCCGCCGTTGTTACCATTGCACCATACGTCCATTGTTACGACATAACTGCCCTCCATGTGTGTGGCCTGCTTTCACGGTTTCCTTTGTTTCCACACGTGTAGCCTAGTTAGTGTTTCAGCAGTATGTAAGTCTGTGGTGTATGCATTAAATTTCCTGTGTTGAATAATTTTATGTTATATTAGTTAGATTGTTTGGACTGTATTGTAACTGTGACGTTCTTGATTGTATTTGGTTTAGGTTTAGGTGGTCAAGAATCCGTTTTAAATCACTGGATAAATACGCGATTAATGTATCGATTCAGGAATCTGGCCCGCCAAGTACTTCATTTTCCCCCATTTAGGCCCGCCGACTGGAGAAGTTGCCCACCCCTGATCTATACTGCATGTCTGCTCAGTTCTGCTGTGATTCATTGAGCCAAGTTCAATAACGCAACACATGTGCTTCATAAACACACATGACTAGCAAAAAAACACAACCACCAATTGACCTTTTCATTTACATTAAAGCTTTATTTTTGTGTAAAAACTGTGATTTCTTGATTTTCACATAAAACATGATCCTCACAACTGAGTGGGAATTTAAACAAACCATTTTTAAACCACAAGGCAACATGTTTTGGCATTTATGTCAAACCTTACCTTGTTTAACTTGGCTTGTGACACTTAGCGGACAAGATGGAACTGTGAAACCTTTGACATTAACAGTAATTGTTGTGTCCCTTGCAGGCATGGTGGGGGTTTGAGTTGAACTGTAGTTTGTTATTGATGTTCCAAGTGAAGTTGTCACTCCATTAAAAATGTAGGAAATGTCAACTGTGTGTATTGATTGACTTGTTACTGAAATCACTACATTAAATGTTTGACCAGCAACAACACTGTATTCCGATTGGTCAAGTGAGAGTTTTCGGGTTTCTAAAACAAACACATTGTGAAAGACTAAATAAAAATCTGCTCATCAATCTTTTAATAAATATTTAATCTATAAAACAATGCACATGTGGATAACCTAATCTAATAAACCAATGACATTGTACATTCGAACTTTTTACATGAAGAGCAATTGCAGTAAAATAACCAAAAATATTATTGTTTGGTTAATGCAAAAATAGTGTCACATATTTTAAACAACATTGAAGTGCTAATAATAAAAAGTAGATAATTATTATGTTAATATAAAAAAAACTATTAGTTTAAGTATTGCTTAGCCAAAACTGTTTGTGTTGCTGATACTTGCTTATTATTACTAAATACTTGTTAATCTGGCATATTAATTTACCATTTTTTGTGTGTTGCAAAGTACAGCTTGTATTTTGTATTTTTAAATATAAAAACATACAATTTTAAAGAAACCAATGTTATTGATGTTTCAAAATTGATCAGCTACATTTTAAGATCTTGTTTATTTGATTTCACTTAAACCGTTTATTATAAACAGAAACGAAAGCTTCAAGCTGGGTGCAATTTTTTCAATAATTAAATTTGTAAACAGAAACCAAACTCCATGCAGTTTATGTTCCAATGGACATTTCTTTTACCTGTATAGGAACAAATGTAGTAACGTTCCAAAGTACATTGTGCACTGTACCATGTCCAAACATAATTTGATCCACTTCTTGTTCCATGAAACATCGTACAATCTCCATTATTACTTGGTTGATTAGATCCCCATGCATTATACCCATTGTTGGTCCATGACCCACTTGAAACTATAAGACATTTTTGCCCCAAACAAGTAAAAAAAATTGTCTAAACACACTACAAATATAACTAAATGCACAACTCACGCTTGTATGAATAAACTGTTCCATTCGGCCACTGAAATCTATCGTCCACTTTGCGACCTCCAGTGTAAGCAACTGTGACAAAATAATACTACTGATGGGACTGACATACAAGAGAAATAACTATTTTTTTCTTCTCACGAATTTCTGATCCAAACCATCCATTATATTCATTAGCTTGTTTAACAAGTTGATCTTGTGTTTGTTGATCAGGAATGCTTGCAAGTTCTCCACCATCATTCTGACAAGCAGTTTGAGCTTTGATAAAACTTTCTATTGTTCCAAACAATCGAAAATATCGACCCTGACATGTGACTCCATCTAAAAATGACCAAAAATGTAATGCAAACATTTTTTTTTTACTTCTCATATACTCAACAACAAATAAATTTGTGTTCACCATTATGGCATAAACTCATGTTTTTAACAAATATGGTTTCAGGGACTGCAAATTCAAAAACACAAAGCAAAGTTTGCTATAGCTTAAGTTTATTTTTTACATGCATACTCACCACACACATTGCAGATAAACAATAAACAAACTGCAAAACCCCAATACATTTGGCTTTAGCAGTTTACACCCAGCCACTGCTATAAACACTAAGCAACATTTACCACTGCATGTGTTCAATTTCCTTACACACTGTGTATTGAATTTAGTTCTTTCCTGAACTTAAAATAACACAACATATTTGTTGCTGTTTATGAGTCTGCACGCCCACATAAGGAAACACCTACAAGCTGTAAACATTGTGCAGGATATGTTTCAGCTTGTTACATCACAATTGTATTCTAAAACTTAAACCCGCACGACATGAATCAAAATTTAAAAGAATATTAGGAATTTTGAATATTGCAGATAGTCAAAAAGTTATGCTCCTTTTTAAACCGACCATAATAGTGAAAACAAAGCAATTATGACACCATTTATTTTATTAAATTTGTGTAAATGTAAAGTTCAACAGACTGTTTAACCACAACTACATTACCTGCAATTAACCAAACCTCTGTACATTATTTACAAGGTTATCTATCTTCAATGAACTGTTTAGTGGCAAGCAATATGTATGACCAGAAATGCCATATTTGAAACATATTACAATTCTTAACAAAGCTTTTGTATTGGATCCAACATCCAACATTTGCACAAGTTTTCAGTGGGTGTGTTATTTCTGCAGGCATAAACGCAGGAGTCCTCACGCAAGTATAAAGCTGTTGAAGAAGTAACAGTGGTCGGAAACATCATCTCTTGTATATCATGCACAAACTAAATAAACTTTTTATAATTCAGTAACAGTTTTAGGTGGTTAATAGCCTAATAAACTCTTAGTTGCATAAGTATCATTTAGTACAGTGGTTCCCAACCTGGGGTTCGCGGACCCCCAAGGGGTCCGTGAGACGGTTTCAGGGGGTCCGTGGAGGCAAACATTTGTAGTAGCATTAACAACAATACAATATTTTTAAGTTCCCAAACCGTTTTTACAATCCTATATGCAAGTGCAAACTGTTAATCAAACCCTTGTATCAGGAAAATTTGTGATTGTTACCATTGTGACATCACAACACACATTAACAATAGAATTCTTTGTGCTTTGTTTTAAGTATTGTACACTAGAAAATTTATCTCTTTTAGTGCATTGACTGCTACAGTAAAGGACTTTATTGAGATTAAAGGACTGTGAAGGTTGATTAAAATTCTCCCCCCCCCCTAAAAAAAAACGAAAGTATAATAACGCATAAGGCAGGAAACGAAAAAAGACTATTACGTTGGGGGTCCGCGGACCGATAAAATTTATAAAAGGGGTCTGTGACTACAAAAAGGTTGGGAACCACTGATCTAGTAGAAGCAGATCAACAAAACAACCAAGTTCAACATAACAACCGGCGTTATTCAGTTACCTGACATGAGGAAGAAACTTTCTGTTTGTGATGATTGGTAGAATAAAAAAACTTACAAAATAGCCACTAATTCTGTTTTGGCAGAGTAACTTTTGGTAATTTTATGTTAAACAAAGCAGACTATATGTGTTCTCCACCATATTTCTGGCAGCTGTAAAAGTTACATTAAAACAAAGCTGTGGGTTCTAATTCTGTCTCAGCCACTTGTAGTTTCCTAAGCAAAGAACTTGATTTGCATACCTTCAGCAAAGAAAAAGCTGTTGGGCTGATCTAAATTAAAGGTATCAACTTCTTTATATATTTAAAGATGATTCAAAATTTATAGACTTCCTGCTTACTGAGAAGACAAATGAAACAAACAAACAAGTAAAATCAAAAAGTGTACATAACAGAAATAGCATAAATATAAATAATTAGTGACAAACAAAGATATCATTGAGCTATGAATTTCTATTTTATTAATGTATATTTTAAATGCATATCCTAATATCTGCACCACAAAATATGCCATGTGCTAAAGTGTATCCAGTAACATACGAGAGGTATAAATAGGATGTTACATTACCACTCTTCTGTATTCCATTTTTAACTCTTTTTGAAGGCTAGCTTACAATAGTATTTCAACCACAACCTTAAAATCACATTCTAGTTTATATTCTTTTTAAAATTTAAATATAAGTGTCATACAAAGTTTTATATTAAAAAAATCAAATAAATACATCCATTTGCATACTACGAGACAACCCATCATGATGGAACTGTTTAGTTCATGTAAACAGAAAAAGATTCAACCATTTTGTTCATTGTCAAGTAGCATGCCTTGTATGTCTCCTAAAAATACAAAGGGCCCAATCAATCCCTTTCCAGTGGCTTGTTTGCTTATTTTATTCTGTTCCACAAGGCAAAGGGTAAAATTGCAATTTAATACATAGTTTTTTACATAGGCATTCTGGTATGGGCAAAAGATTTTTGATTTACTATTTGTTGCTAAAATCCATTGTCTGTTGGCTTTGAATCAAATTAAACATTATTTCTTTAAACAAATATGCATCAATAACATGTCGTTACCAGATTAGGAGCAAAGCAGGGAAGAGACTCTTTCACATCTTTCATTGTCCTGAATACATCAATTTTCTTGTCGACTTGAAACCGTGAGAAGAGATTCAACAAACAACAAAACATTGCAGTCCTATTCAACCCATTGCTGAAAAACAAACAGAAAATAAAGTAAAACTGAATTATGCGAAGCTCATTTAAACAAAAACTTACCTTGAACAAACCAAGACATTTCCTTCAGTTTCGTCACCTCTTAGTGATTTGATAAATGACAAAAACTCAACAAATCCAGAAACATCAGATGGAGAATGATCATCATTACAAGAGTCATAACTGATAAGTTTTGTGTACATCTGAGATTTCACAACTTTAAGTCATTGATGAATGCAAATATAAATTTTCCACGACTTTGTTTCTGTTCTCTGTACTCTCCACATTTAAATTTTCCATTCCATATTGTCCAGGTTGAGATACAGTTTTACTCACAAGTGTTACACAAATATTACCAAACTGTTTTGAAGTGTTTTGGTTGCTAGGTAACAGACTGGAATTCTGTAATGGCAAGTATTGTTAGTCTATACTTCCAAACACACATTGTGCATAAATACCTTTAAACTGTCTAGCATTACAATAAATTTAACATTTTGGTTTAAAATTAAATTCCAGAAATCTTGAAACTGTCCAGAAATTTTACTGCAGACTAAAACATCATTCTCACTTCCATAACCCTGAAATAATAATACATTTAAGGTGTTAGGTAAAATATCCCAAGAGTTAGGTATAAAACACATGACAAAACATCATAAAATTTATTCCCTAACAAATTATTTTACCGGTACTTTGTAGGCTTTTGTGGTTGTTTCTGTAAAATTGTCATAAATGTGGCAGTTGAAAGCTTCATCTGAAATATAGAATTAAGACAAGAATATAAGAACTGACACCTGATGTCAGCAGAGAGAATTATAAAAATGACAACAAGCTTACAAGCAACAGTTTGTGAAGATTCAATTGTCACACTGGCAACTGTTGGTTCATCCAAAGTTTGTTGCAGTAAATTAAATTGAGTTGTGAACAAGTTGGTTGTAGGAAGTCTATAAAATTTGAAATACATTAAGCATTTTTAAACTGGGGACAGGGAATACAAAAACTAATATATGATAAATAACTTGTATGTTTGTTCGGGACAAACCTGCTTAAACTGTCAATCACAGATTTGAATTGTTGCAAATCCAAATCAGTTTCACCAAACATTGCCAGTTTTGTCATGGCTTTGTACAAGAAAATGTATTGCTCCTAGAAATGAAATATAAACCAATTATACACAAAACTAAAAAATCATAAACACATAATGTCCTTAAATAGGTTCAATATTTGTCACCTCAGTTTGTACTGTTCCGAATCTCTGCTGCCTCATGTAGAGAACAACTTGATAAACATCAACTTCTTCAGTTTTGTTTATTTCATCGATCAAATAATCAAGTGCAAGAAAAGTTCCAGTTTGACCAGATTCAGGTCTGTAGTATGAAAATAGACAATATCATGAGTACTACTTTGCCTGCCACAGGGTTATAGTACAATGATAAAAATGCAATAAAATTAGGAAACAATTAAAATACCAGGAAAGCTATCCAAGTTTGGTATGTGCTTGAATTAAAATCAAATATTAAACCAACATTAATATATGATGGATTATGGTTATATGTGGTTTGGTCCTTTCATTTTTACATTGTAAATGATTTCAGCAAATTAGACTTGTTGTATTAAAAGTGTCAAGGAAAATTCTTACTTTGTGTGCACAACAGCAGGACATTTAGTTTTACTAGACAATTCAACATCTTTCAGTTTTTCATTCACATCTGACACAAAGTGCAGGATTCCACTTGGTGTCGCTGGAGTGCTGCAAACTGGCCATCCAATGTATTGAAATTGCGTAATGGAACGGAACTCCTAATAATTAAAAACAATGATGAAATTTGACAACTTTATGACAAACTATCTGAACAGCATTATATGCTTTGTGGAATTCATTTAGATTTACATGCTAAAAAGTTTGCTAGTTGCAGATTAAGCAAAACTTTCACTTACAGATGAATATTGTCCACGTGCATCTTCAACATTAAACTTCCTTGTGATGTAACAACCATGATTAGTGACATCATCAAGTCTTACAATGATTGTTTCATATTCTTTCACGCAACCAATATTGGGCCAATATTCTACACACCGATTCTGTAATCAAGAAATTGCAGTCGAGTCAAGAGTCAAGATTTTATTTTCATTGTCACTTTATCATCACAGTTCCATTGTTGATTAGTTAAGTAAGCAGCAAGGACACCGAAAAAAACATGGGTTATCGAGTCAAGTGTCCAAACATTGTATTTAATGATCTTTGAGTATTAAGTAACTCTTGTAACCACTTTTGTCCGTATCTAGAATATCAACAGTTCAATATATTAGTCCCAATTAAAGTTTAAAAATGCAAACCTTTCTATGATTGTCCAAATGGTCCAACATAACTATAACTTTGGCATTTTGATACCAAACCATTCTTCAGAATTGTCCTATAGTTTTGTTGGTTGGACTTTCAGTGGCAATCCATTTATCTAAAACCTGGATGCTTTCCTGAGAAATAATTTTTCCTATATCCTACACTATACCAAACGCTGAATTAAACAACTAACTATATAATACCAACAGATGCTTGTTTCAATTTATAACTTTGTTAGTGAGATATTAATAGAACCACTGGTTACCTCAACTACTCGAGGTCTTTTGCTTGTAGTTGCAGAAGCTGAACAAGAAATTAAAAAGATGACTTTATCAGTTTAATACAATTTGCTAATACATACTTGAAACAACTTCATGTGGATTTTCATGTGTTTCATTGCAAGTTGTTGGCAATCCCTTGACATTGGTGTCATTTTCATAAAGTTTCTGCAACGATAAATCATTTTGCAAAAGAGATGTGTTAAAAAAAGTTTTTAGCAAATAGAAAAAATAATGAGATATTTCATTTAACTTATGATTTAAAATTGCATTTATTAATTTTTAACATCTTACTAACTTTGAATTCCTCCCTTATGGACCTGTGTTCATTCCGTGAACTCTGTACATAGAATTTTTCAAGATTCTTTGCAGGAATTCTTGTTTTGTCGACAAGTTTTGTTTTCTTTGATTTGTGTTTGGAAAAATCTTGTTTATCAGATTTTGGAAGAAAGTTTGTTCTTAAAATAATTTTGCTTCTGCAAACAAATGAAAATAATTAACACTAACTTTTTATAATACATACTTGTTTTAAGAAAAAAAATATCTGACCTGTAATAATAAACAAGTCCTGCCAACAATGTTAAAACCACAACAAAACATCCCAAGCCTACATACCATCCAACAGTAGCACTAGGACTTTGTTCATTAGTAGTGTTAAAACTTTCTACAAACATAAAAAATATTCTATAGAAATAGTTTAATTTAAAAAAGTGAATTGAGTATTTAAGATTCA
Source organism: Phallusia mammillata (assembly GCF_965637545.1). Classification (NCBI taxonomy): domain Eukaryota; kingdom Metazoa; phylum Chordata; class Ascidiacea; order Phlebobranchia; family Ascidiidae; genus Phallusia; species Phallusia mammillata. The sequence continues at coordinate 23,265,417 of NC_137258.1, read as the reverse complement.
ACTTGGAAATCAAAACGTTTGTTTACCTTCAACATTTGAGCAATTTCCATCAATTTGAAAAACAAGTTCAGAGCTATCAGAAGTTTGTAGTTTAAATGAAGCATCTATTTTCTCATTATCACCAGCTGCTATTTCATATTTGGTTGAATTGGAAGGTTTAAGGTTAACAGTTATATTTGCCATGTGGTGGTTATAGATTAAAACCTGAAAAACAAAGATGTTTATCTTACAATTTTATGACCAAAAAAGCTACACATGATTCATAGTCACTTAAAAAGTACTTTTTTAGAAAGTATACAACTTACTTGCAGAGAAGTTATTGTCTTTACCAATGACTGTGGAATGTTTATTTGAATTTCACAAGTTGAAGAAGATGGAATCATTTTACTTGTTACATTCTGGTAAAGACTTGATGTTTTTGCTAAAGCATGTGTTTCTGTTTCTTTTTTAATATATTGCAAGTGCATTTCAATCTGAAAACATACATGATTTATGCAGTTCTCAATCGATTAGTTTAATGAAAATACATGAAAACTAGTTTTTATTGTTGAAAGCTGAGATTAGGTAGAAACATTAGACTGGCTTATGTTTTAACACAAATAAGTCAGTGTTGTAAAACACAGTTTTTAGAAGAGCTAAAATATTGTGACTCAACACAATTTCAAAACAATAAGCTTATTGGACCAAAAAATCATTCATACATTTAATGAGGTTAGTATTAATTAAGCACATTCAACCACATACAGATATGTTGAAGTTTGTATCAGTTGGAAGTTTGTCAACAGTTGTTTCATATTCAAAGTTTGGAGTTGATGTTTGTGTGACGGTGTTTCTAATAATGATCAATGTGTTCAAGTTAATGACATATATTGTGTAATTAAATGTCCCCTGGTATTTGGATAGATCTTTCCATTTCACAACAATCTTGCTCTCATAACTCTTGCTTGCATAAAGAACCTCAACACCTTGAAATAAAAGCAATTCAATAAATAACAAACACTTTAGTAATTTAGAGTTGTAAATACCAACAGAAAACATAAAATATTCACAAAAAAACAGAAAAAAATGACTTCCAATACAGCTACATTTGATTATTTTGCTGGTATGAATCATTTCGGACTTACCAATAATATAAACCTTAATTAGTTGCTCAGGACCAGTAGCACTTTTGCTAACTTCACATGTATATTTTCCAGCTTCACTATATTCTTTTAGTGAAATATAAAGTTTTCTAACAACTTTGTTTTGAGAAGTTGTCACAGCTTGGAATGTTTGGTAAATTTTTCTGCAAGTTGACGAAGCTACTAAAGTTCCATTTCTGAACAAACATTGTCATTTTTTCTTTAAAATAAAACTAAACCCCTAAATAAACTTTAACTACCTTTTCCATACAATCTGAGGTATCTCATAACCATATGCAGTACAACTGAAAGTGAATAGTTGTTGAGTGTTGGGTTTGAAAACATGTGAAGGGGGAGCAACATCAATACTTGCTGCAACTGAATGAACAAGCTTTTGTTCAATGTTTTCAAACCAATTATTTACTAACAACAGTAGAATGACTGCAGTGGTGTGCCCCACTACTTATTTCAAGGTTAGCCCAAAGTTCAGAGTGATCTGATTCTACAAGCTAACCCTATTTTATTTGTTTCCAACGTTGTTTTAAAATTCACCCATTATGGGAGGCTAGTGGGGTAAATATAATAAGTAGTCAAAAGAAACAAATGGTACATCTGTATCATCATTTCTACCATATGTGAAAGTTTCATCCAAATCCATCAAAGATTTTATGGCAAAAGTGCACAAACTTCAAGGAACGAAAAAAACAAACAAAAAACACAGTGTAAAATCAAATATACATCCCCTTTAGAGGAACTCAAAAAATATATGCTCTTCTCACCATAAAGTGTAAGTGTCTTGTCTATATTTGTCCCTCCATTCCAGTTTGTAGGTTTGCAAACATATTGTCCACCTTCACCAGCCTGTGTCCCTGGTTGGATGTAAAGAATGGATAGACCAGTGAAACTATCAACATTTGTTGAACTTTGATACACATTTCAGGAACTTGACATGGTAACTTGGGCTGAGTTTCTGTTTTAGGCACAGCGATCAGAAAGTAAGAGTTTATTAGGTTTTCAAGTTTGTTACCTAAACCACTTTGCTGCAGGAAGTGAGTATCCAGTTATTGTACAAGTTACCGATTTTTGCTGGGTAGAAGATGCAGTAATAGATAAAGATGAGAGGGTTGATTTTACTGTAAACAAACAAATCTAATCAAAATCACAAATCGTTTTTTAATCTATCATGTTTAAGTTTTGTTTAAAAATATTGTTTTTGGCACAATATTGGCTAATACATAAACTAGGTTAATTAGGAAACTAGAATAAACAATAAGACTGATTTTTTACGTTTCTTATAGTAGTCCTAAAATGTTTAAGAACATGTAGGAATTTAAACAAACAATTTTTAGAGCAGAAGGCAACAATCAATTACCTTGTTTAACTTGGCTGCTGACACTTAGACAAGATGGAACTGTGAAACCCACAACATTCACAGTAACTGTTGTGTCCCTTGCAGGCATAGTGAGTGTTTGAGTTGAACTGTAGTTTGTTGTTGATGTTCCAAGTGAAGTTGTCACTCCATCAAAACTGTAGGAAATATCCAGTGGTTGTGAAGATTGACGTGATATTGATATCGCTACATTAAATTTTTGTCCAGCTACAACGTTGTACTCTGATTGGTCAAGTGTGAGTTCTCTGGTTTCTGAAACAAACTGGTTTTGAAAAAAGCAAACAAATCTGCAATTTGCTAACATCATAAATATTTTTGGAGGAAAATCTTATGGAATAGTAGCATTGTACATTTGACACTTCTTAAATTATTGGCATGTTGCATCCTTGAAGTGAACTAGTCTGTAACCTAAATATAGTCTGGAGTTGAAATTGACACATAAATCATAAATAAAATCAACAATATTGCGATGTGATAATTGCAAAACAGCTAATTTAACCAAGTCGAGATTAAAACTATTCACGCTGCAAACAAAATATTTATTGTGTGGTTATGCCTCAGTGAACATTTCAAACTTTACCTGCATAGGAACAAATGTAGAAGCGTTCCAAAGTACATTGTGCAGTGTACCATGTCCAAACATAGTTTGAGCCACTCCTTCTTCCATGAAAGAACATACAATCTCCATTATCACTTGGTTGATTAGGTTGCCATGCATTATACCCAGTGTGGGTCCATGATGATGATTCTGGTGCAAGGAAATGACAATAAATACAACTAAAATGTTGATGCCAATAATGTTAACACAAACGTTTAAATTTACTTTACACAATCAACTTTGATTTCTTTTGTAAAATCAGTGATTTTTTCATGTTAATTTTTCAGCAATTAAAATCTTTGATGAAAAAACTGTTACGTTCTCAAACTTGGGTATTTGACTAAAACACCTTTTGTGGAATATACTGTCCCATTAGGCCATTGATATGTACCACCCACTCTGTGACCTCCAGTGTAAGCAACTGTGACAAATAATGAAATTAATTCAAAGCAAAAATATAAACATTTTGAGCTTATGAATTTCAGATCCAGACCATCCATTATAATCATTAGCTTGTATAACAAGTTGATCTTGTGTTTGTTGATCAGGAATGCTTGTAAGTTCTCCACCACCATTTTGACAAGCAGTTTGAGCCTCAGCAGAAGTTTTTCTTGTTCCGAACAGTCGAAAATATTGACCTTGACATGTGACCCCATCTAAATACAACCAAAATTTTGTTTAAACATAAGGTAAACATTGCTGAAATTTTTTGTTTACATGCATACTCACCACACATTGCTACATTGCAGACAAACAAGAAACAAGCTGCAAAACACCAATACATTTCGCATCAACAGTTTATATCCAGCCACTGTTACCAACACTCTATCTACCACTATGCTCTCACACACTGTGTACTTAATTTATTTCCATCTTTCCTGAACTTAAATAAAAACAACATACCTGATGCTGTTTAAAGGTCTGCAAGCCCACATGAGGAAACTCCTACCAGCTGTAAACATTGCATGGATATACATGATATGTTTCAGGTTTTTACGTAACAAGTATAATTTACAACTTAACACTGCATTGCCATAAATCTAAATCAAACAGTATTTTTTTAAAAAAATTGTATAATAAGTCACAACAAATTATGCAACATTTGAAACGTTCCCAAAAAAGCGAAATAAGAGCACTAATAGGATACCTTCAATTTCATTAAAATTAGGTTAACCAAAAGTTTAATACACTGTTTAACCATTCATCACAACATTTACAGCAATTAACCTAGTAAATTAAAGGCAATGTTTGACCTTCAACTGTGTACATTCCAAGTTTAGGTCATTTCTTGTGCACAAACTTTTTTCTTGGAAAACAGTTCTGTGGAAAGTATTTCTTATGAATCTGCCCCAAAATGCTAGATTTCATGCTTGTCACCATTTTAAATCTTAAAATAATTACATATTGTTTATTGGATCTAATATACTATTTACTGTCATTTTTGCTGGCTTTGTTCCTTCTGCATGCATAAACGCATGGGTCCCACATATGCATAAAGTTATAAATAAGGTAAAAAGTTACATGGGGCCATAAACTGCATGATAACAGATCAACATACTGCTCAAATACATTTACTACAATATGCACAAACTGTTAAAACATATAGAATTCAGTCAGTTTTAGGTGTTTAACAGATAACCTGTTGCAAAATAGAATTTGATAGAAGCATCACATCACAACCAGAATTGTTCAGCTTCAGTTACAATCTTACATAAGAAAAAAACTTTGTGATGACTAATAAAATAACAAACTTGTAAAACTATGCTGCAGTTTCTTTTGACACAGTATCTCTTGGTGATATTAAGGTAAACAGATGATATGTCTCTTTACCTACAGAAATATGATTCAATAAACCTAAAACAGACAGTTTCACAGTAGATTCATTATGAGTATAATAGAGGAAATGAGGAGAACAAAGAACAAGAAAAACCTAGTAATGTCAAAATGTGTCCCTTTAGAAAAGGCATAAGTAAAAAGAATAGTCATGTACAAAAATGGTATTATGATAAGATTCACATTTGAATGTATTTTTATCAATTGCAAATCGCTGTATTTAAACCACAAAATATGCTATGTGCTTATAGTATTCCACTAACCGCACTGAACTGGTGGTAACAACTTTTCTGCTTTTCTTTTTTAATCATTTGTGAAAGGCTAACACAGCAGCATTTCAATCACAACATATAAATAACATCCTTAAATAAAATCTTCTATGCACATGTTGCATTACAAAAAAACTTTGGAATACAATTACTGTAACAAACTTTTTAAACCGGCTTTTATTAACTTTCTTAATGAGTTACATTACGTACTTGTTGTTGGATGTGTGTTGAGCAGTAAATATATTTGAGAGTTTTTAGTGTTTTTAAAGATAAATATAAGTACAGTAAAAAGCTATTAGGCAAAAAACAAACAAACATCAATACAATCATCTGCATACAATATGATAATCCATCATGATGGAACTGTTTAGTTCATGTAAATAGAAAATGATTCAACCATTTTGTTCATTGTCAAGTAGCATGCCTTGTATGTCTCCTAAAAATACAAAGGGCCTAATCAATCACTTTCCAGTGGTTTGTTTGCTTACTTTATTCTGTTCCACAAGGCAAAGGGTTAAAATAGCATTTTAATACATAGTTTTTTACATAGGCATTCTGGTATGGGCAAAAGATTCTTGATTTACTATTTGTTGCTAAAATCCATTGTCTGTAGGCCTTGCAGCAAATTAAACTTTATTTCTTTAAACAACTATACATCAACAACATGTCTATACCAGATTAAGAGCAAAGCAAGGAAGAGACTCTTTCACATCTTTCATTGTCCTAAACACATCGATTTTCTTGTCATCTTGAAACCGTGAGAAGAGATTCGACAAACAACAAAACATTGCAGTCCTAGTCAACCCATTGCTGAAAAACAAACAGAGAATAAAGTCAACCTGAATTATGTAAAGCTTATTTAAACTAACACTAACCTTGAACAAACCAAGACATTTCCTTCAGTTTCGTCACCTTTTAGTGATTTAATAAATGACAAAACCTCAATGAACTTAGAAACATCAGATGGAGAATCATCATTATTCCAAGAGTCATAACTGATAAGTTTTGTGCAAATCTGTAAAACACAAATTTGAGATATTTCATGGATGCACGTATAAAATTTTACATTACTTTGTTTCTGTTCTCTGTACTCTCCACATAAAAACTGTCCATTCCATATTGTCCAAGTTGAGATACAGTTTTACTCACAAGTGTTACACAAACATTTCCAAACTGTTTTGTAGTGTTTTGATTGCTAGGTATCAAACTGGAATTCTGGAATGCTAGTATTGTTAGTGTAACAAATACTTCCACACACACACATATTGTGCATAAATACCTTCAAATTGTCTAGCATTACAATCAATTCAACATTTTGGTTCAAAATTAGTTTCCAGAAATCTTGTAATTGTCCAGAAATTTCACTGCAGATTAGAACATCATTCTCACTTCCACAACCCTGAAATTAATATTAACTAACATTAACAATTTGTAATAATGAAATAAAATAGGCAGAAAACACCCACAACACAAACTACATGAATAAAATAGTTTTATAACATGTGTAAAATGTCATGACACTTATTTGATAACAAATATTCTTACCTGTACTTTGTAGGCTTTGATGGTTGTTCCTCTAAAATTTTCATAAATGTGGGAATTGACAGCTTCATCTGAAATATAGAATTAGGATAAGAATATAAGAACTGACATCTGATGTCAGCAAAAAGAATTATAAAATGACAACAAGCTTACAGGCAACAGTTTGTGGAGATTCAATTGTCACACTGGCAACTGTTGGTTCATCCAAAGTTTGTTGCAGTAAATTAAATTGGGTTGTGACCAAGTTGGTTGTAGGAAGTCTATAAAATTTGATAATATAAAATACATAAAATAAAAAAAATACATTAAGCATTTTTAAACTGGGGACAGGAAAACAAAAACTAATATATGACAAATAACTTGTATGTTTCTTCGGGACAAACCTGCTTAAACTGTCAATCACAGATTTGAATTGTGGCAAATCCAAATCAGTTTCACCAAACATTGCCAGTTCTGTCATTACTTTGTACAAGAAAATGTATTGCTTCTAGAAATGAAATAAAACCAATCATACACAAAGCTAAAAACAAATTAACAAACAACACCCTAATATTGGGTCAATATTTCACCTCATTTTGCACTGCTTTCAATCTCTGCTGCCTCATGTGGAACACAACTTGATAAACATCAACTTCTTCAGTTTTGTTCATTTCATCAACCAAATTATCAAGTGCAAGAAAAGTTCCAGTTTGTCCAGATTCAGATCTGTAGTAACAGTAACAGAATAATGTAATAAAATTAGGAAATGATCAAAATACCAGAAAAGCTATCCAATTTGACATGTGCTTAAATCAGGGGCGGGCAACTTCTCCAGTCGGCGGGCCTGATATAGGAAAATGAAGTACTTGGCGGGCCGGATTTCTGAATCGACACATTAATCGCGTATTTATCCAGTGATTTACAACGGATTTTCGACCACCTAAACCAGTGGTTCTTAACCTTTTCGGTGTGGTTTCCCACTAAAGTAAATCACCAAGTTCGAATTTCCCCCTCTGTTATTCTTATAATGATGTTTTGTGCCCAACATTAACAAAACATATTCTTTAATCGAAATAATTTTGTGAAGCGATTTGGTCGGGACCGATACACTGCAATCTTGTTTAGTTTGAATAGTGATTTAGTGAGAAAGTAAAATCGTGTGGAATTTTGAAAAATCTTGTGTGCTTGCATTAGTCATTTATTGCATCACAATCAACAGATCAAATGCATTTATTCGCGAACACAAACAAAGTCATTGATACTCTTAGTAATGTCTGTGACATAACAAATGATTTTTGGATTTTATGCGCCATGTAATACTAGGTGAAGTTAATTACATGTTTTGGGGGAAAATATTGTATTACATTAACTTTCTTCTGACCCACATAATTTCCCTCTAAAAACATTAAATTTCCCACTAGTGGGAAATTTCCCACCGGTTAAGAACCACTGACCTAAACCATATACATTCAAGAACATCACAAATACAATACAGTCCAAACAATCTAACTGATATAACACAAAATTATTCACCACAGCAAATTTAATGCATACACCACAGACTTAGATACTGCCGAAACACTAAGTGGGCTACACGTGTGGAAACAAAAGAAACCGTAAATGTAGGCCACACACATGGTTGGCAGTTATGTCGTAACAATGTACGTATGGTGCAATGGTAACAACGGCGGGAAAGTTTTTGCTATTAGGGAACGTTTCTGTCCGTTACAACAATAATTTGACGCAGTAGGCAAGTAGTGGGGGATTTTGGCAGACTGTGGCCGCGGGCCACATTATCATGTAAGACCTGAAACTGTCTGCGGGCCGCTCAAAATCCCGTCGCGGGCCGTATGTTGCCCGCCCCTGGCTTAAATTGAGATCAAACAACAAAAGCAACATCACCATTGATTTTGGTTAGACATGGTTTTGTCTTTCTCATTTACACATTGCAAATGACGAAATTGTGCATTATTCAGCACTTGGCTTGCTACAGGGTCTGTACATGTGCCAATTCATGGTTAGCATTTGCAATAGAATTTCAAGAATTTTTACAGCTCAAGATATCTCGATCTATGGAATGATGCTCAAATAAAGGTTTTATGCATTTTTTTGTGAAAAAAGTAATGTCTTAAGCTCGTTTCTGCATATAACACATGATGTGAAAAAATACAATCAAGCTGTAAAACGGTAATGTTTAAGCAGGTAAATATTTTTATCATTTGTTTGCACTATACTCCTGTGCAGCCATGTCAAAATAATAAACAGTAGATGGAGGGCACACAAATAAAGTCTTTAGTGTTGCCACAATCAGATTGTTAGGTTTAGATGTCTGGTCATTTCGAGTCTGTATTGATTGAATAAACATGATGCAAATTCTTACATTGAATGCACCACAGCAGGACATCTAGTTTTGCTAATCAATTCAATTTCTTTCATTTTTTCATTTACATCTGATACAAAGTGCATTATTCCACTTGATGTCGCTGGAATGCTGCAAGCTGACCATCCAATGTATTGAAATTGTGTGATGGAACGGAATTCCTATAATTCATATGTGAACATATTAAATCAAAACTACAAGTACATAATTAATATGTTTGTCGTTCCATGTTATTAATAAGCCATTTTCTTTGCCAAACTTTCACTCACAGATGAATATTGTCCACTTGCTTCTTCAACACCAAACTTCCTTGTGATGTAACAACCATGATTAGTGACATCATCAAGTCTTACAATGATTGTTTCATATTCTTTCACGCAACCAATATTGGGCCAATATTCCACACACTGATTCTGTAATCAAGAAATTGAGTTTAGGCCATGGTTCTGGATTTGCTTAAATCAAAGCTTTAAAAAGTTTGAAATAATCATTCCAAGCAACTTTTTCAAAGTTGTAAACTTATTAGTCCTAATTTAAATTATTTAGAATGCATACCTTTTCATGATTGTCTGTGTGGTCCAACATAATTATAACTTTAACACTTTGATTCCAAACCATTCTCCAGAATTGTCCCATGTTTTTGTAGGTTGGAATTTCAGTGGTAATCCATTTACGTGAAACCTGGATGCTTGCCTAAGAAATTTTGTTCATTTAAATACAGCATCGTTCCCTACATTCTATACGTTCAAGTTTCTATTTGTTAAAAAAATATTAAATAGAAAGGTAGCTTTTGACAACATATACCATAAAGCAGAATTTTTTTATAAGACTGCCAACGTCTGAATAAAAGCAAGAACAATATAATATCAACATTAAGTTATTTACATTCTTACCTTTGTAAGTGAGATATTAACATAATCACCAGTTCCACCAACAACTTGAGGCCTGCTGCTTGTGGTTGAAGAAGCTTAATAAGAAGTGTGTATTTTTATGTTTATTTTAACAGTTCCGTAATATTTTTTTTTAAAACATACTTGAAACAATTTCATATGGATTTTCATGTGTTTCATTGCAAGCCGTTGAACATTCCTTAACATTGATGTCACTTGCACAAAGTCTCTACAATGTGATATTTCATTTTCCTTGTAATTTAATATTACATGTAATTATTGTTTTTAACATTTTACTAACTTCAAATTCCTTCCTTATAGGTTTGTGTCCATTCTTTGAACTCTGGACATAGAATTTCTCAAGATCTTTTGCAGCAATTCTTGTTTCTCCCACTGCTTTAGTTTTTTTTGCTTTGTGTTTGGAAAAATCTTGTTTATCAGATTTTTGAAGAAAGTTTATTCTCAAACCAATCTTGTTTCTATAAAAAGGATGAAAAATATAAATATTTACTTTTGTATATACATCTTGTTTTGAAAGTAAATTAGAAACATATCCAACCTGTAATAATAAGAAAGTGCTCCCAACAACGTTAAAACAACAACCAAACTTCCCATTCCAACGAATATTCCAACAGTAGTATTGTCACTTTGTTCATTTGGAGGATTTAAACTTTCTACAAAAATAAAGTTCACCATAAGTCAAGTGGGATTGAGAGATCTAATTTTAAGAATCAAAGTTTGATTGTTTGTTTACCTCCACCTTTTGAGCAATTTCCATCAATTTGAAACACAAGTTCTGAGCAATTGGAAGTTTGTAGTTTGAATGATGCATCTATACTTTCATAATCACCAACATCTATTTCATATTTGGTTAAATTTGATGACTTGAGGTCAACAGTTACTATTTCCACATTGGTATTGTTCCAATGTCTATTGGTGTGAACCTAAATACAGGACAAAAAATAATGAAAAAATTATTCAAAAATAAAATGCATTTAAAAACTTACTTGTAGAAGAGTTATTGTTTCTAACAATTGCTGTGGAATGATTATTTGAACTTCACAAGTTGAAGAAGATTGAGTCATCTGGCTTGTTATATTTTGGAAAAATGCTGATGTTTTTGCCACAGCATGTGGTACTGCTATTTTCCCACCATACTCAAAGTAAATTTTAATCTGAAATGGTGTTTGATGATTACAATCAATTCTTACTGAAAAAAGTACTCCTTTCACAAAAAAGTAGTTTTTTAAATGGCGTAAATTTGATTAAGACTTAATGTAGCATATGTAGGAATTACTAAAAACTCCTCAAGCTAAAATTGAACATGTACATACAAGCAAGGAAAAGTTAAGTATAACAAACAAAGATAGAGGCAAAGTTAATAGAAAAAGGTGGTAAACTATGATTGAACATAATGGAGTTGATTTTATCACACATAAACAAACTGAGTTTGCTATTAATTTCACATACAGATATGTTGAAGTTTGAATCAGTTGGAATTTTGTCAACAGTTGTTTTATATTCAAAGTTTGGACTTGGTGTTTGCATGACAGTCTTGGTAACATTGACCAATGTATTTAAATCAACAATGGTTATCGTGTAATTAAATGTTTCCTTGTACTTTGATTGATCTTTCCATTTCACAACAACCTTGTTGTCGTAACACTTGCTTGTATCAAGAATTTCAACACCTAAAAATGAAGTAAACTGTTATTAACAAGATTCAAAACACACACTACATTCTATACCTGAAAATGAACATATTGAAGGATATGTTTTATCTCAATGTGCTATTAACAAGACTTGAAAACACGCACAATATAGCATACCTGAAAATAGCATACCTGAAAATAAACATATTGATGGATATGTTTCATCACAATTTGTTTTATTAATCTCTCCTCCAGCAACTATAACACTGCACAACAAAGTTTCATTGAAGGAATCTTGATTATAGTAATGCTCCATTGCTGAAAGCAAAAACATATTTAAAAGTAGCACCATAAAACCAGTAAAATGCAGTACTAAGTGTAACACAGCAACAAAGCTAATCAAAACATTATTGCAAACATTATCAAACTCACTTTGGTTTTTAGTATGTTTTACCCAAACTCCATTTTGAAAGAACAGCCAAGATTTGTTTAGGGAAGTTAATTTGTAAAGAAATGGTGCTGATGCCAAAGATCCTCCTTTCTCTTTGCACTGCTCAAGGGATTGTGAGTAGTTTCTTTTTGTATCGTACGCAACATAATATTGGCCATTCTCCTCTCGTAGATCTAAAAATAATAGTTTATCTGAGATATAAAATACAGAATTGTAAACCTTTAAATGTGTAAACTCATTTAGGAAACTTGAAACATTAAGGAAACTTGCTTGTAGGTGATATGATTTGCGACAAACTCTATGCTAAAGCATTGAGTCCCATCTCTTGCAATAACAATAAAAAACAGTTTACCAAAATGTAAATACAGTGTTAGTAAAGGTCTTTACAGTGTTATAAGCACTCCTGGTTGGGGTAATTTGTCTGACCAAAGCTTTAAACAAAAGACCACCTAAAACACATAATCTCACATAGACTGCTTACCAGTATTAAACTGAATCAGTTTTGATTTCGATTTCCCAACAAAATTAATTGCCCAGCACTCAATTGTAGAGTTTCCACCAAAAATAAGGGAGTTTTTAAACATTAGTTTTGATACAAGTTGCTCTCCGTCACCCATAGATGATATATGTGCAGGAAATTTTGCATTTAAAGTTTGGCCATTGATTCTCCAGTGTCCAGTGGGTAGAGGTTTTCCCACAAATGTACAAGTGAATGTCTGCGACTGACTGAAAACTCTAGGTTGAGTAAAACTTTTGTAAATTGGTCCAACTGCCAAAAAACAGTAAGAACATGACAATTTTGTAAGCACATGTCAATTATACCATTGCATTTTTTAAATTTGAAAACTTAAGTATATTGCAAAAACAGTGTAATTTTCAAAATAAGAAGTAAAATGCTCGCTACACATATAGTATTTGTAAGTCCAAAAGCATGTAAGAGTTCACTAAATTAAATTGTGTAAATTCTAAAAGTTATTGAGTATTTACCATCAACCTGCAGAGACTTTTGAACTGTTTTCAAGGTTCCATTTTTCACAACATTATTTGCAATGCAAGCATATTCACCACCATCGGCAAGTACAGCAGACCCTATAGACAGTGTGGTCACAGTTTGATATAGGAAAGACTGGAAAATTGTTTGGTAAATATTTTCCGATTTATTTGCAGAAATTTTAGAACAGTTCCTGTAAACCAAAAAAATTTTTTAATTTTTAAAAATTAAACGTATAGCAAAAATCTTCACATAAAATAGAAGCAGCACAAATCCTAAAACACTAAAAAAGTTGTCAATTGTGTCAACAAATCGATATTAAAAATTAGCTCAGGTAGCTGAAGAAAATATTGTAGGCAACTTAACCACTATAAAGTACATCACCTTGTCCAGTATACTTGTGGTGTTGGGAAACCAAATGAAATGCACTCAATGTCTTTACTTTGCCCGTCTTCAATTGTTACTTGGTTGTGGCTGAGTGATATATTGACTGCAACTGTGAAATGTTTTATTATTAGATGCAAATTTGTATTACAAAAATTTGCATAAAACAACTATAACTTTTGTGGTTCTGGAATTTGACACATTTGCATCAACTGCCAGTCAGTTATGGACATGGTAAGAATCACACATTTTAGTTATTGCTAAACGCAATCATACCTTGAACCTGCACATGACTAGCCAGGTTAGTTTCACTTGTAGCTTCACATTTGTATTGTCCTGCCTCACTGATATGTTTAAGTGTGACATAAAGTTTTCTCACGATATGATTCTCTATCATTTCTTGTGAAGTTTGATAAATATTGTCAGCAGATGCTAAACTTACTTCCCTTCCATTCCTAACAAATAAAACAGTCAAGTTAAATCCTTTTTAGCTACACCAGCACAGCAATAGAATTAAACTTTTACCGTTTCCAGGTTATGTCAGATTGCGGATAACTTACTAATGTGCAAACAAACGCTTGTTGATTTTCCAAATCGAAAACATGTGAGATTGGGGATGTAGCAATATTTACAGAGGCTGAATGTAGAGAAAAAAAACATTAGCATTTTTAAAAGAGTGGTAAATTTAATAAACTTACCTACAACTTCTATATCTGTTTGTTTTTCTGGTCCAGCATCATTACTTGCAACTTCACATGTATATTTTCCAGCTTCACTATATTTTTGAAGTGAAACATAAAGTTTTCTAACAACTTTACTTTGGGAAGTTGTTACAGCTTGGGATGTTTGGTAAATGTTTCTGCCAGTGGATGAAGACACATAAATTCCATTCCTGGAGCAAACATCATTCAGCTTTCTTGGAAATTACACTGAACATGAAGCTACAATTAGGTTTTGTTACCTTTTCCATAAAATCTGAGGCAATGGATAACCATATGAAGTGCATGCGAATACTTGTTGGGCATCGGATGTGAAAATATATGAAGTTGGTGCAGCAACAATACTTGCAGGAACTAAACAGTAAGTTTAAGAAGAATTTAAATCTTTCTTACAAAAATGTTGAACAAACAGAAATACAACAAGAACCACTAGCTGTCTAAAATATTGTTAAATGATCGTAGTACTGTGTCATGTATCTCATGTATTGTATATGTTGTGTTAACGCTTTTTAGGTGGTATATTCTTGCTGTTTTACTACAACGAAACAAACATAAGAGCACCTTTAAATCTAAAATCATTACAGTTGGTAAACAGAAGTACAAACATTATGATGTTTGGTTACATTGGTAGGTCAAATTAAAAAATGTCTACATCAATACAATAAAAACAAGAAACACATGTGTACATTAAGGTATTTATTGAAATCAGTGGTGCATCCAAGGGGGGTTAGGGGGTCAGGACCCCCCCCCCCTTCACTGTTACTTGAAAGTCACAATTTATGCCTTCTGGGGTTGCGTGACTTCTGCAGATTAATGCTTCAGAAAGGCGTTGAGTTCTTTAGAAATTGTTCCCGTTTTTTTAACAACAATTTTGATTACCTGACAGTCATGCTTATCTTGCAGCGGCAGTTTTGCTGAGTAAGCTAAATAGCAGCGGCGAAATCAGGAAACTACAAAGATATAGAGAAACCACAAAAGTCCGAAGTTTGACCGGGTTTAAGTCTGGTACTTTTTGGTTTGGGCCTGCTTACAATTTTGGACAAAGCACTTTGCTGCTTCATGCGCCGCATTTGTGTGGGAAATTATCCAAAGAGATCTGATGACGTCATTAGGTAAATTCCCCCCAAAAAAATATTGGACCCGCCCCTTTAAACGTTTCTGGATATGCCCCTGATTGAAATACAGCATTTAGTTTTCAATATTAGCTGAAACTACACAATGTAACAACATTAATAATTTACTCACCATATACAGTAAGTGCTTTGTCTATATTTCCCCTTCCATTCCAGTTTGTAGGTTTGCAAACATATTGTCCACCTTCACCAGCCTGTATCCCTGGTTGAATGTAAAGAGTGGATAGACCGGTGAAACTATCAACATTAGTTGGACTTTGATAGACTTTGCTGGAACTTGACATGGTAACTTGGGCAGAGTTTCTGTTTTAGGCACAGCGATCAGAAAGTAAGAGTTTATTGGGTTTTTCAAGTTTGTTACCTAAACCATCTGGCAGTTGGACGTGAGTACCCAGTTATTGTGCAAGTTACTAATTTTCTCTGGGTAGAAGATGCAACAATAGAAATAGCTGTGAGGGTTGATTTCACTGCCAATATAAATAAATAAAAAACACAAATATTAAACAGAAGTGTTTACAGAAAGCAGTTGAAATTAGTGGCTGGTTTGTTTTAAATATACCATTAAATCAAAACTTTTGTCTATTGTTTTTGGGTTTCGTGGATTAATATTCATTTGAAAATAATTTGCTTGATTTATATTGCATGTGTGGTCCATTTTACTGTGATTCATTAACTCTAAATTCCATAGCATAACACATACATGTTTCACAAACACACATGGCTAAAAAGAAATACACTAACAACCAATTGACTGCATCATTTGCATTAAAGCTTTATTTTTATAAGCCTTATCTTACCTTGTTTAACTTGACTGGTGACACTTAGTGAACAAGATGGAACTGTAAAACCTGCAACATTCACTATAATTGTTGTGTCCCTTGCAGGCATGGCGAGTGAAAGAGTTGAACTGTAGTTTGTTGTTGATGTTCCAAGTGAAGTTGTCACTCCATTAAAAGTGTAGGAAATGTCGAGTGGTTGTGAAGATTGACGTGACATTGAAATCAATACATTAAATGTTTGACCAGCAACAACAATGTACTCTGATTGATCAAGTACCAGTGCTCGGATGTCTAATACACACACGTTTTGAAAGACAAAATACAGTTCTGTTAATTTTTATTATAATGAACAACCTTATCAAAAAAAAACATTGGATATTGGTTTTCATTTACACAAATGGACAAGGGTGACTTAGCACATATTGCCCTTGCATATACATTTTAACCTATTTTAAAACATTAATATATTTCCTACACCTATTTTATACTGGGTCCCATACCATCTACTGTCTTTTATAACCTTAGTCGTTTCTGCAAGCAGAAACTCATGGATCCTCACAAAGTTGTAAATAATGCATTTCAAGAGATCACTATGAGAAAGTTTGTTGTTGTAAGATAAAACACAGTGACAGGTACTGAGCATCAATAAATATGTTACAAGGACTACAAACTATTCAAGTTTCATTCCATTCATACATTTTTGAAGGTTTTTCTTTAATGTGAAAAAAATACGCTAAAAACAACAATCAGCTCCCGCTGATGGAAAATTGCGCATGAGTGTAGGGGGTAGTGGAGGTAAATAATGTCGCTACAAGGTTAAAATAACAATTAAACTCTAGAAGCTGTCCAAGTGTCATTCCATTCAGACATTGTTTCAAAAATTGATCCATTAAGGGGGGCTAGTGGGGTAAATGTGGGGCTACAAAAGTAAACACAACAATAGACACATAAAAATGACAAATTATACAAGCTGTTGAAATTTCATTAAATTCTGACACTGTTTAAAAAATTCACCCTTTATAGGGGGTTTATGGGGAAACTAATGGGGTTCTACACCAAAAAGTATAAAATATGAAATTACAATGACCCATTTAACAGCCATGTAAAATTTAATCCAAATCTGCTAATATTTAACTTTCTGACCACTAGAGGTGTTATTAGCAACATTTGTTAATTTGCTTCATTTCATTTAAATAATCTTAAAATCAATAACTACAGTTAGTGTCCCTATGAACATTTCAACTTTTACCTGAATAGGAACAAATGTAGTAACGTTCCAAAGTACATCGTGCACTGTACCATGTCCAAACATAGTTTGAGCCACTCCTCTGTCCATGAAACATCATACAATATCCATTATCACTTGGTTGATTAGATCCCCATGCATTATACCCAGTGTGGGTCCATGATGATGAACCTGGTGCAAGCAAATGATGACATAAACAACAAAAATGTCATTTTGTAGCCAAAAAACATATTGTACTTTAATTCAAGTCACACAGTCACTACTTTCTTCTACATGAATTCAGTGAAAGTTTCTTAATATATTAATATTATATAACATCGGTCTTATTTGGTGCAAAAAACTAGAATAACAGACAGTCGCCATATACACATTTTTTAAATATGAAAACTCACCCTTTGTGGAATAAACTGTCCCATTGGGCCATTGAAATGCATTACCCACCCTGCGACCTCCAGTGTAAGCAACTGTGACATAATAATGAAATTCATTTAAAGCAAAAACAACAACAGTTTAATGGTGAAAATAACGGCCCAAATAGACGTTAAAAGCGACATGCTTTATTGTTCAAACGTTTTGGCAAATGCTCATGCCATCATCAGTGATAACAATAAAGCATGTTGCTTTTAACGTCTATTTGGGCAGTTATTTTCACCATTAAACTTATGAACAGATCCGTATAGTGTTCCAAACAACAGTTTGTTCTTACGAATTTCAGACCAAGACCATTCATTATAATTATTAGCTTGTTTAACAAGTTGATCTTGTGTTTGTTGATCCGGAATGCTTGTAAGTTCTCCACCATCATCTTGACAAGCAGTTTGAGCCTCAACGTAAGTTTTTTGTGTTGCAAACAGTCGAAAATGTTGACCTTGACATGCAACTCCATCTATGTATAACAAAAGTTGTGATTCAAACATTTTTTAATTACTACAGATAAAAACTGGTTAATCAGAAGTGCTGTTTGCTCATTGTCTTGTTTGTAATAACTGCTTCTCTCAAATATCTAAATCTTTAAAAGTAGTAAAAATCGTCACATGTCATCCAGATAGTCTAAAAAACACTAATGTACTCCATTACCAATGGCACACATATACTGTTACACTGTCTCATAACAGCATTATATCTCTTCATAATGTCACAACTCACAAAACATGTGACTGTCACAGAATGACAGACAGCAGTTTGGGACCAAATACATCATCCCGGTTTACTCAATCAATTTGAGCTACGTTACATATATACGTCAAACTAGAAACCCCTAGACAGATTAGGAATTAAAACAAACCATAGGTTGAACATAAATGGAATTGTGTAAAAACTCTGTGTTATTACTTCAAAAACAATGATGCAAATTGTTTTCTGACCTAGTTATGCAAGATTGATTTTGTATAAGCATCTCTATTGTCTTGATCTAGTTTCATAACACTGTTATTTTAGCAAGGGAATGATTCTAATGATTTGCACTGTTTCTAGAAAAATTAGAAAACCGAGAAAATTGGTTAATAGAAACAAAATGCTTGGTAAATAGCAATATTGTTAAGTTTTTCAGTAAATACATGTCATAGGCTCATAGTATCTGCAAAACATCTTACCTAGTCTAACTTGGCTCGTGGCACTTAGTGGACAAGGTGGAACATTAAAACCTTCAACATTCACAGTAATTGTTGTGTCCCTTGCAGGCATAGTGAGTGTTTGAGTTGTCCTGTAGTCTGTTGTTGATGTTCCAAGTGAAGTTGTTACTCCATTAAAAGTGTAGGAAATATCCAGTGGTTGTGTAGATTGACGTGTTATTGAAATCACTACATTAAATGTTTGACCAGCTACAACACTGTACTCTGATTGGTCAAGTGAGAGTTTTCGGGTTTCTGAAACTAACAAATTTTGGAAGACTAAGCACAGATCTGCTTATCACTCAAAAGTAAACGCAACTATAAAGGTAGCTTATATATATATATCATATCCTATTTACTGAGTTACTATACACACCAACATGAGTGCTTTTGTAGACCAAAACGAATGGGCCCCCATGCATGTGTTTATACAAACTGGTTGTGGTAAAAAATATTGTGTTCATTTTAGATTATTGAAGTAAAATTATCAGAAAACATCAACCCAAGCTTAATAAAGGTTTGTACATTTTACATTTTAGAGAAGGAGCTAAAATTAGGTATATCGATTTTATCACAGTTTAACATGGCTTGTGCAAACATCAGCATTTTTTGAAGGTCATAAGTTACATTTTAGAATGCTTCTTATTTTATTCAACTCAAGGTTAACTAAACTTACTGTGAACAAGTTCATGTCCCAATGTAAATTTTATTATGTTAAGAAGCATGAGCACATTTTCAAACAACATTTCAACTTTTACCTGAATAGGAACAAATGTAGTAACATTCCAAAGTACATTGTGCATTGTACCATGTCCAAGCTCTGGTTGAGCCACTCTGTCTGTGAAACATCATACAATCTCCATTATCACTCGGTTGATTAGACCCCCATCTATTAAACCCAGTGTTGGTCCATGATGATGAACCTGGTGAAAGCAAATGAAAACAAATGTTTATGTCAATATTGTTTACAGAAAAATACTCAATGCAATCTGCTTCAAAATGCACATTTTGGTTACTTCTCAGTAAGTCAGTAATATTTTTTTCATGCTGATACTTTTAGAATCGTTAATAAAATAAATTGTAATGTCCTCAAATGTGTTTTGCAAACTTGGGAGAGATTGAGAATAACACGCATGCAAAAATGTTTCCAACATCAAAAAATTATGTAGGAAATAAGAATAAATACTAAATAGTCACAATGCACATAACTTTTTACAGTATTTGACAAAAGCCTGCATCTTACCCTTAGTGGAAAAAACTGTTCCATCTTGCCATTGAAATGTATTACCCACTCTGCGGCCTCCAGTGTAAACAACTGTGACAAGTTAATAATATTAATTTAAAGCAAAAATAACAAGATTTGTGCTTACGAATTTCACCAGATCCAGGCCATCTTTTATTAAAATGTGTAACAAGTTGATCGTGTGTTTGTTGATCAGGAATGCTTGTAAGTTCTCCACCGCCGTTTTGACAAGCAGTTCGAGCATCAGCAAAAGTTCTTTGTGTTCCAGAAAGTTGAAAATATCGGCCTTGGCATGTAACTGCCTCTGAATATGACAAAGTTGGAAAATTTATGTTACCCATATCTTACTGCCCACAACAGGTTATGTGTAAACAACCTTCACCTTATATTTAAACACCATAGTCAAATCCACAAATAGGCTTAATAAACGTTCTGTTGTAGAACTTTATATTTTTACAATGTATTCAGTTTTAAATATATCAATCAGACTTACAGACATAGGGCTTACTTACCAGCTATTGTCAACATATAAATTATAGGCAATCAGAACAAATAAGACCATTTTCAGATACATGTATTTTTGTTACCAATTGTAGTTTACACGTCTAACAAGCAACAAAAAATGCAATCAATCAACAATCAGACATACTGCTTGCTTTGTGAAGTGGGTTTACCTTTATTTGCTTACTTCATTGTTTACGGAAGTATATTTCCATCTCAGTTATGATTCTTTATCTATTCCTGACTTGTTGTTGTGACTGTCAACTTTATTTAGACATGTAGGAAGTGTTCGTCTGCCATGATATTTGATCAAGTAACCTACATGGCACACAGCAAACAACATACAAAAGAAACTTACCTAGACGGAAATGCAAGCATACGTAAGCAACCTAAGATTCTTGAATGTTTTCAAATTAAACTTCAAACCTTTATTTTATTACATATCGGTTATATCCACAACAAATTCACGTGGAACCACTTTCTCTTGCATAATAAGTGATGCCGCCAGTTTTCAAAACTTTTGGCGCCATGGAGCTGTGATTTTTTTGTTTTTGGGAAAATTTGTTAATTTGTTTTGGAAAAAAACGAAATGCGCTACGACAATTTTGACAACCAGCATTCATTACGACTCGATGTGTTTTAATCTTCTATGGCAATTGACAAGATGTTTTTTTACGATCTAAAAAGGTGTCTTGCATGTTACGAAAAACAAGCTTTTTCCAACACGGCGAAATCAAGGATAAAGCAATACTTGATACCTCCAATGCAAAGCAATATATCGTTTGGTATCAAATCAGGCTTAAATTAAATTCAAAAAAACTGGCTTGGTATAATTATTACTAAGGTCTACTCTACACAGTACAGTTTTACATTTCGCAAGGGTGTAGTTGCAAAGTAAAAAACCTACGTTTTTACATTAGGTATCAATTAATCAGTTAGTCGTAATAACGATGACCAATTTGTATTGTACACAGTGATTTTTGGAAGTGCAAGAAAGTAAACAAGATTATGCAGAATGCATTTGACGAGATAAGATGAAGAGATGAGTTTATTTCCTTGGTGAAAAAAGCGACACAATAGCACTCAAACAATCAACAAGTCGGAAATAGCTGCGCGCAAAACAGTGAAGGACGCATTTGATGGATAATGGCTGAACGTCCTGCAGCTACACCGTATAAGACATAAGTTAAGTAAGCTTGTTGTTTTACAACTAAAGTTATGAAGAGCAAATTAGTGAAGGGTACAATTTGTAGATAACGGATAAACGTGCAGCAGGTACACCGTATTACACATAAGTTTAGTAAACAGAAGTCAAAAGTTTACTTGTTGTTTTTACTAACAGTAAAACGTCTATAACGGCGAATGAAGCATTAAAAACGGATAATATGTTATTCAACGATCTATTAAACTTGCAGCCGACGGCCGAACAAACCTTACTACCTTATTAAATAGTATAGCGCAAAAAGCTAAAAAGAAAACGCATTAAGATCCCTAAAAGTATGTGAAATAACGCAAATGAACAAAGATATATGGAAATGGAGATGAAAAGCGTTTATAGACTAGCTTTCCCGGTAATAGAATAATGGTGAAAAGTTTTCATGAGAAGTTTGCGTATATCGAGCACGACGCCATGTATTCCTTCATGCACAGATAACAATCCTGATAATTCTCCTGCAACAAGAAACAAAATACAATAGTAACAAACTGAAAGTGGGTAAAATGAACATTTTTATTTCTGTCCCCTTCACAGACAACATGATCATTGACCATCGCTGGCTTATTAAGCAATATTGATGACTGAAAAGTTAGCTGCAAACAATGCACACTGCTTCGACCCATCAACTCATCTGGTGACAAGGTCTAGCAAGGCTTCGGCATTCGAGTTTACGGCACTTCAAGCAGGAAGTCATGCCTTACCACATCCTGCGGGTGTAACACGCGAATGGTGGATTTGAAGCCACACTGAAAAGTCTTGTGATAATATTTTGAAACGTGATTTAATTGACTACATTTTTAAGTTTACGAATTGTTATGCAAAGGCAAAATAAGACTAAACGTTAAGAAACACAGGATTTAGGTTTGATTGTGTGCGTTTTTTGTTTACCACTTACAATGTTAATCTGCAAATTAGGGAGAGTGTCCTTTACATCCTTAACAGCTCTAAACACATCGACCTTCTTCTCAACGTTATACCGAGATACGAGATTCCACATGGAGCAGAATACTCCACTTCTGGTAAGCTCGTTCCTGAAACAACAATTAGATTCCTAAAATAAAATTTAAGCCTTATTTAGGACAGATTGACCTAATTTGTGGTAAAATATGACATGGTTTCGTTCCATGCATCAGCAAATAGGCATTGTTAATCAAGATACAATATACAACTAATTTTGTCAATATTCTGAGCATATGTTATAGTAAGGTTTAAAACTTAAAGCAATGTTTAAAACTTCGCCACAATGTAATGACTGGCATATGCTGGTATACATTTAGATGCTTAGTGGCAGTACATAAATAGGAATTTTAAGTAAAGTTCATACTGACCTGTCAAAGAGCAATATATCTCGAACTCTCTCTTCACTCCGTATCGAGTTGATCAACTGAAATAAATCAACGAGCTCTTTTGCATCAATCAGTGTGTGGTTATCGTTCCACGACGAGAAAGTCAAATGATGAACATCAATCTGAATGAAAAGGAAGCAAAAAACTGTGATCAAAAAGGGTCAGTAAATCGGCAGAGGTGCTTTGAAACGACTAGAAAGTGAACCTAGGAAAGGTAATTGATACCATTGTACGGGCAATTTTATAGCCACTAACAAACCTCTACCCCCAAAGAAAACAACAACAACAACATTGTATTACAACTAAACAATAATAAACTGCTTACAGTTTCATCGTTGTACACAGTTTCAATAGAGTAATTCTTTCTCTCTATCGAATCCAAGGTCAAGGTGACCGCAATGTTTCCAAACGATGTTGCAGAGTTTAATTCACTGGGCCATGCGCTTGCGTCCTGTAAACATAAGACCTGTTCAAGGGTTTAAAAATTTGGATTTGCTGTCTGTGATAACATTTGTAAAACTAAAAATGACATCCAGACATATTGTGTTTCTGGATTTCATACCGAATTTTACCCACTCTCAATACACCAGAATGTCATGACAGAACATGCCTACAGCGAGCCTGGCAGATTGCCTTCTTTCTTTTACTTCCACCTTATGCGATGTATTCGTATATTGTCTCGATCTAATTTTAATGCACCTCAAAAAAATACCTCGCTACAGTTTTCATTAAAAAAAATTAATGTGTAGACAGCTCAAACAAGTTGAAAAACAATAACCTAAAGCTTTCTTTTACCCCTGGTTCATCCAAAGTCACAATTACAGCAGGTTTTCTCTCAGCAACAAGTTTCCAGAACTTTTCTGCTTGGTCTGATGTTTCCTTACAAACAATGAACTTGTCCTGTCGGTTGTAACCCTGTACATACAAAGTAAAAGTTAGTTTCACCGAAGATACATAAATCAACACGATTTGAAAATGATATTACAAAACTTTAACATAAGTTAACTCCCACCCCAATAGTGAAGGCCCAGTCGATTTCAACTACTGATGTGTGATCTGGAAAAGTTAAAATATGTAAAAACTTCAAATACAATATCTATGCTGGAAACCATAAAAAACAATTAAAGCGAGTCCAGGTTGGCAAACTTAATTACTCAGTTCCTTCTATTCGGACTGTTTTTGTATTAAATCTAGGTTATAGTTGTACTGTACTGAGTCGGAGTTAGTAGCATAAATGCACAAAAGTCGTACTGGGATCCTTACATGTAACAGTGTTAGTGCTTTCGATCGTAATGGGTGAAAATTTAGCCACATTGTTCAAACGACGAAGTTTTCCAAATTCCTGAACAGATTCGTTGCTGAGAGGAGATCTGCAAAACGTTTGACAATTCATCTAATCATCTTAAAATATTGTTTGTAAATGGTTCGCTCTTTTTCGACAAACAAACAACTTGTAAACCCCTTAAGATAGTTACTCACGTGGCAATTTCGTCCAAAATTAAATAAAATTTCTCGACAGAATGATCAGTGTTTCCAAATATTGCAACCTCAGCCATCAGTTTGTGCAGGAAAATATATTGTTTCTGCATAACAAGGATGGTTTAGAACAAAGAAAGCAAAAACAAAAAACGTTTGAGCCAAATTTGGTAATTATATTGAAGCTATCCAAGATTGCACTTGGGTCAAGAGCATCAGACTAAAAGACCAAATATCAGTTTCACACTTACAGCAGTTTGAACCATCTCCATTCTCTGCTGCCTCATGTGGTAGACCACGTGATAAACATCAACTTGTTGCGTCTTGTTCATTTCATCGATCAAATAGTCGAGTCCGATAAACGTCCCAGTTCTACCGGCTCCAGCACTAAACAACAAACACTTAAGTTCAGTTTATTTCACATTGCTAAAGACATTAAAGGTTCTAAGACCAAAAAAGTCTCATGAAGCAAAATTTTACTGATACTAAAGCAAGATTCCGACTTTTTCAGAATTATCAATTTTCTCGACAGGATCTCTAGTTTCTGTCACAAACAGTTGCTTAGAAAAGGTCACAGCATCAACAAAAAGAACACTTCATTCCGAAGTTTGTACTGTGTTGCTTTGTGTTTTGTTGTTTTCATAATAAATAATGTGACGCTTGTTGTCAGCAATATACAACCAATGTATTAACCTGCAGTGTACAACTATCGGCGACGTTACTTTGTCCTCAGCAATCATGTTTCGAACTTCCGCGCAAAGTCGCATCAGACCACCAGATGTCGCTGGTACACCATGATCTGGCCATGCCGTGAAATGGAACTGGATGATTTCACGACGTTCCTGTTGTAAAGCGTTTTATAACAAGAACATTTTAGTTAAATTATAGCTGTTGTATAAACTGTTGTATAGACCGTATGTCAGCAATACACAAAACTCTAACAATGGCCCCAACAGAAACTTGCAAACAAGATTATTCATTTTTGACCACTTTTATTTGCAGACGAATCCTATGAAATCCAGTTTCAGGCAAAGCGTTGTTATCAGTAATTTCTCACCGACGTATATTCATCTGTGAGATCCTCGATGCTCAAACTTCTTTTAACATAAGATCCATACTCTGTGACATCATTAAAGAACACTTTTGTTTTTCCATATTCCTGACTGGATCCAGGTTGGGGCTAATATCGTTCACATTTGTTCTGAAATAAATAAATTTTTTTTTATTCTTCGTGAATTAAACAAATTGGTGGTCGAGTGGTTAGCACCGATCTTTGTGAAAGAAATCAATGGTTGTGTACAAAATAACAAATTCTTAATTTGTATTGAAAAACAAGAGCTCGAGTAAAACACAAGTTTATGTGTTGTTAGTAGCTCATGTGTTGTAGCTTAAAGTGCATTGTTTAGATTTCCAAGCTATATGTGTCTATTACTTCCTGTGCATACTGCAACTCCAGCAATCTAATGTCGCAGGGAGCCATACATATAATCCACTATGTCAGTGTTTTTCAAACTTTTTTTTTTCGTTGCGACGCCTCTGGAAAAGTTTTCTGGACTTGCGACGCACCAGCAAATAAAAGTTAATAATAAAACTTATTATTAAAGTTATGTATTGATACAACAACAAAATACCACGAAACAGAACTATTCTGCGACGCCCTTGGAAATTTAAAACGACGCACAAGGGCGTCGCGACCCACAGTTTGAGAACTACTGCACTATGTAATCAGGTACGCTTGTTTTTTTGTTCAAAGTGGCGAGAGTACATTGTAATTAAATACGTCGATGCGCTTGATAAACAACCAAAAAACCCTTACCTTACAATTTTCGACCACGTTTGCTAACATAACAATAACTTTGAATTGTTTCTCCCAAACCATTCTCCACATATCGTTGACAGTGTTCGCAGTTGGTCCCTGAGTGGCGATCCACTTACCACTTTTCCCATAACCCTGGAATACACCGCGGAAGTTGCATTGAAAAAAAGCATGACGACTTTGCATGTATCTTAGCGACGCAGCTCAATTTTTTAAAAAAGTTGCTTGACAAGTGTCACAAAATAAACCTACTTTTATTTTGGATGCATTGATATAACCGTTTGCATTTTGACTAGAACTCGGCAGAATCACTCTGTTGTGGTCATCTGAACGAGATTTTAGTTAGTTTTTAGTACTCAAGGCAATTATTAGATATATTTAGTTGCATTACATGGTAAGATGTTCTTGTATCGATTTTTCTTCGCATTTTCGCTGCTTTTTCCTTCACGTGTATCAGAAACAAAATCCTTTGTCACTTCTTTGATTCTCTGCAACGAAATATGTTTGGAAATTTAATAACTGTAAGTGGGACTTAGCGGATTTAAACCTCTGTTTATTGGTGTTAACAGATCCGTTAGTGAGCAATCAAACTGCAGTTCGTTTCTTACGTTAAATTGTAGAGTCAGAGTGGCATGCGATGATTCGAAACTCTTCGTGAATAAATCTTCCAACTCATCGACCAAAATCGGGTGTTCTTCGATTGGTGCTTTCAAAGAGGCTTATGCAAACACGTGCAGACTTATCAAATGTTTTATTACCAAAAAACTGTCACCCTCCTTATAACGAAACACCATGATACCTTTATTCAAAGAAAACTGAAGGCAAATATGCTAACACGTTTTGTGATATGATAAGCAAAATGGTTCAAATGGACATTTAACGTCTGGTTGTAAAACAGAGAATGGTCATGAGTAAAATGCTCTTACCTTGCACTTTAACAGGAGGATCAATAATCCTGACTTGATTTTGTCTTGCAACATACCAGCTATTAATGCGATGTCTGCAAAATCAGCTCAAACATAAGAATACAAAAGAGAAAGTAATGCAGTTCGGCGGCGGCAATTTTTACTTAAATGACGCCATTTCTAATATTTTACTTCCCGTAACCGGACAAATAACTCAGGGATGTAAACTGACACCTTTTTCTTGCTTTGTTGGATTTGTAGCACTTAGATTAGGCTACTCTAAATACATTACGACCAGCAATGTAGCCTACCATCAAATGCTTAGGCAAGATGTAAACGCAACATATTCACTCAATCAATTTTCAAATACGCAATTTGCCGTAAAATATGCAATTTACTTTGATATTTTTAGATGGATTCCGTGTTTTGCATTGTTCTACTCAAGGAAAATAACAAATTCAGAACTGGAATGGATTGCATTAAACGCGCACTTATTAACAGAAGTTCCATAAATTAAATGGCTTTTAACGGAGCATTGCTATTTGCCGGTAGTGTATTTTAGAAAAGCCTATTTACAAGTATTATGACAACTAAAACAATTGCTTTATTCCATAACGTAATGAATGCCATTGTCACTTATAAATGGCGATTGTTGCGATTTGAATTTGTTGCGCCAAACACACATGCAAAAATAAATACTTGAAGGAAGCTATCGGTTGCCTCCCTGGCAACCTTTACGTCAAATCAGAGCCACTATTTGTGGCTCTGGTCAAATAAAGCTAGGCCCACTGTTTTATATTGTTTATATTTGTCACAGAGCCTACATGTAGATCCACACATGCGTTATTGTATACTTCTAATATTAAAGCAGTTTGCTCACAAAGGAAATTGCAGTTCTAATATAAACGCCTCTTCACGGAAAATACTAAACTAGGCTTTGCCTCAGCGTTAAGATATAATGAAAACAACCTCTGTATACTTATTGCTGCAAACATTTAGACAAATCTTTAAAGATATTGTGAAAAAGCTTCATAAAAAAGATTTCGAAAACGTTAGCGGTTGCTAATTGGACTGTAATTAGTAAGTTAACCTCACACAGTTCTAGCAGTAAACAAATTTACCTTTTAAAAGCTGCTACACCCAGCAATCCGGCAAGCAACAAAACTACAACTATTGCACCAACAATTTCTCCAACTGGCGAACTTGGTACAATTGCTGCAATATGGTAGAATAAGGTACAACACACAATAAATGTAATAAACAATCTAATTTACGTTCTCCTCCCTGAGTTTCTGTTTTTGGTTTATCGCAATGTCCCTTGAGCTTTGAAACCACGTTGTCACATTGATCTGTGATTGGCTGAAAAGTGGCGTTCGCGTATTCCAGTTCGTCTATTGTGACGTTATACGTCAGTGACGTACTAGGCTCCAAATTGATTTGCGACATTGTTAAGTTTTCACTGTACTTTGTAATATTTATCTGAAACAAGTGCACAAAACGTTATTTTCGTGATGTCCTATTGGCAATTTATTCCAGATTTGCATTAAACAACCAAACATTATTTCAAAACACTTTCATGCATTTACAATTGACATTGTTTAAATGTTTTAAAAAGGATTTTTTATTTACCTTGACCACTTTCATCATGTTTACTGCTGTTTGAGACATTGTTATGTTAATGTTGCAAATCCCAGAAACCAACTTCATCTCAGATTTTATGTTTGAAAAAAGACTAACAGTTTTTGCAGTTTTGCTTTCAAGTATTATTCTAGAGTGGTTTGGAAACATTCTTACCTGAAAATAATTTTGAAAGGTTTTTTTTAGCTAATAACTAGTTACCAGGTCTGTGTACTGCAATGTTAACAGAACAGTATAAATTGATACCCTTATATATGAATCTTTCATCTGTTAGGTAATAAATTTTTCCGTATTTGGATAAAACTTGCATTGGTCAAGAAAGAATAAACCTTACCGAAACCATATAGTTTGTATTAGTTGGAAGTTTGTCAACAGTTATTTCATATTCAAAGTTTGTTGTTGGTTTTTGTGTGAGAGTCTTGCTAATATTGACTGATGTATTTAAGTTTACGACAGATATTGCGTAAATAAATGTTCCCTTGTACTTTGATTGATCTTTCCATTTCACAACAACCTTGTTGTCATAACACTTGCTTGTGTCAAGAATTTTAACACCTACAAATCAAGTAAACTGTCATTAACAAGACTTAAGACACCGACATACCTGAATATAGCATACCCGAAAATAAACATATTGATGGATATGTTTTATTGCAAGTTGTTTTATTAATTTCTCCTCCAGCCACTATAACACTGCATAGCAAAGTCTCATTAAAGGACTCTTGACTGTTGTAGTTTTCCACTGCTAAATACAAAAAAGTAAAATACAGTATCAAGTTAAACACAGCTAAAAAGAAATTTAAAGCATTCATTTTTATTTACACCCAAATTGTATTTGACAATAAATCAAACTCACTTTTGTTTTCTGCATGTTTTACCCAAACTCCATTTTGAAAGAACAGCCATGAGTTGTTTTGGGAAGTTAATTTGTGAAGAAATAGTTTTAATGCTAAATATCCTCCTTTTTCTGTGCACTGTTTAAAGGATTGTGAGTAGTTACTTTTTGTGTTGTACGGAACATAATACTGGCCATTCTCCTCTTGTAGATCTAAGTTTAAAAAATACAGAACTGTAAAACTTTAAGTATGTAAACTCTGTGTAAAAAAATTGTAGTAACAATAACAAACAATTAAGGTTATTACAGTTTTACAAGCACTCTTTTTAAATGCATATGCACTGTGCCCTATTTTCAACTTTTTATCTATCGCATATTTAACAACAAAAATTTAAGTAAAATCAAAATATGTCCTCAAGACCATAAAACATAAAATGCCACCTCTGGTAGGTTACTTACCAGTATTAAACTGAATCAGTTTTGACTTTGATTTTCCAACCGAATTTGTTGCCCAGCACTCAACTGTAGAGTTCCCACCAAATATAAGTGAGTTTTTGAGCAGCAGTTTTGATATAAGTTGGTCTGCATTACTAGTAGCTGATATATGTGCGGGTGATTTTGCCATTAAAGTTTGGCCATCGATTTTCCAGTGTCCAGTAGGTAGAGGTTTTCCAACAAATGTGCAAGTGAATGTCTGTGACTGACTGAAGTCTCCAGGTTTAGTAAAACTCCTGTAAATTGGTCCAACTGCAAAAAGAATAGTTGTTTTTTCAATATAAAATTTTAATCAACTTAAACTAGGTTGTTAGAAAACTTTTTTACCATCAACCTGCAGAGCACTTTGAACTATTTTCAAGGTTCCATTTCCCACAATGTTACTTGCATGGCAAATGTATTTACCAGAATCAGAAAGGACAGCGGACATTATTGTCAGTGTGGACACAACTTGATGTGTAAAAGGCTGGGAAATTGTTTGGTAAATATTTTCTGATTTATGTGCAGAAATGTTTAAAGAGTTCCTGTAAAACAAAAAAACAACGTTAAAAAATTAAAAAAATTTGAAAGCAAAACAACCTCCAAAAATTTAAACTTATCACAAAAATCTTCACACAAAATAGAAGGGCAGCACATATTCTAAAACACTGAAAAGTTGTCAATAGTATCAATGAATCGATACTAAAATGTGCTTAGATAGCTGAAAAAAACATTGTAGCCAACCTAACCACTATTAAACACATCACCTTGTCCAGTAAACTTGTGATGCTGGGAAACCAAATGAAATGCAATTGATGTCTTTACTTTGCTTATCTTTAATTGTCACTTGGGTGCTGCTTAGTGATATATTGACCGCAACTGTTAAAAAACATTATAAGTATTTCAAAACTTTACAAACTACTTGTGCGGTGTGTACTGTTTATTGTTTTACCTTCAAACTGTATGGTTTTGTTTACTTGCATTCGAGGACGATTGTATGCAACACACATGTATTGACCAGTTTGTGAAATGCTTGAATATGGCACAGTTAGTAGAGATGTTGTTTTGTAAAGTCCTTCCTTGATAATGGTTTGATAAATAGGTAATGATACCATGTTTCCTATTTTGCTTCCATTCCTACACAACATTGCAGAAATAAAAAAGCTACTTCTAGCTTTAGGTAAATATGAAACCTTTTGCAAGCAAATGAAATACATTGATTTTCAATAGTTGAGTAACCTTCAAGTATTGCTTTATTTATAGCATCACAGGTTAAAACTTAATTTTAAGTTTTTTTACGTAATAAACAGTAGTACCTTACCTAAACCATGTAACAGTGGGAGAAGGAAAGCCATAAGAAACACATTCAAATGTCAGTGTTTCATGAATTTTTGTCAACAGAACACTTGGATGAGAAATAGAAATGTTCGCAGCAACTAAAATGCAAAACAACATTACATCAGCATTTTGGAAGTAAAGCATAAGGATAAGTGTCATAACTTTTACATTGCTTTGTAGAAAAGGTGTGTTAAAAGTCTACTTTTTTATGCAACATCTATACCCACCTTGCATTTGTACATCAACTTGTTTGGCCGGACCAGCATTTTTTTTAACTTCACATTTGTAAACACCTGCTTCACTTATATGTTGGAGGGTAAAATATAAAGTCCAAACTATTTTGTTTTCATCGTATGAAATAACAGTCCGTTGCTGGTATATATTGTAGCTTGAATTTTGGCCAACTTTAGTTCCATTTCTAAAGACATTTAGATCCATTTGAAACAGAAAAATGCACACAAGCCTTTAAATATTTACCTTGACCAAAATGTCCCAGGTCTGGGGTAACCATAAGATGTACAAGTAAGATTATTTTTAACTCCAAATGTCACAACATTTGTAAGGGGTAAAGCAGTTAGATTTGAATTAACTGGGATGTAAAAAAAGAGTTTAATTGCAGTTCATGAAAAAGTTATGCAGCACATTTAAAAACATACACAAACAAACAAGATGATTAAATTTTTATCATTGCTGGCCTATTTGTACTAACATATTGATAATGAACATGCTGCACACAGTGCACATTGTTTTGACCTATAAGGTTTTTTGGTTCAATGCTTTTACATTTATACTACAAGAATAATGGGCATGTTTTAATATTTTTTTTAAATGTCAAATAAAAAAAATCCATAATAAATAAAAAAATTTCAGAATGCTAAACACCCTACCTTGAACTTGTACATCAGAGGACTTGGCATTTCCAGCAGCATTGCTTGCAACTTTGCATGTATATGTGCCAGCTTCACCATAATCTTCAAGTGTAACATGAAGTTTTTGCACAATTTTGGTTAGAAATGCTGTTGTTTCTTGAGATGTTTGATAAACATTACTGGCGTCAATTGTTGACACTATAATATTTTTCCTGAATACATCACACATTTTATTCAACAGACAATGTCACAGGAATAGAGCAATAGGAATTAGTCAATTTCAGGTTTGGTTTAACTTGTCCTCTGTCTGTTTAAGTATTAGTTATATGACAAGTTATTAATAAAATAGGTGGTTTATCACTTTTTGTCATTCTACTTACACTAAAACTTATTTTGACACCTATTGGGTGCCATATTAAAACAAATGCCTTATAAACTTAGTTGTTTTAGCAGGCAGAAAATACTACACCTAAACTAGTAAAATATGAATCCATAATGACCCCAATCAACAGTTCTGCAAAAAGTTTTCCTAATCTGCCACGTTTTAAAATTCTGCCCACTAAATGCGTTTTTGGCAACAACCACTAATGCTTCTGATGTCACAAGGCTGTTGACCCCCTTATTGCCATGTGCAAAAGCGTCCCCAAGCAATCCACAAACATAAGTTACACACCCTGTTGCGTTTATGACACTATTACAACACAGAAACCTTTTGTTTATAGTGCTCAACAAAGGAGGGCAGTGAGGTAAATGTTGGGGCGACAGGGATAAACACAACAATTGACGCCTATTAAAGGTATATTTCGAAAGCTGTCTCAACTTCAGCCAATTCTGACAATGTTTTGAAACTCACAAATTTTATGGGGCTAGCAAGGTCAATACTGTGGTTATTAGGACAAACAAAGTGGAATGCACATCTACATAACTATATCTTTCATTTGTAAAACTTTCATCCAAATCCAACAAAACATGGCAAAACAAATTGGATAAACTGTGGGAAAAAAAAACAACAACAACAACAAAACAAATAACAACAAAATGTGTCCCCTTCCGGGTAGTAGACCCATAATAAAATCTAAACCTTCAGAGTAATAATTTTCTAAACCTCACATTTTTACACCTATAAATCATTCAAACATGCACAGTTCATAGCATTGCAAACACATTTGTCTCAGTTACCAATTGCAAAAAAGTTTTGGTGACTCTATGTTCAGTAGAATCTTATCTGAACATTTACCACAATTAAAAAATAAATATAAATGACCTTAAAGAGTAAACTTGTAAACACACAAAAACAAAATGAAACATACTTTTTCCATGTAATTTGAGGTATTGGAAAACCATATGAAGTACAAGTGAAAACTTGTTCAATACCAAATTCAACAACTTGTGAAGTGGGGAATGTTGAGACATTTGCAGCAACTGGAAGTGATAGTTATAGACTTGTTAATAATCACACATGTTAGTTATTGCTGAAAGAAATCATACCTTGAACCTGAACATTACTGGCTAGTTTAGTTTCACTTATAGCTTCACATTTGTATTCTCCTGCCTCACTAATATGTTTAAGTGTGACATAAAGTTTTCTCACAATTCGATCTTCCATCATTTCTTGTGAAGTTTGATAAATATTGTCAGCAGATGTTAAACTGACTTCATTTCCATTCCTAACAAAAAAACAAACATTCAAGTTAAGCAATTGAATTAAACTTTTACCATTGCCAAGATATGTCAGATTGTGGGTAACCTACTAATGTACAAATAAATACTTGTTGATTTCCCAAATTGAAAACATGTGAGGTTGGAGATGTACTGATATTTAAGGAGGCTAAATGTAGAAATAATAAATATTAGCATTTCTTAACAGAATGGCAAATTTAATGAACTTACCTACAACTTCTACTACTGTTTGTTTTTCTGGCCCAGCAACATTACTTGCAACTTCACATGTATATTTTCCAGCTTCACTATATTTTTCAAGTGTAACATAAAGTTTTCTTACAGCTTTAGTTTGAGAACCTGTAACAGCTTGGGATTTTTGGTAAATGTTTCCGCCAGTTGATGATGCCACTAAAATTCCATTTCTGAGGCAAACATTAATAATTTTCTTGAAAATTAACTTAAAGTTGACCTGCTACAAAGTTTTGTTACCTTTTCCATGCAATCTTAGGTCCAGGATAACCATATGAAGTGCAGGTAAATACTTGTTGGGCATTGGACGTGACAACATACAAAGTTGGTGCAACAACAATACTTGCAGAAACTAACCATACAAGATTTTGTTAAATTTTTGTAAAAAATATTTTTAAATAACAGTACAATGTCCACAATAGTGTGCCTTACCACTCATTTCAAGTAATATCTTGAACTTATTTTTTTAACCACACAAGTGCTTAAAGTTATAACTTTAGTAATCCAGTAGTGTATCCTACGGTTGAGACTATATGCGATATAGAGAATATGTGTATTTTAAATTTTTGATGAAATGTGTATTAAAGGTGCACAACATGTGAAGGTAACACAAAAGTATGTTCTTCTCACCATAAAGGGTAAGTGTCTTGTCAATATTTCCACCACCATTCCAGTTTGTAGGTTTGCAAACATATTTTCCACCTTCACCAGCCTGTGTCCCTGGTTGGATGTAAAGAGTAGATCGACCAGTAAAATTGTTTGGATTAGTTGAACTTTGATATATATTGTTGGAACTTGATGTGGAAACTCTGGCAGATTTTTTACAAGTAATTTTTACAAAGTAACCCACAAAATGAGGGTTTATTTAAAGTTTGTTTTTTACCTAAACCAATTGGCTGTGGGCCTTGCGTACCCAGTTATTGTGCAAGATACAGATTTTGTCTGGGTAGAAGATGCAACAATGGATGACAATGTGAGGGTTAATTTGACTGCAAATAAACAAATATAATTCAAATAAGTCATTTTTCACTTTATCATGTTTAAGTTTTGTTTTCAAAAAGTGTTTTTTCAAACAATATTTGCTAAAAATAAATACATTAAAACACTGTATACGGATCTGTTCATAAGTTTAATGGTGAAAATAACGGCCAATATCACTGATGATGGCATGAGCATTTGCCGAAATGTTTGAACAATAAAGCATGTCGCTTTTAACGTCTATTTGGGCCGTTATTTTCACCATTAAACACATTAAGGTTTATTAAGAGACTACAATAAACAAAACTTATTTTTTTATGTTAGTTCACTGAGAAACTCTCCAAACATGTGGGAATTTAAACAGACAATTTTGAGAGCACAATACAACAATCACTGCCATTTGAGTACCAATGGTGAAGTTTTTCTGGAATGTATATTAACATCCAAAGTTTACCTTGTTTAACATGGCTGGTGACATCTATCGGACAAAATGGGACAGTGAAACCTACCACATTCACAGTAATTGTTGTGTCACTTGCAGGCATGGTGAGTGTTTGAGTTAAACTGTAGTTTGTTGTTGATGTTCCAAGTAAACTTGTTGATCCATTAAAAGTGTAGGAAATATCCAGTGGTTGTGTAGATTGGCGTGATATTGAAATCAATACATCAAATGTTTGACCAGCTACAGCACTGTACTCTGATTGGTCTAGAGAGAGTTTTCGGGTTTCTGAAACAAACAGTACAAAAACTCTAGAACAGACTTACAGATTATTGTGCAAAATGTCAACCAAAAAAATCTAACAAAAACAATGGCATTTAGTTGCTGGGATCAAAGTTTTGCAAAAATAGCAAACGAACAAAATAAACCTTTTTATGATCGAAATACACTATTCTTGATTAGACAGGTTGCTAATACCATTACAACAAAATCTCATACTCTTTGATACATTTTAATTCCAAATGTAATTTGCATAAAATTTTGCTAATTATGGGTCCCCTTCCCTGAACATATATTCTTTTTGTCCATACTTTTTTTTTCTTTTTTATCTGACACTGGTTTGTAATATGTGTCAAGAAAGAGTGCTTCAAATTTAACCAAATTTAAACAGATGTTAGGTATTGATCCAAATTTGATCCTCCATCAGTTTGATCCTGAATAACCCAGCGGTTCACCCACAGGTCCCCAAAACAGAAAAAAATTTGAAACGGCTATACCAGGGGTGGGGAACCTTTTTGTTCATAAAGGCCACTCAACGTTTTATCGACACTTGTGTAGGCCGCATAGACTATTTCCTAGGCCTAGGACAGTGGTGTTCAAACTTTTTAAATTACGGAATGGTAGTTGTGTAATTTTCTCTTGCGGAGTCGTTGGAATTACGGTCCAATCTGAATAAAGGTAAATAAACTTCCCTCCACATTTCCACCTTCACTACAACATTCAGGATTTATTTCACTTGTAGATGCGCTTGTTTACGTATATCAGTGATCTAAGGGCAGCCTGTGACATCACAGACAAGTCTCAGACATTAGAGTATGCGCGAACAATTGCTTTGTTTGTTACAGAAGTATGATTGTCATGAGATCCTGTCTTACAGAAATCACTTTGTGAACCAATCTAAGGCAAACACCGCTGCTCTAGAACTTATCAAATAGTAATGGGAGACAAAAAATCCCTACAAATTCCTTTTCGTTGACTATTTTCTATGGGTACAGCGTGCAATATCAAGATCCTAAAATGTATTTATGCATCGTAGGCCGCACTTAGTGCTCTAAAAGGACGCATGTGGCCTGTAGGCCACAGGTTCCCCACCCCTGGGCTATACTGTCTAAAGTTCACAATCTAGGAGTTTTATGCTTTATTGGTCACAATTTAGCTTCTTTTTTTTTGCAAATAATTTTGAAAATCAGTATTTATGTCATGTATAAATTAGGCAAAACGGTTGACACACCAAGGACTGTGTGCTATTGAAACCGGTGTCAAAAAGTAATTAAACCTCCCTGTCTGCATTGTGAGAGGTTACAACAGGTCAATGGTGTTCATTTGTTAAGTGAATTGTTATGTATACCTCTGTAGCAAATGGCTTTTTTATTTATAGTGTCTGTAATATAATTGTTAAGGCTTTTTAGGGAAATTTGTGTCTAAAACTGACCTTGGATGGCCATATCAGCAAGAGATTAAATTATTTTTTTCCATTGTTTTTTTGCTACTTAGTTAATTATATGACAATAATGATGCAAAATAATATGGACAGAACTTTTTTAAGTTTGGGATACTGCTAATAAATTCTTCTTAAAAATCAGATATGTTTGTTTACTGTAAGTAACTACCGTAAGTTCATTTTTGGTTGCAAAAAAAACTATATGTGTAGATCAAATGATGAGTATGGTAAATGGGTAAGTAGGATACAGAATATATAAAATGAAAGTATAAGTATGTGAAAGCCACCTTTCTTGTTTGTCACTGTAATTGTTTTCTCAGTTCTTGTTAAAGTGGGTATAAAGTCTTACCTGAATAGGCACAAATATAGTAACGAATTGAAGTACACTTTGCTGTGTACCATGTCCAAACAGAGTTTGATCCACTCCGCATCCCACGAAGGAACATGCAACTCCATTGTCACTTGGTTGATTAGGTTCCCATGCATTAAACCCAGGAGAGTGATTCCATGATTGACCTAAAATTCCATTCAAACAAATAAGTTAAATTAATTCTGATACAAATCATAGCAGTAACACAGCACTTAAAATTAACATTGTCGGAAATAGCTTTGCAACAGTGAATTTTTACAAAGCATGACAAAGTAAAGAGCATTGATGATGGATAGAATGTAAAGTGCTACAACTACAATGTTCCTAAAAAGCATTATGTGACAGTGACTCACAATAGAGTAATAGTTTCTAACCTGTGGATTATGACCTTTGTAGGAGTCGTTTGTCAGTTTACAGGGGGTTATGAGGCATTAGATCAGCGATTTTTAACATCAACCAATTCTGTACCACCTTAACACTTATTTTATTATCAAGTACCACCTAAAACCTTTTGAATGGGTAAAGATAGGCCTGTTCTTCTCGACTAGGCTAACATTTCTGAAATCAGCAAGGTTAGCAATTCCAAAATAATGTTTAGGCCAAACCCAGGGCTGATCAGTTGAATGGCAATTCAAATAAGTAATGTGATGCTAACAACCTTTTACTGTATAGTTGATACCAGGCAAAATTTCGGTGCTAAAAATGTTCACTGTCATGGCAAAATAGTCCAAGTCAAAAACATAAGAAAAAGTTTGCTAAAATTTAAGTCTATTTTTGACATTATACTCACCACAGATTGCTACATTGCAGATAATCAAGAAACAAACTGCAATTATCCAATACATTTTGCACCAATACTTTATGCTGCTACCAACACCAAGCAACATCATTGTATGTGTTTAATGCTCCTAAAGACCACATACTAAATCTATGGCCATCTTTCCTGAGCTTAACTAAACACAACATACTTGTTGCTGCTTAAAGGTCTGCACACCCACATAAGGAAACTCCTACTAGCTGTAAACATTGCGTTGCATGGATATACATGATATGACATGATATGTTTCAGGTTTTTACATGACAAGTATAATTCACAACTTAACACTGCACTGCCATAAATCTAAATAAAACAGTATTTTGTGAAAATTCTATAATAAGTCACAACAAATTATGCCACATTTAAAACTAACCAAAACAGAGTGAAATAAGAGCACTAATAGGATACCTTCAATTTCATTAAAATCAGGTTAACAAAAATTTTTTACTACACTGTTTAACCACCCATCACAACCTTTACAGCAAATAATCTAGTACATTAAAGGCAATGTTTCAGCTTCCACTGTGTACATTCCAAGTTTAGGTAATTTCTTGTGCACAAACTTTTATTTTAGAAAACAGTTATGTGGAAAGTAATTTCTATGAATCTGCATGCCCAAAAATGTTAGATTTCATGCTTGTCACCATTTTAAGTCTTGAAATAATTACATATTGTTTATTGGATCTAATATACTATTTTACCGTCATTTTTGCTGGCTCTGTTCCTTCTGCAGGCATAAACGCTTGGGTCCCACATATGCATAAAGTTATCAGTGAGGTAAAAAGTGACATGGGGACATGCTCAAATACATTTACTGCAATATGCACAAACTGTTAAAAACGTATAGAATTCAGTCAGTTTTAGGTGTTTAACAGATTACCTGTTGCAACATAGAATTTGATATGAGAAAAAAAACTTTGTGATGACTAATAAAATAACACACTTGTAAAACTATGCTGCGGTTTCTTTTGACAGAGTATGTACTGGTGATATTAAGGTAAACAGATGATATGTCTTTATACCTACAGAAAAATGATTCAATTAACCTAAAACAGACAGCTTAACAGTAATATAACAGAGGAAATAAGAATAACAAAGGACGAGAAATAAGAATAACCTATGAATACATAAAAAGAATCGTATAAAAATGGTATTATGATAAGATTCACATTTTAATGTATTTTTATCAATTGCAAATCGCTGTATCTAAACCACAATATATGCTATGTGCTTATAGTATTCCAGTAACTGCACTGAACTGGTGGTAACCACTTTTCTGCTTTTCTTTTTTAATCATTTGTCAAAGGCTAACACAGCAGCATTTCAACCACAACCTTCAAATCATAACCTCAACTAAAATACTCTATGCATATGTTGCATTACAAAAAACTTTGGAATACAATTACTATAACAAACTTTTCCAAACTGCTTTTATTCACTTTCTCAGTGAATTACATTACATACTTGTTGTTGGATGTGTGTTGAGCAGTAAATATATTTGAGAGTTTTTAGTGTTTTTAAAGATAAATATAAGTACAGTAAAAAGCTATTAGGCAAAAAACAAAAAACGTTTAGTTCATGTAAATAGAAAATGATTCAACCATTTTGTTCACTGTCAAGTAGCATGCCTTGTACGTCTCCTAAAAATACAAAGGGCCTAATCAATCACTTTCCAGTGGTTTGTTTGCTTACTTTATTCTGTTCAACAATGCAAAGGGTTAAAATTGCATTTTAATACATAGTTTTTTACATAGGCATTCTGGTATGGGCAAAAGATTCTTGATTTACTATTTGTTGCTAAAATCCATTGTCTGTAGGCCTTGCAGCAAATTAAACTTTATTTCTTTAAACAACTATACATCAACAACATGTCTGTACCAGATTAAGAGCAAAGCAAGGAAGAGACTCTTTCACATCTTTCATTGTCCTAAACACATCGATTTTCTTGTCAACTTCAAACCGTGAGAAGAGATTCGACAAACAACAAAACACTGCAGTTCTAGTCAACCCATTGCTGAAAAACATACAAAGAATAAAGTCAACCTGAATTATGCATAGCTCATTTAAACAAACACTTACTTGGAACAAACCAAGACATTTCCTTTAATTTCATCACTTCTTATTGATTTGATAAAGGAGAAAAACTCAACAAACCCAGAAACATCAGATGGAGAATCATCATCATTCCAAGAGTCATAACATATAAGTTTTGTGTACATCTGGAAAACAGACATTTGAGTTACTTCATGAATGCAAGTATAAACTTTACATTACATTGTTTCTGTTCTCTGCACTCTCCACATAAAAACTTTCCGTTCCATGATAACCAGGTTGAGATTCTGTTTTACTCACAAGTGTTACACAAACATTCCCAAACTGTTTTGTAGTGTTTTGGTTGCTAGGCAACAGGCCAGAATCCTGTAGTGGCAAATATTGTTGGTGTGACAAAAGCTTCTAAATACACATTATGCATAAATACCTTTAATTTGTCTAGCATTACAACCAATTCAATATTTTGATTTAAAATTAGTTTCCAGAAACCTTGAAATTGTCCAGAAATTTCACTGCAGACTAAAATATCATTCTCACTTCCATAACCCTGAAATAATAATACATTGTAGGTATAAAGTCCTGTATCCCAAGAAATAACAAATTATTTTACCGGTACTTTGTAGGCTTTCGTGATTGTTTTTGTAAAATTGTCATAAATGTGGGAGTGGAAAGCTTCATCTGAAATAATGAATGTTTAAAAACTAATTTATGCAAACAGACACCTTGTGCTAGCAGTAAAGAATGCAAAAATGACAGCAAGCTTACAAGCAACAGTTCGTGGAGTTTCAATTGTCACACTGGCAACTGATGGTTCATCCAAAGTTTGTTGCAGTAAATTAAATTGGTTTGTGACCAAGTTGGTAGTAGGATGTCTACATAAAAATTCACAATTTTTATTGATGACATGAAATACTTCAGGCATTATAAAAACAGTGGCAGTGAAGAGAATCACAAATTAATTATGTTGTATCTTGTGCAGGCATGTCAGTAAAAATGTTTCTTTGGGACAAACCTGCTTAAACTGTCAATCACAGATTTAAATTGTTGCAAATCCAAATCAGTTTCACCAAACATTGCCAGTTCTGTCATGGCTTTGTACAAGAAAATGTATTGCTCCTAGAAATGAAATAAAAACCAATGGTACACAAAACCGATAACACATAAACAAACAATGTCCTTAAGTAGGTTCAATACTTGTCACCTCAGTTTGTACTGTTTCCAATCTGTGCTGCCTTATGTGGAACACAACCTGATAAACATCAACTTGTTCAGTTTTCTTCATTTCATCGATCAAATAATCAAGTGCAATGAAAGTTCCAGTTTGTCCAGATTCATGTCTGTAGTAAATAAATATCACAAGTTGTGTATTGATCAGCACTTTGACTGCTTTTGAGTCTGCATGTGCTAATTGGCAATAGAATTTCAAGAATTTTAAAGCTCAAGATATCATGATCTATGAAATGATGCTCAAAATATAGGTACAATGCATTTTTTTGTAAAAAAGAGTAATGACGAGCACTTTTTACCATTTATCACATGCTGTGAAAAAATACAATCAAGATGTAAAAAAGAGTAATGTGAAAAAAAGTATATATTTTTATCATTTGTTTGTACTATACTATCTAGCAGCTATATTAAGATTGTAAACAGTACATCAAGGACATACAAATAAAGTTAGTGTTGCCACAATCAGACTGTTAGGTTTAGATGTCTGGTCATTTTGAGTCTGTAATGATTGAATAAACATGATGCTAATTCTTACATTGAATGCACCACAGCAGGACAACTAGTTTTACTAGACGATTCAACTTCTTTAATTTTTTCATTCACATCTGACACAAAGAGCATGATTCCACTTGATGTCGCTGGAGTGCTGCAAGCTGGCCATCCTATGTATTGAAATTGTGTGATGAAACGGAACTCCTAATAATTGAAAGTATTAAGTAAATTCAACAACTTTGTGACAAAATATCCAAACATGATTATGTGGTTTATGGAATTTATCTACATTTACATGCTGCTAAAATGTTTGCAGGTTGCAGATTAAGCAAAACTTTCACTTACAGATGAATATTGTCCACTTGCATCTTCCACACCAAACTTCCTTGTGATGTAACAACCATGATTAGTGACATCATCAAGTCTTACAATGATTGTTTCATATTCTTTCACACAACCAATATTGGACCAATATTCCACACACCGATTCTGTAATCATGAAATTGAGTGTCTAGATTTGCCCCAGTGCAAAACATTCAAAAACCAATCGCAAGCAAGTTTGTTTTGAATTTTTTTAAATCA
This sequence comes from Phallusia mammillata, assembly GCF_965637545.1. Classification (NCBI taxonomy): domain Eukaryota; kingdom Metazoa; phylum Chordata; class Ascidiacea; order Phlebobranchia; family Ascidiidae; genus Phallusia; species Phallusia mammillata. The sequence goes on along the minus strand of NC_137258.1, from coordinate 23,222,205 downwards.
GTTGTAATTTAAATTATTTAAAATGCAAACCGTTCCATGATTATCCATGTGGTCCAACATGATGATAACTTTGGCATTTTGATTCCAAACAGTTCTCCAGAATTGTCCCATAGTTTCGTAGGTTGGACTTTCAGTGGTAATCCATTTATCTAAAACCTGGATGCTTGCCTAACAATTTTGGTTATTAAAACAGCTTTTTTTCTCTTTATCCTAAAATTTAGTCGTTAAAAATGTTTTGTCAATTAGAAGGGTATCTTTTAACACAGGGGTCACCAAACTACGGCCCGCGGGCCGGATCCGGCCCGCGAGGTCATTTCATTCGGCCCGCGAACACATTTTTGGTTTGCCAAATCGTATTGATAACTTTGTAACATTCAAAAATTAATCTAGTCCTTACGAAAGTTTTCCTGTCGCGATATGTAGAATTGATATTACCTATAGTTTCATAGAATTACAATGCCCAAGATTGATCCAAACCGGTTTGTTACGTCTCAAATAAGACTATAAGTGTTAATTGTGCGCAAATAATTGCCATATTTTGTTACTTGTGACGTAATCTACAAGCATTGCTCGTAAGATGAGACACTCTGTACAATTCAACAGTCGCATTACCAGATTTTAAATAGCATTGTAGAAAGACCATCTCTTGGCCCCCTATAAAAATCACCTCGAGGGATAAGTTTGGAAAGACGGCGCTGGGGCGTGCAAACTATGCAGCCTGCGTGAATCATTATTAAACTTATCCGGCCCGCAGTGAAAAAAGTTTGGTGACCCCTGTTTTAACATATTACGAATATTCATACACTAAATAACCCATAATGTTACATATGCATACTACCTGTGTTTAAACAAGACCATTTACGATATACTACCATGTCTTCTGCTTCAGTTATTTACAATCTCACCTTTGTAAGTGAGATATTAACATAATCACCAGTTCCACCAACTACTTGAGGTCTGCTGCTTGTGGTTGCTGAACCTTAATAAGAAAAATGTTTATTTTAACAATTGTATATTATTTGTCAATGTTGATACATACTTGAAACAACTTCATATGATTTTCATGTGTTTCAATGCAATTTGTTGAACATTCCCTGACATTACTGTCACATGAACAAAGTCTCTAGAATCATAAATCAATTATCAAATAGAGTTTGCTAAAGTTAATGGTTTAGAAAAGGTATGATAACTTAAGGGTTTCAAATGGAGTTTGCCTAGTTAAAAGTACAAAACCTGCTGACCTATGCACTTAATTATTTTTAAACATACATTTGGGCAGTTTACTAACTTCAAACTCCTTCCTAATAGGCTTGTGTCCATTCTTTAAACTCTGTACATAGAATTTCTTAAGATCCTTGGCAGCGATTCTAGTTTTTCCCACAGTTTTAGTTTTCTTTGCTTTGTGTTTGGAAAAATCTTTTTCATCAGATCTTTGAAGAAAGTTTAATCTCAAACCAATTTTGTTTCTGTAAAAAGATAAAAATATTAAATATTTGCAAATACATCTTGTTTGAATATCAATTAGAAATGTGTCTTACCTGTAATAATAAACCAGTACTCCCAACAATGTCAGAATCACAACCAAACTTCCTAATCCAACAGATATTCCAACAGTAGCATTATCACTTTGTTCATTGGAAGGGTTTAAACTTTCTACAAACATAAAGTTCACCATAAGTCAAATGGCATTTACTGATCCATTTTTATGAAGTTTGACTGTTTGTTTACCTTCACCTTTTGAGCAATTTCCATCAATTTGAAACACAAGTCCGGAGCAATCGGAAGTTTGCAGTTTAAATGATGCATCTATTCTATCATTATCACCAATTTCTATTTCATATTTGGTTAAATTTGATGGTTGAAGGTCAACAGCTACATTTTCAATGATGCTATTGTTCCAATGTCTGCTGGTGGAAACCTGACAAAGAACATCATTTTAAAGTATGCAATCAAGAAACAAGAAAATAGTAAATAATGTCAAAGAAATGTCATGGAAAGTAACTGAAAATTGTCTTTTAAAAACAAAACCTCACTTGTAAAAGAGTTATTGTTTCTAACAATGACTGTGGAATGTTTATTTGAATTTCACAAGTTGAAGAATATTGAATCATCTGGCTTGTTACATTCCGAAAGACTGCTGATGTTTTTGCCATAGCATGTGCTACAGCTGTTTTTCCAATATGCTGTAACTGATGTTCAATCTGAACAAAGTTTATTATTTAGGCCTAGCAAGAGTTAAAAGGTGAAAACCTATGATTCAGCACAATGGAGTTGATATTATATAATCACAAATATACAACTTAGATTGCTATCAATTTCACATACAGATATGTTGAAGTTCGCATCAGTTGGAAGTTTGTCAATGGTTGTTTCATATTCAAAGTTTGTTGTTGATGTTTGTGTTAAAGTCTTCCTAATATTGACTGCAGTATTTGGGTCAACAACAGATATCGTGTAATTAAATGTCCCCTTGTACTTCGATTGATCTTTCCATTTCACAATAACCTTGTGATCATAACATTTGCTTGTGTCAAGAATTTCAACACCTACATATAAGTCACAATGAAAAACTTTAAAAGTGGTACAAGAAATACACTAATATGAAATGTACCTGAAAACAAACATAGAAATGGATGCCTTTCATTACAACTGCTATTTGCTATTTTTCCGTTTTGATTAACAATTTTGCACCATGCTGTTTTGTTTCCTAAATATCCATTTGAATCAGTGCCTAAATGCAAAAAATACCAAAAACAGGTAAAAATGTTTGGCTTTTTGGTGCTTTCGTTTTTAAATGTTATTTATAACAATAACAAAATTGTGCTTACTTTCAATCCATATGCCCTGTTGAAAAAGTTGCTGTAATTCAAATTGCAGGTTGGAATTATTCAAAAACTTAGCTTGTGGCAAATTTCCCCCATTGTCTGTGCATTGTTGGGAAGCATTGGAATATGTTGTTTGTCCATCGTGTGTGACATAATAAAGACCATTGTGTTCGTTAACTTCAGAAAATGTTGCTAAACAGAAAAAGAAACACCTTGAGTTATACAAAAGGTTATTGTGTTTTTAAAAAAGTGATGAAATATTCTAGACCAGCGGTTCCAAAACTGGGGTCCGCAGACCAACTGGGGTTCGTACAGCAGTTTCAGAGGGTCTGCAAGGAGAATTAGTCCATCAAGCAGAGGTGTGCAACATATTTCACCGGTGGGTCATATAACCAATTTCGGACATCAAGCGAGGGTCATACAATTTTATTCATGTGTACCATAAATTTGAAATTCTTCCAAAGCATCAAGAAGTTACATGGTTTCACAACAAAATAATTGTTTACTACACAAAGGGAATTATTACATCACATTTGGTTTAGTACTTGCAAACTGGTTGGAAAACGCTGGTTTAGATAATACTAGTTATGTATGGTATAGTAATTTTGGAGATTTACCAAAAACTAGTGAAACATTTTGCTGAATTCTCAAGACAATTGCATTTTTTCTCTAAATCGGTGTGTTGGTGAGGGCCACACTAAATAGTTTGATGGCCCTCACCAACACACCGATTTAGAGAAAAAATGCAAATAGTTTTGCACACCCCAGCTTTGTTTCCAGAGGGTACCCAATGTATGACATTGATGTGATTCAATGATAAAACTTTCTCGGATGTAATGCTTGCTTTATATTAGTCTTTACTAAAGACTCTTCAGTTAGCGAATGTTTTCAACATTATATATGTACTATTATGATATACTAGAAAAAAAATATTAGAAAGTTTTTAAATATTAGGTTTTAGCGTAATACCGAAACCGACTGTATGTTGTACACGACATGAGAGTTGCGCAATCCTAAACCAAAACCAAACATTGATGAGTTAATTGCACCAAAACAAGTGCACCCATCTCATTTAACGTCTATTTGGTAGTTTTTTTCTTTTTCTTTCATTGCTGTGGTTTTTGCGTTTTTTTTAATTTTTATAGGGCCGCAACATAACAAAATAATTGCAAAAGGTCCACCATGCAAATTTTAGTATAAAGTTTGGGAACCGCTGTTCTAGACAGTTCTACTTAAATGCAGTCAAAAAGAGTGTTAAAATAAAACCATGTACCTTCCACCTGTAGGGTTTTGTTAACTTGTATTTCAGGACGGTTATATGCAACACATGTATAATGGCCGGTTTGTGAAATGCTTGTGTACATCACAGTTAGTAGAGCAGTTGTTTTGTAAAGTCCTTCCTTTGTGGTTTGATACATAGCTGATGATGTCATGTTTCCTATTTTGCTTCCATTCCTACACAACGATACCACAGCATTGTATAAATAGACACTGATTGTGGACAAATTGAAACAAACATGTTATATGTTTCAGCCATGATGAATCTAATGACCTTAGTGCCTGTTAGATCATCTGTACATGTACCATTTGGCAAGAAAAAAAACAATTTACAAATAGTGCTTTACCTAAACCATGTTACAGTAGGGGAAGGGAAACCATAAGAAAGACATTCAACTTTGAAATTCTCCTGTATTTTCATCAATAGAATACTTTGATGAGAAACAGAAATGTTGGCAGCAACTGAAATATCAAACCAATGACATTTTCAAGTAAAGCAAAATCGGTTGATAGAATTTTGTTTTGTTGTATTAAGAAACAAAAATACTACTGTTTTTTATTTATTTTACTTTAATACCTTGGATTTGTACATCAATATGTTTGGCTTGACCAGCTATTGTCTTTAAAGCTTCACATTTGTAAACCCCTGCTTCACTTATATGTTGAAGGGTAAAATATAAAGTCCAAACTCATTTGTTTTCAGGGTATGAAATAAGAGTGCGTCGCTGGTATATATTGTAGCTTGAATTTTTGATAACTTGAGTTCCATTTCTAAACATGTTTTGATTGTTATGAATCATAAAATGTGTATAAGTCTTTAAACATTTACCTTGACCAAAATGATGGAGGTCTAGGGTAACCATAAGAAGTGCAAGTAAATATATATTGTACTCCGAATTTCATGACTTTTGTAGTGGGTAAAGCAGTTAGATTAGAATCAACTAAATAAAAGGAAAATTCCATAATTAATGACAATGTACTTACTGGTACAGTTTTGTTCATGAAATTGGCAAGTAACTAAGTGCTATATGCAGGTATTAATGTTTGAAAATAATTTTTTTTCTGCTTTCTATGTTTCAGAAAAAAATCCATACAAAATGCATACCTAGAACTTGTACATCAGAGCACTTGGCATATCCATTAACATTGCTCACAACTTCACATGTATATTTGCCAGCTTCACCATAATCATCAAGTGTAACATAAAGTTTTCGAACAACTTTATTTAGTAATGCTGTTGCTTCTTGAGATGTTTGATAAATATTGCTGGTGGTTGTTGTCACATATTTTGACCCCCTAATAGCACAAATGTTGGTAATTAGCATGTTTGGACTTTTTCTGCTGGCACTGATGAGACCCTAGAGGTTGAACAATGTGCAATTTCTGCCAGAAAACATACACATATGCAAACACTGTTTTGTTGCAATGAGTTAAGCCTTTCTTTAAAATGATTAACATTTTGCCAAAGCAAAAATCTGTGTATTATTTTATCAACTTACTTTTTCCATGTAATTTGCGGTATTGAAAAACCATATGAAGAACAAGTGAAAACCTGCTGCACTCCAAATTTAACAACATGTTCAGCTGGAGATGTTGACACATTTGCAGCAACTAATAAAAACAATAAATGTAAAAGTTAAAATTTAAGTATGCTATAAATAGCTGGTGTTCTGTAATAAAGCTAATTATACCAATTCATAAACACCATTGCCTGCCACATATGCTACACATGCTATCTTTTTAATAAGGTTATAGCTTAAATCAGCAAGTATAAATGTGCATTTATTTATTACTGATCTAGTCCTGGTCCATTTATTTATATTAGTGATAAGATTTGGATTAATTTCTACTGAGAAAATGCATCAAGCAACACTTATATTATTGATTTGACTTTGGCAGGTAAATGATCAAACTTGTATGGTACAGTTGGTGGAGAGATTGCCTTAAAAATATACTTCTTAACACACCTTGAACTTGAATGTTTCGCATCAGATAAGCCTCAGTCTCAGCACTTGGAACTTCACATGAATATTCTCCTGCCTCACTGATATGTTGAAGTGTAATCGAAACAGTACGGATAATTTTATCTCCCAATGTGTTTATAATTGTTTGATAAATATTTCCACTTGAACCAACCAAATTTCCATTCCTATCACAAAATAAAATCAATAAACTGTTTTTTATTAATCAGCCAATCTAAGTGCAACCTTTTCCATGTGATTTGTGGGGTGGTGTGTCCATATGAAGTGCAAGTAAACATTTGTTGGTTTCCCATCACAAAAACATGTGAAGAAGGCGACACAGTGATTGCTGAAAGATATTTTTTAGGTTATGTTTAGCTTAAAAACCACAAAGCTGACCTTGCCAAGTGCTATCTAACCTTGAGCTTGTATAACTGATGTTATAGCAGGTCCAACAATGTTACTACTAACTTCACATGTATATTGGCCAGCTTCACTATAATCTCCAAGTGTAACATAAAGTTTTCGCACTGCTTTATTTTGTGATGTTGTGACAGTTTGAGATGATTGATAAATGTTTCTGCCATTAGAAGTACTTACTGAGTCATCATGTCTGCAAGATAACAAACCTATGTGTTGCATATAAATTACTACCAAATATTTTTTTAAACACAGCTCCTAAATGTGGTATTTAAGTGGATCAAGTGTTTGTGTATAATACCTTTTCCATGTCATAGTAGGTATTGGGAATCCATATGAAGTGCAAGTAAATATTTGTTGGACTCCAAGTGTAACAACTTCTGCACTCGGAGATGTGTTTATCCTGGCAGCAACTGGAAAACGAAATCAATGATTAAAATTATTAAAACAATGTTTTAGATAAGCCAGAGTTCTTAAAAAATCTTTCAAAACACATGTCGTACTAGAAAAAAGTACTATAAATTATACTGTCCCCACCATTGACAGTGAATGTCTTGTCTACATTTCCCCCTCCATTCCAGTTTGTAGGTTTACAAACATATTTTCCACCTTCACCAGCCTGTGTCCCTGGTTTGATGTAAAGAGTGGATACAGCAGTGAAACTATCAACGTTAGTTAAACTTTGATACACATTGCTGGAACTTGATGTGGAAACTTGAGCAGAATTTCTGGGAAGTAAATGAGAAAAGTGATTAGAAATAAATGTCTGGCTTTTAAATTTCTCACCTGAACCACCTGGCTGTGGGACGTGAGTACCTAGTTATTGTGCAAGATACTGATTTTCTCTGGGTAGAAGATGCAACAATAGAAGTGGATGTGAGGGTTGATTTGACTGTAAACATAAACAAACCAAAATTGCACAGTGACTGTTTAAAGTTTTCATACAAAACAGAGGAAATAAATGCCTTGTTTGTTCCCATCACTGTACAGACCCTACATCAATTCTGTTGAGTTTAAATTTAAATTTAAAAACATAGGTGTCATGATAATTGCTCGATTTGTATGCTATGCTGCCAGCAATCCTCATGTTTCTTGGATACACATATGACTAGCAATGAATATACAAAGAAAACAGCAGAACAATACCCTATCATTTGAAAGTTTGATCTGCAAGACAAAAAAATTTGATCTGCAAGACAAACCTTACCTTGTTTAACTTGACTGGTAACACTTAGTGGACAAGATGGAACTGAGAAACCTACAACATTCACAGTAATTGTTGTGTCCCTTCTAGGCATGGTGAGTGTTTGAGTTGAACTGTAGTTTGTTGTTGATGTTCCAAGTGAAGTTGTCACTCCATTAAAAGTGTAGGAAATATCCAGTGGTTGTGTAGATTGACGTGATATTGAAATCACTATAATAAATGTTTGACCAGCTACAGCACTGTACTGTGATTGGTCAAGTGAGAGTTCTCGGGTTTCTGAAACAAACAAGATTTGGAGGACTAAACAAAGGTCAATGCAGAAATTAAAACTAAATGCATAGAATTCCAAATACACCACTGTTAGTCATGTTTCAAAAATCTTTAGCTATGTTTTAAGATGATTTCTAGTGGATTTAAGTTAAGCCTTTAAACATATACTGTAAACAATTCAAAAAGCTGAATTCCATGCAGATTATGTCCCAATGCATATTTCAATTTTTACCTAAATAGGAACAAATATAGTAACGTTCCAAAGTACATTGTGCAGTGTACCATGTCCAAAAATAACTTGAGCCACTCCTCTGTCCACAAAACATCATACAATCTCCATATTCCCTTGGATGATTAAATTCCCATGCATTATACCCAGTGTGGGTCCATGATGATGAAACTGGTGCAAGAAATTTTGTTACAAAAGTATTTTTGCAGAAAACAATAAAATAAACATAAATATACCATCTACACATTAAATTCAATTTTTTCTGCAAACATATTAATTAAACAAGTTTAGGGTTGTTTTCCATTGGTAACACTTCAACATTAATTAATCTGGAGCAAACATTCCACTGTTCCCAACACTTCCCTTTAAGATAGATATGATGAAGCATATATTAAACTGTCTGATGGTTATAGAGGCATGCACCCAAGATAATGTGTTGTTGCTTTTGTACCAGGGTGGATTCAACCTTATTTATATTCTACATGTAAGTAATTACACCAATAACAAGAATTCAGCTCCCTTGGGGGTATACAACTGTCACAAATATTCTAGACCACCCCATGACAATATCCCACGGCCCAAATACAATGCATCACGGACAATTTCTGTACGTCTGGAGTCTATCGTTGCAGGCGCTATTGTGTTGTCATTGTTGTAGTGTCCCAATTTTATCGCGGCGCTGTTGCCCGTTGCAGTCTCCATTGTTTTATCTAAAGGAAATCGTTACGGCATGTTAGCGCCTTTTTACCCTTTTCATGGTTGCATCAGCGTTATAAAAGCGCCCATCTAACGAGAGAATAGAACATAATATATAAGATAGAATTGAGAGATAACTGGGAAGTAGTGCTGGATTGTTTGTTTGTCGTTTTGTGTACGTCTGGTTGAACGTAAATAAATGTAAAAAGAAGGGTTTGCTGCCGATCAGAGTACACGAGCGTTAGCTGTTAAGGAACTTCCATAGTCAGTCCCAAACTTTTGCGTGCCCATGATAACGGGAACGTGACAACAACCTTTTATAAATGTATATATGCCCAAAGCTAATTGTGACAAAAATGCCTGAGAAAATTATGCATGAATGTTTACAAATGGCTGGCAATCACACTGTACAGATAATTTTTACAACATTTGTCCAAAAATACATCTCACCTTTTGTGGCATAAACTGTTCCATTCTGCCATTGATATGTATTACCCACTCTGTAGCCTCCAGTGTAAACAACTGCGACAAAATAATGCAATTCATATATAGCAAAAACAACAAGATTTGGCTCTTACGGATTTCTGATCCAGACCATCCATTATAATTATTAGCTTGTTTAACAAGTTGATTTTGTGTTTGTTGATCAGGAATGCTTGTAAGTTCTCCACCACCATCTAGACAAGCAGTTCGAGCTTCAGCATAATTTCTTTGTGTTCCAAACAGTCGAAAATATCGACCTTGGCATGTGACTCCATCTGTACACAGCAAAGACAGACCTCAACTTTCTTTTTAATTTAGAAAGGCAGTTTATGCATGAACATTTTTTTCCAGAAATTTGATAATATCTGCTTTGACATGTGATTGCCTCTAAATACGAAAAAAATGTAAATGTGTTTGTTACTGACAACAGTTTCTGTGTAAATAACCTTCACTTTTCTATTTAAACATCATAGTCAAAACACAAATGAGGCTAATTAAGATCTGTTGTAGCACTTTTGTTTATTTTAACATTGTAATCAGTTTTGAAAGTATCAACCAAAGTTTTAGACATAGGGTTACTTACCAGCTATTGCCAACATACAGGCAATTAGAACAAATAAAACCGTTTTCAAATACATGTTTTTTTGGTAATTAATCGTAAGTAATCAACAATCAGACATACTGCTTGCTTTGTCGAGTGGGTTTACCTTTATTTTCTCACTGCATTGCATATGGAAGTATATTTCCATCTCAGTAATGATTCTCTATCTATTCCTGACTTGTTGTTGTGACTGTCAGCTCTATTTAGCGCATGTAGGAAGTGTTTGTGTACTGTGATACTTCATTAGGCAACCTACACGGCACAGAGCAAGACAACTTTAAACAAGACTAATATTATGCATTTGTGCCGATACACGAACGTTACAAATATATTCCAAGGTTATCAGTTAGTTACCAACTTTGAAACAACATAACACGAGTAACTTACTTGGCAGAAAATGTCAACATACGTAAGCAACCAAAGATACTTGAATGTTTTTAAATTAACTTAAAACCATCATTTTATTACTTATTGGTTACATCCACAACAAATTCACGTGGAACCACTTTCTCTTGCATAATGAGTGATGCCGCCAATTTTCAAAACTTTTGGCGCCATGGAGCGGTGATTTTTTGTTTTGGGGGGAAATTTGTTAATTTGTTTTGGAAAAAAAACGAAATGCGCTACAAGTTTGACAATCAGCATTCATTAAGACTCGATGTGTTTTAATCTGCTTTGGCAATTGACGAGATGTTTTGTTACGACAGTGGTTCTTAACCTTTTTGGTGTAGTTTCCCATTAAAGTCAACCACCAACTTTGAATTTCCCTCTCTGTTATTTTTATAATGATGTTTCGTGCCCTACGTTAACAAAAAAATATTCTTTAAATAAAATAATTTTGTGAAGCAATTTGGTCTGGAACCCCAAAAGTATACTGCAATCTTATTTGGTTTAAATAGTGCTTCTGTGAGAGATGAAAGATTAAAGTTTTTGGAATATTGAAGAATCTCATCTGCTTGCAACAGTTATTTATTGCATCACAAACAACAAAGGAAAGGCTTTTATTCGCCCACAATATCAAAGTCATTGATACTTTAAGTCTTGTCTGTGATGTAACAAACGGCCTTTGGATTTGTATGTGTCTTGAACACCTTGCTGAAATTAATCTTACATGTTGTTACGGAAAAATGTTAGAAAAGTAACTTTCAACGATTAATTCAAAGCCGGGTTCGACCCTCGGGCCCGAGTTTGGTTACCAGACATAATCTGTGTCGTGCACGTTAGGAAAAAACGAAGCTAGTTCCAACAATGGGGAACACCGAAAAAAGCGTATGACGTCATTTTCGATTTATCGCATTGTGGCAATCCGCGATACCTCTAATACAAAGCAATATATCGTTTGGTAGAAAATCAGACTTGAACTAAATTTGAAAACTGACTTGATATAATTATTACTAAGCTCTACATTTTTATATTTGATTGGCAAAGGTGTGGTTGCAAAGTACCTTTTAACATTAAGCGTGTGGTATTTTTTTACTTCTTACCATGGTTGGGAAAACTATGGACATGTTGGCCCTTTGTTACAAATCGTGTGCCGACATTAGTGTTAAATAGCACATACGATTGTATGAGAAAAATTTAGGAACAAGATACAATAACGATGACAAATTTGTATTGTACACAGTGATTTTTGTAAGTGCAAGAAAGTAAACAAGATATGCAGAATGCATGTGACGAGATGAGAGAAAGATGAGTTTATTTCGCTAAGTGAACATAGCGACACAAATACACTAAAACAATCACCAAGCTCTAAATAGTTGCGCAACGTTAAAACGTTATGAAGCGTAAAATAGTGAAGGGAACAATTTGTGTATAATGGTTAAACGTGATGCTGCAGCTCCGCAAACGAACCACGAAAAGTTTATTAACCAGCAGCTATTCAGGCAATGGAATAATGGAGAAAAGTTTTCATGAGAAGTTTGCATATATCGAGCATGACGCCATGTATTCCTTCATACACAGATAACAATCTTGATAATTCTCCTGCAACAAAAAACAAAAATAAAAAAATTGGGTAAAATAAATATTTTCATTTCTGTCCTTTCAACAGACAAAATGATCATCTACTGTGGCTGTTTGTTTAAAGGTAAGCATGTAATATTGATGACTGATAAATATAGGTAAGCAGCAGACAGTGCACATTGTTTCGATCTGTCAAATCTCATTACAAGGCGTATAGCAAGGCTTCGGCACTCCAGTTTACGGCACTTCAAGCTGGAAGTCATGCCTTACCACAAGTTTACGAATGATTATGCAAACGCAAAATAAGGCTAATGGTTAAGAAACACAGGACTTACTTTTGATTTTGTGCGTTTTTTGTTGGTTACTTACAATGTTAATCCGCAGATTAGGGAGAGTGTCCTTTACATCTTTAACAGCTCTGAACACATCGACCTTCTTCTCAACGTTATACCGAGATACGAGATTCCACATAGAGCAGAATACTCCACTCCTGGTAAGCTCGTTCCTGAACAGAATAAGTTAGTTATAGATTCAAGTTTTATAGACTGGTTTACGATTAAAATGATTCTGCTGAGTGGTATAACGTTTAATAAGTTGTAATCAATTTGCAAGCAACAAACATTAGTAAAAAGGACAGTCCAAAACAATTTCTGGCTAAAACCGGACCGTAGTTCAAAAAGGGTGTCCGACACTCTGATTCGAAGTCTCTACTGACCTGTCAAAGAGCAATATATCTCGAACTCTCTCTTCACTCCGTATCGAGTTAATCAACTGAAATAAATCAACGAGCTCTTTTGCATCAATCAGTGTGTGGTTATCGTTCCATGGCGTAAAAGTCAAATGCTGAACGTCAATCTGAAATAAACAAGATCCAAAAAATCGTCATTGGAACGAGAACATAAAATTTCCTGCATATTTTAAAATCAACCAAGTCCATGTACTTTTTGACAAGCAAAAAATCTGATAATGCACAAAACTCCTAATTTTTTAGTCTTGAGCGACTTGAAGCTGAAATTTACGGCTTATTCTTAATACACCAACATTCAATTAAAACCCAATTTTTGCGTTCATAACGCCTTAACAATGTCCAGCTATTTCGGACTGGTGGATGATGTGTCTGTTTGAATCGATAGTATTTCAGTCAACGAACGAATAAACTCTTTTACCGTGATAATCTAAAAAAATTTACCTTTGAAACCAAGTTCAAAACAAAGAAAACAGGCGTGCTTACAGTTTCATCGTTGTACGGAGTTTCAATAGAGTAATTCTTTCTCTCAGTCGAATCTAAATTCAAGTTGACTGCAATGTTTCCAAAAGAACTTGCAGCGTTTAATTCACTCGGCCATGTGCTTGGATCCTGTAAACGGATTGTTGTTTCTTCAAATTTAGGCCCACAAGTTTTTTGTTTGGAAAACCTTTCACTACTTAAGCATTCTATGATTTTAAAATTGCACATAAACATTCTGTGATTTTAAAATTGCAAAAAGGACCATAGCGACCATAGAACTATCATTAACAGAGGGCATTGGCAAGAATAAAATATAAATTTACTTTTTCTACACCAGTATCTAAAATGACACGAAAATAAACACAGCAGTTAAACAGACATGGTAATACAAAGCTTTAAGTATATGTCATGTAATTTGTAAATTGCATTGCCACCACAGGGATAAAATAACACCCAATTACCTCAGGTTCATTCAAAGTCACGATTACAGCAGGTTTTCTCTCAGCCACAAGTTTCCAGAAATTTTCAGTTTGGTTTGGTGTTTCCTTGCAGACTATAATAGTGTCTTGGTGGTTGTAACCCTGTGTTTTAATAGTTCTTATAAGTTTGCTTTACGTTTACGTATTTAAGGTTTCTGATTCCCATGTTCAAAGTCATTAATTTCATACCTCAACAGTGAAGCCCCATTGGATGTCAACTGAGGAGACACGGTCTGCAAACACAAGAACGTTTTTATTTACTTTGAATAAGTTTCCATGCGATCAGCCCTAAAGCGTTTATGCAAACCAACGACAACGGTATACTGATATCTTATTCGTAGTAAGCCAGGCGAAGCCGTTTTTCGAGTCATTTAATGTGGCAAACATAGGCTAACAATCTCGACCCCGACTAGTGTTATACGTGGGTTCGAATCCAAAAGTAGGCTAGATGTTCTAGCCAATGCCTTGCATTCAGGTAAGCGTGGAAAACCGGCTTAAACATCTTATTTGACGTGCTGTCAATATTTTTGTGAAGTAAAACTCTTTGTTTGACCAGAAACCTAAGGATTTACACGTTTTGAAGTTCACCACTTACATGTGACAGTATTTGTGCTTTCGATAGTTATAGGTAGAATATCTGCCACATTGTTTAGATGCCGAAGTTTTCCGAATTCTTGAACGGATTCGTTGTTGACAGGAGTCCTGCGAAACGTTTTATTTTCAATCATTGCAACATTACTTTTGGTTAAAACTCCATCAGATGTTTACTCACGTCGTAATTTCGTCGACAATTGAATCAAATTTCTCGACAGAATGATCAGTGTTTCCAAATATTGCCACCTCGGCCATCAGTTTGTGCAGAAAAATGTATTGTTTCTGGAAAACAAGGCTACTTTAGAAGAGAGAAACTGAAAAGAAAACGTTAGAGGCAACTGATAGGGAACGGTAAAACTAAATTTCCTAATCATATTCCAAGATTGCACTTGTTTTACACTCACAGCAGTTTGAACCATCTCCATTCTCTGCTGCCTCATGTGGTATACCACGTGATAAACGTCAACTTGGTGTGTCTTGTTCATTTCATCGATCAAATAGTCGAATCCAATAAACGTCCCAGTTCTACCAGCCCCGGCACTAAATAACAAACCCTTTAACTTTGGTTTAACATTGTTAAATAGAATTTTAAGATTCTGAGACCATAAAAATTACATCTACATTTTTGTTGTTGAATGTTTTATGAATGATGTCAGCAATACATAGATAATGTATATACCTGCAGTGTACAACTATCGGCGACGTTATTTTGTCTTCAGCAATCATGTTTCGAACTTCGGTGCAAAGTCGCATCAGACCACTGGATGTCGCTGGTACGCCATGATCTGGCCATGCCGTGAAATGAAACTGGATGATTTCACGACGTTCCTACGAGCATCAAGTTTTTTATATCACGCACATTCTAGTTTAAAATTACACCAAACTGTTGTAGACCATATGACAGCAATACAAATAATCACAAAAAGGCGCCAAAATGTTCGTAAATTAAAGAGAAACTTATGCAAACAGGAATATTTTAGTTTTCGACGACTTGAATTTGCAGAAGAAAGTTTACCAGTTCATAGGAAATCGTTTTTAACGTTATTTTTCTCACCGACGTATATTCATCTGTGAGATCCTCGATGCTCAAACTCCTTTTGACGTAAGAACCATACTCTGTGACGTCATTAAAGAACACTTTTATTGTTCCATATTCCTGACTAGATCCTGGTTGGGGCCAATATTGTTCACACTTGTTCTGAAATAAAACACGTTTCTTACAAATCTTGTTTAAAGTGCTTTTTGTAGAAAAAAAACATGTAGCTTATTCAGCAATACAGCTTAAACTTTTAACACACTTAAAGTATTCGTTAGTTAGTTGCACAATACTGGGGATGCCAATTTCGCCAAAATAAATCATTAGTCCCAAAACGGTAAGGCATATAACAAGCCATTTATTTGGGCGAAATCGATATCCTAAGCAATTTGTAACTAGTTAAACGAAGATATAAGTGTGCTGAAATTTCTGCAGTGTTGCTACATACAACAAGCATCCGTGGTTTGGAATGATTTCCATGCTAGTACACCTTTAATGAACTGTATTTGCATTAAAAAATAACAGAATAAATGTTATGCAGGTGCAGACAGTGCACACTGTTTCGACCTATAAGGTCTCATCATTGCAGCTGGTTACTTCCTGTTTAAACTGCTCACAGCAATCTGATGTCGTGAGAAATTATACATTCAATCCAAACTGTAAAGCACCTTGTTACGAGTGAACAATTAAACTACCAGGTAGGCTTGGATAGTCGTTCGATGTTGCGAGAGGACCTTAATATCGGGAGTGTGAATACCTTCGATAAACAACCATAAACCCTTACCTTGCCGTTTTCAACCACGTTCGCTAACATAACAATAACTTTGACTTGTTTCTCCCAAACCATCCTCCACAGATCGTTGACAGTGTTTGCAGTTGGTCCCTGAGTGGCGATCCACTTACCACTTTTCCCATAACCCTGAAATACACAGCAATAGTTAGATGGTGACTCTGCTTGTATTTTGTCAATCCAATGGTGAAAGCAAAAACTTAAACCCTGTTAAGATAATTTGTATTTAACAATGTTTGCTTAACATTAAGTGTTACTACAATACATTCTTATTGAAACCGGAAAATCCTACAAAAAACTACTTTTATTTCTGATGCATTGATATAACCGTTTGCATTTTGACTGGAACTCGGCAGAATCACTCTGTTGTGGTCATCTGAACGTAAAGTTTAATAGTATTAAGTATCGAAGTCAAATATCAGTCACATGTTAATGCATTACATGGCAAAATGTTCTTGTAGCGATTTTTCTTCGCATTTTCGCTGCTTTTTCCTTCACGTGTACCAGAAACAAAATCTTTTGTCACTTCTTTGATTCTCTGCAACGAAAAAAAAATAGAAAAGTTATTAACCTTGAGGCTGCGGTATTCATGTCCAGTATTAAGATTCAAACCACCGTTTATTTTTGCTACCACATTCGTTTACAACAAATACAGCGTTGCGTACAAGAGACGTTGCAGTAAGAAGTGACCAATCACACTACTTAGTTCGTTTCTTACGTTAAATTGTAGAGTCAGAGTGGCATGCGATGATTCGAAGCTTTTCGTGAATAAATCTTCCAACTCATCGAACAAAATCGGATATTCTTCTATTGGTGCTTTCAAAGAGGCTTCTGCAAACACGTGTACATTTATCAAGGGTTTATTAACGTAAAACTCTAAATCAGTGGTTCTTAACCTTTTTTCCTTGCTGCACCCCTTTCAAATCAGCAACCAATTTTCGCACCCCCTTTCAAATGACTAACCAATATTCGCTCCCCCTTCTGTAATTGCTTAAATAGAATAGACCTAACCAACCTTAATGATTCAGCATCCCCGCTCCCCCTAGGAACAGTTCTCGCACCCCAGGTTAAGAACCCCTGCTCTAAATGAACAAAGCCCACCTCCTAAATGAACAACGAACAAGCTTTATTAAAGTACTTTAAACGGAAATTTGCTTTTAAGTTTTGTGATATGATGAGCAAAATGGTTTAAATAGACATTTAACGTCTGGTTGTAAAACAGAGAATGGTCATTAACAAAATGTTCTTACCTTGAGCTTTAACAGGAGAATCAATAATCCTGACTTGATTTTGTCTTGTAACATACCAGCTATGAATTCGATGTCTGCAAAATCAGGTCGAAGATAAGAAAACAAAGGAGAAAGAAAAGCAGTTCGGCGGCGGCAAATAATCAAGGAATGTAAACTGAAACCTTATTTCCTTCTTTGTGGGATTTGCACCAACTAAGATTGGGCTACTCTAAAATACGCTACGACGACTAGCAATGCTCAGGCTTAATGGAAACGCAATTTATTCCCTTAACCCACTTTTGAATACGCAGTATCTTGTAATACCGTATTTACTTGATTATACTTGACTCTATACGCTACCACAAGAAAAGTACTATGAAATGCTTAGGCATGATGCAAACGCAATATATTCCCTTAATTAATTTTTAATATGCCGCAAAATATGCAATTTTGTTTCAATACTTTGAAGTGAATTGAATTCTGTTTTTTTTATTGTTCTAGTCCAGGAAAATAACCAATTTAAAAGTGGAATAGATTGCATTAAACGCGCATTTTATTAAAACAGATTCCCTAAACTTAATAGCACTAAAATGTACACTGCTGGTTATCGGTTGCGTATTTCAGAATGGCCTTTTTCGAATCAATATGACAAGCAAAACAGTTGCGTTACTCCATAACGTAACAAATGGCATTGTTACTTGGAAATACCGATTGTTGCGGTTTGAATTTGTTGCGCCAAAGACAGGAGCAGAAATAAATACTTAAAGGAAGCTATGGGTTACTTGCCTGGCAGTTTTTACGTCAAATATAGCTAGGCCCACTGCTTTGCGTTGTTTATATTTGTCAGATAGCCAATATGTAGATCTACACATGTGTTGTTCTGAACAGTTTATATTAAACCGGTTTGCTCACAAAGGAAATCGCAGTTCTAATATAAACGCCTACTCCCGGAAAATACTAAACTAGGCTTTGCCTCAGTGTTTTAAAATAGAATGAAAACAAGCGATCCCAGGATACCTATTGCTGCAAAACATTTTGGTAAGAAGATATTGTGAAATAGCTTCATAAACAACGATTTCATAAACGTTAGTTGTTGCTAGTCAGTAATGGTTAGTAATTAAACTTCCCACAGTTCAAGCAATAAACAAAATTTACCTTTTAAAAGCTGCTACACCAAGCAATCCGACAAGCACCAAAACTACAACTATTGCACCAACAATTCCTCCAACCGGCAAACTTTGTTCATTTACTGCAATAAACAATATGCAGAATAAGGTACAACACACAAAAAGTTAAAAAAACAATCTAATTTACGTTCTCCACCCTGAGTTTCTGTTTTTGGTTTATCGCTATGTCCCTTGATATTTAAAACCACGTTGTCACACTCATCTGTGATTGGCTGAAAAGTCGCGTTCGCGTATTCCAGTTCCTCTATTGTGACGTTATAAGTCACTGACGTACCAGGCACCAAATTGATTTGCGACGTCGTGGTAACGTTTTCACCATATTTTGTTAAATTTATCTGCAAAAATAAAAATAAAAACATTATGTACTACAAAATTGCACAAACCAGTTTCTTAGCCATATTTTTTTAATCAAACTACATGCCTGGTATTAAACAATCCATTACCATTTTACAACACATGGCACTATGTATACTATGGAATTTTAAATTGTGTTTAAAACAGTTGTTACCAACCCTGATCATGTCAATTTTGTTTACAGCTGTTTGAGACATTGTTATGTTGATGTAACAAACCCCAGAAACCAACTTCATCTCAGATTTTATGTTTGAAAATAGACTAACAGTCTTTGCTGTTTTACTTTCAAGTACTATTCTAGAGTTGTTTGGAAACATTCTCACCTGAAAACACAAGATATTAAAATATAAACATTGTAAATTTCTATCTTCACACATGCATCACTCCACTGCTAATCACTGAAGTCTGACAAGATTCAGATAAAATTCCTATTGGTAAAAAAAAAAAACTTACCGAAACCATATAATTTGTATCATTCGGAAGTTTGTCAACAGTTGTTTCATATTCAAAGTTTGTTGTTGATGTTTGTCTGACAGTCTTGCTAATATTGACCAATGTATTTGAATCAACAACAGATACTGTGTATATAAATGTTCCATTGTACTTTGATTGATCTTTCCATTTCACAACAACCTTGTTGTCATAACACTTGCTTGTATCCAGAATTTCAACACCTACAAATCAGTTTAACTGTTATTAACAAGAATTGAAAAACACACATAATATAGCATACCTGAAAATAAACATATTGATGGATATGTTTCATTACAGTCTGTTTTAATAAATTCTCCTCCAGCGACTGTAACACTGCACAACAAAGTTTCATTGAAGGAATCTTGACCATTATAATTCTCCATTGCTAAAAACAAAAACACTTTAAAATTAGGACCATAAAACAAATAAATACAGTAAACACAGCAATGAAGAAAATCCAAGCAATTTTTTTTATTCACACCCGGTTTCTATTTCACAATAAGTCAAACTCACTTAGGTTTTCTGCTTGTTTTACCCAAACTCCATTTTCAAAAAATGTCCAAGAGTTGTTTTTTATGTTTAATTTGTAAAGAAATGGTTCTGATGCCAAAGATCCTCCTAATTCTATGCACTGCTCAAGGGATTGTGAGTAATTTCGTTTTGTATTGTATGCAACATAATAATGGTCGTTCTCCTCTTGTAGATCTACGTTTAAAAAACAGAATTGTAAACCTTAAACTTTTAATCTGTAAAACTCGGTGTACAAAAATTGTAGTCACAATAACTAACAATGTTTGTTTTTTTGAAAAAAAAAGGTTATTACAGTTTTACAAGCACTCTTGGTATGGTTGGGGAAGTCTAAACTAGAAGGGTGGCTTAGCACATTTTACTGTTGCATTTACACTGCGACCTATTTTCAAACGTTAATATATTGCCTATTTAACAACAAATAAATTGAGTAAAATCAAAATATGTCCTCTTCAGAGGAGGTGACCCATATAATTGTCCAAAAACAGCATAACATAAAGTGTTACCACCCCTGGTAGGTTACTTACCAGTGTTAAACTGAATCAATTTTGACTTTGATTTTCCAACCAAATTTGTCACCCAGCACTCAACTGTAGAGTTCCCACCGAAAGTAAGCGAGTTTTTAAGCAGTAGTTTTGATATGAGTTGGTCTCCATTGCCAATAGAAGATGTAAGTGTGGGGGACTTGGCATTTAAAGTTTGGCCATTGATGCTCCAGTGTCCAGTGGGTAAAGGTCTTCCAACAAATGTACAAGTAAATGTCTGAGACTGACTGAAATCTCTAGGTTGAGTAAAACTCCTGTAAATTGGTCCAACTGAAAAAAAAACGGTTGTCTTTTCAACATAGATGAAGTATTTAAACATACTTGATTACACTTAAGATTGTGGCCAGCATCATTGCATAAAACTAGGTTTTTATAGAACACAGTTATTTACCATGAACATGCAAACCACTTTGAAATGTTTTTAAGGTTCCATTTTCCACAGTATTACTTGCATGGCAAACATATTCACCAATATCAACAAGTACAGCAGACATTATAGTCAATGTGGACAGAGTTTGATATGGAAAAGGTTGGGAAACTGTTTGGTAAATATTTTCCGATTTATTATCAGAAATGTTAGATAAGTCCCTGTGAAACATAAAACACTTGATTTCTTGTTTTCTAAAATAAAATATATTAGACAAGCAATATATTCTAAAAAATATCCTTAATCCCAAAAACTTGTAATAAAAATAAACTCTTATCCTAAACCACTATTGTAGGCAACCTAACCACTACAACATAAACCACCTAGTCCAGTATACTTGTGGTGTTGGGAAACCAAATGATGTGCAATTAATGTCTTTACTTTGTCCATCTTCAATTGTCACTTGGTTGTTGCTTAGTGATATATTGACTGCAACTGTTGAAAACCCATTATAAGTATCAAAAACTTACCAACTACTTATGCAATTGGTGTTTATTCTTTTACCTTCAACCTGCAAAGTTTTGTTTGCTTGCATTCCAGGAAGATTATACGCAACACATGTATATTGACCAGTTTGTGAAATGTTTGAATATGTGAGAGTAAGTAGGGATGTCGTTTTGTAAATTCCTTCCTTGATTAATGTCTGATAAATAGCTGATGATGCCATGTTGCCTATTTTGATTCCATTCCTAAACAATGCATTATTATTTAATTGAGCTAAATATAAAATCATTTGCAGCCAAAGGAAAGGCATTGATTTTCAATAATTGCATAGCATTTAGGTGTTGCTTTGTTTATAGCAGAGGTACACAACCTGCTGCCCTTTTTAATTTTAAACCGAAAACAAGCAGATAATTGACAACTCTTGGTGAAATAAGATCTGTGATGGTCATAGCAAAAAAGGTTGTGCACCCCTGCTTTATAGCATTACATGATTTACTTGTAAATACAAGTTAGGAAATGTAAAATATTGACTTGTTAACCTTATTATGATAATAAACTTACTTTTCAAGGTTTTTCATGTAGTAAACGATATTCATTTACCTGAACCATGTAACTGTAGGAGAAGGAAAACCATAAGAAACACATTCAACCGATAATGTTTCATGTATTTTTGTCAACAAAATACTTTGATGAGAAATAGAAATGTTTGCAGCAACTAAAATGTAAAAAAAAATTGGTAAATCAAAAAGAAAGTTTATTAATTTCATATGTTGCTGTATACATTGCTCGTTTGAATGTAAAGTTTACTATTCCTTTCAATCAACATTTTAATCTAACACTTCCCACCTTGGACTTGTACATCAACTTGTTTGGCTGAACCAGCTTTTGTACTCTGAGCTTCACATTTGTAAACCCCGGCTTCACTTATATGTTGAAGAGTGAAATATAAAGTCCAAACTATTTTGTTTTCAGTGTATGAAATAACAGTGCGTTGCTGGTATATATTGTAACTTGAATTTTGGCTAACTCGAGTTCCATTTCTAAACACATTTAGGTCCATTTGAAACAGAAAAATGTGTTGTCTTTAAAAATTTACCTTGACCAGAATGTTCCAGGTCTAGGATTACCATAAGATGTGCAAGTAAACAGATGTTCCAAAACTCCAAATGTCACAACTTTTGCAGTGGGTAAAGCAGTTAGACTTGAATCAACTTGAATATAGTAAATAAGACTTTTCTTGTGTAATTACCAATACATACACAGTGCCAAAATAAATGCATTTTTATGGTGTCTTGCACATTTGTGTTCTTTTCAGCCAAATTCGTCCAAAACCCAATCTTATACAAACACAAATTTAAAGTATGAAAAATGGCTTTTTGCTTCACAGCGTACCATGTTTCAAACTACGCCGTACCTAAAATTGTGTCAACCATTATAATCGTTAAAACAATACTGATTTTTCCATTCTACACACAAAGGCAGTAATTTAATGACAGGCTAGCAAGGATGGACGAGACAATCTTTAACCTCACAAAACTAAAATGATAATGAAACAGAATGATCCTGTTGTGTTGCATCACAGTTTGCCTGGCAGAAAAACTGATGTATTCATGTCAAGCACATAGCATACGATTTCACATGATGTCATCAATGGTCTTGGACTGAATTTATTCTGCAAAACTTCCAAATCGTCGGTTTTGGCCAAAACCCAAATTAGGTCAATTCAATACATCTCTACTTTACAATTTAAAAATCCAACACAAAATTGTAATGATCATACCTAAAATTTCAACATTGGAGGTCTTAGCAGATCCAATAACATTGCTCACCACTTCACATGTATATTTGCCAGCTTTACCATAGTCATCAAGTGCAACATAAATTTTTCGAACCACTTTATTTAGTAATGCTGTTGTTTCTTGAGATATTTGATAAATTTTGTTGTCGTTGGTTGCTGGCACATTGTTTTTCCCCCTACATACATCACACACATTTGTTCCAATGCGAATAATTTTAACTAAAAAAATGCAACATGTACACATGGATTAGACCAGGGGCTACTAAACTATAGCCAGTGTGTTCTTTTGACAATACTTGATTGATTCAATAAAATGAGTGAATTTGTGACATTTGATTGTTACACATTAAGGTATGAACATTTGAACATTGCTTTGTTTGTTCTGTAATGAAATAAATCAGTGGTTCTTAACCTTTTTGGTGTGGTTTCCCACTTACGTCAATCATCAACTTCGAATTTCTCCTTCTGTTATTTTTAAAATCATGTTTTGTGCCCTACGTTAACAAAAAATATTTTTTAAATAAAATAATTTTATGGAGCGATTTGGTCTGGACCCTAAAGGTATACTGCAATCTCATTTAGTTTAAATAGTGCTTCTGTGAGAGATTAAACTTTTTGGAATACTGGAGAGTCTGCTCTGCTTGCATTAGTCATTTATTGCATCACAATCAACAAAGGAAAGGTTTTTATTCACGCACAATAGCAAAGTCATTGATGGTTTTAGTCTTGTCTGTGATGTAACAAACGGCCTTTGGATTTGTATGTGTCTTGTAAACCTTAGTGAAATTAATCTTACATGTTGTTGCAGAAAATTTTCATAAAGTAACTTTCAATGATTAATTCAAAGCCGGATTCGACCCTCGAGCGCGAGTTTGCTCTTTTCAAGCTTACATAATTTCCCTCCAAAAACACCGGTTAAGAACCACTGAAATAAACAATCACTGCTAGGTGGCGGAGACACATAATTCTGTAGCTTTTCACTTTGAAGCCCATTGTTGGGAAGACTGCATTGGGGCTTGAAGGCCTCACGATACACAAAGAGTAAACTGCTATTGTACAATAAAACAATAAAATGAGCTTTTTTGTTAACTTTAACATTAATGACCAAGTGGTCAAAGCACTAACTTTGTTTTACAACAAATTACTCAGCACATTTTGTTATCCTGAGTAAAAAAAACAACAGTGTGGCATTGTTCCAACAGAAGCATACCTAAAAAGTTGAACTAAAAACTCAAGACAAAAAATCAAATTACTAATGATCATGTAAATTTGCAACAAGAGAGGCAGTTTACACAACCTGACCAACAAAAACAAACGAAACTTACTTTTTCCATGTAATTTGAGGTATTGGGAATCCATATGAAGTGCAAGTGAAAAAATTTTGAACTCCCAATTCAACAACTTGTGAAGCTGGGGATGTTGAGACATTTGCAGCAACTAATAAAAAATATGTGTAAATGATGTTACAGGGGTAATTAAAATTTGTAATCGGTTTAAGTAATTGTAAACAATACATAGATAAGACTGGCAGTATACTAACTGACTGATATCATTAAGTAGCTTAAGCATTTTATCACACCTTGAACTTGCATGTTGTGCATTAGGTAAACTCCATCATCATTAGCACTCGGAACTTCACATGTATAATCTCCTGCCTCACTGATATGTTTAAGTGTAATAGAAATGTTCTGGACAATTTTATCTCCCAAGTTGTTTTCAACTGTTTGATAAATATTTCCACTAGAACCAACCAAATTTCCATTCCTAACAAACGAAAAAGGTTAAACCTAATTAATTTATGACCATGTCCAGAGTTACCTTTTCCATGCAATTTGTGGGATGGTGTGTCCATATGAAGCACAAGCGAACATCTGTTGGTTCCCAATTGCAAAAACATGTGAAATAGGTGAAATGGCAATTGCTGGAAATGTAACAAGTAAATTCCACCTTGATGGGAAAATGCATGACTTGCCATGCTAACTCACCTTGAGCTTGTATATCAGATGTTATAGCAGGCCCAGCAATGTTACTTGCAACTTCACATGTGTATTTGCCAGCTTCACTATAATCTCCAAGTGTAACAAAAAGTTCCCTAACTGCTTTGTTTTGTGAAGTTGAAATATTTTGAGATGATTGATAAACATTTTCATTTTTTGATGAACTTACTGAGTTGTTGTTTCTGCAAAAAATGTTTTAAAGCAATTTAGAATGATTTTATTTTATAGATAACCCAAATTCCAGCAGTTTTAGTTAATATATGGCCGGTGTAACCAACTTGTATATGTTTTAGTTTTTTACCGTTTCCATGTAACAATGGGAATTGGAAAGCCATATGAAGTGCAAGTAAATATTTGTTGGACTCTGAGTATTACAACTTCTGCACTTGGAGATGTAGCGATGTTGGCAGCAACTGCAAAGAAAATCCAGTAATACATTTGTCTAGTGGAGTGGTCACCACGTGTTTTTCACTACAGGTGAGATAAGTTTATTGACAAGCAAAGGCTACATGACTTACCTGTTAGCTTTTGGATAAAGGTACAATAAATGAATAAGATGCTAAATTTAACCTTGACAAACACTAATACAATTTAAGCACTCCATGCATAGCTATCTGTACATATGTCAAAGATAATTACATTTTTGAATATGTTCTATGTACTTCATTGATCAGGATTAGCTACTATTAAGGGCTCATGAACATAGTGCACTCTAATAACCTCTTGCATGAAACAGTTTTTTTATGCTTAACAGCAATTGTGTTTTTATTCAATTTGTAATGATCTGTTTCAAAAATTAGTATATCATTAATTTTATGGAAAACATATAATGCCACAAATTTTGCAAGGTATGCAATTTCTTGCAATGCTGACCTACCCTGAACTTGCACAGCAGAGTTTATAACATTTCCAGCAGCATTGCTTGCAACTTCACATGTGTATTGGCCAGCTTCACAATAATCTTTAAGTGTAACATAAAGTTTTCGAACAGCTTTGTTTTGTGACGTTGTAACAGTTTGAGATGTTTGGTAAATGTGTTTGCTATTCACTGCACTTACTGGGTCCTCAATCCTGTGAACATATCAGACTGTGCATTAAAAAAGGTGTTAATAAGTTTTTATTGATTAATATGGTCCCAGTACAGCACTAATTGCACCTAAGTTCAACAGCACTAACTTCTGTGTTTGTGTTTCTTACCGTTTCCACGTAACGACAGGTATTGGGAATCCATATGAAGTGCAAGTAAATATTTGTTTGTCTCCAAGTGTTACAACTTCTGCACTTGGAGATGTGGCAATGGTGGCAGGCACTGGAACACAAAAGTATTTGATAATTTGCTTAATACAATATACTTGCTACAACAATTTTCAGAAAAGCAGAAACCGTTTTAAACAAATCTAATGTAACAAAACAGAGTCTACCAAGCATTTCAGTACTTAAATGCTATGGCTGTATCTTGGAAAGTCTTTATTTGAAGAATGCTGTCAATACGTAGCTTTCAATAATACTATACTGTCTAGTAGTGCCTATTACCATTAACAGTAACTGTCTTGTCTATATTTGGCCCTCCATTCCAGTTTGTAGGTTTGCAAACATATTGTCCACCTTCAGCAGCTTGTGTCCCTGGTTGAATGTGAAGAGAAGATAGACCAGTAAAACGATTAGTAGTTGACTGTTGATACACTTTGTTGGAACTTGATGTGGAAACTTGGGCAGAATTTCTGTAAAGTTATTTAATAGTGGTTTGAAAATTAGTTTTGTTGGGTTTTCTAAATTTGTTACCTAAACCATCCGGCTATGGGACGTGAGTACCCAGTTATTGTGCAAGTTACTGATTTTCTTTGGGATGAAGATACAGCAATGGATGGGGATGTGAGGGTTGTTTTGACTGTAAACAAACAAATACAATTAAAATTACAAATCGTTTTTTAATCATTCATCATGTTAAAGTTTTGTTTTCAAACACTGTTTTTCATAAAATATTTGTTAAAAATACACACATTAGGGTTGATTAAGAGACTAGATAAAACAACATGACTGATTTTTACTTTTCTTATACTAGTTAATCCAGAAACCCTCCAGACTATGTGGGAATTTAAACAGACAATTTTTAGAGCAATGTTTAAGTTTTTCACAAATATATATTAGCATCCAAAGCTTACCTTGTTTAACTTGACTGGTGACACTTAGTGGACAAGAAGGAACTGTGAAACCTACAACATTCACAGTAATTGTTGTGTCCCTTGCAGGCATAGTGAGTGCTTGAGTTGAACTGTAGTTTGTTGTTGATGTTCCAAGTGAAGTTGTCTTTCCATTAAAAGTGTAGGAAATTTTCAGTGGTTGTGTAGATTGACGTGACATTGAAATCAATACATTAAATGTTTGACCAGCTACGACACTGTACTCTGATTTGTTGAGTGACACTTTTCGGGTTTCTGAAACAAACAGGTTTTTAAAGACAGACATAAACAAAATATTGCAAAAAATGTGTAATCAAAACTTTTGAACAAATATGACCTAAAATAATATGTGCTATGGATGGTTGCAAGAGTTATTACTAATGAGACCTATTGGTCAAAGCAGTGTGCACTGTCTGCAGCTTTATTGTATTCTTCTTATTCAAACGTAAAATTTTAACACCAATTTCATTGTTGTTTAAGTCAATGGTCTATGATAAAATTGCAATAAAAAGTTGCCAGTTTAAATATCAAATCTACAATACAGCGAGTCCCAGAGTGCATTTGACCTTTTACCTGAATAAGAACAAATATAATAGCGTCCCAAAGTACATTGTGCAGTGTACCATGTCCAATCATAATTTGATCCACTCCTTCCATGAAAGAACATACAATCTCCATTATCACTTGGTTGATTAGATCCCCATACATTATACCCAGTGTGGGTCCATGATGATGTACCTGGTGCAGGCAAATAAAACACACACAACTAAAATGTTAATGCCAATATTATTTGCAGAAAAAAAGCACAAATGCATTAAAATTTACCTCACACAAAAAATTCCAATTTTCTTATCAAAAGTCAGTAATATAATTTATGCTAATATTTCAGCAATTAGAGTCTTTGACAAAAAAACTGTAATGTTCTTAAACCTATTTTGTAACACACACAAAAAAATGTTTTCCACATTCATAGAAACCAACAAACAAAAACATGTTTAACAAACCATGTGGGAATACAAATAATTGGGGACAGTCACAATGTACATAAGTTTTACAGTATTTGACTCAAATTTATGTCACCCTTTGTTGAATAAACTGTTCCATTTTGCCATTGAAATGTATCACCTACTTTGCGGCCTCCAGTGTAAGCAACTACACAAAATAATGCAAATTCATTTAAGGCAAAAAACAATTCTTATGAATTTGTGCCTACGAATTTCAGATCCAGTCCATCCATTATATTCATTAGCTTGTTTAACAAGTTGATCTTGTGTTTGTTGATCAGGAATGCTTGTAAGTTCTCCACCACCATTCTGACAAGCAGTTCGAGCCTCAGCATAATTTCTTTGTGTTCCAAACAGTTGAAAATATCGACCTTGACATGTGACTCCATCTAAATATATCAAACATTGTGATACAAACACTTTTACCTCTTATATACACTTAAACTCAATAAAACTGCCAAAATAGTTTACTTTTATGGCACATGCAGCAAAGTTTTACAACAAACATCTAATTCTTTTGATATAGTAATAGCAAATTAAAAAAAATATGATAAGTTTTCTTTCTTTCTCATTAAATTTTCTTTGTTTTTGACATACTCACCACAGACTGCTACATTACAAAGAAACAAGAAACAAATTACAACGTCCCAATACATTATGACAACAGTTTACATACAGCCACTGGTATCAGCACTGAGCAGCATCTACAACTACATTTGTTCAATGCTCTCATATACTGTGTACTTAATTTATTTTCATCTTTCCTGAGCTGTACCTATTGCTGTTTATGGGTCTGCATGCCCACACAAGGAAACTCCCACAATGTAAACATTGTGTTATTGAATATACATGATATGTTGCCCACAACTTAACACTGCCCAACCACAAATCTAAATGAAAAAGAATAATAGGGTTTTTAAAAATTGTAGAATAGTTCACAGCAAATTATATCAAATTTAATACTGTCCAAAACAAAGTGAAAAGAGGGCATTTATAAAAAAATTATGTTAATATAAAGTTTGACACATTGTTTATCCACCACAACATTAACAGCAAATAACCCAGTAAATTAAGGCAATAGTTCGAGTTTCAACAAGTTTGCATTATTGAAGATATTTCTTGTGTCTGTTAACTACCTTCAAAAACAAGTTTTATTAGTAAGTATTTTCATAAATCTCTACAAATGCTGGACAATAATTAGCTGACAAATTCAACACACTTAAATCAGTCTTTGTATTTCTTATAGCAAAACACTTCAGAAATCAATTTCACCCAAATGCATGGCATTGTCAGTCCTAAACAGGAAATAAATAAACTGTGAATCAGGACGATTTGTGTATTAGTACAGCTTTATTATACGAATACTAGATTTCACACAAACTACAGTTGTCAAACTTGGAATATTATCTTTCAATGGATCCAATATCTGCTTAAGTTTTTTTGGGGGTTTAGTTTCGGCAAGCATAAACGCATGGGTCTCAACACGTGAGTAAAGTGGTCAAAAGTACAGGAGGTATAAAACAGCATCATCTGTACACTGCCTAAATAAACTTACTACGTTATGAACAAACTGTTTAAAACATATTCATCTTAGTCAATAGTTTTACATGGTTTAACAAACTACCTACAACCAGTTCCGTAATTATCATTTAATAGAAGCAGATTAACATCACACCAGCATTGTTGAGCTTCAGTTACAATCTTACATAAACTTTTTGTCTGTGATGACTAATAGAATAACAAATTTAACAAACAAAAAATAAACATGCTTCGTTTTCGTTTAACAGAGTATCTACTGGGGTATTAAGTAAAACAGATGATATGTCTTTATAATTACAACTACATATCTACCATTCATGAAAAATATATTGAAATCAGGTTGTGGGTTATAATCCTGCCTCTTTGAGCAAGAAACTGGAGCTGCATTGCTTTAACCCAGTAATATCTATAAGGTTGAAATATATTGAAGTCACCAACACAACAAGCAAAAAACAAACTGAAATATATAAAACTAACTAATTTATTTGCTTGTGTTGAATTAAAAAACTTCTAATCACAATTACTTTAAAAATTACTCTTACAATCATTCTTTAAGTTGGTTTTGTTTTAGTGTCATACTGAATCATGTAACTTTTCTTGATAGGTATTGTGTAATAAGTACATTTCAGTTTGGGAGGTTACAAAGCACAAACACATTAATATACATATTGAAACGCCAGCATATTATAATAAAAACTGCAGAAAGAGCTACAAATTTGTGAATACATCAATATACTCTTCGGCATACAATATGATAATCCATCTTGATGGAACTGTTTAGTTCATGTAAATAGAAAATGATTCAACCATTTTGTTCACTGTCAAGTAGCAAGCCTTGTATGTTTCCTAGAAACACAGAAGAAAGTTATTCAATCACTTTCCACTGTTTTGGTTACTTATTTAATGCTGTTCACAATGCAACATGTTTAAAGATTGATTTTTTACAAGGCATTATTTTATAAAAAAATTTTTAGGCATTCTTTACTGCATAAGTATGCTTTAATGACTATTTTGATCCTAAAATCCATTGCCTGCTAAACAATTAAAGTTTTGGATTAATTAAACATATTTTCTTTCATTTACTTTAAATTAATAGCATGTTTTTACCAAACTAAGAGTTAAACAAGGAAGAGACTCTTTCACATTTTTCATTGCCCTGAATACATCGATTTTCTTGTCAACTTGAAACCGTGAGAAGAGATTCGACAAACAACAAAACATTGCAGTCCTAGTCAACCCACTGCTGAAAAAACAAACAGAAAATAAAGTCAACCTGAATTATGTGAAACTCATTTAAACAAACACTTACTTGGAACAAACCAAGACATTTCCTTCAGTTTCTTCACCTCTTAGTGATTTGATAAATGACAAAAACTCAACAAATCCAGAAACATCAGATGGAGAATCATCATTGTTCCAAGAGACATAACTTAAAAGTTTTGTATACATCTGAAAAACACAAATTTGAGTTACTTCATGAATGCATATAAAAGTACGCCAGGCCCATTGAAGGTGTCATACTGAATCAGCCGGTTACCAATTGTGGTAAATGCTTGGTGACCGACTGATTCAGTATGACTCCTTTAATAGGCCTGGCATACTGTGATTTACATATGAGTATTCTGTGATTACTGGTCTGCATCGACGCTTCAGGGCTGATCCCAGTTATGAATTTATGTTCATCTTAACTCCATATAAAAGTTTTACGTTACTTTGGTTATGTTCTCTGTACTCTCCACACATAAACTTTCCATTCCATGTTGTCCAGGTTGAGATACAGTTTTACTAAGTGTTACACAAACATTCCCAAACTGTTTGTAGTGTTTTGGTTGCTAGGTAACAGACTGGAATTCTGTAATGACAAGTATTGCATTGTTTGCAAAACAATATTGTACAGACTCTTTGCATAGAAAGCTTTCAATTGTATTTGTACCTTTAAATTGTCTAGCATTACAATCAATTCAATATTTTCATTTTAAATTAATTTCCAGAAATCTTGGAACTGCCCAGAAATTTAACTGCAGACTAGAACATCATTCTCACTTCCATAACCCTAATATAATAATATGTTCTAGATATTAAATACAGTATGTCAACAATAGTTTTACAAAACATGACAAAATATCATGACATGTGTTCCCTAACAAATAATTTTACCGGTACTTTGTAGGCTTTGGTGGTTGTTTCTCTGAAATTGTCATAAATGTGGGAGTTGAAAGCTTCATCTAAAATATATTGAATTAAAAAAATGTAAAAAATAGGAGCTGACACTTGATGTCAGCAGAGAAAATGGCAAAAGCTTACAAGCAACAGTTTGTGGCGATTCAAATGTCACACTGGCAACTCTTGGTACATCCAAAGTTTGTGGCAGTAAATTAAATTGGGTTGTGACCAGGTTGGTTGTGGGATGTCTATAAAATAACTTTCCCAATTTTCATGGATAAGATGAAGCATGGCATTAACAGAACATAATACAAAATTCTGGGATTAGACATTAACACAATAGTGAGATTGAAGGACACATTTTTATTTTGAATAAAAAAATTTTAGTTTTAATTTTGTGCATGCACTTTAAAGTAAATGTTACATTGGGACAAACCTGCTTAAACTGTCAATCACAGTTTTAAATTGCTGCAAATCCAAATTGGTTTCACCAAACAATGCCAGTTCTGTCATGGCTTTGTACAAGAAAATGTATTGCTCGACGAAGTTTTTAAAGCAAGATTCCAAAGTTCTCAGAATTACATCAATTTTCTCGACAGGATCTCTAGTTTCTGTCACAAACAGTTGCTTAGAACAGGTCACAGCATCAACAAAGAGAACACTTCAATCCTAAGTTTGTACTGTGTTGCTTTGTGTTTTGTTGTTTTCATAATAAATTATGTAACGCTTGTTGTCACCAATATACAACCATTGTATTAACCTGCAGTGTACAACTATCGGCGACGTTATTTTGTCTTCAGCAATCCTGTTTCGAACTTCCGTGCAAAGTCGCATCAGACCACCAGATGTCGCTGGTACACCATGATCTTGCCATGCCGTGAAATGGAACTGGATGATTTCACGACGTTCCTGTTGTAAAGTAAACCGTTTTATAACAAGAACATTTTAGTTAAATTATAGCTGTTGTATAGACCGTACGTCAGCAATACACAAAACTCTAACAATGGCCCCAACAGAAACTTGCAAACAAGATTATTCATTTTTGACGACTTTTATTTGCAGACCATACCTATGAAATCCAGTTTAAGGCAAAGCGTTTTTATCAGTAATTTCTCACCGACGTATATTCATCTGTGAGATCCTCGATGCTCAAACTTCTTTTAACGTAAGAACCATACTCTGTGACGTCATTAAAGAACACTTTTGTTGTTCCATATTCCTGACTGGATCCTGTTTGTGGCCAATATCGTTCACATTTGTTCTGAAATAAATAAAGTTTTTTATTCTTCGTGAATTAAACAAATTGATGGTCGAGTGGTTAGCACCGATTTTTGTGAAATAATTTAATGGTTTTGTCAAATAACACTTTCCTAATTTGTATTGAAAAACAACAGCTCGAGTAAAACACAAGTTTGTGTGTTGTTAGTAGCTCATGTGTTGTAGCTTAAAGTGCATTGTTTAGATTTCCAAGCTATATGTGTCTATTACTTCCTGTGCATACTGCAACTCCAGCAATCTAATGTCGCAGGGAGCCATACATATAATCCACTATGTCAGTGGTTCTCAAACTTTTTTCGTTGCGACGCCTCTGGAAAAGTTTTCTGAACTTGCGACGCACCAGCAAATAAAAGTTAATAATAAAACTTATTATTAAAGTCATGTATTAATACAACAACAAAAAGCCACGAAACGGAACTATTCTGCGGCGCCCTTGGAAATTTAAAACGACGCACAAGGGCGTCGCGACTCACAGTTTGAGAACTACTGCACTATGTAATCAGGTAAGCTTGTTTTTTTGTTCAAGGTTGCGAGAGGACCTTGTAATTAAATACGTCGATGTGCAATGATATACAACCAAAAACCCCCTTACCTTACCGTTTTCGACCACGTTCGCTAACATAACAATAACTTTAACTTGTTTCTCCCAAACCATCCTCCACAGATCGTTGACAGTGTTCGCAGTTGGTCCCTGAGTGGCGATCCACTTACCACTTTTCCCATAACCCTGGAATACACCGCAGAAGTTAGATTGAAAACAAGCATGGTGACT
Organism: Phallusia mammillata; assembly: GCF_965637545.1. Lineage (NCBI taxonomy): Eukaryota > Metazoa > Chordata > Ascidiacea > Phlebobranchia > Ascidiidae > Phallusia > Phallusia mammillata. Next base: position 23,188,230 of record NC_137258.1, on the reverse strand, counting down.
TTGCATGTATCTTAGCAACGCAGTTCAAATTTTTAAAGAAGTTGCTTGACAAGTGTCACAAAATAAACCTACTTTTATTTCCGATGCATTGATATAACCGTTTGCATTTTGACTAGAACTCGGCAGAATCACTCTGTTGTGGTCATCTGAACGAGATTTTAGTTAGTTTTTAGTATTCAAGGCAATTATTAGATATATTTAGTTGCATTACATGGTAAGATGTTCTTGTATCGATTTTTCTTCGCATTTTCGCTGCTTTTTCCTTCACGCGTACCAGAAACAAAATCCTTTGTCACCTCTTTGATTCTCTGCAACGAAATATGTTTGGAAATTTAATAACTGTAAGTGGGACTTGGCGGATTTAAACCTTTGTTTATTGGTGTTAACAGATCCGTTAGTGAGCAATCAAACTGCAGTTCGTTTCTTACGTTAAATTGTAGAGTCAGAGTGGCATGGGATGATTCGAAGCTCTTCGTAAATAAATCTTCCAACTCATCCACCAAAATCGCGTGTTCTTCTATTGGTGCTTTCAAAGATGCTTCTGCGAACACGTGTACATTTATCAAGGGTTTATTACCATAAAACTGTCACCCGCCTTATAACGAAACACCATGATACCTTTATTCAAAGAAAACTGAACGCAAATATGCTAACACGTTTTGTGATATGATAAGCAAAATGGTTCAAATAGACATTTAACGTCTGGTTGTAAAACAGAGAATGGTCATGAGTAAAATGTTCTTACCTTGCACTTTAATAGGAGAATCAATAATCCTGACTTGATTTTGTCTTGCAACATACCAGCTATTAATGCGATGTCTGCAAAATCAGCTTAAAGATAAGAATACAAAGGAGAAAGTAATGCAGTTCGGCGGCGGCAATTTTTACTTAAATGATGCCATTTTCTAATATTTTGCTTCGCGTAACCGGACAAATAACTCACGGATGTAAACTGACACCTTATTTCCTGCTTTGTTGGATTTGTAGCACTTAGATTAGGCTACTCTAAAATACGCTACGACCAGCAATGTAGCCTACCATAAAATGCTTAGGCAAGATGTAAACGCAACATATTCACTCAATCAATTTTCAAATACGCAATTTACCGTAAAATATGCAATTTATTTTGATATTTTTAGATGGATTCCGTGTTTTGCATTGTTCTACTAAAGGAAAATAACAAATTCGGAACTGGAATGGATTGCATTAAACGCGCACTTATTAACACAAGTTCCATAAATTAAATGGCTCTTAACGGAGCATTGCTATTACCGGCGGTGTATTTTAGAAAACCCTTTTTACAAGTATTATGACAACTAAAAGAATTGCTGTATTCCATAACGTAATAAATGCCATTGTCACTTACAAATGTCGATTGTTGCGATTTGAATTTGTTGCGCCAAACACATACGCAGAAATAAATACTTGAAGGAAGCTATCGGTTGCCTGCCTGGCAACCTTTACGTCAAATCAGAGCCACTATTTGTGGCTCTGGTCAAATAAAGCTAGGCCCACTGCTTTATATTGTTTATATTTATCACATAGACTACATGTAGATCCACACATGTGTTATTGTATACCGCTAATATTAAAGCAGTTTGCTCACAAAGGAAATCGCAGTTCTAATATAAACGCCTCTTCACGGAAAATACTAAACTAGGCTTTGCCTCAGTGTTAAGATATAATGAAAACAAAATAACCTCTGTATACTTATTGCTGCAAACATTTAGACAAATCTTTAAAGATATTGTGAAAAAGCTTCATAAAAAAAGATTTCATAAAGATTAGTTGTTGCTAGTCAGTAATGGTTAGTAATTTAATCTCCCATAGTTGAAGCAGCAAACAAATTTACCTTTTGAAAGCTGCTACACCCAGCAATCCGGCAAGCAACAAAACTACAACTATTGCACCAACAATTTCTCCAATTGTTGAACTTGGTGGAATTGCTGCAATAAACAATACGTAAGATAAGGTACAACACACAATAAATGCAAAAAACAATTAATTTACGTTCTCCTCCCTGAGTTTCTTTTATTGGTTTTTCGCAATGTCCCTTAATATTTAAAACCACGTTGTCGCACTCATGTGTGATTGGCTGAAATGTCGCGTTTGCGTATTCCAGCTCCTCTATTGTGACGTTATACGTCAGTGACGTACGAGGCTCCAAATTGATTTGCGACGTTGTTACGTTTTCACCGTATTTTGTGATATTTATCTGCAACAAGTGCACAAAACATAATTTCTGTTAGTTATGTTTGGCAATTTATTCCAGGTTTGGAATTAAACAGCCAAATATTATTTCAAACACTTGACTCAATTTATTTTATGCATTTACAATTGACATTGTTTAAATGTTTTAAAGAGAAATTTTTATTTACCTTGACCATATTAATCTTGTTTACCGCTGTTTGGGACATTGTTATGTTGATGTTGCAAATCCCAGAAATCAATTTCATATGAGAATTTATGTTTGAAAATAGACTAACAGTCTTTGCTGTTTTACTTTTCAGTACAATTCTAGAGTGGTTTGGAAACATTCTCACCTAAAAACAGAATATATTGTAACATAAACATTGTAAATTTGTATCTTCACATATGCATCTCTCCACTGCTAGTCAGTAGAGTCTGACAGGATTTGGATAAAATTTGTCCAAAAAATAACAAACCTTACCGAAATCATATAGGTTGCATCAGTTGGAAGTTTGTCAACAGTTGTTTCATATTCAAAGTTTGTTGTTGGTGTTTGTGTGACAGTCTTGCTAATTTTGACTAATGTATGTGAGTTAACAAGAGATATTGTGTAATTAAATGTTCCATTGTACTTTGATTGATCTTTCCACTTCACAACAACCTTGTTTTTATAACACTTGCTTGTGTCAAGAATTTCAACACCTACAATTCATTGAATTTGATACTAGCAAGACTTGTAAACACACACAATACAGCGTACCTGAAAATAAACATATTGATAGATAAGTTTCATCACAATCTGTTTTATTAATTTCTCCTCCAGCAACTATAACACTGCACGACAAACTCTCATTGAAAGAATTTTGATTGTGGTAATGCTCCATTGCTGAAAGCAAAAACATATTCAAAAGTAGTATCAGAAAACAAGTAAAATACAGTATTAGGTGAAACACAGAGCAAATCAAGGCATCATTTTTTTATTCACACCAGGATTGTATTTAACAAAAAGTAAAACTCACTTAGGTTTTCAGTTTTTTTTACCCAAACTCCATCTTGAAAAAACAGCCTAGATGTGTTCAAGGAAGTTAATTTGTGAAGAAATGGTTCTGTTGATAAATATCCTCCTTTTTCTGTGCACTGCTCAAGGGATTGTGAGTAATTTCTTTTTGTGTTGTATGCAACATAATACTGGCTATTCTCGTCTTGTAAATCTAAGTTTTAAAAAATATGGAATTGTAAACCTTGAAATCTGTAAACTCTGTGTCACAATAACAAACAATGTTTTTTTTCAAAAAAAGGTTGTTACAGTCTTACAAGCACTATTGGTAAATGGTTGGGTAAGTTTAAACTAGAAGGGCCTATTTAACAACAAACAAATTGAGTAAAATCAAATAAGGAAGGGGACCCATATGAAGTATTACAACATCACCACTGATAAGTTACTTACCAGTATTGAACTGAATCTGTGCTGATTTTGTTTTTCCAACAAGATTGGTTGCCCAGCACTCAATTGTAGAATTTCCACCAAAAATAAGCGAGTTTTTGAGCAGCAGTTTTGATACAAGTTGATCTCCATCACCCAAAGATGATATATGTGCGTGGGATTTTGCATTTAAGTTTTGACCATTGATTTTCCAGTGTCCAGTGGGTTGAGGTCTTCCAACAAATGTACAGGTGAATGTCTGTGACTGACTGAAATCGGTTGGTAGAGTAAAACTCCTGTAAATTGGTCCAACTGCAAAAAAGGAAAAGTTGTTATTTCAATATAAAATATTAAATAACCTGAAGTATTTGAAAATATTTCAAATCACGTAAGTTTGTGGTCTGTTTCATTGCATAAACCTAAGTTATAATAGAATTTATTTACCATGAACATGCAAACCACTTTGAACTGTTTTCAAGGTTCCATTTTCCACAGTATTACTTGCATGGCAAACATATTCACCAAAATCAGAAAGTACAGCAAACATTATTGTCAGTGTGGACACAGTTTGATATGGGAAAGGTTGGGAATGTGTTTGGTGTACGTTTTCTGATTTATTTGCAGAAATATTAGATGAGCTTCTGTAAAACATGAAATACTTGATTACTTGTTTGCTAAAGTAAAACATTTTATACAAACAATATAACCTTAAAAAAAAACTTGTCACAAAAATCTACACATAAAATAGAATCCTAAAACACTGAAAAGTTGTCAATTGTATCAACCAATCGATATTTGTGCAGATAGCTACAGAAAATATTGAAGGCGACCAATATAAAGTACATTACCTTGTCCAGTATACTTGTGGTGTTGGGAAACCAAATGAAATGCAATTGATGTCTTTACTTTGTCCATCTTCAATTGTCACTTGGGTGTTGCTTAGAGATACATTGACTTCAACTGATGAAAAACACATTACAGACGAATCCGGTTAATCGCATAATCCGTTTAATTGCATCACAATTAAAAATCCCAAACCGTCGCCCATCGTTTGTTAAGAAAATCGTCCGGTTAATCGCATACCGGTTTATCGCATAAACCGGATATTCGCATCGATTTTCCACGAAATATGCGATTAACCGGATGGATGATCTCTATGTGAAAGTCGAACAGCCCGAGTATTTGGAATAAAAAACGACGATATGATAGTAAAATCCTCCGGAGGTAATGTACGCGAAAAAGACGTAGATGCATTTTTGCATTCCACACCAAATAACGCGTTTAACGTTGAAAATGACACGTCTCGACCATAGAATATTTTGGAAAAGTTATTAGAAGATTAAATCGGCGTTGAGTGTACCGCTGTGCGATAACAAGGAGTCGTTATCTCACAGCCGTGCACATTGATCCTTTTTTATTGGCTTATCTAATCGCCAATAGTTTAAATCAAGCGTTTAAATAAAGAGTTCAACGTGTTAAAATTACGAAACTGGTGTTCCGGCAAAGACGCTGATTGTAATTTCTTACTAAGTGCGAACTGCACCCAATTCGAAGTGTTAAACTGTATTGAAATTTAAACAAGGTTAAATGTAAAACAAATGTTTAAAAATGTTTTCTGTTATATTGTTCATGACCCGCCAAACACGTAATGGTTGTAAAAAATGTTAGATCGCAAGTAATCACACCATGTTGTTTAGATTCACGTAGTTGGTAACGTGCCAATGATTGCCATATTTTTTCTTCTGTTCGTGACCTTGCGCAACTTATCAGGTAAAACACCGATTAAGAGAGGCATTTATTCCAGTAGTATTTGTTGCTGCTTTAAATTTTTGAAGCAACGATCACACGTTGATCACGTGACAGTCACGCTAATCTTGCAGCTGCAGTTTTGCTGAGTAAGCTAGAAAGTAGCGCCACAATCTGAGTCGTTAAAGTTTTGCTAAAATCAAATATTCTTTTTGTCAATTGGATAATGGGTTATAATAGAAACTGATGCAGCTCGCCTTAGTGCCCTTGCGCTGTAGAATGTGCCAAAGTTTTAAGTTTAACTAGGTTTCGGTCGTGTGCTTGCGGGTTTGGGCTTGTTTACAAATATGCACCTAGCACTTTGCCGCTTAACGCGTTGGTTTGAACTAGAAAACGAAATAGGTTAGAAACAACAGGCCATTTTACGTGTATATTAGGCGAGGTCTGGCACATTTATATAAAACTACCCAAAACAAGACTAAAACGTCATAAACCATCTTCATAGGGAAGTTCCCAAATTTAAATGTTGGGCCGCTTAGCTACGATGCGATGTAACATATCTTAATAAACCTGACTGCAAGAGAAAGCACAAATCAAGCGAACTGTGGCGTGTGCGCCAATTAAGAGTGTGTGTGTGCGTTTCTACTGTTTCTTTAACACACTTAGGCGATTGCCACATAGCCACGACAGTTAGGAAGCATGACGTCATGTATTGCACTGAGAGCAGCAATTTTTTCAATTCTCGGCAACAAAAGAGAGAAAATACTGCTCCGTTGCCATAGTTGAGCGTCACGGCAACTTTGTTTCAGCTGGGGAAGTGAAAATGAGCACTTTTGTTAACGGCGTGTACTGTTTACATAGCAACCGGATTATCGCATAATCCGGTTAATCGCATCAAATACCCTTGGCAAATCGATGATGCGATTAACCGGATTCGTCTGTATAAGTATAACAAAACCTTACAAACTACTTGTGCAGTGTGTACTGTTTATTGTTTTACCTTCAACTTCTAATGTTTTGTTTACTTGCATTTCAGGAAGATTATGTGCAGTGCATGTGTATTGGCCAGTCTGTGAAATGCTTGTATATGTCACAGTTAGCAGGGATGTTGTTTTGTAAAGTCCTTCCTTGGTGATGGTCTGATATATAGCTGATGATGTCATGTCTTCTGTTTTGTGTCTATTCCTACACAACAATAAAAATGAGACTAGAAGGCCAAAGCAGACAAATTTGTTGCAGTAATATGAAATTAATAGACTTTTAATTATTTCAGAAAACTATTACTTAGTTGTCACAAGGGTAAAGTTGTCACAATTGATTAACAAAAAGAAAAAACACTTTACCACAATTGTTAAAAAAAATATTAACCTATTCTTTATGCCTGATTGATTTACCTGAACCATGTAACGGTTGGGGATGGGATACCATAAGAAACACATTCAACAGTCACTGTTTGATCTAGCTTTGCCAATAGAACACTGATGAAATATGGAAATGTTTGCCGCAACTTAATTGCAAAACAATATTGTCTTAACATTTTTAAGTGAAGAAATAGTTTACATTTTTACATCTAAATATATTTTTGTTTCGTTGCGTTGTGATATGCTTGCATTCCATTCTTTTTTCCTTTGTTTATCGTGCACTATACTAGTCACATTCAGTTATTTACCCTGAAGAAGACGACCTGTATAGGACGTCAAAATGTCGGAATAAAATTACATTTGCCAGAAGAGCTCTACAAACTTGATATTATGCCTGGCAGAAATAGCTTATATATTTGTGCTGTTATAAGGTTGTGCCATAAATAACCCTTTCATGAAACATTTCTTCCCACCTTGGATTTGTACATCAGTTTGTTTGGCTGGACCAGCTTTTGTCTTAACAGCTTCACATTTGTAAACCCCTGCTTCATTTATGTGTTGGAGAGTGAAATACAAGGTCCAAACTTTTTTGTGTTTGGTGTATGAAATAAGAGTCCGTTGCTGGTATATATTGTAGCTTGAATTTTCGATAACTTGAGTTTCATTTCTAAACACATTAAGGTCCATTTAAAACAGAAATATGCACACAAGTCTTTAGATTATTTACCTTGACCAAAATGTGGCGGGTGTAGGATAACCATAAGATGTGCAAGTAAATTCATGTTGAACTCCAACTATCACAACTTTGGAAGTGGGTAAAGCAGTTAGATTTGAATTAACTGGGATATGAAAAACATGGTTTCTTTTTAAAATACAATTTGAAAACATAATGCAAGATGGTTGCATTTTTTTACAACATGGCCATTTTTGTTTATGGCTCCTAGCACACTTGATACATAACATTACTAATCTAAAAATCCAACCTGAAATCTAATTATCTTACCCATAACTTCAACATTAGAGGAATTGGCAGACCCAGCAGCATTACTTGCAACTTCACATGTATATTTGCCAGCTTCACCAAAGTGTAATATAAAGTTTTCTAATCACTTTATTCGGTATTGGTGTTGGTTCTTGAAGTGTTTGATAAATGTTGACGGTTGCTGTCACATTGTTTTTCCCCCTACATACACCACATATTTGTTCCAATGCGATTATTTTATCTAAAAAAATGCACTATTTGCATGTGGATTAGAACAAGGGTTACTAAACTATGACCAGTGTGCCATTCACCTCCTTCTGACATTACTTGAATGATTTAATCAAATGAGTCAAACATGTTGCGACATTTTATTGTTAAACACTAAGGTATGAAGATTTTGAACACCTTCTTTTCTTGTGTGATGGAATAAAAAAATATGTTAGACAAAATGTTAAACAAAAACTCAGGAAAAAAATCAAATTACAAATGATCATGTAAACTTGCAATAAGAGAAGCAGCCTACACAGACTGCCCCCCCAAAAAAATGAATGTTACCTTTTCCATGTAATTTGAGGTATTGGAAATCCATATGAAGTACAAATGAAAATTTGTTGAACTCCAAATTCAACAATAGGTGCAGCTGGAGATGTTGAGACATTGGCAGCCACTGGTTAAACAAATGTGTGATAATGTTGTTGGGATGTGTAAACAAGATTGACAATACAAACTGACTGATTTTATTGAGAAATCATTAAATTGATCACACCTTGAACTTGCATATTTCGCATGAGGTAAACTCCACTACCACTAGCACTAGGAACTTCACATGAATATTCTCCTGCTTCACTGATATGTTGAAGTGTTATGAAAAGGTTACGGACAAGTTTGTCTCCAAATGTGTTTTCTGCTGTTTGATAAATATTTTCACTTGAGTTGATCAAATTTCCATTCCTAGCAAACACACACACACAAAAACGATTTAACCCGATTTATTTACATTCAAACCAAGTCATACTTTTTCCATTGAACTGTTGGACTGGCTGACATGACTGTGTGTCCATATGAAGCACAAGTGAACACTTGTTTGTCCCCTATTGCAAAAACATGTGAAGTAGGTGATATAGTGATTGCTGGAACAAAAACAAATCTTTACTTTGGAGAACTGTGGTTTACCTGGCGCACCAACCTTGAGCTTGTATATCCGATGTTTTAGCAGGTCCAGCAATATTACTTGTCACTTCACATGTGTATCTGCCAGCTTCACTATAATCTTCAAGTGTAACAAGAAGTTTTCTAACTGCCATGTTTTGTGAAGTAGTTTTAGTTTGAGATGATTAATAAATGTTTTCATTTGTTGACGAAGCTACAGAGTCAACATTCCTGAACAACATAATTAAACATTTTTTGTTTGATACCGTAGTTAAAAAAAGTTTTACTATAATATTCATAAATAAAAGTAAAGTAAGTAAAACAGTATTATGTTAGTAGATTAGCATGTTTGCATTGTAAACAACAAACTATTCCCAACTGATTTTTTTTGACAACATGACTTGCCAGTATTTGCAGTACTTACCGTTTCCATGTAATAGTAGGTATTGGAAAGCCGTATGAAGTGCAAGTAAATATTTGTTGGACTCCAATTGTTACAATTTGTGCACTTGGAGATGTAGCGATGTTGGCAGCAACTAAAAAGAAAATCCAAGAAATTATTTATTTGTCACCAAATGTTTTAACAGTGGATAGAGTAACTTAACTGACAAGTGTAAGTAATATGACTTACAAGCCTATTAGCTTTTGGAAAAGGTAAAAAACTACACCAGAAGCTGTCATAAAAACTTTACTAAACATGTATACATTTCAAGCACACAGCTCTCTGTGCACATATAAGAAAATTTGTTTGTTTCAATGTGTTCTATACACTTTTGTCAGGTACAGGTACAGTCTCATAAACTGACATAGTGCTGCTATTTGATGACCTTTTCCTAAAACAGTACATTTTTCATTCTGCTTAATAGTAAAATGTTTTTTTATTTAATTAGAAATTGTCTCTTGCAGTAGATTTTTTGCCACAACATTTTTCAGAAATGCATAGACCATTTTAACAAAACCAATGTAAAAAAACATTATTTTGCTAATACTTTAGTGCTGTAATGTTATGGTTGTTTCTAATAAAGCATTTGGTTAAAAAAAGATATTTATATAAAACATTAGATAGAATACTGTCCTCACCATTAACAGTGAGTGTCCTGTCTATGTTCCCTCCTCTATTCCAGTTTGTAGGTTTGCAAACATATTGTCCACCTTCACCAGCCTGTGTCCCTGGTTGGATGTAAAGAGTGGACCGACCAGTGAATCTATTAACATTGGTTGAACTTTGATAGACTTTGCTGGAACTTGATGTGGTAACTTGAGCAGAATTTCTGTGAAGTAGTTAGGCATAGTGGTAAAGTAATAAAAGTTTTGCGAAGTTTATAAGTTTGTTACCTGAACCACCTGGCTGTGGGACGTGAGTACCCTGTTATTGTGCAAGTTACCGATTTTTGCTGGGTAGAAGATGCAGTAATAGATAAAGATGTGAGAGTTGATTTGACTGTAAACAAACAAATCTAATCAAAATCACAAATCGTTTTTTAATCTATCATGTTTAAGTTTTGTTTTAAAATATTGTTTTTGACACAATATTCGCTAAAAATACATAAACTAGGGTTAATTAGGAAACTGGAATAAACAATAAGACTGATTTTTTACATTTCTTATGGTAGTCCTGAAATGTTTAAGAACATGTAGGAATTTAAACAGACATTTTTTAGAGCACAAGGCAACAATCAAAGCTGCCTTTAATTTTTACGTTTTCTGGAATGTATATTCACATTCAAAGTTTACCTTGTTTAACTTCACTGCTGACACTTAGTGGACAAGATGGAATAGTGAAACCTTCAACATTCACAGTAATTGTTGTGTCACTTGCAGGCATAGTGAGTGTTTGAGTTGAACTGTAGTTTGTTGTTGATGTTTCAAGTGAAGTTGTTACTCCAATAAAAGTGTAGAAAATATCCAGTGGTTGTGAAGATTGACGTGATATTGAAATCGCTACATTAAATTTTTGTCCAGCTACAACGTTGTACTCTGATTGGTCAAGTAAGAGTTCTCTGGTTTCTGAAACAAACTGGTTTTGAAAGAACCAAACAAATCTGCAATTTGTTAACATCATAAATATTTTTCGAGGAAAATCTTATGGAATTGTAGCATTGTAAATTTCACACTTCTTAAATTATTGGCATGTTGCATCCTTGAAGTGAACTAGTCTGTAACCTAAATATAGTCTGGAGTTGAAATTGACACATAAATAAAATCAACAATATTGCGATGTGATAATTGCAAAACAGCTAATTTAACCAAGTCGAGATTAAAACCATTCACGCTGCAAACAAAATATTTATTATGTGTGGTTATGCCTCAGTGAAAGTTTCAATCTGTACCTGCATAGGAACAAATGTAGAAGCGTTCCAAAGTACATTGTGCAATGTACCATGTCCAAACATAGTTTGAGCCACTCCTTTTTCCATGAAAGAACATACAATCTCCATTATCACTTGGTTGATTAGGTTGCCATGCATTATACCCAGTGTGGGTCCATGATGATGATTCTGGTGCAAGGAAATGTCAATAAATACAACTAAAACGTTGATGCCAATAATGTTAACACAAATGTTTAAATTTACTTTACACAATCAACTTTGACTTTTTTTGTAAAATTAGTAATATTTTTTCATGCTAATTTTTCAGGAATTAAAATCTTTGATGAAAAAACTGTTATGTTTTCAAACTTGAGTATTTGACTAAAACACCTTTTGTGGAATATACTGTCCCATTAGGCCATTGATATGTATCACCCACTCTGTGACCTCCAGTGTAAGCAACTGTGGCAAATAATGAAATTAATTTAAAGCAAAAATATAAACATTTTGAGCTTACGAATTTCAGATCCAGACCATCCATTATAATCATTAGCTTGTTCAACAAGTTGATCTTGTGTTTGTTCATCAGGAATGCTTGTAAGTTCTCCACCACCATTTTGACAAGCAGTTTGAGCCTCAGCATAAGTTTTTGTTGTTCCGAACAGTCGAAAATATTGACCTTGACATGTGACCCCACCTAAATACAACCAAAATTTTATTTAAACATAAGGTAAACGTTGCTGAAATTTGTTGTTTACATGCATACTCACCACACATTGCTACATTGCAGACAAACAAGAAACAAGCTGCAAAACACCAATACATTTCGCATCAACAGATTATATCCAGCCACTGTTACTAACACTATGCTCTCACACACTGTGTACTTAATTTATTTCCATCTTTCCTGAACTTAAATAAACACAATGTACCTGATGCTGTTTAAAGGTCTGCTCGCCCACATAAGGAAACTCCTACTAGCTGTAAACATTGCATTGCAGGATATACATAATGTGTTTCAGGTTTTTACATAACAACTATAATTCACAACTTAACACTGCACTGCCAAAAATCTAAATAAAACACTATATTTGTGAAAATTCTATAATAAGTCACAACAAATTATGCCGCATTCAAACTGTCCAAAACAAAGTGAAATAAGAGCACTAATAGGATACCTTAAATTCCATAAAATTAGGCTAATAAAAAGTTTAATACACTGTTTAACCATTCATCACAACATTTACAGCAATTAACCTAGTAAATTAAAGACAATGTTTGAGCTTCAACTGTGTACATTCCAAGTTGAGGTCATTTCTTGTGCACAAACTTCTTGGAAAACAGTTCTGTGGAAAGTATTTCTTATGATTCTGCCTCAAAATGCAAGATTTCATGCTTGTCACCATTTTAAATACATATTGTTTATTGCATCCAATTTACCATTTTTCTGTCATTTTTGCTAGTTTTCTTCCTCCTGCAGGCAAAAACGCATGGGTCCCACATATGCATAAAGTTATATATAAATAAGGTAAAAAGTGACATAGGGACATAAACTGCATCATAAGCAAACTGCTCAAATACATTTACTACAATATGCACAAACTGTTAAAAATGTATAGAATTCAGTCAGTTTTAGGTGTTTAACAGATTACCTGTTGCAAAATAAAATTTGATAGAAGCAATTTGACATTACAACCAGCGTTGTTCAGTTTCAGTCTTACATGAGAAAAAAACTTTCTGTTTGTGATGATTGGTAAAATAACAAACTTGTAAAACTATGCTGCAGTTTCTTTTGACAGAGTATCTGCTGGTGATATTAGGGTAAACAGATGATATGTCTTTATACCTACAAAACTATGATTCAATAAACCTAAAACAGACAGGTTCACAGTAGATTCGTTGTGAATATAACAGAGGAAATGAGAAGAACAAAGGATGAGAAAAAAGAATAACCTAATAATACATAAAAAGAATAGTCGTGTATAAAAATGGTATTATGATAAGATTCACATTTTAATGTATTTTTATCAATTGCAAATCGCTGTATCTAAACCACAAAATATGCTATGTGCTTATAGTATTCCACTAACTGCACTGAACTGGTGGTAACAACTTTTCTGTTTATCTTTTTTAATCATTTGTCAAAGGCTAACACAGCAGCATTTCAACCACAACCTTTAAATCACATCCTTAACTAAAATACTCTATGCACATGTTGCATTACAAAAAAACTTTGGAATACAATTACTGTAACAAACTTTTCCAAACTGCTTTTATTCACTTTCTCAGTGAATTACATTACGTACTAGTTGTTGGATGTGTGTTGAGCAGTAAATATATTTGAGAGTTTTTAAAGATAAATATAAGTGCAGTAAAAAGCTATTAGGCAAAAACAAACAAACATCAATACAGTCATCTGCATAGAATATGATAATCAATCATGATGGAACTGTTTAGTTCATGTAAATAGAAAATGATTCAACCATTTTGTTCATCGTCAAGTAGCATGCCTTGTATGTCTCCTAAAAATACAAAGGGCCTAATCAATCACTTTCCAGTGGTTTGTTTGCTTACTTTATTCTGTTCCACAATGCAATTTTTTGCATTTTAAAAATTGCATTTTAATACATAGTTTTTACATAGGCATTCTGGTATGGGCAAAAGATTCTTGATTTACTATTTGTTGCTAAAATCCATTGTCTGTAGGCCTTGCAGCAAATTAAACTTTATTTCTTTAAACCACAGGTCCGCAAATAGTGGGTCGCGACCCAACTTCCAGTCTGGGTCGCAAAATATTTTAATTTTTTCATGAATATAAGCATCGCATCTATAGTATTAATGAACTTTCAGCTTTTTCAACCAAATTATTATTGCATTGTTACATATGACTACGTAACTGTTACATGCAGTCTATGTAACAACGCAATAAGTTAAGCATACCTCCGCAAGCAGTCATGCTTTTCTGTTACCATGTTGCTGAATAAATACGTTCGTTTACCTACCGTTTTATGTGCTGAGTTTCGCTTTATTTTGTGCAAGAAAATAGCAACTGACAAAAGCATAATAGCAGTCTTAGTATTGATATCTAGTTGCTTAGTATTTTCCACAAACTTACATGCTAACAAAATGCTTGGGTCACGATAATTTGGAGCAATTTTTTTAGGGTCGCGCCAAAAAGTATTTGAGGACCCCTGCTTTAAACAACTATACATCAACAACATGTCTATACCAGATTAAGAGCAAAGCAAGGAAGAGACTCTTTCACATCTTTCATTGTCCTAAACACATCGATTTTCTTGTCATCTTGAAACCGTGAGAAGAGATTCGACAAACAACAAAACATTGCAGTTCTAGTCAACTCATTGCTGAAAAACATACAAAGAATAAAGTCAACCTGAATTATGCATAGCTCATTTAAACAAACACTTACTTGGAACAAACCAAGACATTTCCTTTAATTTCATCACTTCTTATTGATTTGATAAAGGAGAAAAACTCAACAAACCCAGAAACATCAGACGGAGAATCATCATTATTCCAAGAGTCATAACCTATAAGTTTTGTGTACATCTGGAAAACAGACATTTGAGTTACTTCATGAATGCAAGCATAAACTTTACATTACATTGTTTCTGTTCTCTGTACTCTCCACATAAAAACTTTCCATTCCATGATGACCAGGTTGAGATTCTGTTTTACTCACACAAACATTCCCAAACTGTTTTGTAGTGTTTTGGTTGCTAGGCAACAGGCCAGAATCCTGTAGTGGCAAATATTGTTGGTGTGACAAAAGCTTCCAAATACACATTATGCATAAATACCTTTAAATTGTCTAACATTACAACCAATTCAATATTTTGATTTAAAATTAGTTTCCAGAATACTTGAAATTGTCCAGAAATTTCATTGCAGACCAGAACATCATTCTCACTTCCATAAGCCTGAAATAATAATGTATTGTAGGTATTAAGTAAAGTATCCCAAGAGATAAGTGTTTCAAAAAATCCTGACATTTATTCCGTAATGAATCATTTTACCGGTACTTTGTAGGCTTTGGTGTTTGTTTCTGTAAAATTGTCATAAATGTGTGAGTTGAAAGCTTCATCTAAAATATTGAATTGTAAAGATATAAATGTAAGAAGTGACACTTGATGCCAGCAGAGAGAATTTTAAAAATGACAAAAAGCTTACAAGCAACAGTTTGATGAGATTCAATTGTAACACTGGCAACTGTTGGTACATCCAAAGTTTGTTTCAGTAAATTAAATTGGGTTGTGACCAAGTTGGTTGTAGGATGTCTATAAAATTTGATAATATGAAATACATTAAGCATTTTTCAACTGGAGACAGGGAATAACTTGTATGTTTCTTAAGAACAAACCTGCTTAAACTGTCAATCACAGATTTAAATTGTTGCAAATCCAAATCAGTTTCACCAAACATTGCCAGTTCTGTCATGGCTTTGTACAAGAAAATGTATTGCTCCTAGTTATACACAAAACTAATGGCACATAAACAAATAATGTCCTTAAATAGGTTCAATATTTGTTACCTCGGTTTTTACTGTTCCCAATCTCTGCTGTCTCATGTGGAGAACAACTTGATAAACATCAACTTCTTCAGTTTTGGTAATTTTATCGATCAAATAATCAAGTGCAATAAAAGTTCCAGTTTGTCCAGATTCAGGTCTGCAGTATGAAAGTACAAAAAGACAATATCATGAGTAATACTTTGCCTGCCGCAGGGTAAAAGTACAATAATAAAAATGTAAAAAAATAAGAAATAATTTAAACTTTAGGACAGCTATCCAAGTTTGGTATGTGCTTGAATGAAAATGAAACAGCAAAAGCAACATAAATATATGATGGATTATGGTTATGTGTGGTTTGGTCTTTTCATTTTAACATTGCAAATGAGTTTAGCAAATTACACTTGTTGTATTAAAACTGTCAAGAAAAAATCTTACTTTGAGTGCACAACAGCAGGACATCTAGTTTTAATAGACGATTCAACTTCTTTCATTTTTTTATTTACATCTGACACAAAGTGCATGATTCCACTTGATGTCGCTGGAGTGCTGCAAACTGGCCATCCAATGTATTGAAATTGTGTGATAGAACGAAACTCCTAACAATTAAAAATAATGCCTGAATATGACAACTTCATGACAAACTGTCTAAACAGCATTATATGCTTTGTGGAATTCATTTAGGTTTACATGCTAATAAAACGTTTGCGGGTTGCAGATTAAGCAAAACTTTCACTTACAGATGAATATTGTCCACTTGCATCTTCCACACCAAACTTCCTTGTGATGTAACAACCATGATTAGTGACATCATCAAGTCTTACAATGATTGTTTCATATTCTTTCACACATCCAATATTGGGCCAATACTCTACACACCAATTCTGTAATCCAAAAATTGAATTGAAGTCGTTGTTCTGGGTTTGCTAATGCCAAACATATCGAATACTTTCTAAAGTTCTAAAATACCCATTCCAAGCAATTTTTTATGATCATTTGTTTGTAGTTATAAATATATATTCCCCTAATTTTAATTATTTAAAATGCAAACCTTTCCGTGATTGTCTGTGTGGTCCAACATAATTATAACTTGGGCATTTTGATTCCAAACCCTTCTCCAGAATTGTCCCATAGTTTTGTTGGTTGGACTTTCAGTAGTAAACCATTTATCTAAAACCTGGATACTTTCCTAAAAAATTGTGTCCTTTTAAATATAACATTTTTCTGTACATCTTACACTTTAAAAAAAAACTTTTTGTCTTCCCATTCGGGGTTTAACATATTGCCTTTATCGATATACTTTTTTAGCCCATTTTTGTTGAAAACAGCATGCTGCCAATGTCTAAACTAAACTAATAATAAGACAGATACTGACATACCCGAAATTAAATCACTAACAACATAGTACCACATATTCTGTTTTAGTCTTTTGGATTCTTACTTTTGTCAGTGAGATATTAACATAATCACCAGTTCCATCCATTACTTGAGGCCTGCTGCTTGTGGTTGTTAAACCTTTAAAGTTAAATTTTTATTTTGACAATTTAATATTATTTGTCAATGTTAATGCATACTTGAAACAATTTCATATGGATTTTCATGTGTTTCATTGCCAGTTGTTGAACATTCCTTGACATTGGTGTCACTTTCACAAAGTCTCTACAATGTGCATATTTCATTTAACTTACAATTTGAAAAGAATTTGTTTATGTTTCAGCATTTTACCAACTTCAAATTCTTTTCTGATAGGCTTGTGACCATTCTTTGAACTCTGCACATAGAATTTTTCAAGATTCTTTGAAGCAATTCTTGTTGCTTCCACTGTTTCAGTTTTCTTTGCTTTTTGTTTGGAAAAATCTTTTTCATCAGATCTTTGAAGAAAGTTTATTCTCAAACTAATTTTGTTTCTATAAAAAGATGAAGATAATAAATATTTGTCTTTGTATACACATCATGTTTTGAAAGTAAATTAGAAATGTATCTGACCTGTAATAATAAATAAGTGCTCCTAACAATGTTAGAACAACAACAAAACTTCCCAATCCAACAGATATTCCAACAGCAGCATTATAACTTTGTCCATTTGAAGGACTTAAACTTTCTACAAACATCAGCACATTAACCATAAGTCAAATAGGATTTACAGATCCATTTTTTAAAGTTTGATTGTTTGTTTACCTCCACCTTTTGAGCAATTTCCATCAATTTGAAACACAAGTTCTGAGCAATTGGAAGTTTGCACTTTAAATGATGCATCTATACTTTCATTATCTCCAACTTCTATTTCATATTTGGTTAAATTTGATGGCTTGAGGTCAACACCTACATTTTCAATGCTGTTATTGTTCCACTGTCTATTGTAGTAAACCTAAAAATAGGACAGGAAAAATAATATGTCAAAGAATAATTTAAAAAAAAGCTTTTAAAAACATACTTGTAAATGAGTTATTGCTTCTAACAATGACTGTGGAATGTTTATTTGAACTTCACAAGTTGAAGAAGATTGAATCATTTGGCTTGTTACATTCTGGAAAATGGCTGATGTTTTTGCCACAGCATGTGGTACTGCTATTTTCCCACCATGCTCAAAGTAAATTTTAATCTGAAATGGTGTTTGGTTATTACAATCAATTCCTACTGAAAAAAGTAAATTCATGTAACAAAGAAAAACAGTTTTTTAAATTGTGTAAATTATAGTAAGACTTAACGTATGACTTACAACTAAGTAACCAATTTTACATACAGATATATTAAAGTTGGCATCAGTTGGAAGTTTGTCAACAGTTGCTTCATATTCAAAGTTTGTTGTTGATGTTTGTGTGATAGTTTTGGTAACATTTTCCGATGTATTTAAGTCAACAACAGATATTGTGTAATTAAAAGTTCCTTCATATTTCAATTGATCTTTCCATTTCAAAACAATCTTGTTGTCATAACACTTGCTTGTATCAAGAATTTCAACACCTAAAAATGAGATATATTGCTATCAACAAGAAGACAAACAAAAATAATCCACAACTGAGGATACCTGAAAATAAACATATTGATGGATATGTTCCATTACATTTGGTTTTGTTAATTTCTCCTCCAGCAGTTATTACACTGCACAACGAAGTTTCATTGACTGATTCTTGATGATTGTAATTCTCTATGGCTACCAAAATAAAAACATCCCTTAAAAAGTGCACAGAAAACAGAGGATATTTATCGTCAGAATCATTTATTCACAAATTAACTTCCCTAAAATAATTGTATTATGATAAAACCTTAAAAATTTCTAACTCACTTAGGTTTTCTCTTTCTTTTACCCAAACTCCATTTTGTAAAAACATCCAAGAGTTGTTTTTATTATTTAGTTTGTGAAGAAATGGTTCTGGTGCTAAAGTTCCTCCTTTTTCTGTGCACTGCTCAAGAGATTGTGAGTAGTTTCGTTTTGTGTTGTATGAAACATAATACTGGCCGTTCTCCTCTCTAAGATCTAAAAGTAATAGTTAACGTAAGTTAAAAAAACACATATTTGTGAACTTGTAAATCTGTTAACTCAACAAATTTCAACAAGAGTCCACTTAAAACAACTAGAAGGGTGGCTTAGCACATATTGCCCTTGCATATATATACACTATAACCTATTTGAAAAAAATAATATATTCCCTACACTTATTTTATATTGGGTCCCATATCACACACTGTCTTTTATAACATTAGTTGTTTCTGCAGGCAGAAACTCATGGGTCCCCACACATGCAAAGTTGTAAATAATGCATTTCAAGAAATAACCATGTGAAAGTTTGGTATTGTAAGGTCAAACACAATGATTGGTACTGAGCATAAACAAACATGCTATGTGGAGTACAAACTATCTAAATTTTCTTCCATTTGGGTATTTTTAAAGGTTTTTCTATTGTATGTTCTATCTGAAAAATGAAGGGGTAAATAGCGAAAAATTAGACTAAAACACAACAATCAGCTGCTATTATTGGAAAATGGCACAAGCTGTCCTAATTTCATTCAATTCAGACTTTGTTAAAAAATTCACCCATTGGGGGCTAGTGGGGTAAATGTTGGGGCTACATGTTGGAAAACAACAATCAACAACCATAGATAGCACCCACTACAAGCTGCCCAAGTTTTATTCAATTCAGACATTGTTTAAAAAATTGTCCTATTTTGGGGGGCCAGGTGTAATGGTTTGGGCTACAGGGCAGAACACAAGAATCAACACCAAAAATGGCATACTCTACAAGCTTTCCAAATTTTATCCAATTCAGACATTGTTTAAAAAATTCCCCTTTTTTAGGGGGCTAGCGGGTAAATGTTGGGGCTACAGGTTGGAAAACAACAATCAACACCTAACAATGGCACAATGGACAAACTGTCCAAATTTCATCCCATTTGAACAATACTTAAACAATTCACCCTTTTTGGGGGGCTAGTGGGGTAAATAATTGGTCTCTACTCCAAAACTAAAAAAATATCTAATCACAATAACCCAATCCACAGTCCTGTAAATTTTTGTCCAAATCGGCAAATGTTTAAACATTTGGCCACTGGAGGGGCCTTTGAGCAACAATCGTTGATGCCTCTGACGTCATAAGGCTGTGTTCTGAATGTCAACTGCAAAAACATCCACCAAGCAACCCACAAACACTAGGAATGAATATATGGTTGCCTTTATAACATCACACAAAACTAACGTTTGTGGTGCGCACAAACCACATTTTACATTTTTGGGGCTAGCGGGGTAAATACTGGGGTTATCATGACAAACGAAGCAGATGGCACATCTACATAACTATATCTACCATCTGTGAAAGTTTCATCCAAATCCATCAAACATTTCAGGGCAAAAAGGGGTGGACAAACTTCAGGGAAGAAAAAAAAAAAGAAAAAAAAAGAAAAAAAAAAAAAAGAAATTGAGTAAAATCAAGATGTGTCCCATAATTAACCCAAGATAAATTGCTTACCAGTATTAAACTGAATCAGTTTGGATTTGGATTTTCCGACCAAATTTGTTGCCCAACATTTTATTGTAGAGTTCCCTCCAAATATAAGCGAGTTTTTGAGCCGTAGTTTTGATACAAGTTGATCTCCATTACTAATAGATGATATGTGTGCAGGGGATTTTTCATTTAAAGTTTGGCCATTGATTCTCCAGCGTCCAGTGGGTAGAGGTTTTCCAACAAATGTACAAGTGAATGTCTGTGACTGACTGAAAACTCTAGGTTGAGTAAAACTCCTGTAAATTGGTCCAACTGCAAAAAATACAGAAGGAACATGGTAATTTTAGAAGCACATGTACATGTGGAATTTTAAAATAAGAAGTAAAATGCTTGCTACATATACAGTATTTGCAAGTCTAAAAGCATGTAAGAATTCACTAAATTTTATTGTGTAAGTTCTAATAGTTATTGAGTATTTACCATCAACCTGCAGAGCACTTTGAACTGTTTTCAAAGTTCCATTTTTCACAACATTACTTGCATGGCAAATGTATTCACCAAAATCAGAAAGTACAGCAGACCCTATAGTCAGTGTGGACACAGTTTGATATGGAAAAGTCTTGGAGAATGTTTGGTACATGTTTTCTGTGTTGTTTAAATAAATGTTTGACAAACTCCTGTGAAGGATAAAACACTTGTCTGTTATAATAAACCATATTAAATAAGCAATAACTGAAAACAAAATCCACACATCACAACTATAAAATACATCACCTTGTCCAGTATACTTGTGGTGCTGGGAAACCAAATGAAATGCAATTGATGTGTTTACTTTGTCCATCTTCAATTGCTACTTGGCTGTGGCTTAGTGATATATTGACTGCAACTGTGAAATGTTATATAATTAGATGCAAAATTTTGTGTGAAAAAAAAATAAACACCACCACCCAAATGGTTTACAGTTTGAAGACTGTTTGAAAAAATACTTGCCAACTAATGAGTACTGTTTATTATTTTACCTTCAAAATGCATTGTTTTGTTTACTTGTAACCCAGGAAGATTATATGCAACACATGTATATTGACCAGTTTGTGAAATTCTTGTATATGTCACTGTTAGCAGAGATGTTGTGTTGTAAAGTCCTTCCTTTGTTGTTTGATATATAGCTGATGATGTGGTGTTTCCTATTTTGCTTCTATTCCTACACAACAATACAAAAATAAAAACTACTAATAGCTTTAGCTAAATATAACAACACTTTGCTATCAAAGGAAATGCATTGATTTTTAATATTTGTATAACTTTCAAGTATTGATTCATTCATAGCATTACATGGTTAACTACAAGTTAGAAAATATAAACAATTAACTTGTTAGCCTATCATGACAATAAACTTGCATTTCAAGGTTTTTATATAATACACAGTATTCACTTACCTAAACCATGTAACTGTAGGAGAAGGAAAGCCATAAGAAACACATCCAACTGATACTGTTTCATGTATTTTTGTCAACAAAATATGTTGGTGAGAAATTGAAATGTTTGCAACAACTAGAATGCAAAAAAACATTGCATCAGCATTTTTAGCATAGTTTGTTTGAGAAGTTTTGGAGAAAACTGTGTGCTTTCTATTGCAACACTTAGACCCACCTTGGACTTGTACATCAATTTGTTTGGCTGGACCAGCTTTCGTCTTTAAAGCTTCACATTTGTAAACCCCTGCTTCATGTATATCTTGAAGGGTGAAATACAAAGTCCAAACCATTTTGTTTTTAGTGTATGAACTAACAGTGCGTTGCTGGTAGATATTGTAGCTTGAATTTTGGTTAACTCTAGTTCCATTTCTAAACATATTTTGATTTTTATAAATCAAAAAAGTGTTAAAGTCTTTAACATTTACCTTGACCAAAATGTTGAAGGTCTAGGGTAACCATAAGATGTGCAATTAAATATTTGTTGAACTCCAAATGTCACAACTTTTGTGGTGGGTAAAGCAGTTAGATTGGAAGCAACTAAAATAAAAGAAAACAAATCAATAATTAATGACAACGGTGTGGTTTTGTTCACAAATTGGCAAGTAACTAAGTGCTATGTGCCAGTATTATTGTTTAAAAATACAAGTATTTTTGCTTTTGTGTTTCAGAAAAAAATCCATACAAAATGCACACCTAAAACTTGTACATCAGAGATCTTGGCAGATCCAGCAACATTGCTCGCCACTTCACATGTGTATTTGCCAGCCTCACCATAATCATTAAGCGTAACATAAAGTTTTCGAACTGCTTTGTTTAGTAATGCTGTTGTTTCTTCAGATGTTTGATAAATGTTGTTGTTTGTTAATGCAATATTGTTAATCCACCTAAACATATCAAATGTGCAACAATCAACCATTGTGTTACATCTACAATTACTACTATTGCTAATAGATATGATAAAGGTTTTGTCACCAGCTGCACCGATAAGGCCGTAGAGGTAAAAACACTATGCATTTATTGATGCTTACTGATCAATTTTTACAACTTTTAGAACTATTTACTTTGAAAATTGTACACAAGCACTTTTTTTGTTTAACTCGAAAGCATTGTTTTTAAGTAGCAATGAGTTAAGAAACTGCTTATTGATGAGGTACAATGTTTTAGTATGCAGTGAAACCAAGACATATTAATGCATCAACTTACTTTTTCCAGGTAATTTCAGGTATTGGAAAACCATATGAAGTACAAGAGAAAATTTGTTGAACTCCAAATTCAACAACATGTTCAGCTGGCGCCGCTGACACATTGGCAGCAACTGGAAGTGATAGTTAAGGCTTGGTAATAATCCCACATTTTAGTTATAGCTGAAAGAAATCATACCTTGAACCTGAACATTACTAGCCAGGTTAGTTTCACTTGTAGCTTCACATTTGTATTCTCCAGCCTCACTGATATGTTTAAGTGTGACATAAAGTTTTCTCACAATTTGAACTTCTACAAATTCTTGCAAAGTTTGATAAACATTGTCAGCAGATGTTAAACTTACTTCATTTCCATTCCTTACACACAAAACATCCGAGTTAAGTCCTTTTTAGCCAAACCATCACAGCAATACAATTAAACTTTACCATTTCCAAGTTATGCCAGATTGTGGATAACCCACTAATGTACAAATAAATACTTGTTGATTTCCCAAATAGAAAACATGTGAGATTGGAAATGTCGTAATATTTACAGAGGCTGAATGTAAAAAAAACATTATTAGCATCTTTTAATAGAGTGGTATATTAAATGAACTTACCTACAACTTCTATATCTGTTTGTTTTTTTGATTCAGCACCATTGCTTGCAACTTCACATGAATATTTTCCAGCTTCACTATATTTTTCAAGTGAAACATAAATTTTTCTAACAACTTTGTTTTGAGAAGTTGTAACAGCTTGGGGTGTTTGGTAAATGCTTCTGCCAGTTGATGAAGCCACTAAAGTTTCACTCCTGGAGCAAACATCATTAAACGTTCTTGGAAATTATTCCAAACATAAAGCTAGTACCAAGTTTTCTTACCTTGTCCATGAAATCTGAGGTACTGGATAACCATATGAAGTGCATGTGAATACTTGTTGGGCGTTGGATATGAAAACATGTGAAGTTGGCGTCACAGCAATGTTTGCTGGAACTAAAACATGGTGCAATTATTTAATGTTGAGACTACACTTTGTTGTTTATTGATGCGCTGCACTGTGGTTTCATGAACAGACTTCGAGAAAAATAAAAGTGCTATTTTACAATAAGTATGCACAGGTTTTTTTTAAGGTTTGGTTTGGGTGACCGCTAAGTACCGTATATAGTCGCCTATAGGTCGCACCACCGTATAGGTCGCACTATTAGTTTTGTGTTTAAAAATTGTAATTTAGAGTTGACTCGCACATAAGTCGCACTGAAAATCTAGGGATTTAAAAGGCCCTTAGCCTAGCTTTTTTGCATAAATAACCGGTGCAATTGGTTGTTTTTTACCATTGAACTGCATTGCATTGAAACCGAAAAACTATGTTTTCTCAACAAAGCGGGAAAATCCAACGCACGCTGATGTGCGTGTGCGCTCATGAAACTGTCTCGCATTGGTATGTGTGTGCACGAGCGAATGCACCCGTATTCGATAGTACATTTCCACTACAATTCATGTCTATAACGCGCACCCTTAATTTTTTGTTGAAAATTAGTATGAAATTTTGAGCGTTATACTCGAATAAATACGTTATATCCGCCCAGTACGCCAACCGGAAAATACGGTACTTGCCGAAAATTTTCAATTTTATTCCGACTTGGTGGCGATTTGCACTTATGTCTCGCGTATAGGTCGCACCTATATTTTTTTTAAATATAAGTAAAAAAGTTGCGACCTATACGCGAGTATATACGGTAGTTTTAAGAAAACGCAAGTGTTTCATTTAAATACCAAAAAATAGCAAGTCCAAATTTTGGGAAACCGCTGGAGAAATTTGGGGGACCGTTTTGGTCCCCCAAAACACCTTAAAAAAAACACTGTAGTATGCATTTCTAACTGATTCTGTTTTTTTTACATATCAATTTTATTTGCAAAAATAGTGATTGCAAAAATATGATTTTTGTGAGAAGTGTTTACACAAATACAATAAAAACTGCACAACAAGTTAAGGTAATGTCCATAGGATTTTTTTAAATTGTCAATGAAAAATCTCTCCTTACCATAAAAAGTAAGTGTCTTGTCTATATTTCCTCCTCCATTCCAGTTCGTAGGTTTGCAAACATATTGTCCACCTTCACCAGCCTGTGTCCCTGGTTGGATGTAAAGAGTGGATCGACCAGTGAAACTATTAGTATAAGTTGAAGTTTGATACACATTGTTGGAGCTTGATGTGGAAACTTGAGCAGAATTTCTGTAATTAGGTATTTAAGTTAGGGAAAGTAGAATTTATAAGAGGCAAGTTACGGTTTTTACCTGAACCACCCGGCTGAAGGAAGTGAGTACCCAGTTATTGTGCAAGTTACTGATTTTCTCTGAGTGGAAGACGCAACAATAGATGTGGATGTAAGTGTAGATTTGACTGTAAACATAAACAAACATATAACTACTCCCCATAGCTTTTTCGTAAAAATGGTGGAAACAAATATCTAGTTTGTATATCAGTATCTATTCTATAGACCTTAAGTGAGTTCTGTTGGGATATATATACATGTTTACAAAAATAATTTGACGTTTGCTTTCAAAAGTTGTCATTTTCCCAACAACAATGCTAACCTTGTTTAACTTGACTGGTAACACGTAGACAAGATGGAACTGTGAAACCTGCAACATTCACTGTAATTGTTGTGTCACTTGCAGGCATAGTCAGTGTTTGAGTTAAACTGTAGTTTGTTGTTGATGTTCCAAGTGAAGTTGTAACTCCATTAAAAGTGTAGGAAATATCCAGTGGTTGTGTAGATTGACGTATTATTGAAATCACTACATTAAATGTTTGACCAGCTACAGCACTGTACTCTGATTTGTTAAGTAAGAGTTTTCGGGTTTCTAAAACAAACAGGTTTAAGAAGTCTAAAAACAAATCTATTGATCACCCAAAAGTAAAATCTTTACCATCTGATCTAATAAAATAATGGCTTTAAATTTTTAGACTTTTACATGAAGGGCAAAACAAAAATAATAATGAATAGTTATTTTAAACACTGTGTGATTGAACAATATTGAAATAGCAAAAATTGAAAGTGATTTTCAACCAAAAAAAATCAGCATTGTAAGATTGTTTACTGAAATAATCACAAAATGATTTGCTGGGAACATAAACATAACCCTAACGCTGTACAGTTTATGTCCCAATGTAAATTTTATTGCGACAAGAAGCACTTCTATACAATATGTCTACTTTTACCTGAATAGGAACAAATGTAGTAATGGTACCAAGTGCATTGTGCACTGTACCATGTCCAAGCTCTGGTTGAGACACTTCTATGAAACATCATACATGTTTCATCATTGGTTATATCATTTCTTGGTTGATTAGATCCCCATGCATTATACCCAGTGTGGGTCCATGATGATGAACCTGGTGCAAGTAAATGAAAACAAAAAGATAGCATGCTGAAGTCAATATTGTTTAAGAAAAAAGGCACAAATGCATTTCAATTTTCTTTAAAGAATAAATTTTAATTTCTTCTCAAATGTCAGTAGTGTAATATTTTTTTCATGCCAATATTTGAGCAATTAGAATCTTTGATGAAAGACATTGTGATGTTCTGAAACCTGATTTGTAATATTGATTTGATTGAGGAAAAGAGCAAAACTTTTTCCCACATTAATTAAATTAACGAACAAGTCAAACAAATTATGTAGGAATACGAATAAATTGGGAACAGTGACAATGTTCACAAAATTTCGTACAGTATTTGACTAAAAATACATCTCACCCTTTGTGGAATAAACTGTTCCGTCTTGCCATTGAAATGTATTACTCACTCTTCGTCCTCCAGTGTAAACAACTGGGACAAATTAGTTACATTTATTTAAGGCAAAAACAACAACATTTTGTGCTTACATATTTCACCAGATCCAGGCCATTTGTTATTAGCTAGTTTAACAAGTTGATCTTGTGTTTGTTGATCAGGAATGCTTGTAAGTTCACCACCATCATTTTGACAAGCAGTTCGAGCCTTGGCATAAGTCTTTGTTGTTGCAGAAATTTGAAAATATCGGCCTTGACATGTGATTGCCTCTGAACATGACAAAAGTTGTGAAAGTTTATGTTACCCATATTCTACTGCACACAACAGATTCTGTGTACATAACCTTTATCCTCTATTTAAACACCATAGTCATATACACAAATGGGCTTAATAAACGTTCTGTTTTAGCACTATTTTTATTTTTACATGGTAATCAGTTCTAAAAATAGCAAAGTCCTAGACATAGGGCTTACTTACCAACTAATGCCAACCTATAGGCAATCAGAACAAATAAGACCGTTTTCAGATACATGTATTTTTGTTTCTATATGTAATTTACACCTCTAACATACAACAAAAACTTGCAATCAATCAACATTTAGACATACTGCTTACTTGGTGGAGCGGGTTTACCTTTATTTGCTTACTGCATTGTTTACGGAAGTATATTTCCACCTCAGTATTGATTCTCTATCTATTCCTGACTTGTTGTTGTGACTATCAGCTATATTTAAACATGTAGGAAGTGTTCGTCTGCCATGATATATATTCAAGTAACGTACATGACACACAGCAACACAACTTTAAACAAGAAATATACTAACATAAAGTATTTGTGCAAAAATATGACCTTTCTAAATATATTTCAAGGCCATCAGTAAGTTACCAACTTTATAACACTCACCATTCTAACAAATCGAAAAAAAACAACATAACAAAAGAAACTAACCTGGCAGGAAATGTTAACATACGTGAGCAACCTAAAATTCTTGAATGTTTTTGGATTAAACTTGAAAACCACCATTTTATTACAAATCGGTTACATCCCAAACAACTTCACATAGAACCACTTTCTTTTGCATAATGAGTCATGCCGCCAATTTTCAAAACTTTTGGCGCCATGGAGCGGTGTTGTTTTGGTTGTTTGGGGGAAATTTGGACTTATTATTATCGATATGTAGAGTTTTAAATTTGATTCGTAAGGGTGAAGTTGCACCGCAGATGAACTAACATTTTTAATGATAAATGTCACACATTATTAGCTATTTTCCATTCTACATATTAGCTATTCACCGGTCGTAGTGTTTTTATTTACTTATTACCACATGGTTGGGAAAACTATGGACATGTTGGCCCTTGTTACAAATCGTGTGCCGACATTATTAAATAGCACATACGATTGTAAGAGCAAAATTTGGAACAAAACGTACAATTACGATGACAAATTTGTATTGTGCACAGTGACTTATGTAAGAAAGTAAACAAGATTATGAAGAATGCTCTTGATGAGATGAGAGAGAGATGAGTTTATTTCGCTTGGTGAACAAAGCGACATAATAGCACTAAAACAATCACCAAGTCGGAAATAGCTGCGCAACGTCAAAACGTTATGGAGCGCAAAATAGTAAAGGGCACAATTTGTGGATAATGGTTAAACGTGCCGCAGCTACTTCGTATTAGACCTGTTAACTTGTTGTTTTACACCCAAACGTACATTACGGCGAATGAGGCATTAAGAACGGATAATATGTTATTTAATGATCTATTGAACTTGCAGCCAGCGGCCGAACAAAGGTTTCTACCTGATTAAATAGTATAGCGCAAAAAGCTAAAAAGAAAACGCATTAAGGTCCTTTAAAGTATGTGAAATGACGCAAATGAACCAAGATATATGAAAATGGGAGTGAGAAGAGTTTATAGACTAGCTTTCCCAGTAATAGAATAATGGTGAAAAGTTTTCATGAGAAGTTGGCATATATGGAGCACGACGCAATGTATTCCTTCATACAAAGATAACAATCCTGATAATTCTCCTGCAACAAGAAACAAAATATAAAAGTAACAAACTGAAAGTGGGTAAAAGAAATAATTTCATTTTTGTCCCCTCAACAGACAACATGATCATCTACCATCGCTGTCTCATTAAAGTTAATTAAGCAATATTGATGATTGAAAAGTTAGCTGCAGACAACGCACATTGTTTCAACCTGTCAAATATCATAAGCAAGGCTTCAGCACTTGAGGCTAAAAGCCATTTCTCGGCACATCCAGAGAAATGAAACGCTATTTAGGCTAAAGATTAAGAAACACAGGATTTGCTTTTGCTTGTGTGCGTTTTTGGTTTGTTACTAACAATGTTAATCTGCAGATTAGGGAGAGTGTCTTTTACATCCTTAACAGCTCTGAACACATCGACCTTCTTCTCAACGTTATATCGAGATACGAGATTCCACACGGAGCAGAATACTCCACTCCTGGTTAGCTCGTTCCTGAACAGATGAGTTAATTAAAGATTTAAGTTTTAATGTACGGACTGTATTATGTCAGAACGATTTTGGTGAGCATTTAAACGTTTAATTAGTTGTAATCAAGTTGCATGCAATAAACATTAGGTAATTTATTAAGGGAAAATCCAAAACAATGGCTGAACCGGTCCGTAGTTCAAAAAGGATGCCAGACACTCAGCTTTGGCGAAGTTTCCTGTCGAACTGACCTGTCAAACAGCATTATATCTCGAACTCTTTCTTCACTTCTCATCGAGTTAATTAACTGAAACAAATCAACGAGCTGTTTTGCATCAATCAGGGTGTGGTTATCGTTCCATGGCGTAAAAGTCAAACGCTGAACGTCAATCTGAAAAAAGAAGCAAAACAGTCAGAAAGACTACACAAAAGTTTCTGACATTTAAACCGAACCCAAACCCAACAAACAAATGAACTCTTTTATTTTTTTTTTATTATAAATACCTATAAAACCAAGTTTGGAAATTTAAACAGCGCATTTGCTTACAGTTTCATCATTGTACACAGTTTCAATGGAGTAGTTCTTTCTCTCTGCCGAATCCAAAGTCAAGGTGACCGCAATGTTTCCAAACGAGGCTGCAGCGTTTAACTCACTTGGCCATGCGCTTGCGTCCTGTAAACAGATTGTTTATTCATTAATTTAGGCCTACAGGATTTTTTGTTTGGAAAACCCTTCACTACTTTACATCAGCATTCTGTGATTTTAAATTTGCAAAATGGAGTTTACTCTATTTCCAAAATGCACCCCAGTGTCCCCCAAGATGCGTCGTTTTGTGATTGTAAAAAGTAAAGAGTATTGGCAAGAATAATTTATACATTTACCTTTTCTACACCAATATCTAAAAAGACTCGAAAATGAACACGCTTAGCAGTCCGACAGGCAAGATAATATAAAGCCTAGAGTAAATTTTATGTATTTTTGTAAAGTTGCGTTGCCACTACAGGGATAACAGAACACCCAATTACCTCGGGTTCATCCAAAGTCACGATTACAGCAGGCTTTCTCTCAGCCACAAGTTTCCAAAAGTTTTCAGCTTGATCTGGTGTTTCCCTGCAAACTATGATCTTGTCTTGCCGGTTGTAACCCTGTGTTTAAATGGTTCTTGAAAGTTTGATTTACGTTTACGTAATTAAGGTTTCTGGTTTTCATTTATTTCATACCTCTACGGTGAAGCCCCATTGGATGTTAACAGAGGAGACACAGTCTGCAAATACAACAACATACGTTATCATTTACTGTAAACAAGTATCCATGTAATCAGCCCTGAAGCATTTATGCAAACCAACAACAATGACATGACACGTTTATATGTTATTCACAGTGCGTGAGGTCAATCTGATCTTCCAAGTATTTTAGTGTGGCCAAGTATTGGCTAAAAATCTAGCTTGTGTGCCGTGTACTGTATGGTCGTTATTACAGCGTCAGCCCCGTCAGGTCGTAGTTCCAATCCCATCGTAGCCTAGGCTAGATTTTCTAGCTCGCCTGGAAGACCAACTGAACTACAAATACAACGAATTGCACGTTCTTAAGTTTGTCACTTACATGTGACAATGTTCGTGGTTTCAATAGTTATAGAAAACTTGACCACATTGTTTAAATGACGAAGTTTTCCAAATTCCTGAACGGATTCATTGTTGACAGGAGATCTGCAAAACGTTTAGTTTTCTAGCGTTAAAATATTGCATCAACTATTGCCTCAATTTAACAAAAAAAAAAAACTGTCCCAGTCCCTGTCCGTCCGATATTTACTTACGTTGTAATTTCGTCAACGATTGCATCAAATTGCTCGACAGAATGATCAGTGTTTCCAAATATTGCGATCTCAGCCATCAGTTTGTGCAAAAAAATATATTGTTTCTAAAAACAGGGTTGATTTAGAACAGAGAAAGGGAAAAAAACGTTGGGGAAAACTTATAAACCTCAGAAATAAGTTGGTAATTATTTTCAAGCAATCTAAGATCAAGTTTTAACCCACTGTGTTCAAGCCCCAACTAAGCTATGAAAAACTTTTACGGTTACAAAACTTATTTCAAGCTTTAAAATTAGAGCTATGTGTCCGCGTTTAGGTTAAGAACCTCAGACTATGAGATCATATATCAGTTTAATTTCACACTCACAGCAGTTTGAACCATCTCCATTCTCTGCTGCCTCATGTGGTACACCACATGATAAACGTCAATTTGTTGTATCTTGTTCATTTCATCGATCAAATAGTCGAGTCCGATAAACGTCCCAGTTCTACCTGCTCCAGCACTAAACAACAATCGCTCAAGTTTGGTTTATTTCACATTGCTGAACACGATTTTAAGATATTAAGACCATAAAAATTACATCTCATGCAAAATGTTTTTTGAAATGTTTTATGATAGCTGCAATACAAAGACACTGCACATACCTGCAGTGTACAACTATCGGCGACGTTATTTTGTCCTCGTCAATCCTGTTCCGAACTTCCGCGCAAAGTCGCATCAGACCACTAGATGTTGCTGGTACGCCATGATCTGGCCATGCCGTGAAATGGAACTGGATGATTTCACGACGTTCCTGTTGTGAGTAAAAAGTTTTATATATTACGGACATTTTAGTTTAAAATCACAGCAAACTGTTGTAGACTGTATGGTAGCAAGACACAAAACCACAACAATGCCCCAAATTGTTCCCAAAATGTAGAGAAACTTTTGCAAACCAGATTATTTCAGTTTATGACGACTTTGCAGAAGAGAGTTTACCAGTTCATA
Source organism: Phallusia mammillata (assembly GCF_965637545.1). NCBI lineage: Eukaryota > Metazoa > Chordata > Ascidiacea > Phlebobranchia > Ascidiidae > Phallusia > Phallusia mammillata. The sequence continues at coordinate 23,155,889 of NC_137258.1, read as the reverse complement.
GGAAATCGTTTTAACGTTATTTTTCTCACCGACGTATATTCATCTGTGAGATCCTCGATGCTCAAACTCCTTTTGACGTAAGAACCATACTCCGTGACGTCATTAAAGAACACTTTCATTGTTCCATATTCCTGACTGGATCCTGGTTGTGGCCAATATCGTTCACATTTGTTCTAAAATAAATAAAGTTTTTTTATTCTTCGTGAATTGAACAAATTGATGGTCGAGTGGTTAGCACAAATCTTCATGAAAAAATTCAATGTTTTTTGTACAAAATAACAAATTCTCTATTTGTATTGAAAAACAACAGCTAAAGTGAAACACGAGTTTGTGTATTGTTAGTGGCTTATGTGTTGCAGTTTAAAGGGCATCGTTTAGATTTCCATGCAAGCTATAAGCATCCATTACTTCCTGTATAAATTGCAACTCCTAGCAATCACATGTCGCAGGGAACTAGAAATAGAATCCAATGTCTAATAAAGCACCAGTTATGAGTGAACGATTAAGCGACTAAGAAGCTTGTTTCGTGTTCGAAGTTGCGAGAGGACCTTGTAATTAAAGATGTCATTGCCCTTGGTGGACAAACATAAACCCTTACCTTACCGTTTTCGACCACGTTCGCTAACATAACAATAACTTTGACTTGTGTCTCCCAAACCATCCTCCACAGATCGTTGACAGTGTTCGCAGTTGGTCCCTGAGTGGCGATCCACTTACCACTTTTTCCGTAACCCTGAAATACACATTCGTAATTAGATTTTAAAAAAAAACATTGTGATTTTGCATGCATCTTATCCACGAAGTTCAATTGATTAAAGAAAAAAAAAACTTAAGCCTTGTTGGTAACATTAGTTTTGGACAAAAGTTGCTTGACAAGTGTTACTACTCAGAAATTTTTATTTAAACTGGAACATCACAAAATAAACCTACTTTAATTTCCGATGCATTGATATAACCATTTGCATTTTGACTAGAACTCGGCAAAATCACTCTGTTGTGGTCATCTGAACGGGATTTTAGTTAGTTTTAAGTATTCAAGGCAACTATGATATATTTTGTTGCATTACATGGCAAGATGTTCTTGTATCGATTTTTCTTCGCATTTTCGATGCTTTTTCCTTCACGCGTACCAGAAACAAAATCCTTTGTCACCTCTTTGATTCTCTGCAACGAAAAATGCTTAATCATTTTAAGGTTGTATGCGAGACCAACTAGATTTAAACCTCACTACTGGCAGGTAATCCACTTCATAACAACGAGTGAGCGATCAAACTGCTAATAGAGTATCAGTAGTTGTACTTATACGCTATCTTGGTTCGTTTCTTACGTTAAATTGTAGAGTTAGAGTGGCATGCGATGATTCGAAGCTCTTCGTAAATAAATCTTCCAACTCATCCACCAAAATCGGGTGTTTATCTATTGGTGTTTTTAAAGAGGCTTCTGTAAACAGGTGCAAATTTAACAAAGGTTTTAATTAACGTATAAAACTGCAGCCCACTTTCTAACGAACAACAAAGAACCTTAATTGAAGTTCAATAAACGCAAATCTGCTCATAAGTTTTGTGATATGATAAGCAAAATGATTCAAAAACACGTTTACAGTCTGGTTGTGAAACAAAGAACGGTCATGAGTAAAATGTTCTCACCTTGAACTTTAACAGGAGAATCAATAATCCTGACTTGATTTTGTCTTGCAACATACCAGCTATGAATCCGATGTCTGCAAAATCAGTTTCAAAGAAAACAACCGTGAAACTAATCTAGTGGTTAACAATCAAAAATTAGTGGCCGTAAAAAATAGTTTACTCAATGATGCCTTTCGTATATATCGTGACTTCGCAACCGGACAAATAACTGAGGATTGTAAACCGAAACCTTGTTTCCTGCTTTGTGGGATTTGCAGCACTTAGATTAGGTTATTCTAAAATATGCTACGACTAGCAATGCACTATGAAATTCTTAGGCATGATATAAACGCAATATATGCTTTCAATCAATTTTCCGTAAAATACGCAATTTATTTCAATATTTTTAAGTGGATCCTCTATTTTTCAATATTTCAGTCCAGGAAAATAACCGATTTAAAACTGGAATGGATTGCATTAAACGCGCATTTTATTAAAACATATTCCATAACTTTCACGGCTCTAAACGGTGCATTGGTAGTTACAGTTTGCGTATTTTAGAATGACCTTTTTCGAAATAATATGACAACCAAAACAATTGCGTTATTCCATAACGTCATAAACGCCATTGCCACTTGTAAATGGTGATTGATGCGGTTCGAATTTGTTGCGCCAAACATAAGGGCAAAAATAAATACTTGAAGGAAGCTATGTGTTGCCTGCCTGACAACCTTTACGTCGAATATAGCTAGGCCCACTGCTTTGTATTGTTTATATTTGTCACTTAGCCTACATGTAGATCCACACATGTGTTGTTGTATACAGTTAATATATTAAAGCGGTTTGCTCACAAAGGAAACGGCAGCTCTAATAAAAACGCCTCCTTCCGGAAAATACTAGACTAGGCTTTGCCTCAGAGTTTTAAAATGAAAACAAAACAACCTCTGTATACTTATTGCTGTAAAACAATTAAGCAAATCTTTGAAGATATTGTGAAAAAAAGCTTCATAAACAACGATTTCATAAACGTTAGCTGTTGCTAGTCAGTAATGGTTGGTAATTTAACATTCCATAGTTCAAGCAGTAAACAAATTTACCTTTTGAAAGCCGCTACACCCAGCAATCCAGCAAGCAACAAAACCACAACTATTGCACCAACAATTCCTCCAACCGGCGAACTTTGTTCATTTGCTGCAATAAACAATATGTACCATAAGGTACAGCACACAATAAATGTAATAAACAATCTAATTTACGTTCATCTGTTCCCTGAGTTTCTTTTATTGGTTTATCGCAATGTCCCTTAATATTTAAAACCACGTTGTCACACTCATCTGTGACTGGCTGAAAAGTTGCGTTCGCGTATTCCAGTTCCTCTATTGTGACGTTATACGTCAGTGACGTACCAGGCTCCAAATTGATTTGCGACGTCGTGGTAACGTTTTCACCATATTTTGTCAAATTTATCTAAAAAAGAAACAAACTTACAAACTAAACTGTGCGACACTATTATTTTTGTTTTGTAAAATCAACTTATCTTAAAACACTTGACCCAATTTGTTCTTTGCATTTGCAAGTAAAATTGTGTAAATGTTTTAAATAGGAATATTTATTTACCTTGACCACTTTCATCATGTTTACCGCTGATTGAGACATTGTTATTTTGATGTTGCAACTCCCAGAAACCAATTTCATCTCAGACTTTATGTTTGAAAATAGACTAACAGTCTTTACTGTTTTGCTTTCAAGTATGATTTGTGAGTGGTTTGGAAACATTCTCACCTAAAAACAAAAGATACTGTAATATAAACATTGCAAATTTCTATCTTCACACATGCATCAATCCCCTGCTAATCACTGAAGTCTGACAGGATTCAGATAAAATTCCTAAAAAAAAAAAAAAACTTACCGAAACCATATAGTTTGTATCATTTGGAAGTTTGTCAATGGTTGTTTCATATTCAAAGTTTGTTGTTGATGTTTGTGTGAAAGTCTTGCTAATATTGACCAATGTTTTTGAATCAACAAGAGATATTGTGTAATTAAATGTTCCATTGTACTTTGATTGATCTTTCCATTTCACAACAACCTTGTTGTCATAACAATTGCTTGTGTCAAGAATTTCAACACCTACAATTCATTGAATTTGATACTAACAAGACTTGAAAACACACACAATATAGCATACCTGAAAATAAACATATTGATGGATAACTTTCATCACAATCTGTTTTATTAATTTCACTTCCAGCAACTATTACACTGCACAACAATGTTTCATTGAACATATCTTGATTATTGTAATTCTCCATGGCTGAAAACAAAAACATAATGAAAAATAGGACCAGAAAATAAGTAAAAACAGTATTAGGTGAAACACAGCCATAAAGAAAATCAAAGCATTATTTTTTTTCACACCCAGTTTGAATTTCACAATAAGTCAAACTCACTTAGGTTTTTTGTACGTTTTACCCAAACTCCATTTTGAAAAAATGTCCAAGAGGTGGTTTTATTATTTAATTTCTGAAGAAATGCTTCTGATGCTAAAGATCCTCCTTTTTCTGTGCACTGCTCAAGGGATTGTGAGTAGTTTCTCTTTGTATTGTAAGCAACATAATACTGGCCGTTCTCCTCTTGTAGATCTAAGTTTTAAAAAATGTAAACCTTCAACCTTTTAATCTGTAAACTCTGTGCAAAAAAATGTAGTCACAATAACTAACGATGTTTGTTTTTTGAAAAAAGGTTATTACAGTTTTACAAGCACTCTTGGTATGGTTAGGTAAGTTTAAGGTAGAGTGGCTTAGCACATTTTATTAATACATATATACTGTCACCTATCTTAATACTGTTAATATATTGCCTATTTAATAACAAACATATTAAGTAAAATCAAAATATATCCTCTTCAGGAAAGGGGACCTATATAATTGTCCAACAAGAGCATAAACACAAAATGCCACCCTTGGTAGGTACTTACCAGTATTAAACTGAATGAGTTTTGACTTTGATTTTCCAACTGAATTTGTTGCCCAGCACTCAACTGTAGAGTTCCCACCAAAAATAAACGAGTTTTTGAGCAGTAGTTTTGATACAAGTTGATCTCCATTACTAATAGATGATATATGTGCAGGAGATTTTGCATTTAAAGTTTGGCCATTGATTCTCCAGTGTCCAGTGGGTAAAGGTTTTCCAATAAATGTGCAACTGAATGTCTGTGACTGACTGAAATCACTAGGTTGGGTAAAACTCCTGTAAATTGGTCCAACTGCCAAAGATACAGTAAGAACATTGCAATTTTGTAAGCACATGTCTATCATATCATTGTATTTTTTAATTTTCAAAAAAAGTACAACTAAAAAACAATGCAATTTTCAAAATAGGAAGTAAAATGCTTGCTACACATACAGTATTTGTAAGTCCAAAAGCATGTAAGAATTCACTGAGGATTATTTTGTAAGTTCGAATAGTTATTGAGTATTGAGTATTTACCATCAACCTGCAGAGCACTTTGAACTGTTTTCAAGGTTCCATTTTCCACAGTATTACTTGCATGGCAAATGTATTTACCAATATCAACAAGTGTTGCAGACCCTATAGTCAGTGTGGACAGAGTTTGATATGGAAAAGGCTGGGAAATTGTTTGGTAAATATTTTCTGTGTTGTTTAAAGAAATATTCGACAAGTTCCTGTGAAGGATAAAAGGCTTAATGAATTGTGTTGTAATGAACCATATTAGATAAAGCAATAACAAACAACAAAATCTACCCTGCACAACTATAAAATACACCACCTTGTCCAGTATACTTGTGGTGTTGGGAAACCAAATGAGGTGCAATTGATGTCTTTACTCTTTCCATCTTCAATTGTGGCTTGGCTGTTGCTAAGCGATATATTGACTGCAACTGTGAAATGTTATGTCATTAGAGGTCTTGAAAAAAGAGTAAAATTCATTCAAGGGGTTTGGATAATGAAATACTGTAATAAGTCGACCAAGTCTTATAAAAAAATATTGATACATGGGGTTCTCTTTGAGGAATTTAAGTATTTACCTTCAACCTCTAATGTTTTGTTTACTTCCGTTCCAGGAAGATTATATGCAACACATGTATATTGGCCAGTTTGGGAAATACTTGAATATGTCAGAGTGAGTAGAGATGTTGTTTTGTAAAGTCCTTCCTTGATGATGGCCTGATAAACAGGCGATGATGTTATGTTATCAATTTTGTTTCCATTCCTAGACAATGCATTATTATTAAATTTAGCTAAATATAAAATCATCTGCAGCTAAAGTAACAGCATTGCTTTTCAATAATTGCATAGCATTTAGGTATTGCTTTGTTTATAGCGGAGGTACACAACCTGCTGCCAGTTTTAATTTGAACCAAAAACAAGCAGGTAATTGACAACTGTCAAAATAAGATCTGTGATGGGGCTCTCATGGCAAAAACGTGCTCTATAGCATTATGTGATTTACTTTTAAATACAAGTTAGAAAATATAAAGTATTGACTTGTTAGTTTATCATAATAATAAACTTATATTTCAAGGTTTTTCATGTAATAAACAGTAATCATGTACCTGAACCATATAACTGTAGGAGAAGGAAAGCCATAAGAAACACATTCAACCGATAATGTTTCATGTATATTTGTCAACAAAATGCTTTGATGAGAAATAGAAATGTTCGCAACAACTAGAATGCAAAAGAACATTGCATCAGCATTTTTGTAAAGCATAAAGATAAGTTTTTTTAACTTTTAAAATTGCTTTGTAGAAAAGATGTGTTGAATGTCTAATATCTCTTTTATGCAACATTTCTACCCACCTTGCATTTGTACATCAATTTGTTTGGCTGGACCAGCTTTTGTCTTAACAGCTTCACATTTGTAAACCCCTGCTTCACTTATATGTTGAAGGGTGAAATATAAAGTCCAAACTATTTTGTTTTTAGTGTATGAATTAAGAGTCCGTTCACGGTATATATTGTAACTTGAATTTTTGGTAACTTGAGCTTCATTTCTACACACAGTTTGATCCATTTAAAACAGAAAAATGCACTAAGCCTTCAAACACTTACCTTGACCATGTTGTCGGAGGTCTAGGGTAACCAGAAGATGTGCAAGTAAATATATGTTGAACTCCAAATGTCACAACTTTGGAAGTGGGTAAAGCAGTTAGATGTGAATTGACTAGGATATGAAAAATATGGCTTCTTTGTATAATTACTTTTAAAACACATGTACAATGCAAGATGGTTGTATTTATGTTACAACATTTTCATTTTTGTTCATGTCTCCTAGCACACTTTATAATTTACATACCCAATATAAAAATCCAACCCTGAATTTTAATTGTCTTACCCAGAACTTCAACAACGGAAGAATTCGCAGACCCAGAAACATCACTTGCAACTTCACATGTATATTTGCCAGCTTCACCATAATCATCAAGTGTTACATAAAGTTTTCGCCTGACTCTATTTAGTACTGCTGTTGTTTCTTGAGATGATTGATAAATGTTGTTGTTGTCATTGGTTGCTGTCACATTGTTGTTTCCCCTGCATACATCACACACATTTGTTCTAAAACGAATCATTTTAACTAAAAAAATGCAACATGTACATATGGATTAGACCAGGGGCTACTAAACTATGGCCAGTGTGCTGTTTACGCTATTCTGACAATACTTGATTAATTCAATAAAATCAGTGACACATATTGTCTCATTTGATTGTTACACACTAAGGTATGAACACTTGAACATTATTTTGTTCTGTGATGGAATAAACAATCACTACTAGGTGGCAGAGACACATAATGCTCTAACTTTTCACTTTGAAGACCGTTATTGAGAAAACTGCATTGGGGCTTGCAGGCCTTACCTACAAAGAGTAAAGTGCTATTGCATAATAAAACAATGCAATAAGCATTTTTGTTAACTTTAACCACAATGACCAAGTGGTCAAAGCATTAACTTTGTCTTACAACAATTTACTCAGCAGCTTTTGATTCCCCGAGTAAATAAAAGAGTGTGGCATTGTTCTAACAGCAGCATATCTAAATAGTTAAACAAAAACTTAAGACAAAAAAATCAAATTACCAATGACCATGTAGACTTGCAACAAGTGAGGCAGCTTACACAATCTGGCCAACAAAACAAAAAAGAATCTTACTTCTTCCATGTAATTTGAGGTATTGGAAATCCGTATGAAATGCAAGTAAAAATTTGTTGAACTCCAAATTTAACAATTTCTGCATCTGGGGATGTTGAGACATTGGCAGCCACTGGTTAAAAAAATTTATGTTGATGTTGTTGGGATTTGTAAACAAGTCTGGCAATACAGACTGACTGACTGACTGATTTTATTGAGAAATCATTTATTTTATCACACCTTGAACTTGCATATTTCGCGTTAGGTAAACTCCATCATCATTAGCACTTGGAACTTCACATGAATATTCCCCTGCCTCACTGATGTGTTCAAGTGTAATAGAAAGGTTACGGACAATTTTATCTCCCAAGGTGTTTTCAGCTGTTTGATAAATATTTTCACCTGATGTGAGCAAACTTCCATTCCTAGCAAACACACACACAAAAAAGATTTAACCTGATTTATTTACATTCAAACCAAGTAATACTTTTTCCATTGAACTGTTGAACTGGCTGACATGATTTTGTGACCATATGAAGCACAAGTGAACATCACTTTGTCCCCGAACGCAAAAACATGTGAAGCAGGTGATATAGTGATTGCTGAAAAACAAACGAACAAATCCCTAAGTTGGAAAACTATGTGGTTTACCTGCCACACTCACCTTGAGCTTGTATATCTAATGTTTTAGCAGGTCCAGCAATGTTACTTCCAACTTCACATGTGTATTTTCCAGCTTCACTATAATCTTGAAGTGTGGCATAAAGTTTTCGAACTGCTTTGTTTTGTGAATCTGTGTCAGTTTGAGAAGATTGATAAATGTTTTCATTTGTTGATGAATTTACTGAATCCCCATTTCTGAAAAAGATGTTCAAACACACCGTGTATCAACCGTTGCCAGAAATCAAACATTTACAAGAATCTTTGATACCATGTTTGAAAAAGTATCATAAGGATATTCCTGAGAAAAGCAAAGTAAATAAAACAGTATGCATTGTAATCAATCAATCAATCAATACCATTTTGACAGAACACCTTAACTGCATTTTGTGTTTCTTACCTTTTCCAGGTAATAGTAAGTATTGGGAAACCATACGAAGTGCAAGTAAATATTTGTTGGACTCCGATTGTCATTACCTCTGTGCTTGGAGATGTATTAATGTTGGCAGCAACTAAAAAAAAGAATTTATTGCAATATATTTTTTTGCCACTCCATTTAAAAATAAAGCACTAATGTTAAAACAAATATAATGTAATAAAAAAAGAGTGTTTGCTGCAGACAGTGCACAGTGCATTGACCTACAAGGTCCCATCAGTCCAGCTGATCAAAAACAGTGTGCACTATCTGCAGCTTATCATTTATCGGCTCGATGTTTTACATGAGTATTTGATTCTTCAGTAACTGGACAAATATTTACAAAAGAAAGCTGTTGTTATGTAGCATTATACTGTACACACCATATACAGTAACTGCCTTGTCGATATTTCCACCACCATTCCAGTTTGTAGGTTTGCAAACATATTGTCCACCTTCACCAGCCTGTATCCCTGGTTGGATGTAAAGAGTGGATACACCAGTGGAACTATTGACATTGGTTGAACTTTGATACACATTGCTCGAACTTAATGTTGAAACTTGCACAGAGTTTCTGTGAAATAATTAGCAGGGGTTGGAAGTGGTTAGAAAATGAAAGGTTTGTTGTGTTTTTTAAGTTTGTTACCTAAACCATCTGGCTGTTGGACGTGAATAACTATTTATTGTGCAAGATACTGATTGTCTCTGGGTAGAAGATGCAACAATAGACTTTGATGTAAGAGTAGATTTAACTGCAAAATATAGATAAGCACACTTTAAATTTGTTACCCTTTCTATACTCTTCACACCTACATCGCTTATGTTAGGTGATCCAAAAACTTTAAAACCAAGTGGGAATGTAATAAAATTTAAACCACAAGGCAACAACTACTAGACTTAAACTGTACTAAAACTGTATTTTTCCACAGAAATGTTTTGACATTTAAACCAAATCTTACCTTGTTTAACCTGGCTGGTGACACTTAGTGAACAAGATGGAACTGTGAAACCTACAACATTCACAGTAATTGTTGAGTCTGCTGCAGGCATGGTGAGTGGAAGAGTTGAACTATAGTTTGTTGTTGATGTTCCAAGTGAAGTTGTCACTCCATTAAAAGTGTATGAAATATCCAGTGGTTGTGTAGATTGGCGTAACATTGAAATCACTACATTAAATGTTTGACCAGCTACAACACTGTACTCCAATTGGTCAAGTAAGAGTTTTCTAGTTTCTGAAACAAACAGGTCTTGGAAGACTAAACATAGATATGCTGATCACTTAAAACTAAATCTTTACCATCCTAATTTAGTAAGCAATGGATTGAAATGTTTTGACATTTTTACATAAAGAGCAAAACAAAAATATTAGTGAATGGGTATTTTAAATATTGTGTAATCATACGACACTGGGGTGCAGAGATGTGCAAGTGATACTATGAAGACAGATAAAACAAAATAGACCAATATTATGCCTAAAACTGCGGCCAAAATAGTTTTCTATAGTAAGATGTATTACTGTAATAATCGCATGTTCATTTTATTGCATTTTAGCATTGCAAGACTAAACACAGATCTGCCGATCAGCAAAAAGTTAACTGTTTACCATCCTAATCTAATAAAACAATGGCTTTAGATGTGAAACTCTTTTTATGAATAGGGATTTTAAATGTTGTGTAATCAAACAACGTTGTAGTGGTAAAATTGAAGGTGATACTACAAAAGATAGGAGTTAAAATCAAATAAACCTTATTATGAATAAACTTGTGGTCAAAACAGTTTTGTATTGTAAGAATTATCACTAAAATTATCACATATTAGGCATATTGATATTTCAGCATTTTAGTATGGCTAGTGCAGAAAACAGCATTGTTGTATTGTTAAAATTTAATACATACAATTCCAAATAAACTAAGGCTATTGAAGTTTCAAAGTTAATAGGCCAGATTTAAGGATGCTTTTTATTTTCATTTAACTTAGGTTAAAACGATTTGTTGTCAACAGAAACAAAATGTTAACGCTGTACACTTAAAGCCCAAATGTAATTTTTTTTTTAAAGCTTATGCTCACTTTTATACAATATTTTACCCGAATAGGAACAAATGTAGTAACGTTCCAAAGTACATTGTGCACTGTACCATGTCCAAACATAGTTTGAGCTAGGCTTCATTCCATGAAACATCATACAGTTTCCATTATCACTGGGTTGATTAGATCCCCATGCATTATACCCAATGTGGGTCCATGATGATGAACCTGGTGCAGGCAAATGAAAACAAATACAACTAAAGTGTTGACCTCAATAATGTTTAGCACAAATGCATTGAAATTTACTTTACACAACAATTTTTTTATTCTATTTATTTATTTTTTAAGCTAATATTTTAGCAATTACAATCCTTGATGAAAAGAATTGTACTGCCACCAAAACTGTTTTAGGAAATTGATGTGATTAAAAAAAAACAAATATTTCCACCTTGTTAAAAATTAACAAAAAAAATATTATTTCAAGTTGATGAAAACATTAAGTCATTTAGTATTTAAGATATACATATATATATTTCCCTTTCTAGCATCATCAGTATCTAAATGCAAGTGTAGACACATAATGTTGGCAAAAATGTGTGCAAAAAACATTTAACGGTTCATGAAAGTTCATGAATCTTTTACCAAGCAACAGTTGGGAGATTCTTGTGTGAGATACGCATTACAAAAAATGTCATAACAAGTATAAAGAAGTTTAAATAATTGTAAACACTCACAAAACACACATAACTTTTCTGGTATTTAACTAAAAATAAATCTCACTCTTTGTGGAATAAACTGTCTCATTGGGCCATTGATATGTATTTCCCACTCTGCGTCCTCCAGTATAAACAACTGTGACGAAATAGTAAAATTTATTTAAAGCAAAAGTAACAACATTTTGGTGCTTACGAATTTCTGATCCAGACCATCCACTATATTCATTAGCTTGTTTAACAAGTTGATCTTGTGTTTGTTGATCAGGAATGCTTGTAAGTTCTCCACCACCATCTTGACAAGCAGTTCGAGCATCAGCATAGTTTATTTGTGTTCCAAACAGTCGAAAATATCGACCCTGACATGTGACTCCATCTAAATAGAATAAACATTGTGATGAAAACAATTTGTTTCCACCTGTATGTGCCCAAGAAAAGATAAAATTGTGCTGCTATAGTAGTTTACTTTCATAGTGAATAAAACAGTCTAACTTTAGATAAAAACGCTTTTAGTAACTATTTTGATAAAGTTTTCTGGAATTCAAGTTTGTTTTGGACATTTACTTACCACAGATTACTACATTGCAGATAACCAAAAAACAAACTATGATGTCCAAATACATTTGGCATCAACAGTTTATAAAATGTAGCAACATCTATCACTGTGTGTGTTAAATGCTCTCACATACTGTGTACTGAATATATTTTCATCTTTCCTGAGCTTATATCAACACAACATACCTGTTGCTGTTTATGGGTCTGCATGCCCACATAAGGAAACTCTTACAAGGTGTAAACATTGTGTTGCAGGATATACATGAAATGTTTCAGCCTTTTACATAACAAATTTAACCTACAACTTAACACTGCACTGCAACAATACTAAATAAAGAAGTATATTGGGGGTTTTGAAATTCTACAATATGTCACAACAAATTATGCCACATCTAAAACTGTCCAAAACTAAGTTGAAAGGGATTATTTACATGATAAATTCTATTTCAATAAAATTATGGTAATTAAAAGTTTAATACCGTGTTTAACCACCCATCATTTTTAAACGGTCCAACTAAGCTAATAAATTTTAGGCAATGTATAAAACTTTAAAATTGTACATTCAAAGTGCAGGTACTTTCTTGTGCACCAACTTTTATCTTGGAAAACAGTTCTGTAGAAAGAATTTCCTATGAATCTGTATGCCCCAAAATGCTAGATTTCATGCTTGTCACCATTTTTAATCCTGAAATAACAATATACGGTTCATTGGATCCAATATTTACTCAAGATTTATGTTCGCTTTATTGCTTCTGCAGGCATAAACGCATGGGTCCCACACATGCATGAAGTTGTCAATAAGGTAGAAGGTGCCATTGGGACATAAACAGATCAACATACTGCTCAAATAAATTTACTACAATATACACAAACTGTTAAAAATGCATAGAATTTATTCGCAGTTTTAGGTGTTTCACAGATTAACTGTTGCAAAGTAGAGTTTGATGAAAGCAATTTGACATTACAACCAGCATTGTTCAGCTTCAGTTATAATTTATAAAAAACTTTCTGTTTGTAATGACTAGTAGAATAACAAACTTTTAAAAGTTTCTTTTGACAGAGTATCTACTGGTGATACATATTTATGACTACATATCAATCATACATGAAAGATATTGACTTAGTCACTTGCCTTTCTCTAAGCAAGAAACTTTAGCTGCATTGTTTTAACCAGGTGAAATCTATGGAGTTAAAATAAATAGTCACCAACCCCAAGTAAAAAAATCCAACAAAATATGATTCAATTAACTAAAACTGGCAGCTTCACAGCTGATTCATTGTGAGTATAATAGAGAAAATGAGGAGAACAAAGAAAGAGAACAAAATATGTGCCCTTTAGGAAAAGCATTAGGTAAAAAGAATAGTCATGTGTAAAATGATATTATGGTAAGATTCGCATTTTATGTATTTATCAATTGCAAATTACTATATCTAAACCACAAAATATGCTATGTGCTTAAAGTATTCCAGTAGTTTGGTGACAATAACTTTTCTGCTTTTCTTCTTTTAGTCATTTTTGAATTACATCACATACTTGTTGCTAGAAATGTATCGATTAGTAAATATATTTGGGAGTTTTTAGTGTTTTTAAAGATAAATATAAGTACAGTAAAAAGCTATTAGGCAAAAAACAAGCAAACATCAATACAATCATCTGCATACAATCCATCTTGATGGAACTGTTTAATTCATGTAAACAGAAAATGATTCAACCATTTTGTTCATCATCAAGTAGCAAGCCTTGTATGTCTCCTAAAAAACACAGAAAACATTATATATTCCATCGCTTTCCAGTATTTTGGTTAAATTTTTAATTTCTGTTTCACAATAATGGGTTTGTTTACTGTATAGTCAGGTTTATTTTAGCGTACAGTCTTTTTTACTTTCTTCACTAGACAAAGTATTCTTTACTACCTATTTAGTTGCTAAAATCTATTGTCTGCAAGTTTAGAAGCAATTCAAACATTATATTTTTTCTTTGAACAGCTATAAACAAAAAACATGCCTATACCAGATCAAGAGTAACAAGGTGGAGAGACTCCTTCACATCTTTCATTGTCCTGAATACATCGATTTTTTTGTCAACTTGAAACCGTGAGAAGAGATTCGACAAACAACAAAACATTGCAGCCCTAGTCAATCCATTGCTGAAAAACAAACAGAAAATAAAGTTAGCCTGAATTATTGAACTATAAAATATACCAAGACAATCCATTGCTAAAAACAAACAAACAATAAAGCTAACCTGAATTATGCGAAGCTCACTCAAACAAAAACTTACTTGGAACAAACCAAGACATTTCCTTCAGTTTCTTCACTTCTTACTGATTTGATAAATGATAAAAACTCCATGAACCCAGAAACATCAGATGAAGAATCATCATTATTCCAAGAGTCATAACAGATCAGTTTTGTGTACATCTGTAAAACACAAATTTTAAGTTTTTTTTCATAAATTTAAGTTTAAATTTTCCATTACTTTGTTTCTGTTCCCTGTGCTCTCCACATAAAAACTTTCCATTCCATATTGTCCAGGTTGAGAAACAGTTTTACTCACAAGTGTTACACAAACATTCCCAAACTGTTTTGTAGTGTTTTGGTTGCTAGGTAACAGACCAGAATTCTTGAATGCAATTATTGTTAGTGCAAGAAATACCTTTTTGCAAATCAAACATAGATCATAGTACCCCAGGCCTATTAAAGGCAATATACCGCAAATAATAAGCATTTTCTGCCTCGGGAGAGCGGCTGATTTGATATGACACCTTTATTAGGCCAGCCGAACTATGATTTATCAATAAGTATGCCTTGATCACTGGCCAGCATCAGTGCTTCTGGTCCCAGTATGAATATATGAATATTCATCATGCATATATACCTTTAAGTTGTTCAGCATTATAATCAATTCAGCACTTTGGTTCAAAATTAAATTCCAAAAATCTTGGAACTGTCCAGAAATTTCACTGCAGACTAGAACATCATTCTTACTTCGATAACCCTGAAAGTTACATTATCAATTTCTAACGATCGAATAAAATACTTAAAAACACCCACAACACAAACTGCACAAATAAAAATATTTTATAGCATAATATTCCTACAATAGTTTTATAAACCACATAAAATGTCATGACACTTGTGTCCTAACAAAATATTTTACCGGTACTTTGTAGGCTTTAGTGGTCGTTTCCGTAAAATTGTCATAAATGTGGGAGTTGAAAGCTTCATCTGAAATTTCAAATTATAAAGATGAAAATATATGAACTGACACTTTTCAGCAAAAAGAATTGCAAAGATGACAAAAAAAGCTTACAAGCAACAGTTTGTGGAGATTCAATTGTCACACTGGCAACTGTTGGTTCATCCAAAGTTTGTTGCAGTAAATTAAATTGGGTTGTGACCAAGTTGGCTGTAGGATGTCTATAAAATAACTTTAAAGTGCTTATTGATAATATGAAATACAGTAGGCTGTGGTAAACGGAGACAGCAGAGTAATGTATACACCAAAGAAAGATAAATTATTTTTTATTTTTTGTGCATGCACTTTTCAGTAAAAATGTTGCGTTGGGACAAACCTGCTTAAACTGTCAACCACGGATTTGAATTGTTGCAAATCAAAATCAGTTTCACCAAACATTGCCAGTTCTGTCATGACTTTGTACAAGAAAATGTATTGCTCCTAGAAATAAAAATTGTACAAAACAAAACTAATGACAACTAAACAAACAACACCTTACATTGGGTCAATATTTTTCACCTCAGTTTGTACTTTTCCTACTCCCTGCTGCCTCATGTGGTACATAACTTGATAAACATCAACTTCTTCAGTTTTGTTCATTTCATTGATCAAATAATCAAGTGCAATAAAAGTTCCAGTTTTACCAGATTCAGGTCTGTAGTGTGAAAACACAAAAACCCATCAGACTGTGCACTGATTAACACTTTGCCTGCCACAAAGCCTGTACATGTCAATTCAAAACTGATATTGACAAAAATTTTAAAAATATCTTACATTTCAAGATATAAAAAGAATGACTTAAACATTTCTGCATTTAAAACATAATGTGAAAAACACACCCAAAGAGTTAAATGCGGTTGCAGATTAAGCAAGCTTTCACTTACAGATGAATATTGTCCACTTGCATCTTCCACACCAAACTTCCTTGTGATGTAACAACCATGATTAGTGACATCATCAAGTCTTACAATGATTGTTTCATACTCTTTTACACAACCAATATTGGGCCAATATTCCACACACTGATTCTGTAATCATGAAATTGAGTGTCTAGATTTGCTCCAGTGCAAAACATTTAAAAACCATTCCAAGCAAGTTTCTTTTGAATTTTTTTTAAATCAGTCGTAATTTAAATTATTCAAAATGTGAACCTTTCCATGATTATCCATGTGGTCCAACATGATGATAACTTTGGGATTTTGATTCCAAACCATTCTCCAAAATTGTCCCATAGTTTTGTTGGTTGGACTTTCAGTGGTAATCCATTTATCTAAAACCTGGAGGCTTGCCTAACAAATTTTGGGTATTAAAAACAGCTTTTTTTCTCTTTATCCTAAAATTTAGTTGTTAAAAATGTTTTGTCAATTAGCAGGGTATCTTTTAACATATTACGAATATTCATATACTAAATAACCCATATTGTTACATATGCATACGATCTGTGTTTAAACAAGACAATGTCTTCTGCTTCAGTTATTTCAGTCTTACCTTTGTGAGTGAGATATTAACATAATCACCAGTTCCACCAACTACTTGAGGCCTGCAGCTTGTGGTTGCTGAACCTTAATAAGAAAGTAAATGTATATTTTGACAGTTCTATATTATTTGTCAATACATACTTGAAACAACTTCATATGGATTTTCATGTGTTTCTTTACAAGTCGTTGAACATTCCTTGACATTGCTGTCACTTTCACAAAGTCTCTACAATGTGCATATTTCATTTCACTTTTAATTTGAAATTGCATTTATTTATTTTTTAGCATTTTACTAACTTCAAATTCCTTCCTTATAAGTTTGTGTCTATCCTTTGAACTCTGAACATAGAATTTCTTAAGATCTTTTGCAGCAATTCTGGTTTTTTCCACTGTTTTAGTTTTCTTTGCTTTGTGTTTGGAGAAATCTTTTTCTTCAGATCATGGAAGAAAGTTTATTCTCAAACCAATTTTGTTTCTGCGAAAAGATGAAAATAATAAACATTTGTCTTTGTATATACCTCTTGTTTTGAAAGAAAATTAGAAATATGGCTAACCTGTAATAATAAACAAGCACACCCAACAATGTTAAAACCACAACAAAACTTCCTAATCCGACAGATATTCCAACAACAGCATTATCACTTTGTTCATTTGCAGGATTTACACTTTCTACAAACAGCATCAAGTCAATCATAAAGCAAATGGGATTTACAGGTCCAATTTTAAAATAAAAGTTTGAGTGCTTGCTTACCTCCACCTTTTGAGCAATTTCCATCAATTTGAAACACAAGTTCCGAGCAATTGAAAGTTTGCAGTTTAAATGATGCATCTATTTTCTCATTATCACCAACTTCTATTTCATATTTGATTAAATTTGATGGTTTGAGGTCAACAGTCACATTTTCCAAGTAGCTATTGTTCCAATATTTTGTGGCATAAACCTGAAAACAGGATAGGACAATAAATATGTCAAAGAATAATTAAAAAAAGCTTTTAAAAACATACTTGTAAATGAGTTATTGCTTCTAACAATGACAGTGGAATGATTATTTGAACTTCACAAGTTAAAGAAGATTGAATCATTTGGCTTGTTACATTCTGGAAAATGGCCGATGTTTTTGCCATAGCATGTGGTACTGCTATTTTCCCACCATACTCAAAGTAAATTTTAATCTGAAATGGTGTTTGGTTATTACAATCAATTCTTACTGAAAAAAATAAATTCCTTTCACAAAAAAAAAAACTCTTCAAATGGTGTAAATTATATTACAACTTAATGTATGGTTTGGCGGAACTACTAAAAATTCCTCAAGCTAAAATTGAACATGTAAATACAAGCAAGGAAAAAGTTATAGTTTTGTTGAACAAGTATAATAAAAAAGATTGTGGCAAAGTTAATAAAAAAGGTGGTAAACTACATGTAATTCATTATAATCACAAATATACAACTAAGTAATCAAGTTCACATACAGATATGTTAAAGTTTGCATCAGTTGGAAGTTTGTCAACAGTTGTTTCATATTCAAAGTTTGGTGTTGGTGCTTGTGTGACAGCCTTGCTGAAATTGACTGATGTATTTGAGTCAACAACAGATATTGTGTAATTAAATGTCCCCTTGTATTTTATTCGATCTTTCCATTTTACAACAACCTTGTTGTCATAACACTTGCTTGTATCAAGAATTTCAACACCTAGAAATGAGATTGCTATTAACAAGAAGACAAACTAAAATAATCCACAACTAAGGATACCTGAAAATAAACATATTGATGGATATGTTTCATCACACTTGGTTTTATTAATTTCTCCTCCAGCAGTTATTACTCTGCACAACAAAGTTTCATTGAGGGATTCTTGATGATTGTAATTCTCCATGGCTAACAAAATAAAAACATCCCTTAAAAAGCGTAAGGGCCAAAAACTTTAAATATACATAAATGAAACACAGCTACCAGGCAAATCAAATTACTCACATTATGATGAAAGTTTATAAAGTTTCAAACTCACTTAGGTTTTCTCTTTCTTTTACCCAAACTCCATTTTGTAAAAACACCCAAGAGTTGTTTTTATTATTTAGTTTGTGAAGAAATGGTTCTGGTGCTAAAGTTCCTCTATTTTCTGTGCACTGCTCAATATATTGTGAATAGTTTCTTTTTGTGTGGTATGCAACATAATACTGGCCAGTCTCCTCTCTAAGATCTAAAAGTAATAATTAACCTAAGTTAAAAAAACACGTATTTGTGAACTTGTAAATCTGTTAACTCACCAAATTTCAACAAGAGTCCACTTAAAACAATTAACCCAAGATAAATTGCTCACCAGTATTAAACTGAATCAGTTTTGATTTGGATTTTCCTATCAAATTTGTTGCCCAGCATTTGATTGTAGAGTTCCCTCCAAATAGAAGCGAGTTTTTGAGCAGCAGTTTTGAGACAAGTTGATCTCCATTACTAATAGATGATATGTGTACAGGGGATTTTTCATTAAAAGTTTGGCCATTGATTCTCCAGTGTCCAGTGGGTAGAAGTTTTCCAACAAATGTGCAAGTGAATGTCTGTGACTGACTGAAAACTCTAGGTTGAGTAAAACTCCTGTAAATTGGTCCAACTGCAAAAAATACAGAAGGAACATGGTAATTTTAGAAGCACATGTACATGTGGAATTTTAAAATAAGAAGTAAAATGCTTGCTACATATACAGTATTTGCAAGTCTAAAAGCATGTAAGAATTCACTAAATTTTATTGTGTAAGTTCTAATAGTTATTGAGTATTTACCATCAACCTGCAGAGCACTTTGAACTGTTTTCAAAGTTCCATTTTTCACAACATTACTTGCATGGCAAATGTATTCACCAAAATCAGAAAGTACAGCAGACCCTATAGTCAGTGTGGACACAGTTTGATATGGAAAAGGCTGGGAAATTGTTTGGTACATATTTTCTGTTTTGTTTAAAGAAATGTTTGACAAACTCCTGTGAAGGATAAAACACTTGTCTGTTATAATGAACCATATTAGATAAGCAATACCTGAAAACAAAATCCGCACTTCACAACTACAAATACATCACCTTGTCCAGTATACTTGTGGTGTTGGGAAACCAAATGAAATGCAACTTATGTCTTTACTTTGCCCATCTTCAATTGCTACTTGGCTATGGCTTAGTGATATATTGACTGCAACTGTGAAATGTTATATAATTAGATGCAAAATTTTGTGTGAAAAAAAAATAAACACCACCACCCAAATGGTTTACAGTTTGAAGACTGTTTGAAAAAATACTTGCCAACTAATGAGTACTGTTTATTATTTTACCTTCAAAATGCATTGTTTTGTTTACTTGCAACCCAGAAAGATTATATGCAACACATGTATATTGACCAGTTTGTGAAATTCTTGTATATGTCACAGTTAGCAGAGATGTTGTATTGTAAAGTCCTCCCTTTGTTGTTTGATACATAGCTGATGATGTCATGTTTCCTATTTTGCTTCTATTCCTACACCACAATACAAAAATAGAAACTACTAATAGCTTTAGCTAAATATAACATCATTTTGTTATGAAAGGAAATGCATTGATTTTCAATAGTTGTATAACTTTCAAGTATTAATTCATTCATAGCATTACATAGCTAACTTGTAAATAAAAGTTGTTAGCCTATCATGACAATAAACTTACATTTCAAGGTTTTTATATAATACACAGTATTCACTTACCTAAACCATGTAACTGTAGAAGAAGGAAAGCCATAAGAAACACATCCAACTGATAGTGTTTCATGTATTTTTGTCAATAAAATACTTTGATCAGAAATAGAAATGTTTGCAGCAACTATAATGCAAACAATATTGCATCAGCATTTTTAGCATAGTTTGTTTGGAAGGTTTCAAACCTTTTTACATTTTTTTGCAGAAAAGTGATAAAAAGTTGTGTGCTTCATTTTTAATGCAACACTTAAACTCACCTTTGACTTGTACATCAATTTGTTTGCCTGGGCCAGCTTTTGTCTTAGAAGCTTCACATTTGTAAACCCCTGCTTCACTTATATGTTGAAGGTTGAAATATAAAGTCCAAACTATTACATTTTCAGTGTATGAAAGATAAGCTCGTTGCTGGTAGATATTGTAGCTTGAATTTTGGCCAACTCGAGTTCCATTTCTAAACATATTTTGATTTTTATGAATCAAAAAATGTGTATAAGTCTTTAAACTTCTACCTTGACCAAAATGATGAAGGTCTAGGGTAGCCATAAGATGTGCAAGTAAATATATGTTGAACTCCAAATGTCACAACTTTTGTAGTAGGTAAAACAGTTAGATTTGAATCAACTGGGATATAAAAAAGAGGAAAAAAGAGAAAACATAAAAATCAAAGTTTTCCAGAATGCAAAACATCCTACCTTGAACTTGTACATCAGATAATTTGGCCAATCCAGCAATGTTACTTGCAACTTCACATGTGTATTTTCCAGCTTCACTATAATCTCCAAGTGTAACATAAAGTTTTCGCACACATTTGTTTAGTAATGCTGTTGTTTCTTGAGATGTTTGATAAACATTACTGGTGTCATTTGTTGACATAATAATTTTGTTTAAGTTCCTAAATACATTAAACAATTGATTCAGTTCTTTTCAACTAAAGAATACATAACACCTATGGATTAGAGCATTTCAAAGTCACCCTTAGCTTATAACTTCTTTACAGTCTGTTAATTACAAGCCTTGGTTATGTGATAACTCATTATAGACTAGAAGGCAGCTTTCACATTTTGCCCTTAAACATACACAACAACCAGTGGGATTCAAATTGTTTGTGAGTGGGTTCTATCACAAAAGTCATATTTTTCAGTCGGTTCTGTTACAAAATGTCCATGGATAGTACCTAGTAATTCTAACCGGTTCGCTGATCTTATAAAATTTCGTGAGATGCTTCTACATATCCAGTGTGAACCGGCTGAATCCAACCATTGACTACAACCTATTTTGAAACACTAATATATTCCCTACACTTATTTTCTATTGGGTCCCATATCAACAACTGCCTTTAACCTCAGTTGTTTCTGCAGGCAGAAACTCTTGGGTCCTAACTCATACAAAGCTGGAAACAATGCATTTTAAGAGATAATCATGAGAATGTTTGTGTTAGTAAAATATAGTGATCACTACTAGACTTAAAAAACCATGCTATATAAAGTACAAACTATGCAAATCTGAAAAAGGGGGTAGTAGTGGCAAAATAGAGTAAAACACAAAAATCGGGGGCTGCGGGGGAAATGTTCGAGCTACAGAGTGAAAAACAACATTCAACATCTATAAATAGCAAATTTTACAAGCTATTCAAATTTTATTCAGTTTAAACATTATGTACCCATTTTAATGGCTAGTGGGTTAACCGATGGGGTCCTACACCCAAACTTGTAAAATATAAAACCATAATGACCCAATTAACAGCCCTGTAAGAATTTGTCTTAATTGGCTAATAATTAGAATTTTGACCACCAGAGGAGTTTTGGGCATCAACTGCTAATGCTTCTGACATCATAAGGTTGTTCACCCCCTAACTGCCATGTGTGACAACATCCACAAACATCTGTTAGATACATCCAGTTGCTTTTCTAACACTGACCGTTACACCACAGAAACATTTTGTTTGTGGTGCCTGACAACGTAGGGGGGTAGTGAGGTAAATGTTGGGGCTGCAGGTTTGCACACAACAACTGACACATATTAATGGTATTTTATACAAGCTACCAAATTTCAGCCAAATCCGACAATGTTTAAAAACTCATGCATTTTATGGGGTTAGCTGGGTAAATACTGTTTTTTTAGGACAAACAAAGTGGATGCACATCTACCGAACTATATCTTCCATATGTAAAGGTTCCTTTAAATGCATTAAACTTTTCATAGCAAAACAAGTTGGACAACTTTGGGAAGAAAAAAACAAGAAATGAAATAACAGCAAAAAAACGAGTAAAATCAATATGTTTCAAGGAATTTGACCCATAATAAAATCTCCACCTTCTGCGTATTTTTCTAAACCTTAAATTTTTACACCTGTCAACCATTCAAAAATATACAGCACATAGCATTGCGGACATATTTATCTCACTAACTTGTTTGCAAAAAAATGCAAAAAAAGTTATGGTGGCATTATGTTCAATAGAATCTAAACAGAAAAGTTAGATCTAAAACCCATGCAAAAAATTAAATGACCTTAAAGAGTAAACTTGTAAACACAAAGAACAAAGTAAAACATACTTTTTCCATTTTATTTGAGGTATTGGAAATCCATAAGAAGTACAAGTAAAAATTTGTTGAATTCCAAACGTAACAACTTTTGTGTTTGGGAAAGTTGAAATATTTGCAGAAACTGTCGAAATATGAAATCAATTCATAATTAATAACAATTCCTAAAAAAATTGTTTGCACTTTTGTTTGCAAAGCAATCATACCTTGAACCCGAACTTCAGCAGCCAGGTTGGTTTCGCTTATAGCTTCACATTTGTATTCTCCAGCCTCAGTAATACTTTTAAGTGTGACATAAAGTTTTCTCATAACTTGGTCTTCTATCACTTCTTGCAACGATTGATAAATATTGTCAGCAGATGTTAAACTTACTTCCCTTCCATTCCTTACAATCAAAACATTCAAGTAAGTACTTTTTTGATTTAATACATAAATAATTAAAAAACATTTTGTATACCTTTTCCATGTTATATTAAGTTGCGGATAACCCACTGATGTACAAATAAATACTTGTTGATTTCCCAATTTGAAAACATGTGAGGTTGGAGATGTAGTAATGTTTACCGAGGCTGAATATAAACAAAACAAATTTTATCATTCTGTCAACGGATAGGTAAGTTTACTGAACTTACCTACAACTTCTATATCTGTTTGTTTTTCTGGTCCAGCAGAATTCCTTTCAACTTCACATGTACATTTTCCAGCTTCACTATAATTTTCAAGTGAAACATAAAGTTTTCTAACAGTTTTGTTTTGAGAAGTTGTTACAGCTTGGGATGTTTGATAAATGTTTCTGCCAGTTGATGAAGCCACTAAAATTTCATTCCTGGAACAAACATCATTAAACGTTCTTGGAAATTATACCAAACATAAAGCTAGTACCAAGTTTTGTTACCTTTTCCATGAAATCTGAGGCAATGGATAACCATATGAAGTGCAGGTGAACACTTGTTGGACATTGGTTTTGAAAACATGTGAAGTTGGTGCAACAGCAATAAAGTGTCTTGTCTATATTTGCCCCTCCATTCCAGTTTGTAGGTTTGCAAACATATTTTCCACCTTCACCAGCCTGCATCCCTGGTTGGATATAAAGAGTAGATACACCAGTGAAACTATTAACATTAGTTGAACTTTGATACACATTGCTGGAACTTGATGTTGAAACTTGGGCTGAGTTTCTGTAAGGTAATTAGGTATTTAAGTTAAGGGAATGTAGATTTTTTAAGAGGTAAGTTACGGTTTCTACCTGTACCACCTGGCTGTTGGACGTGAGTATCCAGTTATTGTGCAAGATACTGATTTTCTCTGGGTAGAAGATGCAATAACAAATGAGGATGTGAGGGTTGATTGGACTAGAAAACATAAACAAACAATACATTGCAGTTATGGCACAGAAGCTATTTAAAGTATTTACAAAAGCAGTTGAAAATAATGACTGGTTTGTTTTAAATATATCATTGAATCAAAAGTTTTTCTCTATTAATTATTTCTGTGCTCCAGGGATTAATGTTCCTTTGAAAATAATTTGCTTGATCTATACTGCATGTCTGCTCAGTTCTGTTGTGATTCATTGACCCCAAGTTCCATAATACAACACACATGTTTTATAAACACACATGACTAGTAAAAAAACACAACCACCAATTGAACTCTTCGTTTGCATTAAAGCTTAAAAGGGTGATGCAAAAACTATCAAGACTAAGTGGGAATTTAAACAAACCATTTTTAAACCACAAGGCAACATGTTTTGGCATTTATATCAAACCTTACCTTGTTTAACTTGACTGGTGACACTTAGTGCACAAGATGGAACTGTGAAACCCACAACATTCACAGTAATTGTTGTGTCCCTTGCAGGCATGGTGAGAGAAATAGTTGAACTATAGTTTGTTGTTGATGTTTCTAGTGAAGTTGTCACTCCATTAAAAGTGTAGGAAATATCCAGTGGTTGTGTAGATTGGCGTGATATTGAAATCACTACATTAAATGTTTGACCAGCAACAACACTATACTGTGATTGGTCAAGTGAGAGTTCTCTGGTTTCTGAAAACAGCACTTTAAAGACAGGACAAAAGACTACAAAAATATGTAACCAAAATTCAACAGAAACTGCTACATTGCAATAAAATGAAAACTATAGGCAAACTACACTGTGGCGCATTTCAAACAGTTTTATTTGATGCACACTTATTTTATAATGAGCATCATACAAGCAAACAGATTTAAAAAAAAAGTTATGTTGTCTTTGCATGCAGAAACTCATGGGTTCCCAAACATGTAAGTAAGAAAACAACAACAAAGTGAGGTCAAACATTGTGTCATGTAAGCATTGTTGGGTTTCTAAAACAATCAGCTTTAAAGCAGCCATATGAGCCAGATTATTTATCACAAAATACAGATTGATTTCTTGCTGCTTGCAAATTATGCAAAGTTATTAAATTTTCTATTTTTTGGTGTTAGTATTTACGACAATTTTTAGAGACATTACTTGAGGTAAACTTTTAAGCTGCTTTTTGCCAAATTTTAAGTTTTCACTGTCATGCCAAAACTAACCCTAATAATCATGGGTCCAACAGTAAATACCCTTTGACAATAATTACATTTTTATCTGGTCTGTAAAATACCTGTTGTACATTAAAAGTAATTTACCTAAATAGGAACAAATGTAGTAACGTTCCAAAGTACATTGTGCAGTGTACCATGTCCAAACATAGATTGATCCAGTCCTCTGTCCATGAAACATCATACAATCTCCATTATCACTTGGTTGATTAGATCCCCATGCATTATACCCAATGAGGGTCCATTTTGATGAACCTGGAAAAGGCAAAGGACAATACAAGCTAAATAATGTTAATGTTAAACTGATACAAATATGTAGTGAAATTCCTTTTTTAGCAAGGTATTTTAGCATGGTAAGCCATCAAAAAAACATTTTTCTGGTCCATGTTTCAAGGAAGGTAATATAGTTATCTGCCATCAGGGTAAGTAATTGCACAAAAGCAACACATTTCGACCGGTACCTTAATCCAATACAATCTTGTTCTAATGCCTATTTATTGAATATACCGTACAAATCTAAACAATATTGAGATTACAAAAATACTCAAACAGGTTTTGACTCAAAATACATCTCACCCTTTGTGGAATAAACTGTTCCATTCGGCCATTGGAATGTATTACCTACTCTGCGGCCTCCAGTGTAAGCAACTGTGAAAAAATACTGCAATTCATTGATACCAAAAACAACAATAGTTTGTGCTTACGAATTTCTGATCCAGACCATCCACTATATTCATTAGATTGCTTAACAAGTTGATCTTGTGTTTGTTGATCAGGAATGCTTGTAAGTTCTCCACCAACATCTTGACAAGCAGTCCGAGCTTCAGCATGAGTTTTATGCATTGCCGAAAGTTGAAACGATTGACCTTGACATGTGACCCCATCTAAATATGATAAAGGTTGTGATATTTTTTTGTTACTCATCTGCACAGAAAAAGTGTCTGTGTAAACACCCTTAACCTTTTATTTAAAAACTAGTCAAAAATATTAAAATGGTTTTTAAAATACCAGCCGTTACATATAGCTTGATTTAGGCAAAGTACTTACCACAATTTGACAACATATAGGCAACCAAAACAAATAAGATTGTTTTCAGATACATGTATTTTTGTTGCCAATTGTAGTTTACACATCTATAATGAATTAACTCCCTAGTAATTAACAACCAGAAACTTTGTTGCTTTGTTGAGTGGGTTTACCTTTATTGTTTGTCTGCAATCTTTACGGAAGTGTATTTCCATCACAGTAATGATGCTCTATCTATTCCTGACTTGTTGTTGTGATTGCCAGCTTTATTTAGCGGAATGAGGAGGTGTCTGTTTGCCAAGGTACGTAGCTAAGAAGCCTATATGACACAGAGCAACGCAATTTAAACAAGACTCATGTTATGTATCAATGCAAAACACCAATATTTCCATATATATACCAAGGTTGCCAACTTTTAAACGCTGCACGACTATAACAACCGTCAAAAAGGCAGAAGTATCAATATTCATAATTAATTTAAGCAGGATTCTTAAATGTTTTTAGATTCGACTATTACACATTGTATATAGACAACAAGTTCACGTGGAACAACTTTCCCTTGCATAATGGCTGGTGCCGAATGCCGTTACGAAAGGATAATAAAATGCGCAATGGTATGTTTAAAAGTCCGCGATTGCCAAAATCGTATTGCTTCACGGTTGTGAAACTTTAAACACGTTTGTTGCAAAAAAACATTATATTCGATCATTGTGTTATAATTAGACTTGCGCCTTAAAAAAAGTGGGTTAAATCCGGATGTACCTGTCTTTTAAATTAGCGACGCACTGAATTATGTACGGCCATTAGCAGTGGAACTGAATTCCCATGCTTGAATAGAAATGAATAAAGACATTGGACTGATAAACAACCGAAGTGGTGGTACCGAAATAAAGTACACACTAAAAACTTCTGCGACAACTTTTAAACGTACATTTTTTGTGGTAATAAACCTCAATGTTTCTCTGCACTGACGCATTTCATGTGGCTGCTACCAATTGCCATGTACCATGGACATGAGCGGCTTGAGCGCATGACCAAGGGACTTAAATGATGTTACAAATGAACTTAATAACTCTATATCTTAAAATCTTAGATTTTTACGTGTGTTGGATCCCATAGATCAGTGGTCTTCAACCTTTTTCAAAAGCGACCCCAATTTAAAAGAAAATTGAATCAGTATTTACATGGGACCCATTTTTTTCCGATAGGGAGAAAAATGTTTAAGTAATGCCGAAACTGAAACTATTTTCATGTAAATATGTTCGCTCAATTTTTAAGTAAACTTTAAATGTAAACATTCAGCGTGCATTATTACGCTCAAATGTTAGAACCGAAAGGTTTTATTTCATTTGGCTAATCTATTCGCGTTAAAGCTCACCAGTTTGTAAAAATCAGTAAATTTATGTATTTTCCCCTGTACCCTGTATATTATTTTGGACACATGACTTGCATGGGGCTCTATCGCGTAGCAATTGCTTGGACAACTCATGTTTTATATGGAATATTGCATCACAATAATTAGATTGAGACACGAGGTACCAACATGTACTACGAAACAAGAGCAAAGGTTGCAAACTAGAGCGAAAACATATCATTTTTTGTGTAATAAACTTAAACGCCAATAAATTAAATTTATAGCGACCCCAGACAAAGTTTAGGCGAACCCACTTGGGGTCGCGACCCACAGGTTGAAGACTACTGCCATAGAACCCCTACATACAACATGTATCACGAATGACCGTAACTATGACAATCTATTGTTAGTAATGTTGGTGTTTTTGTCAGTATAAACGTATACTGTTTCCAATTTGACTGTTCCATGTGCCAATTTCAGTAGGATGTATGTTATTGTACGTGTTTGCTAATAAGGACGACAAACCATATTATTGTTTCTTTGTTCCTAAATTTATAGCAACTTTTGTTCCTAAATTTATAGCAACTGAAATTCGATAAAATTCGCGAAAAAAGGTATTTTTAGCGAAAACGCTTTTTTTAGTGAACAAGGGTGATTAAATCACAAGCCTAAAACGCACAGTTAGTTGGTGATTTCGCAGCACAAAATTGTTTTTTTAAGCAACGTCGCTATACGGTAAACAAACTTGAGGAACAATTTAATAACGCAATGGTGCCGCTTTATTATTTCCTTTAACGAGCAAAACAAACTCAAGTGAACTCGACGGTTCCTTTCAAAATTGACACCGCGGCCGCTGCCTCTACGGAAATGTCAATTGCTGTGCTATTGTTAAAAAATGCCTCCGTCAAAAACAGCTTTGTTAAAAAAAAGTTCTTGGAAACATAATGTTTTTTACTATTCACTGCGTCCTGTCATCGATGCACGAAACATCAACAAAGTTAACCTTATCGCAGTTCATGTACGCGACATCAAGTAGAGTTAATACAAAGTAGAAAAAAAATCACACTTCCCCTTTTTTAAAGCGATAAATGGCGCTTGCATTTTTTGTCATCAAGCTTGTCAGGCCAGTATCCTGCAGTATTTTACAAGCCTGTAGTTCGAAGGGAATACAAGAACAGTAGACAGGGAGTTTATAGATAAACCTGCTTGATAAATCTATTGTGGATATGTACTAAGATTTCCAGTTTAGGTTTTTCAAAACAAATTTGTCGTGTAACTGGTGTAATGCTAAACAAAATACTACTTGTTTGTTTAAAAATTTGTCAACACAGAAACAGTAGGGGTTCACCCACCAGAACGGTAGGACTTCTTCAGAGCAATGGATGGTATTTTGCGAGAACACAAGCGAAAATTAAGTTTTTTAGGGGCACAAAACAGATAAAAATGTTACAAACCTATTGTTTATCACGAAAAACCTTTAATATCAATCTTATTAACATTACCGAGTTAAATTTGGACTTGTTTAAACGTATTTTACACTAGTAAGGTGCAACTTTTGTTTGCGCAACGATCACCTTGTGGCTTGTGACGCGCAAAGTCTATATAAAACACAAGTTGTCCAACCTATTGTTACGCAATAAAGCCTATGTAGCCATTTTGTGTCCAAAATGATACTGTGGGTAGAGAAAAATAACACATAAATTGTCTGATTTTTACAAACTGGAGAGCATAGACGCGAATTTGATTCGCCAAATTGAATGAAAATTTCGAGTTCTAACATTTCACCGTAATACTAAAAGCTAAATTGCTGTTTTTCATGTAAATTTGGCCGCTTATTTTTCATGTAAACTTTAAATATTTGCGTTCAGCGTCCATTATCACGCTCAAATGTTAGAACCCAAAAGTTTTATTCGATTTTGCCTATCAAACTCGCGTTAAATCCCACCAGTTTGTAAAAATCAGACAATTTATGTGTTTTTCCCTATACCTGCTGTATTAATTTGGACTACTTGTGTTTTATATATACTTTGGTGACGCGTAGATCGCTTTCACTTCACTTGGGGAAAGCACCGACAACAAAAGTTCGGTTTCTATGGGAAAGTTGTACGTCCCATGATCGAAAAAAGAAATTCCAAAAACATACATTTAATTGTTGTAGTTGTCAACGTTTCTACTAAATGTTATGCCCCTAATTGTAAACAGCAGTATAGTATGTACTTACTTTTCGTAAATCAATTGTCATAGGTTGGTTTCTGAAGCTTTATTCGTTTACAAGACAACAAGTGTCTCTTATAGCTCATGGGACCTTTTTTCATGGGAGCTTAAATAGAAACTAATGTTTCGGAACCAGACTCGTATGGTTAAATAAAGTGAAGTGGTTTTAGCATTACTTATTTATTTATTTCAAAGCAGTATTTGCAAAAGCATTAAAAGATGAGCCCGAATAAATGTGTTTTGTTGGTGGTGGACATGCAAAATGATTTCATTAGCGGGTCTCTAGCTATGAAAGACTGCCCAGCTAAACAGGTAAGGTAGCATGATTTACAGGTACATTTCAACCATTTCCCCCCTACTATCAGCTTAAAACTTCCTTAGTTGTGTTTGCTTAAATCTTTGTTGAAGTATTCACAGACAAGGAATCAAATTAGGAACATTTTAAAGTGTTTAACAGGGTATCATGCCTTCAATGGGCCTGGCGCACTGTGATTTATTTGTGAGTATGCCCTGATCGCTGGTCTGTACAGACGTTTTAGGGCTGATCCCGGTTGTAAATTTATGTTCATCTTAACTGATCTAGAAGTGTTGCGTTAAGCTATGACACACATGGGATGATCCAATTTGATTTTGTAGTGACCTGCTCACAATGAGTCTGCTGTCAAAATCCCTGTCTTGTTGCAAGTCTATTCATTTTTAGTTTCGGTAATTTTTACATATTTTTCTGCATCTAAATCTGTGCTTTAAAGAAATTTTTACATTACATTTTTTGTTCAGGATGGAAATCACACTATACATGTTGTAAACAAACTTACCTCCCTACCAAACTGGGACTTGATTGTATACACAAAAGATTGGCATCCTGCCGACCACATTTCATTCGTTACCAACGCTTACAAGTTTGAACGACATGAAGAATCTACGGTAAATTTCTTTGTAAATATAAAGTTATATTATATTATTTTTAGTCCTTTGACATAGTTACTAGTTTGAAACAATAATATATTCTTGGGCGAAACAGTTGTTTACCGTCAAAGTTTATGCTAAAAGTATTGTTACATGCAACAACAGTTTTTCAAAAAATACAGTATGTTTTGTCATGCAATAAAGAGCATCTATCTCACAACATGCATGGATTTTATTACTAAAATTTTATTCTGAAGATTGATCCAACATCAGCAGAAGTTTATGACAAAGTTGTTTTCAATGTTGACGGAAACCAGCGAAGAGAACAAGTTTTGTGGCCTCCACACTGTATTCAATCTTCATGGGGTTCAGAACTACATCCTGACTTACTGGTAAATAAAAGCCTCACTTACTTCTATCTCAGGGGTTCCCAACCTTTTTTCGATCTCGTACCACTTGGACGCTTTGTACTGCCACGCGTACCACTTCTTGCAGAACAACTTATTTAATCGAATCATATTTTATTAAGAATAATAATATTGGCCTACTAAAATAACACTAAAGCAAATTTAATGATATTTTTGCTTTTGTTTACTGTCCACCAATTGGCTGAGCAATCATTTGCCGTAATCAACGCCCACTGTCCCACAGTGTTGTACGGCTTTTCAAAGCAACTGTGCTTCTTGTTGGCAATTGACATGACGTGTAGTTTGTAGATCGTAATGATACGAAACAACAGAAATAGTTACGTAACAATAAGAAGAGGCTTGGGGAATTTTTTTTGTAAACAAAACCACATAAACAAAATAGAAAGTTGTGAATCCAAATTTTTGTGAAAAAAAAACGAAAGCTACTCGCGTACCACTTAAAAAACCTTCGCGTACCACCAGTTGGGAACCCCTGTTCTATCTGAATAAGATACTGATGATGCTGAAAAAGCGAAATATATATATCTTTAAACTTAAGGATGAACAACTAAATGTTTTTTCTGAACGTTCAAATTTATTAAATTTTTTTTGAATTATTAAACGGCAGCCATTTAAAATATACTATCCAAATCACAAGAAACTCAGCATCAATGATAAGACTAACAGTGTTATATTTCAGATATTATAACGCAAATATTTTTAGTCTGCTTTTAAAAGGGTGTTATATTTCCCTTTATTGTTATAAAACATACTTTAGGTGAAAAATATGTAAAATGTTTGTCAAATAAATTTGTTGCAGTCTTATGTTGGAAAAGCATTGTTCTGCTATGTCTGTATTTTAATTTGCGGATCTCAAATTTGTATGTAGTATAGTTCAAATGTCAACTTTTAAATTCCATGTTTTAGGTTGCAAATGGAAGTCATATAGTGACAAAAGGCATGGACAAACATGTCGACTCCTACTCTGCATTCTTTGATAACCAGCACTTGCAGGAGACAGAACTGAGAGAATTACTACAGAGAAATAACATCACACATGTGTTTGTGTGTGGAGTTGCAACAGATGTATGTGTGAATTTTACAGTGCAAGACAGTTTGGATCTTGGATACCAGGTCAGTTAGGTTTTAGGGTGTTTCTTGTGACATGAATTTTTCCATCTCTACTTTTTGTCAATCACGTATAAAGTAGGTTTAAGTTAATTTGTAGGTGTAAAAGTATTCACTGGTTTGTCACTAAAGTTACCACTTATACCCTTGACAAATTTGCACATATTCTTTTTGAAAACACAATTTTATTTCTGAGGTTTTTGTATCCTAAGCACAGTGTACTCTCTATATAAGTAAATTGCTCATAGTTGATGACACAAAAAACTATACAAACGTATATTTAATAATACCCAAATTCTCTGTTTTTAAAATAGTTAAAAATACAATAGCTCGGGTGTGTTATTTTTATGTCATTTGATAAAGTTATTTTACTGCATATATTTCAGACATATCTTGTAGAAGATGCCTGTGCGGGTGTAAGTTGGCAAAATATTGAAGTTGAAGTTAAAAAACTTGTTGAGAAGAAAGCTAATATCATCCAAAGTGACCAGGTGGGTTATTTTCAGCCAAACACCAAAACTTAAAAATGTCCATCGATGAATAATAAACTTATGTTTTAATGTTTACAGTAGATGTTCTTAATCATGGTTACATTTATACACAGGAACCATTTATAGCATGTTTTTCAGTTGTCCACAAGAAAGATAATGTCTAAATTGTGTGAACACAGCCACATTACTAGTGTAATTGACGTTGATAACACACCCAATAACACTTTTATTGACTCAGGTTTCTGCTGAATTGGAAAAACTACACAACGACAAGACAACAGTTACTGTCCCATGCAACCACGATTGATTACACAGTTATTGGAACTAGGGGAAATAATGCAATGATGAATGCATGCAGTAGAATCACACATGATAAACTGTGATTTGTTTGCATAGCAGTCTGTACAATAAAGTCTCATGTTTACTTTGTAAATATGATCCCAATTATTTATCCATTGAATTTTATAACTGCCCTGCTGTTGTACGTCAATTACAGTAAAATACTATGTTGTACTTTAGCAGGTACCTAAATTATACACAAATGTTTGAAAACAAACATGAAACTTTTAGGTGTTGAAAGCGACTTTGTTTTGTACACTATAATAGACAAAAAAACGTTGCAATTGTTACTGGAATTAAAAATGTACACATAATAAAACCATAGGTTACACATTGTTAGTTGAATGGTTGAACCACATTTTAAACTGCTTTATGAATTGCTTTAGTGAATGTTAGCTGTGATGTTTTGTTAGACTTATAGTCGTAATTATGTTCCATATAGTTGGTTTGTGTCAAATTACCGTGACTGTTATTTCTGAACTTTGTGTCTAAACATGTAAATATTTTTCAACTGTCTTCACACATCTATATGATGATTGGGAAAAGTTTGCCATTTAACAGCAATTGAGCTATGCAAACCAGAAGAAAACCCTATTGAAATAAAATGTTATAATAGTCAGCTCCTAAAAATCAAACACTAATGTCTAATGATTGCTAATTTGTCTAAACTTCCGTTTATCTAAATTATATCTGACCAGATTTTACTTGTTTTAATTTTCAAGCAATGTATTTTTCTTTATCATGCTTTTTTTTTTTTTGTGCCTTTCATTTCAATTTTTGCCAGTTTCCAAAATTTCGTACTTGAAAATGATGACAACAAAAACTCTATAGGTTTGACTCAGTTTGCATTGTGTTAAATTAACATTACCAGTATAATTCTACTTCAAATAATACATCTTTTAGTTGCATATTGTGACAAGTTTGTATGTGAAGCATTTGTTATTGTTATAATACTTTTACTGTGAACTTGTGATTTGTAAACTTGTGGCGGTTTGTAAAATTCAGGTTTTGTCAATAATAACAAACTTTAGTAGATTCACGTTTGTTGTGTTTTGTAAACTTGGAATCTGAGGGTTATCCCACCTAATCTCAATGCTTGAGATGAGATTAGTTTATTTCGCTTTGTGAACATAGCGATACAACAGCACAAAAACAATCACCAAGCCAAAAACAAACCAAGCCGGAAATAGCTGCGCAACGTTAAAACGTCATGGAGCGTAAAACACTAAAGGTCACAATTGGTGGATAATGGTTGAACCCGGCATTGAAAGACGTTATGTGACTGGGGCTCACAAGAAAGTGAGGTTGGCGCATTGTGGGTAAACGCGACTGGGGGCGGGAGGGAACGTTGGTGGGACCAGACGGGAGGGGCCTATAAACTAACCACCCGTGTTAGGAAAGAGGGTGGGTTTCGACAGGAAAAAGAAACCACCGAAAAAAAAACCTTGTTGGATAGTTTCGATGACTCCATATCAATTAGGAAATCTAAACTTTATCAGTCAATAAACAAGGTTCCAAAAAACGTGCATAAAAAATAGAAGATAAAGAACAAAAAAAAAACAGTCAAGGTGGAGAGCAATGTTTCATGTCTAGAGATAAGCCTTTTTTACGCTTACATTAGGCACACTTGAATGCGAGTTAGCGGTAAACATATTAAACTATTCTTTCGTAAAATTATAAACTTAACCCAATAGCTTTAAAGGCGGCGGAAGGCGGATTTTTCCTGGTAGTGTGTTTTATCATTGTGTGTATGCATGACCAAGTCTGTGTAACTCATACAGTTTTGCATGACATGCTGGCTAGGAACGCGTGGTCAATCTGTCCAGATCATTGCTTAATTGCTACAGCGCTTCGTTAATTTCTGTTCAAGCTGCGTAAATAATACTGACTTTAGGTCAGGGGTGCACAACCTGCGGCCGTACGGCCGCATGCGGCCGAGTTGACGATTTTGTGCGGCCGTGAACATGTTTATTAAAATATATGTACTGGCGGCCGTGACGTAAAAACAACTCTTTTGCTAAATATTTTGACTTTGAAACTGCTCTAATTAGATTTTGTAAG
The DNA here is from genome assembly GCF_965637545.1 of Phallusia mammillata. Taxonomy (NCBI): domain Eukaryota; kingdom Metazoa; phylum Chordata; class Ascidiacea; order Phlebobranchia; family Ascidiidae; genus Phallusia; species Phallusia mammillata. The sequence continues at coordinate 23,120,295 of NC_137258.1, read as the reverse complement.
ACTGTAAAGAATATTACCAGCGTGGTAACCCTGTACATTACACTTTATATACGCCTATTGTGTGCAAACAATGCAAATAAACAGTCACCTCTTGTGTCACAATATAGATTGTGACGTCATTAATAGCTCAGACGGGTCATCAGACTGTTTAGCTCAATCTGTGGATCATGTTTTAAAAATTATCCGGCCTTTTTGGACGCCATTAGATGGTTTTTGTATGTGGGACAAGCCCTATTTTCACATATTCAATTTAAAAACAAAACAAGCAGGTAATTGGCGGCCGTGGGTGAAATAAGGATCCGCAATGCGGCCGTCTTAGCAAAAAGGTTGTGCACCCCTGCTTTAGGTCAACAAGGGAGTATGTTAAAGTGTTTGGCTCCGCTTTAAAATGTCAAATGGTTCAATTACTGGCTGAAGCCTTCATAAAGACCAGCGATTGCGACATTCTTATGTCAATTTCATAGTACGCCATATATAATAAAAGCGACATGCTCAACCAAGTCGGTCTTCCAAGCAAAAATACTGCAACATGGAAAAGGAATAATCACACATGACTAAGAAAATAGACAACTTGACCGGTTCCCTGACCACATGAATGGGGGAAGCCACTACAAATGCTCGTTTAAGGCAAGCAAAGTGCTTTTGAACGTTTAGTGAGAGGTTTTATGGACTTAATTTTGACACCGTACCTCGTGTACACCAAGGGGTACACGTACCTGTTTAAGAACCCCCGCGTGAAGTCTTTTGCTTGTCTTGCGACAAAATTGTCAGTATATTTTCCCACTGAAGATTACCGGAAAATCAATGCAACTGACTACAGAATTTTCAACCTTCAAACATGTTGTTTTGCCTGCTTTTTTTGTAAACGTACCCACGCTAGGGTTGTTAATGCTGTGTACTGATGTGGTATTAGTGGCGCGTTCAGCCTTAATCTTCCGATGTGAATCAAGGGACTTTCATATTTTTGTGCGCTTTTTTGCGTTCTTACTGTGCATAGCTATGTCCAACATAGCTTTTGATACAGTTGAGTTGATATACAGTAAAGTTGTATCTAATCAGATACCTATTGTAGTGTAATCATAAGCAACGTAAAATTTCCATACAACAATGTTATCTGCCCAAAAACCAAGATTTTCAGACAAATACCAACACCAAAGCTCAGAATCCGTTTTATAAAGTTCCAACCAAACCATTTGACTTATATCTGTTGGTTTCAATTTTAACGCTGCTATCTTTGACCGTCCAGCAAAACGTGTCCCAACTTGCAAGCGGCAGAGATAAGAACAGGGTCTCTTACAAGTCGTGCTCGCAAGAAAAGCGGAATCATAATGTAAAGTCAGTGTGATTGTTTTACTTCAGTTGCCTGACATGATGATTTCTGCAGCCTTTTATACTTATAGTCCGTTTTTAAGAATTTGTTAGGATTAGAAGTTTGGTCTGTGTTAAAGTTTAATATGTAATGAAGTGTTTTCGCTCTGTTTTTGTTTTGTATTTTTGAAATTTTGTACTGTTTAGCTGCTTAGTAGTTAAGGTTTCTTTAGGTAACATTACTTAAAAGAGGCAAGGCATAAGCTAAAAAAATCAAGCATGTGGTGGGATTCGAACCCGCGACAAGAGCCTGTTTGCATATGACGCTTTTAATAAGCCTCGCGTACTACGACTGATATGTATTAGGGTTGTTTTTGCGTTAGATTTGCAAATTCTGTGTGACAAAAGTCTGTATAAATGTTCACTCATAGTTGTCGCAGATTTAATCGAAAGTTGTGCTACAAAAACGTTTGGCGTTAACTTGTTTTAATTCCTAGATTTTTACAAACTCTAATCCGCTTCGAAAGATATAAAGAAAACTTGAATTAAAAATATGAATACGACATCGTTTCTCTTTACATCAGAACCGTTTGTTACGTCACCACAATGGTGGGAATCGAACGATTTTAGCGGATGGAATGTATCCGGTTCCGGAATTAATGAAGTATCTGAATCCGGAATAATTGATTTATCGGGATCCGGATCCGGTTCAGAAGATGACAGAAATCGTACAGGAAAAGCTGTCGGTTTGTAAATCTGATTTTTTGTACAAAGTCAAAAATGTTTTTTCGGGGGTTCGAGAATGTTAAAGATGCAAGTTTTGGAAAAGTCAAATTGTAAAGTTTCCTAATAAAAATAGGCAATGTTTATATTTTAGCACAACAAATATGAAATCACATAAACATAAAAAAGTCAAACAGTGATCGTTAGTTTAGGATCTATTTCAATGTATGCTTGACCCTCTACTAAAACCGCTGTTGCGGTCTACGTCCTAATGTTGCTTTTATTCAGTACCAACAATGGCGGAATACTGCGCTAGCGTTGATGACATAACAGTCCAAATTCCAGAATGCTCCTCACAAAAGCAAGCGAATTACAGGTTTGCAAATGATTTAAAATATGTGTTGACAGGAAAGGGTTTGCATGGTCAGTAGGGGTTGATAACCGTAAAATCTGGTTAAATTCAAACAGGTTAATCTCATTGTTCCATTATTTGCATTCGAAACTCTGGTAATTGTAAAATCTGGTTAATTGCACACAAAAACGGAAAAATGGGAGATTCGTCTGTATTGGTTTGTTGTTTGCAGTCGTGCACTTAGCCTTGCGCTGATTGGATGTGTCTCTATCGTCATGTTTGCAATGGGATGCAACGTGCAAGTGGAAAAGCTCAAGACCAGACTCGTTCGCCCGTGGGGGATTCTAATTGGTGAGACAACGGTTTTGAATTGTTGTTTGTAAGTGCCGAAGCGCAAAACTAGTGCCAATATTCAATACATTTTTGTTCCATTACACGCTCAAAACTAATATTATTGTTTACTTTTAGTGCTTTGTTTTCGACCCGCCTTCCATGGCAAGTTTTAAATATAAAATTAAATTTTGATGGGCGTACGTACAAAAACGTTGTAATATACTGGTTTAGACGTTAATTTAAAGTGTACTATAAATGACTTTGGCGAAGAATCCCTGGCATAGTACATCTATGTTGCTTTCATGCCCAGGTTTTCTATGTCAATTTGGCATCATGCCTTTGTGTGCGTTCGTTCTTGCAACCCTGATGGGACTTACGCAAGCGAAAGCATTGGTCGTCCTGATCATGGGATGTTTGCCTGGTGGCAACGCTTCCAACCTCATCGCTTACTGGATCAACGGCGATATGGACCTCAGGTAGTAGGCAAAGTTGTTGTAAGGCTAAGTTATTGAGTTTAAGCATTGTGTTGAGCTATGATCAAAATCAGGGGTGTGCAACCTCAAACACTGATGGCTAAATGCAACTAACGTAACCGGCAGATCGACGACAGAAAGTAGCCACAATAACAAATATGAACTTTACTTTTATTACGTTAACAACTGCTTCTAGTCGCAGTGGTATATAGGCCGAAGTAAAATAGCACCGGACGCATTGATCTGCTCAGAAAAAACAAAACAAACTATATTCGCTTGCTAGCAGTGGATTGAAATAGTTAAGCGAGCCATTCTTCATTTAAAATGCAGACGTCTTTGCGGGCCAAAGGTTGATTTGGCCCGTTGACCGCAAGTTCTGCACCTTTAGTCTTAATAGGTAATTCGGTTGAATAAACTTTTCCATTAGCCTTGTAATTTAAATTGCAACCGTCGAAATGAATTGTCTCATAGGAACCATGAATTGTGTATCGGATTGTTTTGGTGCAAACATGCATGTTTTTAATGTAGGCTTGTTATAAACTTGATCTAACAATTGTTTGATAAAAAAAATTGTTTAAAGCATTGCTATGACGGCAACATCAACCATGTTGGCTTTTGCCATGATGCCTTTATGTCTCTTTATTTACGCTCGAGCATTTGTGGATGAAACTGTTGTCGTGCCTTACGTCAATATATGTAAGTACTCATAAATAGTTTTGTTTCTTGTTTAAGTATGTAATTGAAGACACATATTTGGCATTAAAGCTTTCATTTGTCAGTTTCTTCCCTGGTACGTTTACATCAAAACAAGTGCTATATACCATGGAAGTCACGGGATGTACATTTACATTTGTTTTTTTGTTAAAGTATTTGTTTAAACTTGTTTAGAGGATTTTGTACGTTTCTAAGTGTCTTTTGTAAACAAAAGCAAAATAATTATTTATTTTAATCAATATCAAATTGTAAATTCAAATATAGGTTTACAACTGTTTGTACAGTCTTGCAGTGTTTTTAATTACGTATTTGTGTTTTTCGAACTTATTTTTCACATCTTATTTGTTTAGGCATCCTTCTCGCGGTTTTCATCGCTCCAGTGGCAATCGGAATCGTCATCAACTACTTCAAACCAAACGTGGCAAGAATCATTTCCAGGGTCAGTAGTTGGATGATAAAGTTTTTGATCTGCCGTCGTACGTTGGGCACCCTGGTTTATACTTTGCCTTTATTCCACAAATGTCCTTTTTTGCGCGCCTTGCATGAGATTTGTGTTTGTTGTATAACAGTGTTTCTTCGTCATTTTATGGTCAGACCATTTGTGTCTCATAGAACCGTTCACTTAGTGTAAATTACAAAAACCAAAAGATGTAAATGTGAAGTAAGACAGACTAATGAAAACCTGTCAAATACTGAATTATCTGAGTCTGCAGACTTGGGATATTTGGGCTACAACATAAAACTAAAGTTTAGGGTTCGAACCCCATGCCGCACACTTCGTGAAAGCGATATACAGGGCGTTCTGTGTTCGCTGATTATTTTTATCGCTAGGTTGGAGCTGTGATTGGGATATTTGTAATTTTGGCGGCAGCACTGATTGGAATTCTTCTCTACCCTTCAGCTTTTCATATTCCTACCATTTATTGGTCGATCGGGTTCATTCTGCCTTTGACAGGTGAAGTAATTTTGTACGAAACTCTCTGTAGAGACCAATATCCAAATTTGTTTTTATAAAGTGCGAATATGTACTGCTACTGCTACCAAAGAGTTTCGCAAAAGCAATTTAACACAGCCAAACAAAAAGGGTTTAAAACCTTGTACAAAATGATGATAAGCAGTGACATTTTGTTATGATTTCAGCTAATATAATCGGCACTTGGACGGAGAAAACGTCTGTATTTATCAAACAAAGAGTGAACAGACTGAACTAGATTTAGTTATCCAATTTATTTTAAACCTAAAATGTTAACACAAATTTGTCATATAATATCAGCTGTTTTCTTGTATTATTCATCCACAAAACGGCATATTCTCTTTTGTAGGTTACGTACTAGGTTACGCTCTGTCGCATCTGACCTCTAAACTACTCGGCAGTGACGTCATCACCGAAAAGCAGAAGCGAACTATCGCCATAGAAACGGGAACGCAGAATTCCCAGCTGTGCACGACGATCATTCAACTCAACTACGGGTGGGTTATGTAAACGCACGTTCAACACAACGTAGCCAGTATTTTATGACCACATAGCTGGTAAATTTAAGGGGCTGGTTTTGTCATTGCAAAACGTTTCTTTAGGTTATACCCCAAATCACTGTCAAGATATTGTATAGGACCTAAAACAAGACGTAAAAAGACAATCGTTCTCGGCCGTTTCAAACAACACTGCTTTCTGATGTGCTATATCATAATAACCATACTACTTTATTGCGAGAAAACCATGTTTATTCAACACACTGCGTGTTTTCATTTTATGTCAAGATTAAACATTCGGGGGCATATTCAATACATGTAAGCACTGCCTAAATATTCGCTACATTCTGTACTTCAACGAATATTGCTCTTGAATTCATTTTATTTCTGTGAAGCTATTAAATGCGACCATTCACTTGGGCACAGTTACCGTTGAGAAATTGCAAAATAAGGCTTTAAATCGGTGTTTTTTCGCAGATGTACGTGTATGATATTGGAAATGTACTCTTATCCTCTAGTTTACTTTTTGTATCAGATTGTGGAATCGCTCTTGTTTTGTGTCATTTACCAGGTTCGTTGCATAGATTTTAGTGGCTTCTTGTTTACCACATTTTGCAGTGGACATGGTGGCAAGTTCAATTGTTCAAGCTTTCTCTGGGGATTAACCGGGGTATACCATAAACTGGGAGACGTAACTTATGATGACCTTATGTTTAGGAGTCAGTATGCAATAAAACGAGTTTGCGATTAAATTGATCACAATTAACCGGAATCTGATGCCGTACATTTAAATGGATTACTAACTGGCTTTCTTTTGTGAACTCTTGTGTTCTTGAGTTACGAGTTTAAATTTTTGTATGGTTTTGTTCCAAAGAAAGTTATAACTACAGGTTTAATATTTTTACGTGATTGAAAATGAGCAATGAGCAAGCACCTGTGGTGCATGCGACTATAGTTATATGAAACTGGCTTAAAGTGATTATCATCTACAACATCATTAACAACACTTTATTTTGCTGCCAAACCCTGTAGATTTACATTCATAACTGGGAAGTTACCCCTGACAGGCTGAGCGATGAACTGGAAATGACACCCCGCACCCCAACCATGGAAAATGCGGCAGAAATTCAACCACCAGATGACGCGCTTGATGCCAATGCCAACGCATCAAAATAATTCAGTTTCGATTTCCATGCCAAATTTTGACTTTCTTTCCCATCGCTCCTTTTTGTTGCAAAAATATAGTTTTTCACGCATTAAGAGTGGTAATGTTGATTGAGAGACATTGATTAGATCGTTTGGTGCGAAAAAATGTACGTAAATGGGTCGAAACCACATAAAACCAAATACCCTTGAAACTGCAAATCTCAAAATTCAGGTTAAAAAGTAACTTTATATCGACTAAGTTTTGGAGCAATTAATGCAATGACAGTAAATACAAGTAAAGACGCAGCGTTTCTGCCTCCTAACTGCTAAACTCTTCTTAAAAGTACGCGTTTTCTACTTTTGTTGGTATCTTCGGTTACTCATTTAACAATAATCTAATCTGTACGAATTTAACTCAGTCAGCATTCAAGACAGATCCTGTTCAAAATCACTGAGGGCAGTGTTTTTTAACCTTTTTGAGCCACTGAACGCACTATGCATTAAATTATTCCTGGATAACACCAACGAAAATTTATAAAGATGCAATAAAATAAACAATCTCACACTCAACTATTGTAAGCAGCAACAGGCCCACGCAAATACATTCCTATTATGTCACAAGGAGTCTTATTATTGACAACAATAAATGAAGCAAAATCACGATGGAACATTCAAACTGGTGATAGTAGACAATTCCTTTCCTGAAAGAAAAGCTATTTATACCTAGCCTGTTAAACCAGTGATTTTGGACGAGTGTTCTATTGAGTACTGGTCAACTAATCAATTTCGTGTTAAACATCTGACGATTATTCATGGAACACTGGTTAAAAATCACTGCCCAAGGGAACAATCACATATAATTGGCAATGCTTGCAGAACAGAGACACGCGCGTCATACCGTTTGTCAGTAATGGGAAGAAGCTTGATTGACAGGTCTTGCATTTCCTCTTCGAAATCTAAATGCCAAATTGGTCTGAAATTCGTGGAATTTGAAAACCTGATATTGACTCTTGGATGTCAAATAGACTCCAATGTCAGACACCACTTGAGGTTTGCCAGGTTTGTGTGTATGTGCCACGTTGGCATCAAAAGATATTCAATTGACCTGAAATGAATTAGGTCGTAGCTTTTGTGATATTTTCTCAACATAGAATTTGCTACGATGGTATTTAGCATTTGCAAATTGGGTCCTGAACGACAATTTGACCAATAAATCATAAATGTCTTCACATTATATGATATTTTTCGCCTTCAGACCTTTCAGGTTATGATATTTGCAGCTATCGAATCGATACCAGTACTAAATACCTTCTAACCACGATTAACAGTCATCGGAAACAATGTATCAGTTCAAATATCTAATGTAGACACGGAGCATATGTCAACACGTTCATTTCAGAGCGCCAATGAGCAATCTAAGCCGTCCCAAAGCGTAAAACGAAACCTTGGTGGTGGTAATTTAATATCCGATTGTCTTTCGGTTTGCATTGTACGTGACACGAGGGAAGGCTGCAAGAAGTGACATTAAGAGCGTTTGGGAATTGGCATGATGTAATAAGATTGTAGCCTCACGGGAAATTAGACCTGTAAGCATTCGTTAGTGTAAGCTCGTTTTAGGATTTTTGTTTGAACGGCGTAGCTGCTGGAATGTGAAGAAAGAGTTTCGGAATGGAAAGAAGAAGGGTTGTAATTGTGAAGCAACGTGCTGGTAATCTGCAAGGCTTCTTTAATGAGATCAGATCAGAGTCCAGTCTAAGATTAATTGGAAGGTCGTGTTTTGTGTAAATGTGTAAATGAAGGCATTGTTAATCAATAACAGTAAAAAACTGATAACGCGCAGGAATATTGGTTGTTGAATTAAGTTGATTTCGCTCGCTGTGGGAAATCATAGGGACGGTGTTACATGGACATTTAATCACAAAACTGGATATAGAAACGAATTGTTTGGAGTTGTTTGGAGACGTTTCTAAACGTAAAAAAGTGGAAAGCACAGTTCGTGTCTCTGTCCTGAATTGGTACTTTGTATAAGCGAAAAACGGACTTAGCATGTAAACCAAGATGATTAATAAAATTTTACTTTTAGCATTGAGGCCCGAGCTTAAATCTGGATTTTTACGGAATACAAAATCAACCTCTTCTCCTTGAACCTTTTCGCCTGTTTTAACGATCGTAAACCCCCTCTACCTTATAATAAGTCGAATCTCTATGACTAAATTTCACCGGCGTATAAGGTTTAAAAACAGGATCGATATAGATCAGGATACAAGAAAGCAATTGACTGCAAATATTGTGAAAGTGTCGTGCTTTGAAAGGTTTCGTTTTTGAAAATTTTTGTTTTTGCGAAGACAACATACCTTAAGCTAGGAAATTTACAAGGTTTATATACAGCAAAGCTCAAGATAAATGCACTTGAAGCTAAAGACTAAATTGAAGTCACCAACTTTGTCATTTTAGAAGGCAAATAATACTCACTTAACACACTAGCAATAAGACAGCAGTTCGATAGCTGACTCATTGTAAGCATGAAAGCATTTACTTGTCGTTCATGCCAATAAAGCACAAAATTTGCGAAATTTGCTTTTCAAACTATTTATTAAATATAGAGAAATAAACTAGATTCAGACCACTTTAAGACAGGACTATACCATTGCAGCAGTTTGTGTTTGAATAACACTTCGGTAATTTTTGCTTTTTGGTTTACACGGTATTTAGACCAAGGGAACAGAGCTTTTTTTTGTCTAATCAAAAAAAAAAGAACAGCAAGCTTGGTAAATAGCAAAAGATTAGTGGTCTGAGCTAACTGCCTTTCATTCAATTGTGAGCAAACAAAGATTGATGAATAATTTAGAATGTCACTATTCCTTGGTATAGGGTTGTGGTAATTGAGGACCTCATTAATTATTTATTTCTCGTTTTGTGTTTTGCAAGTTTTGGTGAAAAATGCTGTTTTTAGGTACAATTGGGGTTTTTGATTTTGCGTTGATTTAAAACAAATAAATGTTTTTGAGTGAAAAGCTATAAAAAGCAGTAAAACAAAATCTGTAGGCAAAATTAGTCAAAGCAACGTACGCACAAATAACAAAACAAAGGAAGTTGTTCTATATTTACGCTATGTTTCAACGTAATGTGCATGGGCTACGCAAAATATCGCACGCATAAAAACAATGCCTGGTAAAACTATTTAAAACTCATATGCTAAACTACCATTTTAAGATGAATCATTATTAAAAACACAAAGCTCTACTGTTCTTTACAATCGTTTCGTTCAAATTTGTTTTACGTGATTATGACGCAACAGTCGTTATTTTTGCATTAATCAATGCATTAGAACAGCCTGACGGGAAGTTTACCTTCACACGTTCAATGCTTTGTTTAGTCTGCTAGCGAAGCCTATTTATCACGTACAGGGACCAACGTTTAACGGCAGATGGGAAACTATTTACAAAATGTTCAGGCTTCCCTAAGTGCGCACAGGGGGCATATTTGTTTAGTTAAACGTGTCGTATTTGCTAATAAGGCACTTTTTAAATACTTTAATCAAAAACATTTCGCCAGAAAACATGTATTTTTGCAACATCTTGCAGACGTTTGTAATCATCAGTGCAGGTTGTAATTCGAGCTAGAACAGAGTTTATGTAAGCACCTAGGAAAAAAGCTGAATGCAAAGTGTGTAAAAATTTTTTAAAACCATGCATCGATGTTTGTTTCTAAACCGTTTCTCGTTATAGGAATTAGTCTAAAAACCGTGGTAATTTAGTGATAAAGTTTAGCATTTCAGTACATTAAAACGTGTAAAATGGTAACGCTTCTCTTGGTCGTTAAAGTCTATAATTGCCCATGCCCTTGCGGCTTTTACGTGACTGTCGGTTAGTTCCTGTGGTCGTTTAAGGAAGCAATAACAGCTGTATCACGGGTTGTACGTTTAACTGTCCCCTTGCGACCTTTGTACAGCTGAAATGAAAAATATTACCTTAGCTAAGCAGTTTAGACAACCAGTTGTGTGGGTCTTGGTATGTTAAACGTGTGGTGTACGAAACAGCATTAAAATGGGTAGAGATGATTTTATGCTTTGAAATTTTTGTGCTAAGATTTATTTAATGGCGTGTTGTTTCTGAGGCTTGAATTGAAAGCTTAAATGTGCAAAACAGTGGGTTGTTAAGAAATACCGTCAAACAGCAAAAGAAAGTTGAGTTTGCTTCGCTTGATGAAAGAAAACACAGCGACACAATTGCACTATAGTAGGGCAGTCTCCAAGTCAGAAAAAGCTGCGCATTGTTGAAACGTAAAGACCGTAAAAACAAATGAAAGCTTGTTAATGCAACTAACAAGACTGTTACTACCAGGTTTTTGGCAACAATACCACTATCTTGGCTTTTTATGACAAAAAAGTAAGAGTTTCTTTAAGTCTCATTGCTTGTGTTTATGCATAACCTGACAGTGCAGGCAGTTGAAAAGATGAACATACCTTTTCCCCGAAAAATGTAAATGGGCAATCTGTAGTGTGTACGCAAACGTGCGTATAAAAGTAATTGCGTCGAAACGTAACATAACGTCAAACATTTTTGACTCCGTGTATAGCTACTTAAAAAACTCTTGAAATGAACTATAGTTGGTTAGTGAAAAACCTGAAGTTGCAAGTTTAAGTGTTTTCAGTTGATGATGGCATTAATCGTGCCTACGTTGTGTAAACAGGGAGCTAATACCAGGTATAACTTCCTGTAAATGATTGGGAACTGTTACTGTGATGTGCGGTATTTGCACTGACGAAGCCAAAAAGGGGCAGTCAGTTAACATTTACATACGACTGTAAGGACGATTTCGGCGAACAAAATCTAATGCTTTCAAAATCAAATACTTATAGCAACTATAGGTTGACCTTGTTCTAAGTGTCATAACATCACACATATGTAAGACATAACTCTATAGATTAATATCTTTTCAAAAACCTTTGCTTAGGTCCATTGTAAAAAGTATTTTTGGGACAAAACTCATATACCAAGCTGCATATACCAAGCAGTTAGCGACAAGGTATTCATCTGGTTAGTGGTGTTTTCCCATACTATGACGTTGCAAATGCATCGACTTCGTGGGCTGTTTTTATTCGAAACGAAAGAAACAAGTTTTAGGAGGAATTTTTCTAAATATCACCCGTCACCCTACAATAATTCATGGTAATCCAAAAGTTGTTAGTTTAAACACAACATATTCAAATACATTTTATTAAGTTTAAAACACCGTGGTTCGAAACCTTAGTTAAAATATCGACCGTCTCTATACCAATTTACTTTTTTATGCACAAAACATAACGTAAAGTAAGAAAGTATTCCATAATTATTAAACACGGCACGTTCAACCTAGGGACGGCAAAACCAAGTGTAGTATTAAGCAATTATAAACCATTGACGTTATAAAATGACCTTTAGTTCAAAGCGCGTTTCTACCTTACACACATGTACGACAAACATACATTTAAATTGTTATCACGTAAATTAATAAGTAGAAAACCATGTAAGGATTTTTTACAGGTGTAGGTGTGCACGTATAAGTAAAGTGTAATGCACAATGCGTAGATTATAATGTAGATGGTGCGTCAGTATAGTACACGTACATCGCTATCCTTGACGACATGCAAACGGGGAACTTCGTGTTGATAACATTTCCCCAATCTTTGCAGGAAAACAACAGAGCAGCGTGCTTCTACGATTACTTTGTACGCAAATGTGTGTTATTGTTACAAGGATGATAAGGAAACGTATATAAGACACCAATACACATGATCATGACAGGTTAGCTATAATACTCAAACTTAATAACGTGACAAGTCATATTTCAAAGCCATAAGTGCGATGAACGACTTAAGCACATAAAATTGTTTTATAACCGTTGTATGTGATCTGTACATGCTTTAGATTTTTTATAGGACGTTGAAACGTCTTGACAAATGCGAATTGACCGTTTGAAAACGCATAAAATGCCAATGAAGCTATATTAAGCAGAGATAGAACGTCAATTGACACTTGGTTAATAGCCAGAGAAAATTGCCTAATAATAAGTGAGTGTGTGTTGCGAAGGTAGTTAGTATGTCGATCTAGTTGTGTGGTAAACTTGTGTTTTGGTAAGATGTTAGGTAGTGAGAATTAGATTCGTCCAAAATAAAAACAGGTTTGCCTGAAGACACAGGAAAATTAAAATGGAATTATTAGAATAGTGTAAATCTCATTTTTTTACTTTTTGTGGTAATTTCTGGCTGTCAGTTTTGGAAAGTGGTTAAAATACCAATCAACTACAAAATGCCAGTTCATATCAGTGCAAAAGTGGACTTGAAAAGAGATGGTGGTATAATTTCGTTTGTAAGTTTGTTAACACAGTTGTATTAGAACAGTCAATGACTCACTGACAAATCAGTGGCTATTTCTGGCAGTGCAAACAAAAAATGAGGTTAACAGAATTGTGTTAAAGATGAATAATTGTTATTTTCATCATTGATAGAAAGTATAACACCATCAATGTGGATGCGTCATAGATAAAGTTGGGAGTGTACATACCAACGGTATACACAACATACTAAAACCGTACATTTTTTATCACGTTTCAACCGGCCTAAAAATATATTTCAGGTTTACACCTTAATTCCAAAAAAATTAGGGTGCAGCTACTTTAGATGTAAAGCAGTGAAACCAACGAAGCGCTTAATGCCATTATGACCTAACAAAACGTGATTGTTGGTAAAAAAGTGTTTTAATTTCGCTTTAGCGTTGCAGGAAATACCATCAATGTGTTAGGTTTATTACTTTAGGGTTAGATTCTATAACAACCCAAGGTTCTATAAGTTCACCGGTCCGCAGGTTTAGAAAGGTTTAAGAAATACAGGTCTAGTCCTCATTGATCACCGTCAAAGTCTTTTAGCCTAGACAACGTATAGCAAATAACCACAGCCGAAAATAACTTTGTGTCGCGGTTGGGTCAAGCCTTTGCCTTGCCGACTAATTATGGCTTTTTATTAACGGCAATCATGTATAATTCCATCACGTTATGCGACTCGCGTGGCGTGTTACATGTAATATCAGAATGTAAGTTTCCATGAAATCGAGGGAACTTGGTATTTGTACAGACCAATGTGTTTTAGATTGCGCTTTACTGGGCTGCACCTTAAAAATGATTTATATTTGATACAAATATATTCTGAATTGACAAGCGGTGTTATTCTATAGTAACCGTTTCAACTTATATGCCGTGGTCGGGAAATAATACTAACAGTTTTGAAAAGTGCGGAAGGAATATATCAAAGTATGCTGTATTAATCTTAATTATATGACAGTCAAAATATGCAGCCATGGTAATAGTAATTGATGAGAAACTTGATGAGTCGGTACGTTGAGCAAGAAGTATAAGACAAATTTGAATCAAAGACACGCCTTAGCAAGGGTAGCATAGCCAAGAACAAAAAGTAACATATAACGGTATCTTATACGTCAAACGTTTTGCCACTGACGTTCGCATAAACTATTGTAACCATCCGTAATTTAAATGCACCACGCAGACTTACCAAATTGTAATGCAAATTAAAGTTTGTCACGCCATTGTATATGTAAGGTCGACCTTGCAACACTGAGCCGCGCTCCGAACAGCATATTTATCAATGGACAAAAACGACCCATTTAGACATTTCGATTGACGTCACAAACGTTACTGTGATCTCAGCATGTGTAATACATGTCAGGTAGAGGCACGAACTCGTCAGCAGTTTTCGCTTCACCTTTGTTTTGCTACCTTTTGACCAGCGAAGGCAGACGTTGATTGAACGAACATGATAAAGTGACTGTGACAGGTTCCGTAGTTAAACGTGTAACCTTCAGGTTTAAACAGGCATTTCGCTTAACTTGATAAATCGCTCACTTTGATAAACAGTTCTTAACCTGTGGTCAGTTAGACACTGCATCACGGCTAACAGTCCATGACATAAGTTAAATATGTGGTTTGAGAAAGTACATTCAGGATTAGCGACAAAGTTAAGCCAGAAAACATCTCAACAGATTTGGCGCATCCTAAAGGCTGACAAACGTTGGTGAAATAAGTTTTTCAGTGTCCTGTAGAGGTCGTTGCTTTAATGTGTTTCAAAATGATTCAGTTCTCAAGTTATGACGCATACAATCCGAAAGCATATGTGATGTTGAAAAACCGCTCATGCAATCCGATATCAGTATGAAATAAAGCAAGTTTTTTTGGTAACAACTTGGTTATTGATAGTGAATGTTGTTGTTTGTTGTAATTACGGTTCTGATGGTTAAAGCATTTATAGATTTAAAGGTTGTTGCAATTACAGTTGTGATGAATATTTCCACAAAAGATCTCGTCTTATGTACACCTATGCAAATGTACATGAAGCAACGTTATAATATATTAGTGTCGGACTGTGATTCTGGATTGTTTCAGCGCATATGTAGGAAGCTGTCCAATACTTCCTCCGCCACGCAGGGATGAAAAGCAAAATGAAATGGACATTTCAATCGCCAATGCATGCAGTTGTCATTTTGAACATAAACAGACATACGCCTATTTACACACGAGTATATATAAGCCGTTAAGACCGAAATCATTTCAACAGTCCAGTGTAGCTTTGGTGTACTGTAAGACAAGAGTGAAGTTACTGCAGAGGTAAAGCTTTTTTCTGATTTTTTACACTTGACTTGTACACACTAATTTATTTAGACATACGAGAGATTTCTACAGTTCCGTATTTTGTGGACTTGTGGTACATAAAAACTTGTACTTTAAACTTAAACTAGAAAACTAGAATCTCCCAGTTCGTTGCGTGATGGATGGAGACTATAATGAACCTTATGTCTATTGATTTAAGTTCAGCTAAGACGTTAAGTTATTCATCCTTAAGATAATAAGCTTGAGACTACAATGGATCTACAACAGGGGTTCCCAACCTGTGGTACGCGTACCACTAGTGGTACGCGAAGGGTTTTCAGGTGGTACGCGAGTAGCTTCTGTTTTGTTCACAAAAACCTCGATTTGCAACTTTATATTTTGTTTATCTGGCCTTGTTTACAAAAAAAAACATTCCCCAGGTCTATTGTCATTGTTACATAACTATTCCTGTTGTTTCGTATCATTACGATCTTCAAAATACAGGTCATGTCAATTCTCAACAAAAAGCATAGTTGCTACTTGCTATGAAAAGCCGAACAACGCTGTGGCACAGTGGGCGTTAATTCTGTCAAATGATTGCTCTTGATAGATATCATCTGCTGTTTTGTAGCTTAACCTTAAGCTAGCGTTGAATGAAATATGATTCGAACAAATCAATTGTTCTGCAAGAAGTGGTACCATAGATAGAGCACATTAGTTCTCTATGGTGGTACGCGTGGCAGTGCAGAGCGTCCAAGTGGTACGAGATCGTAAAAAGGTTGGGAACCCCTGATCTACAATGAAAGTCGTAAGGACGAATGACCTAATGATTTTTATTAACTTAATTCATGGTTTATAAAGTTACAGCATAAGGCAAAATTTCCCATGATTGTATACTTTGAACATCGAAACCGAGTTTTTTGCCGCCTATTCAAGACTTCCTTCATGGCATCTTTATGACAGGAAGCAACACAACAGAGTAAATGATTAATTTCGATTTCGTGGAACGCAATTGACATGTTGTTCGAGGAACCACTGAACTTTTTGTAGCCGTTAATGGCATTTGAAGTGCCGATAGATTTAAAGATAGCGATAATTTCAATCAAACTTCGCTGTAATAGACATCAAAAGATCTTTAAAAGGAA
Organism: Phallusia mammillata; assembly: GCF_965637545.1. Classification (NCBI taxonomy): domain Eukaryota; kingdom Metazoa; phylum Chordata; class Ascidiacea; order Phlebobranchia; family Ascidiidae; genus Phallusia; species Phallusia mammillata. The sequence continues at coordinate 23,103,994 of NC_137258.1, read as the reverse complement.
GTTGCATCTTCTTTTAACATACCAAAGTACGACCACAGGCAGTTGCAACTATATTACAGCAGCTATAACCCTACAGTGACATCTTATACATAGTTTCAGCATTTGTCTGTAGATTAAGAAGGTTCAAAAAGACTATTGTATAGGTGGCGAAACAATAAAATGACTTTAACAGTGAAAATTTGAGTTACTTTTTTGCACTACCAGACCACAAAAACAAGTTTTAGTTTTTCTTTTTAAGTTTTCATGCTAATTTATGTACTAGGTCAGTTCAGAGGCTATAAACTTGCAGTCGTTTCTCCTTACTCTAGTCATTGTATGCAGATTATGAAGGGGTTTGTGCACAACGATAGGGAACGACCGACAACGACCGACCTTATGCACTTGTAATGACAGAAACATGTTTTTTGAAATGAAACTTATAATAAATTTTGACACCGTTGAAAGGTCCATACTGAATATGATTTTCAGTACTGACGTAATTTATTTTTTTAAAACCCTTCTTTCTTGAATATATACCTAAAACGCAACACATTATTCGCATTTAGAGCGTGGCACGAGTATTTAACTTCTTTTGACAGAGCGTTTTGGGTCGGCACAATGTGAATAATATGGACAAGATATCAGTCCAGTTTGCATAGAGCAGTGGTTCTCAAAGTATGGGTCGCGACCCAAACATGGGTCGCGCAGGTTCAAAAAATGGGTCGCGCTATTGTGATTCAATTCTGCCCGAACGAACTATTACTGCATTAAGTAAACAAAAACGAATTTATTTAATCTGATAGTAAAATCACCTCACTCGACCATGTTGTACCGTAAAATGAACCAATCATTACCACATACAGACGACAATAGGCTTCCAACTTGACTGTTAAGCCCATGACGATTGTAACGTCGTAGCACGGGAAATAATAGGACAAGTTAATCTGGCGAAACTGAAAGTGGAGACGTAACAGTTAGCGTGGATGAGTAGGTATTCGTACAAGGAAGCTTTTTTAGATTTGGGATTTACTTCTATCAATATTCATGGTGCTGCAAAGCCACAATGTGTGTTGTGTTATGCAGTGTTGTCAAACGAATCGAACTCGTTAAGCCTGCAGACATTTTGACATGGGCAGACTTCTATGCGGCGACGTGGCCTCGAAATTGCAGTCCATCTCGTTTAATACATTTTTTATGTTTGATGCTTGGGTCGTGAGATGTTCATCAAACTCTGATTTGGGTCGCGGTCTAAAAAGTTTGAGAACCACTGGCATAGAGTCTATGCCATAGACTGTAGAAAGTGTATTTCATTCCTCAAGCCAAGAAACTAATTGACGTTGCGTTATCGATCACCTATAAGTTAACGCTAACGCTTCCATCACTGCCATATTCATGCATTAATAATATGACAGGCAGAAGATATTCTATATCACGAACTGACAAAGCGGTCTCTCGAAATTCATATCCTAAAAATCGATATCTTTACTTTGCAGACATCCCTAGGGACAGAACTTTGACGTTGTGACCTTCCTCGACCTTGAAAGCACGTGTTGATTCTCGCGCGGCCAAATGTGATACAAGAGACATCAATAATTAAATACGAATTCTGCTGACTTGTATAATCCAATGAGCGGAATGAATTCGTCCTCGAATATGACTTGCGTGCTAAAGAGCGCCGGACCGCACGCCTCAAGTTTGCAAGTCCAGGCCGTTTTGGCCATCATACTTTTCCCGATCAACGTTTTTCTTCTGGTTTGTCTGGTTTTCCAGAGGTAAGAGCATCAATTAAGATGTATTTGTTGATTTGGATTAGTATTGTACGGTTACAACACACTGACCAATCATACATTTTTGTTCGCGTAACAAATTTTTCCAGGTATAAAACAAAAATAAAACCAACCCAAGAAATTAACTTGCAACTTTTGATGACTGGATCAAACTGTTTTTACCAACAAATACGATCAAAATCACTTTGGTGATAACATACCCACCCGAATTTTGTTATTACGATAATAGTTGGACTTCTAACACTACGATTTTTTGTGCTGCGCCACATTGGTTGAAACACACTGATTCAGATAAGTTGCTCCTAATTTACAGGGCATTATTAGTTAATGCTTAAATCTTTTTAAGTAAATCATTACACCTTTATCTGACAACAAAGAATATTTTAGAATAGACAACAAAGAATAGCTCTTGTATCTCTTCTCCTTTTTAGGCTACACGCTACACCCATGTTTGTTTGGAGAAATGTACAACTTTTAGTCAGTCAAAAGAGTTTGAGGTAATTGCTTGTGGATGAATTTCTATACAAGCCTTAAATAGGGTAAGGAAGGGCTAGTTTAGATGGATGCGGTCAGATGAGAAGATAAACCCGCAGGAGGCAATTCACCTTCCGTGACAGATATGTCCATCACTGAACATTACAGCAAATCCATTTGTCTCCGCGACGTTAATACATTTGTCATTACGCCGTTTATGACGTCACATTGCAACGTAACAATAACAACTTCCACAGAGTTGGCAATGCGGTGGTATAAAGTTTCACGACATTAAGTTAACAGGCCTTAAAGTTAAGCTTAGTTCACTTGCTTGAAAAACATAGTGACACAACTGCATTAAGCAATCACCCAGCTGGAAACAATTGCGCAACGTTAAAGATCAATGTAATGACACTAAAACATAAAGCAAAACAACAAATCGTTCGTTCAAAAATTAAATGTTTATCTGCGGTGATCAGCAAGGGCGACGGCACAAAAGGGGCAAAAAGGGAGTTTTCCATAGACCCATATAACCCAATGCGCTCATAAAGATGAATCTGGTGCCCATGGTGCACTTTAAGTGATTGTGTTTTTCAATGCTCTCTAAGACAACAAGTTTCGATTTCGATGGCATTGAGTGATAAACTAACCAGAAACACGTGGCCAGACAAACATCCCACAAGATTTTACAATTAAATAAAAATGAAAAAAAATGCAAATTAACGTGTTTTTGTGGAAAGTTTCTTTAGTAGAATTCAGATGCAAAAACCAAGACTTTGACAGTTTTTGGTTCATTGCTAATAAGAAGCCATTTGACGACTAAATAATTAATGAGCAAGCAATAGGGCGAAGATAACTTTTCTTAGGATCAATTGAAATCATGTAATGTTGTTTGTAAACAAGTTTTGTGTTTCCAAACGTCAATGGAAGGTCTCCAATTAAAATCTTGCTTCCGATTATCGCAACGTCAGCTAGTTTTCGTCCAGTTCGCAAAACTAAATTAAGCTTCAACTACATAAAGCCATCTGATTTGAAACCTATCCTACCATAATTTCCATGTTCCAAAATTTAACTTAGAAGAAATGGTCGTTGAAAAGACAATGAGTTTATCACCCAAAACGTTTCGACAAAACTAATCCGTGATACAACAACTTCTAAAAGGTAAAGGGGGCAGTGACCACTAAGCTGATAAAGGTTTAAGATATCTCGCACCATATTCGTACTTATGGGAATAATAAACCATTAAACTTTGTCCCGTATTATTTTCGGTTTATTTTGACAACAATTGTAGGCATCATCATTACACAATCGTTTTTTTTTTGAGAAAATATTTCACAAAAATCAATTTGTTTTACAGTCAAAGCATGTTCAAGGTATTTGAACGAAGCTACCATAAAACCATTGCCATCTTATCACTAAAACGTTAAATCAGCCAATCCACCGTAAGGAAAAACAAACAATCATTTCTCAGAAACGAAACCATTTCAAAGTACGCACGTATACTGTGTAACAGTTACACATATTTCCTAGTACCCTTAAACCTTGAAAAGGAAGTCCGTCATATCTAAATCTAGTAATCAAATATTTCCACAGGAAACGTCTATTGGCCCGAGTCGTTTGCCTTTACGGGTTAAACGTGGTTTTAGCGAGCACTGTAGCATCTGCGATTAGAGTCTACGACACGTTTTCACAAAACTTCGGCAAACCTTACTTAGGAAGCGAGTTTCCGTCCGACAATCAACATTCAGACGGATATCTTTATTGGTGGGCGTTCGAAAAGTCAACACTCGTGATGCTGTTCTTAGGTAAAGTGCTTGGTTTTTTGTTTGTCTTTAAGGGTTTATTTAATATATGTCTAAATGTGGGCGGGTTCAAAACACACGGTTCTAAATATTCTCGGCCAAATAATACAAGTTAATATTTGTGTATAGAACATCAACGTTTCATCAGGTGAAACAAAACTAACAGAAGGGTTTGACAACTTACTAATGTCTGGATTGATTTCTATTATTGTAACTACAGGGCAATGTACCCGACAGTTTGATTGTCAAGTGTATAAGACCAGTTTGAATTCTTTCAATTTTTTGCATGTATTATGTTCAGTTTTTCTTTTTTGCGTAACAGTTTACCTCTTATTTACAGTCACGTTCATTTCACTCACAAATAAAACACATTTTCACATTTAATTCAAACGTGCTCTTAAAATAAACCAAGGAATTGCACATTTAATTTCCTTACTATTGCGGGACCTGTATACGTAATAATTAGCTTTCTGCCTCAAGGTCAAAAGTGCGCTAAATCAATTCAAGCGGAGTCAAATACAGGACATCAACTCGTCTGCTCGGAAAATCGCTGACAAAATGGTCCCTTTGACGTCATTTTTAACCTCGGCTTAAGACAATGTGATGTTGATTGGCAGTAACACGCAACGTCTACGTTATACTCACAAATTAAGCCAGCATGCATTTATACAACCTTGGCATTGTAGGCTTTTGTTGCACCAGGCTGTGAACTTGTGACTTGCAATACTAAGCAAAAATAGCATGCTTTTGACGTGAAGAAAAAAAAATCAAATTTGCAGTTGACCCAGGTGAAACGACAATCAATGCTACCAGAACAAAATATTTTATATGTGTGCCAATAAGCATTTTAAAACACGCATTACGCATATAAGGGGGTTCTTTGGATAATTTTTTTAACTCTGTGATGAAAATATTTTCTGTCAATAAGTGATTCATCACTGTCATGTTTTTTAACGTGATTCAAACCAAAATGCTTTTTTTATGTGTATCTTTGTTCATTTGTGTATGCAAAAGATTTTGTAGAATCAACCCCTCTAGCGTCACGTGCGGTACACTGCAGCCACGTACAAGCGCAAGAGAGTCAGTTTGCAGAGGCAAAGTTATTACCCCTGAACTAACTGACCGCTTAACCTCTCTACTTCAAAGCAGACTTCATCAAAGAAACTCCCTACAAATCATAAAGTTCCAACTTTTGCAAGAAAACTTGTTGTTTTCCAGTGTTTTATTAAGTATCGTGATGATCAGTTACATCAGTACACTGCAGTCACGTAACGGCGCAAGCGAGAGAGTTGCAAAAGGCAAAAGTTACCCTCAAACCAACCAAGCACTCGGTCGCTCTAGTTTAAAGCAGGCTTAAAAACGCAACTGTCACATTTTACCAGAAAACTTGCTGTTTTCCAGTGTTTTATTGGAGTATCGTGATGATCATCATGGCAATGCGAAAGAACCTAATGAGGATTAGTGGAACAGTGGCTGGCCTCAGCTTGAGAGGGGAAAATCAGTCAAACAAGGTCACACGACTGCCCTGGATACTTGTCAAGTAAGTTTAGATGCAGTAAAAGGTTCTTGCCAGAAGAAACAACCACCAACTCGTACAGGAATGTTAAGAAAACTTTTACCTGCACGTTCGATAATACAATGACGACTTAACTACTTAATTAGAGTTAACAAAACACGTTATGTACGATGTTATCGATTTTTTGCGCAGGTTTTTTACATGGAGCTAAAAACAAGTATTTATCGCTTGAAAAAGCCTTACAATTTCGAATCTGGCCAATAATAACAGTATTTTCGTGTATAAATCGCAATGCACCAGGCCTAATAGAGTTTTGCTTGCCTTTATTAGTTTGACTTCGGTTTTTGCCTTTAGTAGGAAACATTTGAGAAAATGGGGATGTTAGATGATTTCTCATCTTATGTCTTCTAAATGTATATCCAGTCAATGAAAAAAATCTTGGTCCAAAAAAACATTTTTTGTTTCCAACAGATTTAAGGAATTGTCGGAACGCTCAAAAGCCAGGATCCTGATCTTCCTCTCATGGTTCTTCCCAATTCTTATCATTCTGATCAGCATCACGGCCGACAACTGTTCCCATATTTACAAGTGTCCGTTCGATTACGTTCCAAGTACTGGTGTAGCTGAGGATTTAGGCAGTAAGTTTAAGCATCACATGATACCCAGAACTTGTGTCAATAGAGACTCCTGGTTCCAACACTTAAACAATGAATGGCTTACAATTCTCATTAAGTCCTGTGGTACACGCGATATTACTCTGAGTAACTGTCATGACGGTAGTAAGAAATGTCACTTTGGACAGGCATTTTTGTTTCGTAGCTTTAAATGACCTGTCTGGGCCTATATGAGTTTCGTATTTGTTGCTTCAATTACCACATTATACTTGCATTTATCCTGTTTGATAATTGCCAAGATAGTACTTTTGCCAAATAATTGCAGAGATGGTACTAAGAATTGTCTTTAAACATTTATTATTGTTATTTTTCGTTTGCAATTACGCTTCTGGATTTATCTCATATGATTTTTGCAACTTATGCTTTATTTGCCAGATAACACTTATTTTACCACATTTGGTAAAATAACAATGTCAAAAACTTTAACATTTATCTGTTACAGGCAGATGTGCCCACGATGTTGCGCCCCTGGCCAACCACACAGTTTACATCAGCACTGCCTTGTGTTTGATTTCGCTGTTCGCGCTCATCGGTGCCCTCGTGCGGTCATACGTCGACCTCCGTCGAATCAGTGCCGAGCTGCAGCAGCACAGTGTCCACGTGTTCCACGTTTCCCGGGAAAACTCCGTGGAAACGCCGGGGGATACTCCGTTCGCGGAACCCGACCGAACCAAGCAGCATAGGACTGGAAGCTTGCTGCTGGAAAAAACAAAACGAGACCTTCTAGCGATTTTTATTGTTTCTATTGTGTACGTCGGCGGCACTATGACTTCAATACTGTTTGTGTTCATCGACACCGCGACGGGATTTTACAGACAGCCTGACTCGTTTTATCCGAAATTGGTTTTCATCAATTTGCCAAATGTTGTCGAAACCATTTCGTCCATTCTTTTGTGCGTTTGCATTCATCCCATTTCCAGCGCAATCAAGGCAACGCTTCGTTCCATTTTGACAGCAGTGTGCCCGTGCCTCTTCACGCTCCGTTAGGTTAAGACGTTTGTTTGAAGCATCCCATGCGAGAACTCTAAACTAAGTTTTGTTGTGTTTTTCTAACTACATTTGTGCAATATTGTTTCATCGTCAAAACTTCTTTGTTTTATTTAACTGCAACTAAATCCAATTTCAATTCGAGTTACACTAAGAATATTGAAATTTTAGTTTATGTTTGTTTACGCGTTTATAACCGACACTGTGGCACTTAACCAACAAAACTACCAGGAATGTTAATGTTTTAACTTAATGGAACAAACAATTGTTAGAGTAACACAACTGTTCGATTTTATTCATTTGTAAACCAACATTGTATATTGAGAAGATTCATTCGTTGTTTTGTTTCTGTTCAAAATTACTTTTCTCATTTTGTTTTGTTCTGCAGCATCTCCTACAAATGCACTCTTGCCCCTATGCTTGTTGATTGTGTCGTTGCTGCTGTAGTCAGGTTGTGCTAATTGCTATTGTAGTTGCAGGTTGCAATGTTACTACTGTAGTTGTAGTTTGTACTTTTGCTACTGTAATTTCAGATTGTAATGTTACTACTGTAGTTGTAGTTTGTACTGTTGCTACTGTATTTTCAGATTGTAATGTTACTACTGTAGTTGTAGTTTGTACTTTTGCTACAGTAGTTGCAGGTTATACTGTTACTACTGTAGTTGCAGTTTGTACTTTTGCTACAGTAGTTTCAGATTGTAATGTTACTACTGTAGTTGTAGTTTCTACTTTTGCTACAGTAGTTGCAGGTTGTACTGTTACTACTGTAGTTGCAGGTTGTACTGTAGTTGCAGTTTGTACTTATTGTTACTGCTGTAGTTGCAGGTTGTACTGTTTCCATTGTAGTTTCAGCTTGTACTGTTTCCATTGTAGTTTCAGGTTGCACTGTTTCTGTTGAGTGATATTTTGCCAGAAAAACATCTGTCGTATTCACACAATAACAACTGTAGACATTTTTTACTTAAAAATGGAAACCTTGTCCTAAGGATTTTCCTAATAATCGTTGCCACGCCCTGTTCAGTGGTTGTTATTGCATCGCAAGATAACATCCACTACCGAGACCTTGGAATTGAAGAAAAACGTGGACAGATAAACGCGATTCAACATTTACACTTAGTTTTGATGTACGTAACCAAGACAATATATCGCAAAAACCAAAGATTAAACAAATTATGTGAAAGTTTGGGCAAGATATACAAGTGAGATATACGCGGCTGTTAGTAAAAAACTTTATTAAAAATCATGCATTTGCGCCATTTTTGGCACATCAAAGGAAAGTAACGAAACAACTGTTTATGGAACCGGACAAACCCAGTTTACGCCTACTTCCAACGGAAGTTTTCGCCCAATCAGCAAACGAACTAAATGGATTTCCTTACGCTAAGCTATTCTGCCACTGCCAGAAGTTTCGTTGTTTTCGACAATTACGTAATTCAGGGCAGGCGAAAATGAGAAAGAACCTGACAATCATCGTTTTGCTACGTGCTAAAAACAAAATTACAAAAGATTTTTATCAATAACTTAACAGAGAAATTTAAGAACAATTGAGGAATATGAATTATTGCAGAAGTTTCACAAAACTTTCGATTCAAGTTTATCGTTTCGTCTGGTTACAGTTTTAAGGGTTGTGTCAATCACAAAAACAGTTCGTCTGGTTACAGTTTTAAGGGTTGTGGCAATAACAAAAAGTCTGACAAACGAATATTAGTCAAGCAATATTTAGTGTTAAGAAGTTATACTGCACAAGCGATATAACTTTTGCCAATTATATACGTTCTCTTTTCTTTGTGATAGCCTGACCAGTGCAAATTTGGAAGCCATGTACAAATAGAAGGTGTCACTCACAAGTGTATAATGCAACCACAGGGAGCATGGCTTTCCATTGAGAGATACAAACACCCTAGAGGAAGCTGTGGCATGTTAATCTAATTTGATTTAAGTTGGATCGTGCGCAGCAAAGCAAGAGCTTGGTTGAATGTCAGAGTTTTGCCAAAGCGAGTATAGAAAACCAGAAGCATTACAGAGAATTTACTTTTCTATCTAAGACAGCTTTTAAGGCACTTTACTTTCATTGAATAGTAACGAATAAAAAATACACATAAAAAAGAGTCATTACAAAAGGTTGCACACAGAACATAGAATAATGCTTTGCTAAAAAAGAAGGAAGAGAATAATACTTCATTTAACTTGAAACAGATAAATTATTGGTGTTAAGATAAACTACATGGTAACGTGGTAAAAATAGATGGTAAAAGTATCAAAATGTTTGTTTATACATGTTGTGTACTGGTATTTTATGAGGCTTTAGTTAGTCGACTTATGTTTTGCAATCAGTGCGTGATAGTAGGTTATACAACACAGGATGTACTTGCAGTTGTAATTGATGTGATTTGTGGCAGGGCGCAGTCGGGTGTTGGCCAGTCAACTTTTCACATCTAATCTGTCTGGCGCATTTTGAAATTTGCATTGTCTGCATATCTTGCCGCTAAAGTATGTCACGAAAACCGAACCATCAGAGCTTGTCAGAAGTAGGACAAAGACTTTGATTGCTTTTTGTATAAGACCTGGGTCAGGGCTTTTCAATCAGACAGCTACCGCCCATACTTAGTTGTTTTGTGGAATTAAGTGAGCGGCCAACAGTTTCGTCATGCATTAGATCAGAAAATGTGTGTTTTGTTTATTTGAGAAAAGTAATGAATAAGTGGGTGGAAAGGTAAAACAGTTTGAGAAGCACTGAAACTCCAGTGTGAAGTTTTGTTAACACGACACAGCCTGTAGGTAATACAGGATGTACACATGCGGCTCTTGTCATTAATTGACTGTGGCTAATGCAAGTTGCTTTTGTGCGTAAGAGGACGAGTTTGAATCAGGAAAACTTACTCTAAGTTTAAAGGTCGAACCATTTCTTCCTGAGAGCTAGCAAGCTTATTGCTCGTCACTGCCACTTTATAATATAAACATGTTTGGCTTTTAAATTGCCTTAAGTCTGTGCGTGTTAAAAAGTTCGTAATTGAGTCCATAGCCATAGTTTTACTGGGCCAAACTTTAAGGCACAAACCCGAATACTTTTCAGGCCTGATTTAGGCCCGAAGCAAAATGACTGATAGAGGATTTACGGAATGTACAGATGTGTTAATGCACTAGTCAGTTCCATGTTATGCAAGAAATAATACGATTTATAAGCAGCAAGTTGGATTCAGTCACGTAATTGGCCCGTTAAGCCCAACACCCGACCCGTAAAGGCCGGCCTGACTACAGCCAGACCAGTTGCAACCTGGTCTATAAAGTTTTCTATGACTTTGAATTAAGAAAAAAGTGAGTCAAAGAATGAACCATTCAAAGTTTATTCGGTTACCGTTATGCATACAAACATAAAACCTTTTTCATGAATTTGCATAACAAGTCAACCAGCGTAACTGACATTTTAGATTCGAATGAGTTTAACTGAGGACAAATTATTTGGGCAAAAGCATCAAGGATGGCACACTTTGTCAACATGAGATGCACAGGACGCATTTTGACCACAGTTGAACCGCAATGCGTCTGTGGCAATTCGACCACAGTCTGGCCCCAAGCGTACATGTGGCTAAGCATGTCGGTTGGTGTACATTTTCCTTTCACGAAGGTTGCGTTGCGTTACCAACAAAACCACTCATGAAAACTGGTTGGCATTCAAATCTTCCTATAGGTCCAAGCCAACATATTAGGTATTTATCAGAGTTTTATTGTCAAGCATTTTGAAATAAAACTACTTTTGGAACACTATGTACGAATCTGTTTATAAGTTTAATGATAAAAATAACGTTTGAACAATAAAGCACGTCGCTTTTTACGTCTTTTTGGGCCGCTATTTTTGCCATTAAACTCTTTTTCATTCAAATAAAGCAGGTTAGTGTGGCTGTCCGCTTTGTCAAAAAATGAAATTATTCAACATTGTTGTATTCACGGAACGGTTAAACGTGACTTAAACTCGTTGCTGATCAGGTGACAAAATATATTCCTAAATGTCTTTCCGTTCACACGCGCTCTCAGCATAATTTTGCGGTCATACTGACGGTGCTTTCTCAAGAAAGTGGAAAATATTACGACATACGCAAGATACATTTAGAATTCGTGAAACAAAGGACAGTGCACTGACCGGAAGCTATAACAATTGAATTAAATTGATTTATCTTGTACAAATTTTCGCCGATCTATCTTTTTTTCGTATCTTTACGTTGGGTGGAGAAGTAGCAAAAAGCAATATTAAATTCATTTTTACTTCATCACAATGTGGTTGTTAAACGGTTACGTAAAACAGCAAGGACACCGAAAAAACATGGGCTATCCTGTGCACTTTAAATAGCTGCTAGGTACCAGAAAAGCGTTCCCCTAGACCAGTGGTTCTTAACCTTTTTTCTGTTGTTACCCACAAAATGTTTTGATGGATATCAATTACCCCTTTTTAGAAAAACATCACCTAATATTTTTGGGGTCCAAATTAGTTACTACTACAAAAGAAACAAATGCTACCTCACGCCTATAATGCCTATCACTAACTGGACTATACCGTCAATTGTATACGAAACAGATGTTTACGAGAGACTCTAGTTCTAGTTTTATGACATCACAAATAGCATGGTTACGAGTGAAACATATTGAGACTTTTAGAGTAGAAGCGCATGACAACGTTTGCCATCGAAGTTACTTCTTTTTTATTTTGAAAATGTGGCAGGACGCCGAGAAATCTATTAAGATTGACTTTTTATTGAATTATTTTGAATAAATTTTACCCTCATTACAAAATGTTTGCTGGTTGCAATAATGATAACCAAGAATCTAATGATAACTATAACAGAAAATCTATGTTACCCCTTTTAAAATGCCAAATTACCCCTTTGGGGGTAATTACCCACAGGTTAAGAACCACTGCCCTAGACTTACTTATATGGCAGAGATGTTCCAACAAAGGCAACTGGAAACGTAGATTTCGTGGAACAAAGCGACTAATTACTTTGGCATATGTACAAGTAACTATGGGATGCGATTGATTTAAGGGAGCACGTCTCTATCTCTCCTTTGGGATTTGTGGTCGTTTAGCTTTGTGTTTCTGTTCAAAACCTTTTCAATTATGTTAAGAATTGCGTATTATTGATTGATCTATGCATGATTGAAGCTGTCATGAGTTGATTGGGATTGTATTGAGATAAAATAACTAGTAACGTATGTTAAACGCACTATAACCAAATGATTGAAAATGTTGGAATGCATAAAACGCTTAAACAGTGTCCAATATTACTATTGTTTCAGCCTTGTATAATCCATTTCAGTCATTTATAGCAGTGAGTAGTGCAAAACCTGTGCACAAAGCTGTGCATAGTGAATACTTTGTGGTATTCCTGCGCATTCAACATTTTGTTTTCGGTTGACGCTTGGGCGATCAAGAGTAAGACGGAATGATTATAAGCTTTTGTTGAACGTTTCCAGCACATCACCAAGTTTTACACAAAGTCATGTCAGAGTGGTAAGTCAGGTTGAGCTTCAGTTGAATAAGACAGGCCTGAGTCTAACTTCTAAAAGTTAGTAACTTTTAACATGTGTGGTGCAAACTTCATAATAATGGCATGGGTCGTTGAACACTTGGAAAAAGAAGCATGTCGGTTTTGCAGACAGTGACAAAACAGTTCAATGAGTTCAGGGACAAAGAAGGTTGACTTGAAACGTCTTTCCTCAGTCACTATTCAGAATTCAAAACTCACAAACAAGCCAGTTTTGATTGACGTGCTGTGTGCTTCTACCTAATCTAATCTATATGTAAGATAAGACTTAAGCTTTTTGTTCCTTACGTGTTGTAGAAGATGGTCATGGTAAAGCGACTCTATAGGAAAAATACGGATGACAGTTATGCTCCAAAGCACAGATAAGATAAATTTACAGAACATTATTCAAGTCCGACAAATTTTAACGCTTAAAGCAAAGATTTTGGATGACTTCAGACTTGTTAGATTTCAGCCGTGATGATCAACCATATCTTGCGAAGTAGAATAGGCAATTGCAAGCAAGCGATTGACGTGTGATACGAAACACAGTCACAATTAAAGACAGTTTGGCAAAAGCATGTTATGCAGTCAGGTGTAATCGGATTTTCGTCATTACGCTTCCACCAATGTTCGTAAGTTGACGTTCAAAGGATGTATAACATGTCGGTTATACCGGACGTAATAAAACGGTAATTACCTGTACGTAAATGTGATATTACTCTGACGAGACTTACGTGAACTGTGGCAGAAATGTGGTTTTGTATGCAGGTCAAATAGCAATAATTTGTCAGAAAATGTTGACTGTAAAACGCCAAAAATAAAAACGTTTCTGGTGTCTCGGGCAAAAGGAAAAATTCGTAAATAGGTGTTTTTTGTAAGTTGTGAAAAGTTCTTTTACACATGTCTTTCGGTTGTACAACCGTAAATTAAGATCCTTTTTTGTATTTGGACAACTTTGTGACTTTTAAAATGGGACAAAAATGGAAAGAAAAGTAAAAAACAAATCGCGTTTCATTTGCAAGTTTTAGAATGTGTTTATTTATTAAATTTAAAGAAAAAATCACAAATGAAGAAAAAACTTCAAATAACCCTCCCGATCTATTCAGTCTAAATTAGGAACCTAAAACGTAACAATAAATTCAACACAGGCCTTCATCAGTGCAAAGTTTGTTTACGTTTTCACTAATCACTGGCAAAGCTACAGGTTTTGTTGGGAAGTGGCGCATTACAACAATTATACTTCGAAAGGAAGCTCACCGTCCCTAGACGGATGTGGCTCTAACCCAATGATGTGGTCGCTGACATCAAAAACTTTGATGTTTGTTGGTTGCATGAACGCTCAGTTGTTGTATCAATTGAAGTGGTTGAGCAAAAACCGCGAAAGTGTAAGTTATATTTAACTCGCGGTGTTAGCAAGACTAAGTTGGAATGTCCTGTGCTGTTTGTCATACTTATATGTTCAATAATTAAACGACATTTGTAGTATAAGTTCGGGTTGGGAAGTTATAAATTGTGACAACACCTACAAAGTTTCGCACGAGGTTTAATTTACTGCATGCTGGTTTGCGCTTGGAAAATTATCACGGTTTAGTAACTTGTTTCTTACATGTTTAGCGTGGAAACAGTATGATTAGTATCAGTTTAGCATCAAAAAGTCAAAATTGTGGAAAATACATTCAATAGCATAAGACTGTCTCACGTTGATGGTAGTGTGGTAAATTATTACCGTTTTAACACACAATCCTTCACACAAATCAAAACACAAAAAAACGAGAAGCCTTTTGCATTTTAGCCCACAATGTTGCGTTTTTTACTTCAGTCTTCTGGTTTCTGAATAAGAATAGGTTAAACGTTAAGGAAGTCTGCCATTTGCGTTATCAGTGAATTGCAATCCAGGGCAGTTTCCCAATTAACCTTTACCACATCACGGCCCACTTTTGAAACACTATGATATATTGCCACAAAGCAATAAACAAATTATGCACCAGTAAAAATGTAACATTTTTGACAGCAAAAGAACAGTTGTGATATCACAATTGAGGTTGGTTTTGTACTAACAAATATGTCATTTTGCAATCTGAATATTTGTATGCAGATGTTTCTTACAGTGATGAACCTTGTTCAACCTTATATCTGTATGGTGACATTTACAATAATGCTTGGAGCTCCAGAGGAGCCTTGCGGCCCAGCGGCTAGGAACCGCTAATCAGGCGCTCATGTCGCTAGATTCGATTTAAAATTATGTCAAATTGACAGGTTGACAAAAAAGGTTTATATGACAGTTTGAAGGTTACGAATGTCACATGCCTGTAAGGAACCGCTTATAGTATTTCCACCGCTTTTCACCGCATGTAGTACATTTCTAAAGAAATTTTGCTCTTTGTCGCGAGTCAATGTTTTATAGATGAGAGAAACAGGCGCGAAAATTACGTTGTCGCAATTGAAAACCATTTAGGTCGGACCAATTTTGACCGTTGAATCACCTTGTTTGTGGCGTTAATGCTGGTGTGCAGAAACAAAAGGAGAGATTATCTGATTAAGGCGTCTCGTACGGGACGCCGAAAAGTCGAATACTAAAGCGAGTTGTAGGCTTTGTAAAGAATTTAGTGAAACATTGTAATTTAATTAAGGCCCAACGTGTGCTTTTTACTTTCACAACGATCAGAAAATAGAATGATCAGAGAGTACAAGGAATACTAGACAAGGAAAACTAGCTCGATCAAAATTGAACCTTTCAGGGACTAAATATGGTGAATCCCTTTCCTTTTGATAAGTCAGCAACAAACGGTATTCACCATGCACAAGATTACTGGCATTTTTGTTTTGTAACAAGACAGCGACACCTTAGATCTAGATAGCTTTTGTACCAGTCACTTAATTTAATAGCTCAACAATTCGATAAAAGAAAACGCTGCATTTTTACATGCTGCATAGTCAGTTTGAATAAGAAACTGACGTTGTCACTTCCTTATTCACATATAATGTAAATAAGGTCTAAAGTGTGAATTATACGAAAAATATATTCCCAAGTTGGTTTACAATAACTGATTATATTTCTTGAAAGCATGTTTTTCATGCGCAGTTACTTGTTATTTTGTATGTAATTAGGGTAAATCTGCAATCTTTGTGTCAACTGATGAAAACTTGAAACACAACTTCAGCTATTCACAGAAAACAGGTAAGAGGTAGGAAATCTAAAATCAAGCTGTAATTAAAATCAAATTTTTAGTCATTTCGACGTTGTGATTTCCTCATTTCAAAATCATTTCACATTATTTTCAATTGACTCTTATTTCGTTTTTTTATCTAAGTGAAGACAACCTCTTCACAATTTAGTGGATAACATCGAAATCAAAATGAACACCTGCACCACCGCCGCACCTATGACGTGTGTGACAGAAAACTGGATGTTTATTTACGCCGAAATGATTGTGGCTTGCTTTGCACTGCCAATCAACTTCTTTCTAACCGTGTCACTCGTCGTTTTCAGGTACAACTGTTTGAATATAATATATATTGAATCAAGAACAAAACCAAAACTTGTACAGTCAAATCCAGTTTTTCCTGATAGAAGCAACAATTATTTATAGAAATAGATGGCTGTATAATTATTACAACCAAAGGCTCGTGAACACCGAAAGTCCACTTGTAATAATTCCCAAACTAGCAGAAACGAACATAAAAATTACGTTTTCCCCTTCAGACATCATATTTTGATCACAAGTATATACACGAAAATTTTTGATCTTTATGCTATAAACTCAAGCACGAAAAAAACTAAAAATGCAAACTTGCATTTATAACCAAGACTAGAGGAAACGAACTTCGCAATCAACTTATTTTGCAGACATAAACTTCGAACTCAGCTGGTGAACATTTACGCGGCAAATCTGGTTGTGGCGGTTTTCTTTAACGCCGTCATACGCTTGAGCGACACTACGTGGTCGTTATTCGGTATGATTGGGGGTAAAACTGTTTACCCTTACTGCATGACTGCGCCATACGTCCTGCAATTGCTGTGGCTTTACCACAAGTCCTTAGTGGTAACAATGTATGTCGGTAAGTTGAATGTTTCATTTTACTACAGACATTTGTTCGCAACGAGTCCGCTTTATCGCTCTGATGATGCCCATTGTGCAGTTTGGGGAAATATTAGCTGAATTGCAAGTTTTTAACGAAAAACAGCTCCCAGTAAAACATAAAATGCGGGTAATTCGTAAATTTATAACGGTTGGACAAAAAACTGTCCCAAACTCCTACAAATTATTCACCAGAAATCGAAGGTTATTTTGTTCTCAAGTTCTGGTGTAATGATATTAGACTTTCCACCTGAGAGACACGTAGAAGTGTTTTTTGACCAAAGTAATATAACTGAATATTCCAAATGATTTTTTTTAAGACGAGCGTTTTAATTTTTTCTCTGAATCCGAGGAAGTGGTGGATTGAAACAAATTGAAATCACCAACTTCCTTGGTCGAAAAAATGAAATAAAAAATGATTCAGCAGACTTGGTACTGTACAACATGAATGTACGGTAACTATATTGGCCTTTCTGCAGTTATCACTGGAGGAATCGCGTTCGTGATCATGGCGCTTCGTGAAAATCTATTTCGCGTTCACAGAACAGTTGCTGGGGTCGGTCACGAAGAAGAGTTGAAGGACCGTGAGAAAAAGAGTAACAGGTTATACAAGTTTGTTTATTCAATTGATGATCTTAAAGTTGGTTATCCAAAACAAAACTGTTGTTAACGACACCAATATCTAGGTTACTGGTTCCCAAAAGTCAACATTTGTATTCATCACAACAGCATGTAGAAGTTTTCCTTGGCCTCATAAGATTGCGCATAGCAATATAAGCAAAGGCGGCTTAACACATCAATAAAATCACTAAGTTATAGTGCAAGCAATCGCTTTTTTAAAGGAAGCAAACCAATGTAATAATGACTTGTATCCATGTGTATTTCATAAAAACGAAAGTTGATTGCAGGATTTTAGCTAGTAATGCAAAATTGCGCATAACAATCATCCAAAGACAGCATGTGACATCACAAACAGGACAAAAAACATTACGATTGTGCGCGAACAATTGCATTTTTGATAGTTGTCATTCAATAAAGGCCATTGTTCAGCAATGGAGACAGTCGATTATCAATTCTACTTTGATTTAAACTTATTTAGTGGCACAAACTGACGCCAAATAAGATTATAGAATTACTTCAACTGCTTCGCGGCCCCCCCAAAATTGCCTCACGGACCCCTAAAGGACCGCGGACCCCAGTTTGGGAGCCGCTGCTGTAACCTATAACAACACGAAACAATAACGTTTATTGTTTACTGTCGTGTTCGCGACTGTAATGCTGAGATTATCACCGCAAACCATTTCACAGCGGAAGATAAAATAGGAAACGCCAAAAGTTTAACCGCAGTTAGTCCAATTTTCTGCGTAATTTTTTGAAAGTCGGAAAAAACGTTGCTAAAAGTGATAAACATTTTTTAGCCGTTAAACGTAAAAATTCTAGTCAAATATTCCCAAAGCCTATGGAACACCACATCATTTTTGTTAGGATTTATTTGTCATCGAGGATAAACATTGGAAAAGGGCTTCCGGCCAGTTGGTTTAAACGTAACGCCACATTGTGATGAACTATGTCAAAATTGGGTCTTTTATCAACTTCACAGGTCGTATTCCCAGAGCTTAAGTGTCTATTTACAAACTACATGTAAAAGTTAAAGTAAATTCCTCCTCTCAAGTTTCAAAACTCCGTTCGGTTAGGAACCATTGTGTTAGACCCTCCATGAAACGGTTTGAAGTTTTGCATAAACAGTTTTAACGCTTTAAATATTTGCATTACAGATTGGCCGATTGGTTTTCAAAGCATCGAAAACAACAGGCACTAATCTTAATATTCATCTCGTGGGCAATTCCTATCACATCGTCGATCATTGCAATCAGCATCGACAAAACGTGTCTGGCCAAATGCAAGTGCATCTTCAATTACATTCCCTCCAATAGATCGATCCCGGCGTGCGGAGACAGTAAGTTGCGTTCGTACAACATATTGTTACCTAAATCACAGTACGCCAGGCCCATAAAGGCGCCATACCGAATCAGCCGGTCACCAAGCATTCACCACCATATGGCAAGGCCTTGTGTCCACACGGCCATTTGCTGGGCCTTACGTTCCGCTAACAAAACAAAAATTAACTTTGCAACGATTTTTAGAAAATCAAAATAGAAATCAAACATAATTTTCAAATCCGCTATTACGCCTTTAATAGCCCTGGCGTACTATGATTTACCGATAAGTGTCGCTGGTCGAAATGAATGCTTTAGGGCTGATTTCAACATGAATGTTTTCATCCCAGCTAATTTTTTAATGCTTTATCTTTCAGCTTGCTCCCTCATTTGGCCTCCTCTCCCAAACTCATCCTTGCTGGTCGGATGTTTCTGCTGGTTCGTCTTTGTCATCATCCTACTCTTCCTTCTCACAAAGTCCAACATTGACTTTAATCGAGTCAGCAAGCAGATCATGTCCACTAATATTCCACCTATTAATAACCGGGACGACGGAATGGGATTCAAAGACGTCTTTCCGTCGGAACGGTCCGAATGTGACAATGTGGAAATGCCGGGAAATTTTAGAAGGGAAATTAGGGAAAACGAAAATCCGGAAAATGAAACTAGGGAATACGCAGAACAGCGGGACGAACAGGAAACACGGGAATCGGAGCCAGCTTCAGAAGACGTGGAAAGTAATGCTAATACGGATCGGAATAAATCGTGGAGAATC
The DNA here is from genome assembly GCF_965637545.1 of Phallusia mammillata. Classification (NCBI taxonomy): domain Eukaryota; kingdom Metazoa; phylum Chordata; class Ascidiacea; order Phlebobranchia; family Ascidiidae; genus Phallusia; species Phallusia mammillata. The sequence continues at coordinate 23,084,465 of NC_137258.1, read as the reverse complement.
AAAAGATGGATTATGTTCCGTCATTCCACCAAGCACAGCAGTTTGCTGCTCCGCAAACTCTCAAAGCATCTCAACAAACTCCTTGTGATTTCCATTGTGTATGTTATAGGAACAGGTGTCCTGGTAAGCTTCGTAACTTACTCCATATTGGCTCATGACGAGCAGATCTTTGAACGGAACGAACAACTAATGGTGGTTATTCTAATGATGCCTGCCGCTGCCGAATGCTTCACGGCCGTCGCACTTTGTATGGAACTTCCTAACCTTCGTTCTGCTGTTCATTCCATGATGGAAGTCGTCTTGTATATTCTGAGCTTTGGATGTCTTAGAAAATGAGTTTCGAGTAATTCCGGATATTCGCAAGTTCGTTTTGCCGCATACTTAAAGCCAAATAGTAGTTTAACGTCGGTTAGGAGTATTTGGCTAATTTGATGAAAATGGTTGGCAAATTGGAAAGTTGCTGTAAACCATAATGGTCTGTAAGTGTGTACGCGTAGAGAGTACTTCAAAGTGCTTATTGTCAGAGTTGAAACATTCAGGTATTTTTGACAAAATGTTTAAATATGAATTTATCATTGTTTGTTTTTATTTTTTGTGCATGCTCTTTATGTGCCAGATTTACCTTTAGCGTAAGAAAGTTCAAATTTAAAACTAAAAGTTTCCTCATAGTTAAAGGTGTTTCATTCCATAGACCTCTCATGTCCTACTTCTAACGTTACTGTAAGTTAAAACCAGTGGGTATAAAACTAGTTGGAATTACTACCGAGGGGGGAATATTAAACTTCAATTTGTTTTTTTTTACGAAAAAAATACTTCTGGGCGTGGGGATTTTTAAGTCGATGTACGGTCTCATCTGAAAAATATAATGAACCGTCATCTATTTGTGCTACGTGGGGATGGAAACAAATCTGTGTTTAGTTGTAATGTAAAGATTTTGTCAAAAATAGGTTGGGAATCACTGGTCCACACATGCTGTACTTTGATTTACCTACTGGTGTATTGCGCCGCTACAAACTTTATTTGTTTATTAAAGTTCATTTTGTTCTTTTTTTTATGATTGGTTGGAAACAACCGCAAATACAAAGTTCAGTTGCGTTTTCAAGGTTACCGCCAACTTCAAATAAACTTGTTATTTCTGCGTTTTCATCTCATTAAGTCAAGATTGCTTCAGTTTGAAACGACAATCACATAGGCGGCTTATCCAGTTAGGGCTAATCAAACTACTGCAATCATTGGCCCTTTACAACTTTTGGGTTTAAACGTAAGAAAGTTTTCAACTGATGTATTGTATGGCTAAGTGCAAATACCGCCCTGTAAATTTTACAAAACGCCAATAGGGGGCGCTACAGCCCAAAATTACAGAGCCTTGGGCTGGACAAATACGGTGTCAGACCCTTTTCTGTACCACCTCTCTCTTTAAGTTTTGTGTTTATGTACAGAAACCCTATTCAATGTACAGAGGCTTGATTCCATGTAGCGTTTTCTCAAAACGATTTTAAAAAGTTAAATAACAAGATGTGAAAATTGGCAGTGATCCCCAACTCTCAGTTTTATGCGTCACTACATAAGCAAAAAGCACTTTGTGGGAAGTGTGTTGTGACGCGATATGATTGATTGGGTTACACAATTCATCAGTGGACTACTTTGGTTTCCAAACCATATAAAAACCTGTGACTAATAACTTATAAAACCGCGATAAACTTCAGTCCCGAAAGTTGGTTCTGTTTGTATGCAGTGACGCATAAACGAACAATAGAAGAGGTAAATGATTGCACGTCAGACAATAAATGCCAGCTTTTGATAGAAGTGAATTTGAAATTCGTGTCATGATCTACTTTAAGCTTTTGTTAAAGACCACCAATACAAAACACCATTGTATGGCTTTATAAGAGTGATTCTTAAACTTTTATGCACACTTATTTACCTTTTAACTTCTTGATGTTCAAATATCCTCTTAACATGCAAAACGTGCAAATGGCTGAAGATGGCAGATTTAAACCAGTTAATTAAATTTAGATTCCATATTATGAACAATTTTTACGAAAACATTTTCACTAAATTGCTTATAGGAATAATAAAGGGATGCATAAACAAATTTATCTTTTCGTTATATGCTTGTTGAACTTTGAACGCCCAATAAACCTACAGCGACTCCTTTATCAATTCAAACAGCGGCCCAGTGGACATCGGCGCCCATTCGTGGACCACTGTTTCAAACAATCGAATAACCCTAAAACTGCTGAACAATGTACGTTACCAAGGGTATTGGTGAAGACATGAACTAAGTGAAGAATCACTGACGTGGAATCGAATGTTTCAACAGAGATGATCAGTAAGAACACGCATATGCATACAATGTGTCACTTGACGAGTAAAGAAAAAATACCCAACAAGAATTTCATGTGCCCTTTAAAACTTTAATAACTTCGGTTGCATTACGAGTGTGTGGTCGGGAATTTTCGTATGTTTTTAAATATTTAAATCTCCTGAAACTTCAAAGCGGTACGCAGACAGTTGGGGAAAGCCCAATGATCTGCTCGTAATTGTTATGAACGTGGAAATTAGACATTTCAACTCCATCAAATCAACAGAAAAAAAAACATAACAGAAGGTCAGATTATGCCTAAGAGAGGATTGAATAAACAGACAGGTAGAACAGCATCCAATAGCATGTAAAACCTGTTGTGGTTTTCATTGTTTTTTTTGTACAATTAACCCTTTGTGCTGGTGGGCGAATAGATAAAGTTGTCACCGAACGTGACTTATTGTACACCGCGCACAACGCTGTTATACTATACAAATACACAAACTCAAATTTAAATTCCAATCACTAACCTTGATTTAAATCGGTAACAATCAATTTAACCTAATTGTTTCAGCGCCCAACGTATAATAATGAAGACGGGTAACAAAAAGGTATGTTTTAGGCGTTGAAACAAAAGGGGTTCAGCTGGAGAAACAAGTAGCTGATTTTAGAAGCTGGTCCTATCTATTGGTTTTTTTGGGGGGAATTTATTCATAATGTTGCAACACATACGCCCTGCGTGCCAGTTCAAGAAACAATTGTATTGTGCATTAAATTACCTTTGCAAACAAGCATTCTGCGCATTATGATTAACCGCAATTCCTGTTTGTGGCGAACACACAATGAGCGGCGCAGTGTCTGACCACAAGCACATGTGCGAGCAAGTTATCAAAGAAGATCAAACCTTAATTAAAACTGCTTTAATAGGTCGTACAGAAGAAACCACGAAACCTCTGTAGCGATTGCACATCCAGCTTACGTGGCTTGAGAGCAAGCCGTTGCAGTAGACGTATCATAGTAATTAGCTCATACGACTGAGGACAACGCAAGTTATACGTTTTTGTTTCAGGCATTTAATTTACATAGCTATTCCACTTAATTTTAATGTTAATAAAGGTTGTTTCAGAGAGAAGAATGTATACACGTAGCCTATATTCATTGGTGTTTACAACTTATATGTTCATACGATTAGATTTGCTTTGAACTTTTGTGATGGTTAGGCATAAAACGGATTTCAGCCACGTAACTTGAGTTGTGAAGCATTAAACTGAAGCTCGACGTAGCAGTGTCGTTAAATGCTTGAAAACAATAATACAGGATGTCTTCAACGATAATACAAAACAAAACAAACCACTGCGTGTGTAACGTTCTACTGTTCAAGGCAGAAGTCCGGTCGTGCTTTCAGGGTCTTGTCGGGTTGGGTTTTTAGTTTGAATGAAACAGGCTTGATCTGGGCCTGACTTTACATTTATTTTGTAATTTCACTTCGGTTAATCGGACTCTAGGGCCTATAGTCTCGGTTTGATTTAAAAAGAAATCGGGTTCGAAACGGTTTTCAGGCTTGTGCATTCGGGTTCGGGCAGGGTTTCGAACTAGTACCTCGGGGTAGGAGTTTAAGGAGGTTAAAAATAAAAGTGACATTTATCTCAGCTACAAATTAGTGAAAAATACAACAAAGCATTGCAAGTATTGGATGGTAGCGTAAGTACAACGTTGTTGCTGTTTTAAAGAAAATAAAGTTTCACCTGGTTCCTGAAAACCAATGGTATGATGTAAACTCTTAAACTACAATGAAATATTGCAGTACAACGTGGTAAAAACGTATATTAATGAGCTTCGGGTTCGATCGTCTATAGCGGTAAGTACAAGGGTTTTTATAAACAGGAAGTTTTCATTGCTAAGTGATTTATGAGGCTGCGCGCAGGAACTGAACTGATCAAGCCTGTTGCATAACGGCTTAACAGCGATACAGCAACGGGCTTTTAAGGCCGTTTATAGATCGGAAAAGGCATTGATTTAAGAGTAGAGGAGTAAGTAACAGTGATTCTTGTCGGATGCTAAGATTTTCAGTTCTAATTTTAGAAGTTGGGAAAAAAACGTGCTAGGGGTTCGTTAGGGTTCTTTTGCATAGATGATGCGGCATTTAAGAGTGGCTTTACTACGAACAAAGTTGTCACTGGATAAGACAAAGTTTGTATTTGTTATCATCATTCGAAAACAGTTATGCGAAAAAATGAACGTACTGCATAAATAGTACATTATAAATCGATTTAATATTGTGTGACATGTCAGAAGAGTCGCCAAGGTTTTTTTGTTGAAATATTATTACATAAAAAGAATGTGGTTGAGAACGTCCGAAGCGCGTTTGAATCGACAAGAACTTTCACAGATTTGTTTTTTGCAAACTTCAAACCAGACTAAAGACAGTTTATGTCCCTCTCTCTTTACCAGGACCTGCTGTGGTTCTCGTTTGAAACATTGATTGATTTGGGCATGCGCGCCAAACGGTAACTCGTATTGATTTTTCCGTGAATAATAAAAATCCAGAGGTCTTAAAAGACAATAAAATGCTCTACCACAAGTTTGAAAAGCAATTATTAAGAGAGACAGAGATAACATCGAAAGTTTTTGCACGAACGTTTTTGTCTTGCTTTTGTATGAAGTATGTTTGTGACGGTGTAAAGCAGTTAATTAGATCGCAAGCCCAACTTAGCACACAAGCTAACTGTAATGTATTGCATGGACGTTTATATTTAGTTACAAATTTGCGGTTTTGTCAAAGTGTTCACATAGTTAGGACGCCAATAGCGGTTTTGTCAAAGTGTTCACATAGTTAGGACGCCAATAAAACACCAATCGGATTCGCACAACTTTATGAAATACCGCATTTGGTATCGTGAATAGCAGATTAAAACACGCATGTTTTAAAAAAGTTGAAAGGTAAAAAAATTCTGCATTTTAGTTACCTTGTTTTTAGTGTAAGAATTGATTTATTTGTCAGGGTGTCAGTTTTCATCTATTTCCTTTCAAGAAAATTCCCAAATACCCTTCTCTTCGACCTTGACATTTTGCACCGGATAAAGTGACAAACAATTAGATCAATCATTGATTTTTAATGAAGTGCAGATCAATAGATTGGTGATGCGAAGTGAAAAGACAGTTTTAACTAGTCGATAAAGTGCGTTTAGTTGAACCGATCACAAAATGGATTTAGATCGGACAGATTAAGAATTGATCGAACCTGTATTTGTCAAGTGTAGCCAAAAATTTGTCTAAGTGTGAATTACTGCCTAAATTATTTATTTTAACATTGACCAAATTGAAGTCTCATTATCAGTTTTGTTTTGAGCTACAAGATACCTTGCAGTCAAAGTTCACAGACTGACGTCTGTTTTTTAAAAGCACTCAAGAAACTAAAAAAAATACCTAAAAATTCAATCTAAAATTTTATCATTTTTCAGGATTTAAGAAAAATAGGCGTTTAAAAGACTCAAAATGAACGTAACACCGACAGCAGTTCCAACAAGGCCACGGCCACCGGGGACAACCGCAGCAATACATGCAAACTTGTCGGGGAATGCAAGCCAGCGAGTATATACATGCGTGCCGCAGAAGATGGAGTACTTATTTGCTGAACTCATCGCTACTTCATGCTCTACTCCCATTAACCTGTTCCTTGTCACATCGTTGATCGTATACAGGTCGGTTCAGGGCAATTTGTGCTCGGTATAACACACTAATTAGGTTATGGTGGAATTTTGGAAATTGAGACCCTTAAAATGCATGTAAATCAACCACCAAAGTCAGTCTTCTTGGCCCTTTTGCCCCAACGCCACAAGTATATCATTAATATTAGTTGTGTGTATAACAAAATTAACGACAGGGTATTTTTACACACTAACCAGAGGTAGGTGTTACTGGACAAATTAAAAAGCTTTTAATAACCACCCATTAACTGTTTATTATTTCAATTCACAGGGAGAAGCTTAAATCACAACTGGTGAACATATACGCTGCCAATATAGTCGCTGCAATAGCCGTAAGTACGGTCCTTCGTTGTTTCGACACAATATGGAGTTACTTTGGTTTCGGGCCACCGTCCTACCTCAGCACTGGGCCTCCTGGTGACTCGCCTGCCTTGCTGAAATTGTGGACTTTCCAAAAAACAACCGTCGTCACCACTTATACCGGTACGTAAGTCTCCCTGTTTGTAGTCGAAATTTTCCCCATTATGGCTTGATTATGCGTTCATGTTGGCCTTGTGTCAGGCACAAAAAGTTGTTTTGAAGCCTCCAATGTTAGGTTCATGTAACAACATTTCATGAGGTAATAAATGTTTCAGACCATTATTGCCATATGAAAAATCTTACTTCCGTTTTTATCCAGGTATGGTGAATTGGTACAAAATAGATGAATTTTTAGGTCACAAATAAGGCTATTTGTTGTTTACATTTTATTTATTAAACTCATAAACGACGCAGCCCACATTTTTTGTCATATACAGTGATAGCTTGGGGAATATTTCTGGTCATTTTCTCCATTCGGTCGAAAGCGTTCCGAATTCACCGCACGGTGGCAGGCGTGAGCGACGAGGAAAATCCCAACAGCAGTGGAACAAAACAACGCCCGCAGAAATCAGGTTTCGCAAAGTAAGTTTTTCAGAAACCATCAACTGTTAACGTCTGTCTCAAAGATGTGTATCCAATATTGGCCACAAAATTTCATTTGATTTTTTGTGAATTTGGAAATAAATATAAAACTGCAGAGTAAGCAATGTTATTGGGCTGATTAATGTACAGTTTTTGCTGGATTTTATTGATTCAAATCATGGACTACATCAGGCGCGACCAGTTCGCAATCATGCAGGCGGGCGACTCAGTTAAGAGTTTCCAGTTATCAAACCCAACCAGAAGCATAGGTAGTAAGACAAGACAACAAAAAATTAGGCAACCAGCAACTTGTAAAACTAGCGCCACAAAAAAGGTTTCTACTTATAATGCAGGTGTTTTTGTTGGTCGACAAAAAGCCGAAAAATGCGGATACACATCATGCTTTCGTGGTTCGTCCCCATCATATTTTCGCTGACAGAGGTCGCCCTTGAGTCGTGTTCGAGGGAATGCAAATGCACGTTTAACTACATTGTGCAGAACGACAGAGTTACTACGTGTAACAAAGGTAATTTTTGTTTTGTGGCTTGTGTATGTTTTACGTGTTTATTTCGATAGTCACCGAAATCGTTTTGAATTAATACTTACGGTGTTTTGAAATGATGGAATTAGACTAAGTGTATTTCTTGCTTCAGGTAAAAACAAGCATGAAAAAAGCAAAAATGTACGCCTACCCGGAAAAACAAAACTGTCCAAAACCAGATAAAGTGCTTAAAAATACAAAGGTACGCCAACCACACGGAACTGAACACTAATATATGTTTTGTTTTGCAGGTTGCTCAGTTGTGTGGGCACCCATCACAAATCGCTACCTGATATTAGGATGCATTATCTGGCTGATATGTGCTGTTCTCCTGGTTTCCCTGCTAATAGTGTCTCAAATCCAGTTTACTATGGTAAAGAAAAAGATGGCCGCCAGCAGAATACCAACCATTCAACGCCGCCCGACAAACGAACAACAACCGACAGCATTCGAAATCGAACAACAGCGTTATGACGTAAACAATGGGCCTCGCGATAACACTTTAAGCCACCTTACTGGGAAATCTAGCTTGCGACATTCTAATTTTCTTCTTATAAATGCGCTTTCGCAACAGTTGGGATGGATGCGTATAATCTCAACGGTGTATGTGATTGGCACTGGGTGTATAGTCGGTTTAACGCTTTACTGCATTATCGAAGACGATTACAATACATTTGCTTTTCCCGGCCGTGGACCCGTGCCAATTTTTCTGATTCCAACACTGAGCGAAACCTTTGCAGCAGTGGTCCTCTGCACGAAATTACCGAATCTGAGAAGCGCAGTTTATGCAATGCTGTCCGAAAAAATCCTATTTTGCACAGTTGTAAGATGAGTAAAACAGGATTTGGTCGGAATAGTGTGTTTGTAATGATTACATGTGATTTTAATGCTTTTTTGTACGACACCAGTGTAATAAGTGAATGTTATTTTCTGCATTGTTATATTCTATCCATTTTTCTATTTTTACCAATTTTTGCCCAGTGTTAAACATAAAGTTTATAAACTAGTTAAATACTTCTATTACTTTGTAAAAATTGAGTTATTTACCATGTATTCAAAGTTCAATGTGTGATGTGTTCTACCATTTGTGATTTTTTCCGCAAGAACCGTATGTATATCCAACTATCAATATTAACTGTCAGAAGATACTGTGTGCGTTGATTACTGTTATGAAATGTTTGCTTCTCAATGTTATTGTTTTCTGTAGGCTGCTATTAAACAGCAATTACTTTTCGTTGTTTTTTTACATCGAAGAAATGTTACAGTTGGTCAAACACAAAGTGCAACATGTAATAAATATATACCTAAAAGTTGTTTTTAGTTAGTCTTTAAAATGTCCATAACGCATACACAACTCTATTAGGAAGTCTACACAGTTGCAAATCCGTTGTTAGCTGCCAGAAAACACGTGTTTTGCATCACCTTGTGGTTTTAAGAAAATGTTAAGCAAACAGCAATAGAACATATTCCACACATACGTTCTTTACAGAGATACAACCTGTGTAGCGACTACTGCTGCTTTTAAAAGTGATGTGCAAACGTAACCATCAAAACTTGCCAAAAACACAGCACTATACGCTGGTAAAAACATGACAATTTTCATTGTTATGGCGGCCCTTCAGGGTATAAAAGCGTGAAAAGAAAAAAAAAAACTACAAGAAGCGTAATTCACAATAGAAAGAACCTTGAAGACACATGGAAGTAATCGTCGAAACCATAGCCTAGTTAGGGCAAGGTTTTTGATTTTTGTTGTTGAAAAAAATAAGGTTTTGACGAAATATGATGTCAATTCCGACAAACAACAATAACAAATATTGCAACATGTTTTCAAGAGGTAAAATCGACAAAGAAAAGGCGGTCTAGGTTTGAAACAGAAAAATGTAAATGTATAGATCATGTAATTTGGTATACTCTTTATTCGCGTCTAGTTGTGGTGTGTGTTCGGTACAAAGTCTAGCTCAAGTCAATGAGGCAAATACTATCGTGTTTTCACGCAATCAGCGAATTCAGCTTGTAAACAAACTGCACGATCAACATGAAACGTGAAGTTTTGCTGAAGCTGCAAAAATTCCAAACAAGAGTCAAGACTTCCGTCACTTATTACGTAACACTGATCATGATCATCAATAGCCATTGTTACATGCATTGCGATTCAGCAAGTTAACTAAATAGGAAATCATTGCTGTTGCAACTGTGTTAGTGGGGCCTCAACTTTTTTTCCATTAACAGTACTCTTTTGGGGGACTTTACAACACAACACAATGCAACAGAGGTATGCCATCGCAAATACAGTAGCTAAAACATGTTCTAGTTAAAATGCTGTTCTATTTTGAAAACTGTGCCCGATTGTAGAAAAACATTTGTTAAAGATAAGTTATTGTTGGTTTTGAAACTGCGGCGGGATTCAAAAAACGCCAAAAAATAACTATTTTTTCGGTACAAACGCCCCTAAGAATATTCCGTTTATCTTCTCTTAGACATCAAAACAAAAGTAAATATCAAAAACAAACAAAATATTCAAAATAAAGCAAAAAAATCAGCTTAAATAAAACAGCTACTACAACAAAACAAATGTACTTGACTGCAACCTTCTGCAATACATTTGCAAACAGGTTAAAATCCACATAGTAATCCACAGTCTGGTTCTTTTTAGCTTTACTTTATCATGTTTTAGCATATTTTCCCCATTTGTTTGACCCATGCAGGTTACTTGTTAACTGGCTAGAGCACACAAACTATCTCTTAATAAAACACTAAAATGCATAACAGGCGCTTATAATCCGTTAGTATACTGAAGCATGTTTTTATAGCTTTACAAGACGTTAAATATAACACATAACATTGCCTATAAATGTGCTTGGACGTTTTTTTGAGCAGTTAATTTCTCAGTATAAGTTTTCAGTCATATCTTACGTTAATATGGCAAATCAAACTGCAGTGCTACTTTATATACAGAACAGTTTTGAAACACACAACTGACTATGGTTTTCACAGGCGTACATAACTTAATGTTAAAAATCAGCAGCAAACTAACTGTAATCCCCACACCTAATCTAATTCTTGGTTTGGTATATCTTCCGTTTCGTAACTCAAGGATAACCATTAACACTGTAAGTAAAATGACAAAAACTCATACAACTCACCAATCAAAAATGAAGCGTTAGGAGCCAAGCAAGAAATTTATTCTTCCCTTGGTAAACAAGCTGTAAATGTCAAATACCAATGCTAACTGGCTTAACTTTAGCCTACTTAAACTGCAACAATCTAGCAAAGACTGAAACAGTTTCCGAAGTTCCACATTCAGCAATACAAAATCGAAGCTACTTCGCACAAATGTTACTAGCTAGCTCCGTTTAACTAAATTGTTGTTGCTCAATCAGTCTGACAATTCAAACAATGCGCTCTGTGTGACGTATCAACGCTGATTATGTGGAATGCGCGCTTTATTTTAGTGAAATGTTGTTTCCAAAGAAAATAATAATTTTTACTTTGTAGAAAGTGTGTTTGTATTTAGAAAGATTTAAACCAATAAAAATAAGTGTAATAGGTTAAATAGTGACAAACTAAATCAAATTTGAGTCAAAATCAAAAAAAATAACGAATATCTTGCTTAGTTTGCCAAATGTGCAAAAAAATTTCTTATACTTTTAAAATCTCTACACAACATGGATTTTTGCGTAAACATAAAAAAACACACAACAAAACAGACGACAACAGCAATACACAGGGTAAAAACGTTGAACGTTAGTAGCATTTAGACACAAGTCTTAATCTTGACAACACATTAACGACAAGGATCATTTTAAGTAGATCTGTTCCAATCTGAGAATGTGTTTTAGTGTTTTCATCTATTACAATATTGCATTATCGCCTAAATTAAAATTTACTACCATAGCAACAACTAAGTGCTATCAATCAACGCCATTTAAGTGTGTTGATTCTTTGTTGCAGATTTGGTCCTCATAAATATATTTGGTTTTTCCTGTGGCAAATTTTAGTGTATGTGTTGATACATTTCCAGCTTAGAAATCACTTCTGCTTTTCATGGTCGATGTAGATTTCATTTCACTGCGTTTGCTACTGCCAGTTTTGCCCACTTGCAGCGCCAGAGAAATGAATGCTTGTCTAAAAAAGTTCATATCAAATAAGATGTTTGAAAACAAAGAAAAAATAGTAACAAACAGTGTTTCCAATTACAAAAAATGATGCACAAAGTTTTTCCCTGAACAAAAACTGTAACAAAAAGTCTGTCTACCAAAAATATTGTGTACAGTAAAGTAAACAATGAGCAGCAAAAAAGATACTGACCTTATTCCTGGAAGACACTTGGCAAGCAAGAACGGACAGACCCAGCAGTAGACAAATGTGACACAAAGGCAGCTGTTACCAAGAACCATGCTTGGGTTCTCAACAGAAAAGTAATCGTACAACATCAATGCCATCACTGGTGCAGTACTGAAGACGAACAGCGCGATGATCCAGATGATAAACCTTAAACTGCTCAGTGTACGACGCTGCAGATATAAGTTAAGGGTCATTTGGTTTGTTTTCTTACTCTTCTAATTTGAGGACTCCTGACAACATCTGTTTTTGTTGAACATAACTCTATTTTATTTTTGTTTCAATCGCAAATTCAGTTTTAATAGCTAGAGGCGGGAATAGTCTTATTTAAAAATGCACAAAAATTGATACAAACGCGACAAAATTTGGTTAGTTTTTTCGTTTTTGTGCAGTTTTATCACAGTACTTTAGGCTTATTAAAGACGTTATACAGAATCAGCCGGTCACCAAGCATTCCCATGTGACAAAGCGCAGGCTAAAAAATCTAGCTTTTTTGGCAGTTTTAATATTTCACGGATGATTATGTTAAAAAATTTGAATCAGGAAGGTTAAGTTCTTGTGTTTTTCTTCAGTTATTATATTTATCCTGGGTAAATTCTTGTAAAAAAAACCGAAAATCAACTGTACGTTATTCAAACTGGATTGCTAGATGACTGACAATCGTAACTACAGTATTCTGTCCTATAAACCCATCTATAAACCCATTTCCCCCATGCTGGCAGGCACTCACTAGAACCTGATGGGATCGGATCAGCGATCTGTGACGTGTTTCTTTTACGTCAACAACAGGAGATATAACGTCATCAGCGGTGCCAGTTAGGTGAGTTGTGACTGAGATAGTTTTGTCCTCGTTTGACTTTAAACCTTGGGTCGTTGGCCGGTCGGCTTCTTTTTTGACCCTGGAAAAAAAGAAAAGTTGGTCGTGGGTACACTATAACTTCCAAACAAAAGCAGCTTTACTGAAAACGAAACTTAGCGATGAGTGATAAAATTAGTATTAATTGACATTTTGTTCTTGTAAGTCTTTATTGGATTTAAAATAATGTGTTTTGGCACCAATTTACACTGACATACGATTTTTTAACATAGCTCTTTCTAGACCTGATGCTGCAGTAGCGGAAATGCCGCTTTGTGTCGGTCACGGTCCTCCACAAGATGGCAATAACGACAACCACTGAGATAAACCACAGACCGATGCTGACAACCAACCAATCGTAACGCATGGGAGGCCACACCCTCGAACATGCCCTTCTTTCCAGCGAATCAAGCTCATCTCTGGGGTAGCAACCCGACAAGCAGATGCATGAGTAGGCGCAACTCCATCCAAGAGGAGCGCTCGTAACAAAGATGAGTGGGAGAATCCACACGAGGGCGATCAAGACCCATGTGCGACGATGACGTCGTTTACGATCGAAACCTACAATAAAGTTAAAAAAAGTAAATGGTGAAAGTTCGACGAAAAGTCTTCAACTGATGTTTGTCATAAACGACTTTTTATCACAATCACTTCTTCGTGTTTATCAGTTTAAACTTCAGAATGATTCAAAGCCAGTAAGTTGCTTTTTATTATATCATTCAGCTAATTGTGGAATAACGTTCAAACTGCGTTCTCTTTGCGAAAACACTCAATTTTAGGAGCATTTAAAAATAATTGTTGTGTCTTACTAATACTGGCTCACGACGTAAAAAAAGTAGCATGTTTTGCTTTTTACAGGTGCATTTTTGACAACGTTATTTTTTCCAAAGCCGTTTAAACAGGGATTTCCATGCATTCGCGTACTGCAGTTTTGAAACCATTTCTGTAAAAAATGCAGTATATTTATAGACTTTTTCAAAACCCTATCCAGTATAACGTCTACTATACCCAACTTTTACCCCGATTTATCAAACACACATAGTAGTGGTCGCTAAAATTTGCACAGATTGCTTAGATTGCGTTTTCTAGTTTGTCAATCAATCTTGCACCTACGGAAACCGAAAAACCACATCAGTTGGTTGCGTTTCGCGGTTGCTACACCCAGGATATGGCGAATCAGCAGAATTGAATTCAAACAGTCGCCTGTGTGTTGTTATCCTATGATCTGGCATACGTACGAAGATGATTGACACTTCCACCAAATTTTACACCGTTTGATGTACATTATCCAACTGAATCGGGTGTGACACATACCAAATACGCCTCACGCAGCTTGTATGTTTTTATGATTTTTTTTGGCCAGTGTAGTATATATCGACAAAAGTAAATTTAAAGAGAGGAATATTCGTATGCCTTTGAAAAACGTTTAAACTTTTCTCGTGGTTGAAAATTTATCCTAGAACACAGTTAAACCAACGGACTATAAAATCCTTTGTAAAACAGAAGCAGTCGGTTCAAATAAAGGAATATATATTTCGCCAATGTGGCATCATCAGTTCTTGGAAATCGAAATACAAATCGATATAAAAATGAGTGCGAAAACAAAGAAGCTAAAATAAATAAAAGCAGTAAAACACTAAAACAAGATATTACTGTTTCAAACTGTCAACGCTATCTGAACCAACCTCAAAACCCAAACAACACAAGCGCAACTCTGGGCACGGAATCAAGGGAGAAAAAATAAAGATAAGAAAAGTAATATCGGCACGCGCATGCAGGTGATTCCAACGGCTGGCAGAAAAAGGCACCTACCGGCGTTTGAAACAGTAATATCTTGTTTTACTGTTTTACTGCTTTTATTTATTTTAGCGTGTTTGTTTTCGCACTTATGTTTATATCGATTTGTATTTCGATTTCCAGGAACTGATGCTGCCACATTGGCGAAATATATATTTCTTTATTTGAACCGACTGGTTCTGTTTTACCAAGGATTGGTTTTACTGTATTATAGCTAAAAAGGCAAACAGTGATCGTCAGTTTAAGAAATGCTGTTAATGGTTTTGATCTATTACTAAAGTTGTCATTTTAGTTAAATGCACGATGTTTTCAGGAAGCCACGGGATTATGACGGGATTACAGCCTACTATATTTCCATCCCCAAAAAGGAGGACACATTGTTAAAAAGAAAAAAATACTTTAGGGGCTCCCAAAAAAAGCCTAGGAAATTAGACGGTATAGAATAGTTTGGATAAAGTTTAACGTTTATATTATCACAACACTAAAATAAGCTTGTATTTTCAAAATATGTAAAATCCACCTGTATATTCTGTAAAAAATAAGCTGAATATGTATAGATGTATTTGGTAAATCAGAAATTCATTGGCACTTTTTCTTGTCTTTGGAGGACAACTTGTTTTTTGTTACAAAGGAGGACATGTCCTTCGAAAAGAGGACGTATGGCAGGCCTGATTATGACGTTGAACTACGGTTTTTCTATTGTGTTCTTTTTATTTATCGAACTCACCAGAAAGAAGTTTGGCCAATTTTCTTCCCTCATCCATTGTTGAGTCACTGGAAGAATTCAACTCCAAAGCACGTGACCCGAAGAGCAGTGGAGCGTGAGTAGTGTCCCGGATCGAGGAAACAAGAATTCCGATGTTGCCACAAATTATAAGGAACATGGCGGTGACCAGAGCTCTGTGACGTAATAATGGATAGCGATAAACACACGTAAGACAATGAAAATCGAAACTGAAGAGTACAAGGCTTAAAAAATTCAATGATAAACTGTGTGCATGCATCAAATCCAATTAGTTTACATGACTATATTGAAATAATAAATTGAGCGTTTGTTTCTCAACCTTTGTGTTAAGGCAGGGCTGCACAATTGCCGCCAAGCGTCTCCTTGTTTTTGTTTGTAAAGTACTGATGTAAATAAATAGGTATATTTCATATATACCTATCTAGTGGGGGCCTGAAATACCAAGACTATTTCCTAACTTTAATGCACAGATTAAGCTGAACAGTCTGGTGATCAATTTTAACTGTTTATAACGTCACGAACTATATTGCGACGCTTGTGGTATCTCTTTCTTCGCATTGTTTGCACAAAATAGGCGTACAAAAAGTGGCATATGACTCTACAAAGGCTGACGCGCGACAGTAAAGATACTTTGTCATGTTCACGGCCGCATAAACTCGTCACCGCGGCCGCAAAAAGGTGCACCTCTGGGTTGTGGCCCTAAAACGTATTTAACCTTCATCGATCGAGTAAAAATAGGAACAATGAAATAGAAGGTCGAACCCACAATAACTTTTCACGAAACCGGGGTTAAAAAACAATGGATTAGCAGGGTACAAAGGTTAAAACGTGCGGTGTTTTCGAGTTGACGTCCCGGTTATATTTTAAATTTGCACAGCTTGAATACGCTATCTTTGGGTCAGTCGTCCCGGTTAGTCCGGACCCGTTTGCACCAAAAAATTGTAACAAATAGGCGAAGATCTGGATTAATGCATGTCGTTTATTCCTTACCACATTACAAATCATTTGTACCTCAAGTTTTGTCAAGATTAGGCGAGGATCCGGATTAACCGATGTCGATTAGTTAAAGCCTTACCACATTACAAACCATTTGGACCACATTTTTCTCCGAATTAACCGAATTTACCGAGGTTTACTGTAGTTACATTTAGCAATCAGCATTTTTACCTGTAAAAGGACCACCAAACTCTTACATCTTCTCTTACTGCGCCTTCGTGGTCATGGCCCAAATTCTTTTGACCGTCCAACGAGAAATAGAGGCTTAAAATTTGGTAGAAAGCCAGTAGGGAGAACGCCATATTAGCCAGTAACGTGCTACCAACATGCACATAGACGTTATTCTGGCGTAACTTGCTCCTGTATGACATCAGAGCCACGAGAACAAAGCCGTTTATGATCATTGAAACCGATGGTAGAATGGAAAATATCAGAAACACTGGAGTCCTTCGGTTTTGGCATTTTGTGGCGTTCACTGCGGTTGAGGTTACTTTGAAAGGCAAAGTGCTAAAAACTGCATCATCCATTGTAGAATTACTTACAGCTAGCATCATGACAATTAAATCGGCTAAATATCAACAAAAAAACGAATAACAGTCAGGATACACCCATAGATTTTAACTGCATTCCTAAACTGCACGACAAGTTTCTTAACAAAGTATCTGACAAGTATATGCAACTTTAAATGGCAAGAAACTGTTCATTTTATAATCAACAATGGAATTAAAACTCCTTATTCGCCTTCCATACTCTTCTTATTCACGTACACAGCAGTATTGACATTCAAAGTTATCACAGAACTCAAGCCTCCAACTACTTTGCAGCAGATGCTGCTTGTGATGCGTTTAAATGATGTCTGCTTCCTTTTCACGACGACATTTGCCTCAACCTGACCTTTTTTCGTTTGTGTTTTCTTTTTCTCGACAAACGTCATTGATATGTTGTTTGTTTTGCAACATCATCAAAGCACCAGAATTGTTATTTCCGCTATGTCTGCACGAAAGTGAAATGCCTGGTTGCTTTCGTTACCACTAAAAAACATTTATTTTTTCTTATCTTTTTTGAAACAGTCAATAATCAATTTTAGTGATTAATATTTGTGCTTGATAAATAATGTTTTTTAAGCAAGTTGAAGCTCAAACAAGCATTTTCAAATGCAAAGTTTTGACAAAACCCTGTAGGTTTGGATCAACAAAACACGTGAATCATGCAAAAAGCTCTCTGACAGAGCACGTGAGAAAATTTTGTCAACAAAGTGAAAGAACAAACAACGAACCTGATTTAAGAGACGAAGATTAATGTCGAAACCGAGTAAGTTTTATGTTCCGGTATTTTGTAAAAGCAGTTTTTAATGCAAGGGTAGCAAAGGTTTACAAACAAAGTCGAGCTTTTGCTTGTTGCAAAATGGACGAGGAAAAATACAATTTCATTCAAACAACAAACGTGACAACAGGAAAACAAGAATGGATTGCAGAACGTCAAGATGAACATGATTATTTCACAGGTATGATTGGAGTAGTCAACACCATAATAAACAAAAAGTAGTGTTATAAGTTTGCGTTCTTTTTTGCTAAAATGGTGACCCAACGTTATTTTGATGTTTTTATTTTTTTTCAATCTTACTCATTCCCTATTTTTTTTGTAATTGTGTTTAAAATTAAAATTAAGTACCTATCAGTCAATTTTTGCACCATTTTGCTTGTTACAACAATTCAAGATGCTTACAGGTGAAATATATTTTCTTTTGTATTACTAAAGGTGGAAACAAACTGGATTACTACAGACCAAGTTTTTTTCTAATATAAGTGACAAGTTATAGTTGTATTGTGTTTAGATATCGCTCGGTCATCTTATGCTGACATGCTGCATGACAGCGAGAGAAATCAACTTTATCACATCGCAATCAAAGAGGCTGTCAGTCGAGTTCATGCTAGGGGTGAGAAATGTAGAGTTCTTGATATTGGAACTGGGACTGGTTTGCTTTCAATGATAGCAGCCAAAGCAGGAGCTGAACAAATCACTGCTATTGAGGTTTGAATTAATACAATTTATGTGCAGGGCATGCCTTGTTGGTCCAATCTGGTACTTTTTGTTATGTTTCAGTTGTTACAAATTAATACACCTGCATTGGCTGTAATATTTAGATGGAAAGCTAATTCTTCACGAAGGTTCATCACAAACATTTGACAACAAAGCATTCACTGTGCAACTATTTATCACTGCTTTGTATAATGTTATAATGACCTGATTATGCATTAGACACCATTATAAAAAAGGTCTTTAAAATTTGCCCTATTGTAAGTGCAGTGTTTGTTGTTGATTTTTGCAGTACTCCAAATTAAGTGCATCATGGGGTTTTATTAATTCCATTTAGCACCTTGTGTTGCAAAAACAATTTTATGCTTTAGGTTTTCACCCCAGTAGCTGATGTTGCAAGAAAAATTACCCAGGCCAATGGATTTACGAACATTAAAGTCATCAATAAACATTCTAATGAAGTAATATTGGGCGCAGATGGAGATATGCAGGTAAAATAGATTTATTTAAAAAAAAGTGAAACATTTATAATGAATATATATGTAAGTTTATATTTGCCAGAAATTGTAGGTAAACCTAAATAGAAATTATTGAATATAAAATGGATTTTTCTGTATGAAATGTATTCTCATTTTTTTCAAAATTAAAAAAATACTACTTCTGTTTGTTAGGAGAAGGCAAACATTTTAGTGACTGAATTATTTGATACAGAGCTGATTGGTGAAGGAGCTTTGTCGTCATACCAACATGCTCATCAATATCTTGTGGAAGATGTAAGTCTTGCATAAACTTTTCCTGGTAATTGCTAGCTTAAGCACACCTTAAAACATTTTTTTCCGATTTCATAATGGTTTTAGATTTTTATCAATATTTTGTACTTGCAAGCTGTAAGCTTACAGTGAAAAACCTTACTAATAAATTTTAATTTTTTTTTCTCCACAGAATTGCATTGCAGTGCCACACAAGGCAAAAACATACATCCAAGTTGTGGAGTCAGACCTCATGTTATCATGGCATAAAATGCTTCCAGTCTGTGTCAAATTAAATGGAATTAGAACCAAAGTTCTGCCTAACCCAGACCTGTCTGATGGTTGTGGAGTTCCTGCAGTTCATGACATTCAACTCTCTCAGTTCCCAGTTGAAAAACTTGTTCAATTAACTGACCCTGTTGAGGTTTTTGAATTTGACTGGAGCAGTAAAAAATTGACTGATGAAACAAGGGGGAGTTTAGTAAAAATTGGGGCCAAGCAAAGTGGTACAGCACATGTAAGTTTGTTGTGTCCGATGTTGTTAGTCTTTTATCTGCTCTTGATAAACATTTGAATAAATTGTTTGAAGAGGTAAGATGTAAAAATACAAATGTAAGCTTAAGCATCAAAGATGGAAATATTAAAACAATAGTTACAAATAAACCATGCTGAGAAATTGTTCAAAAATACTTCAAAAGAACACCAGTTGATCATTAACTTTGAAAACAGATTATATTGCCTATTTAAAAGCCATCATCAGTTTTTGGCATGTTAAAATAGAATCTTGTACCACAGGCTAATTCCTATAGTCTATAATAACAACATCACTTGCTGCTGAGAAACCTTATTTCAAATGCTTGCTTTTCCAACAGTATTGTTGCGACTTTGTTACAAGTATACAATTCAATTGTTTATGACAAAAACAAGGATTGTTCCAAAACATCCTTAAACTAAATCCTTTCATAGATAAATATTTTGTTACCTAAAGGCGGTCCTGTCCTGGTGGGATCTTTCTATGGACACTGAAGGAAAACATATCCTTAGCACAGCTCCATACTGGTTACATCCACATGGAAAACAACAAGCTTGGAGAGACCACTGGATGCAAAGTGTGTATTTTCTACCTCAAGAAGTGTTTGTGAATAAAGGAGACACAATCTCAGTTTCTGTAAGTTTTCAACACTTGTTTTATATATGTGTTTTTTTTGTAGTTGTACTGTTATACCCAAAGTGTCGGTAGAAGTGGTCTAATCGAATAGGGGTCCAAAAACTTATTATTTATGGTACAAATTACTTAGGTATTTTTTGTGTGCCAACCACAACATATGTGTGATGTAACATACCTCATTTCACTTATCCCTTCTAATGTCAGTGGTTTAGTAAAACATATTGGGTTGTTATAAACCTGCATTGTGTCCTAATTCTAGCAAGCATTATGTATTGCTTCTGCATGGCATGTTTATGATTCAGTTACAGAGTAACATTCTGCAGTCTAGTGTTTGCTGAACCCTGTGGTAAATCCTTTCAGCTAAATATTAACTAATGGCTTATTTGTTTCCAGTCAAACCATGATGCATACTCTATGTGGTTCAACATTGAAAATAATTCCTCCAAAAAAATTGACCATATTGAGCGTCCAATTTGTGAGTATCCCCCTCGAATGGTGTGGAGCAGACCAAGATGTGCAATGATCAATGACACAAAGAGAAATCAATTGTATGCCGATGCTGTAAATAACCTTTGCAAGTCGGCACCAAACAAAATTACAGCACTGTGTGTAAATGACTTTGGCTTGTTACCTCTTTTGGTTGCAAAACGTGGGGCTAATGTGACTGTAATTGAACAAACTGATATTGCAAGAAGAGGCTTAAGAAATATTGCCGGATACAATAATATCAACATAGATACGAAGTGTTGTGGAATTGATGAAATTGATGCAGAACTTGGCAACAAGCAGTTTGGATTTTTATGTTCTGAACCTTTTTTCAAGTCTTCCTACCTACCTTGGCATGATCTTTATTTTTGGTATGTGAGATCAAAACTGGAATCAAATTTACTTCCTAACTGCGAAATCATGCCAAGAAAAGCTCATTTGTGTTTCGCTGCTGTTCAGTTCAAAGACCTGTGGAAAATAAGAGCACCTGTGAATTCAGTTGAAGGATTTGATGTTTCTTTGATGGACAATCTTATAGCTTCTGCTTTGGAAATGAAAGAATATTATGAGGCAGAGGCCCATGCTTTATGGGAATACCCAAATGTGCTACTCACTAAGCGTGCCAAAGCTTTGGAATTTGATTTTACACAGTGTGTTCCTGAGAAGGAAATGCACTCAGATGGAACAGTATGTCTGGATACTGTTGCGAGGCAACCCGGGGTGACACATTGTCATGCTGTTGTACTTTGGATGGAGTATGATCTTGATGGGACAATTCAGATTTCTAATGGCCTGATTTGCAATGAAACAACAAACAAAATTAACCCTGACAATCCCAACTGGTATATGCATCAGAGGCAGGCTGTTTTCTTTTTAAAGCAAGCCGTGGATTTGTGTAAACCCGGAGTTGGTAAGGATCATAGAGAATTCCAATTACATTATTCCATATCATTTTTGCCGAAAACTGGTGAAATGCGAATGAAGTTTAAAGTTAATTAAGTTCAACAAAAAAAAGTTTGTTAATTTTGTGTGATTTTTATTTTTCACAAATAAATTGTTCCATAAATGATGAAAGAGTTTTTGTTTTGTTTTAGTACATCTTTAGTAGGTAATCATGATCGCATATGCAATGTAACATCGGCTCATTACCATATCAAAATGACCTACAGAGAAGGACTAATTAATTCGTAACGTGTAAGTCACCAAAAGGCCCCAGTTTTCGGTTGTTCCGTAAAGTTTCGCAAAACACGGGTCATCCAGGCTTTTATAGACTGCAAAAAATGTTTCAGTTACGATTTTGATATTTTCGTTCTGCAAAACGTTGTCATCAGAAATATCAATTGAGCTTTAGAGGAGATAAATTTGCTTTCTCTGCTGACGAGACTAGTTTACCAGTAGGCCTAATATGCAATGAGACACTAGCTAACAACAAAAAGTCGAGTGACATGAGACAAAAGAAAAAAACGTTTTGCAGTGGCGTTTTATTTCAAATGTCAAAACGGCTTTGTTTTTGGCTCCCAGTGTTTTTATTTACAATGTCAAACTGGTCCGAGTGGCTTTTTGAATAGTAAAGGTTGGCGACCCCTGGGTTATGGTGAGGGTTTGTAAAATATGTGAAATAAACTTTTAATGGGATCTCATTTACGTGTATAATTTGGGCACAGCGGTCACGCGGTATTTACAGCTTGGCCACAACGGTCACGCGGTATTTACAGGTTGACCACAGTGGTCACGCCATAGAAGTTCTATGGTCACGCGTTATTTACTGCCACCGTGGGCACTGCGGTCAAGTGGTAATTACAGACCCTCATGCAGCCTACAATGGTTCTGTGCAATTCTGTACACATTTGTCTGTTTATTAATTCCTCCTTCATAAACTTGCAAAGACCGAATGTTGAACCCAATCGACTTGTGAGACGTTTCTATTTGATTTAATGTTGATTTTTACCGCGCCGCCGGTTTTTATTGCGTTTTATTTTTTGTTTTAGTCATAATTTCTGTATTTTTACGATTTCTACGAAATTAAGTTGTACCGCTTTTTACGCTTGAATGGTTTTGACAACACAACAAAGTTTTCACATCAAAAATGATCGCGTTGCTATTTGGTTTGGTAAATTTAGAGACGGTACTGTGCACAATTTAACGAAGCAATCACAATTTGTGATCATGTTTTAATGGTTTTGTAATAAAACTTTTGATATAAATTTTGCTGATAGTTTAATGTTGTAAAAGGAACGAAATAATATTTATACCAAACTCGAAAGTGTTTTTCGTTTTAGAAATAGTTCATAGCTATTCAAACAACATGACTGAGCCAATTAGTTTATGTAGCGCTGTTTCTATAATTGCACTGCTTTCTGTAATGCTCAAGCTTCTGCTGTTTCCATCTTACACTTCAACGGATTTTGAGGTGCACAGAAACTGGTTAGCAATAACATACACTCTCCCTCATTCGAAGTGGTATTACGAAGCAACTTCTGAATGGACACTGGATTATCCACCACTATTTGCCTGGTTTGAATGGATTTTATCTCAAGTTGCTGTTTTGGTCGATAAACGAATCGTTGAAATATCCAAAGTAGCATATAAAAGTGAGGAGACTTTGTATTTTCAGCGAGGATCAGTTATTCTAAGTGACTTTGTCCTGTTTCTTGGTGCCTACAAATGCTGCCATGCACTGCCCAAACTGAAATCAAAGATTCGAGGAAATACACAAAGTGAAAATGACATACAAATAATTTTTTTTACATTGATTTCATTTAGCATGGGGCTATTACTGGTGGATCATATTCACTTTCAATATAATGGATTTTTATTTGGAATACTTTTCCTATCATTTGCAAACATGTTCAATGGCCATATTTTATGGTCAGCTTTTTGGTTTGCTGTGCTGTTGAATTTCAAGCATATCTTTTTGTACATTGCACCGGTTTATGGTATTTATTTATTTCGCACATATTGCATGGATAGATCAAAATCAGGTCTTGAAGTGTTAAAATCGCTGCAGTTTCAAAGATTTTGCTCCCTTGCAACGATTGTCATAAGTGTGTTTTCAATCACTTATGGACCATTTCTGAATCATTTACCTCAAATTGCTGCTAGACTTTTTCCTTTTAAGCGAGGTCTCACTCATGCTTACTGGGCTCCTAACTTTTGGGCTCTTTACAACTTTGCAGACAAAGTTTCTCAAATTATTTGCACAAAATACAAACTTATAGAGTTTAACTCGACTGCTTCGAGTACAAGTGGTTTGGTGCAAAATGTTGATCATATCATTCTGCCCAGTATCCTGCCTCTCGTAACTTTTCTGTTGACATTTGTGTCCACCATACCTTGTTTGGTAAAAATATTCGTTCAACCTTGCAAGTCCAATGCTGCAAGCTTTAATCAGTTTTTACGCTCAGTTGTACTTTGTTCATTGTGCTCATTTATGTTTGGTTGGCATGTCCACGAGAAAGCAATTCTAATGGCTATTTTGCCACTGACATTATTGGCATTGAATGGAACAAAAGAAGATGCTAAGATATTTCTAATTTTGCAAGCAGTTGGACATTACAGCTTGTTTCCCTTATTATTCACACAGTTTGAAACTGTCATTAAATTATGTATGTTTGCACTTTTCAATATTTGTTCTTTTGTATCTTTCAACTATGTTTATCGTGATCAAGTTCAAAACAAAATCTGGTGCTTACCTTTACTAAATTATGCAGAAACTTTGTACATTGGTGGAATAGCGTTGGTTGAGATATTTTGTCATTTAGCCCCTATTTTACCAGTTATAAAGCGCTTTTCATACCTTCCACTAATGGCAACCTCAGTGTATTGTGCTGTTGGTGTCACATACTCTTGGATTTTATTGTATAAACATGCATTAACTTTAAAAGAAGATATACCTAAAAGTCCTGTTAAAAAGACATATCGCAAATCTTAAACCATTTAATTAATTATGTAACAGGAAAGATGCAATACAACTATTTATTGCAGCGGTTTGGCTACATTTGGTGGTACTATTGTTAAAATAAATGTTGTGCCATTCAGTCCATTTACCTTATTATTTTTGTTTTCAGGTTTATTTATTGTTAGAAATTCTGCTTAAAATGTAGGATGTTGTTGGAACCGTCTAAAGCTAAAGCAAAACTAAAGGAAGTAAACAAAGCTTTAAATAAAAATCCAGTCGATGTTGCTGCATTAAGGAAACTGTGCATTTCCCCTGGTGGGTTGATTTGTAGTGAAGCAAGACAGAAGGTTTGGCCACATCTGTTAGATGTTGCAGAATCGAAAATAGGTTATCCGCTAGACCTACGAAGGCACAAAGAATGTCGGCAAGTGATTCTTGATGTCGACCGCTCAGGGAAGAGGTTTCCTGATGGACTTTCAGATGTAGAAAAAGAGGAATTACAAGAAAACCTTACTGATCTGATTCTGGGAGTTTTAACTATCCACCCTGAGTTACATTATTATCAGGGTTACCATGATATATGCATCACATTTTTACTTGTTTGTGGCGCAGAGGCATCCCTAGCCATGGTTGAAAAAATCTCAACACATCATTTAAGAGACTTTATGGACCCAACAATGGACAGTACTACTCATATTCTCAACTACCTTATCCCAATACTAAAAATGGCTAATCCAAAACTTGTAGAATACATGGAAAAGTCAGAAGTTGGAACAATTTTTGCCCTAAGTTGGCTTATTACTTGGTACAGTTATGTTGTTCCAGATCAGAGAGATATTGAACGTTTGTATGATTTTTTCTTGTCCTGCCATCCCTTAATGCCTGTTTATTTCGCTGCTCAAATAGTTTTGGACAACGCGGACAAGATTTTAGATGGGCCGTGTGAAATGGCACGTATCTACCAACTGTTGTTACAGATTGCAAGAAAACCAAACTTGCCCTTGGAAATATTAATCCAACGGTCATCAGATTTTTATATCCAATTTCCTCCTTCAAGTTTAGCCCATGACGCTGCTGAATTTTACAAAAACAATCTCGCTATTTCAACTTTTTGTGACCATGCACTAGTGGCAAAACATGAAGCACCGGACGTTGTTTTGAAAAGAATGGGATTAGTCGAAGTGAAAAAAGAAGAAAATGAAGAATCACCAATTGAAGGCAGCTGGAAAAGAGCTTCCAAAACTGTTGCAATAGCATTGAGTGGTGCAGTTGGTGCTGCTTTGCTAGCAGTAGGAGGCAGAGCAGCTGAGTGGGTTCCTCAGTTGTTCGGTTACTTATAGCTTTATTCTACAACATAGTGTTATGCCCACTGTCAAATAATGCAATATTTTCTTGTCAAACATATTTCTTTGTGTGCAATAGTGTTATGTTGCGATTGTTGTGACATTTAAAAGCGGGTGCATAATTTTCTGAGGTTTCTTTGCTTTAAGAATTCTTATCAAACCTAATTAAGCTTTTGGAAAACCTGGAGCTGGTGTATTACTTCCTTATGTGTCATGTCACTAATATTCCTTAATTTAGCTGTTGTTTTCCGTGCTAACTATATAAGATTGTTATTCTCGTGCTTTCCTGTCTTCATAATAGACTGCAGGGTTCCCGAGCTTTTAACATTAAATCCTATTAACCCAATAGCTATTTCAGGAAAAAAACATTTTCCGCATCTTTTTTGTTATTTTTGCTTTTAATTGTGGTTTTATTGTTGCAGGTTTATATAATTTTTAGCAAAATGCCAGAACACATGTTGCAAGCAGGCAAAAAAACTTGGCAACCTGTCAAGCATGGTCCAGTAACATTCTTGTCACTGCTATATAACATTGCACTGATCCGTTCTGTCATCAAATGGATCATCCGGATGTTGACTGGAACTTGCCAACTTCAAAGAATTTTGCAAAAATGTGAATCAGGAACTTGCACAGTTAAAATAGGTGAGACAGTTTGTGCACATTTTAAACACACAGATTGTGTAGTACATAGATTTTTACAGTAAAAAAGCGTTGAAAATATTGTTAAGCTTCTTTATTTCCCAATTTGAAATGCTATGCAATTTTATGTAAATAACATAACATACAGTTTGTGTTAATTCCACATTAAAATTCAACCGTCAAAAGATGCAAGAAAGTATTGCATTTGGATGCCAAAAATTTATGCTCTGGACCCTTTTTTTGATGTTGTGTGTGCAGAAGAGTGTCTGCGTCGCTCAAAGTTTCAACAGTTACGTCGCATTGTGGAGGTGGAACCGGAAAATCTGGATGCAGCAGTTGAGCAAATTATGACAATCAAACAAATTGTGGCTGATACCAACCCACGATAACTTATATGCACGTCTTAAACTCATAGCTCATCTTACTTTACCACAGCGGTAAACAATTCAAGATTTGAGTAAGCATTTGTCATAAGCAACTCATATTTGAGTTTGGCCTTGTTATAAGGTGTTGGAAGTCTTGCAGGTAGTGGTTCGTAATGTATGTTAGTAAGGGTATTGGAGAGTTTGACAAATGTTGGCCAGTTGGTTAGGTTAGGTATGGCATATTGGGTGCAAGCACTTAGTAGTTGAAGTTTTAGATGAACTGCCTTAAATGCAGAAAATCTGTAAACTTAGATACATTTTGCCCATGTTAACATCTTCAGTTTCTTGTGTAAATAGAAGTATATAATTCTTAGCAGTTTGCCAGCAAGCCACCATAACGCTTCTTATTTTATGCACCCTCTGCTAAAATGTTCGTTTATGTTTTATTATTGCTGATTCTATATTAGGTTATAGTGAATGTGCAACTGGCAATATGTGCTGAGCTTCTCTTCTAATTTTATATTTCTTTCTGTATTTTGCATAAAGGTTCTTCACCATGTTGCGAACTTGTTTAGAGCAAATTCACGGCTACAACAAACTTTTTGGAAAATTGAAGCATTAAGAACAGAAAAATATGATTGTGAAAATGAAGAGCATGAAAAACTACTCCTAAAGGTAACTTCACATGTTCTGCCACCTTTTCCACTTTAAATATCTGAAGTAGGGGGAAACCTTTGGTGGCCATGATGTGTTTTGCTCAAGACCATAAATGTTCTTAAAATGTTAAGTAAAAGTCAGGCTTTTTGTATAGTTTTCTATAATTACGCTTGTTATTAATAAAAATGCAAGTTTTTGCCGACTTTCTAGTTGATTTGCGTAATGTGTCACCTGTTTTGATTATTTACTTTTATGTCTTTTAGTTATGGAGCCTTTTGCAACCTGATGTGCCTTTGACTTGCCGAGTTTCGAAACAATGGGGCAACATTGGATTTCAAGTAAGTTGTATATTCTGCCTAAATCAATTGTAGATTAAAAGCAAAAAAGAATAAATTTGTGTTTGCCAACATTGTTGCAACGTTTCCATTATGAAAAGGAAATTTAAAAAAACACAGCATGAAACCTGATTGCCATTGTAACCTATCGCAAGTTTTCAAGGCATAACTTTTAGTTTAACATTCAATTTTCTGAAATGAAGTCGTGTATTTGGGCAGTGCACAATCAGATCTTGGGTGAAAGTTTTTTGTTGTGTTTTATTCAGGGTGATGACCCAAAGACCGACTTTCGAGGCATGGGGATCCTTGGTTTATTGAACCTTGTTTATTTTGCTGAACATTATCCTGAACATGCTGCAAAAAGTTTACTGCACTCGATGCATCCAAAATATGGGTAAGTGAACAACGTTTATAAATGGTATAAACTACAAGCATTCAGAAACGCATTACACCACTGATCCTCATTTTGGCACTGCAACACACAATCCATGCTAAAACTTAGAAACAGAGATGTATTTACAGTCTTTTTGTTCATTGTTAAATGTTAATATAAAATTGCAATGTGTTGAGCACCGAAAAATACTTCAATTTGTATTACATTCAATTTGTATGACAAACATTTTATGTTTTTTAGCTATTCGTATGCCATAGCGAGCATCAATATTACCAGCATGTCTTATGAGCTGATGTGCAGTGGTTTATTGCGATCTCATTTCTTCAACACAGTGCAAGGGCGACCTACAACGGAACACTACCACGAGGCTTTCTGTGAGTAACATACAGTTCTTTAGCATATTTTTTTGACATTTAAATTCCACTACGTCGCCTTAGGAGCCTTGTCTTTAAAGAATTCCAAGTATTGTGGCTGATATATACATGCGGTTTGCCTGTTTATAGTTTTATTATATGCTTGTTGGCTGGTCGAACCCACTAATTATTTATGTTCAAAATGAGGATGGTAGCTGTTATTGAGTTGGTTTGCATCAATTCCACTCTCTTTGAAGGAAATATAATTGGTCCAGTCAGGCTTGTGGCAACGCGTGATTGGTTGAAACCAGTGTTTGTCTTTTTTCTGTTATGGTCCTAATACTGTTTAACAAAAATCGTTTAGACCCTGCTTCGGAAACTATAAGCGTTCGCTAATTTTACGTAACAATGCGAAAACGGGTTAAAGGGTATACCATTTCGGTGTTTAGTTTTTTCTGAAAAGCAAACCTATTTTATTCGGTTTCTGCCTCCTACCAAACCTCCAAAACCGGTTTAAAGCATCAAGGCCATAAAAGCCTGTCCAAGGTCACTGAAGCCATGTGCAAAGACAACGAAGTATAAATGACCTTGTCGCGTGTTTCAAGGCTATCTCTTCTACGAGTTCGACAAGTTCTGGATGAAATCAGAACCGGAGAATGTAATGGAATTCAGTCGGATTAGAGGAGAATTCATGAAAACCATTCAAGACCTCCTAGCCTACCTCCCCACCGCCAGGCTTCTAATGGAAACGTGACGTCAGTTGCAGTTGGTCTAAGATGCACTGTGAATGTTTGGACGGAATCTAAAGGCGTACGCGTACTTGCTTCGACTCCGTTTTTTTGTGTAAGGTTGTTAAACGTTTTTTTGGGAAAATCTACCACTTTTCAGTTCTATTTCTGAAATAGAATCTAGCTTCCGTTATTATCAGTTTAATAACGCTTTAAATTGTGACAGGGTGTTTCACATACAAGCAAAAAAAAAACACAAGTAAAATTAATATACAATGTGTTTAATGTGGAAACGGTATTTTTGTATGCAATGCATTCATGTATAAGTGTTGCATGTTAAACCCCACCATGTCGTATTGTAAATCATAGAGCGCCATGCCATTGAAGGTGTTATAGTCAATCAAACATCTAGTCTGCAGTGCACATTAAATATCAATACAATGTTTGATATTTCTAGCTATTCACGTCTGCAGTTGGCCTGGCGTGCTATGATTTATGCACAACCGGTTCCCACCGGTTTAGAACCACCTGGCATTTACACTTCAGGGTCGATTCCAGTATTCACATTATGTTCGTCTTAGCTGTCGTATTAGTTTACTGGAATCGCGTAGCTATTTCACTTCATTTAACTGCCTCTCAACAAACTGTGCTTCAACTAATACCAACGTTTTTTTCTCAGTGGGTAAAACCTTTTGCGTTTACCACGACTGTGTCTATTTTCTCCATAGTTTAAACCCCCTTTTGGTTTGTAATGTTATCGCCTGGTTGAATCAGTTTTTAGGGAAACGGATTCATCTTTGGGCTTTTCGTTTTGTTGGTTTTCTGCCAAGGATACAGGCTTGGTTTGATTCTTGTCTTTGTAAAGTATTGCTTTGTCTGGTATTAATGCGTGTGATCCCTACTTAACGTTGATTTATTGTTTATCTGAAATCCAAGTGTAACAATGAGAGCCATAACTTTCCACAGCCATTTTCGTGCATTTCCATACGATTTGGTAAAAAACAAGTGACCTTCAATGTTTTATAATTATATGATCTTGTCTCGCAAAGCGTGCATTTTTCGGTTGTGTGTGAGCAAATGTCACCTAGCGGCCAACATGTAAGCGGTAAAACGTCCACTAGGTGGTAGCAACACGGTTAGTGGGAGTTTATAACGACGCGTACATGCTTTTATTTATTGCCTACTTGCTTCAGCATTTGTATTTACATCTACCTGCTTGTATTCTTCTGTTTCCGTTGTTAATTCGTGAATTAGCTTGTTAGTGTTCTGTGTTCCTGTTTATTTATGATTTACAACTTCATACACTCTGAATTAGTCAGTGGCTTTGCTTTTTTGTCACCATGAAATGTGTCAAACTAGGATTGATATTGTTTAAATGGCATAATGTTTTTGTGCTTTGCAACTAGCTTGCATTGCTGTTTACGTTTGTCCCGGTAAAAAATTTTGACACAAGCTGCCTTTACTTCTTTGCGTACCAAACCCCAGTGTGATAAATTGTGAAACTAAAGAGAACTGCTCTCTTAGATTTATTTGCAAAATGGCCAAATGAGGGCGCTACAGCGCATACTGGGAAGCAATGTTCCACCACATCGCGAGTCGCGACTATTTGTCATTGTACTACAGATTTGTAACGAGTTTTCTTTTCAAGAATACAAGAAACCACGTACAGTTTTTCCTTTTACTTGGTGATCTCTACCGTGGTTTGTGTGCTGCAATATAAATATGAAAGATTGGATTCATTTTTTTCTGGTTTTGAATAAATTATTTAGATAAAGCTTTTTTAAAACGCTTTTTGTGCCTATGTTAAGAAACCCCTTTGAGGATCCCCATTTCGCCATTAGTAATTTATCTATATCAACAACTCCAAGTCACATGCTATGACACTGATGCTTAAACTGTGTGCCACACACTGGTACGCCCTGGAATAGTGTGACACAGCATATTTGCTATTTGAAAGTGCAAACATTCTCTCATGTTAGGACTTGGTTACGAAATGCTGCTGTGCATGACAACGTTTCAAAGCCAATTTATAATGTTAGCCTGCAAAATGTGCCGGAAAAGTGAAATTTAGTCCTTGTGAACCACTGAGGTACGATCAGAACAACTGCTGTACACACAGAAACAGTTTCTTATATTCCTACGCCAACAAGCAATGTCAGTTAGAAGAGTTATAGGCCATTGGAACCATTGTTGTAAGTCGAGTTAGGACTTAAGTTTAAATAAAACGGACTTGATTCAGGGCTGACTTTACACTCTGTATATTTGTGTCGCAATTTTAGACTTTATTTTAAACAAATTTCGTTTTTTTGTTTTTTTTTGGCCCTAAGACACCCCTTGTAAAACCTTTGCTATCGATGACGAAAAAACGGTTAGGGTTGGGTTAAAGTTTGTAGATCAGTGGTTCTCAAACTTTTTTGAGCGCGACCCAAATTTGAGTTTTATGAACATCTCACGACCCAAGCCTCAAACATCAATAAATGTATTTTTTCTTGTACGAATACTTACTCATTCTTGAACGCTAACTGTTACATCTCCATGTTCAGTTTCGCATGATTATAACTTGTCCTATCATTCCGCGCGTTATAACGTCACAATCGTCATATGCGTAATAGTAAAATTGGAAGGCTATTGTTGTATGTTGTAATCTGTAATGATTAGTTGGTTCATCTTACTGAGCAACGTGGTCGAGTGAGGCTGTAGTTAGCTACGGCTGTACTGTAGCTGGCTGCCATCAAAACTTTCAGAAAACCACTTATGATGCAATAATACTCCAGGTTACTGAGATGAAGCCACAATTCAGTTATGATGGAGAATTAAAAATACTTTAAAAATGAAATAAAAAAGTTGGTTTTGGCAGAATTGAATCACCATAGCGCGACCCATTTTTTGACCCTGCGCGACCCATACTTTGAGAACCACTGTTGTAGATGTTATAACATTGTAAACATCAGTCTCAAATACCCGTTTTGGGCCTAATGTTCTTACACGCGTTTACATGTGAAATAAGGTGTTTAGTGCCACCTCATCAATGTGGAGGAAAAACATGGTAGGCTATACTGATTTGTGTTGAATAGAAGACTGACATAAATACTGACATATTGCATCCAGTGGTGGGATTCAGTCGGTTCGCACCGGTAGAACCGTTTCACGATTTTTTAAGAGATCAGCGAACCGGTTAGCATTACTATGGCTACTGTCAATGAACTTTTTGTAACAGAACCGGCTGAAAAATATGACTTTTGTGATAGAACCGGCTGACAAAAAACTTGAATCTCACCACTGATTGTATCTGAAACGTTACGTTGTTTCCTTTTTTACTGCAAAATATCCGCAAATCGCATGGCTTTAATAGTAGATTGCGTATGATACAGCAAACCCATATATTTCAGTGTGTTGTTTGAAATGGTTATAAAAGTAGATTTCTATTACGTCATCTGTGTTCAAGTCTAAAAATCTTAACGTTGAATGTCAATAGAAACCTAACCACGCCCTTGAAATCACAAAGGCCCCTTTCGAAACCCCTAAAGTAAAGAATGTTTGATGTAACGTGCTTTATGTCAGGAAACACTAAATCACGTACTCATACACAGGCACGCAATGGATTGGTTTAATGTGCAATGTTGACAAATATAGTGATAAAAACTTTCCGTTTTATTGCTATGTAAGCAAGCTGTGCGCTTTGGCGCTGTGTTTTGCTAATAATCAACGCCACTTAGCCTTCCTACATGTATTCCATCCTCAAGCAGTTGTATGTGGTTGAATATGAAATGTATGGTTATCAATATTATAGCTTTACGAGCTGTTAACTCCGTTTCAGGTTACTTTTATGTTGAAATTGTTACGATTGAATTCTAAGAATGTCTGTTACAAATGACATGGACGAAATACAAGTAAGTTAATATAATTGTTTGTTTGTATTAAATGTATTCTTATTTTATTGTTTTACTAACAAAGGGTATTGTCAGCAAGAACACTCTGGCCAACATCTGAGTATAAACATCACAACGTTTCGACAGTTTGTATTGTAATCGTCAGGTAAAAACTGTCAAAACTTTGTAATGCTCAAAACTCTGGCCTGTATCTTCTTGCTGAAGACATTTAGAACCTTGAATTGTGTACCTAACAATGGATATTGTTTTAATTCTACATGATTTACTTGAAGATATCAGCTGGTATTGGTGATACTGTT
Organism: Phallusia mammillata; assembly: GCF_965637545.1. NCBI lineage: Eukaryota > Metazoa > Chordata > Ascidiacea > Phlebobranchia > Ascidiidae > Phallusia > Phallusia mammillata. Next base: position 23,050,894 of record NC_137258.1, on the reverse strand, counting down.
ATTGGCAGTTGCACATTTTGTTGCTGTGGTTTTGTTATTGTTGTTATTGTTTATGTTGTTGATAATTAAATAGAGACGTTTACAAGCAGTTGTTTTGGTAAGTGTTGCAAACAAATGACATAGAAAAGCATAATCGATACTGTTCCGTTTACACGTGTTATCACAATTGATTGATTTTAACATTAGGGTTCGACGTTTGTTCACGGATTGTTTTGTAATGCTAATGCACGATGTTTGCCTAATTATTCCACCAATGAGAGATTTGTGACTGATGTTGTGGTGATTTGTTGTTAGTTGTGCAAGTTCAATGCTTGTCTATTTACCCAATATGTTGCCCTTAACGTGGCAGCAATACGAGTGTTTTATTTGACAAGAAGGTCTTAGGATCCGTATGCCGATTAAACAGAGACGTAGTTGCCATCTAAATCGGTGGTTTCTAAACAGAGGTTGATAAGACATGTTTTTAAGGGTAAATATAATGCGGTAAAAAATGTTTTCCCCACTGTTAAACTAATGTGGTAACTTGACAATAAAGTTCCACGTTTGACTGTAAACGAAAGAAAGATTAAAAATCCCTCTGATCTAAAGGTTGTGCGTTTGAACATTTACTTGGAAACCAATGTTTAACTGCGAAGATGCATAAAAAATGTCTTCTAGGGTTGAAAGAACTAAATCTCACAATTATGTATTATGTACATGTATACACGTGTGAAAGGAAATTTTAGTCGACATATGTACCGCCAATTACTTTAGTAGTTTGTGGTGAATTGTGGATATGAACCGGATTTAAGAAGTTTACTCTCAAGCCACAAACTGACACGAAAACCGATCACTTTTATTTGCAAAAAACTTGTGAACGCGTTGTTGACAAGTGATGTTTAAACACGGCATATTTACTTCCTATAATGCACATATGTCCTTATACATTGCTAAGCATTAAACAAAGAAGATGTGATTTTGTTTAGTGGTTAAACTTTGAGCCAACGTACGCTGGTTAAATAAGGTCACCCATCTTTACACAAGTAAGTATTCACTTTTTGGTTTGGAAACAAATCGGTAACTAGCACTGTAGTGAAGAAACAAAAAAACAATTTTAAAAGAAGAAATAGTTTACCATTGTTCAGTGGTTCATCCTTAAGGATACTTTTCTTGTGAATTGTTAATCACTTTTAAAGAATCAAAGCAACCTTTTTGGTAAGGTTGTGAAGGTTAAATAGGAATCTTAGAGATTTGATTAAAACCCTTATTCCTTTGTTTTCAACTAACACCAAAAATGCCACAGAAAATTCACAGTTTGTGCGCCGACGTACATATGTTTTAGCTATAGTCTAAATTTTGTGAAAGAAAAAAGGCTTTTTTGTTGATTGCATTGTTTGTTGCTTTTTCATTGCCTCAGAATGCAAAGGTTGTGATTGACCAAGGTTTTTCCCGGAATCGTGTGAGATTTTTTTATCGACAAAATTCTGTGTGCTTGAAACTTTACAATGTGTATTCAACCATCAGAGCCGAAGTTGTAAAAAGTCGTAAACCTCATGTAGCTTATGAAAAACATATTTTGCGACATTGACATGCAAGCAAGGTCGTCTTGTTTGCAGCATAGCTTTATTGGGTATTTGACGAGCTAATCTATATATAACTGACATATTCAACCTCAATGTAGCTTATTGTCTCAGGCAGTCCAAAGCATCTTGTCATTGAGAATATACATTCGGGCTTAAATTTTGTTTCCCAACGACATAAGGTAGGACAATCGTTAACAAATTCCAATTTTTGTACATCAATTGTTCTTTAAAATGTAAGTTTTTTTTAAGTTTGTTTAATTTTTTTGTTTTGAATTTCACTAAAAATGTCCAATTACTTTGTAACCGTCAGTTATTTGTTTCACACGTTGCCTAAAATAACTTTTAGGATAAGTTTTCATGTTAAAAATCGACCCGTGTTTTGGCGTAAGTATAAAGTTTGAAAATTGTCTATCTTTTGTCTTGTTATACCAGTGGTTCTCAAAGTATGGGTCGCGACCCAAACATGGGTCGCGCAGGGTCAAAAAATGGGTCGCGCTGTAGTGATTCAATTCTGCCCAAACGAACTATTACTGTATCAAGTAAACACAAACGAAATTTCTTAATGTAGTAGTAAAGTCACCTCACTCGACACGTTGTACAGTAAATGAACCAATCATTACAACATACCGACAATAGCCTTCCAATTTTACTGTTACGCACATAGCGATTGTAACGTCATAGCACGGGGAATAATAGGACAAGGTAATCTTGCGAAACTAGACGTGGAGATGTAACAGTTAGCGTTTAAGGATTAATAAGTATTCATACAAGGAAACTTCTTAGATTTGGGATTCACTTCTATCAATGATTATGGTGCTGCAAAGCCACAATGTGTGTTTTGTAATGCAGTGTTGTCAAACGAATCTACCTCGTTAAGCCTGCAGCCATTTAGACATGGGCAGACTCCTATGCGGCGACGGCGTGGCCTCGAAATTGCAGTTCGTCTCGTTAATAATAATATTTAATTTTTTTGATGTTTGAGGCTTGGGTCGTGAGATATTCATAAAACTCAGATTTGGGTCGCGATCAAAAAAGTTTGAGAACCACTGTGTTATACAAATGGTAGCAGTTTTAAATTAAAAGAAGCGAAATTCTCTCGTATTTTGGTTTATTAGGCTTTGAGTTAAATCCCGGGTAAAAATGGACTTTGTTCCCGCAGGTAATAAATTCCCGGGGAAAGCGAGAAAATTCCAGTCGCAATTTACCGGGTGTAAAGTGTCGTAACCCCGACAAAAATGTTGCTGCAGCGGTCTAGATGCGGTTTGTCGTTGTGTGGCACCAGTTACATTTACGACAAGGGCTGTTTTAACGCTCGGCAAGTTTTTAAAAAGGGAAGACCTTTGATTTTTTGCTAAATATTTACGCCTTGTATGTTTACACCAAAAGATTGAGCCCTGATATAGCGCAGTAGCATGTATGGCCAGTGTCCTGTCATCAGTTGCACTGATAAGACCGTATCTGTCAAACAGTGTGCACGGTCTGCAGTTAGGTCTGATATTTTTTGGTAGATTTTTTTGTTTTATTTGCCCTTTGATGTCTGTAGGTCACACAATCGTTGCCCGATTAAATAATGCAAGTGATAAATTGTCTAATAACCTACAATTGAGTGATTTTAAATGGACAAATTATTGAATTAATCAATACGTCTTGCCCCGTGGTTATGTAAGTATTAATCTTTTGTCATAGTTATAATTGGGTTGGTTGTCGAAAATAGGAATAACTACAACAATAAGTTTAAGGTTGATATGAGGTCAAGTTTTAAAGCAGCTGTAAGTTATATTGTGGCAACTTGTGTTAGTAAACTTGATTCTGCGTTTTCGTAAAGTAGGTTGAAGTTTCAAGTTTTGCAAATTGATTGTATTCTAAGTTTTCAAATCTTGTTTTAAGTTGTTTTAACTTTTGTGAATTAAATTCGGTTCTAAGTTTTTCCAAAGTTTGTTTAAGTTGTTTAAAGTTTGTGAATTAATTTTAGTTCTAGGTTTTTAAAATTTAGTTGTTGTAAGTTTCGTAAATTAAATTGAATTTTGTAGTTTTTTGAAACCGGAATTTTAGGTCACTTCTTACATGTTTTGGGTTCTAATTTTTGTAAACTGGATTGAGTTCTGAGTTCTGAGTTCTGTTGTGTAAAATTAAACATTGCAACTGGCAGCTATTTTTCTGTTCGATTATGGATAAAGGACAAGCGGTAAATACAAGAAAAAAAATATTAAAAATAAAACGATTCGTTCCTTTTCTTCTTCCTGTTTTACTTAGTTTGGTTTGTTTTTGGGTTAGAAAGTATCGGTTCGAACCATTGCTTCACAAACTTAATCTTTTTTGTGGCATTCTTTACAGACGAATAACACAAAAATGTTCAAAAACACTTAATTTTCAATTTCACCGTGAAAGAAGTTATTTGTACTACAAATAATAAGAATATTTCTATTGTTGTATTGCGCACAGGAAATACGTCATCGAGGTCTAAAACATAGAATGCGAATTGCATTTCACAGTTTAGGTGGCATATTTGGAATTTTCTTTTACCACATCAATGCGCTGAATGACCTATTTGGGACTTGTTGATTAAAACTTTGTGTTTTTTTTTCTTTTTAGAAACGTCGCGAGAGTTTTTCGGAGAGCAATTGGGGATATTCTATTGGACCATTAGGATCAGTTATCGGCCGTAAGTGAATTAAGTTACTAACTTTTCTATTTTCATGTGAAGCTCATAGAACCCGCCAGAGATGTAAGTCGGGCCTGGCTTTTCGGGTCGAGTTCGGGCTTCGTATTTTTGACCAACTTTCGGGGGTTATTCAGGTTTTTAAAAAGACGGATTCGGGCCTGGCTTTTGCTTACTTCTCTGGGGGCTCGTACGTTGTGTTGTGCATTGAAAGAGATTTATGACACTACAACTTCAATGCACCAAAAAATGGTTGTAAAATAAAGTAAATTGCAGCTAAATTAGTTTGCACAGTTTGTATTGTAGTCAAGTTTATGTTGTTAGATTCGGTCATAAAAGACCTCAGTTTTTAGACAAACGGCGAAGTCAAGTTTTTTATCATAATATACTTCATTTAATTTTCAACTTTTACTGTATAACGAGCAATTTATGACCGTCAGTTTCCATTAAAATAACGAGAGTTTGTACGACTTTGATGGCTCGTAAATGTCAGCAGTAAACGGTGGAAACCACAATTTAGGATTTATTTATAAATTATTCATAAATTTTATTGTTTAGCCCCCTTACAATCAAACTTTGTTGCAAATAAAATTCCAGAAAACTGAATAATCAATGACAGCCTTTTTATTGTTTTTTTTATGTAGGGACGCAATTTAAATTTAAAAATAGTTGGAAAGCAAAATAATAACACCCAAGTTAACATATGCGATTAAAACATGGCACTTAAAAACGCCACAGGATTTGACAAAATTTCGTGTTTTACTCAAATATATTGACTTGTTTATATATATTGACAAATATATATTTTTGAATATTTAATCTACTGGTATAAATTCTCTTGAAATTCAAAACAACTTTGTTTTTACAACATTATTTGCCACCAAGTCAATATTATCGAGTAAAACTTGACGTTTCGACATGTTAAAACGATAAAAGAGAACATTGTGTTTTACTAAAATATCCTACCATTTTTATGTTTAGGATTTTGTTGCAAAAAATATTTTGTTTTTAAATGATTTTCTTAAAATCAAAAAAACTTCCTAAAATCCTTTTTTTTATTAGAGGACGAAGCAGGTTTGGCGCAAGCAATGAACACAGGTCGACGCGGAACGCTAGGTGCCTTCAGTGACGTCACAAACCTGATGGCGCAACGCGGTCAGGAGGATGATGTCACGCAGCTGGGAAACGACCACTACATGATTCGGAGGAGAGCAACGAAAATCTACGTCAGGTGATTTCCCCGTTATAATACAATACAATCACCTTTCAGCAAAAATATTTTGAAGCTAATTGCGATCGTTTTGATAATGGAAAGGATCAGAGTAACTCAAAAATGTTATGTACCATCTCACGAAACAAAAAATTACCACTTAGGACCGGCCTACTGAATTGGCGGACCGCGGTCCCTTTGAGGCGTTGGGTGTGGACCTCGACGGTGTTTTGATTATGGCTACATATAATATATTGTGTGTTAATTACTTGGTCATTGCTATGTTGCAGCAGTTTTTTAACTGTGGCCCAAATAGCGATTTCTAGGTCGGCTGCGAGGAGCGCGAAGTCTTAAGCGAGGTTAGAATGTCCAACTGTGACGAAAATAGTCCATTATTCCACTACACAATTAACAAAACATCGATAGTTTGCGCACCATTATCTGTGATGCAATAAACTGAATTATTATTCTTTGCCTTTGGTAATTTTTCTTTTTCTATCTGGACCTTTTGACAAAACTAATTGAGTAGTCCTGACTTGGGATAACGCCAATGTTTAAGAAAAAACGTCCAATTCACACAAATGCAAGAGATTTAAAAATTGCGACTTGTCAAACTGTACCGAGATTCGAACTCGCAACGTCTTGCATTATCACGACACAAAAATGCAAAGCAAACCAGGTTCGACGTGACTTGGCAATAATCCGTGATGCTAGGGTTCGAGAATCCTCGGTTACTCATCACTTAAATGTTACTTGACATTGGCCGGGTTCGATAGGTGGGCTTGAGGGGACTCCAACCTCTCAGTATTGTGCTCCAAGCGAGCTGCCAATAGTGCTTGAACGAGAGACATAATCGATTAGTCAAAATGTTGCGTCAACGAGAGTTGGTACTTTCCTGAAAAACAGTTTTAATGAAGAGGTCAATGCTGTTGTTTAACTGTTTCTGTTAGACTTTTGACACTTGTAGTCAGGAATGTTAGTGATGCTTTTGACTGGGTTAATCACTTCGAATGGGGTTTTGTATGACTTCGACCTTATTTAATAGTGTTTGTATACACTCTGTAGGTAGATTAAAATGTACAACGCTTAAAATAACAAATTTTGTTTGCGAAAATTGTCAGGATAACATCTTTAATTTCACATATTCTTCAGTTTAGACATGAAATCTGTCTTAAAATTTCAAATAAGGCCAAGTATGAATATCTTTGCCCTCAGCTTTAAATTTAGAACAACAAAAAACTGTGGATTTGATTTCCAAATTCAAAATGTTTACTTTTTAAAAATCCGTAGAAAACATTAAGGTTAGTACAATTTAACTTTTATTGATCAACGAAGGGGTTTTCCCCAAATGGACCGACTTGAAGCCCTGCACGAGAATGCGATTGATGGCGCGCCGGAAGAGGAGGCTGAAAATCCCGCGGAAGGATCGCAAAACCATTCGGCCTCAGCACTGTTTTCAAGCCTCTATGCACTTCATATTGTTCTACTAATGGTGGTGTTGAAAACTACACAGTTTACAACTGGTGATGTGAGTTGATCCATTTTTATTTGCTGCGGAAGGAAAACTTGAGGGACAACCCAATGGTTAACAGTGGGTTGAACTAAATTAAAGTCGAAATAATCTAATAAAAATAATTCAACGGACTTGCCATAATCAGGCAGCTCGGGGGCGGACTCATTGTGAGCATAATGCATTCAGGCTTTCAACCGAGGATAAACATGAAACAAACAAATAAATACACTATGTTATGCGCATGCACGTTCACAATTCATAAAATTTTGAAACGAAAGCGTCCAAGTTGAAACTGTTTTACAGACCTGACCAAAAAAGACCGACTCAACTAATAACTATGTTGTCGTAACCTAATTTTTAAACACTTACATAACAAATACTTTGATAACAATTGTAAATTATTATTTAGGTTGATGCAGTGATCATCGACAACCTTTTCCTTGCTCTTTACGTTATATCTCTGGTTTGGACGGTGGCATGCCGACCTCTTGCAACTGCCTGCTACCAACACAAGGCTAAAATCGGTTTTGCTAAAAGTAACCACGTCAACAATCGATGGTTGAAAGGTAATAGAATGTGACCATTGTTCCTAACAATCAAGACTGTTAGTTTAAGGGGATTGTGGCCAAAGATTTTGCTTTAAGTAAAGGTAAATATGCACAATACTGGGGTGGTTTTCCATTACATATTCATCACAACATTATGGTTCCGTTAAGGACATTGTCTGTTAAGTAGATAAGTAGTTAACGGGTTCATAAGTTTTTGTTTCATTACTTGAAATCAATAATAACCCCGGCTTGAAAATTAAACCAACACATGGCACTTTACAAAACTTAAAACCTCTCAGTGATGACGTATCGAAACCGAAATACGTCACAGATCTACGTCATATTTTCAGGGGTGCTTTCCATATTCGGGCTTGCAATTATCATAAAAGACGGACTGGAATTCATCGCTTTCCTTGGCATCGACAATCCACTCTGCGAGGATAAAGCTCTCTACGCAACAGTGCCAGTGATCCATGCAATCTTTATAATCTGCCAAGTCAACTTTTTATTTCAATATTCAAAAGTTTTTATTCAAGATTACCAAGTGCTGTCAAGGTACTAAAAAATTTAGATCTGTCTCCATAGTAAACTGTATCTGTCTCCATAGTAAATTGTACAGTCTCTTATGCCTTTAAAAAACATAGGTCTATATGCTATACTTAAGAATCATAATAAAATCACGACAATTTTTTGTCAAAAAATGAAATCAAGTACAACAGTAGATCTAAATCGTACAGCTTCTTCTGTCTTATAAAGCATTAATTTAAATGAAAAAATCGACAATATGTTGTGAATAAATGACATAAAGTACAACAACACATTAACTTCACCTATTTCGTATCCACAGATTCGGTGTAATGCATGTGATTGCAACCAACATGGCAATATGGATAGCAACGATTGCCGATGAAACAGCTGCGGCTCTCATGTACACAGAATCGCATTCACCCGACCATTATGTCGCAACAACGGCCCCGGAAGTACATAAACCATTGATGCAGAACGCTACGTCATTACCCAATGACCTCCCGACCTCTGAACTTTACACCGGTTACCGTTCGTTCAGCCCGGCTCGTAAGTTCTTGACGTTGTGTTCTATTTGAATAAGGTTGCTTCAATTAAAGCTTATTTACTCTGGAGTTTCGTATGCGTAGTGTTCCAATTCGTAGCAAGAATTTCAAAATTGCTGATGTAATCACTTGTTAAAAACTTTGCCTCAAAAATATTTACTTCAATCTTTTGACATTTTTTGGTGATCTGTATTAAATTTAGAAATAAACCAAACACTTACCAAAGCCGCATTGCCTTCAGTACCGTCTTAGTAAGTATTTGGACACATTGACCTTGTTGGAAAGAACAAATTTAATTAGAACCAAATGCAACTGGAATCTTAACTTTTCTTGTTATGTTTTAGATTATCCGGAACAGAAAGCTGGTGGAACAGGTAGGCTTATGTTTATAATTTTGCAGAATCAAAACTAATCGATAAAAATTATAACATAGTTTGTTGACACGCACATAACATGGCTATCCTACCTAGTACCTATGTAGTTGAGCTGAGTTAAAACTGCACTAAAACAATCACCAAGCAAGTGTTTTTGACAAGATTTCTTTTCGCACTGCCATTTGATCTTCAAGTTTAACTTTGTGATTTTAATGCTTATTTGAATACGAGTAACAAACCGTTCGTTATTGCTTTTTCTAACACAGAAATACTTGTTACATGTGCACTTGTACATTTCAAACAAGTAATTCATGCTTTGATTCTTGCAGACATCTTGTTCTCGGGGAACTGCACTTGCGAGCAGAGCTTCTGTGCTGTGGTGGCCGTTGCCGAAGCCTTTCTTTTTCCCTTCGTGATCGAATTTAGTTTGGTCGCTTGCTGTCTTCTCTACGTCACGTGGCGAAACGTAGGGAAAGTCCCTCCCATGTGCCAACACATCGTCAAGCCGAGTTACAAGTTTTACAGATCTTATAAAGGTGCGTTGAAGTGGCAGATTCAGTTTCTTTGTGATCATTGAACTGCCAAAATCAGCGTTTAAAAGAGGCACATGTTCCAAATTAAACCTAGAGGTGGGATTCAACCGGTTCGCACTAGTTCTATAGAACCGTCTCACGAAATTTTATAAGATCAGCGAACCGGTTAGCATTACTGGTTACTGTCAATGGAACTTTTGTAAGAGAACCGGCTGAAAACTATGACTTTTGTGATTGAACCGGCTGACAAAAAATTTGAATCTCACCACTGATTAAACCTATATTACATTAACTTTACACAGATACTGTATTTTCATAAAATTGCAAAAACACAAACTTTAATCGTTTGGCAAAAATACAATTAGCAAATGTGCCTTTCAAAATCCGATTAAATGATTAAAATATTGTCATCAGGTCACAAAAGTCTGAATAGGTTTTTGTATGATCAAGTCGTACTGAAACATTTCAGTGCCTGGTAGCGAATATGACACAGAATATTGATAATTATTTTGCGGTTGTGGGTGAATATTAAAAGACGTTTGCCAGAAAATTGTGCCGGGTGCAAAACCAATACGTCTACACGCCAAACTCCAATAAATCGAATTCATCGATCGTAAACCCACTCTCCGGGTCGTAAATCACAGTTTGACACTAAAGGTTGTTTTTTTAACTAATATTATTAACTTATGGCGGATTATTGAAGCTCTTAAATGGCTCGTTACCTTAACTGCGTCATAGCAATAAAGGTCTTTAAATATTTACACAAATTTTAACTGCTTGGTTGTGTAACGTTTTTAACTGCGATCGCGTGCAACATTGTCGGATTTTTTGGGACGCAAGTCGTAAAAAAACGCTTCTTCTCATGCGAAAGTAAGCGATGAAATTGTTGTTTTGACATTTATGCGACAAAGTTATATATTAAGCGGCCACCAGGGGCGCAACTGTGAATTCAAAGTTCCGAATATCGCTGTCTTAGCCTTATGGTACGAAACACTTTAATATATTAAAACAGGCAAAATAACGGCAAAAGGTGTTTGTTTGCCCACTTATCCCCTGACAGTCATTCCGTTTGTCAAGTATATTTTAACCCGAATTTACAAGTAAACAGAAGACACCCAAGTAAAAACAACGTGCTTGTGTCAGAAAAACAAACGTTTAGAAAAAACCATGTCACAACCCAAAGATTAGTCAAAAATAGCAGCAATTTAAGCTCGCCATTCTCAAGATTTTCAGTCTGTGTAAATTTATCTACGAGTTCGGACAAAATTAAAACACGCTACTTTGTTTTAATTCCAGGTGCAATACTCGGAGGATTCGCCATATTTGCTTGTGTTGTGGTACTCGTTGTACTCGGGACGAATAACTCTGGGTTACCCGCCGATGAAAGATCTTATTTCACAGAGTATAACTTCCTCATTATCTACAACATATTTCTCGTGAGTCGCTTTTCTTTTCTAAAGAGTTCAGACCTAAGGAAATTTTTGTAACTTGTGTTGGAGTGTAGTGTCTGCTATGAGCCGTGTAGTATTTAATGTAAAAGTCAGTTAGTAGTTCATAAAAACAACATTTCAAAGTTTGACGAATTTTTTTGCAAAACATTCATTTCATAACTCCTAGATCTCAGCATTTTGAATTTTTTTTTGGCACATCAGCAACCCACATTCATGTTTAAAACACCAACAATATTTATTTAATTACCATGTTTAACTGGTAGTTAACTCGACCATAGGTTTAAATCCTACAAAATCAGCTCTTTTAAAGTGAATAAATTAATCCAACGAATATATCCTTGAGCTATTAAATCATACTTCGTGCTTCATTGCATGTTTTGTGATCGGCTTCTGCCATTGGTCGAGTCTAAGTTAGCGTGTTCCAGGTTGAACTGTATACCCACGTGGACTTGATTTGTTGTAACAATAACACCTTTAGATGTACAAGTTACACCTTATTTTGTACAAATCATCAGATCGTGTTCGAGCTTACCATGATAGCAGCTTGCTTTTTCGGTTTCTACCTCTACAAGCGCCAATCCCGCCCCGCAAAGTCGGAATCAGACGATGAACCGCTTGACACAGTCTTGCTTCTGGTTTGCCTGGTGGGACCGGTTACAATCGGAATTTTCAATGTCATTGCTAACTCAATTGGGTCGGATAACAAAGAGGTTGTAGCTTGGTGGCTAAACATCATATGGCCTGTTTGTGACGTCAGCCAGTGCGTCATACAGGTGAGGAAAGTCCTAGTTTACTCGTTAGACCCGTTGTATCAATGATAAGGGCTTGAGTATTTGCCAAAAAGTCAAATGACACATTTTTTGCATCTATTTGGACCATTAGTTTTGTTCAGTTACGCTGAAGCATTTGCTACTTATTTAATGTAATTTAATGGAAAAGTAGAAAACGTTTACATGTAATGTTTATAACTGGCTTAAACCATACATTTCTTCACACTTGCCTTTTACCCAGGTTGTATTTATTCTCTATGGTCTGAAGCAAGAACCAGTAAAGTCACAAGATGACCTTGACACGGCTGCAGAGGTGAACCGAAGGTCAGTTATAAAAAGTATCCAAAACGCACAAGGTTAAAAATCTGCAAAAAATTACTTAATCGCCGAATTATTACGTCTGTTTCAAAAATAAAATAGTCAAATTGCCCCTCATTGTCTGTCGCGTGTTGTGGATATTTTGAATCTTTCAATACTCAACCTTGCCTAAAGGCGCGAACAATTTGACAGAAGCCAATCGAAACCAAATCTAATATTACAGAGTCCGAACCGCAACAGCCCGCAGTGCACCTTCGGAGTTCGAAGACGATCGAACAACTGACGGTCAAAGTTTCTACAGATATCGTCAGCAGGCTTCGTCAGTTACCGCTCTATCTGGCCGCATGGGGGCAGTAGGCCCTCTTCGTCCAGCCGCTGTGGTCGCAGCGAGTCTCTCCGCCGCTAAGAGTCCGGTTACACCTCTCCAGGAGCGGATGAGACGCATCCAAACCGATCTCACCGAAGAAGATGAGCCTGAAGATGAAAAGGAAGCAGGAGACGGAGCGAATTCTTCTCAATGCGACGAGGGGAACTCACCTGATGGTAATCCCCCCGTGGAAGCATCGAATGACGTCTTGGAAGCCGCTGTCTTGTCGAACGGCGGGATTCGCGACCACAACGCCAATGATCCGAAACCGGGTAAGGTGATTAGGAGGTTGGATTCGGATTCGGGATTCGATAACACCGTGTTTGTGGACGACGTTGAAACCGGGCGTTCTGAATTCGGCGCGGCGGCCACTTTTCAGGGGAACGCACCCACAAAGTTTAAAGTTGTCGCCGAAACGAAGGTGGCACATCCAGATAGATCGCGGTTGCTTTTACGCAATGTTGTGATTTTTCTTCTCATCGCCAACGCTTGCTTGTGGATGTTTTGGTCACTTGAGGGCACTGCTTTTCTTGTTTACACTTACCCGTATTGGTACTACACCCAGAGTGTGTGGACCACCATTGCTATGATCTGTCGTCCTCTTAGCATCTTCTTTCGCATGCATTCTGCTGCATGCCTTTTCGAAATTTGGTCATTCGCATAAATTGCCCCCTGATGATCAAGGACACCCATTGTTGCCAATAACATTTTTATGAGACTTTGTAATATTGGCGCATACTGTTGTAAAAGGCACCGTGTGCTTCTAAATTTTGCCGTTCGTTTGACTTGACAAATGACTTGTAACAAGTTGATTGACAAAAAAATATTGTAAAGGTCCCATGATGCCCGTTATTTGATTTTGTTTGGAAATTCAATTTCAGGATTCTGGCCTAAAATTTTAAACTAAACTTACTGTGTTTTTAAGACCGTGCTAGTGTGTAACTTCCAGTACATGAATTTGAGTATCTTTAATATATCTTTTTATCCTTCGTTGCTTAAGACCGAAACTTTGTCGTAAAGTCTCTTTTTTGGCTTATTGTATACGAGTTTCATGATTGTTCTTTTGTTTTTCGTTGTTATGTTCAATTTCGTATTCGCCTTTAACACCAAGTTCAATTCTTTCCAATTTGTTTCTCCAACTTTTTTCCGCTACATTTAAACAGCTTGCGCTGTCACGTGATATGATGGAAATCTTGATTGAAATATTACGTTGTATATTTTGTTCATTTGTACCCGGATTATATGTACAGCTTTCAAAGTGTTTCAAAATAGCTTCTCGCTGTCATGTTTTGCTGTTTTTTTTTTGTCAACTGTGTTACGACCTAACGCTTGAGCCCTGCAACACCATAAACTTTGAACAACCAAGTACTGATGGTGCCTATCATACGTGTATATTGAACCACACAGCAGGATTAAAACGCTTACATGTGCCTTAAGAAATCTAATTCAAATCTGTTTTCAACAAACCCATGAAGATTTTGGCCGACTGATTTTTTTAAATTTAAACTTTGATGAAAAAATGTGAACTTTGTTGTTTTGTTCCAGTCAGCTAAATATGTGTTGTTCAGTTGATAGTGTATTTGCTGCCAGTTTTACTCCTAAGCTTACAGGACTGGCTAAGATCTGTCAGTTTTATGAGTTTTATCCTACTGAATAATTCAGAAGCAAAATAACTTGGTTATGGGTGTCCATGGTTATGCTTTTTACGTTGATGAATTTCGTTTGTTTGTTTGTTACTTCTATACAAGGTTATTTTCAGTATTATTCAGTGTAATTAATAATACAAAACGTCTGTACGATTTACTGGACATACGGTAGAGCCAAGTGGTTGAAATAGAATTTATGCAACTGTATTAATCAAATTATTTAACCAAATGTGCCTTTTACGAGTTTTATTAATTTCATTGTTTTGTCGTGGTGTATGGTTTGGAATGTATTCATTTGTCGAAACTCAAAACTATCATGTTATGACGTAACCGGTTTGTGGGTCGTTGGGTGGTGCACAAAATGCCTGCTAAGAAACGAGCTTTGTGCATTCAACCGTTTCAATCCTTTTGTTTAGAAACTTTAAAAGGCCAAAAGTTTTACATTAGTTTTTCTACAAATATACGGCTTGTATTAATTGCAATTTGTCGTGGTTTGCTTCCCAAAGCTGGTTGGAACGCCGCTTAAAATGTACGTGTTCTAATGGGTAACCTGCTTTACTATTCGGTTGTATAGTACTGCTGTGCGCTATGGTTGCTTTTTTGTTTGTGCCGTTTTCTGTTGCGAAGTACGATGCTCTTGTAAACGCTGAGGTTGAAATACATTGAAATTATTGCCACGAAATCTATGCCCGAATAAAAGTTGACACTTGAGGTGAATGAAACGGGTTTGCTAGCAAGGATTGAGCAACCAAGCGTAATAAATAGGCCAAAACCTTCAGGGAATGTGACACTTTAAGATTTGTAAAAAACTGCTTATTTTATCATTACTAGCGGCCAATTCATCATAAAATTATAATGTTTAAAGGAGCAGGCTATTGACCTATCTTGTTTACCAACGTAAACAAAGTCTCCAGGTTTATCGTAAAAATTCTATCAGTATTAGGCTTTTAGGAAGTTGTGCATGGAAAGCGCCATGTTTTAAGTGTAGTCACACCCATCACACACCCCCAAGCCTTCGGGTGTTAATCAACGTCGGCGCCGACAAGAATCAATACTGATTAACTGCGACACGTGTAAGTTGGTTAATCTGCTGCTTTGTAGTTCAGTTGTTTGACCTGATTGCCCGTGTTGTGTCTGATGAACCACACATAAGGTAATTTGTAAGCCATGTGGTATGTGTGCAAAGAAAAAAGAGTTTGTACCAAAGTGATGTTTTTGTTGAGCTGTGTAGATTGCAGTACAAGTTAGCTGTGTATTGTATGAATAGACAAGTAAAAAATCTTTTTGTGCTGGTCTTATATCTGCAATCATATTCTCGTGTAGTTTTCGATCGTTGCAGAGCTGATGCGGCAAAGTTACAAGGTTCTACAGTTTCTAACTTTTAACATCAGATAGATTATCAACGCGTGGTTTGTTTATAAGTAGTTCAAACAGGCATAAACGTAGCGAAGTAGCCTGTAGCACTTGTCATGGTTATGTTGAAACGCTTTTCTGGACTTATTTTGCCAAGTTCAAGTTTTGCAATAAGTGAATTACATAAACGTAGCAAAGTATCCTCTAACACTCGTCATAGTTATGTTGATACGCTTTTCTTACAATAGTTGTGTCAAGTTTAAATTTTGTGTACCACAGTGTAAAATTTTCTTCAGCTTTTCATGTGCCTGGGCATGTATACAAACTCCCGGGTAAACCTGATCATACCCAGCGCAGGTTTTGTTATGTACCGAAACTGCCCAAGAAGTGTACAACTTTGCAAGCACGTATATTAAATAGACATTGACCAGCGAATCCAAAATCATGAATTTTTATTGTGTACATTTTAATTTTTACAGAAAACAATTTTCTACATCAAGAGTGCCGTAGTAACTGATTTGTTTATTGGCTGCTTGATAAACCAAAGTATCATGTCTTCGCGGAGGTCGACACGACGGAAGAATGTCAGAAGGCAATTCACAATCAACAAAGCAATGCGAAGATCGAGCCTCTCCAATACATTCGTTACTGTTCTGCAAGCTGAGTAAGAGTTTTAAAGTCATTTGGAAATAAATTTCAACCTCTAACCAAGCTGTTTAATATTGTAGCCTTAATCTGTATAAACCTTAATTCTGATACCCTAAAACAGTGCTTCCCAACCTTTATCGACGAATTTCTCACTTAGCAATTCAATACATTTTCATTACCTCCTAACAAACTGCATAATAGATGCTAAACAAACATACAAAGATCAATTAAACTTGGGTCTTTAATTAACACTTAAGTACAGGTCGTACCCCCAGAGCTAAAGTGTATGTTTACAAACCATATTTACAAATTAAAGTAAATTCTTCCCATTAACTTTACAAACCACTGCCCTAGAAGCAATAAGGAATTTCGTTTGAGTTTAAAGTTTTCACAAAATGACATGATTTTAAAATTTTGCAGTGTTGCTTCTGCCACAAAATCAAAAACCAGCCGACCCATACTTATTTTCTCAAACATTTTTGTCCAAATCCTAAAAAATTATCCGGAAATTTTCCTAAACTTTTCCAGTGACACCGACAATGACGTAGTTAGTGACGGAGATCTCTCTGAAAAGGATCCTGAGGAAATTCTGGAGAAAATTCAGCAGCAGAAGGAAATAATAGCGAATGTCCGAAGCCGACCTTGGCCCATGAGCAAGAAATTGAGAGTCCTCGAGTAAGTGTTTTCAAGTGTTTCGGTGTCCGTGGGGTTTGAACCCTAAACCCAAAGAGTTTGCGGTGACACGTTTTTTTATTTATTCTAATCGCACTAATCTTAAATGGTGGACGCAAAGGCTATATTTGTACGACTCGCGAAAAGGATTACAAGCGAAAAATGTTAGAAGATGTTTCATTGGTGTACAAATATTACATTTAAAACACCGCCTTTTGATCAAAAAACAGAAACAATACAAAGTGTCCTTCGTAGACATAAAAAATCAACGCTTTGTTTTTGGTCTCTGTAAAAGCGTTAAGGCTTCGTTAAAACACAGCAGAAGTTTTTCTGGTTTAAACGTAGCACACAAGAAACGACTTTTTATCAAAACTGCTCTTATGTTGTTTGCAGCGCGGCAAGAAAGTTTGTTGAGAAACACGAAGGTCGACTTTCGAAAACTAAAAGTTACAGCGAAGCTGGAAAAGCGGTTGGTACAAATGATAAACAACAATGTATTGAATGTTTCAAACTCGTTGGAGCTAAATGTGTTATCATAAATAGCGTTATGTGCAGTTTTTTGTTTTGTTACAAAACCGCTTAGAGGTAAAAACAAAAATTTATTACTTATCAGGTTTGGAGAAAACTGATTCGAGTGACAAATAACCTGTGCGCGGTTCTTACCCCGTGGAACATGAGAATAAAAACAATTGAAAGTTGGTCTTGAGTCATGACTGTCACCTCTGTCTGTCCGTTGGTGTGTCAATCAATTCATAATCTACGTCATTCATGTTGCATGCTTCTGTTTTGCAAAACCTCGCAATGCCTGGTTCCAATCGTCGATGAGCCCATGTATACGTTATGTTTCCATTAAGTTAGCCGTCGAGCAACCTGCCTCATTTGCAAGTTCATTGGGTCATTTTTCATGCGCTTTTTGTCTATGTTGAAACCTGTAACATATTTTTTTGCTAAACTCATTCGAGTTTTCCGGCATCAGAGCAATACCTTTATAGCTTCTTGCTTTAAAAACACACAAACGACCGAGACAATATTGGAACCCGTAACCTTGTGAGTAAAGCAGTTTTTTGTTGTCAGGTTATTTTGGTTCCAGCGTGGCTTCCTACTTCGTATTTCTGCGATGGCTGGTACAAATCAACATAGTCATGGGAATAATTACTACAGCTTTCTTGGTGGTGCCTGAGGTCAGTTGCAAAACTACCCATTTGTTTTTAGTTGTTTAAACACATTCAATAACCTAAACATGTTTTCAGATACTTGTTGGAAATCAGAAACATGAATATAAAGTTGTTCCTGAGATGGAGAAATCGACAGCTTGGGATCTAAATACTATCTGGTCATTGGGTGAGAAAGTGTTCTAAACAAACTGCAGAAAGTTGAAGCAACGGTTGTTGTTTTAATATAAGACTGCTGTTGCTGTTATTGTTCATTTACGAAGCAGCATAGAATATATGCTAAAGTTTATGGCATCAAAATGCGCAACTTAGTTGTATTCTGTAAAAGTGCGAATACGTAACGAGTTATAACGAGCCACACAACTGACCTGTAACAAACCGTGGTGGTCCGTTTCTCTCTGCTGGGCTTATACAAGGTATGTTTTCCTATATATTCTCCGTAAAATATGTTTCTATTCTCAGGCGGTCATATCCAAAGGTCAGTGTTGTTTTACGGTTTTTACACAAATGACAGAGTCATAGGAAACGGATATAGACTTCCGTTGGCTTATTTTCTCGTGGGAATTTCCCTGTTTGCATACAGCTTTGCTGCTCTCTTGCGGAAGTATGTGTTTAAAAGTTTTCAGTTTTTTAGGAACGTAATTTAAGTGGAGATAATAACGGCCCAAATAGACGTAAAAAGCGACATGCTTTATATTTCAAACGTTTCGGTAATTGGTCATGCCATCATTGGTGATATGAAGGCCATATCAGTTACATCCGTTTATATACACTTGAATATAAAGCATGTCGCTTTTTACGTCTATTTAGGCCGTTATTTTTACAATTAAACTTATGAACAGATACGTATATCCAAATATTTAAGTGGTTATAACAGTTATAAGATTGACAATAATTTTTGAGATTAAAAAATATTTAAAACTGTTAATATGAGGCCAGTTCAAAATTTGCTGAATCATGTTTTTGTAGGATGGCAAAAAACTCCCGGATGAACAGAAGTGCTTCGTCAGAAGATGACTTTACATTTTCTTGGCGACTTTTCTCATCTTGGGATTATATGATCGGAAACCCTGAGACGGCTGAGAATAAAGCGGCTGAGATTGCGACGTCTATAAGGGTGAAGCAAAAAGCATTAAGATTTTTTTATGGTTTAGATGATTTTTTTCATTCATTGTCAGAATAACACTTTATTTCCAAAAATTGTGACAATAATGAATTGTTATGCTTTCTGAAAACTAAACCCTAAAGTTTAATTTCTTTTTAGGAAGCAATTGTTGAAGAACAAGAGAAAGAAAAACAAGAAAATAAGTACGTTGCCGAGTATTGTTGGTATCTTTGTGCATTTTTTCAATGCTGCTAAATTCTAGTTTACTTAACTAAAATCAACAGGCTTATTAAACCTAATTAAACCAACTTGAAGCCCACACAGAGCGGCATTTTTCAATTTATTTTTGTGTTCCTATCTATAAGAGATAGATTTTCTTATTTTAATACATGAGATAAAAAAAACTTATTTTCCATACTTTCAGTCAGAGAGCTCTTCGAATCTTCCTCCGCATCCTTGCCAACATCCTCGTGCTCCTCCTGTTAGCCGGAAGTCTCTACAGCATCCAATTTGCAGTGAGCCGAGCTCAGTCGCTTGAAACGGAAGGAAGAGAGTCGACATTCTACGAACAAAATGAGGTGAACTGAACTGTTAACAAATTGTAGCACCTCAGACTCAGGGGGGGATTAAGGTTGTATGAGGTCCCTCCTGAAGCTTTAAACGAATTCATATATATGTTTGATTAATAATGTAAATAACGGAGCACAAGCACTTTAACTTAGGGATCGGGGCCTTTGGCTGTGGCCCAGTCATCACCCCATTAATCAGCCAATAACCAAGCTTAACAAAACGTTTTTTGTATGAAACAGATTTCAGCTTATGGCAAAAATCGAAGCCACGACAGAAGCTTAAACATATGAAAACAGTATATTGCTTTACATATAAATTGGAATTTATTTACAGTTCACTATTGCTTTAGGTGTTTTTCCTTATTTTTTTGCTTATTTAAAGGTTAGCATCATCGTCACTGCCGTCACCATAATAACGCCTTCGCTGTTCGAACTAATCGGGTCAATGGAGCAGTACCACCCCAGGAACGCTCTGCGCATTCAGGTACAATAATTAATGTAACCGTTCAAATTCGAAAGCCCACTTGTTCGGCAACAACACTTTCTGAACAATGTGTTTTCATTTTTATGCTGAAGCTTGCGAGAATTCTAATGCTTTACCTTGCCAACCTGTACTCGCTCATGATTGGCTTGCTTGGTCACGTGGCCGAAGCGACTGCACAGCAGAGGGTATTCCCCGCAAATGTATCATCACGTAAAGGTACGTACGCACACAGGCTACGTTTAAGTCGGAACTAAACTATACTTTTATTTTCACAGGATACTTGATCAGTGGCAATATGACGTCACAATACTTCCGTGATTTAAATACAAGCGCCAAGACTATTAACCAATCAAATGTTGTCACGCAAAACACTGAATGTTGGGAAACCCAAATCGGTCAGGTGAAACTTCGTTCTTTTCAGTTTAGAGTGTAAATGTGCAAAATACGTCATGCCGAATCAAATTAGTCTTACAAGCATTAAATCCTACAAGAATCTAGCCTGCTGTGGGATTTGAGCTAACGAAACCTCGCTTTTGTTGGTACCGTAATCATTCGACTGTAAGCCGCCCGCGATTGTAATCCACACAAACTGTGGATAAAAAATTCCGTGGCGGCTTACAATCTAATAAATACGGTATGCAATTTTGGCGGTGTTTTCATTATATGGTTTACAGCAAAATGTCAAAAATAGTGTTTTAATTATTTAATTTTCAATTCTTTTTCAGGAGCTGATGAAACTGTCTGTGATCGATTTTATCTCAACCGTCCTCACTATTCTCATCGTGGATTTTTTCAGGGCGTTGTTCGTCCGATACATGAACAGATGTTGGTGTTGGGATCTGGAAAAGAAATTTGTAAGTTGAACTTTGACCTTTGACCTTTGACCTACATTAAGATAGACCCGATCGGAAATCTGATTGTAGATTTATTAATGTAAACATTGCAATTAATTCAATTTGGCTTTCTTGATCTGTTTGACTTCTTGATGCTATTTTTTTCACTCTAGTATTACATTTGAGGTTAAGAATGCAGAAATGATTCATTAAAAATATTTAGAAAATGAGCAAAAATGAAATAAAAATAGGTATTGGTAATCGTAATTGCCTTAACAAGGGCTTCACAAAGTTTAATAATTGTTTTCGTCACTGTTAACTATTTCGGTGTAATATTAAATACAACTTTTAGCCGGAATACGGGGAGTTTAAAATCGCCGAGAATGTCCTCCACTTGATTTACAACCAGGGGATCACGTGGGTCGGTTCCTTCTTCTGTCCTTTACTCCCCATGCTGAATGTGGTGAAACTTATCCTTATGATGTATTTAAGGTAAACAGCAACTTGTACGAGAAAAAAAATGGATAAAACAATTAATAAACAGAGTTTAATTACACCGACAATAAACATTTGAGCTAATAAACATGACAACTTATTTGTCCAAACTTTAAAATGTGCAACTTAAATATAAACATCAGAAAAAATCTCTTCTGTCCGAACATTTCACTTTTAAAGCATTTAAAGTTAACTTGTTGATTTATTAACCGATTTTGATCAGAAGCAATGTTTCTATAATTATGACCATAGTAAACTTTTCTACAACGATATCTTTTATATTTACCATGTATAAATGTTGTTTCAGAAGTTGGGCAGTTACAACTTGCAACATTCCACATCAACGCGTATTCAGGGCGTCCAGGTATGTCCACATATAGAATCAGCAACATGTTAAGGAAATAGTTTGTACATTATGATTCTTAAATAATAGACATATTTATGAAACGTACTTACAGTATAGTTGGCATAAAAGCACATTCAGTTTTATTCATTACGTAACTGTGCAAAAGCGCACGTTGTTTAAGTTGTTTACAATGCAAACTTCCATTTAAAGTTGAAATGTTGTTGTAAACCTCCCAACTTTTTTTTGCAGGTCGAACAACTTCTATCTCGCAATGCTTCTGTTCATGCTGTTCCTCTCGCTCCTGCCGACAGTTTGGGTGATCGTCAGACATTCACCGTCAGGTTGTGGACCTTTCAGCAACAGACGCTGGATGTACACCATCATTTCAGGTTGCTTGTCACTAAATAGTTTAGTCTTTCTTTTAGTTTCCACCAAAACTGTACATACAGGTTTAAAATCCCACATGTGTGAGATGAATTTGCTAGCATATATTGCCGCTTAAAGGAGATTCTGACTTTAAAATCAACAGGCAAGATTATATATGCAGTACCTGAATGCATTGGAATCCACTGCTTATCATTTTATTAATACATGACAAAAATGATTTCCGTCCCTCCAGATTTTGAAAATGTATACATATTCTTAACGTTTTACATAGTTTGCGCTGTTCGTTCTGCATAATACTTGCTTAGTTGCAGGGAAAAGTTCATAGGTTTACCCTAATACCTGCAGGTACCAGAGTCTGCTCTTAAAAGACATAAACTAAATTTGATTCCTGTTGAAAATTTGGTCTTAACTTTAGAAACATTGGAAGAAGATGTTCCCTCCTGGTTCCGTGAAGCTGCCGGTTATCTCACTACACCTGTTGTTATTCTGCCTGCTATTCTCCTACTGGTGTAAGTGAAATAGAAACTGTGGTCTTTTGTTACGCTATGACTTAATACATTGAATGCTATAATAGTGTAAACCAAATAACTTTGAAAACACACACAAAGTATAGGTCTGCTATTCAGGATTTTTTGTTTTTTATTGAGGTCGCCATAATATAATGTTGATCAAGATCTTCGGGCCAGATGCTTTCACTGTAAAAATATTTGGAAAATTCCTGTTGGATGTGTTTTTAAGTTTATTGAAAGGGATTTTCAATCTTCGCTTTTTTTACTTTCTGTTTTGAATAGAATTGCTGAAATTCTAAACCACTTATTTTTTGTTTCTTTTTTGTTTCTTATTGATATAATGTTGATCAAGATCTTCGGGTTATGCGTTCACTGTAAAAATGTTAAGTACATTCTATAACTGTTGGATGTGTTTTCAAGTTTATTAATCTTTGCTTTTATTTACTTTCTGTTCTGAACAGAATTGCTGAAATTCCAAACCACTTATTTGTACCATCTTTAAACAACACTGTTATATTTTTTTACCCCAGCATGATAATCTACTACCTTCAAGCAGTAGCAAGTTCAACCAAGGAAGCCAACTCGCGTCTCAAACTTCAGCTTCATTACGAACGGAAAGAGGGAAAGAAAAATTTCTTCCAACTTGGAGCAGGTAAAAACATTTTGATCTCGCATTCTTTGTTCAAATCGGTAAACCAAAGTTACTCAACTTCTAAATATTCGGTGGTTGCAAGTTCAAATCTCACCAGGGGGTACTGTAACGCCGAAGAATTGTATCTTACCTGATAGTGTCCACATATCGTCTGCCATAGCTTTCAATATGACCAAATCGTTTGTTTTTAAGGTTGTTTAGTGCTGGTTAGCTAGCTTAAACTTACATAATATAAAATCATCGGGCCAATTTGATAAATGCGTTGCAGATAGTGCACATTTGGTTTGACCTTACCTATAAGGTCTCATCAGAGCAGCTGGTAGGCTGTACAGGCTAGTGTAGCCATGTAACACCACTCCAGTTTAAAGCCACAAGTGGGCAACTTAGTTCAACAAATAATATTTCTTTTCAAAAATTAAGGCTCATATTATTGCAGTAAAACCTACACTTATGTTTAATTTTATGTACATGCATATTTCTGCTTTACCCTATTCAATATGTTTATTTCCATCAACTTGCAGGCAAATTGCAACAGCAAGCAAGCAGAGAGATGTTAAAGAAACCAAGCTTAGTCAGCAACGTTTTAACAGTAAGTAGGACAACTTTACCGTTTAACTTACTTTAATACAACACTGTTTTTGATCAAGCAACGTTTAAGTCAATGTCGAATATCTTGTATTGTCAAAACTGTGTTTCAGTTCATCCAGAATTGGAGAAATATAACTGAAATTCGACTTTATTGTTTTTTTATTAAACTATTCACTGATAGAGTTAAGAATTGCGAACTCAAGTTTCTTGTTTTTACTTGTAGCCGATTGAGGAAGATTCTACAAACGACCCAATGAATTCGCAAAAGAGCTGTGAGGACTCCCAAGAAGATAATTTCCACGTGAGCTATTGTTATATTGGTCCTTTTATAATAAACCAAACTAATATTACTTTATTATTTCTTTAAAAGGACTCAACAGAGACACCTAGCAGACGGATCGGTGGGCGAAGAAAATCGATTCGAATAAAACCTGAACGTCATTATCATGCGGATAGAAATCGTTTGACCAGGCAGTCGCTAGATGTCGCATCAAACCACGCTACTGAATTACTAAAGGTACATCCACTAATATTTGGGCAGGGACTTGGCCGAATGGTCCGGCGCGCCAGACCCATATACAGACATAAAAAACCTGTATAACCGAGTGTCGCTCATCCAGCAATTTTATTGTAAACAATCGACGTTTCGACGTCCTATACAAGACGCCTTCATCAGGATAATGACATCATATCTTGCAGGACAAATTCTTATAAAGCGACAAAACCCACACACGTAAAACAGCGATAACAAGATCGCGCGTATGCAAACTCGCACCAACGCAGTGACAAAACAATAAAAAACCCTGATCGGGATTCGTCCCCGGGAGTGTCCCAAAGCTTTTTGACCTATAAAGGCAAACTGTAACATATTTAGGTTTGTCCTCCTTTGGGTACTGGGTACGAACCGAGAAAAACGAGAACAAAAAAGTAGTACTTAAATGAATCCGTGTGGCAAAGTTGAAATGCTTTATTTTATTAGGATGACTCTTACAACACTGTACCACTACGTCACACACATTCTGATAAACACGTCACGGTTGATGACGTCACAGCACACGACGTTACTTCCGAAAGACAAGACCGCCAATCGCAGGATTACAGACCAAACACTTTGGAGACAACGCGATACTTTGACGTAGAAGATGACATCACAATGGGTTCAGGTATCGTCACGAATTTTGCGATTCAATAAAGTAGAATTAGTCAAGTGATATCGTTTGTAGCAAATATTATATTCTTTGATCCCGTCTAGTGGCACAAACCGCAATTTTAGCAGGGAATTTGACGTTGTACGTACAAAGCCTAAATTCTTATAAATCGGCAGACACATATTTTGAATCCACCTTCTTGTTTTTGTTTAACTTAACAACAACTGATCATTGTTCCTCGTTTGAGAAACTGAAGTGTTCGTAGAATTTCCTCTACCTGCTGTTTACCGTACCAATGTGCACTAGTTAGTGGTTTGTTACCACTTGGCACAGCTGCTAAATACACTGATTACATAGGGTGTGTTGTTGCCTAATTAGCCCAATTGCCAATGTAAGGTTAGGTTGCCAGTGAAATCAACACAAAATTCTGCGAAATTTATGGAACGTTAACAACATGTTCAAAAGCATATGCAACACAAGGTTATATTGAATGGGTAAAATGGGTTCTGCTTTGTTTGCTATTTAAAATCTACTGAAAATTCGAAGAAATAGGGTGAAGGTTTGATAAACAAGGTTATATTTGTTGCTAGCAAGTTATGTGTATCCCTTTGTCTGCTTTCGTTTCCGAGAATTGGAAACGTAAATAATAAAGTGGTACGTGCAGTTTTTAAAGCAAACATCAGTTAAAGTCAAAACCCGCACCCAGTTTGTAACCCCTCCCCTTTATTCGGACGCCAGTCAGTGTACTGGTTTTTATTACCCAGTCATCTGTGTGGTCAGTTGTTAAACAAACAATTTCTGTCTTTATATTTGGTCAACCCACCTTTGGATATGAAATCGTTTTCGTTCCTGTTCCTTTGTATTAAACTTAAGCAAACTGTGAGTGATTCAAACTAATGCTATTTCCAAGTACAAGACGTTTTATTAGGATTTTGACCATTTCATTGAGCGCATTTTAGCCACACCGATATCGCAAAGTGTTGTTAACAGCTGATAGATGACAAATGGGCAACTTGGTTTTGGTATTAAAAGTGTTTGTTTGATGGTTTAACACTTAACATTTTTTCTTAGTGGTATAGTTTTGAAATCTTTTTCTGGAAGTTTTATCAAAGAATTGGTAATCATAGTGTCAAACATTTAAAATACATCTCACTGTTCAACAAAGTCACCAGAAACAATACAGGATTTTTGATTTATGCACAAACACTCCTTAAACGTTTTGATTGTCTGTCGGTAAGATTAATTATGTTAAAAGTAACGTTGTTAACCGACTCAGTATTCACCAGTCGCAAAGGCGTTTGTTTGTTCGCGTCAAACATTGTTACGAAACGAAGCTTGGTGATACTCGCTACTGTCAACAGATTCGACGAACTGGCCTCGACCAGCACCGCGTCGCACAAAACAACGTCGTCTCTCAACGGACAAAGGGAAATCACCGCCAGGGAATGCACCGTCGCCTTTCGTAAGAAGTGGATACTTGTCAAGGCAAGCGTTTTTCTGATGTCAGAGACTACTTTTTTGCTTAGGAAAGAATATTAAGCAGCCTTATACGCTAAAAATGTGCACGCAAAGACTTTCTTACCACAAAAACTGTATGCCAGATTATTTAAGAAATAACCTTTAAAACCTGATTGTCTTTTTTGCCCAAATTTTGTGTTTTTTGAAGAAATCCTACTTCTACTGCACTATTACTGACAAAATTCATGGCAGGCTTAAAGCAAATACTGTATAAACAGTCAAGTTCTTATCTCTCTCTCTGTGTGAGCTTATAAATGTAAACAGTGGTTTTGTTTGCCACTTGAAAAGGTAGCTTCAAATTCGCCGTAATAACATGTTTTCTACTTACGCTTACCTTTATTGCAACACAACTTTGCTTCAAATGCAACCTTGCTGCATTCAAATTATTGATTTAAATTCTCGCATGTTTTTCCAAGTAGTGATGGAGGTTACCCGGGGTCATCAGTTTCACCGAGGTCACAAAGGTTCATCCGAGAGTCACCCTACCTCGATTCACCAGGGCGAAAAGGTAAGCTGAGGTCACTTTGGTGTCATTTTCTTTCAATTACTCGATGTAAGCCAGTTTTTCGCTTAGTAATTCGTTTCAAAAAGCAAAATACTGTAGCGAAAAATATTTAGTTTCGAAATTCAGTTATTTCGCAGAATGTTTTTACAAAATTACTATCAACGACAACTTTGTGGTATTTTATACAGCCAAATATGTTGAAACGATTTATCCTTTATCATAGAGTCATATGTCGTAATGAGCGAGAGCGACCACAGAGGTCCGGATGAAGGAAGAAACTTGAACAAATCTTCAGAACATCGCGAAACTTCCAGCGGTATGTAGACGAAAGGCGCACTTGAAAGTGTTTTATGGCCTACAGTAAATTGCATAGACGTTTGAGGAAACTTTGGGAGTTGCTTCATGTTGGTAGTTCCCAAGTTTCTGCTGAACATTACTATTATTTAGTGCCAGAAATTCGCCAAATATCTACCTTAATTCTGGGTCTTTAGCTTATTACTGCCAAATATTCTATCTAATTAAAAATAGAATAATCCGATTTCTATGCGACAAGCATATATGCTTTACTTAAATGTCGTTATAAAACTTCCAAAAACTAGTTGGCCTCTAACAAATTAAATAATTGCGGATTATGTGAGTTGGTATTTCTGCAAAAGTATTTCGCGTTGTGTTGAACCATGTGCAAAAATATGTTTTAACGCCATTCATCAAGAATCCGCTCGCATCAAAGTACACAAGGTCGCTTTTAACACAAACCTAACCTTGGTATTTCAAAAGCCGCCTTGTAACTATCTTTAAAGACAACACTTGGTATTACAGGGAAATCTACTCCAGTTTTGATCAAAGTGGAAGATAGGGGAATACACGAAGCCGATACGGCGCAGAGAGAAATTATTCAAACTCCGGACGGTTACATGATTGTTGAACGGTAAGTCTTAAGGTTGTGGGTTGAAATCCCGTTCAAATCCCCAAATCCAGTAAAGGTGAACTTCAAGCGCAGTATTCTATTGCAACCACCAAAATCTCAAAATACTATTTAGATCATTTGATTTTTCTAGGAACTGTCCCGATTCACTTGTAAGATGTGAGACACCGACCAGACGACCAAGACATCCTCACATATATTATTCGCCAACTAACAGAGAACAACGATCTTTTTGTAAAGCGTCGTCTTCTGAAACACAGGTAAACATTTATTCAAAAAATAGCTCAGTCATTGGTTCGAATCCCACCACAAGTTGCATTTACCGCCTGTTGTATTAGCCGTGTTATATACAGTGGTGGCATTCAAATTTGTCAGCCGGTTCTATCACAAAAGTGGTATTTTTAAGCCAGTTCTGCTACAATAAGTTTATTGACAGTAATCAATGCTAAGCGGTTCGCTGATCTCATAAAATTTCGTGAGACGGTTCAATAGAACCCATTCCATATATATATATGTGCCGAGTGTGCCGTAATTGCTGGTCTGCATGAAAGCTTTGGAGCTGATTCCTCAAGTGAATACTGGTTCAAGAGACCTGCAATAAAACTAGAATAAGTTCGAGTCAGTGAACACTATTTCGAGCTATATGGTCTCACCAGTGCAGATTTCATGTAGTATAAGTTCCTTATCCAAATAGAAAAGCAAACTGTTAAATTACAGGATCCGTCCGAGACAGACAGCTTAAGTTCACGGAGTTACGTCACCTCCGACGTTCTGCGCATGTGCAGAAAACGTTACGCAACTCCGCTTGACGTCAGACAGGAAAGTCTGGATGGAGACTTTGTTTACGTCATCGACCCCGGAAATAATTACATCAGAATGACGTCACCAGGACGTCATCACGTGAGAAAGTTGGTCGGGCGAAAATTTCACGATAATTACGTTTACGTCAGTGAGACGCCATCTGCCACGTCATCACGTCGTAGTTCGTTTAATGACGTCAGCAGGAAGGTAAGTTTCAATCGGATGAGACGACAGGATACATCCGGGTCACCAGCGCCCCTGCCACATTTTATAGATGAAGCTGACGAGAGAATTACTTCGTTCTCTGCTGATCTGCATCAAGACAATAGCTCTGCTGCGAGGAATGAATGTTCGAAGGCTAACGAATGAGTCGGCTAATTTTTGTTAGTTTAGCGCCCAGACACATTTATCACTTCCAACAAATAAGCTATTGCTGCCAGGAACAATGTATAACCGAGTATTGCTCTTCCAGCAGTTTTTATCTTGCAAGATATGCCATTATTGTGATGAAGGCGTCTTGTATGGCAGTGGTCGGCAACCTTCGGGTCGGGCCCAGTGCCGGTCCGCGAGGTGTTGGTTACCGGGCCGTATATATTTTTAGGTTAAATACTCTAAAACATTTTGCCCATATTATCTCTGGGACGATATACTAATTTAGGCGTTTTTATTGCTAAGTATGTGTAGTTTTTTAAGGCCGGTCCGTTATCAACGTCGAAACATCGAATATATGTAACAAGAACTACTGGGAGAACAATACTCGTCAAGATATTTATCACTTACTTGTGCAAATTTTGTTTTCAAGTTTATTAAAGGCCTACGTCTTAATATCGCGGCAAAATTAAACTCCGAATAATAATTTATAATGTTAAGTGTAAATAATAAAATGCAATAGCAAACAAAACATCCCAACTTGAAACAACAAACCAAACATTGCTTGAGTTTGTTAAAAAGAGGGTAAAATTTACTTGTTGTCTGTGCTGCTTGCCTGGTTGAACTTATAATACAGAGCCTTGCATTTAATCTTGCTCTTTTGCGTTGTGTGCAACATGATATATGATACCGGTTTATAAAGTTGCTGTCAAGTCGAGGGAAGTTCCAAAACGGTCTGGGAGGTCAAATTTCACATAGTTTATCTGTCGATGAAATTTGAAGATATGTATTATATTATTCTCGCTGTGTTTGCATTTGTAGCCCGTGGTTGCCGAAATACAAACATAAATCTTGATATGAATGATCCTTTGTATGTGAAACAAATTAAAACATATTTTTTTGTAAGAACCTAAACCCAAAGTTATTTTGTATTCAGGGCTGGTGTAAAACAGGTTTTAAAAGTCCAATTGCACTTACAGTTTCAAAACATAAGTTTGCTAATACATTAACCGAGAGTTGTTATTAACTGTGCCGCAATTACAAATATGTAAGTTATATGTTTCTGTAACAGGAATGTGCATCCTTTATTGTTGGTAGGTGTCGCACCTTTATATAACATTGGTTGTCGTTACTTTGTTGCAAACATTATAAGCTATCACATGCTGAAAAGTTTAAATGATCTGCTTAGAAATAAAAAAGAATTGCAATCACTCCCTAGGACTGCATTAAAATATGACGTGGATTTTTTATTGTGCTAATAATAAAGCAAATTGTTTTCGAAATGTCTTCGCCTCAAACGCGGTGTTAAATAAATATCGATCATTTTGGCAGCATGTACGTTTCTTGACTGTCAGATACAGGAGATTTTGTTGTTATCAAGCCTCAGTGATAAACTGGAATTCGTATTTTCACCCCGCATGACCCTAGAATTACTTCACAAAACGTCCCACGCACGTACGACCTGTTTACGTTGAGGCTTTGAGCAAAACTCGATCTCAGCCCCCTGCAAAGCGTAAGAAAACACCCAAAACATTTTCCATGACGTCATTCAAGTTTCACGTGACACCAGGCAATGAAAAGCGTCATTGTTTTAGTTTATAATCTCGGTTTTGCAAAAACATGTAAACTTAACAAAAACATTTTCAAGAAGTAAAGTTGCGGCTATTTGATATGCGTCAAATTTAATTGTAAACAAATCAAATGTAATTACGCAATACACAACAGAAAGCGTTAGCATGCAAAATACCCCGGTGACATATCATAAGAGATATGTTTAAGCAAGAATAACGGAATAGATAAAGTTCAAACATAGAATTCAATTATTTGAAATTGACAAACTTCATCTAACATATAAAAAAATGCGTACTCTCCAATGTTAGCATGCAAAACGCGCATTTACGATTTTACTCGGCCAAAAACAACAAACAGCGTTTAAATAAACACAAAATGCAACTGTTTTTATTGCAAGCTGTAAAGCAAACAAACGATTTGCTGCATTGCTTTAAGCTTTCATGGCATTACTATAATCAAGTGCTTGTCCATGTTGCACAATTTTATATCATCACACCATAAAAGTATTTGCGACTTCTTTACGATCCGTCGTAATGCTGTTTGTTTAAATTTTTATTGGTTGCTAAGCGACAAGAAGTCTGCAAAGTCTGCATGTTTGTTCGTGCTTTTTTCCAGAACGCAATAAAACTTCGATCATTGACATTAATCTGTTTATTCAAAAGCCATTTTTTCGCAGGCCTTGAACTTATCGACGTGTTGTTTGTCACGTAACTATGACGTCACAAGCAGTTGCAGGTGATGTTGTATATAATTAACCGCGTGACCGTTGTCGGCATGTTTACAAACGTTATCGCTATATATTCGCAGCAATTTTGACACCTTTCAGTTGCTTTAAAGTTGTGCCTCATCGAGCAAATGCATTTTTGAGAGTTTTTGTGTAGTTCATCACAAACATTTCAGGACAAAGCGTTTAAGTAAATGTTATTGCGAGACTTCCTACGTGCATCAACAAAGTAATTACGTGTAAGAGATGAACTAGTTGCCCAACGTAGCGTTAATCTCGCCGGGAAAAACAACATCCTACTTCTGTAGTGTGTTGTTTAATTAACTATGATATCTGCGCGCAGGGCAGATAGCATCAGGCGCTTATATATTGAGTTGTTTTTGTACAATAGACTACATTCGCTTATAGTGCAGTGTACTGTCCAGGCCTTTGCACAGCTTCTGGGTTTGAAGTGGTCATTGTTGGTTTAAAATGCGCTGTTTGTTACGATTGAAGTGTAATTGTGACGTCAAAGGCAAGATTTAGTTGTAGCCTTCGCAAGTTGTTATTAATTTGCAACGGATAAACGGGTGAATTTCAATAATTTTAGTTTTGCATGCTTACTGTGATAATGTCTATTACCGCCATTGTGATTATTACGTCATACATGCGTTAAATGTTAACTTTCGAATTAGACTATTGTCTGCAACAGTCACGAATCGAATCTTTAATGAATCAGGACATTCTATAATCAAGATGCACACAGTTTTAGTTGCTGCTCAATTAGTTTTGCTTTGTGGTTGAAAGATTTTGTATTTTGTGGGCGTTGCCTGGAAATTAGGCAATCAGGGGGGCGTTATAATCTTTGCTGGGAATTTATGAAAGATTTTCTTTTCTCTTTGTCGCTACACGGAAAAGACAAAGGGTGAAATTAATTCAGGCAATTGTCTTTCCTTGTTTTCGCAGCCCGCGGGGTTGTCACCTGGCTTTTGAAAGCAGATCTTATTTACGTAACTTTAGCCAGGAAAGGGTAAAGATTGGCTGGGAAGAATGGACAAGCAATCTCTTCAGAACAACAGACAATAAAGAACAACATTCTGTTTACAGTTAAGTAATATACCTGTGCTTATTCCAAAAACACATGAAGAATGGACGTGTGTTATGTCACAAAATGAGTTTTGTGATGTCCAGTGGAGGTATCTTATGGTCAGGGTTCAGAGGGCCTTGTTTAGTACAGGGCATTTGATAGTATAGTTCCTTTTAAAGCCCTTTTCTACAGTATGGCAATATAATTAACAGCTCACTGACAGAAGTGCTTATTAGGACACACATATAAAGGACATGGCTATGTTATTAGTTTTGAAATATTGATTTTAGATTCAAACCAATATCAGCTACTAAACGTAATCAAATTAGTAAGTCTCAATTGAGAATAAAACATTTAACAGAAAGTTGGGTGTTGTTAGTACTTTAGTAGTTCTGCCATGGTCGTCTTTCTGTGAACGAGACGTATGTAATTCGTTTAACGATTTCGTCAATCAACGAAAAATGCTGCGACATTTTGTTGACATAACAGCTGCACTTGTGTTGGCATGAATCTCATGCAGGCCCAGGCTACTTATCAGTTCCGCTTTTGTTAACTTTATTTGCCAAC
Organism: Phallusia mammillata; assembly: GCF_965637545.1. Taxonomy (NCBI): domain Eukaryota; kingdom Metazoa; phylum Chordata; class Ascidiacea; order Phlebobranchia; family Ascidiidae; genus Phallusia; species Phallusia mammillata. The sequence goes on along the minus strand of NC_137258.1, from coordinate 23,017,865 downwards.
TATCTGTGAACTCAGTTATTAAGTATTGTATCTCTTTGGTGTTGTTTATTTAGATTTTTGCGAGTACTAACTTTTTTAAAGATTTTAGTTCTTCATGGTGCAAATAGTTTGGTTTTAAAGTTAATAAAATATACACTTTGTTAGCCGGCTTTATTGGCAATTGTGTCATTGGTTAACGGTAGTTTACCAGTATTAAGGGCTAAGTAGTTTATTGTCCAGGGGTTTCTGAGTTTCATAAGCCCCTTTTTTTGTGCGGTTTAATCATTAAAGGAATCAACAGCATTGCGGGTTCGGCGAACTTCGTTTGAACAAAAGGGGAGTTTCCTGAAAACAATTTTACTACCCAATAAAACCTCCCCTATGTACAGGTCAAAAAAGTTATGAGCGATTTACACAAGCTAGTTCGTGGCGTTGACGTATGTCAGGGTAAATGTGCAAAGTTAAAAATGAAACAGATGTTGCTGAAGGATTTTGACCGATTGCGTTTTACGTTTTTTGCACAGATAGTGGATGCAGAAAACTTGTAGCGCAAACAATGTTTTTAACATTTTGGTTTCATTAGCGTTTTACACTTCCGCAAAAAAACATCATTTGTATTTTGTTTCAGAAAAAATAAGTTTTAAGCATATTTGAAATATTTGTTGATACACATTTGTTGAATTATGGAAGAACCTGCAAACTTACAAGTGGTGCAAGAAATTCCAGAAAGCGTGGAACATTCTGGAATCGGTAAGCAACATTTAAAGCATCCATACCTTGTATGTATAGTGTCGGGTATATTTCACTCCATGAACGAATCCGTAACGCAATTGCTCTACATTTGCAATATTGACAAGTTGTAACATCACAAAGGGTATTCAAATATTTACAGAAACGGAAATAGGTGTTTAACGTTGCGACGTCGCAAAGCGTGCAACCGGTAAAAATCACCTATTTTCATTTATTTGGTGACGTTGCTGTAAAGATTTAAAGCAATGTACACATGCAAAAAGGCGTTGACGGTCCCCCAAAAAACGCTTTTTATGCTCCGAGTCGAAAGCCGCGCATGGTTCGGGCTCAGGATTTGTTAACCAACGAGCTTGATTCCTGAGTTCGCGTCCTGTGTTCACAATTTAAAAAAAAGTTTTTATCTAAGTCGCCTAAAACGTCCTATTTAAGCTATTGTCTACTATTGTCCTTTGTATGTCTTCTTTATTATTAGACTGTAAATCAAACTTTCGGGCCAATGCGGGCTTGTCAAAATCAATTCGGGTCCGGGACGGGCTTTGGGCTTGTACTTTCGGTTTCGGGCCAAGTTCGGGCTCCAACTTCATGCCCGTTAACAACTCTGTCACCACTTCTTTCTTACGGTTGGTACTCGTAACAATTGCACGCATGAATAAAGTTATTGAAACACATTATACTGCCTGAGATATTTTTGCCTGTTTTATGATCGATGGGTAGGGCGAAAACAGCGTTGTAAGTCGGGTCGGGCTTTTCGGGTCGGGTTAAAGCTGTTTAAAGATAACGGGCTTGATTCGGGACTGACTTAACACTCTGGATCTTGTTTTAAAAAATCCAGTTTGCTGCCGGGCCCCAAATTTCTCTGCTCGAAACAACGTCTGTATGTCTTGTACACGCATTTAGTTATCGAGCTCCCTGCCTTATTGCACGTCCATCGGGTAAATTTTTAATCCCAGCAATGACCAATTTTAACCGTTATGCTCGTATAAATTGTGCATTCGGAGTTATTTCAACTCGACTTTTGTTGCCATAGCAACATTCGCATGCGTACAATCAGTCGGCCGTCAAAATTCCTGCCTCTTAGTTTTCTAGCGGTGTTATCTTGTAGAAAATTTGCATACAGAGGTATTTCAATCACTTTTGTTACAGACATTAACATTTCCAATGATGACAGCGGTTTCAAATCTCCCATTCGCGAGAAAAGTAAAACAGTTTCGTTTGAACCGTCTGTGGCCATCTCCCTGGCAGAGTCGTCCCTCCCGATTAAACAAGTTTCGAAACATCATTACGTTTTCCGACGGGGATCAACAGAAGTTCATATTGCGTAAGTTTGACTGGCTGGCTGATTATGTCAATATTATGGCTCTTTTTGAAAATCGGATTTGCATACTGAGGGTAGGATTTTCGGTTAGGTGAAGTGTAATTTAAGAGCAAATAAACTATGCTGGGGTAATTTCCAAAAGTAATTACCTTTATGTATCACCAAAAGATGCAAAACATAGCCTAAAAAATTGAAATATACTACAGCTTTTTTAAGTATATAACAGTGGACTATAACGTTGCCGTGCCTAAATTTTATGAAACTAATCACGCTCTTCTGGCAACTGTTTCAAACCGTTTGAGTTTACATACACTGACTAAGGCAAAGGCGGCCTAAATAGGACATCGAAACGTCGGTATAAAAAAAACATTAAAAAGTTACAAGACACATAAAATGATTACAAATTTGAAATTATACTTAAATTGTTTTCAAGTTCCTTAGATTGAGAAAAAATAAAAATGGCGGTACGAAGAATATTTTAAAATCGTTTCAGAACCTACGACGCGTCATCAGCTAGTGACGTATTAGGCAACGACGGTCACAGTACAGCTTTCAACGATGCATTCAAGTTCCTCTCCTGCCTAGAGGCCATGCTAGTGATCATGATTACAATTGTGATTAAATTATCGGCAGTCATCTCAGTCCAAGTAAGACTTTTTATCTGCAAATTCTCGGCTTCCTGCTTTTGTAGATAAAAGTTTAATCTGCGTAACAACGTCATTTGGGCGTAGTTTAGTCTAGTTTGTTTGGTTTTATATTGACAAGGTTGTTACAATTTCATATTGAATTGCCTTGTTTGGCCAATTTAGACTTAGTCTATGCGCTGTGATCTTTTGAACGGATACGGTTAAAAATTGCAATCTTATGGCTGAATCTGGGCGTAGTAAACAGAACGCTTATTGGGTTTACCACGAAAGTATTACAAGGTTGCTGCCAAGTTATGTTCTTGTATGTGTCATGCGAGTTGTTAATAGCTACTAACTGCAGACGTTATCTTAATTAACATTATTTGAATTTATTATTGATCAAGGCTATATGTTTGTTTGGTCCACAGCGAGCTTTTGCACAATTTGTTTTGAAATGAATAACAACGTTTTAGTCCACAAATGAAATCTACTGTGTTGTTTGATTAAAGTGCCTTCCTTCCTTAGTTCGAAAAACGCACGGATTAGCGACGTTAGACCTCGTTAACAGTTGCTAGGCATCTAGGCTCCTCTCATGGGTTCGAATCCCGCCACAAACTAGAATTTTCTATTAACAGTCTATGCTGCCTTGCCATATGAAAATGCTTGAGAGACTGTCTCGATTTGGTTCAATAGGCCTGGCGAACAGCTATAGGAATTTTATATCACATAGGTAATGAGATAAACTTATTGGTTTTACCATTTCAGGTTACAAAACGAAACGAGCAAGAATATATGTTGACGATGTACGTGATTTGCTTCGTGTGGACTCTCTACTACAACTTGAAAGGATTCTTTATCAGAAAAAGATGTTTGCTTTTCTCGAAAAGTCATGAGACCAGCAATAGATGGCTCAAAGGTAGTAACAAAAGTACCAAAGACCTAATAGTTGCTTGTACAGGTTATGTATCTCCAATAGCAGCCGTAATAATGTCCTCTTGCGTTGAATTAAATGGTACAGATTATAAAAATAGTACTGGGGGTGTTTGTTGTCAAATCTTCAATCAAATGGTGTTGACTTTCTTGTTTATTTTATGTTACACATTATGTGTAACTATATAGTATTGCTCTTGTTATAAATAATAAAACTGCTGGAAGAGCAATACTCGTTTTACTTAGCTTTTTACTGAACTAAATTTTCAGGCCTTGGTTATCACAAACAGCCAAACTGCAAAACATTTTACAAAGCTGTTCTCTGTTATGTAAACACGACTTCAAAATGTCCCGAGAAAAATCATTATTTTGTGTCTTGGATTCTATTACCAACCGATTTTGTAACTTTACTCCCTCAGGTCTATTTAGTTCAACCCCCTTTTCTTGGAACAAATGCTGAACAATTGAACTTTTTGTATTTAAAGGCGTTGTGGTATTGTTTGGTCTCGCCATTATTCTCAAGGACACACTTGAATTTCTGGCCGTTATGATGGCTGATGCTCTTCACTGCCAAGAAAATCAACTCGCAGTGGCTTCATCAGTCTTCCACGCAGCTTTTATCCTTTCACAAGTCAACTACCTGTTCAAGTTCTCCAAGGTCTACATAAGGGACAACCCCGCAAGTGCCAGGTGAGTTACTAGGACTATTACCCCGGGGTAAAACGATTTGGGGATTCTTAAAGGCCTGAAATATTGGCAAATTAGGTCATTAAGGGCGAAAAAACCTCTACTGCCTAAGATTCACTTAGTGAAGCGGGGTAGCTTGGTTTCATCTACGTACAACAGATTCACATCTCACAAATCTAAACATCTATCTTTTCAAACCTAAAATTATCAGTTTACCCATCACCCTTCACATGACCATGAACTCTAAAGACTTTATCCTCAAGTTCATGTTCAGACCACATCCTAATGTTCCTGCCAGTCAAACTGCCCCGAATGTTTTGTTCGGAGTTTGAGATAAGACTCGGGTTAAATTGTTCCAACAGACTCGGGTTGATGTTGATCATTGCTGCGAATTTATCTTCATGGATCGGAGCGGTTATCGACGAAGCGATCTTGGAACTCAATGAATCAGGAGATTCAGAGGCTGAAGCTGGACATGGTACATTTTTTATTGAACACATAGCGGTACGCGTTCTTGGATGTGTACTGTGAAAGTAGTTTTCACCAAATAAGAGTATTGATACTAAAAAGGCATACGAAATGGGTATTCACACTTTATTACGCCTACTTTTTGGTGCATTTTTAAGGCATCCTAATCAAAGTCTAACTAAATATGTAATTTCGCATAATGGCGTCACTACTTCTATGTGTCTTGTTTAAGCAGTGTTGTATAGTAAAACTCATAAAATAAGTAGGAATAAGCACACAAATGCAGTTTTGTGTTCATGAATAATGAAGTGTTCTACCGAAACACCTGGTAATAAATGGGAAAAAGTGCATCGCAGAACACTTACTTGTGTTTCGGTGTTAAAGTCGTGTTCTACAAAAATCGCTTATAACAAGTTTGTATGTACACACGGCGGTACGTGTACTTCTGTGTGTATTAGTGGTGATATGAATTGCTGAAATGTAGAATTGTAAGACAAATGAATTTACAACATGCGGTGTGTCTGGACAGACGTCGTAAGGTTTGGTTTCACACCGTTTCATGTTTTCATTTTTTTCAGGCACCACTATGGGATATTCAAACTCTACTTTTAACTCAACCGCGAACACGACAGGAAAAGCCGGCGGTAGCACCGCGGAATGTAAGTCAATAAGTTGAGGGTTCGAATCCCACCCCTCAAACCCAAGCTCAAATAACTGATTGCGCTTTTCTGGCGCCATTTAGTCTCGATGAACTGTCTATATTTAACCCTTTACTCTGTGTTCCTCTACCATTTTAGCTTTTAGACATTTTTTAGACTAAACATTGGCTTATATAAATCATTGATTAATAAAAATATCAACTACTGATTCACGAAAACTTTTCACAGAATCATTTGACTCACGAAAAAATCACAGATTCATATAAGTCATGGAGACCTTTCACAGACGTATATGACTCACGAAAACTTTTCACAGACTCTCAAAAATCCCGAAAACCTTTCACAAACTCATATGTCTCACGAAAACTTTTTACTGACTCATATGAATCACGAAAACTTTTCACAGACTCATATGATTTCGCTGACAAGAGTTAAGAAACACTGAAATAATTCTTCTTTCTCACAGATGGCGATTGCGAGTGCCACTCCAGTTTCTGCGACGCAGTTCACGTGGCCGAAAAGTTTCTTTTTCCATTTCTTATCGAGTTCAGTCTCGTTGCATCATCATTGCTCGTGATGACGTGGAGCAACATCGGGAAACAACCTCCGCCATGCGAGGGAGTGATTAAGCCAAGTCACAAGTTCTACAAGTCCTACACAGGTGAGAAAACAAGATCTTAATGTTAAAGTTTGGGTAGAAACAGAAATACAAACACCAGAATTTTCGGCTGTGTTGCAAGCGTTTTGAACACGATTGGTTTTTATAACATTTTTATATCTTCTCAGATAAAGGTTGCGTTTTTCAAAACAAAAGGTGCAACTACAAAATAAAACTAATTTAACACAGACAACAACAGCAAAAATACAGTTGACACCCATAGGAAAGTTATAAATTTGTTTCATCAAAAAATAACACAACTTTTACATCACCTACAGGGGTCGCGCTAGGTGTCCTGTCAATGTTCGGAACCATCGTGGTTTGTGTCACTCTTGGAACAAACACCAATCCCGGGGACGATTACTTCACTGATTCATTCGCCATCCTCGTTTATCACTCTTACCTGGTAAGGCTCCATAGCGTCTACTAGCGGTCGTATTGTGTACCCACGTTGTTCGCTTGGTTGCTTACGCGAAAAAAAGAAAACGTATATAGTTCAAACCGCAACTAGAAACTTGACTGACTGATCCAGGGCGTCTGACCTATTTAGAGACATTAAAAAAACTAAGCGGAATTCGTCCTCGGAAAAATTCTGGGTTCGAATCATGTGAAACTTTACAGAAATGTTGTGTTTCGCTTGTTTTACACTATTGGGTATGTTATGTTCGCTTTAGAACGTCATATTTCGTTTTTATTTTATCCTATAGAATAAGAAACTTAAAAATTTAAATTTCAAAATATAACTTGCTTTCTACTGAACTTGCTAACAACCGATTTCTGATTAACTGAAATAGTTTGGTATAAACTCAACTTTACATTTAAACAATGGCATCGGTTTATTCAACAGTTTGCGATCGACGGATGCATGATGGCAGCTTGCTTTTTCGGTTTCTACCTCTTCAAGAAGATCTGGCGTCCCACGGAGCCTGCTTCTATGCTAGACAACATCCTTCTTATTATCTGTGTCTTCGGACCCATAGCTCTCAACCTCTTTTCCCTTGTTGCCGTCACAATAGGCCCTGACGTCAGATTCATGGGTTGGGAAATGACTGTGCTCACTCCCTTCTGTGACGTATTGCTGAGCCTTGTCCAGGTTTGTCTAAAACCATTGTGACGTTTCAATGACAACAGACGGTTGTAGAACTTAGTCATTGTTTATTTTTTTCAGTTGGCTTTTATCTTGTACGGCCTGCAAAGACAGCCGATGACGTCATCTGACGCGCAATTGACAGCTTCTGACCTCATGGGAAGGTTTGTTAATTTGCATTTAAACAATGTGATAGAGAATGTTATTTCATTTTCCAACAGTGTTCAGGTTCTTAATGAAGATTTTTGAAACAAAGAAAACTATGAAATGACGCAAAAAACAAAATTAAAACGATTTCTTAATTTCATTAAATTATTAGTTTTCTGTTACTCTGTCATTGAAGGAAATATGGGTCAATGATTTTCTGGTACAAACAATTACCTGGCGATAATTTCAGTGCCAACAACAAACAATAGATTATTACAACCTTTATTTTTGAAAGGTTTTGCCATTTAAACAATGACGTTTATTTTTTAAGTGGCTTAAGTTTTCTCATTTTAAGACACTTTAATTTGCTCCTTTAATATTTAACAAACACAATTCTGAATTATCCACGTTTAGTATGACTAATAATGTCGTTATTGTAGGATCGAATCTCAACTAAACAACTACCAGCCCGAAATTGACGATGGTAAAGATAATAAAGCTTATCTCGTTACGCGGCGAGGCTCAATCACAGCAGCACTGGCGGCTCTCGCAAATGGACAGCAGACCACAGAATTTTTGTCACCCATACAAGAAGTTGAAGACGGCATCGAAAACCATGGCATGGATCTTGATGACGACACCAAGTCCCACTGCTCATCCGAAAGTTCGGGTATTGCGTCGGATGACCGTAACGGCGACTACACGACAAGCCGAGACGACGACAACGAATCCACGGTATCTCATTTCGACCTTGCGGTGCAGAAACTCAAAACCAAGGAGTCAGTTTTGAAAATCGTCACTGAAACCAGAGTTGCTCGCCCTGACAAGCTTAGGCTTTGGCTACGTGACGTCATTATGTTTTTGGTGATCTCCAATGCTTGCCTTTGGGTTTTTCTGTCGCTAGATGGCACTGCCTTTAACGTTAACAACTACCAGTCGATTTTCTACGGTACGAGCGCTTGGACCACTATAGTGATGATCTGTCGTCCACTAAACATCTTCTTTCGCATGCATTCGTCAGGGTGTCTATTCGAAATGTGGTCGTTTGCGTAAAAAGCAATTCGGAAAAGCGGAAAAGAAAGCTCTACAAACCAAAACATTTTCACAAACAACAAACCACTCAAGTTGCCACTCTATGACAATCTCGAAACTAACAAAACTACTTTACTGTGGCGAATATTGGCTCGTTTTATCATCAATTTAGCTATGCTTTGAATTGGCTATATTTTGAGACACTACAACCTAACCAGGGTCTGCAAAGGGTTTGATCTTCAGGGTTCAAATCGCTGTGTGTCAGCATCCTATATCTTGAAACTAGCAGACCAAGCCAGGCCCGCCTTGTTGTACATTAATGTAAATAATGACTCGCTGTCCAAGCCGTTCCTTTTTACACAGAGCTGATACTAATGTACATGATAATGTAGAAACCTCTACAATGTAGACTTAAGATCAATTCTTCACAACATAAGTTGAATAAAGTTTTTAATGAATGTTTTCCTTTAACATAGCGGAGTGTTATTTTGTGACGTTAAACTGGGCATTGTCCAGGATTATCATAAACCGTTGTGACGTTTCATTGACAACAAACGATTGCAGAACTCGATCATTGTTTATTTTCTTGTAATATATAACAATAGGAGTTTGTCTCCAATTTAGAAACAAGCGATAATAGAAAACCTAGAGGCGAAATGTTTGAAGCCGCAGTTGATTTCAATCATTCTGTACGTTATATTTTCTGCCATATTTCAAGCGCAATGTCAACAATAACCACTCCCATGCTATCACTGCGAATCTAAAAAGAGGCCTTTCTGTACATTATACTGTTTTTATGTTATGTTTTTTGCTTCACTTTTTTGTACAATAAAAAACTTTTCAAAAATACCTCATAAAGCTAGGTCAAAGTTTTAGGTTTTAAAGGCAACACCCGACTAAGGCCAGATTTAAAACTGGATTTTTTACAGAAAATTACCAAAAGCAAAGTAATGGCAAAAAGCTTGCTTTGTTTCTCTCATGGGATTAGGACTTAACGTATAGTTACGGTTGAGTAGGTTTTGCTTCGCACACTTCGCGTTTCGAAGTTCTAATGTGATGTCAGAGTTTTTTAGTTACGAGTTAAAGCGGTGGATTTAGCAAAGCAACAATGATAATACAAAGGGTTGCTTGAAATTTACTTGAACAAAAAATAAAAAAAATAAACATTTTGTTAAAAAACAAACAATGTTTGTCATGCAGAAAACTGGTTCAAATACTTTTTAGAAATACTGATACAGTTCTAACTTGACTGAAGTTAATAAACTTACGCTTTTAATGGATTAGAAATGTAAGTAAGTAAACTAATCCACTTCATAATCTAAATTACAGGTCTATAAGGTTTAATTGTTTTTTGTGTCTGTGCGTGCTTGGTGCTTGATTTTGGCTCAATCAAATAGGCATTTGGTGGTGGGATGCCTGTTTGTTAGATAAGACTTAATGTTATAGTGAACAGTTTTTATTGCTAATGAATTAACCTACAGCAAGCGAGTTATCATCAGCAAACATAAAATTGCAGGATAAGGATGAAACCACAAACATCCGCCAGGTCAATATTAAAATTGTTGTCGAAATACGGATGGAATTACATTATATGCAACGATGCACTCAAACATTTATCCCCACATTAGAATGTGCTTTTTTGTGTTGAAAAATGTACACGACCTTAGAAATCTGTAAATCAGGGGGAAATCACCACCTGCAGCAACCGGAAATGGGAAATTTTGATCTTTTAGCTGGAACATAGGGATATAAGCCTTTCCGTTTTTTCGATTTTGGGGGGTCGTAACATCGAAGAAAAATCCGGTTTTGGGTGGGTTTTCGCCGGAATATTCCAGTTTTAAACTGGTTTTGACCGGTTTCTGCCTCCTACCGAACCTCCAAACCGGTTTTCAAAATCAAAAATTTTGACCCGATTTTTGAAAAAACCCTAAGGCAGCGGTTCCCAACCTTTCTGGTGCCGCGACCCCTTAAAACAGTTCCCAAGTTGCGGTGACCCCACGTATAGGCGCCGAGTTTTACAAAAATGCAAGGTTGTGGATTTAAATTATGACGTCAATTTTATGACGTCACTAATGCGTGCAGCCAAACGAGCTCCAACTCAAAGCCCAATATACATTTAATAAAAAGCAAAGTTCGTCAATTTTAACAAAAAAATGTTTTTAAAATAATATTGATTTGGAACAATTCGCTTTAACGTTTTTTTGGTTTAGCAATGTTTAGAAACAGTTTCGTCAAGTCGTTGCTTTTGTATCACCCAAATTGACCATTTATCGCATTGTACACCATAGTCGCATTGTACACCATAGTGGCCAATCATTCACTGCCAACAATTGTGTGTTTGACGTCATACAAGTAAAGCACCAACTAAACTTGTTGCTTTTTCGTCAGCACCCTTGTTCAAAAGCAAAACTGTTCCCAAATTTGTTCAGATTTTACGGTGTTTCGTAAGATACCGATACAAACAAACCCAAATATCCACGGTGTTCGCCACCACCCAGCCACCGCCTTTACGGCGCCTATGACCCCAGGGATAAAATTAGTAGGCTATACATTAAAAGTAACTTCTAAATACCGCAAAATATATTTCTCACTGTACTTTCTTTTCCTAATACTTGTCTTTCGATGCATCATTGACAGCCTGAAATTTTACAAATTAATTTTTAGTTCATTTTTAGTTGTGACTATTAAGTTATAATTGGAGGATAGTGATATTATCGCGAGAATACAAAACAAGTTGGCAGGTTCTGACTTGATGATTATGTGAATGCAGTATTATTACGTAATACAAAGCAATAATTAGCATTTTGTGAAAACACTTAAGTCTTCGAAAATTAAAGATCCACCCCAGATGTAGTTACTAGTTTACATACTTTAACAAACAATGAAGGGAAGGAATGCGGTGCCCAGTTGTTTTGTTTTTTATTTGTTAAATTAGTCTATGGCCTAAAATGAGTTGGGAGCCATTCCCTTAGGCGACCCCAGGCAAATTGTCAGGCGATCCCAGTTGGGGTCGTGACCCACAGGTTGGGAACCGCTGCCCTTTTCGGTGGGTTTTCGCCGGAATATACCAGTTTCAAACTGGTTTCGACCGGTTTCTGCCTCCTGCCGAACCTCCAAACCGCTTTAAACCGGTTTTGAAAATCGAAAGTTTTGACCCGATTTTTCCGTTTTTTCGATTTTCGGGGGTCAAAAAATCGAAGAAAAATCCGGTTTTCGGTGGGTTTTCGCCGGAATATTCCAGTTTCAAACTGGTTTTGACCGGTTTCTGCCTCCTACCGAACCTCCAAACCGCTTTAAACCGGTTTTGAATATCGAAAATTTTGACCCGATTTTTGAAAAAACCCTAAGGCGATAGCCTTTCCGTTTTTTCGATTTTTGGGGGTCAAAAAATCGAAGAAAAATCCGTTTTTCGGTGGGTTTTCGCCGGAATATTCCAGTTTCAAACTGGTTTTGACCGGTTTCTGCCTCCTGCCGAACCTCCAAACCGGTTTAAACCGGTTTTGAAAATCGAAAGTTTTGACCCGATTTTTGAAAAAACCCTAAGGTTATAGCCTTTCCGTTTTTTCGATTTTGGGGGGTCAAAAAATCGAAGAAAAATCCGGTTTTCGGTGGGTTTTCGCCGGAATATTCCAGTTTCAAACTGGTTTTGACCGGTTTCTGCCTCCTACCGAACCTCCAAACCGCTTTAAACCGGTTTTGAAAATCGAAAATTTTGACCCGATTTTTGAAAAAACCCTAAGGCTATAGCCTTTCCGTTTTTTCGATTTTGGGGGGTCAAAAATTCGAAAAAAATCCTGTTTTCGGTGGGTTTTCCTTGGAATATTCCAGTTTCAAACTGGTTTTGACCGGTTTCTGCCTCCTACCGAACCTCCAAACCGCTTTAAACCGGTTTTGAAAATCGAAAATTTTGACCCGATTTATGAAAAATCCCTAAGGCTATAGCCTTTCCGTTTTTTCGATTTTGGGGGGTCAAAAAATCGAAGAAAAATCCGGTTTTCGGTGGGTTTTCGCCGGAATATTCCAGTTTCAAACTGGTTTTGACCGGTTTCTGCCTCCTGCCGAACCTCCAAACCGGTTTAAACCGGTTTTTAAAATCGAAAGTTTTGACCCGATTTTTCCGTATTTTCGATTTTGGGGGGTCAAAAAATCGAAGAAAAATCCGGTTTTCGGTGGGTTTTCGCCGGAATATTCCAGTTTCAAACTGGTTTTGACCGGTTTCTGCCTCCTACCGAACCTCCAAACCGCTTTAAACCGGTTTTGAAAATCGAAAATTTTGACCCGATTTTTGAAAAAACCCTAAGGCGATAGCCTTTCCGTTTTTTCGATTTTGGGGGGTCAAAACATCGAAGAAAAATCCGGTTTTCGGTGGGTTTTCGCCGGAATATTCCAGTTTCAAACTGGTTTTGACCGGTTTCTGCCTCCTGCCGAACCTCCAAACCGCTTTAAACCGGTTTTGAAAATCGAAAATTTTGACCCGATTTTTGAAAAAACCCTAAGGCTATAGCCTTTCCTTTTTTTCGATTTTTGGGGTTCAAAAAATCGAAGAAAAATCCGGTTTTCGGTGGGTTTTCGCCGGAATATTCCAGTTTCAAACTGGTTTTGACCGGTTTCTGCCTCCTGCCGAACCTCCAAACCGGTTTAAACCGGTTTAAACCGGTTTTGAAAATCGAAAGTTTTGACCCGATTTTTCCGTTTTTTCGATTTTGGGGGGTCAAAAAATCGAAGAAAAATCCGGTTTTCGGTGGGTTTTCGCCGGAATATTCCAGTTTCAAACTGGTTTTGACCGGTTTCTGCCTCCTACCGAACCTCCAAACCGCTTTAAACCGGTTTTGAAAATCGAAAATTTTGACCCGATTTTTGAAAAAACCCTAAGGCGATAGCCTTTCCGTTTTTTCGATTTTGGGGGGTCAAAACATCGAAGAAAAATCCGGTTTTCGGTGGGTTTTCGCCGGAATATTCCAGTTTCAAACTGGTTTTGACCGGTTTCTGCCTCCTGCCGAACCTCCAAACCGCTTTAAACCGGTTTTGAAAATCGAAAATTTTGACACTATTTTTGAAAAAACCCTAAGGCTATAGCCTTTCCTTTTTTTCGATTTTGGGTGGTCAAAAAATCGAAGAAAAATCCGGTTTTCGGTGGGTTTTCGCCAGAATATTCCAGTTTCAAACTGGTTTTGACCGGTTTCTGCCTCCTGCCGAACCTCCAAACCGCTTTAAACCGGTTTTGAAAATCGAAAATTTTGACCCGATTTTTGAAAAAACCCTAAGGCGATAGCCTTTCCGTTTTTTCGATTTTTGGGGGTCAAAAAATCGAAGAAAAATCCGTTTTTCGGTGGGTTTTCGCCGGAATATTCCAGTTTCAAACTGGTTTTGACCGGTTTCTGCCTCCTGCCGAACCTCCAAACCGGTTTAAACCGGTTTTGAAAATCGAAAGTTTTGACCCGATTTTTGAAAAAACCCTAAGGTTATAGCCTTTCCGTTTTTTCGATTTTGGGGGGTCAAAAAATCGAAGAAAAATCCGGTTTTCGGTGGGTTTTCGCCGGAATATTCCAGTTTCAAACTGGTTTTGACCGGTTTCTGCCTCCTACCGAACCTCCAAACCGCTTTAAACCGGTTTTGAAAATCGAAAATTTTGACCCGATTTTTGAAAAAACCCTAAGGCTATAGCCTTTCCGTTTTTTCGATTTTGGGGGGTCAAAAATTCGAAAAAAATCCTGTTTTCGGTGGGTTTTCCTTGGAATATTCCAGTTTCAAACTGGTTTTGACCGGTTTCTGCCTCCTACCGAACCTCCAAACCGCTTTAAACCGGTTTTGAAAATCGAAAATTTTGACCCGATTTATGAAAAATCCCTAAGGCTATAGCCTTTCCGTTTTTTCGATTTTGGGGGGTCAAAAAATCGAAGAAAAATCCGGTTTTCGGTGGGTTTTCGCCGGAATATTCCAGTTTCAAACTGGTTTTGACCGGTTTCTGCCTCCTGCCGAACCTCCAAACCGGTTTAAACCGGTTTTTAAAATCGAAAGTTTTGACCCGATTTTTCCGTATTTTCGATTTTGGGGGGTCAAAAAATCGAAGAAAAATCCGGTTTTCGGTGGGTTTTCGCCGGAATATTCCAGTTTCAAACTGGTTTTGACCGGTTTCTGCCTCCTACCGAACCTCCAAACCGCTTTAAACCGGTTTTGAAAATCGAAAATTTTGACCCGATTTTTGAAAAAACCCTAAGGCGATAGCCTTTCCGTTTTTTCGATTTTGGGGGGTCAAAACATCGAAGAAAAATCCGGTTTTCGGTGGGTTTTCGCCGGAATATTCCAGTTTCAAACTGGTTTTGACCGGTTTCTGCCTCCTGCCGAACCTCCAAACCGCTTTAAACCGGTTTTGAAAATCGAAAATTTTGACCCGATTTTTGAAAAAACCCTAAGGCTATAGCCTTTCCTTTTTTTCGATTTTTGGGGTTCAAAAAATCGAAGAAAAATCCGGTTTTCGGTGGGTTTTCGCCGGAATATTCCAGTTTCAAACTGGTTTTGACCGGTTTCTGCCTCCTGCCGAACCTCCAAACCGGTTTAAACCGGTTTAAACCGGTTTTGAAAATCGAAAGTTTTGACCCGATTTTTCCGTTTTTTCGATTTTGGGGGGTCAAAAAATCGAAGAAAAATCCGGTTTTCGGTGGGTTTTCGCCGGAATATTCCAGTTTCAAACTGGTTTTGACCGGTTTCTGCCTCCTACCGAACCTCCAAACCGCTTTAAACCGGTTTTGAAAATCGAAAATTTTGACCCGATTTTTGAAAAAACCCTAAGGCGATAGCCTTTCCGTTTTTTCGATTTTGGGGGGTCAAAACATCGAAGAAAAATCCGGTTTTCGGTGGGTTTTCGCCGGAATATTCCAGTTTCAAACTGGTTTTGACCGGTTTCTGCCTCCTGCCGAACCTCCAAACCGCTTTAAACCGGTTTTGAAAATCGAAAATTTTGACACTATTTTTGAAAAAACCCTAAGGCTATAGCCTTTCCTTTTTTTCGATTTTGGGTGGTCAAAAAATCGAAGAAAAATCCGGTTTTCGGTGGGTTTTCGCCGGAATATTCCAGTTTCAAACTGGTTTTGACCGGTTTCTGCCTCCTGCCGAACCTCCAAACCGCTTTAAACCGGTTTTGAAAATCGAAAATTTTGACCCGATTTTTGAAAAAACCCTAAGGCGATAGCCTTTCCGTTTTTTCGATTTTGGGGGGTCAAAACATCGAAGAAAAATCCGGTTTTCGGTGGGTTTTCGCCGGAATATTCCAGTTTCAAACTGGTTTTGACCGGTTTCTGCCTCCTGCCGAACCTCCAAACCGCTTTAAACCGGTTTTGAAAATCGAAAATTTTGACCCGATTTTTGAAAAAACCCTAAGGCTATAGCCTTTCCTTTTTTTCGATTTTTGGGGTTCAAAAAATCGAAGAAAAATCCGGTTTTCGGTGGGTTTTCGCCGGAATATTCCAGTTTCAAACTGGTTTTGACCGGTTTCTGCCTCCTGCCGAACCTCCAAACCGCTTTAAACCGGTTTTGAAAATCGAAAATTTTGACCCGATTTTTGAAAAAACCCTAAGGCTATAGCCTTTCCGTTTTTTCGATTTGGGGGGTCAAAAAATCGAAGAAAAATCCGGTTTTCGGTGAGTTTTCGCCGGAATATTCCAGTTTCAAACTGGTTTTGACCGGTTTCTGCCTCCTGCCGAACCTCCAAACCGCTTTAAACCGGTTTTGAAAATCGAAAATTTTGACCCGATTTTTGAAAAAACCCTAAGGCTATAGCCTTTCCTTTTTTTCGATTTTTGGGGTTCAAAAAATCGAAGAAAAATCCGGTTTTCGGTGGGTTTTCGCCGGAATATTCCAGTTTCAAACTGGTTTTGACCGGTTTCTGCCTCCTGCCGAACCTCCAAACCGCTTTAAACCGGTTTAAACCGGTTTTTAAAATCGAAAGTTTTGACCCGATTTTTCCGTTTTTTCGATTTTGGGGGGTCAAAAAATCGAAGAAAAATCCGGTTTTCGGTGGGTTTTCGCCGGAATATTCCAGTTTCAAACTGGTTTTGACCGGTTTCTGCCTCCTACCGAACCTCCAAACCGCTTTAAACCGGTTTTGAAAATCGAAAATTTTGACCCGATTTTTGAAAAAACCCTAAGGCGATAGCCTTTCCGTTTTTTCGATTTTGGGGGGTCAAAACATCGAAGAAAAATCCGGTTTTCGGTGGGTTTTCGCCGGAATATTCCAGTTTCAAACTGGTTTTGACCGGTTTCTACCTCCTGCCGAACCTCCAAACCGCTTTAAACCGGTTTTGAAAATCGAAAATTTTGACCCGATTTTTGAAAAAACCCTAAGGCTATAGCCTTTCCTTTTTTTCGATTTTGGGTGGTCAAAAAATCGAAGAAAAATCCGGTTTTCGGTGGGTTTTCGCCGGAATATTCCAGTTTCAAACTGGTTTTGACCGGTTTCTGCCTCCTACCGAACCTCCAAACCGCTTTAAACCGGTTTTGAAAATCGAAAATTTTGACCCGATTTTTGAAAAAAACCTAAGGCTATAGCCTTTCCGTTTTTTCGATTTTTGGGGGTCAAAAAATCGAAGAAAAATCCGGTTTTCGGTGGGTTTTCGCCGGAATATTCCAGTTTCAAACTGGTTTTGACCGGTTTCTGCCTCCTGCCGAACCTCCAAACCGCTTTAAACCGGTTTTGAAAATCGAAAATTTTGACCCGATTTTTGAAAAAACCCTAAGGCTATAGCCTTTCCTTTTTTTCGATTTTTGGGGTTCAAAAAATCGAAGAAAAATCCGGTTTTCGGTGGGTTTTCGCCGGAATATTCCAGTTTCAAACTGGTTTTGACCGGTTTCTGCCTCCTGCCGAACCTCCAAACCGCTTTAAACCGGTTTTTAAAATCGAAAGTTCTGACCCGATTTTTCCGTTTTTTCGATTTTGGGGGGTCAAAAAATCGAAGAAAAATCCGGTTTTCGGTGGGTTTTCGCCGGAATATTCCAGTTTCAAACTGGTTTTGACCGGTTTCTGCCTCCTACCGAACCTCCAAACCGCTTTAAACCGGTTTTGAAAATCGAAAATTTTGCCCCGCTTTTTGAAAAAACCCTAAGGCTATAGCCTTTCCGTTTTTTCGATTTTTGGGGGTCAAAAAATCGAAGAAAAATCCGGTTTTCGGTGGGTTTTCGCCGGAATATTCCTGTTTCAAACTGGTTTTGACCGGTTTCTGCCTCCTGCCGAACCTCCAAACCGGTTTAAACCGGTTTTGAAAATCGAAAATTTTGACCCGATTTTTGAAAAAACCCTAAGGCTATAGCCTTTCCGTTTTTTCGATTTGGGGGGTCAAAAAATCGAAGAAAAATCCGGTTTTCGGTGGGTTTTCGCCGGAATATTCCAGTTTCAAACTGGTTTTGACCGGTTTCTGCCTCCTACCAAACCTCCAAACCGCTTTAAACCGGTTTTAAAATCGAAAATTTTGACCCGATTTTTGAAAAAAACCTAAGGCTATAGCCTTTCCGTTTTTTCGATTTTTGGGGGTCAAAAAATCGAAGAAAAATCCGGTTTTCGGTGGGTTTTCGCCGGAATATTCCAGTTTCAAACTGGTTTTGACCGGTTTCTGCCTCCTGCCGAACCTCCAAACCGCTTTAAACCGGTTTTGAAAATCGAAAATTTTGACCCGATTTTTGAAAAAACCCTAAGGCTATAGCCTTTCCGTTTTTTCGATTTTTGGGGGTCAAAAAATCGAAGAAAAATCCGGTTTTCGGTGGGTTTTCGCCGGAATATTCCAGTTTCAAACTGGTTTTGACCGGTTTCTGCCTCCTGCCGAACCTCCAAACCGGTTTAAACCGGTTTTGAAAATCGAAAATTTTGACCCGATTTTTGAAAAAAAACCTAAGGCTATAGCCTTTCCGTTTTTTCGATTTTGGGGGGTCAAAAAATCGAAGAAAAATCCGGTTTTCGGTGGGTTTTCGCCGGAATATTCCAGTTTCAAACTGGTTTTGACCGGTTTCTGCCTCCTGCCGAACCTCCAAATCGGTTTAAACCGGTTTCCAAAATCGAAAATTTTGACCCGATTTTTGAAAAAAACCTAAGGCCTTTCCGTTTTTTCGATTTTTGGGGTTCAAAAAATCGAAGAAAAATCCGGTTTTCGGTGGGTTTTCGCCGGAATATTCCAGTTTCAAACTGGTTTTGACCGGTTTCTGCCTCCTACCAAACCTCCAAACCGCTTTAAACCGGTTTTAAAATCGAAAATTTTGACCCGATTTTTGAAAAAAACCTAAGGCTATAGCCTTTCCGTTTTTTCGATTTTTGGGGGTCAAAAAATCGAAGAAAAATCCGGTTTTCGGTGGGTTTTCGCCGGAATATTCCAGTTTCAAACTGGTTTTGACCGGTTTCTGCCTCCTGCCGAACCTCCAAACCGCTTTAAACCGGTTTTGAAAATCGAAAATTTTGACCCGATTTTTGAAAAAACCCTAAGGCTATAGCCTTTCCGTTTTTTCGATTTTTGGGGGTCAAAAAATCGAAGAAAAATCCGGTTTTCGGTGGGTTTTCGCCGGAATATTCCAGTTTCAAACTGGTTTTGACCGGTTTCTGCCTCCTGCCGAACCTCCAAACCGGTTTAAACCGGTTTTGAAAATCGAAAATTTTGACCCGATTTTTGAAAAAAAACCTAAGGCTATAGCCTTTCCGTTTTTTCGATTTTGGGGGGTCAAAAAATCGAAGAAAAATCCGGTTTTCGGTGGGTTTTCGCCGGAATATTCCAGTTTCAAACTGGTTTTGACCGGTTTCTGCCTCCTGCCGAACCTCCAAATCGGTTTAAACCGGTTTCCAAAATCGAAAATTTTGACCCGATTTTTGAAAAAAACCTAAGGCCTTTCCGTTTTTTCGATTTTGGGGGGTCAAAAAATCGAAGAAAAATCCGGTTTTCGGTGGGTTTTCGCCGGAATATTCCAGTTTCAAACTGGTTTTGACCGGTTTCTGCCTCCTGCCGAACCTCCAAACCGCTTTAAACCGGTTTTGAAAATCGAAAATTTTGACCCGATTTTTGAAAAAACCCTAAGGCTATAGCCTTTCCGTTTTTTCGATTTTTGGGGGTCAAAAAATCGAAGAAAAATCCGGTTTTCGGTGGGTTTTCGCCGGAATATTCCAGTTTCAAACTGGTTTTGACCGGTTTCTGCCTCCTGCCGAACCTCCAAACCGCTTTAAACCGGTTTTGAAAATCGAAAATTTTGACCCGATTTTTGAAAAAAACCTAAGGCTATAGCCTTTCCGTTTTTTCGATTTTTGGGGGTCAAAAAATCGAAGAAAAATCCGGTTTTCGGTGGGTTTTCGCCGGAATATTCCAGTTTCAAACTGGTTTTGACCGGTTTCTGCCTCCTGCCGAACCTCCAAACCGCTTTAAACCGGTTTTGAAAATCGAAAATTTTGACCCGATTTTTGAAAAAACCCTAAGGCTATAGCCTTTCCGTTTTTTCGATTTTTGGGGGTCAAAATATCGAAGAAAAATCCGGTTTTCGGTGGGTTTTCGCCGGAATATTCCAGTTTCAAACTGGTTTTGACCGGTTTCTGCCTCCTGCCGAACCTCCAAACCGGTTTAAACCGGTTTTGAAAATCGAAAATTTTGACCCGATTTTTGAAAAAAACCTAAGGCTATAGCCTTTCCGTTTTTTCGATTTTGGGGGGTCAAAAAATCGAAGAAAAATCCGGTTTTCGGTGGGTTTTCGCCGGAATATTCCAGTTTCAAACTGGTTTTGACCGGTTTCTGCCTCCTGCCGAACCTCCAAATCGCTTTAAACCGGTTTCCAAAATCGAAAATTTTGACCCGATTTTTGAAAAAAACCTAAGGCTATAGCCTTTCCTTTTTTTCGATTTTTGGGGGTCAAAAAATCGAAGAAAAGTCCGGTTTTCGGTGGGTTTTCGCCGGAATATTCCAGTTTCAAACTGGTTTTGACCGGTTTCTGCCTCCTGCCGAACCTCCAAACCGCTTTAAACCGGTTTTGAAAATCGAAAATTTTGACCCGATTTCCCTAAGGCTTTCCGTTTTTTCGATTTTGGGGGGTCAAAAAATCGAAGAAAAATCCGGTTTTCGATGGGTTTTCGACGGAATATTCCAGTTTCAAACTGGTTTTAACCGGTTTCTGCCTCCTACCGAACCTCCAAACCGCTTTAAACCGGTTTTGAAAATCGAAAATTTTGACCCGATTTTTGAAAAAAACCTAAGGCTACAGCCTTTCCGTTTTTTCGATTTTGGGGGGTCAAAAAATCGAAGAAAAATCCGTTTTTCGGTGGGTTTTCGCCGAAGTATTCCAGTTTCAAACTGGTTTTGACCGGTTTCTGCCTCCTACCGAACCTCCAAACCGCTTTAAACCGGTTTTGAAAATCGAAAGTTTTGACCCGATTTTTGAAAAAGCCTAAGGCTACAGCCTTTCCGTTTTTTCGATTTTCGGGGGTCAAAAAATCGAAGAAAAATCCGGTTTTCGGTGGGTTTTCGCCGGAATATTCCAGTTTCAAACTGGTTTTGACCGGTTTCTGCCTCCTGCCGAACCTCCAAACCGCTTTAAACCGGTTTTGAAAATCGAAAATTTTGACCCGATTTTTGAAAAAACCCTAAGGCTATAGCCTTTCCGTTTTTTCGATTTTTGGGGGTCAAAAAATCGAAGAAAAATCCGGTTTTCGGTGGGTTTTCGCCGGAATATTCCAGTTTCAAACTGGTTTTGACCGGTTTCTGCCTCCTGCCGAACCTCCAAACCGGTTTAAACCGGTTTTGAAAATCGAAAATTTTGACCCGATTTTTGAAAAAAAACCTAAGGCTATAGCCTTTCCGTTTTTTCGATTTTGGGGGGTCAAAAAATCGAAGAAAAATCCGGTTTTCGGTGGGTTTTCGCCGGAATATTCCAGTTTCAAACTGGTTTTGACCGGTTTCTGCCTCCTGCCGAACCTCCAAATCGCTTTAAACCGGTTTCCAAAATCGAAAATTTTGACCCGATTTTTGAAAAAAACCTAAGGCTATAGCCTTTCCGTTTTTTCGATTTTGGGGGGTCAAAAAATCGAAGAAAAATCCGGTTTTCGGTGGGTTTTCGCCGGAATATTCCAGTTTCAAACTGGTTTTGACCGGTTTCTGCCTCCTGCCGAACCTCCAAACCGCTTTAAACCGGTTTTGAAAATCGAAAATTTTGACCCGATTTCCCTAAGGCTTTCCGTTTTTTCGATTTTGGGGGGTCAAAAAATCGAAGAAAAATCCGGTTTTCGATGGGTTTTCGACGGAATATTCCAGTTTCAAACTGGTTTTAACCGGTTTCTGCCTCCTACCGAACCTCCAAACCGCTTTAAACCGGTTTTGAAAATCGAAAGTTTTGACCCGATTTTTGAAAAAGCCTAAGGCTACAGCCTTTCCGTTTTTTCGATTTTCGGGGGTCAAAAAATCGAAGAAAAATCCGGTTTTCGGTGGGTTTTCGCCGGAATATTCCAGTTTCAAACTGGTTTTGACCGGTTTCTGCCTCCTGCCGAACCTCCAAACCGCTTTAAACCGGTTTTGAAAATCGAAAATTTTGACCCGATTTTTGAAAAAACCCTAAGGCTATAGCCTTTCCGTTTTTTCGATTTTTGGGGGTCAAAAAATCGAAGAAAAATCCGGTTTTCGGTGGGTTTTCGCCGGAATATTCCAGTTTCAAACTGGTTTTGACCGGTTTCTGCCTCCTGCCGAACCTCCAAACCGGTTTAAACCGGTTTTGAAAATCGAAAATTTTGACCCGATTTTTGAAAAAAAACCTAAGGCTATAGCCTTTCCGTTTTTTCGATTTTGGGGGGTCAAAAAATCGAAGAAAAATCCGGTTTTCGGTGGGTTTTCGCCGGAATATTCCAGTTTCAAACTGGTTTTGACCGGTTTCTGCCTCCTGCCGAACCTCCAAATCGGTTTAAACCGGTTTCCAAAATCGAAAATTTTGACCCGATTTTTGAAAAAAACCTAAGGCCTTTCCGTTTTTTCGATTTTGGGGGGTCAAAAAATCGAAGAAAAATCCGGTTTTCGGTGGGTTTTCGCCGGAATATTCCAGTTTCAAACTGGTTTTGACCGGTTTCTGCCTCCTGCCGAACCTCCAAACCGCTTTAAACCGGTTTTGAAAATCGAAAATTTTGACCCGATTTTTGAAAAAACCCTAAGGCTATAGCCTTTCCGTTTTTTCGATTTTTGGGGGTCAAAAAATCGAAGAAAAATCCGGTTTTCGGTGGGTTTTCGCCGGAATATTCCAGTTTCAAACTGGTTTTGACCGGTTTCTGCCTCCTGCCGAACCTCCAAACCGGTTTAAACCGGTTTTGAAAATCGAAAATTTTGACCCGATTTTTGAAAAAAACCTAAGGCTATAGCCTTTCCGTTTTTTCGATTTTTGGGGGTCAAAAAATCGAAGAAAAATCCGGTTTTCGGTGGGTTTTCGCCGGAATATTCCAGTTTCAAACTGGTTTTGACCGGTTTCTGCCTCCTGCCGAACCTCCAAACCGCTTTAAACCGGTTTTGAAAATCGAAAATTTTGACCCGATTTTTGAAAAAACCCTAAGGCTATAGCCTTTCCGTTTTTTCGATTTTTGGGGGTCAAAATATCGAAGAAAAATCCGGTTTTCGGTGGGTTTTCGCCAGAATATTCCAGTTTCAAACTGGTTTTGACCGGTTTCTGCCTCCTGCCGAACCTCCAAACCGCTTTAAACCGGTTTTGAAAATCGAAAATTTTGACCCGATTTTTGAAAAAACCCTAAGGCGATAGCCTTTCCGTTTTTTCGATTTTGGGGGGTCAAAACATCGAAGAAAAATCCGGTTTTCGGTGGGTTTTCGCCGGAATATTCCAGTTTCAAACTGGTTTTGACCGGTTTCTGCCTCCTGCCGAACCTCCAAACCGCTTTAAACCGGTTTTGAAAATCGAAAATTTTGACCCGATTTTTGAAAAAACCCTAAGGCTATAGCCTTTCCTTTTTTTCGATTTTTGGGGTTCAAAAAATCGAAGAAAAATCCGGTTTTCGGTGGGTTTTCGCCGGAATATTCCAGTTTCAAACTGGTTTTGACCGGTTTCTGCCTCCTGCCGAACCTCCAAACCGCTTTAAACCGGTTTTGAAAATCGAAAATTTTGACCCGATTTTTGAAAAAACCCTAAGGCTATAGCCTTTCCTTTTTTTCGATTTTTGGGGTTCAAAAAATCGAAGAAAAATCCGGTTTTCGGTGGGTTTTCGCCGGAATATTCCAGTTTCAAACTGGTTTTGACCGGTTTCTGCCTCCTGCCGAACCTCCAAACCGCTTTAAACCGGTTTAAACCGGTTTTTAAAATCGAAAGTTTTGACCCGATTTTTCCGTTTTTTCGATTTTGGGGGGTCAAAAAATCGAAGAAAAATCCGGTTTTCGGTGGGTTTTCGCCGGAATATTCCAGTTTCAAACTGGTTTTGACCGGTTTCTGCCTCCTGCCGAACCTCCAAACCGCTTTAAACCGGTTTTGAAAATCGAAAATTTTGACCCGATTTCCCTAAGGCTTTCCGTTTTTTCGATTTTGGGGGGTCAAAAAATCGAAGAAAAATCCGGTTTTCGATGGGTTTTCGACGGAATATTCCAGTTTCAAACTGGTTTTAACCGGTTTCTGCCTCCTACCGAACCTCCAAACCGCTTTAAACCGGTTTTGAAAATCGAAAATTTTGACCCGATTTTTGAAAAAAACCTAAGGCTACAGCCTTTCCGTTTTTTCGATTTTGGGGGGTCAAAAAATCGAAGAAAAATCCGTTTTTCGGTGGGTTTTCGCCGAAGTATTCCAGTTTCAAACTGGTTTTGACCGGTTTCTGCCTCCTACCGAACCTCCAAACCGCTTTAAACCGGTTTTGAAAATCGAAAGTTTTGACCCGATTTTTGAAAAAGCCTAAGGCTACAGCCTTTCCGTTTTTTCGATTTTCGGGGGTCAAAAAATCGAAGAAAAATCCGGTTTTCGGTGGGTTTTCGCCGGAATATTCCAGTTTCAAACTGGTTTTGACCGGTTTCTGCCTCCTGCCGAACCTCCAAACCGCTTTAAACCGGTTTTGAAAATCGAAAATTTTGACCCGATTTTTGAAAAACCCCTAAGGCCTTTCCGTTTTTTCGATTTTCGGGGGTCAAAAAATCGAAGAAAAATCCGGTTTTCGGTGGGTTTTCGCCGGAATATTCCAGTTTCAAACTGGTTTTGACCGGTTTCTGCCTCCTGCCGAACCTCCAAACCGCTTTAAACCGGTTTTGAAAATCGAAAATTTTGACCCGATTTTTGAAAAAACCCTAAGGCTATAGCCTTTCCGTTTTTTCGATTTTTGGGGGTCAAAAAATCGAAGAAAAATCCGGTTTTCGGTGGGTTTTCGCCGGAATATTCCAGTTTCAAACTGGTTTTGACCGGTTTCTGCCTCCTGCCGAACCTCCAAACCGCTTTAAACCGGTTTTGAAAATCGAAAATTTTGACCCGATTTTTGAAAAAACCCTAAGGCTATAGCCTTTCCGTTTTTTCGATTTTCGGGGGTCAAAAAATCGAAGAAAAATCCGGTTTTCGGTGGGTTTTCGCCGGAATATTCCAGTTTCAAACTGGTTTTGACCGGTTTCTGCCTCCTACCGAACCTCCAAACCGCTTTAAACCAGTTTTGAAAATCCAAAAATTTGCCCCGCTTTTTGAAAAAACCCTAAGGCTATAGCCTTTCCGTTTATTCGATTTTGGGGGGTCAAAAATTCGAAAAAAATCCTGTTTTCGGTGGGTTTTCGCCGGAATATTCCAGTTTCAAACTGGTTTTGACCGGTTTCTGCCTCCTGCCGAACCTCCAAACCGCTTTAAACCGGTTTTGAAAATCGAAAATTTTGACCCGATTTTTGAAAAAACCCTAAGGCTATAGCCTTTCCGTTTTTTCGATTTTTGGGGGTCAAAAAATCGAAGAAAAATCCGGTTTTCGGTGGGTTTTCGCCGGAATATTCCAGTTTCAAACTGGTTTTGACCGGTTTCTGCCTCCTGCCGAACCTCCAAACCGCTTTAAACCGGTTTTGAAAATCGAAAATTTTGACCCGATTTTTGAAAAAACCCTAAGGCTATAGCCTTTCCGTTTTTTCGATTTGGGGGGTCAAAAATTCGAAGAAAAATCCGGTTTTCGGTGAGTTTTCGCCGGAATATTCCAGTTTCAAACTGGTTTTGACCGGTTTCTGCCTCCTGCCGAACCTCCAAACCGCTTTAAACCGGTTTTGAAAATCGAAAATTTTGACCCGATTTTTGAAAAAACCCTAAGGCTATAGCCTTTCCTTTTTTTCGATTTTTGGGGTTCAAAAAATCGAAGAAAAATCCGGTTTTCGGTGGGTTTTCGCCGGAATATTCCAGTTTCAAACTGGTTTTGACCGGTTTCTGCCTCCTGCCGAACCTCCAAACCGCTTTAAACCGGTTTAAACCGGTTTTTAAAATCGAAAGTTTTGACCCGATTTTTCCGTTTTTTCGATTTTGGGGGGTCAAAAAATCGAAGAAAAATCCGGTTTTCGGTGGGTTTTCGCCGGAATATTCCAGTTTCAAACTGGTTTTGACCGGTTTCTGCCTCCTACCGAACCTCCAAACCGCTTTAAACCGGTTTTGAAAATCGAAAATTTTGACCCGATTTTTGAAAAAACCCTAAGGCGATAGCCTTTCCGTTTTTTCGATTTTGGGGGGTCAAAACATCGAAGAAAAATCCGGTTTTCGGTGGGTTTTCGCCGGAATATTCCAGTTTCAAACTGGTTTTGACCGGTTTCTACCTCCTGCCGAACCTCCAAACCGCTTTAAACCGGTTTTGAAAATCGAAAATTTTGACCCGATTTTTGAAAAAACCCTAAGGCTATAGCCTTTCCGTTTTTTCGATTTTGGGGGGTCAAAACATCGAAGAAAAATCCGGTTTTCGGTGGGTTTTCGCCGGAATATTCCAGTTTCAAACTGGTTTTGACCGGTTTCTGCCTCCTGCCGAACCTCCAAACCGCTTTAAACCGGTTTTGAAAATCGAAAATTTTGACCCGATTTCCCTAAGGCTTTCCGTTTTTTCGATTTTGGGGGGTCAAAAAATCGAAGAAAAATCCGGTTTTCGATGGGTTTTCGACGGAATATTCCAGTTTCAAACTGGTTTTAACCGGTTTCTGCCTCCTACCGAACCTCCAAACCGCTTTAAACCGGTTTTGAAAATCGAAAATTTTGACCCGATTTTTGAAAAAAACCTAAGGCTACAGCCTTTCCGTTTTTTCGATTTTGGGGGGTCAAAAAATCGAAGAAAAATCCGTTTTTCGGTGGGTTTTCGCCGAAGTATTCCAGTTTCAAACTGGTTTTGACCGGTTTCTGCCTCCTACCGAACCTCCAAACCGCTTTAAACCGGTTTTGAAAATCGAAAGTTTTGACCCGATTTTTGAAAAAGCCTAAGGCTACAGCCTTTCCGTTTTTTCGATTTTCGGGGGTCAAAAAATCGAAGAAAAATCCGGTTTTCGGTGGGTTTTCGCCGGAATATTCCAGTTTCAAACTGGTTTTGACCGGTTTCTGCCTCCTGCCGAACCTCCAAACCGCTTTAAACCGGTTTTGAAAATCGAAAATTTTGACCCGATTTTTGAAAAACCCCTAAGGCCTTTCCGTTTTTTCGATTTTCGGGGGTCAAAAAATCGAAGAAAAATCCGGTTTTCGGTGGGTTTTCGCCGGAATATTCCAGTTTCAAACTGGTTTTGACCGGTTTCTGCCTCCTGCCGAACCTCCAAACCGCTTTAAACCGGTTTTGAAAATCGAAAATTTTGACCCGATTTTTGAAAAAACCCTAAGGCTATAGCCTTTCCGTTTTTTCGATTTTTGGGGGTCAAAAAATCGAAGAAAAATCCGGTTTTCGGTGGGTTTTCGCCGGAATATTCCAGTTTCAAACTGGTTTTGACCGGTTTCTGCCTCCTGCCGAACCTCCAAACCGCTTTAAACCGGTTTTGAAAATCGAAAATTTTGACCCGATTTTTGAAAAAACCCTAAGGCTATAGCCTTTCCGTTTTTTCGATTTTCGGGGGTCAAAAAATCGAAGAAAAATCCGGTTTTCGGTGGGTTTTCGCCGGAATATTCCAGTTTCAAACTGGTTTTGACCGGTTTCTGCCTCCTACCGAACCTCCAAACCGCTTTAAACCAGTTTTGAAAATCCAAAAATTTGCCCCGCTTTTTGAAAAAACCCTAAGGCTATAGCCTTTCCGTTTATTCGATTTTGGGGGGTCAAAAATTCGAAAAAAATCCTGTTTTCGGTGGGTTTTCGCCGGAATATTCCAGTTTCAAACTGGTTTTGACCGGTTTCTGCCTCCTGCCGAACCTCCAAACCGCTTTAAACCGGTTTTGAAAATCGAAAATTTTGACCCGATTTTTGAAAAAACTCTAAGGCTATAGCCTTTCCGTTTTTTCGATTTTTGGGGGTCAAAAAATCGAAGAAAAATCCGGTTTTCGGTGGGTTTTCGCCGGAATATTCCAGTTTCAAACTGGTTTTGACCGGTTTCTGCCTCCTGCCGAACCTCCAAACCGCTTTAAACCGGTTTTGAAAATCGAAAATTTTGACCCGATTTTTGAAAAAACCCTAAGGCTATAGCCTTTCCGTTTTTTCGATTTGGGGGGTCAAAAATTCGAAGAAAAATCCGGTTTTCGGTGAGTTTTCGCCGGAATATTCCAGTTTCAAACTGGTTTTGACCGGTTTCTGCCTCCTGCCGAACCTCCAAACCGCTTTAAACCGGTTTTGAAAATCGAAAATTTTGACCCGATTTTTGAAAAAACCCTAAGGCTATAGCCTTTCCTTTTTTTCGATTTTTGGGGTTCAAAAAATCGAAGAAAAATCCGGTTTTCGGTGGGTTTTCGCCGGAATATTCCAGTTTCAAACTGGTTTTGACCGGTTTCTGCCTCCTGCCGAACCTCCAAACCGCTTTAAACCGGTTTAAACCGGTTTTTAAAATCGAAAGTTTTGACCCGATTTTTCCGTTTTTTCGATTTTGGGGGGTCAAAAAATCGAAGAAAAATCCGGTTTTCGGTGGGTTTTCGCCGGAATATTCCAGTTTCAAACTGGTTTTGACCGGTTTCTGCCTCCTACCGAACCTCCAAACCGCTTTAAACCGGTTTTGAAAATCGAAAATTTTGACCCGATTTTTGAAAAAACCCTAAGGCGATAGCCTTTCCGTTTTTTCGATTTTGGGGGGTCAAAACATCGAAGAAAAATCCGGTTTTCGGTGGGTTTTCGCCGGAATATTCCAGTTTCAAACTGGTTTTGACCGGTTTCTACCTCCTGCCGAACCTCCAAACCGCTTTAAACCGGTTTTGAAAATCGAAAATTTTGACCCGATTTTTGAAAAAACCCTAAGGCTATAGCCTTTCCTTTTTTTCGATTTTGGGTGGTCAAAAAATCGAAGAAAAATCCGGTTTTCGGTGGGTTTTCGCCGGAATATTCCAGTTTCAAACTGGTTTTGACCGGTTTCTGCCTCCTGCCGAACCTCCAAACCGGTTTAAACCGGTTTTGAAAATCGAAAATTTTGACCCGATTTTTGAAAAAACCCTAAGGCTATAGCCTTTCCGTTTTTTCGATTTTTGGGGGTCAAAAAATCGAAGAAAAATCCGGTTTTCGGTGGGTTTTCGCCGGAATATTCCAGTTTCAAACTGGTTTTGACCGGTTTCTGCCTCCTGCCGAACCTCCAAACCGCTTTAAACCGGTTTTGAAAATCGAAAATTTTGACCCGATTTTTGAAAAAACCCTAAGGCTATAGCCTTTCCTTTTTTTCGATTTTGGGTGGTCAAAATATCGAAGAAAAATCCGGTTTTCGGTGGGTTTTCGCCAGAATATTCCAGTTTCAAACTGGTTTTGACCGGTTTCTGCCTCCTACCGAACCTCCAAACTGGTTTAAACCGGTTTTGAAAATCGAAAATTTTGACCCGATTTTTGAAAAAACCCTAAGGCTATAGCCTTTCCGTTTTTTCGATTTTTGGGGGTCAAAAAATCGAAGAAAAATCCGGTTTTCGGTGGGTTTTCGCCGGAATATTCCAGTTTCAAACTGGTTTTGACCGGTTTCTGCCTCCTGCCGAACCTCCAAACCGGTTTAAACCGGTTTTGAAAATCGAAAATTTTGACCCGATTTTTGAAAAAAAACCTAAGGCTATAGCCTTTCCGTTTTTTCGATTTTGGGGGGTCAAAAAATCGAAGAAAAATCCGGTTTTCGGTGGGTTTTCGCCGGAATATTCCAGTTTCAAACTGGTTTTGACCGGTTTCTGCCTCCTGCCGAACCTCCAAATCGGTTTAAACCGGTTTCCAAAATCGAAAATTTTGACCCGATTTTTGAAAAAAACCTAAGGCCTTTCCGTTTTTTCGATTTTGGGGGGTCAAAAAATCGAAGAAAAATCCGGTTTTCGGTGGGTTTTCGCCGGAATATTCCAGTTTCAAACTGGTTTTGACCGGTTTCTGCCTCCTGCCGAACCTCCAAACCGCTTTAAACCGGTTTTGAAAATCGAAAATTTTGACCCGATTTTTGAAAAAAACCTAAGGCTACAGCCTTTCCGTTTTTTCGATTTTGGGGGGTCAAAAAATCGAAGAAAAATCCGTTTTTCGGTGGGTTTTCGCCGAAGTATTCCAGTTTCAAACTGGTTTTGACCGGTTTCTGCCTCCTACCGAACCTCCAAACCGCTTTAAACCGGTTTTGAAAATCGAAAGTTTTGACCCGATTTTTGAAAAAGCCTAAGGCTACAGCCTTTCCGTTTTTTCGATTTTCGGGGGTCAAAAAATCGAAGAAAAATCCGGTTTTCGGTGGGTTTTCGCCGGAATATTCCAGTTTCAAACTGGTTTTGACCGGTTTCTGCCTCCTGCCGAACCTCCAAACCGCTTTAAACCGGTTTTGAAAATCGAAAATTTTGACCCGATTTTTGAAAAACCCCTAAGGCCTTTCCGTTTTTTCGATTTTTGGGGGTCAAAAAATCGAAGAAAAATCCGGTTTTCGGTGGGTTTTCGCCGGAATATTCCAGTTTCAAACTGGTTTTGACCGGTTTCTGCCTCCTGCCGAACCTCCAAACCGCTTTAAACCGGTTTTGAAAATCGAAAATTTTGACCCGATTTTTGAAAAAACCCTAAGGCTATAGCCTTTCCGTTTTTTCGATTTGGGGGGTCAAAAATTCGAAGAAAAATCCGGTTTTCGGTGAGTTTTCGCCGGAATATTCCAGTTTCAAACTGGTTTTGACCGGTTTCTGCCTCCTGCCGAACCTCCAAACCGCTTTAAACCGGTTTTGAAAATCGAAAATTTTGACCCGATTTTTGAAAAAACCCTAAGGCTATAGCCTTTCCTTTTTTTCGATTTTTGGGGTTCAAAAAATCGAAGAAAAATCCGGTTTTCGGTGGGTTTTCGCCGGAATATTCCAGTTTCAAACTGGTTTTGACCGGTTTCTGCCTCCTGCCGAACCTCCAAACCGCTTTAAACCGGTTTAAACCGGTTTTTAAAATCGAAAGTTTTGACCCGATTTTTCCGTTTTTTCGATTTTGGGGGGTCAAAAAATCGAAGAAAAATCCGGTTTTCGGTGGGTTTTCGCCGGAATATTCCAGTTTCAAACTGGTTTTGACCGGTTTCTGCCTCCTACCGAACCTCCAAACCGCTTTAAACCGGTTTTGAAAATCGAAAATTTTGACCCGATTTTTGAAAAAACCCTAAGGCGATAGCCTTTCCGTTTTTTCGATTTTGGGGGGTCAAAACATCGAAGAAAAATCCGGTTTTCGGTGGGTTTTCGCCGGAATATTCCAGTTTCAAACTGGTTTTGACCGGTTTCTACCTCCTGCCGAACCTCCAAACCGCTTTAAACCGGTTTTGAAAATCGAAAATTTTGACCCGATTTTTGAAAAAACCCTAAGGCTATAGCCTTTCCGTTTTTTCGATTTTGGGGGGTCAAAAAATCGAAGAAAAATCCGGTTTTCGGTGGGTTTTCGCCGGAATATTCCAGTTTCAAACTGGTTTTGACCGGTTTCTGCCTCCTGCCGAACCTCCAAACCGCTTTAAACCGGTTTTGAAAATCGAAAATTTTGACCCGATTTCCCTAAGGCTTTCCGTTTTTTCGATTTTGGGGGGTCAAAAAATCGAAGAAAAATCCGGTTTTCGATGGGTTTTCGACGGAATATTCCAGTTTCAAACTGGTTTTAACCGGTTTCTGCCTCCTACCGAACCTCCAAACCGCTTTAAACCGGTTTTGAAAATCGAAAATTTTGACCCGATTTTTGAAAAAAACCTAAGGCTACAGCCTTTCCGTTTTTTCGATTTTGGGGGGTCAAAAAATCGAAGAAAAATCCGTTTTTCGGTGGGTTTTTGCCGAAGTATTCCAGTTTCAAACTGGTTTTGACCGGTTTCTGCCTCCTACCGAACCTCCAAACCGCTTTAAACCGGTTTTGAAAATCGAAAGTTTTGACCCGATTTTTGAAAAAGCCTAAGGCTACAGCCTTTCCGTTTTTTCGATTTTCGGGGGTCAAAAAATCGAAGAAAAATCCGGTTTTCGGTGGGTTTTCGCCGGAATATTCCAGTTTCAAACTGGTTTTGACCGGTTTCTGCCTCCTGCCGAACCTCCAAACCGCTTTAAACCGGTTTTGAAAATCGAAAATTTTGACCCGATTTTTGAAAAACCCCTAAGGCCTTTCCGTTTTTTCGATTTTCGGGGGTCAAAAAATCGAAGAAAAATCCGGTTTTCGGTGGGTTTTCGCCGGAATATTCCAGTTTCAAACTGGTTTTGACCGGTTTCTGCCTCCTGCCGAACCTCCAAACCGCTTTAAACCGGTTTTGAAAATCGAAAATTTTGACCCGATTTTTGAAAAAACCCTAAGGCTATAGCCTTTCCGTTTTTTCGATTTTTGGGGGTCAAAAAATCGAAGAAAAATCCGGTTTTCGGTGGGTTTTCGCCGGAATATTCCAGTTTCAAACTGGTTTTGACCGGTTTCTGCCTCCTGCCGAACCTCCAAACCGCTTTAAACCGGTTTTGAAAATCGAAAATTTTGACCCGATTTTTGAAAAAACCCTAAGGCTATAGCCTTTCCGTTTTTTCGATTTTCGGGGGTCAAAAAATCGAAGAAAAATCCGGTTTTCGGTGGGTTTTCGCCGGAATATTCCAGTTTCAAACTGGTTTTGACCGGTTTCTGCCTCCTACCGAACCTCCAAACCGCTTTAAACCAGTTTTGAAAATCCAAAAATTTGCCCCGCTTTTTGAAAAAACCCTAAGGCTATAGCCTTTCCGTTTATTCGATTTTGGGGGGTCAAAAATTCGAAAAAAATCCTGTTTTCGGTGGGTTTTCGCCGGAATATTCCAGTTTCAAACTGGTTTTGACCGGTTTCTGCCTCCTGCCGAACCTCCAAACCGCTTTAAACCGGTTTTGAAAATCGAAAATTTTGACCCGATTTTTGAAAAAACCCTAAGGCTATAGCCTTTCCGTTTTTTCGATTTTTGGGGGTCAAAAAATCGAAGAAAAATCCGGTTTTCGGTGGGTTTTCGCCGGAATATTCCAGTTTCAAACTGGTTTTGACCGGTTTCTGCCTCCTGCCGAACCTCCAAACCGCTTTAAACCGGTTTTGAAAATCGAAAATTTTGACCCGATTTTTGAAAAAACCCTAAGGCTATAGCCTTTCCGTTTTTTCGATTTGGGGGGTCAAAAATTCGAAGAAAAATCCGGTTTTCGGTGAGTTTTCGCCGGAATATTCCAGTTTCAAACTGGTTTTGACCGGTTTCTGCCTCCTGCCGAACCTCCAAACCGCTTTAAACCGGTTTTGAAAATCGAAAATTTTGACCCGATTTTTGAAAAAACCCTAAGGCTATAGCCTTTCCTTTTTTTCGATTTTTGGGGTTCAAAAAATCGAAGAAAAATCCGGTTTTCGGTGGGTTTTCGCCGGAATATTCCAGTTTCAAACTGGTTTTGACCGGTTTCTGCCTCCTGCCGAACCTCCAAACCGCTTTAAACCGGTTTAAACCGGTTTTTAAAATCGAAAGTTTTGACCCGATTTTTCCGTTTTTTCGATTTTGGGGGGTCAAAAAATCGAAGAAAAATCCGGTTTTCGGTGGGTTTTCGCCGGAATATTCCAGTTTCAAACTGGTTTTGACCGGTTTCTGCCTCCTACCGAACCTCCAAACCGCTTTAAACCGGTTTTGAAAATCGAAAATTTTGACCCGATTTTTGAAAAAACCCTAAGGCGATAGCCTTTCCGTTTTTTCGATTTTGGGGGGTCAAAACATCGAAGAAAAATCCGGTTTTCGGTGGGTTTTCGCCGGAATATTCCAGTTTCAAACTGGTTTTGACCGGTTTCTACCTCCTGCCGAACCTCCAAACCGCTTTAAACCGGTTTTGAAAATCGAAAATTTTGACCCGATTTTTGAAAAAACCCTAAGGCTATAGCCTTTCCTTTTTTTCGATTTTGGGTGGTCAAAAAATCGAAGAAAAATCCGGTTTTCGGTGGGTTTTCGCCGGAATATTCCAGTTTCAAACTGGTTTTGACCGGTTTCTGCCTCCTGCCGAACCTCCAAACCGGTTTAAACCGGTTTTGAAAATCGAAAATTTTGACCCGATTTTTGAAAAAACCCTAAGGCTATAGCCTTTCCGTTTTTTCGATTTTTGGGGGTCAAAAAATCGAAGAAAAATCCGGTTTTCGGTGGGTTTTCGCCGGAATATTCCAGTTTCAAACTGGTTTTGACCGGTTTCTGCCTCCTGCCGAACCTCCAAACCGCTTTAAACCGGTTTTGAAAATCGAAAATTTTGACCCGATTTTTGAAAAAACCCTAAGGCTATAGCCTTTCCTTTTTTTCGATTTTGGGTGGTCAAAATATCGAAGAAAAATCCGGTTTTCGGTGGGTTTTCGCCAGAATATTCCAGTTTCAAACTGGTTTTGACCGGTTTCTGCCTCCTACCGAACCTCCAAACTGGTTTAAACCGGTTTTGAAAATCGAAAATTTTGACCCGATTTTTGAAAAAACCCTAAGGCTATAGCCTTTCCGTTTTTTCGATTTTTGGGGGTCAAAAAATCGAAGA
The DNA here is from genome assembly GCF_965637545.1 of Phallusia mammillata. Classification (NCBI taxonomy): domain Eukaryota; kingdom Metazoa; phylum Chordata; class Ascidiacea; order Phlebobranchia; family Ascidiidae; genus Phallusia; species Phallusia mammillata. Next base: position 22,983,546 of record NC_137258.1, on the reverse strand, counting down.
AAAATCCGGTTTTCGGTGGGTTTTCGCCGGAATATTCCAGTTTCAAACTGGTTTTGACCGGTTTCTGCCTCCTGCCGAACCTCCAAACCGGTTTAAACCGGTTTTGAAAATCGAAAATTTTGACCCGATTTTTGAAAAAAAACCTAAGGCTATAGCCTTTCCGTTTTTTCGATTTTGGGGGGTCAAAAAATCGAAGAAAAATCCGGTTTTCGGTGGGTTTTCGCCGGAATATTCCAGTTTCAAACTGGTTTTGACCGGTTTCTGCCTCCTGCCGAACCTCCAAATCGGTTTAAACCGGTTTCCAAAATCGAAAATTTTGACCCGATTTTTGAAAAAAACCTAAGGCCTTTCCGTTTTTTCGATTTTGGGGGGTCAAAAAATCGAAGAAAAATCCGGTTTTCGGTGGGTTTTCGCCGGAATATTCCAGTTTCAAACTGGTTTTGACCGGTTTCTGCCTCCTGCCGAACCTCCAAACCGCTTTAAACCGGTTTTGAAAATCGAAAATTTTGACCCGATTTTTGAAAAAACCCTAAGGCTATAGCCTTTCCGTTTTTTCGATTTTTGGGGGTCAAAAAATCGAAGAAAAATCCGGTTTTCGGTGGGTTTTCGCCGGAATATTCCAGTTTCAAACTGGTTTTGACCGGTTTCTGCCTCCTGCCGAACCTCCAAACCGGTTTAAACCGGTTTTGAAAATCGAAAATTTTGACCCGATTTTTGAAAAAAACCTAAGGCTATAGCCTTTCCGTTTTTTCGATTTTGGGGGGTCAAAAAATCGAAGAAAAATCCGGTTTTCGGTGGGTTTTCGCCGGAATATTCCAGTTTCAAACTGGTTTTGACCGGTTTCTGCCTCCTGCCGAACCTCCAAACCGCTTTAAACCGGTTTTGAAAATCGAAAATTTTGACCCGATTTTTGAAAAAACCCTAAGGCTATAGCCTTTCCGTTTTTTCGATTTTTGGGGGTCAAAATATCGAAGAAAAATCCGGTTTTCGGTGGGTTTTCGCCGGAATATTCCAGTTTCAAACTGGTTTTGACCGGTTTCTGCCTCCTGCCGAACCTCCAAACCGGTTTAAACCGGTTTTGAAAATCGAAAATTTTGACCCGATTTTTGAAAAAAACCTAAGGCTATAGCCTTTCCGTTTTTTCGATTTTGGGGGGTCAAAAAATCGAAGAAAAATCCGGTTTTCGGTGGGTTTTCGCCGGAATATTCCAGTTTCAAACTGGTTTTGACCGGTTTCTGCCTCCTGCCGAACCTCCAAATCGCTTTAAACCGGTTTCCAAAATCGAAAATTTTGACCCGATTTTTGAAAAAAACCTAAGGCTATAGCCTTTCCGTTTTTTCGATTTTGGGGGGTCAAAAAATCGAAGAAAAATCCGGTTTTCGGTGGGTTTTCGCCGGAATATTCCAGTTTCAAACTGGTTTTGACCGGTTTCTGCCTCCTGCCGAACCTCCAAACCGGTTTAAACCGGTTTTGAAAATCGAAAATTTTGACCCGATTTCCCTAAGGCTTTCCGTTTTTTCGATTTTGGGGGGTCAAAAAATCGAAGAAAAATCCGGTTTTCGATGGGTTTTCGACGGAATATTCCAGTTTCAAACTGGTTTTAACCGGTTTCTGCCTCCTACCGAACCTCCAAACCGCTTTAAACCGGTTTTGAAAATCGAAAATTTTGACCCGATTTTTGAAAAAAACCTAAGGCTACAGCCTTTCCGTTTTTTCGATTTTGGGGGGTCAAAAAATCGAAGAAAAATCCGTTTTTCGGTGGGTTTTCGCCGAAGTATTCCAGTTTCAAACTGGTTTTGACCGGTTTCTGCCTCCTACCGAACCTCCAAACCGCTTTAAACCGGTTTTGAAAATCGAAAGTTTTGACCCGATTTTTGAAAAAGCCTAAGGCTACAGCCTTTCCGTTTTTTCGATTTTCGGGGGTCAAAAAATCGAAGAAAAATCCGGTTTTCGGTGGGTTTTCGCCGGAATATTCCAGTTTCAAACTGGTTTTGACCGGTTTCTGCCTCCTGCCGAACCTCCAAACCGCTTTAAACCGGTTTTGAAAATCGAAAATTTTGACCCGATTTTTGAAAAACCCCTAAGGCCTTTCCGTTTTTTCGATTTTCGGGGGTCAAAAAATCGAAGAAAAATCCGGTTTTCGGTGGGTTTTCGCCGGAATATTCCAGTTTCAAACTGGTTTTGACCGGTTTCTGCCTCCTGCCGAACCTCCAAACCGCTTTAAACCGGTTTTGAAAATCGAAAATTTTGACCCGATTTTTGAAAAAACCCTAAGGCTATAGCCTTTCCGTTTTTTCGATTTTTGGGGGTCAAAAAATCGAAGAAAAATCCGGTTTTCGGTGGGTTTTCGCCGGAATATTCCAGTTTCAAACTGGTTTTGACCGGTTTCTGCCTCCTGCCGAACCTCCAAACCGCTTTAAACCGGTTTTGAAAATCGAAAATTTTGACCCGATTTTTGAAAAAACCCTAAGGCTATAGCCTTTCCGTTTTTTCGATTTTCGGGGGTCAAAAAATCGAAGAAAAATCCGGTTTTCGGTGGGTTTTCGCCGGAATATTCCAGTTTCAAACTGGTTTTGACCGGTTTCTGCCTCCTACCGAACCTCCAAACCGCTTTAAACCAGTTTTGAAAATCCAAAAATTTGCCCCGCTTTTTGAAAAAACCCTAAGGCTATAGCCTTTCCGTTTTTTCGATTTTGGGGGGTCAAAAATTCGAAAAAAATCCTGTTTTCGGTGGGTTTTCGCCGGAATATTCCAGTTTCAAACTGGTTTTGACCGGTTTCTGCCTCCTGCCGAACCTCCAAACCGCTTTAAACCGGTTTTGAAAATCGAAAATTTTGACCCGATTTTTGAAAAAACCCTAAGGCTATAGCCTTTCCGTTTTTTCGATTTTTGGGGGTCAAAAAATCGAAGAAAAATCCGGTTTTCGGTGGGTTTTCGCCGGAATATTCCAGTTTCAAACTGGTTTTGACCGGTTTCTGCCTCCTGCCGAACCTCCAAACCGCTTTAAACCGGTTTTGAAAATCGAAAATTTTGACCCGATTTTTGAAAAAACCCTAAGGCTATAGCCTTTCCTTTTTTTCGATTTTTGGGGTTCAAAAAATCGAAGAAAAATCCGGTTTTCGGTGGGTTTTCGACGGAATATTCCAGTTTCAAACTGGTTTTGACCGGTTTCTGCCTCCTGCCGAACCTCCAAACCGCTTTAAACCGGTTTAAACCGGTTTTTAAAATCGAAAGTTTTGACCCGATTTTTCCGTTTTTTCGATTTTGGGGGGTCAAAAAATCGAAGAAAAATCCGGTTTTCGGTGGGTTTTCGCCGGAATATTCCAGTTTCAAACTGGTTTTGACCGGTTTCTGCCTCCTACCGAACCTCCAAACCGCTTTAAACCGGTTTTGAAAATCGAAAATTTTGACCCGATTTTTGAAAAAACCCTAAGGCGATAGCCTTTCCGTTTTTTCGATTTTGGGGGGTCAAAACATCGAAGAAAAATCCGGTTTTCGGTGGGTTTTCGCCGGAATATTCCAGTTTCAAACTGGTTTTGACCGGTTTCTACCTCCTGCCGAACCTCCAAACCGCTTTAAACCGGTTTTGAAAATCGAAAATTTTGACCCGATTTTTGAAAAAACCCTAAGGCTATAGCCTTTCCTTTTTTTCGATTTTGGGTGGTCAAAAAATCGAAGAAAAATCCGGTTTTCGGTGGGTTTTCGCCGGAATATTCCAGTTTCAAACTGGTTTTGACCGGTTTCTGCCTCCTGCCGAACCTCCAAACCGGTTTAAACCGGTTTTGAAAATCGAAAATTTTGACCCGATTTTTGAAAAAACCCTAAGGCTATAGCCTTTCCGTTTTTTCGATTTTGGGGGGTCAAAAAATCGAAGAAAAATCCGGTTTTCGGTGGGTTTTCGCCGGAATATTCCAGTTTCAAACTGGTTTTGACCGGTTTCTGCCTCCTACCGAACCTCCAAACCGCTTTAAACCGGTTTTGAAAATCGAAAATTTTGACCCGATTTTTGAAAAAACCCTAAGGCGATAGCCTTTCCGTTTTTTCGATTTTGGGGGGTCAAAACATCGAAGAAAAATCCGGTTTTCGGTGGGTTTTCGCCGGAATATTCCAGTTTCAAACTGGTTTTGACCGGTTTCTACCTCCTGCCGAACCTCCAAACCGGTTTAAACCGGTTTTGAAAATCGAAAATTTTGACCCGATTTTTGAAAAAACCCTAAGGCGATAGCCTTTCCGTTTTTTCGATTTTGGGGGGTCAAAAAATCGAAGAAAAATCCGGTTTTCGGTGGGTTTTCGCCGGAATATTCCAGTTTCAAACTGGTTTTGACCGGTTTCTGCCTCCTACCGAACCTCCAAACCGCTTTAAACCGGTTTTGAAAATCGAAAATTTTGACCCGATTTTTGAAAAAACCCTAAGGCGATAGCCTTTCCGTTTTTTCGATTTTGGGGGGTCAAAACATCGAAGAAAAATCCGGTTTTCGGTGGGTTTTCGCCGGAATATTCCAGTTTCAAACTGGTTTTGACCGGTTTCTACCTCCTGCCGAACCTCCAAACCGCTTTAAACCGGTTTTGAAAATCGAAAATTTTGACCCGATTTTTGAAAAAACCCTAAGGCTATAGCCTTTCCTTTTTTTCGATTTTGGGTGGTCAAAAAATCGAAGAAAAATCCGGTTTTCGGTGGGTTTTCGCCGGAATATTCCAGTTTCAAACTGGTTTTGACCGGTTTCTGCCTCCTGCCGAACCTCCAAACCGGTTTAAACCGGTTTTGAAAATCGAAAATTTTGACCCGATTTTTGAAAAAACCCTAAGGCTATAGCCTTTCCGTTTTTTCGATTTTGGGGGGTCAAAAAATCGAAGAAAAATCCGGTTTTCGGTGGGTTTTCGCCGGAATATTCCAGTTTCAAACTGGTTTTGACCGGTTTCTGCCTCCTACCGAACCTCCAAACCGCTTTAAACCGGTTTTGAAAATCGAAAATTTTGACCCGATTTTTGAAAAAACCCTAAGGCGATAGCCTTTCCGTTTTTTCGATTTTGGGGGGTCAAAACATCGAAGAAAAATCCGGTTTTCGGTGGGTTTTCGCCGGAATATTCCAGTTTCAAACTGGTTTTGACCGGTTTCTACCTCCTGCCGAACCTCCAAACCGGTTTAAACCGGTTTTGAAAATCGAAAATTTTGACCCGATTTTTGAAAAAACCCTAAGGCTATAGCCTTTCCGTTTTTTCGATTTGGGGGGTCAAAAAATCGAAGAAAAATCCGGTTTTCGGTGAGTTTTCGCCGGAATATTCCAGTTTCAAACTGGTTTTGACCGGTTTCTGCCTCCTGCCGAACCTCCAAACCGCTTTAAACCGGTTTTGAAAATCGAAAATTTTGACCCGATTTTTGAAAAAACCCTAAGGCTATAGCCTTTCCTTTTTTTCGATTTTTGGGGTTCAAAAAATCGAAGAAAAATCCGGTTTTCGGTGGGTTTTCGCCGGAATATTCCAGTTTCAAACTGGTTTTGACCGGTTTCTGCCTCCTGCCGAACCTCCAAACCGCTTTAAACCGGTTTAAACCGGTTTTTAAAATCGAAAGTTTTGACCCGATTTTTCCGTTTTTTCGATTTTGGGGGGTCAAAAAATCGAAGAAAAATCCGGTTTTCGGTGGGTTTTCGCCGGAATATTCCAGTTTCAAACTGGTTTTGACCGGTTTCTGCCTCCTACCGAACCTCCAAACCGCTTTAAACCGGTTTTGAAAATCGAAAATTTTGACCCGATTTTTGAAAAAACCCTAAGGCGATAGCCTTTCCGTTTTTTCGATTTTGGGGGGTCAAAACATCGAAGAAAAATCCGGTTTTCGGTGGGTTTTCGCCGGAATATTCCAGTTTCAAACTGGTTTTGACCGGTTTCTACCTCCTGCCGAACCTCCAAACCGGTTTAAACCGGTTTTGAAAATCGAAAATTTTGACCCGATTTTTGAAAAAACCCTAAGGCTATAGCCTTTCCTTTTTTTCGATTTTGGGTGGTCAAAAAATCGAAGAAAAATCCGGTTTTCGGTGGGTTTTCGCCGGAATATTCCAGTTTCAAACTGGTTTTGACCGGTTTCTGCCTCCTACCGAACCTCCAAACCGCTTTAAACCGGTTTTGAAAATCGAAAATTTTGCCCCGCTTTTTGAAAAAACCCTAAGGCTATAGCCTTTCCGTTTTTTCGATTTTTGGGGGTCAAAAAATCGAAGAAAAATCCGGTTTTCGGTGGGTTTTCGCCGGAATATTCCAGTTTCAAACTGGTTTTGACCGGTTTCTGCCTCCTGCCGAACCTCCAAACCGGTTTAAACCGGTTTTGAAAATCGAAAATTTTGACCCGATTTTTGAAAAAACCCTAAGGCTATAGCCTTTCCGTTTTTTCGATTTTTGGGGGTCAAAAAATCGAAGAAAAATCCGGTTTTCGGTGGGTTTTCGCCGGAATATTCCAGTTTCAAACTGGTTTTGACCGGTTTCTGCCTCCTACCGAACCTCCAAACCGCTTTAAACCGGTTTTGAAAATCGAAAATTTTGACCCGATTTTTGAAAAAACCCTAAGGCTATAGCCTTTCCGTTTTTTCGATTTGGGGGGTCAAAAAATCGAAGAAAAATCCGGTTTTCGGTGGGTTTTCGCCGGAATATTCCAGTTTCAAACTGGTTTTGACCGGTTTCTGCCTCCTACCAAACCTCCAAACCGCTTTAAACCGGTTTTGAAAATCGAAAATTTTGACCCGATTTTTGAAAAAAACCTAAGGCTATAGCCTTTCCGTTTTTTCGATTTTCGGGGGTCAAACAATCGAAGAAAAATCCGGTTTTCGGTGGGTTTTCGCCGGAATATTCCAGTTTCAAACTGGTTTTGACCGGTTTCTGCCTCCTGCCGAACCTCCAAACCGCTTTAAACCGGTTTTGAAAATCGAAAATTTTGACCCGATTTTTGAAAAAACCCTAAGGCTATAGCCTTTCCGTTTTTTCGATTTTTGGGGGTCAAAAAATCGAAGAAAAATCCGGTTTTCGGTGGGTTTTCGCCGGAATATTCCAGTTTCAAACTGGTTTTGACCGGTTTCTGCCTCCTGCCGAACCTCCAAACCGGTTTAAACCGGTTTTGAAAATCGAAAATTTTGACCCGATTTTTGAAAAAAACCTAAGGCTATAGCCTTTCCGTTTTTTCGATTTTGGGGGGTCAAAAAATCGAAGAAAAATCCGGTTTTCGGTGGGTTTTCGCCGGAATATTCCAGTTTCAAACTGGTTTTGACCGGTTTCTGCCTCCTGCCGAACCTCCAAATCGGTTTAAACCGGTTTCCAAAATCGAAAATTTTGACCCGATTTTTGAAAAAAACCTAAGGCCTTTCCGTTTTTTCGATTTTGGGGGGTCAAAAAATCGAAGAAAAATCCGGTTTTCGGTGGGTTTTCGCCGGAATATTCCAGTTTCAAACTGGTTTTGACCGGTTTCTGCCTCCTGCCGAACCTCCAAACCGCTTTAAACCGGTTTTGAAAATCGAAAATTTTGACCCGATTTTTGAAAAAACCCTAAGGCTATAGCCTTTCCGTTTTTTCGATTTTGGGGGGTCAAAAAATCGAAGAAAAATCCGGTTTTCGGTGGGTTTTCGCCGGAATATTCCAGTTTCAAACTGGTTTTGACCGGTTTCTGCCTCCTACCGAACCTCCAAACCGCTTTAAACCGGTTTTGAAAATCGAAAATTTTGACCCGATTTTTGAAAAAACCCTAAGGCTATAGCCTTTCCGTTTTTTCGATTTTTGGGGGTCAAAAAATCGAAGAAAAATCCGGTTTTCGGTGGGTTTTCGCCGGAATATTCCAGTTTCAAACTGGTTTTGACCGGTTTCTGCCTCCTACCGAACCTCCAAACCGCTTTAAACCGGTTTTGAAAATCGAAAATTTTGACCCGATTTTTGAAAAAACCCTAAGGCTATAGCCTTTCCGTTTTTTCGATTTTTGGGGGTCAAAAAATCGAAGAAAAATCCGGTTTTCGGTGGGTTTTCGCCGGAATATTCCAGTTTCAAACTGGTTTTGACCGGTTTCTGCCTCCTACCGAACCTCCAAACCGCTTTAAACCGGTTTTGAAAATCGAAAATTTTGACCCGATTTTTGAAAAAAACCTAAGGCTATAGCCTTTCCGTTTTTTCGATTTTTGGGGGTCAAAAAATCGAAGAAAAATCCGGTTTTCGGTGGGTTTTCGCCGGAATATTCCAGTTTCAAACTGGTTTTGACCGGTTTCTGCCTCCTGCCGAACCTCCAAACCGCTTTAAACCGGTTTTGAAAATCGAAAATTTTGACCCGATTTTTGAAAAAACCCTAAGGCTATAGCCTTTCCGTTTTTTCGATTTTTGGGGGTCAAAATATCGAAGAAAAATCCGGTTTTCGGTGGGTTTTCGCCGGAATATTCCAGTTTCAAACTGGTTTTGACCGGTTTCTGCCTCCTGCCGAACCTCCAAACCGGTTTAAACCGGTTTTGAAAATCGAAAATTTTGACCCGATTTTTGAAAAAAACCTAAGGCTATAGCCTTTCCGTTTTTTCGATTTTGGGGGGTCAAAAAATCGAAGAAAAATCCGGTTTTCGGTGGGTTTTCGCCGGAATATTCCAGTTTCAAACTGGTTTTGACCGGTTTCTGCCTCCTGCCGAACCTCCAAATCGCTTTAAACCGGTTTCCAAAATCGAAAATTTTGACCCGATTTTTGAAAAAAACCTAAGGCTATAGCCTTTCCGTTTTTTCGATTTTGGGGGGTCAAAAAATCGAAGAAAAATCCGGTTTTCGGTGGGTTTTCGCCGGAATATTCCAGTTTCAAACTGGTTTTGACCGGTTTCTGCCTCCTGCCGAACCTCCAAACCGCTTTAAACCGGTTTTGAAAATCGAAAATTTTGACCCGATTTCCCTAAGGCTTTCCGTTTTTTCGATTTTGGGGGGTCAAAAAATCGAAGAAAAATCCGGTTTTCGATGGGTTTTCGACGGAATATTCCAGTTTCAAACTGGTTTTAACCGGTTTCTGCCTCCTACCGAACCTCCAAACCGCTTTAAACCGGTTTTGAAAATCGAAAATTTTGACCCGATTTTTGAAAAAAACCTAAGGCTACAGCCTTTCCGTTTTTTCGATTTTGGGGGGTCAAAAAATCGAAGAAAAATCCGTTTTTCGGTGGGTTTTCGCCGAAGTATTCCAGTTTCAAACTGGTTTTGACCGGTTTCTGCCTCCTACCGAACCTCCAAACCGCTTTAAACCGGTTTTGAAAATCGAAAGTTTTGACCCGATTTTTGAAAAAGCCTAAGGCTACAGCCTTTCCGTTTTTTCGATTTTCGGGGGTCAAAAAATCGAAGAAAAATCCGGTTTTCGGTGGGTTTTCGCCGGAATATTCCAGTTTCAAACTGGTTTTGACCGGTTTCTGCCTCCTGCCGAACCTCCAAACCGCTTTAAACCGGTTTTGAAAATCGAAAATTTTGACCCGATTTTTGAAAAAACCCTAAGGCTATAGCCTTTCCGTTTTTTCGATTTTCGGGGGTCAAAAAATCGAAGAAAAATCCGGTTTTCGGTGGGTTTTCGCCGGAATATTCCAGTTTCAAACTGGTTTTGACCGGTTTCTGCCTCCTGCCGAACCTCCAAACCGCTTTAAACCGGTTTTGAAAATCGAAAATTTTGACCCGATTTTTGAAAAAACCCTAAGGCTATAGCCTTTCCGTTTTTTCGATTTTTGGGGGTCAAAAAATCGAAGAAAAATCCGGTTTTCGGTGGGTTTTCGCCGGAATATTCCAGTTTCAAACTGGTTTTGACCGGTTTCTGCCTCCTGCCGAACCTCCAAACCGCTTTAAACCGGTTTTGAAAATCGAAAATTTTGACCCGATTTTTGAAAAAACCCTAAGGCTATAGCCTTTCCGTTTTTTCGATTTTTGGGGGTCAAAATATCGAAGAAAAATCCGGTTTTCGGTGGGTTTTCGCCGGAATATTCCAGTTTCAAACTGGTTTTGACCGGTTTCTGCCTCCTGCCGAACCTCCAAACCGGTTTAAACCGGTTTTGAAAATCGAAAATTTTGACCCGATTTTTGAAAAAAACCTAAGGCTATAGCCTTTCCGTTTTTTCGATTTTGGGGGGTCAAAAAATCGAAGAAAAATCCGGTTTTCGGTGGGTTTTCGCCGGAATATTCCAGTTTCAAACTGGTTTTGACCGGTTTCTGCCTCCTGCCGAACCTCCAAATCGCTTTAAACCGGTTTCCAAAATCGAAAATTTTGACCCGATTTTTGAAAAAAACCTAAGGCTATAGCCTTTCCGTTTTTTCGATTTTGGGGGGTCAAAAAATCGAAGAAAAATCCGGTTTTCGGTGGGTTTTCGCCGGAATATTCCAGTTTCAAACTGGTTTTGACCGGTTTCTGCCTCCTGCCGAACCTCCAAACCGCTTTAAACCGGTTTTGAAAATCGAAAATTTTGACCCGATTTCCCTAAGGCTTTCCGTTTTTTCGATTTTGGGGGGTCAAAAAATCGAAGAAAAATCCGGTTTTCGATGGGTTTTCGACGGAATATTCCAGTTTCAAACTGGTTTTAACCGGTTTCTGCCTCCTACCGAACCTCCAAACCGCTTTAAACCGGTTTTGAAAATCGAAAATTTTGACCCGATTTTTGAAAAAAACCTAAGGCTACAGCCTTTCCGTTTTTTCGATTTTGGGGGGTCAAAAAATCGAAGAAAAATCCGTTTTTCGGTGGGTTTTCGCCGAAGTATTCCAGTTTCAAACTGGTTTTGACCGGTTTCTGCCTCCTACCGAACCTCCAAACCGCTTTAAACCGGTTTTGAAAATCGAAAGTTTTGACCCGATTTTTGAAAAAGCCTAAGGCTACAGCCTTTCCGTTTTTTCGATTTTCGGGGGTCAAAAAATCGAAGAAAAATCCGGTTTTCGGTGGGTTTTCGCCGGAATATTCCAGTTTCAAACTGGTTTTGACCGGTTTCTGCCTCCTGCCGAACCTCCAAACCGCTTTAAACCGGTTTTGAAAATCGAAAATTTTGACCCGATTTTTGAAAAAACCCTAAGGCTATAGCCTTTCCGTTTTTTCGATTTTCGGGGGTCAAAAAATCGAAGAAAAATCCGGTTTTCGGTGGGTTTTCGCCGGAATATTCCAGTTTCAAACTGGTTTTGACCGGTTTCTGCCTCCTGCCGAACCTCCAAACCGCTTTAAACCGGTTTTGAAAATCGAAAATTTTGACCCGATTTTTGAAAAAACCCTAAGGCTATAGCCTTTCCGTTTTTTCGATTTTTGGGGGTCAAAAAATCGAAGAAAAATCCGGTTTTCGGTGGGTTTTCGCCGGAATATTCCAGTTTCAAACTGGTTTTGACCGGTTTCTGCCTCCTGCCGAACCTCCAAACCGCTTTAAACCGGTTTTGAAAATCGAAAATTTTGACCCGATTTTTGAAAAAACCCTAAGGCTATAGCCTTTCCGTTTTTTCGATTTTCGGGGGTCAAAAAATCGAAGAAAAATCCGGTTTTCGGTGGGTTTTCGCCGGAATATTCCAGTTTCAAACTGGTTTTGACCGGTTTCTGCCTCCTACCGAACCTCCAAACCGCTTTAAACCAGTTTTGAAAATCCAAAAATTTGCCCCGCTTTTTGAAAAAACCCTAAGGCTATAGCCTTTCCGTTTTTTCGATTTTTGGGGGTCAAAAAATCGAAGAAAAATCCGGTTTTCGGTGGGTTTTCGCCGGAATATTCCAGTTTCAAACTGGTTTTGACCGGTTTCTGCCTCCTGCCGAACCTCCAAACCGCTTTAAACCGGTTTTGAAAATCGAAAATTTTGACCCGATTTTTGAAAAAACCCTAAGGCGATAGCCTGTCCGTTTTTTCGATTTTCGGGGGTCAAAAATTCGAAGAAAAATCCGTTTTTCGGTGGGTTTTCGCCGGAATATTCCAGTTTCAAACTGGTTTTGACCGGTTTCTGCCTCCTGCCGAACCTCCAAACCGCTTTAAACCGGTTTTGAAAATCGAAAATTTTGACCCGATTTTTGAAAAAACCCTAAGGCGATAGCCTGTTCGTTTTTTCGATTTTTGGGGGTCAAAAAATCGAAGAAAAGTCCGGTTTTCGGTGGGTTTTCGCCGGAATATTCCAGTTTCAAACTGGTTTTGACCGGTTTCTGCCTCCTGCCGAACCTCCAAATCGGTTTAAACCGGTTTCCAAAATCGAAAAATTTGACCCGATTTTTGAAAAAACCCTAAGGCTATAGCCTTTCCGTTTTTTCGATTTTGGGGGGTCAAAAAATCGAAGAAAAATCCGGTTTTCGGTGGGTTTTCGCCGGAATATTCCAGTTTCAAACTGGTTTTGACCGGTTTCTGCCTCCTGCCGAACCTCCAAACCGCTTTAAACCGGTTTTGAAAATCGAAAATTTTGACCCGATTTCCCTAAGGCTTTCCGTTTTTTCGATTTTGGGGGGTCAAAAAATCGAAGAAAAATCCGGTTTTCGATGGGTTTTCGCCGGAATATTCCAGTTTCAAACTGGTTTTAACCGGTTTCTGCCTCCTACCGAACCTCCAAACCGCTTTAAACCGGTTTTGAAAATCGAAAATTTTGACCCGATTTTTGAAAAAAACCTAAGGCTACAGCCTTTCCGTTTTTTCGATTTTGGGGGGTCAAAAAATCGAAGAAAAATCCGTTTTTCGGTGGGTTTTCGCCGAAGTATTCCAGTTTCAAACTGGTTTTGACCGGTTTCTGCCTCCTACCGAACCTCCAAACCGCTTTAAACCGGTTTTGAAAATCGAAAGTTTTGACCCGATTTTTGAAAAAGCCTAAGGCTACAGCCTTTCCGTTTTTTCGATTTTCGGGGGTCAAAAAATCGAAGAAAAATCCGGTTTTCGGTGGGTTTTCGCCGGAATATTCCAGTTTCAAACTGGTTTTGACCGGTTTCTGCCTCCTGCCGAACCTCCAAACCGCTTTAAACCGGTTTTGAAAATCGAAAATTTTGACCCGATTTTTGAAAAAACCCTAAGGCTATAGCCTTTCCGTTTTTTCGATTTTCGGGGGTCAAAAATCGAAGAAAAATCCGGTTTTCGGTGGGTTTTCGCCGGAATATTCCAGTTTCAAACTGGTTTTGACCGGTTTCTGCCTCCTGCCGAACCTCCAAACCGCTTTAAACCGGTTTTGAAAATCGAAAATTTTGACCCGATTTTTGAAAAAACCCTAAGGCTATAGCCTTTCCGTTTTTTCGATTTTCGGGGGTCAAAAAATCGAAGAAAAATCCGGTTTTCGGTGGGTTTTCGCCGGAATATTCCAGTTTCAAACTGGTTTTGACCGGTTTCTGCCTCCTACCGAACCTCCAAACCGCTTTAAACCGGTTTTGAAAATCCAAAAATTTGCCCCGCTTTTTGAAAAAACCCTAAGGCTATAGCCTTTCCGTTTTTTCGATTTTGGGGGGTCAAAAATTCGAAAAAAATCCTGTTTTCGGTGGGTTTTCGCCGGAATATTCCAGTTTCAAACTGGTTTTGACCGGTTTCTGCCTCCTGCCGAACCTCCAAACCGCTTTAAACCGGTTTTGAAAATCGAAAATTTTGACCCGATTTTTGAAAAAACCCTAAGGCGATAGCCTGTCCGTTTTTTCGATTTTGGGGGGTCAAAAAATCGAAGAAAAATCCGGTTTTCGGTGGGTTTTCGCCGGAATATTCCAGTTTCAAACTGGTTTTGACCGGTTTCTGCCTCCTGCCGAACCTCCAAACCGCTTTAAACCGGTTTTGAAAATCGAAAATTTTGACCCGATTTTTGAAAAAACCCTAAGGCGATAGCCTGTCCGTTTTTTCGATTTTCGGGGGTCAAAAATTCGAAGAAAAGTCCGGTTTTCGGTGGGTTTTCGCCGGAATATTCCAGTTTCAAACTGGTTTTGACCGGTTTCTGCCTCCTGCCGAACCTCCAAACCGCTTTAAACCGGTTTTGAAAATCGAAAATTTTGACCCGATTTCCCTAAGGCTTTCCGTTTTTTCGATTTTGGGGGGTCAAAAAATCGAAGAAAAATCCGGTTTTCGGTGGGTTTTCGCCGGAATATTCCAGTTTCAAACTGGTTTTAACCGGTTTCTGCCTCCTACCGAACCTCCAAACCGCTTTAAACCGGTTTTGAAAATCGAAAATTTTGACCCGATTTTTGAAAAAAACCTAAGGCTACAGCCTTTCCGTTTTTTCGATTTTGGGGGGTCAAAAAATCGAAGAAAAATCCGTTTTTCGGTGGGTTTTCGCCGAAGTATTCCAGTTTCAAACTGGTTTTGACCGGTTTCTGCCTCCTACCGAACCTCCAAACCGCTTTAAACCGGTTTTGAAAATCGAAAATTTTGACCCGATTGTTGAAAAAACCCTAAGGCGATAGCCTGTCCGTTTTTTCGATTTTTGGGGGTCAAAAAATCGAAGAAAAATCCGGTTTTCGGTGGGTTTTCGCCGGAATATTCCAGTTTCAAACTGGTTTTGACCGGTTTCTGCCTCCTGCCGAACCTCCAAACCGCTTTAAACCGGTTTTGAAAATCGAAAATTTTGACCCGATTTTTGAAAAAACCCTAAGGCAATAGCCTTTCCGTTTTTTCGATTTTTGGGGGTCAAAAAATCGAAGAAAAATCCGGTTTTCGGTGGGTTTTCGCCGGAATATTCCAGTTTCAAACTGGTTTTGACCGGTTTCTGCCTCCTACCGAACCTCCAAACCGGTTCAAACCGGTTTTGAAAATCGAAAATTTTGACCCGATTTTTGAAAAAACCCTAAGGCAATAGCCTTTCCGTTTTTTCGATTTTTGGGGGTCAAACATTCGAAAAAAATCCGGTTTTCGGTGGGTTTTCGCCGGAATATTCCAGTTTCAAACTGGTTTTGACCGGTTTCTGCCTCCTGCCGAACCTCCAAACCGCTTTAAACCGGTTTTGAAAATCGAAAATTTTGACCCGATTTTTGAAAAAACCCTAAGGCGATAGCCTGTCCGTTTTTTCGATTTTCGGGGGTCAAAAAATCGAAGAAAAATCCTGTTTTCGGTGGGTTTTCGCCGGAATATTCCAGTTTCAAACTGGTTTTGACCGGTTTCTGCCTCCTACCGAACCTCCAAACCGGTTTAAACCAGTTTTGAAAATCGAAAAATTTGACCCGATTTTTGAAAAAACCCTAAGGCTATACGGTTTTCGGTGGGTTTTCGCCGGAATATTCCAGTTTCAAACTGGTTTTGACCGGTTTCTGCCTCCTGCCGAACCTCCAAATCGGTTTAAACCGGTTTCCAAAATCGAAAATTTTGACCCGATTTTTGAAAAAAACCTAAGGCTATAGCCTTTCCGTTTTTTCGATTTTGGGGGGTCAAAAAATCGAAGAAAAATCCGGTTTTCGGTGGGTTTTCGCCGGAATATTCCAGTTTCAAACTGGTTTTGACCGGTTTCTGCCTCCTGCCGAACCTCCAAACCGCTTTAAACCGGTTTTGAAAATCGAAAATTTTGACCCGATTTCCCTAAGGCTTTCCGTTTTTTCGATTTTGGGGGGTCAAAAAATCGAAGAAAAATCCGGTTTTCGATGGGTTTTCGCCGGAATATTCCAGTTTCAAACTGGTTTTAACCGGTTTCTGCCTCCTACCGAACCTCCAAACCGCTTTAAACCGGTTTTGAAAATCGAAAATTTTGACCCGATTTTTGAAAAAAACCTAAGGCTACAGCCTTTCCGTTTTTTCGATTTTGGGGGGTCAAAAAATCGAAGAAAAATCCGTTTTTCGGTGGGTTTTCGCCGAAGTATTCCAGTTTCAAACTGGTTTTGACCGGTTTCTGCCTCCTACCGAACCTCCAAACCGCTTTAAACCGGTTTTGAAAATCGAAAATTTTGACCCGATTTTTGAAAAAACCCTAAGGCTATAGCCTTTCCGTTTTTTCGATTTTCGGGGGTCAAAAAATCGAAGAAAAATCCGGTTTTCGGTGGGTTTTCGCCGGAATATTCCAGTTTCAAACTGGTTTTGACCGGTTTCTGCCTCCTACCGAACCTCCAAACCGCTTTAAACCGGTTTTGAAAATCCAAAAATTTGCCCCGCTTTTTGAAAAAACCCTAAGGCTATAGCCTTTCCGTTTTTTCGATTTTGGGGGGTCAAAAATTCGAAAAAAATCCTGTTTTCGGTGGGTTTTCGCCGGAATATTCCAGTTTCAAACTGGTTTTGACCGGTTTCTGCCTCCTGCCGAACCTCCAAACCGCTTTAAACCGGTTTTGAAAATCGAAAATTTTGACCCGATTTTTGAAAAAACCCTAAGGCTATAGCCTTTCCGTTTTTTCGATTTTTGGGGGTCAAAAAATCGAAGAAAAATCCGGTTTTCGGTGGGTTTTCGCCGGAATATTCCAGTTTCAAACTGGTTTTGACCGGTTTCTGCCTCCTGCCGAACCTCCAAACCGCTTTAAACCGGTTTTGAAAATCGAAAATTTTGACCCGATTTTTGAAAAAACCCTAAGGCGATAGCCTGTCCGTTTTTTCGATTTTGGGGGGTCAAAAAATCGAAGAAAAATCCGGTTTTCGGTGGGTTTTCGCCGGAATATTCCAGTTTCAAACTGGTTTTGACCGGTTTCTGCCTCCTGCCGAACCTCCAAACCGCTTTAAACCGGTTTTGAAAATCGAAAATTTTGACCCGATTTTTGAAAAAACCCTAAGGCGATAGCCTGTCCGTTTTTTCGATTTTCGGGGGTCAAAAATTCGAAGAAAAGTCCGGTTTTCGGTGGGTTTTCGCCGGAATATTCCAGTTTCAAACTGGTTTTGACCGGTTTCTGCCTCCTGCCGAACCTCCAAACCGCTTTAAACCGGTTTTGAAAATCGAAAATTTTGACCCGATTTCCCTAAGGCTTTCCGTTTTTTCGATTTTGGGGGGTCAAAAAATCGAAGAAAAATCCGGTTTTCGGTGGGTTTTCGCCGGAATATTCCAGTTTCAAACTGGTTTTAACCGGTTTCTGCCTCCTACCGAACCTCCAAACCGCTTTAAACCGGTTTTGAAAATCGAAAATTTTGACCCGATTTTTGAAAAAAACCTAAGGCTACAGCCTTTCCGTTTTTTCGATTTTGGGGGGTCAAAAAATCGAAGAAAAATCCGTTTTTCGGTGGGTTTTCGCCGAAGTATTCCAGTTTCAAACTGGTTTTGACCGGTTTCTGCCTCCTACCGAACCTCCAAACCGCTTTAAACCGGTTTTGAAAATCGAAAATTTTGACCCGATTGTTGAAAAAACCCTAAGGCGGTAGCCTGTCCGTTTTTTCGATTTTTGGGGGTCAAAAAATCGAAGAAAAATCCGGTTTTCGGTGGGTTTTCGCCGGAATATTCCAGTTTCAAACTGGTTTTGACCGGTTTCTGCCTCCTGCCGAACCTCCAAACCGCTTTAAACCGGTTTTGAAAATCGAAAATTTTGACCCGATTTTTGAAAAAACCCTAAGGCAATAGCCTTTCCGTTTTTTCGATTTTTGGGGGTCAAACATTCGAAAAAAATCCGGTTTTCGGTGGGTTTTCGCCGGAATATTCCAGTTTCAAACTGGTTTTGACCGGTTTCTGCCTCCTGCCGAACCTCCAAACCGCTTTAAACCGGTTTTGAAAATCGAAAATTTTGACCCGATTTTTGAAAAAACCCTAAGGCGATAGCCTGTCCGTTTTTTCGATTTTCGGGGGTCAAAAAATCGAAGAAAAATCCTGTTTTCGGTGGGTTTTCGCCGGAATATTCCAGTTTCAAACTGGTTTTGACCGGTTTCTGCCTCCTACCGAACCTCCAAACCGGTTTAAACCAGTTTTGAAAATCGAAAAATTTGACCCGATTTTTGAAAAAACCCTAAGGCTATACGGTTTTCGGTGGGTTTTCGCCGGAATATTCCAGTTTCAAACTGGTTTTGACCGGTTTCTGCCTCCTGCCGAACCTCCAAATCGGTTTAAACCGGTTTCCAAAATCGAAAATTTTGACCCGATTTTTGAAAAAAACCTAAGGCTATAGCCTTTCCGTTTTTTCGATTTTGGGGGGTCAAAAAATCGAAGAAAAATCCGGTTTTCGGTGGGTTTTCGCCGGAATATTCCAGTTTCAAACTGGTTTTGACCGGTTTCTGCCTCCTGCCGAACCTCCAAACCGCTTTAAACCGGTTTTGAAAATCGAAAATTTTGACCCGATTTCCCTAAGGCTTTCCGTTTTTTCGATTTTGGGGGGTCAAAAAATCGAAGAAAAATCCGGTTTTCGATGGGTTTTCGCCGGAATATTCCAGTTTCAAACTGGTTTTAACCGGTTTCTGCCTCCTACCGAACCTCCAAACCGCTTTAAACCGGTTTTGAAAATCGAAAATTTTGACCCGATTTTTGAAAAAAACCTAAGGCTACAGCCTTTCCGTTTTTTCGATTTTGGGGGGTCAAAAAATCGAAGAAAAATCCGTTTTTCGGTGGGTTTTCGCCGAAGTATTCCAGTTTCAAACTGGTTTTGACCGGTTTCTGCCTCCTACCGAACCTCCAAACCGCTTTAAACCGGTTTTGAAAATCGAAAGTTTTGACCCGATTTTTGAAAAAGCCTAAGGCTACAGCCTTTCCGTTTTTTCGATTTTGGGGGGTCAAAAAATCGAAGAAAAATCCGTTTTTCGGTGGGTTTTCGCCGGAATATTCCAGTTTCAAACTGGTTTTGACCGGTTTCTGCCTCCTACCGAACCTCCAAACCGCTTTAAACCGGTTTTGAAAATCGAAAGTTTTGACCCGATTTTTGAAAAAAACCTAAGGCTATAGCCTTTCCGTTTTTTCGATTTTCGGGGGTCAAAAAATCGAAGAAAAATCCGGTTTTCGGTGGGGTTTCGCCGGAATATTCCAGTTTCAAACTGGTTTTGACCGGTTTCTGCCTCCTGCCGAACCTCCAAACCGGTTTAAACCAGTTTTGAAAATCGAAAATTTGACCCGATTTTTGAAAAAACCCTAAGGCCTTTCCGTTTTTTCGATTTTCGGGGGTCAAAAAATCGAAGAAAAATCCGGTTTTCGGTGGGGTTTCGCCGGAATATTCCAGTTTCAAACTGGTTTCACCGGTTTCTGCCTCCTACCGAACCTCCAAACAGGCTAGAGCCTGAATCTATGATTTTGACCCTATTTTTGTTGGATGTTAGCTATACTTTATTTTCTGTAGGCCCAAAAAGAACTCTTTCTAGTATAAATTACCGAACTGAGTTGCTGCTTTTAATGGTACAAGTTGATTTTATTGTTGTTTTAATCTTTGTAGATTTTATGAAGACATTCGCACTGTTCTACTTTTTCAGATTTTACTTATTGAAATATTTCGTATTGTTGTTACTCTTTAGTTTACTACACTTGTTTGACAAGATGCGAAAATAATTTTTACGTTGAACCTAGTTTCGATTTCCTCACTGGCGGACTTTTTTTGAATTGTTAGCATGTTAATATATACCATTTGCATACTCTATCTTGTCGCGCTGTTTAAAATAATAAAGTTACCCAGCTGTTACAGGCTTGGTGAAGATTTTTGGGGCAATTGTACAGCTACGATATACTTTACTTAGAGGAATAATCTTAATTAAACTTACGATCGTTGTAACCTAAACCTGGTCTGAGACAAGTATTAATTTTATTTCGAAAAAAATTGGCATCACAAAAACACAATTGCTTGAGGCAGTTTAATACTTCATTACAATATGATCATAAAGGTGGCAAAAACGGATATGTACAAAAAAAACAAGTATTTGTAAAGAAATATACACAAATAAGTTCAATTTGAACAACTTTGTCACATAAACATCAAAAAAAATTATAGAATCGGAATTTCTTAGAAAGGCGTTGCAACCATTGTCAATTTAATGGAAATAATAAGGCAGTGACAAATCTTAGTTTTATATTTCTCGAAAGCATACTTTAATAATCTTAAACCAATAAAAAGCATGGTGTTGTTGAGATTTTCAGTTTGTAGAACGCGGTCAATAAGCAGCTGGGTGGGCCATGGTCTAAAAAACATAAACCAAGGTTTAATTGTCTTTGCCTAAGGTTTAAACTTGAAGCATCATTGTGTAGACGCAAGTATAGAAATACACATCGAGGTACCCATCACTTACACAAATTAACTGTTTTTTTTTCTCGACAGAAAAATGCAAACCTATACTTGTTTTTTAATACAGTAACTACAACCAAAAATCACAATACTGAAGGTTATGCGTTTTATATTGATCTTCATTTCACTGTATGGAAGTGTATATCTGGAGTTTTATATTGAGCCATTTATCCCTTCATGGGATATCATGTCTTAAAAAGGCAAAGTGTTGTTTTATCACGGGGTTCGAACCCAGGACGCTTCCTAGGACGAATTCTGATCATGTTTTTAATGTCTGTTATGGGCCATGCGCCCTGTTCTATTTCAAAACTAAAATCAACAAACGCTGGCCTCTTGTGGTTAAATTATTTTTGATAAAATCCGCATGATGTCTCATTGGAGTCGATGGTTAACGGTTACAGTTTTTATTCCCTTTCGCTGCAAGTTTTGGTTGGGTTAAATCTAGCGCAACTTTAAATGCAGGAGTTGCAATGTTTTGACAATAATAGCTCAACAATTATTTGAATGCGAAGCGTGCACAAAAATACCCTATTTTATTTAAAACATACATAAAGTGTAAGATTTGATATTAATTAATTTGAAACTACAATGTTTCTGCGTCTTTTAATGCAAATTACTCGATTTTGAACAAACTAACATCAAAACGCACAGTGTTATTTTAAATGTAATCAACATTCTATTTGTTTCATTTTATTCAGCGCTTGTCCACAGGGTTTCTTTTACTGTCGAACCCTTACCTCTTTTCCCGACACGGGTTGTTAGTTTTTTTTAGAACCGCCGTGTTAACCCACGATGGGCAAAACTGACTTTCCTGTGAGCCCTCGTCACATAACGCCTTATAACACAGTGCAGCTGCAGCGCGTTTAGTCATGATCCACCAATTGTGACCTTCACTATTTTGCGCTCCATAACATTGTACAGCTATTTTCCAGTGAATGTTTAGTGCTATTGTGTCGCTTTGTCTTCTTTCACCGCGCGAAATATCAACTTAACATTGTATGGACTGCTTGCTTGTTCGCAATCACCACAATGTACCAACCAATAGAGTTGCTTTATAGAGGTGTGTCATCAGCATGATCAGTTTTCGCATCAACAATTCGTTTTGTTATGCCAAAATAATTCAAACATTGGTCAATTTAAATGCAGTAAACCTCGGCTAATCCGGACCCGTTTGGACGAAAAAAATCTCCGGATCAGGCGAAGATCCGAATTACCGGAACCGGTTTAACCGCGGTTTAAATATACACACTTCCAACAGACTTATAGTGCAGTTAAGAGTATAGCGACGTTATTTTTAAGTTGGAATGTTGAAATTAAACGACAAAATTGTTTTTAGCTTAAAACATCATCAACCTAAATCCACTTTTTGAATTTCAAACTTAGAAAACTTAAAAACAAACAAACAAACAAACAACAAGTCATATGCTGGACAAACTTAAACCAGTCTGACATCAACAATTTCCTTTTTTTCCCAAATCCGGAAACGAGACATTCCGCTTCAAGGAAAAGGCAACTGTGACGTCATAAAAACGTGCTTAATGCCAGTTGCTGCCTAGCAACCAACCCCGACAAAAGTTCGTGGCCCGCGTCATGCTTATTACGTCACAAATCATTACGACGCATCGGGTTTCGAGTTCTTATTAGGGTTTGAATCTAAGTGTCATACAAGAACGCAAGGAAACAAAAACAACGTTATTCTTTCCGGGATATTTTTTTGCGGTATTTTGTTCTGCTAGCAATATTTTCTATTTCGTTCCGGTCTGACCGAAATAAAATTACAACGGTATTTTTCGGTATTCGGTATAACTCCCTTCGTGGTGTCTGCAATTCTTGACCGAACAAAACAAGCAAATTGCAACATAGAACAATCATTGAACTGCGGTTATCACGCCACAGAAGGTTCAATATTTAAAATCAAACAAATGAACGGAACAACATTGGGGGAGATTAGATTAAGATTTTGAGGGATAATACAAAAAGTCAAGTACCATTTCTGCCGTACATGCTCAGGTCGAAATTCCAGAGTAGAAAAATAGCGGATATTTCGTTCCGTTTCGATATTAAAAATTGAATATTTCATTTCGGCTTGCGGTAATTTGGCCGAACTACATTTGTTGCGTTTCGATATATTGTTCCGTTTTGGCATGGAACACTAGTTTAAAGAAAAGCAGACGTGAAAAGCTATTTGTGACGTTATGCGTATACAGTAAACCTGGGTTAATCCGGATTCGGTTAATCTTCGCCTAATTCAAACAAAATTCGAGGTACAAATGATTGTAATGAATTAGGACTTTAACTAATCGATATCGGTTAATACGGATCTTCGCTTAATTCGGAAAATGTTTTGGTCCAAACGGGGTACAATAACCAATATAACAATAACAGTCCCCAGTTTGAGTTAGGCTTGCAATCAAAGTATTGACCCGCCTCATGCCTTTACAATAGTACACATGAAACATTTGTTAATACAAGGTTGGGCATTATTACATCACAATATATCTGCAAAACCGAGGCCCTCGTGGCGCGAAAGTTTATGATACGCTGAACTGAAAAGGTTGCGGTGCAGAAAAGAATCCCGTGGTGCTTTATACTTCGGGGAAGCCCTGTGGAACCTTTAGAGAGAGGTTACGAAATCCCGGTGAATGCGACCCACAACATTGGCTTCCAAGAAACGCCAGATAAGTATAACAAAACACTGGCAAAGGTTGCAACGTGGGAAATCGTATAAGAAAAAAAATACACAGTTAAGACTTTAACCGAAATATAGGATGATAAAGCTAGTCGCTCGTCAAATTTAAAGCACCTTAATTGCGACTTCGCGTTACCCGACTTGGGACTTGAGAGCGTCAACATGTTTTGTCGCCGAAACTTTTTTCCCATTTCTCTCGTACGCAAGGTGTTTCCCCCGTCTCGATCGCACCATGGTTAGGGAATTCCCCAACACAGCGACGGCTTTGTCCATACATCGCGCTATGAGTGTGTGTACACGATATTTCACTTACTGGCGCGTTCTACAAGGATACAGAAAGATAATTGTGACTCATAATGCAGCGGTTCTTGTAGTGCAAGGCGAAATTGGTTTCGAAATGTATTTAAATGAAGGAATTACGTCCGCAAAGATTTGTTAAAATCGTGGCGAAAGTAAATCTTGTCTTGTGATTGGGAGAAACCGATGTCGAAATGTCGCAACAGCTTGTACAAGACGTGAGACGTTGCATTGCCGCCAACGTTTGCAAACAGTGTTGCAACCCATAACAATCCATGTGATTGTGACGTCACATACAGCGCTTGTGTGAACTTGCAATTAGCAGTTAGTTACGTAATAGTGTTTAAACAGATAGGAATGTTTTATTGTTAAATAAGCATAGGACAGTTTACTATGCATGAGCTTTGTTTTGTTCTTTCAAATTGGTTGCATTGTTTAAAATGTTTTATACGACCTTGTTTATGTCGGTGAAAGGTCACTAACATTAAGAGAGAGTTGATGTCGGTCAAAGGTCAGATGACGCAACACGGAAAACCTTACGTCTAAAACTGCTTTGGTGTGACGCCAAGCCAAGTGACGTAGCCAAATGCGACAAATGCTTGAGAGTGTGTGTTTATGGGTTGCAGGTTTTGCAGAAAAGAGATTGTGCTGAAACTCGTGTTACTTTTACTTTATATTTGTTGCGATTTCGCTCAAAAGTAAAAGAGAGGCCTAAATTATAACAGTAATACTTTCATTAAAAAGTGTCTTTTGTTTTGTTTTCTGTGCTTCTGTGTCTATGCATATACGTCGTATCATTTGATATGCTTCAATGCCAACCACAGGTTTGGAAATAACGTACCCACATAAAACCGCAACAGTGCTTTCAAAGACTTTATTGTTTTTACAATGTATAAACCGCGCTTTATACAAACGGAACGTTTTCAAAAGAACTCCACCACAATACTGATGTAGCGTCCAATGGGAACCAAGTTAGCGGCAAAATAACACAGAAACTGGGTACGGAAAAAGTCCCTTTGGGAAAAGCCCCCAGTAAGCCCAAACCTAGGTTCTGCCTTCGTGCCTTTTATAAACAGACAATGGCAAATTGCGGACCCAAGCGGCAATTTTGTTCAGCCCATTGTTAAACTGGGCTCAAGTTTCTTACTCGGGAAAACACAAGCGACCGAGATAGGATTAAAACCCACGACCTTGTGAACACAAGCGGTTGCGCGAACAACTTAGCCATCTCTGGCTACAAATTTAAAGGACAATAAAATATGAGTGTTTGTGGCGATTGCTTATACGTTTGTGGGCAATTGGAAAATGAATATGCCATTTGAATACCATTTGTAACGGTTTGTAAAAATTAAATATTCAAACAGAAACTTTCGTATTACCTAAAAAGATGTGTCTAACTTTTTCTTTGCAATTACAGCAATTCTCAGTCAGTTAGACATGGGGTAAGAAACAAATATGTCAAAAAAGAGTTTCTTATTTTAATATGTCCATAAGCGCATTTTTTGTTTATTTTGGATGCTTTTCCAACAATTTTAATTTTGCCTAGTGGACATTTTCAAATGATTACGTTTACGATTTTTGGCCAGACTTGATTATGTCAAAAGTTATTTATAGATTGCAAATTCAATTCCCTTAATTTTCCGCGAAGGCAGGCATACACTGTCCATAAGCAACTTCACGGCATAAGAAACTGCTTTCCGGAAAGTAATTTCACACTTCATTACCACCGCATTAGTCGTTGTACCCCAATCAATCACTACCGCACGCAGAAAAAGGAAATTTACGAGAAAATCAATGAGTTAACTACTTTCTGACAGCACAAACAAGGATCTCAACAGTCACTTGCAATATACATCTATTTATGACTTTTAATACCCATGACGCTATCAACGCTGAATAAACTTCTGCGAAAAGTGTTAAAGGGCTGGTGCCAGACGTTTATAATTAGTCGGAAGGGATTTTTATTCGTGTTGGCTCGTTCTGTGCGTCACGTTCCCATTCAAAGTCATTCACTACGTTTTCCGGCGTGATTTTATATCTTTTACCATGTTTTGCTAATATCTTTTACCGTGTTTTGCTAATTGGCCTTATCGGTGACCTCTGTAACACATTTAATAAGGCGCAGAAAGAAACTGCCTCACTTTCCTTTAACACTAGAATTTGTGATGAAAGGATTCGCCTAATTAAATCGCTAACCAAACAATGTAAATTGCACCATATTGCATAAAAGCGTTGGGGTTTCATCAAACACTGTTCGAGTCATTAACCGATTGGTCATCATTTCAACACAAGTTACTCGAAAAACTTTAAAACTATCAACTCAACTGTTTTTGGGAAATGTTAAGTAAGATTAACGTCACACGGCTTAGGGCAGGGGTTCCCGAACTTTTTTGGTCTGTGGCCCAAATGTCTATTTAATAGCAATTCGTGGCCCACCGCGCGCTGTAAATTTGGACACAAAAAATAACTCAAAAACAGGCGAAATTGTTTCTAGCAATTTATTTTTAATGAGATACATGCTCCTGAAATTTAGCTACAAGATTCAGAATTCTTTGCAAAAATTACGTTTTCAAAACAAAGCGCATAATATCTACAGTATAACAAAACAGTAGAATCTGTTCAAATGGCTCTGTGGCCCATTGAAAATGTCTTGGTGGCCTAGTACTGGGCCATGACCCACAGTTTGGGAATCACTGGCTTAAGGCAACAACGGTTTATGGTAATTTTTGCAAGGTTTACCACATTTTCAGTTACATTCTATACACATCTTATCTTCTCTTATCATTGCAATTACATCGCAATGCACACAAATGTTGTCGGAAATTAGATTAAATAAAGATTTTGCAAAAATTGACCCAAAACTTATTTGATCTAAGTGCGTTTTTTACAGTTGGCAGGAGCTTCATTTTGGCATCTCGCAAAACTTTAAACCTTTACAACGGTCGGGTATACAACTGTATAGTTTGAAAACTCAAACTCATTAAAGCCGGGAACCAAAACCTCTTTGAAGAGTTCAAAACTGATTCAAATTATGATCATCTCTACAGTTGCGAAAGCCATTAAAACCAGTCACTATTCCAAAACCGAGC
The DNA here is from genome assembly GCF_965637545.1 of Phallusia mammillata. Lineage (NCBI taxonomy): Eukaryota > Metazoa > Chordata > Ascidiacea > Phlebobranchia > Ascidiidae > Phallusia > Phallusia mammillata. The sequence goes on along the minus strand of NC_137258.1, from coordinate 22,957,468 downwards.
GATCAAAAAGACTTGCATAAAAAAATTAAATACGGTGACAAAATGTGATGGATAGTTCAATTAACGAGCTCTCAGTCCGTCGTTTTCCCCTTGTGGAAATTTTCGCCGTCCATCAACCGCCACGTAAAGGCATTTTGGAAATAAGCGAAGTTTCCCACAAACAACCCGAGTGCGAATCGTGCCTACGGAGATAAGTGTGAAAAAACCCAGAACTGATTTGCAAGTTTGGCTTTATGCTGATGCATCTGTGGTTGGCTTGTCCTCCGTATCAAGAAGGGCGCGTTATTTTTTGCCCCTTAGGTTTCATTGTCACTTTGGGTGAATTTTTAAGGGACATGTAACTGCAATCCTGTGTACACCGTGGGCAAAACTATCATATTTTAAACAGAGCATGTAATAGGACCGAAATTCGGTAGATACCAATTGTGTAATGTCAGGACAGGATCAAGCCCAACTTATACAATTCCCAAGTCAAAAACTTAGTCTGGTAGGCAATGAGGTAGTTTTTCACGAAAAACATTCTTAATTCCTATTCCGGCCTGTTTTCGGTTTTTCCAAGTCATGCACACACTGGCCAAAAGCAAGCATTGGAGTGTCTAACAGGGTCATGTCGGCCAAATCTGGTACATTAAGTTTTTTTAATTGTGTTTGTTTGGTTTTGTTTCAATGGTTTCTTAGTTGTGGAAATTTATTGTCATTAAGCGCGTCCAATGGTTATTTACTTCGTGATGAGGTTTTTTAAATTAAAATTTTTGCAAATGTAATGCTTTGAAACAGTGATTCCCAGCCGGGAAGGAATGCTCCCAAGGGAAAAAAGGGGGGGAGAATTTACTTACATTTTTGCATGTGGTTTGTAAACAGACACCTATGCTCTTTAAATATTACCTGTAATGCCGATAAAACACCCAATTATAAATGATTTTCGCATGACTAGAACCACTGCATTAAAATATACAAACCCAACTCTGCCACAAGCATTAAGAAATCCTCTGTGATTGCGCAAAAAGTCAATCGCGTATTTCCTAGGCCCATTAGCATGAAAAACGACATCATCACATAGCAACGCGCGAAAAACAACCCTGGGATTTTATTGTCCCCATGTCAACTGTTTCCAGGTAACGCAGGAAGCCTAATCACTTCCCGCGTAAATTTTCGCTGTATCCGCGCCTTCAGAGAGCGCGGGAATTCCAATATCGATTGTTACCGACGCGAATCGGCGCTTAAATCGTTCTGCAGCTGCTGTTGTTTGTTTAAAGTCACGCGCGGTGCTTTTACGTCAGACAACAAACAGGAACGCCGGTTTGGAGCCGCAAAGGTAAACAATAAGTCCAGAACCCAAAGTGCAAAAACCTTAGGCTAAACAAAATCGACCGGTACACACAATCCTTCACAGATTATAGGCTACATATCATTTAAGTTTTTTCTGCATAAGTTCCTTATTCAACTAAAATATGCAATTGTATTTCAATACAAACTGCGCTATATGTAAACCAAGGGAGTTATTTACTTTTTTCTGCTGAAATAAACTGCACAGTAATATGCGCAGTGTTGCAAATAAAAGATGTTTCAATGCAAAAAGCAGGCGGCGAATTCCTATTCATATCAAATGGCGTATTTTACCTGCAGTGACATTTTACTTTTAGCAAACACAAGTGTGTAGAAAACGAAGCACGAGGGTTTTCGAAGTGTGTTTGGTTTTTTAGATATGTAAGATGATTATAGTAGATCCTGCAGTTTTCCAACGAATTTCGCAAATACAAACTTGACACCAACACCCTAATGTTAACCAATTAAGTTAAGAACACTAAATACAGATATAAAAAGTACTGATTAAAAACAAAACTGCAAGAGACCTTGTTTGTAAACGTTCTAAAGCAGGGGTGGGCAACCTTTTTCACTGTGGGGCCAAATACAAGATGATTAGATCACGGGCCGCACCTTTATATAAAACAAAGTGATTTTACTTCGTTGCATACCAAAAATGCCTTGCTACAAGTAAAATTCGCATTTTACTCTAGCAGCACAATGTCAGGTCGCTGAAAAATAGCACCGGGCGCAGTATAATAATTTGGACTCGTTTGCCATTACATTTGAAATCCAAATGTTTCTGCGGGCCGCACAACTTTATTCAAAGGGCCGCAGGTTGCCCACCCCTGAAAAATTGTCCTTGATATGTGATATAGTATATTGTTTATTTTTGTTGCTGTGTCACCGTGTAATAATAGCATGGGCTTGTTTTTTAGACTATTGAAACCTTTCTTTTTGTAATTTAAAAACCACCTTGTGTTATTACAAAACACCAACAATATTAACCAAAATTCCACAATCACAAAACAAACAACAGCAGAACAAAACCGCTTCTATTTTCGTCTGTTGACTCTTACGATTTTTGGTAAAACAATTTACTTTCATATCCAGACGTTTTTGTAATTGTGTACATTGAACCTTGGACCCAAAATTTGGATTAAAGAAAACAAAAATCCACACAAAATCAATATTCCATAACATTGGGAAATAACATGGCAACGCCTGTAAAAAAGAAAATCCCCGCACTACGTCACTATCCAAATATGGAGTATTGCACCTTAAACACACAATTTAAATTTATCGTACAACTGTGTTATGTCAATTAAAACAGATGGCTGGCCCACCCAGAGAGAACAAGTGTTTCATGTAAATTCGGAATGGCATTAAAATAAGCCCACTCATACCTGCTATTTATCAAACATTCTGCGCACGATAATTGTTGTACTTAATTGTCAACAAATAGCGCACATAAAGTATAGTTTAGTACAATTGCCAAGCATGTCTATATTAATCTACTATATAACGGTTAAAAACCTTAAATTTGCGTAACCAATCCAAGTTTAAAAACCCAAAAAGAGAAAAAAACATGACATACAAAATTATACATGCTGCAATATATGGTATGTTTTTGCTCGAAAAAAGTCGGTTGAGTGTATGGCAACTCTGTTTATTACCGAAACGCAGTGCAGTTTGTTGGAGTAAAGGTCGTGATCGGAAACGCGCACTGCTAAACAGCACAGCAATTTTTTGTGTCTAAGTTACATATGCGAGGTGAAACCACCCAAAGCGTTAGAGAAGCGAAACAAAACTTGCCCCGAATCAACGCGAAACAAAATGACCGAATGTTCACAAGGGGGAATTCTTTAAAACAGACCGTTGAGAATTCTTTAAAACTGACCGTTGCGAAATCCCGGGACGTTACTTGAATCACGCCTAAGGCAAACACTGTTTTTACGGCCAGTAGTGAGTAACAGCAACTAAGACCTGAAAACCAGAGCATTACAAATAATAGGGGGTGTTGGCCAGCGAACTGTTTAAATTGTGCAAATATATGAATCAACCTTTCGGTAAAGGCCAATATGGTTTCGTGAAATGAAAAAACTCACGTACGCGATAAAGTGGGTATCAGTGTTGCTTATGTATTTCGCACATATGGACTATTGCATCAACAAGATGACAATTGTTTATGCATGACCGGTACTTTACTATGCACCCAAGTACGAATGTTATGGGTTATCAAGGTATTGTCGTTTAAACCAAGATTGGTCAACGCCATTTCTTCGTTTACTATTTTGACAGATAATATTTACTTATAATAAACCCATGTATCAGAAAAAATGTTTACTTATATTCGATGCTTACTTATATCCGTCAAAATTACACCTGTTTAATAACCTCAATTGATACAAACATAAACAAGATATCCAAAATAAAATTAAGCTTTCAGATCGCACACTTGGAAGTATATCTTCATGGTATTTTTGAAACGCAAACAAAACTTACTATAGTGGTTTTTAACCTATGGGTTATTACCCCCCGATCGGAAAATGTGACATTGAACAGGTGCGAACTACTTCATCATTTTTTTAGTTCTGTGATGTCATCCTTCTGTGACGTGATGTTGGCAATTTCAGTTTGTTGGTCAGGGGTGAAACGAAACTTATCTGGTTATTCTCAGTGGTAACAGTACTATAAAGGGTAAAAACCACTGCCCTATACTTCGTTGCGCTAGTCCAAGTAACTATAAACTGGAAAATGCAGAAAAACTAATTGAAAACGACCTAAACCTGTTGTTTATTTTTCCACTCTATTGTGATTTACTTTGATTCGAACCTGGAGTTTTTCAAGTATGTGGGTCTCTGACTTTTTGTTTCCGTAATTCGTAGAAAGAAAACATTTTCGTCCGCGATTCTAAAACACTTAACATTGATTCGTTCTTGTTCCACATGTCGCGAATTTGCATACAACGACAACGACTATATGAACTCTCAAACATTCTAATTGTAAAGCTTAAAGGGGAACTGAAACTATTAATTAAAATAATCCGCAAGAGTAGATTATTAATTTTGAAACTTCACCGAATATATACTCACTTTAAAAATAAAGTACAGAGTACAAATTTCTTTAATTTTATATTTTAGTTTTGGGACCAAAATGAATCACTCAGGTTTTCCTTTGATCGTTAAGCGCGTTTTTTGTGGTTCTAAGTCTTGTACAACGGTGGAAAGTCGCATAAGATTAATCTCCCCGGGGAAATTTGCATGCAAATTCAATGGGATTTTGGATGATTTGCAAAAAAACAAAACTTCCATCATAAGCTCATGCAGATTTGTCGCTAGGCAATGAACAAGGGAATTTTGTGCTCTGGTTTTTTTCACTGAAAATCTATGAAAATGTTTAACGTCTAACTTGGCACATGGTAATTCCGAAACAGATGTTCCTCTTGCTAGAACAGCCCATTCAGACATTATCACAGAGTAAAAGCATGGTCCTGGAGTTCATTAGTGCAGTTAACCAATGAGCAATTAGCTATAATACTTGTATGGTGGCTTAATACTATTTTTAAAAAAACTCTCACAGTAAGAGAACGGCATTCTTACGTATACGTAAGGTTTTGTACTGCTAACTTCTTCTTACAAATGTTACTAAATACATGTTTAAAATTCCCAAAGCCCTGAATTTTTCAAATTTCAACAAACACGTAAAATTCGCATAAGAACGAGGGGAAAATGTTTTCGCAATTCGCGTGGAAATTCCGCAAGACAAGCTACGTCACGCTTGCATAAACTCGCCAAGGTGAGCTAAAATCTAACGCCAAAACCATTATTTTTCCGCGATAAATTCATTGAATTTGCATCGAGTTTTGAGAGAATTCCAAATACGTCGAATAGCCTGAAATGAGGATGACGTGACTAGCATTTCGGGAAATTCGGGCTCTTAAATTTATTTGAACGAAAAAATAAATAAATCCGGTTTTTACTTGGGTTTACCACAATCCGTAAGCACCTTTAAACAACGAGTATGGAAATTTACTGGATTAAGCCAAGCCAAAGCATCATTAAAAATAATTCCTGATTCTTGAGAGAATTAAAGAACATTTCAAGTTCACTGTTAATCGGTAATAATAGCTTACTTTCCATCGCACATACTTGCCGTCTTACGGCTAAAATGAATGGAAATGGTTGAAGAAATAACAATATGGGCAAGAAAATTTCGTGTGTCTGCCTTTGGTATACTAAAAATTAATGAACAAAAATCCCTACACGCACAACTTAACTGTAGCATGTGAATATTAATTTCGGTGAAAACTTTACACATATCTATTTGCAAAAAGCCCCGCAAATATAATCCATCACATCAACGCTTAAAAGTCGGGGATAACCCTTTTCCTCAACCGTTCTTAACTTTGTTCTTAGTCAGAAAATCCACAAACAAACGTTACTCGTAAACCCACATCGCAAAAACAAATGTTACTAACGGTGATGAAACAAAGTGTTTGACTAAGAACAACTCAATCTACCCACCTTAGGCACAGCACCCCCTTCGTGAAGAAACCGTTTTTCAACACAGTGACGTCATATACAGGTTTGATCCATGTGCAACCCCTACATATGTCTGGTTGCAAATAAAACTCCCCAGAAAACCGAACGAAACGCAATTGTGCAAAACGGAAACCACAGCGGTGACAAAATTTCGCTCCTACCACCACACTGCTCAGTGGCAATCTGCACAATGTTTATGACGTCACAATAGAAGTAAGTGGGCGTGGTTGCTGGAGCTGGTGGGTGTGGCAACCGATGTCGAAAATGTGGATTTGACTTTTTTTCATAAGAAACAACAATTATGTTTCGTTTGCAATTTTTCCAAGCACCCATTGACATGTCAATAGCACAAACAAACTGCATTCAGTATATACGTGGAAAAGATTAAATCAGAATTAGCCAACAACAAACGCTATAGCCAGGTTTGACTACAAAACACTACAAGCCTACTTTGTTTAGTTTTGATTCGCCGTATGCGGATATTTTTGACACGCCGTGTCTTCAGCACGACGCGGGGGAAAAATACGCTTGATGCGTAATGACGTACTGCGGTTTCGTCACTGAGAATATAAATAACGCGTTGTGCCGTGAAATGGCCAGATCAGTAAGCACAGTGGTGCGGAGACTTCAGTGCCTACTAACTGAGACATAGCTTTTGCTTGGTGATTTTGGTTTCAGAAGATGTTGGTTGTTTGAAAAGCAACTGGTATCATTTTCTACCGATAGGTAGATTGCAGTACCCAAGACTTTAAACTGTTTCAGAACAATTTTTAGGAGTATTTGAAAACCCAAAACTTTAAGTAAACTTAACTCAATACAATCGTTTTTTTGCAGATTTTGAATACTTTATCTAATTAACAAGTGGATTTATGCTTAACTTACGCACTGATCCTGACAACAAACACTCTGAGGAAATGGAAAATCAGGCACGGCCGTCTTCCTGTTCGGATATCGAACAAAATAGGACAGTATTAGCTGACTCCACAGCGATTCAATCCTCAGTCTCATTGCCTGCATTGCCCGGTAGTCCCCAATCGTTGTCATCGTTGCTGGGCTCGTCAAGACACCAAGGAAGTGTAAGTAGTAGCACGAGTTTCTAAATGACGTTTGGTAACCGTTGAGACGTTAACGCACGCACGAGTATGCAAAGACAAACTATTGTTGTTGACTGTTGCCAGCATTCATAGCGACAAACTTATTAAACGCTTTTAACAACCAAGATTGCTTTATAACAAACGAAAAATGAACCATTTGCAATTTGGATAATCTCAACAACATATAGATTTGACCAATAACAGTTAAATGAAATTTGTTTATATTGGCACTGTATACACGTCTGTACATTTACTCGAAAAAAATAAGGATTTTAGCACTAACGATGGAAGTGTTATGTTCCAAAATGTTTAAAATAATAAATGTAAGTCGACTTTTAGTTCAACATGATTCATCCGAATTATCGTAAAACTTTAGTTGTTAGAAGACCTTTGAATTTATCTTACAAAAACCCTATTGACGAAGTTGATCAATAAATCAATTTACATTTAAATAAGTCATGTGCGTACAATAACGTCACAGCTTGTATATAATACAAAAAACAGACAAAAACTCCCGTGTAATCTCTTTTTTACATAATCCAAGACACTGAAGATTAGAATAAAGGATTACGTAAGTGAAAAACCGTTGCCAGAGGGGTTTGTACGACATTAACATCGCCTACAGACGCACAAAAAACAAGTCCTACGGCTGAGATAAACCTGTGTGGGCTATGGAAATTTATTACCCATTTGTGGGCACTTAAAGATGGAATGCGGTACCTCTGGCTGCTTTGATATGACCTGGTGTTTTTGTGAAGGGCCTACACAACAAACATGATAATTACATTCAAACTGGCGGCTCGCTTGATCGAAATTGCCTCCTTTATTGGTGTTTTGCTCTGTTTTATAAGTTAAGTGGAATTTTCGGCTATGATGTAATGTAGAAACTAGGTTTGAAAATTTGTGTTTGATCAAAAAGGTATAGAAGTCAAACAAAACAACACAGCATCTTAGCGATTTTCAAGCATACGAAAGCGCTATTGTGTAAAATGAGACTGAGATTGTCAACAAATACAGGCCAACCTATTTGAAAAATGTGGTAACCACAGTCCAAAGTACAATACAGACAAATAACAAACCGAGCAAAACGAAAAACTAGAACAGTTTTTAGGGAAATTAGGTATACCTAATTAGGTATACTGCATATATGCAGTTCATTTAGCAGCAACTGAAAATTCCCTCCTATTCACACAAAGGCGCTAGTCAATTTTTCAAGCTGGTATTTTACCTTGGATTTTTTCTCGTGACAGAACTCAAGCTTTTCCCTGAGTGCGTGTGACCCTGGTGCTTGCGGAAACAATCAAAAAATTATGGAACGCCTCATCGAACGACTGTTTGACCTCGAGAACGAAAGAGCTGAGGTAGGAAAATTTTAAACTTTTTGTTCAATGACGCAAATTTATGATTCACAAAATATAATTAGGGCTTAGCACCTTTTGTTATGTTACAAAATTTAAAGTTTTTTTTGTGTGTGCGTTCTTTCGAAATTTAGAGTCAGTTTGGGACAAACATTTACCCCTAGAGCGTCTATGTTAGACGTCTAACACCATAGTTTGATTTTAATTACAAATATGCAAAAAATTAGTATTGCAAAAAAACTTTTTTTTGAAGCAACTTTTTTGCTATTGCTGACCTTTGACTTAGATTTACAAACTGCTTCATATAGTTTTAAACTTTGTAGTTACCTCAGCGGTTGCGGTAATGTGAAATATTTCTTACGCTGTTTGTCAAAAGGCCATTGCGACATGGAATTGTTTACACAAAGACGTCACAGCACCACATAGACGTAAACAACTCGCGACAATCAATATTTACAACAACAAAATCACAATCAACTCTTGCGCGCGAGTACCGCTTCCTCATTGGGTTTCTACGCGCGAACCCATTGTGACGTAAACTGTCAGTGTTCGAAAACTCCCCAAGACGGGCGCTCTTGTATACGCGCGTCACAAGCTGCAATGAACGCGTTGCAAAAAAACCTGTGACATTTTGGCACGGAATATTTATAACGTCAAGCTTTCTGCCTATATGCCAAATTGGCCGTAGGTTTTCAATCCATTTTGCGTGAAAAAGTAAGACTGGCTTGCATGTGTGCTTAAAGCGGGTTTGTCAACGCGCTTTGTGCACCCAAGCATATCTAAATAAAGTAGCTATGTTTAAATACAAGCAAAATACAGGTGCAATTTGCAGTCTAATTTGAAATAGGTTTGTGCGCATGCTTTGTGCACTCAATCTAAAAAAGAGTAATATCGTTTATAAGCACACAATGTGATAAATGGCGAACCTTGATTATTGCAAGTTTCGTATGGCAAAACCGTTTTCAGAAGTTTGAAATAAACATGCAACAGTCAAAACAAGGAAAACTCGTTCGGAAACGCCAAAACTGGACCAAGATTATTCGAATAGAACATTTTTTGTAAAACATAAAAGCCAATACGTTCATCAGTCGTTTAAGGCTTGTTACGTCAATCAGAGGATTATAAGTCGTAGCCCGGGCCAGTCTCGTAATTATAAACACCGGTTTGAGATCACGATGTACCAAGCGTTCGTTGACAGAGATGCGAATTACGAGTAATTTAAACTGAAAAACGGTTGAAATGTTTCCTCGCACCTGATGTATTACGTGGAAGAAGCGTTTGCCGAGACCAAAACGGAAACGAAAAGATGAAAATTGTCCAAAAAAAGTTGTTCAAAAACCCGAAAATTTGTCCAGGCACAGTTTGATACAACTTAATCGTTACACAAGTATCAGTTTAAATTAGTCTAGTTTTTTTAAAGCGTTGAATTAGTTTAGTATTTAAGTTTACCACAAAACTCGTCATAAGGCATGTTACAAGCTCTCATTAAACTTTTAAAACCAAATATAGAATAGGTTTCTCAAATTGTATGATTCGTATCTTTCGTCCGAACCCAAACGTTAGTAAAACTATTGTAATATTACCCAACTATTTCCAACAACGAACTAAGCATATCCCACACGTTTTGCCTACAAAACCGCCTTTTAGCAATCGTTGTTAGAAATCCGTAACAAGCTAATAACAAGGGAAATATTGTTCACAAATAATAACCAATTTTTTTTTCCTATTACAGTTACTTGCCGCCAACCGTACTTGGGCCACTCAGTTCCAGCTTATGCAGGAGAGACACGACCGCGAAGTAAAAGACCTGAAAGAGCGACTTGCCAAGAAGCAACGTCAGACAGCAACCACCGAAACGTCATCGCAACGTCACGGGGAAGCCCCTGGTATGACGTGGAACGAAACACGTGACCAGATGAACGTTCTCAAGCACCAAGCGGAAGTTTATAGGGAGGACTTCCTCGAAGAACGCAAATCGCGCGTGCGCGCGCATGCGCAGTTGGACGCTCTGCGCAACGAACTGAAACGGGAACGAAAATCTCGAGCAAAGTTAGTCTCTATCGTCAACGAATCAGCCCGTGTACGAGACGACACACCAAAAGTATGCAACTGAGTCTGCTGTGAGGCTATTGACACATGATAATTAAGGAACTGCGGCTTCTGTGAGGTTAAAATCGCGTGAGGATTATTAGCCAACCGTTGTTTCAACACATAACAATCAGTTGATTTGATGACATCTTATGGGGATTCTATTACTTATTGTTACGTTATTATACTGTGCACACGTATAGTTGCAGTTGGTAAAGGCTGCGTCAAAAACAAACAATAATAAAAAATAAAAATAATAGAAACTCTACGCGCAGTATAAATCAATCATATTCGGAAAAAGTAAACAGTACTAACTACAAACTCTTTTTTCACTTTTGTTTCGCATGTTAAAACTTGTTCCCCTTTATATTATGCAGCAAAATTGTCTCCAGCAAAAACGTTTTTTCCGCGTATTGTGTATTATATGCATTTTTCCGCTTTCCTAGCTGTTCAAATTTTGGCTTCACTGTGAATGTGAAAGTTTTTTCGACATTTTTTTCCGAAAAGTGCTTATTTTTCTATTTTATTGCCGACATCTTGTACTTATCCGTTATAACGTGCGACCCCAGTGAAGTGGTTAAAAATACAAAAAACACAATAAAAAAATACACTGTTGCCATTAAATTGCAAGGAAGCACAACTATCTGGCAAAGTTTTGTGTTTCAAAAGGTTTTAGTTCGTGGACAATCCCTAAACGATTTGCATGATAAAACAGAACATGGCCATTTAGTAGTTGATGCATTCACGATTTATTTTTATGAACCAGATTGTTTAACTGCCAAATATCTTTAAGAACCTAATATTCAGTTGGAAACAAAGAAAGTTTTCTGATACACTTGAAATATCATATTAAGTACAATAAAATGCTTCCAGGGAAAGGATGTGCAAATCTGTTTTTTTTTTTGGAAGAATGTTAAAGCTCAAGTTAGTCAAAAACATAACTGCCAGAGACCTTGTGTATATAGAATATATCATGCAGACGTTTCAACAATCGCTGTTGTTCTGGACTGATGATGACAACAGCGACTGTAGTCTATTTTCTGCAAGATGTATTCTATGTACACAAAGTTCTCTGTCAGTTATGTCTTGTCAGTTATGTTTAAAGCGGTTTTAAACAAAAAGGGCAAGTGTCTTATAAAGTTTGGATTATTACCATAACAAAACCCATGACTATGACGTAGTGTGACCTTCATGTTCGTCCTTTACATGCAAACCAAAAATTAACCGCCAAAGACAAAGGGTTTCACAATAAAATAGAAATCCCCAATTACTGAAATTCACCTGAGCAAAATTTCGAAATATTCCGATTGACGTAATGGACTTTCAAATTTCACAATTAAAATAAATTCTCAATGACCTGGTTACAGGAATTTCACACCGCGCTGCATATTATGACGTAACAATCATAAGACGCGTGCAATCGGTCACGTGAAAGCCACACCTATTGTTCATGTGAGTCAATAGGTCGTGGAACAAGCACACAAAAAGCGCGATGGTGTTTTCTAAGCTAACAATGAGTTTATTTAAGTCAATATTAAAACCCAATAGTGAATTAGCCATCTGACTATACTACACCATGGTCCATAAGTGTAAACCTGTTGCCCAACGTAAAATATAGTTTTTGATTATTGTTCATTTTGTGTCACTTATGTTATTTAGGCAATGCACAACTTTGTTTTTTTACAAACAGTACTCGGTAGCACAAATTTTTTGGAAGCACTGCCATAGAAAGTAAACTGAAGTACACAACCTGCATACTGTGTTAAAATGTTCAACTTGTACAACAATATAAACCCTACAATATTCCGACGTTAGGTGAAAATAGTAAATGTTATAACGTTGTAATATTTGAGCGATGTGGAAGATATATCGTATAGAGAGGCATCCTTGCGCAAGGGTAAATTAACAAGTTCGATTCCAAGCCTGAGCAAAGTAATTACCTTAAGCTATCCAATTATAATCAGGTCATGAAGGAATACTCGTAATTGAAACTTAAAGCTGGAATCACCCAGTCTGTTGCTTGGTGGATGAAGACTAAAAAGCCTTATAGCAATAGATGTAAGTTCAGAAAAACACTTAGTCGTTTACCCTTTGGTTTTAAACTAAGTGTTTTTCTGAACTCACAGGTCATGAAGGGTTAGTAAAACTCAGTACTTATTTATAAAGAGTAATTTGTAAGGGAAAACTTCATAAGCGCAAAATCCTATTTAATTACAAAGATAAAAAAATTCAAAAATTCGAAGTAGTGAAAAATGTCACAGCCAGCTGTATTAGGTAAATTTAATCACATAATTTTTAATGAAACGGTATAATGCGTACCAAGCAGTCGTAAAAACGAATTTAAGGTATTTAAATTTATTAATTGTTAGATTTTTTGTCCCTATATCTAACCATGAAGATAAATTTCACGTTTACCATTTTGTTTTACATTTACAATTGCAAAAATTAGCTGACAGAAGCTGACAAAGCTTCAACACTGGAGAAAGTGTTGCAAGGCAAATGAATAACTTCTGCGCATTTACATTCCTTAACTTCAACTTTGAATATTTACAAAGACCATTGCATGATAGTTTAGACAACTAGCCGTTTTCTATACAAGAAAATTTGGTAACAATATCATATTAAACCAAAATACTTATGTTTTGTGTTAAATATACAAAACAAATCAATTATGCAAACCCTAAAAAAATCAGTTTAGGAGCTAATTTGAACCGTTTACTGTTACGGGAACGCCCTGGCTAATTTCAACACGAATAACAAACGAAACGCCCCATCATGAACCCCACTTGACGCCTACAACTAATAATTTCGTGATTCGTTTAACGGCGGATCATATTTCAAACCAGAGAAGCCACAAAACTTGGCATTGTCCAAAACAGGTGTGTACTTACAAGTGTCGCGTCAAAGTAACTTCGTGAGTTCACTGCGTGACCTTGGTGGAGTTTTTCAAGTGGTAAAGATCACGAGTTGACCTTGAAAAACACGTGTTGGGTTCGGTCGTGTTTTACACTTTTTTGTTTCACTACAAGTTGTGTTTATTTATGTCCAGAAAGGCGTTTACCTGGGTTATCCAGCGTAAGGCTTTAAAAGTAACATGTTCGATTAGTGACGTAACAATGACTAGTCAAATATGCAGTATGATGTCACAACCAATATTTAATTTTTAATAAAAAGACATTTTATTGGTTTAAAGGCTGTTATATTCAAAAAACGGTTCAAAGGGTTTAAAACTAACTTCAAATACAAAACACTGGTTTTCGGCAAAATAGAAAAACCCTCTGGAGTAACGATTTTGCTAAATTTAAACGTACAAACCGAAAATTAGCTGCAAATTACTTAATCGTCACCTTATAGCACGTTTTGGGCCCAGAAGTGCATCGCTAACATGAGGCGAAAGTCGTAAAACCAATTTAGAAGTAGACGTTTATTTTTGTCCCCTAATTACCCCATTACCATCGAAAATAGGATTACTTCTTCAAATTTGGATTATTGTGACGTATGTGACGTGACTATGACGTATAAGCGTGACCTTCAGATCTGACCTTTCCATATTTCTGCTTCCACTGATAAAGACAAAGGTTTTCATATTTGCACAGAAACCCCAAATCGAAAATTTTGCCGTCGAAAGTTTTCCAAAGATCCCAATTGACGTAACAAACGCCCTTTATGAGCCAACAAACGCAAAGACGCACGCCGGCGCGTTCCAATTACGTCAAGACGTCAAATATCCAGGAAATGGTATGAATTGCATTCGATGACTCGCGCGCCCCCAGACAAGCACTGTGACGTTATAGAGAGGTCACATTTGTGAATGGATACTCGGACTTCATGTGAATAGTCACGTTTCCATTTTCGGGGTGATTTTGATTGTTACGTCATAGGAGGGATTTATTGGGCGGTGCTGCCAAACAAAGGAAGAAAACAAGCTTGCGAAAATTTAGGTGACGGGAAACTGGAGTTTCGGACAGAAAACTGAAAAACGAGTTTAGATGTTGGTTCATAACCTGAAGAAGCTTAACTCTTTTATTACGTCATAGATCCTTGTGACGTATGGTTTGTTTTCCTTGGAATTTGCATACACGTAGATTTAGTTATTACTCACAACCAATAAAAGTTCCCAAAAGCGTAAACAATGTCTGGAATTTCCAGTTTCAAGACACAAAAAACTACTATCTAAAACTTTTTGCAACTATAAGATTCCAATCTCTTAAATGTTGATGAACATGTTATTTCCTGACACGCAAAAAATGGGAAAATGTGTTCTACGAAAAAACAGCTTGTAGTAGAGGCAAATTTCTGCACACTTTTGAGACTTGAATCGCAAAATCCTTACTCATGTGCCACAACAACAATTTACCATCAACAAAAATCCCAATAATCTTGTCGAAAATTTTACGAAGGTGACGCAATACTTGAAATACCAAAAAAACACCTGAGTCACCCCACTACTCACGTAGTAACGTGTGCAGGTCGATGTTCACCCCAAATCGTCAGAACGTGCTTACCCCAAGTCGGGGAACTCCCACATTTTAGTGGGTTTGTCTGCTGAGGAAAAACACCCACGGAATCTCGTTTCTGTTGAACCTTTACAGTTTTACGAAAAAGCAACTTAACATGCGAAGCAAAAGTAAGGTTTCGTCCCCAGGAAAGAACTGACGTCTAAGCCATGTCTCGAAAACGAGCGACAAAATGATCGCAAAACTTTCACATACTATACAAGGGTTTTCTATCATACAAGCGCACAAACTCTTTACTTTTGATCAAAATAGTGTGGAAATGTTTCGTTATCAATGTCTAAACGCCCTTTGAAGATTACCGATGGCAAATAATCTCAACGTTGGAGCTTATTAGCTAAGTGAAATCGGGCAAAACTTGAGGTACAAACGGTTTGTATTGTGGTTAGGCCTGAACTAATCGACATCGGATTATCCGGATCTTTGCATAATCTAGACAAATTTTTAGATCCAAACGGGTCCGGATTAACCGAGGTTTACTGGAGTATTAACACTAGGTTTATTAACCAAGTAATATAGGGTGCAAAAGACTTAGTAAGGTGGTAAACGTGGGTCTACAACAGCTCGTCGCTCTCCAGTGAGACAATCATAAACGAATTTAACATGGTTTGTTCGGACGCTCACAAACTCGCACAAGCTGTGTTCATGCTAGGCGTCACGCTTGGATGCGTATTCTGGGGCAAAATTGCCGACAGGTTTGCAACTGAGTAGGGTGTAAAAATTTTAAATTTATCTACACTCTAAAAACCACAAATTGCAACGTTTTGAGTAGTAAGGTATTATGTTGAAGACAGTGCATAACATCTTCGGCACTGTGTTCTATTTGCTGCTTTAATAAGTTGATTAAAAAATCGCTTCTGCTTTGAGTCTACATAGATGTAATGACGTCACATGCAGACAAAAAAAATGTTTTGCATTTAAAGCAAGATAACCCAGACCAGACGCAAATCTATTCTAAGTTATGCAAAATAGCAAAACGAAAGGATACAATAACATTTTTAGGGATTCAATTAGAAAATTCCAGGAAAATGTAGTAGTTGACGCCGGAACTTTTAACTTTCTGTTGCGTCAACAACGTATCTTTATGTCGTCACAGACAAGCGTTGGCGCGATCACGGTCGCCAAGTCGGGGCTTTCCCTGCATGCAACGCATTTTCAGTATAGGCTTTACGATTTCTATTTCCGCGTGGTGACTGCATATCACGTTTGTGACGTCACAACAGGTTCGACCGGGCCCGCGGGAAAATGTGGATAGTTCTGGAATTTTAAGTGAGTGACTTATGAACTGAAAAATACCACGCTTTCATCAACAAGGTATAACTGCATCTGTTTTCTTGTGCGAAAATTGAAATCGAGTTTCGTTAAAGTTTATTCAGTGAAACTTTCGTTGTGACGTCAATGCAGTATGACGTAACAAAGAAATCGTTTGCGTCTGATCCTAAACAATAATTTGTGTCATTTTTACTCAATAAATAGAAACGTTTAAATAGAAAGATATGCAGGGCTAATATCGGTTTCCAAACAGATTGTTCCAAGTAGAATATTTTATAGAGTGTTTGTGTTAAATAATATTTCACTTTTTGTAACAAAACAGCCAATATAGAATAATATTTAAGAAAGCAGTTTAATTAACCAGTAATATGGTTGACTGCAAAAAATATTAAAGAAAATTTCTTAAAATTCGTGTATGTAACCGGCGCCATGGTTGACTGCACTTAAGTGTTAGGGAACCCGGTTTAAGCTTTTTATGACGCCAATTCAGCAGCACCAATACAGATCACATTTTGATCGAATCGTTTACCACAAGCACAAGATAACCCTGATCGACCCAAATGGCGATGTCCATTATAATAGCATCACTGCCTTAGGCCAAAGCTTAAACTGGGCTCGATTTAAACTTTACCAGAAACAATTTTCGATTAAATCACCACTTAAATTAAACGGCTACCGGAGGTTACCAGCTAAGCAACGTCCAAAATATATATTCGGAGAGAGCTTACTGCTAAAACTTTCTGTTCGGTACAAAGATTTGTCAACAAAATGTGTTTCTTTAGACAAACACGTTTTTTTAGATTTCATGACATTTCTTTGGTTTTACATGTCCAAGAACAACATAGACGTGTTAGATCGATCAAAACAAAAAAACAAACAAACAAATTAGAACCTTAATTAGTGGTCAAAGTATAACATCTTCTGAACTGATGATTGCACATTGGGAAAAAAATTAGATTGGACTACTTAAAATTACATGTTCAATACACTCATGTATTTGGCAATCATGAAATATAATACCTTCTACATACACATACACTCTTCATTCCAATAGTACTTAACAAATAACAATCAAAGTCTAACATTGATTTCAAGATAACAACAAAAATCAACATTTTCTCAAAAAAATGTTATAATTGGGTGAAAAACCCCAAGGTTGCATAATTCATCGTGCTGGTGTTTTTTATCGAACCGTGGAAATACCGTAAATACTTGATTTGATATTTACGTACTAAAGTATTCGGATTTTTACATCACGATGTGTTGCGTGATTTCACACTGCACGTAAATTCACAACACAATGTAGCCGGAAGCAATATTTCGTAGGCGAATGTCATTTAAAAGCGTTTTTCGGCGTCGATTACTTAGAGTTAAGCCGCAATTGTCGAGACACTGTCGGAAATTTTGCGTGAATCAAGTAAAGAGTGGATGAGCCATGGGTTTTACCACGGATTTTCATGAGACATAACATTTATCACGTTTATCTGGGGATTTGAGATTTAAAACTTTGCGGGGGCAGAAAATTTGAAAACAACATTGAACTAATAGTTGCACACGCTTTACTCCTGCTTAAAATTTTAAGACAATTCATCTCCTAATAAAACAAACCAGCCAAACTAGTTAAAATGCATTTGCTATTAAAACTCATGCATATGTGGGAATTTTAGTACTCCAACCCCTAAAATCCACCAAGCAAAAAACAAATTTTGCCAAGAACAAAAGTCAAATAAAGGCAAAAAAAGTCTACCCGTTTTTCAACATGTGGCTACTCAAATTTTACCCGAGTGTTGTTGGATTTTTGTTGACTTATTCACATAATTTTAAAAACTCTCAGTAAAAATGTATTGAAAACAGACCTAAAAACCCGAACTCATTAAGTGTCTTAATTAAAAAATCGCCATAACTCCTGTGTAGTATAAATACACGTTATTGCAAACGTTTTATTAATAGCCGTTCTTGCCACCTGTGCAGTGATGATCAAGTACAAGATCAAATCTTACAAGTTTCGTCAAAAAGGCATTTAGCTATCACGGTTACCATAAATTCTATATCTGACACAAAGTCGTGATGATATGCCTATGCTGTAGAATTAACCCGCTACCCCGCCTCATGTTAAAGGTCTATTAGCGCGTGATTTCAAACAAAAGCGTGCTATTATTTTAGAGCGTCCCACATTGTCGAAGAATTTTGCGGTCAGTTAAGGTCATTTGTCGTGAGGTCCATTGGGCGTGGTCAGCACGACCTTGAAAGTCTGACAATGGTCAGTTGCCTTATATAACTTGGAACGTGTTGTAAAGGCGTGAAGCTGCTCTTAGACGTGAAAAGGCGGGCTTACATGTGATGCAAACTGGTCGCACAAGTATGCTAGCATTAATAAGGCATTTGTGTTTACATAAAAAGCTCTATAGTACAAGAGAGAGAAAAAATAAACAAAGTATCTAGGCTACTAATAGATCGACTCAAACAGGCTGTAAATATCGCAAAATTTGGGTGGAAACTTGAGGCTATAGTTTTGTCAAGTTTGGTGACAACTTTAAACAAAGTGGCGTATGACTCATATGCAAGCATATAGACAGGGTTGCCATTGACATGGAACTCGAAATAAGGACACACGAACAATTTTACTTTCATGTCAAACGAAACAAACGTTTTTGAACAAATCTTTGCATTTATACGAGCCTTGACATATCACATGTCATATTTCTTTTTGCCAGGAACAATCTGTTCCAACTCTAGGTTTACTTTTAGCAGGGATTTGACTTGTAATTGTTAAAAATAAGACAAAATAACGACTCAAGTCAAAAACAAGGACAGTTCTTAGAAATAAGGACAAAAACTTTTTCTAAGACGTTGCCCTTCAAAATAAGGACAAATCTTAGAAATAAGGACGGTATGGCAACCCTGCATATAGATAACCAAACTGTCATATAACTTGTACAAAGTGAACACATGATATTTAAGACGTTGTAACAATCGCTGTTGTCACATTTGGTGCAAAATATCAGAAAACCTTAATCCGAACTTTTGCCTCACGATGGTTACAGTGATTGTTAAAATGTCTGCAGCAACATGTTTTCACTGTAAACGAGCTTACGGGTACAAATGACATTTTTGCATGTTTAGGGTTGCGTTCTTCATTTAAGGTAAAGTTAAACACCAAAGCAAATACAACCTGTGCTATATGTAAATGAACTCTGGTAGTTACATCGCAAGACCGAATCTAACGTCAAAAGACGGTTGTATGCGTGTTATCGAAAAAAGCGACGGAATTTGATTTTAATATAGTATGTTGTATGTAACAAATGGGTTGGCAGTGAAAAATTACACTGTTTTATGCTCGTTTCTAAACCAAAATGAACCAGAAAGAGTTTTGGACGACCCTGTTCTGAAACTACCCTAAACTATCCACACTATAATTAGACTTTCGCTAAAACTTAAAAAATTGTTGTTCAATTATTAAGTACGTATATTAATGCATAATTTTACCTCGGTACTTTTTGTCTGAAGCCGCTTCCACCAATCAGCGAGTTTTGTCCTCTAGTAACCTCACACGTGTTTTGGAGAATCCCTCTGCTGGTACTTTGAGATATTTTATAATTACAAGTTTGCGTCGAAATAGGCACGAAATTATTACTTACATGTTGTACTTTTACGAAACCACCGGAAACGTCGGTCGCCATGGATACCAATTACGTCACTGACGCTGTTCAGGCCCTCAGCAAGATTGGCTAAGTTATTTTTAGCCAATAGCGCCATCATCGGGCCGTTTCAATTTCAAACGAAGCTATCAATGAACAAAAGCTAAATGAGTGCGAGAAATTTGTGAACTGCTGTCGTACGCGTCTGGCGATAGCCACTTACAAATGTTTCAAAGAGAGATTGCAAATAAAAATACTTCCTAACAAACCATCACAAACAACACTGATCGTTGGGTATCGTAATCGTACAAACACAAAAAGGTATCGTAATCGTACAAACACAAAAAAGTTTGTATTTCGAAAAAAAAAACGAATGAAATGAAATATTTTTACGCCTAATATGTTTGCTACATTCAGAATCCAATCGCATATTTTTCTTTCAGTTGTAGGCTATGACTTTTGATATTATCTGGTGAAAGGTGTTTCGAACTGGGAGCAAAATTACACTTTTTATTTCCTTACCCCCCAAACCATTCGATCATTTGAATGTTTCAAATTTCTTTCGGTGAACAAGATTAAGTGTGGAAAAACAAACTTAAATGGTAATCTCTACATTTTCAGTTGAAAGCCTGAAAGCAGTTTATTTAGGACAAGTGGTCGCTTGTATCAGGAAGAGTTGATTCTTCATCTCATGCAGTCGATCCAGTGCTCATCCAATGCGCACCGACGATGCTTTTTGCGTCATACCGTATTCCCGCGTTTTTTCATCTGACGGTCCGATGACGACAACGCTGGTGTCACGTGACTCGTCGAGGTACCTTCAAAAAATGACGATGACAAATGATCACGTGATACACATATGACATCAATTGCGAGGAATTTTAAGATAAAAACAAATCCATTTTGGAAGAAATTTGACAAATGATGCATAGAATATCTACAGCAGCTGGTAAATTCAGGCAATTTTAAATCGAAAGCGCTCCACGACATTTGTTGCACAATCGGATTTGGGTTTGCAGAAAAACAGGATGATAAAAAGTCATGATCACCTAAAGAAGGAATTAATTTTCGATGATGACGTTTTCCACGGATAATTTTCCTAATCCAATGAACCGAAATTGCACATTGTTGCACACAGCAGGTTTAGCTAACTCTCTTGCTAAATCAAACAAATTTGAAAAAAAACTTAGCAGTGCCACGGTAGACTTGACAAAATTGGTTGCACAACCCGCTACGAACGTGCAAAAAAACAGGTGTGAATAGGTCTTGAAACAATAATAGAGACTTAATTATGATCTTTGCAAACCGCATTGCATGAAGAAAATCTGCCCGAATTACGGTACTAAATTTTGTTGTCATATTTTCGAACAGTTGAGGAATGAAAGGCCATGAAAATATCAGTTTTTGAACTAATTTTTATGTTTTATGTTTCCTAAACTTTAGCATTAAAAAGAGTAAAAATAAAACCCTGTTAAAACGGCTACTCACTCATTTGCCGCACTGATAAGCTGCTCTTTGTCGACACCTAGCAGCAGGTCGCGATGTTGTTGCCTGGTGACGTCATCAAGGCCCGAAATAAAAATGTTACGTCCTCTTCCGCTTGGTGACACTGGAGAGTCGATCTGGGGGTGAAAGAATATGATTTTTTGTTGACTTCAAATTTGGTGTCTGACATAGTCACATATTATTATGACATGAGTAATGTTAAAAATATAGTAATTCGTCTTTTTACTGAAGTCAGTATACTTCTTATTGCACTTATGAATATATTTGTATGCAGTTTATCGTCACCAGCTGCACTAATGAGACCTTATAGGGTAAAACAGTGTGCACTATCACCACATATAGTCCCATTGAGCCGAAATCACTTTGGTTCCCAAACAGTTGCTTGTCCATTGTGATCCAGTTTTCTCTGTGGTTTGTGCCCAGTTGTGGCATTAAACAGAATTGGTGAGGCATTTTTCTGCCTGTTACTCCCATAGGTCAAAAACAGTGTGCACTGTCTGCAGGGAGGGTACTTGGCAAAAAATGAAAGAACTTATAACCTAATTTTGCTCACCGTCTGAAACACCGCCAACTTCGCTTCGTCGATATCACGTGACTCAAACTTGCCCTCGCGCGCCCACGTGACTGAATCCAGGAATCGCGACACCGTGCGGATATTGTTCGGATCTCGGTAGGAGTAAAAACGGAAAACTCCGTCGCCGTCGTATCGAGCCCCGCCCCCGTATGCCCCGCCCATTTCTCTGCCAATCACAAACCAGCAATGAGTGTCGGATTATCGTAAACATAAAACAAACTTCGTAACAATGGCGCATTAAGGATGTGCTCAATGAGACATAGCCGGGAGCCCCCAATTCTTGGTAATTTTTCCTATTAAGGACAATTTTATGTATTAATATGAATATGGATAAGCCCCTTTTCCGAGTTATAGCCAGAACCCCTTACAACTTAATCAGGCCCTGTAACAAGTATTTTTTGATTTTACTGTTTACAAAACTGAAAAGATGGGTTCGAACTACCAAACTTAAGTATTTTCAAACAAGTCGGATAAAACATAGCAATTTATTATATTCCCTACCAGTTTCTTAAGTTGCAAAAACCTAAGGGCAACTGAATGCTGCACGAAGCTATAGCTGAGAAATTCGCAAGACACTTTACGTGTTTTACGAGTAAAAACTGTTGTCAGTGGTTTGCATAGTACATATTTTTAATAGTAAATACCTGATTTCACGGTGTAAGAATTTTGTGGTCATCAAACGAGCAAGCACACGAAGTGTTGGAGCGTCAGCATGTGAGTAGGGCGCCACTGTGCGGACACCCATGGACACGAAGTTGACTGGTAAAGAAAGCTCCTGATGTACTCTAAAGTATAAAATGGATCAAGCATAATGAAAAACACAAGTAAAAATCAGAAATGGCGCAGACTATTCTTGGATTGTTGCGTGTAAAATTAGTAAAAAAGCAACGTGGCGATTCTGTTCAAAAGTTAGAGTTGAAAAGTTGGGATGGGCAAAATTTGGGTAAAAACTGCTATAAACGGCTTTTGCAAAAACATTATGATCGACGACAATGAAAATTAGATCAAGCTTGGATTTTTTTGTGTAAAGTTGGAAATAATTTGTAAAAAAAACAATGCGATTTAGTTATAATTCTTTGTCAAAGTTCGTAATGTGCCATTAATGATAATTTAGCTGCGCTTACGACAAATTTAGTGGTTTTCACACTGAATTTTCTTGATGTTAAAACGAAATCGTACAAACTAAATCAAAAGTCGATCGTTGTTTTAAGAGTGGCATAAGCAAGAGAAACCAAGAATCAACAGAATGCACCTGGTTAGAGGATTAATATCAGCTTCGAAGTTATTCCAACGCACAAGGGATTGGATTTTGTTGTCTTGTAGACTAGTAAGAACTCCTTTCGTCACAAAATCGCCTGCCAAATAACAGTTATTGTCAACTTTTAATAAATTCAAGTAATATAAATCACATTAAGCATACGTGGTTGTTTCGACTTTTCTTTAATCGCAAGACAAAACTGTTGACTTTATCTTAAAGCCACAAAGCTTTCTAAAATCAAACCTAATTGTACAGCACAATATGAACATACTCGCACCTCTGAAAACAAGCAACTTTAATTAATGCGTACACTTTAGGGATGGGCCAAAACTGCAAATGTTCTATTTGGTCGAGCACCGAGCATCTCAAGTTAATCTCTAACACTAGTTTCGTATACAGGTCATGAATATGCCAATTTAATGCTCGGGTCAGTTTGTGCAACTGCTCGGCCGAGCACCGAGCATCAAAAACAGCGATGCTCGGTACCGAGTACTCGGGTTCTGGCTCGGCTCGGCCCAACCCTGGTAAACTTGACTTACTTTTGAACATCTGTTGTGTCTCTGCCGGAATATCAGCAATCAACCCGTCCAATGACGTCATTGCTTGCGTCATAAAGTCAGACGTGGAATGAAGGGCAAAGCGCGCCCCCGAGCGACACAAGGCATATGACGCAATCTGACGTAACTTGTTTATGACGTCATCGACGTTTTGGGATTCGGCGATTTCCTTCATGAAGTTGACTTGGGTGAGACCTGAAATGTCATAATGCAAGTCAGCACATTTAGTATGAGTCAACAGTTTACGGTAGCTCTTGAAATTTGGTAGAGCTATTAACAGAGACCCACTTTCACAAGGTGGCTTAAAGAGCTGAATTATTTATTTAGCGGCTAAAGAGGGGTTGGGTTGGGAAATAAGTTTTTATAGTAACTAAGTTCTTTGCTAGTTTTATTGAAATTTAAATGCTAATACCTTACCCCAACCCTAATAGCCCTAACCGTGAGCATTTTTGGAGATACATTGTTTCAAATGTGACAAGTGCTCTCTGCGCCTCCTATCGAAAATTACTTAAATGTGGGTCTTCCGTTAGGTATGGTGTTAGTAAATTTTCCTTGAAATTTCGTTTGAAGCAAAAATGGCGAAACATTTACTCGGGGAAATTCGTACATCAGACAAAGTTTGCTAAATATAGATTGGTCAAAGAGCATTTGCGAATATTTGAAAGCAGAGACCTGTATGAAAATGCTGACGGTTAGGGCTACCAGGGTTGGGATGAGGTTCTATAACATCAATAAAACTGATAAAAACCTAATTCCTAATGATGAGTTTAGATACTAACCCTACCCCACTGTTAATTTAAACAACTGCGCTCTTTACGCCATCTAATGGTATTCAGCAAACTTTTTCTGTTGTCGGTTCTTGTGTTAGCAGCTCTACTTGCTTTCTCACCGTTAAATCTTTCAGTATAAGCAGCAGAAGGTGACAGATACTGAGCAGCGCTTCTCATGGCAAACACATGACCGTTATACGACACGCTATTGGTCAGTTCCTGAGCGCTCTGACGAATTAGCGTCTGTAGTCGAACGCTGTCTTCAAATGTAACCCTGAAAGTGGTAAAATTCATAGAAAACATAAAATCCACCGTTAATGTTTAAAAACACACCAACATTAACAAGAATGTATACCATTTTTTTAAATTGTTTTAGCAAAATTTAAACATGTGTCAGCAAAACAATCCCATTGGTCGATTTAAATCAGCAATCAACCAATCACCACGTACTGGCTGAAGATTTCCCGCCAAAGCTCGAGCATGGCGTCCATGTTTCGATCCAAACAATGCGAGTGAAGACGAACCGCCGTCTCTGACGTCATAGCGTCGCTGTGGCTACCATGTGACATCACCGAGGCGCTCAGCCCACCCGAGCACTTGTCTTCGCGTTGAGAGAAAGTGACGTAATCGGTGTTTTGTGTTCCCATTCTGTGAAAGATTTTTGGCGTTTTTGTTTTCTTTTTCCAGTTCGGTGTTTCTTGAGATGCGAATCAGCAAGAGTCAAAATCAGTGTTCAAAGTAAAGTCCATTACCAGGTAAGTCAATATATTTCTAACTCCAAATAAACTTAAGCACTGCTTAAGAATCCTTTGTGAAAACTTATGTGACAGGATCACTTGTGAAAACTTATGTGATTAAATTTCTAATGAAAGCTTATGTGACAGGATCACTTGTGAAAACTTATGTGATAGGATCATTAGTGAAATCTTATGTGATGGAATCACTTGTGAAAACTTATGTGATGGCATAACGTGTGAAAACTTACTTGAAAGATCATTAGGGAAAACTTATGTGATGGGATCACTTGTGAAAACTTATGTGATGGGATCACTTGTGAAAACTTATGTGATGGGATCACTTGTAAAAACTTATGTGATGGGATCACTTGTAAAAACTTATGTGATGGGATCACTTGTGAAAACTTATATGATGGGATCACTTGTGAAAACTTATGTGATGAGATCACTTGTAAAAACTTATGTGATGGGATCACTTGTAAAAACTTATGTGATGGGATCACTTGTGAAAACTTATGTGATGGGATCACTTGTGAAAACTTATGTGATGGGATTACTTGTAAAAACTTATGAAACAAAAATGAAACAAAAAAATTGTGATAATTTGTGGGACAAATTTACTTGTGAAAAATTATGTGACAAGTATACTTACTGCGTGAGAACTTCACAGAACAATGGTAGATAAGGTTTTAAATCCTCATTGAGTTCATTCACAGGAAACATGGCGTCAAAATACGTGATCCCATTGGTCGGTTGGGAACACGTGACAACGAGAGGTTGGTCGCCTACACAAAAAACAAATATTTTAATATGGCAGTGTTTTGCAGTTTCAGGCATTTTTAAGCCAAATCTTGGCAATAAATTTAAAAAAGAGTCCCTGTTTCGCTATGGCAGACCGTAGAAACGCGGATAGTTTGGAAATTTGCTAGTCTAAATGGTTTTAGTATTCTCTCATACTTTTTTGATGGAGCATGACTTCATAATTTTGTTGGATGCGAGGAATGTCGGTGACGTGAAGGGTCGGAAGGCATGTGACGTCACTTGGCGTTTGTTGCTCTCGTGACAACTCAAGACCCTTGGAAAAGGAAACGTATTTTTAAAAAATGTTTATCGCTGTATTTTCTTTTAGATATTAGGTATTGCAAGTAGACTGAGTTTCGAAAAAACGGCAATTTTTCAAAAAAATAAAATAAAAAAATCAAATAATGTTGAAGCTATTTTTATAAAATTATTACCTGTTCGTAAACGTGATCCTTGTCGTCTACACTTAATTTCCCCACCCTACATTTCAATTTCTCTCGTTCAGCGCCGTCCAGCGACTCGCTGTACTTAGGGTCAGGTGACATCATCAAGCAATGACGGTGCTGATTCGCCTGTCAAGCAAAAAATTCATATTTACGCTCTTCATATATATGAATCATAACAGTTGGGTTATGCACTGATCCTAAGTAATTTGAATTATAAATGTAGCAAACCATTGCACAGCTGCTACTTACTTTGTTGTATATTAGTTAATATGTTATTTACATAATTAGTGTTTCATATTGAGTACTGATAATTAATTTACGGACAATGCTAAATAAACATGATCAGAAAATTGACGAAGAAACAATTGCTTTTATAATTTATGTCAACAGCAAATAGTTTATTATAAAGATATCAAAATCCCGGTAGAGCACCATACCTCACGGTAAATCTGCATTTAACTAATTTTTGATAGGTGGCGTAAAGAGCTGAATTATTTATTTAGCGGCTAAAGAGGGGGGTTTGGTTGGGAAAATAAGTTTTTGAAAATTTTACATTAGTAACTAAGTTCTTTAGCAAGTTTTATTGAACTTTAAATGCTAATACCTTACCCCGACCCTAATAGCCCTAACCGTGAACATTTTTAGAGACATAACGTTGTTAATGTAAAAAGTGCTCTTTGCGCCATCTTTCAGAAATTAGCTATGTTGGGTCTACCGTGAGGTGTTAGTAGATTTTCACAAAATCTCACCGTAAAATACTGGACACATTTTTTCTGCAAAAACTCCGGGTCTTCGTCCATTTGTTTGCGAAATGAAGTCACCATCGAATCCACTTTTAGTGACGTAATCGGGTCTGCACCGTGTTGCCACGTAGGCATGACGTTCTAAAGACATTCATGACGTTAAAAACGTTGTGACGTAATACAACCATGCATTATTTTACGTTGTAGACACAAGTAAACTACTAAATGATGATTTCATTTTTGATGATAAGGTCCAGAGTTGTAAACGGGCCTGAAATTGGAGCCGGAAACCCGACCCGAACCCGAATCGTTTTGAGAAGCCCGTTAAGGTCCGAAAGGTTGATTGACAGGCCAAGACATTGAAGTCTTAGGAAAGACCAAGATAACACAATAGACAAATGATCTTGAACGTGGCATTTTAAGGCTGTTTGACATTAGGTCAGGTCGAACAACCGGCTACTTGGCTAGGTAAATTTATTCAAAAAGAATACTGACACAGAGTGTAAAGTCAGGCCCGAATGAGGTCCGTTTTTTGAAGAAACCCAAGCCCGAAAAGCCCGGCCCGATTTACAATTCAGACAACGTTATAGAATATGCCACATTTTTTGTGTTGCTTGTATGATAATGTTTAATATTTTTATTCTGTAAATAACCTGTGTTACCTGGGAATTACATTAAATCCGTTTTTTAAAAATATATAAAAATAAGCTGAAATGTTAAAAAGTAAAATGTACAAAATCTGAAAGCATATTTTTGTAAAAACTTACGAAGGATAATCCCAACCCAAACTGACTGCTCTGGTGTTTTTGTTGCAACTCGATGCGATGCAAGATGGCGTCCACCCGGTCACGTGGAAAACCGTCTCTGTGACGTAATAATTGCGTGATAAATGTATACGTCACATTGTTTATAGACTATGTGTACCGGGTAATCAAAGAAACACAAGTAAGGCGTTAGGCAAGTTTAACTTTAATTTTTTTATTTTTGGTTTTGTTGTTAAAACTAGTGATGTACCGAATCGGCGAAATTTCGATTCGGCCGAAACCGAATATTCGGCGGTTTTGCCGAATCAACCGAATCATATATGACGTCACGCAAAGTCGTATCCTACGCGTTTGACATGAAAGCAGAAGTTTATCTACCAGACAATTAGTGCAGAATGGTTGTGTTTCGTCCGTATTTTAGTTCTGTGGGGTTTAACATTGTCCCAAGCACGATTGCCAACACGACAATGGAAAACTGATTTTTTGTCTGCAGTGGGAAAAGCGTCAATATGTCAAAAAATATAATGATTGACGCGTATTGACCCAAGCACGATTGCCAACTCGACAATTTCGTTGCTACTGAGAAGAAAGGACACGTTTAACGCTTTAAATGTGTGTTCGGAAAAGATTCGGTTTCGGCCGAATCGCAACAAATTATTCGGCCGAAACCGAATCTTTGCAAAAATGACCGATTCGGCCGAATAAATTCGGCAAACCGAATATTCGGTACATCTATACTTAAAACCAAAGACTCCAAAAAAAAACACAAAGTATCAGAACATCCGGGGGAGAGTTGTGGCCTAAATTACTAAGGACGCTGTATCAAAACATCGTCGGCGCTTATTCTTTCCCTGAGATAGTGCTCTTTCATTTATATTTTTAGAATTGTAAAAGTGCCAGAGCCCAGTTTTAACCAACAGATGGCTGAATCAGGCCTAAAATTAAAGATTTTACAACGTAATAAAAAAGAAATTTGCAAAAAAAGAGAAGTTAATTTTTTTTTATAATGACATTGATTTTGTTCGATACTATTCCGAGGAGGCACACTAGCCACTACTAAGGACAACTTGGGCGATTCCACTCCATTTAAACGTGCTGCACACAATGCATGCTACCTTGACACTTCATCCATCGTTTTTTCGATCAGCCCCTTAACCTTGTCCACGTCATCCGGGGAAATCCCCTGTAAACCGACGCTGAAAATTGCTTCTTTCTGGTGTGAATGATAACCTGAAAAAATGAGTAGGGTTATTACCGTGAGAAACTCAAACGTTTGTTAAATTTCGATAGATGGCGTAAAGAGCACAAATATTTCTGCTTGAGGGACTAAATTAACGATCAGAAACTAAGTTTTCAAGTTAGTTTTAATGTTCGTTTTATCATAAACCTCAGCCCCTCCCTAATAGTCCTGGAAGCATTTTCACACAATTTCACTTTAATTTTTTGTTCATAGTCTTAGCGTCATCTATCAGTAATTTCGAAAACACTTGTGTATGGTTTGAGAGCAGCTAAGTTCAGAGTTTTATATTAAATCCCACAAATAATGTAGTAAACAGAAAAAAAAGTTAATCTAGATTCTAGACCAGCGGTTCCCAAACTTTTCCAAAAATTTTGCCTGGTGGACCCTTTGCAATTATTTTGATATTTCGCGGCCCTATAAAAATCAAAACATGCTATAGGAAAAATGAACCATTGTTTCTTATAGTACACTAGTGCAGTCACGATTCTTTTTAATGTAACAACTTTCTAACTTAGTGGTTTTCAAACTTTTTCATTGTTTTTTTCAAAACGGTCACTTTGCCATTATATCGAGGACTCGCGGACCTTAAAGTTGATTTACAGAATTTTGCTTATTAGGTATGCAAAATTACACATAACAACCATCCAAAGACGGTTTGTGACATCACAGACAAGACAGAAAACATTACGATAGTGCGCAAACAATTGCATTCTTGATAGTTGTCGTGCAATAAAGGCTATCTATCGTATAGTAATGGAGGCAGTGGATCTCTAATTGTACTTTGATTTAAACCTATTCAGTGACACAAATTCACGCCAAATAAGATTATAGAGGCACGTCAACCTTTTCGCGGACCCCGCAAAATTGCTTCACGGACCCCTAAAGGTCCGCGGACCCCAGTTTGGGAACCGCTGTTCTAGACGCTTTTCTTACCCACCTGATTGTGGGGAATACCCTGAACCAAGACCCGATTCGATCAAACTTTTGTAAAGTGGAGCAGCTGGTCCATCGATGAGCAAGTTACAAATAATGGAAGCTATGAAGGTTTCCTGAATATTAGAAGATCTGAAATATCAAATACACAAATATAAAACCATGTAGCTGCAGCGAGTCCACCAATTGTGCCATCTACTACTTTGCACTTCAAATTATTTGAAAGTTGCACAGACTTCTGGCTTTGTGGACATTTCAGTGCATATGTTTTGTAATGTTTTCTTTCACCAAGCAAAATAAATTGTAAAACCATAAGAAATGTTTTTCTATGATGTCAGAATCTCCAAACACTTTCACTCTACATTATTAAGTTTTGTTGTCAAAGGCACATTTCCTAACAATCCGGTATGGTTTCGAAAATAAAGTGTCACTATTTCATTTTTACATCACAAAATGTGTTAGGTGAAAAACAATTCCCCACTGAGTGCAGAAAATAAAATCAGTTAACACACAAATGCTTTGATCCAAAACGCTAAAGCTTTTGAATGATAAAAGTAAAGATATACAGCCATACTCTGGCAAAAGATAGGACACAGCGAATGTGGTTTGTTTTTCTGGGTTTGCAGCCAGTTCATCTGGAGGGCAAGTTATGCTCGATGATTTCTGCAAATTTCAAATTGGTAAAAAGCATTTTTCTACCAAGAAACACATCGTTACACATTTAACACACTACACAATGTCAATGGCATGACATCAAAATGACAAAAGCAGCAGTCTTAGGTAACAAGTTAAACTTGTTGTGTGTAAAACTTACTGGTCCACTCCATTTAGTTTGCAATGGTACTTCAGTGCCAGGGTTGATTTTTTCAAACCTCTGTAGAGCTTCGTTAATTTGTTGCAGATGGTTTTCCATAGGCATGTCTCCGTATGTAATAAAACTGAAAACATATTTTGTACAGCAGCAGTAAATATACATAACTTCCATATCTTCTAAAGATATATATGTATGTATATACTGTACATGTATATGCATACAAAATTGGTTAATCTAACAAGCAATTCCCAAGCCTTTCTGCAATTGAATGGATATGTATATAAACCTTAAAGACCACTTGCAATGTGTAACTGGCCTGTGATTCATTATTATTCACCACACACAGAAAAAAAATACATTGAGGTGAAATCAAAAGCATTGCTTCAGACAAATGTGACTAACAGCAACTATTAATTCAACTTAACTACCTGGCATTGCTGGGATGGTAATGTCCTGCATGAAAGTTCTTTAAATCTTCCCAAGTTAAGTCTAATATCTTATCTGGTTTACCACCACTACAAACACCATAAGTGTGATCTGGTAAAAGTTGGTTCATCAGCGCAGTTCCGAATAAATATGAAGCATCCGCCTTGAGAGAAAAAAACAGTTTTTGTTTTAACTTTGTTTGGCAAAAATATCAACAAACAGCAGTTCTACATGAAAAAATGTGTCAACAAAATGACACAATGCAAATTTTCTTAAATGCAGCTTAATTAAAAATTAATATTAAATGCTTGGAAATGAATTTTACAAAAACAAAAAATATTAGCATAAAAAAAGTTCTGTCAAAATTTAAATAACCCACACCACTACCTGCTACACATGCTAACTTTAAGTAAAGATGACTTCAAAGTGTCTACTCATTTTTTTGCAAGTGTCTATTTGTTTTTAACTGTCCTATGGTTAAATGTCTTTCATGATTTTCTGACAATTAGAATATGCATTTTGCACAGATGAAAACTACAATTTTTCAACAAACAGAATCAAGTATAAACAGCAACTTTTTTTACCAGCATTCCCTTCATCTCATTAAATACAACTCCCTTGAAAGTAATTGGTGAAGTTGGGTCTTCATTATTTTCATGTTCCAATCTCCAACCTTCCTGCATGGCAAAGAAAAACATGTCAAAGTTGTTTTGAAAACTTCACAATATATACAAAATTACCTGCAAAAAGTCCAGCTTTCTTATTTGTGGGAAAAACACAGAATCTAGATAAACTGACATCAAGTTTTTGAAGTCTTTTGGGTTTTGTGTAGAAAACGGATACATGGTGTAGTCAGGACCTTAAAAACATACCTCTGTTTTTTGTGTGTGCAAAAGTAGCGACTGTAGGCAAATCAAACTAAACTTGATGGAGTAACACTTTCAAGATAGAGTTTTTATTTTATTTTGTGATGTTGGATCCTGATATTTTTGACATCACTTACTTTTGGGCAATTCTATTAAAAATACAGATTGTGCAGGGGCAACCTAAAGGGATTTTTCCTGTTGAAATTGGAGTCAGTTTACTTAAATTAAGCGGAATGGGACTTGGAAATGCTTACTTAATTAAGCGGAATGGGACCCGGAATGGGACTTGGAAAACCGACTCACAACTCTAAAAGTACAATAATTGACAAAAAAGTCCAAGAAAATAAAAGAATCGTTAAAATAAAACCCAAAAATGGTAAACCAATTTTTTGCTTCACCGTTTTTCAATCCATGATATTGTTGCACAACTCACATACAAGGTGTAGAAAAAGTATAAAGTGTATAAAAAATGGCACCACACCTGTAAGTGCGTTCATAAATGTTGACATGGATCTGTCGAGCATTTTAAAGAAAGGATCTCGCACTGGAAATTTCTCAGAACCACACAATGCAACATGTTCCAATACATGAGCCACTCCTGTACTGTTCATCGGTGTTGTGCGAAGTGAGACGCTATAGGCAATCAATCAAAACACAGTATCATTCAGTTTATGCAATCCAGTATCCATGTAACTATTCTATTCTGGTAATAATAAGGTAGTAATATGTTTTTAACTACCATTTTGTATTCAAGAAAATAATTAAATCTGCAATAAACGAAATTTTCACTTTTCTTGTTCTATCTACTAAATGGTGAAGATGAAAATTATTATGGTACTTTGCACAATGGAAAAGATTCATGCCAAAATGCTATTAAGTTTTCACTTTTTGTTTCTATGTTGTTCAGGGATATAGTAAATGTATCCAATTTACCCTTAACGAAGTAATAACTTACTTGAAAACATTATTAGAATCGTCTCTGATCAAATGCAAATGTTTGCAGCCTGTTTTTAAATGCTCCAGTTCAATTGCAGTCATTGAGAACTCAGAAATGTCTGCTACCTAACAATGTTCGAAAAGATTAGTTTATTTACACTATCCTAGTTTGTTCAATTGTTAAAGAGTTGTGTATACTCCGTGAAAAAAATCATAGCAAGCACACATGGAGAAGTTGAAAGTAAAAAAAATAAGGTGGGCACAAATAATGGATAAGTGCTGCATCAACACTGTTATGTAACGGGTTGACATGTTAGAAACTGAGACATAATGCAAAAAAAAAATTTGCAAAAAGAATTGTATTTTTTCAAAAATCAATGGTGTTGTCAAATTGTTAAAACAAAACATAAATGTACACACCCTTTTTATTTCATATCCATGAACTTGCTGTCCTTTTTGATATGCAGCATTTGTAGCAAGGGTCCGTGATGCAATAAACTTGCATGGCTGAAATAACCTGCAAATACAACATCACATTACTGGTAAGTTACTATAAATGCTTTACAAATGACAAACAACAAAAAATATTTACCTTTTTAACATTGCTATCTTCATTGTACTAGTTTTGCAGTACAAAACTTTTAACAACTTTTTTTAACAAACCTGGATCATGTTCTTACAATCTGTCAAAGATAATAAAAAAAAAGAATTTTTAACTTCCTGATAACAAAAGACTAGCGGACACATAAAATACAGACAATGACCGGTTTTACTACTGTTCTTAATTTTTCTTTTGCAGAGTATTACATGTTTTAAAACCAGGCTTGTTCGTATAAATGCAACATCGCAACAATCAGTCATTAAAGTCAGTACTTTTGGTCATATGCATTCTTATGACAATTTTAATTTAACTACATTAACATTACCATAGTGGCAGAAGTAAAGTAAAATAGGCATGTGTAATACGTAAAGAATATTTTTCTTACAATTTTGTATGCTGAAAAACTTAAATCATAGAATATTGTGTCAAAGTTTCATTCATATGTATTAAAGTTTTGGAGAAGTTGCCATCAACCAGTCAATCCATGCTTATGTTTACAAATGCAGTATTACATGTTTTACGGTTAAACCTGCTTCGCTTTCAAAATGTCAACTGTGTTAAACGAACACAAAAACTGGACAGTTCAGCTTGTAGTATTGAGCTGAGTATTCATGTAATCTGATTCCGTATTAAACTGTGAGAAACATAGCATTGAAGCATTGTAGCATAACTGAAGGAACATTCAGGGTTTATTTCAAAACTGCTTTGTAGGGCCAGCAATATGTAAATCAGTGACTCTCAGGGCCGCATGTGGCTTCCAACTACTTATTTTGCAGCCCTCACCAGACCTCAGAAAGTCGCTAAAGATTTTTACCATGGAAGCCACAACAGCAAAGAAATCGATGTTTCTGCATTTACTATTTTTATAAGTTTACAATACAGAATATTTAAACACTATCGTTATTCAACCCAATCAATCTATTACCGAGAATAATTACGTACAAAGCTAATTGTTTATTGTATTGTGTTTCATAAGTCAGAATCAGTAAGCTTTCTGCAGTTATTCAAATTCTTGTTATTAGCTGTTATTCTGCATTCTTTTTTATTCGTTTTTGCGGTTCCTTATGCACTTAAAAAACTACCTTTTGGCCCCGACAACAAAAAAGGTTTAGAACCACTATGTAAATCATTGTGCTTAGTCCAACTTCAAACAGAACCGAAAAAAATACAACTTTCAAACAGAACCGCGTGGAACTGAATTCTGTCAATTTCTGTAATCATGGGGAATACCCGCTTCAAGCTCTTGCATCATGTTTCATAGAAATTAAAAAAACGCTGAATCACGATTATCATAAAACAGTAAAACGTGAAATTACCAACAAATCAGCAATATTTAATTACTTCAATCAACAAATATAAATGCGATTTAAACCAGAAACAAATTTTAAACAAACTACTTGAGGTATTTAGAAAGAAGTGATTCGATTATTACGGACATGGTCCACTTCCCACGAAATTGTTGGGATCGTTGGTCGATTTGATTGGTTGCCTTGGTCACGCATTGATGAGTAAGATGGGGGCGGGGTTGGAGGCGTGGCATTCCCTGGCACTTGATTGTCAAGTACATTGGTATGTGTTGTTCCTGAATATGTCAGTGTTTAAATAAACCTTCAAGTTAGAATTACTAGACGTTGTACTCTAAAAATGACTATAAAAACGTTTGACTGTCGTGAAGAGTACAAATTACTGCGAATGTTTCAAATAGCATTCAAATGCAAGTTCTGAATAAAAGGTTTAAAATGGCCATTGTACCTAAAATTAACACGAAAATGCCTAAACAGCCTTTATTGTTCATGGACCTTAGTGAACTTCGTCAAGTAAATGAAGGAGCCGGGACATTCATTACGCCTTACCACCAACTACTTCATCGTATCTAGGTAACAAAACCACCACTGGCCGCGTCGACGCTCCCGTAAAAATATTGGCTTCCATTTCGCCACTGCGCCCCACCCGGAAAAATACTGGGGCTTCCTGTTGAAATAATCACAATTTTTTCAAGAAACTGTACATCAGGGGTGGGCAACCTTTGTTACTGTGGGGCTAAATGCAATTGCCAAAATTACATTGCGGCCGCACCTGTGTATTGCACAAGGTGATTTTTATTTGTTGCTTACCAAATATGCTTAACTACGAATAAAATTAGCATTTGATTCTAGCCAAAAATTGCCAGGACGCAGAAAAATAGCATCGGGCGTATTAATCTGCTTAAAAATATATAATAGTTGGACTCGTTTGCTAGTACATTTGAAATCCAAGCATCTCTGTGGGCCGCACAACATTTAATCAAGGGCCGCATTTGGCCACTCCTGCTGTGCATGGACCGCTGAGACTAAAACAAGTGCCTTCACCTGCACAATTCGGAATGCTGGTTTAGCGCACACACTGCATAGAGCACGTGCACAAACCACACAAATGGCAAAAGACGACAGCGCATCGATGAAACCAAAGCCCAGCGTGATGTACGAAAGAACAGTCAGCAGTTTCTGTACAAAGCAAAGCCTGTTATACTAGTACAATATATGTTGTTAAGATTTGATTTAAAACAAGTACTCCGAAATTAGTTAATTTATCATATTTCTATTCTATTTCAGTTTGGCTCTCTACTATACTGAATTTGTTTGTCCAACGTATAAAGTTTAAACATGATTTAAGCTGCTACAGGGGCAAGTAGCCTTAAAACGACCGTACCGCTTCATTGCACTTCATTTGATCGTCTTCGGTCGAAGCTGCGGTGGTGACGTTATAATCTACGTCATCAGGTGTAAAACAAGCGTCGGTTTCGTAACTGGTGACGTCAGGTAGTATGAAAGCGCAGAGGAGAACGGATAAACAGAGAGAGATTATGGCAAAGACCATGTAGAAGGCGATCTACAAATAAAAGTGGGTTGTGAAGTATTTGCTTGGTTATAGCCATTTAAAAGCGCATTTGTGCTATCAAGTTGTCTAATCGACAATAGGTAAAGGTGTGTTAGAAAAGAAATTTCCTAAATTTGAAATAAAAACGGTTATAGCTACTCCGTAGTTAAGCAAAATCTATACGCAAAGTTAGCATTTGGACCTACAAAGAAAGATAGGACACAAGAGATCCCATAAAGCGACATGGGTCATTAAAGTGACTTATTGCCAAAAATAATTTCATTTAACAAACCAATCGTATTCATGGGTTTCACACAGTTATATCGCAAATGTAAAATTCGCTAAATCGGCTACATATAGGTAACTTACCGCAATTTTTCGCTTGTTGTTTACGGCAGCGGTTCCACTGATAGCTGTCAACATGTACTGTGAATCAAACAAAAAAGTGACGTAATTACAGTATTTACCCGGGCAACTAATTAATCTATTTATTCATCAATACTCGACAACCCTTTTGTATTTACTCTCCTGTTTATCAAACAAAACTGACAAATAAATAACAACGCGAGGACCTGTACATTACAAGCACTTTTATGTATTCTGTCTTATACGACACTTAAAAATAGAATCAACGAGCTCGTTGATTGGTGGAAAAGACTATAATGAACCTTATGTCTATTGATTTCAGTTCATGAAAAATAACAAGTAATTCGTCCTTTTTTGAGATAAGTTTATGTATATATTCCACCTTAACAGCACCGTGTATTTTATTTAAATAGAAATTTCCGTCATATATGGTTTGATTTGTGTGTATAGTAAGTTTCAGTTTCTAAAAGCGTTTAGATTCAGATGAATGTTTAGGTTAATTTTGGGCAAGCTTATACCAAGAGGTTACGAAGGTAAAACACTTTCTTGCCATTAAATGTTTTTAAAACTTGGTAATTTTTAAGTAATTTTGTCTGAGAAGAAACTCGTTTGTTTACTTTACTAAAACCTACCAGTTATAAGAAGTGGTCGTTTTATGATTCTGTCGTTGGACTTTGCCTTTCAGAGCTTTTCTCATTATCGCGCGATATTTACCATTTAAAACTCAGACCTTACCCGAAAAGTGGAATTTACATTTTAGCGTTCTAGACTTTTGTACTTACAATAGCTCCCACCCACAAAGGCATCATGGTACTGAAGTAAAATGGGAGATGGCTTCCTTGAACTCCTTCACTAATCCCGAAGCCACAAACAAGTAGAGCGATTCCGCAAGTCAACTGGACAGCGGCAAGTTTAAACAAAATTACATTTTTCACTTTTTTAGGCAATAAAAAACAAACAAACGAAGAAACTATTCCAATGTCAAATTCTTGACTTTAGAATATTAACCACTTCAGTTCAAACCTGAACTGTTGGTCTGATGCTTTTGTAAAGAATGAAATCTTAACATTCTTTTATATTTTCCTAAAATTATTTTTGGAAACGATTTGTAAAATCGTCATATCAATAAAAACAATAAAACACTAGCAGACATTTTTCTTAACTTTTAGGGAAAACGTACATTTAAAGGAACCCTGATAGACAAATAAGCGTCTTAAAAAATAGCAATTTTGCAAAAACAAAAACTTTTTTTAGCTCAATTGATTCCACTTTAGTTGCTTCTCCGACGCATGGTCGTTGTATTTCTCAAACATGGGCTTAAAAAGCAGAACTTTTATTCTACTTACGTTGCCAGCGTACTTGGACCTGAAATACTGATTGCTAGGAATCGTGGTGCTCACTAGTGCCGGCGGTGGCGGAGTGATACCTTCGAGGTTGATGTTGGCGTCTTGCAAATTAAGTTGTGCTCTGGACGGACGAACGTCCCGCCGATTACGCCTGTAAATCAGTGAAGTTGTTGCAATATCATGTGAAATATGAACAACATTTTTAAGACACACAAACTAGGTGGGTGGCACCTCTACTCATCAATGCGTTTCATAAACTTCTCTTTTTATAGTCAACAGGCAATTATATACTGCTCATCCGACGTTTCGGCGTCTTTATCAGGGTAATGTCAGCTACCCAACATAATCTTAAATCCCCAACGAAACATCAAAACATTGGATAAGTTGAATATAACTGCCGATTTAAAAAAAGGAAAGTTTATGAAACATGAATCGAAACAACACTATATTCATCAACGAATTTGTCTGTTTGTTTCATTTTTATCTGATCCCGCTGTCGAGCTCCAAAGTTTCTGCTAAATGATACCTTCGCGCGCGGTTTCTTCGGCCGTCATTCCTCCTTGAAGATTGTTGATATCGTTCTTGCTCTCTATCCACCTCTCGATCAACTTCATCTTCATCCTCCCGACAATCATCAACATCATCACTAGCGTCCCGAACGGATATCTGTTGTTCTCTGGACTCCCTACAACTAGTTTCAGCCTCACTTTCGACTGTAGAAGGCGAATCTCCTTCTGTTGTTTCTTCTGAAGATCTAGCAGTGTTTATTTCGTTTTCTGTAGAGTCCGCTGAGACTTCATTATCAACTGCTGCTGTTGGTTGAACCTTGATTAGTTTTTTCGTGGTTTGTATGCCAGAGGTTGAAGGGATATCTTCCATCGATTCAAAAGCAAGCGTCCGAACTTGTAGTTCCTGCTCTGGTACACACGGGTCCATATTTTTGTTGAGGTGTTTGAATTGCTGCTACGTGTTTTCGACTCCAGACAAGTGCTGAGTCATGGTAAGGCAGCGTCTTTTAACCTTTATTGGGTCATAAACCTCTGAAAATGTCTCATAAAACCTGCGGCAACTTCGCAGACAAAATTATGAGAGGAATTCACAGCCAAACCAGTACTAAACCATCAGTTCACAATAGCGGTTTTCAGTATTGTTTTTAGTATTAATGATAAGCTATGGCGCGATTAGACTGATTATTGACCGAAGGGGCAGATCAAAAGTACTTCGTTTAATTAAATTTTGATGTAAGGCCATTTTTTACCCTATTTACTTAGCCATTAGTAAGCAATGAACGATAAGCATAAGAAACTAGGTACTGAAGCTCGAAGCAAAAACCGTTTTGAGCAATGAAACAAATTAAGTAGGTAGGCTATTAGATATTTAACATAGCGATACTAGGCTACTCGAGGCATCTGTATTTAAGGAACGGGTTTCAAGTATTTAATCTAGTCTGTCTAAACTAGTGATGTACCGAATGGGCGATATTTCGATTCGGACGAAACCGAATATTCGGCGGTTTTGCCGAATAAATTCGGGCGAATCAACCGAATCATTTATGACGTCACTCGAAGTCGTACACTACGCGTTTGACATGAAAACATAACATTTTCTACCTGGCAATTATTGCAAAAATAGTTGTGTTTCGTCCTCATTTTAGTTCTGTTTAGGGCAGCGGTTCCCAACCTATGGGTCGCGACCCCAACTGGGGTCGCTTGACAATTTGCCTGGGGTCGCCTAAGGCATGGCCCAACTTGTTTTATGCCATGGGCCACTAGCCCCTATAAAATAAACACATGAACCACTTTGTGGAGAAAAAATACAGTTACTTTTAATTTAGAGCCTACTAATTTTATCCTTGGGGTCACCGGAACTTGGCAAATGGTATCAAGGTGTCGCGGAACCAGAAAGGTTGGGAACCGCTGGTTTAGGGTTTAACTTTGCCTCAAGCATGTTTTTCAACTCGACAATGAATTACTGATTTTTTGTTTAGAGTGGGAAAAAAGATAAATACCCTTTGTAATTGTCAACAGTCATTTGTCGTAACTGGTTACTACTACGCTTAATACAAACTCTAACTATTAACTTGATTTTGGTGAACCTCACTTAGCTGAGCTATCTTTACAATAAACAGGGTTCGTTTAACCCGCTGTACTACAGACACAAACGTGGCAACCGGTTTTGTGTGCTGTTGTCAGGAAGATACAGGTATGCCACTCATTGTGTTTAACTTTCAGCGCACGAAAACCACAAGCTAAAAAAGTATACCCTCCACAATACGCAAGTTGAAAATAGCCCAATGTGAATAGATAAAAGTTGCTTTAAAAAAGAACTGCTTGAAAAGACATTTTGATTTGACCCGCTCCAAGCCGTAATGCATTTGGACGGTTTATGTCGGATTAAGACCTTTGAAACGAAATGTTTTTATCTCCATAGTTACTTTATTGCCTTGACCAAGAAGTAGAAAAACAACACAAAAGATATTAATGTCATGACTCATACGTTATTCAATTGCATATACTAAACCAAAAGTTAGTTTAAAGCCAGCTTGTCGCTTTATTTTCACTTTAATGCCAAACTTGTACGTGAAATTTCCTCTCGTTCTGTTTACACCTAATCAATCTCGAAAACTGTTTGTTTTACTTTAGGCCTGGGGTCACCAAACTACGGCCCGCGGGCCGGATCCGGCCCTCGCGGTCATTTCATCCGGCCCGCGACTACATTTTTCGGTTTGCCAAATCGTATTGATAACTTTGTAACATTCAAAAATTAAACTACTCCTCACGAACGTTTACCCGATATGTAGAATTGATATTACCTACTTTCATAAGATTACAACGCTCAAGATTGATCCAAAACCCGTTTGTTACGTCACAAACAAGACTACAAGTGTTAATTGTGTGCAAACAATTGCCTTATTTTGTTACTTGTGACGTAATATACAAGCATTGCTCGTAAGATTAGACTAACAGTCGCATCACCAGATTCTGAATGGGATTGTAGAAAGACCATCTCTTGGCGCCCCTATAAAAATCGCCTCGAGGGCTAAGATTGGAAAGTCGGCGTTGGGGCATGTAAACTATGCGGCCCGCGCGAATCATTATTAAACTTATCCGGCCCGCAGTGAAAACAGTTTGGTGACCCCTGCTTTAGGCCACAAACAACAGCATGTAATACAGTGGCAACATATGTTCAAAAATCTGCGTCCCAACACATTGAGGCTATAAGAGCTTTTTAATTTGGAAATAAGTGAACGCTTTTTCTTCAAGTAAAAGATTTGACAAAAAATGTCGTTTATCTGCTGCATTTTGAATTTGTAACTGTCTTGTACCAACGCCTACTGATGGAACAGCTCATAAGTTAATAGAATATCGCCTGTTAAGTCATTACCAATATCTACATTCCAAAAAGTGTCCGTCTCAAAGCAAAAACACACCACTAAACATTTGGAAAACATCTATTGTGCAACAAACTTCTGTTCAAAACAATTCCTCCAATTTCGTTGATGAAACACATTATGACGTCATACTCATGTACTGTTTCGTCGACCAATCACATTCGGTGTACGGGGGTAATACCCAGTATCCAGAAGCACTGGTCCATGACGGCAGTTGTGGCATCACAAAGCAACAGTCGATGCGTGTGTATCTTCACAATATCACCTACGTGACGTAACAATAGTCGAGTATTAGTAATCGAAGTTGGTGATTGTTTCAAGCAAAACAGCGGTTTATGCGTGAAACCGGTTTTAACACACAACGTAACTTGAGAAAGGCGGTCAGTAAATTACGTCAGAGTCATTGTCACGTTTAAATGACAAACACAAGACAGCAGATGTACGTCACTTCCGGCATATTAGACAAGTTTGTAGACTTCAATGTTAAACCAACTAAACCAGGGGTCGCCAACCCGCGGCCTTTTTATCCCTCTGATGCGGCTAAGTTTTTGAATTTATCAAATGTTGTACATTTGATTCCAAATTATGTGACGATTATGTCGAACACAAAAGTCAAACATGAAAATTGCAGCATGATTGTACCCGCTTGTTGTAGTTACCTGCAACCCCGTCTCTGTATAAAAGGCAAATTGGCGGCGCGCAGGTTAACACGCAATATGAGACAATACCAGTGGCGTATCCAAGGGGGGGTTGGGGGTCCGAAACCCCCACGTTTCAAAAAGTTGTGCGTAAATTAAATAGGCCAAAATCGTTCCGTTTACCACTGCGTGATAACAGGGAGTCGTTATCTCAAAGACGCGAGCCTTCAATCTCTTGTATTCGCTTGTTATCTAATCGCCAATTGTGACGTAACAAGGGTTTAATAAGGAGTTTTATGCGCTAACAATCGGAAAGTTACGTTCCGGCTAGGACGCTGGTAGCAGTTTCTTGCTAAGTGGTAACTGCACTAAGTGCAACATATCAAACTGTTTTTGCATTTGAACAGTGTAAAAGTGTT
Organism: Phallusia mammillata; assembly: GCF_965637545.1. NCBI lineage: Eukaryota > Metazoa > Chordata > Ascidiacea > Phlebobranchia > Ascidiidae > Phallusia > Phallusia mammillata. The sequence continues at coordinate 22,914,667 of NC_137258.1, read as the reverse complement.
AAAAACGTGTAATGTTGTGTTGCTTTGATCCGCCAAACACGTAATAGTTTGTGAAAAACATTAGATCGATGTAAATCGAGTTATGTCATTAGGGTAATTTGTTACTTGCCAGGCACAATTTATGCCTTCTGCAGTTACCACCTTTAGTGCATTCGTGACTTTGCGCAACTTAACAGTAGGATTACCGCTTCAGCAAGAGATTTAGTTCTTTAGAAATTGGACCCTGTGTTTTTTAAGCAACGATTTTGATTACCTGACAGTCACGCTTATTTTGCAGCTGCAGTTTGGCTGAGTAAGCTAGATAGCAGCGGCGAAATCAGAAAACTACAAATCTTTCGCTAAAATTACCTGTTCTTCCTGTCAATTAGATGGGTAGAAAAACCGCCAATTTTGGAAAAAGTGCTTTGCCGCATAACGCGTCGTTTTGAACGACGTGTGACGTCATAATGACGTCATTAGGCCCCTGGACAATACTGTTTTTTGTTCGCAGTGTGTGTGCGCGCGCAACGAAAGCTGTTTGTTAATAGTAACATAACAAACGTGTTAAACAATAGAATAGATTTAAAAAAACAGCGAAAACAAAACATTCAACGCTACGTGGGAAGAGAAATTGAGAGAAAAAAAAGCTTTCTCTGCTGACGAGACTGGTTTACCAGTGTGTCTAATATGCATTAAGACTCTAGGTAACAACAAAAAGTCGAGTGTCATGAGACAAAAAAGCGTTTTGCAGTGGCATTTCATTTCAAATTTTAAAACGGCTTTTTGGCTCTCAGTGTTTTTTTACTATGTCAAACTGGTCCGAGTGGCTCTTTTAGTAGTACAGATTTGCGACCCCTGAACTAAACCAATGTTTTTAAAGTACAAATAAAACAAGACGTGCAAACTAGAACGGCAAAAATGATTGAAGGTTTGATTTATTTAGGCACAAAGATTAATTGGCGTGTGGGTGTTAACAAAACAATGGCCTGAAGTTAGGTATTTCAAAAAGGAAGTACGAAACTTCGATCAAAGTCCACCCTAAAAAAGTCGAAAAAGCGCCACGCACCAGTACACATACATCGTTACGGACCACTGCACAGCAAGTAGCTTGCAGCAATCGGACTGACCATTTCCGCAAATCAAACTTTAAGCGGCAGGAATATTGAGGTGTGATTGTTTAAAAGCAGCTGTCTTGTTAGCACATTGTTGCGTGATAATGGTAGCGGAATGAGCCATTGTTTAAAGCAAAACTGGTTACAGTTGCTGGCTGTGCGAGAATTGCAACTAGTATAGCTATCAGTATCGGTATCTTTAATCACGAATTGCAGTCAATTATCCAACTTGGATGATTATACCCAAAACGTGAGGGAGCAAACGTCTTGACGCTGTTTATTCATGATTGTTTTGTGATGCTTACCAAAGCTAACACACCTGGTTTCGTTTTAAGGACAATGTAGTTTTAAGAACTGTTTTGGCCCCACAACGAGTGTATGTTTAATCTTTGCTATTTAGCAACAGTTGTGTGCTATTGTTTGCAATGTCGTTTGCAAAGTTGACCGACAGGAAACGTGACAAGAATGACGCCAAGTCAGCAAAAGAGTCAGTTCTGACATTACAACATTGCCTAAGGCAGTAGCAAGCCTTACATCCTAACTGTTTTCGTTCATTAAATAGTTGAAGTTCACATGCAGTATTTCTTAGCTAGTGTTGCGTTGTAGGGGAATAATTTCAGAATTGGCTTTATCTAATGTTAACATCGCAGTTCTTCGACACTATGTGCAAAGTATAAAGCATTTTCCTCAGAAAGTTGGTACGATACAGTTGTAGCGCAGGTAGTTAACAATTAACCAGCGGAATAAGGGTATCACTTACATCAGCACTTGATCCAAGACAAACAGAATAGTTACAACGTGCAGAATGTAGCAAACTAGAAGTATCCAAAACACTACTGACCAGAATTGTGCCGTGTGCAAAGTCTGCAAACTCCTAACGGCCAAAAAACTCGTGTGAAGACTGTTGCAAAACAAAACGCTTACAAATTTGGCAAGAGAGTGGTAAGCTGGGTAAAATGTCAAGTGTGACCTAGATTCACAAAGACATAACTGAGAGTTAGTTTGTGTTCTGGAAGCTGTTATGTCAACATACCTTTATCAAGTTTAAGTCAAACATTTATCGAGATTATGGGAAGGGCTTTAAGTTGTTGCTATTTGATCAAGAAAGTTAATAATGATGTTTTGTGCAAGGTAACGGAAAGTATACTGCGAAAAGCCACTATAGATAAGGGTTAAGAGAATTTTGTTGTACATTTCAATCAGTTTAAACAATCTTTGATAGTAACCAAAAGTCCTAATGAACAAAAAATGAATGGCAAAACATTGCATAGGTTGCGTTTGGTGCTTCAATTCGAGATAAAACATGCTCGGGAAAGTTGGCGTGCATTAAGAGAAACAACGTAAAATACCAGACCACTAAAAATACCCGGAAGTATTTATTATTCGAAGCCGTCAATAGTCGTTGCACTCATTCAACTGTTTTCACACAGGTTTATTTTTCAGTTCACATGGGAACGTTTATGCAAAACAGTAGTTACGTGTACACCTGTGTAATAAATTTGAATAATTCACTTCCTATGTGACATAACAGGACTATTGTTTGCTATTTGTAAATTAGAACGCGTCCATTGTTATAAATATTCAACAACTTTGGTGCGTCCATTGGAAGAGTGAAACAACAGTGTTACACGGGCATTTTTGGAGGTACATATTACGTCAGAGTGACGTCATGAGTGATGACGTATCACCCGTGGTGGACACCCACTTTCACATGTGGGATTTAGGAAGGTTCAATTACTGGTGGCCGAGACCAGTTGAGGAGGCGAAGATTTATAAGAACTTTGTAATTGAAGATTATCTCGCTGAAAGGTTTGTGTGTTTGATTTAAAGCAGTGGTTCTCAACCTTTCGAGGACCATGGCCCCCTAAAAGTAACTTTTGGACCTCGTGGCCCCCCTTCAAGTAACCCTATAGGACTTATGACCCCCTTAAAAATGTAAATGGAAATCTCATGTTGGAATTCAGTACTAATTTCGACTTTAGACAGGTCGAATAGAATAAACAAGAATTCATAATCGTAAAAATCTTAACAAATATAGACAAATAGTATGTGAAATAGTCGATTAAATTAGGGAATAAAGTTAAAAAAGAACTGGATTTTAGTGGGCATTTGTGGTAAATCCACACCCGTAGCCCCCCGGAACACAGCTCGTGGCCCTCCCTGGGGAGCCATGGGCCCTGGTTGAGAACCACTGATTTAAAGCATGTGTAGATTGCATTTTGTGAATGTTTGCAATAATTTTTGAGCATTATTTCAAACAAAACAGCATAAAATCATTTTTTCAATAAGGCCGATTAAATCCCGTTCCTATTTTTAAAAAAGACAACATTTCGTAATGCTGAAGTATTGCAAGTTTAGATTCGCATTTTAGACCAAAAAGAGCAAACGAGTTTGGCAAATCGAAACTACAGTGCACAGACGCTATTCTATCATGTAAAATATGAAAACATCTTGTGGACCCTCTTTGAAAAGCGCCCTACAACAACCGTTAACAACTGGCAAAAAACAAGTAACACAAAAACAGATTTAGAATGCCTTTTAGCATATTAAGGTTTTAAACCTCAAATCGAAAATAATGTGTGGCAAAAAACGAATACAGTTGCGGATGCGGCGGTTTTAACACGTTCAACAGCTTAATTTTATTTCGAATTCTCGTCAGAGGCTAGCGGGTAACTGGGGTCGTGAAGTCAAACACATAAACACAACACTTAAGCAAAACGTATTCACTTCTTTGACATAGTTTAAGACTGCATGTGTTGGTGAATCCAATCAATTAAATTGACCACATACCACTGTCTTATATAATTCAGATCAAAAACTCCTATTCAATATTCGATCTTTGTTGAAGTTGTTGAAACACTCGACGAAACACGGTGGGCACTTGACGTCGCCAGAGAGCACGATTCGGTTAAAGGCAAGCAACCAGTTATATTATTATTAGCGCCCATATGGTCACGTGATTATTTTTCAGGCGTGGTCGGCTACGTCAATCTGACGTCATCAGATCTCGAGTCGCAACTTCGCGAGTTCCGGGCAAACCCCAAGTTCGTTGGAACGCGAAAAATTCTTACCGAGGAAAATTGGCTCGAGCGAGATGACGTCATAGAAGGAATGCGCGCGCTGCAACGTCACAACTTGACCTATGACCTATTAGTAAGCCGCCATGACTACTGTACTCTTTTCTATTCAAATTTGAATGTCGCTAAAATAAGGATTTTTTGTAAGAGTTTTTCGTGTGTTTTTTGTTTGAGGATTTTTAATACGGATTAAAGAAGGATTTTTTGTGAGATTGTTATGTATGTTTTTTATCATTTTTTTACTTTTGATTACTTTTGACAAATGTTAATGTTTAGATAAAATCGCGGCCGGAATATGAATCGGCAAAACGGTTTCTAGCTCGGGCTCCCAGGAATTTGCGGATCGTTATTGATCATTTGGGCAAACCTGACGCCAGGAACGGCGCCAGTCAAGCGTGGTATGACGACATCGCAACTATGGCAACCTACCCAAACGTGTTCTGCAAGTTGTCAGGTGTGCGATTGTGGCATGTTATGGGAATAAACCCTTAGATGTTTTTTCTGAAACCCTTAGCTGTAACATGTAATGATAGTACGCCAGGCTTATTGAAGGCGTCATACCGAAACTGCCGGTCACCAAATACATTCCCATATATGACAAAGGATAGTAAAACTGGTCATGGCTTGATTCGGTATTACGCCTTCAATAGCCCTGGCGTACTATGATTTACATTTGAGTGTACCGTGATCGCTGGTCTGCATAGACACTCCAGGGCCGATAACAGTAAATGTAGCTATAAAACAGTCTGGCTAATATACTTGAAGGCTTTGCGACGTCTCTTTTGTCAGTGTTTTTTCAAGGTTTCAAAACCGTAAATTGAAATCCTACATTGCGAAGTTTACCACTGTAGTATTGCCCAAATCTTTTTTTGCAAATATACGACTATAGTACAAAACTTTTCTTCACACAGGAATGGTAACCGAAGGCGATTTGGAAAATTGGAAGCCATCGGACTTTAAACCGTACGTGGATCACGTGATCAAAACATTTGGCGTTGACAGAGTAATGTTCGGATCTGATTGGCCAGTTTGTAAAATGGCGGGAACCAATCTAAACTCAGTATATGAACTGTTACAAGAGTTGGTCGCCGAAAGGTCAAAAGAGGATAAAGCAAAAATATTTGGTCGCAATGCTATTAAATTTTACGGTTTATCTTTGTAACAAACGATTCATTGTCCGTTTTTGTCATCATAAATTGACGAATTTGGGTTTTAAACACAGAGAAAATATGCATTTGTTTATGCCGAGTTAAAAACTTTATTCATGTAAAATGCTTTTCATATGTTTGTTAATCTTTTAGCAAAACAGATATTATATATGTACGATCTTTTGTATGTGCTGTAACGTACATGCTGGATTTAAAACGGTAAAGCGTACATACTAACCTCGTTTATTTATATAAAAAGAAAATGTGAGGTACTTATATTTTTTATGCTTAAAAATCCATTTCTTTTTGATTATACGTTTGGACCAAATTTGCGAAAAGTTGTTTTTTTGTAAGATTTTTTTTTTTCATAAAAACTTAAAAAGTATGAAAACTTTGAAATAACTATCTAGTTGTACCTATAACCTGGGGCTTGTGGACACCCCGAAGGGTCAAGGGAGCAAACTATTTATGTTTTAAACAATCAATATCGTTAATTTTCGTGTCGTACTCGTACTGTTGCAATATTTCATATTTTCATTGTTTCTCATATTATGATTTGCAATTTACCAAAAGTGCTCCATAGTTTTATGGAATTCAAGTACATGATTTTTTATAAATAAAGTATTTACAGGTATTTTTCTAGTTCTGGTCGAGATTTCAAATTAACTGCAATTATTTTACGTTTTAATGACCACAATAGCAAAGAAAAAAGAATTGTGAATGTTTTATATTGTGTCAGAAATTGTTGAAAAAACAGTTTGATTGAGAGTTTTTAAATTTTTAGGTTGGAACACGTTAAAATTGGTCTGCCAGTAATAGAGGTTTGGTCGTTTTGTTAATAAAATGTGCTGGAAAACAGGTAAAAGAAAATAAACGCGTTGAAACAAATGATATTATCCTATTTAAGTTGCGCGAAAAAAATCGCAAAAATAAACATCGGTGGTAAAGTTTGAAACAGTCGCCTTTAAAATTTACTTAAAAAATTTAAAATTTTAAAATTTGAACACTTACACATCAAAGGCATATTTTTTCTTAATTTATAAACAAACAAACAAAAAACGATTGTATTGCATAGCATATTATTATTGTTGTTATGAATACTTTGCCATTAAGACAGATGCCTCTAAATGGCAATGTAAGCAAATACACTAGATTTAAAGGCTACAAATATTTCATGTAAAATGTATTTAAAACAAATGCCTTAAAATAGCAATTCAACCCACCTGAGGCACGGTCTTTCTCTATACAGTAGCAAGTGTCGTAGAATTCCGTAAAAACCGTCGCCAGTTCATACAGATAATCGCATAATATGTTTGGCGTCAGGTCATCAGAAACTCGCTGCAGAATCTCAGGAAATCGAAGCAAATATCGAGCTACCTTTAATTCTCTGGGATGTTCGAGCGGGACTCCCCCGGATTCTGTAGACACGGATAAACTTAGAAACGAGAGAAATACATTTACCCGACTTTGTTTGAAACCAAAGTCAGAAATTACACAGAAAAATTGTTGCGATTCAAATTTAAACGTTTTATGGCTAGAGCTGGACCATCTTAGTTGTTCAAGATAAATCAGATTGAAAACCGAAAAGCAAGAATTCTTTTAGTAGGCCTACATTAGTTTAACAAAACAATCAGATTTACCGAGACATTGTTTTGCAGCTGTTTTCAGTTCTTCGGGACACACTTTAGCATTTCGGGCAATTGATCTAAAAACACAAGAATTTGGGTCAAAAATCAACAAAATACTTTGCCGATTTAACAACGAAGTACAGTTCACCTACTATAAAAACCAAACATCTTTACACAAGAAAAGAACCAGCCGAATTTCAGCTATGCTTACATAAAGTTTCGATGAATAAAATTCTGTTTAAATTCAAAACAAAACGGTGGTGCTTAGTAAAGCAGTCATTCTAAACGTAAAAGTCTTTGATGCTATTTTTTAAATAATAATAAAAAAAAATATTTAAAAAAAAAAATAAAAATAAAAATTAAATAAAAATCTTAATAGATTTCATTTAAAAAAAATAAAAACGGACTAAAAACTTTTACGTCACAAAAAATGACGTCACTTCCCCAAAATTGGTATGCAATTTCCACACGTAAAAGAGATATTAATTTAGAACCGCTCTTCTAAAGATGTAAACACAAGGTTTAAACTTTTGATACAATATGTATGCATATGTACTCACTTGATCCTTGTATAAGCGTAAAGCAAATATGCAGCAGTGTTTCCTCGGTCGTCCAACATTTTGTCGAACGAGAAAACGTAGTCGTTGATTCGATTGTGGGAAAGATCAGCATATTTTATGCAACCGTATGCAACCGCTTCCTGTGTAACAATACATAAATTCCGGTAAATAACTAAAAGTATCAAACAAACAATCAATAAGTGTGGAACGCTGGTCAGAACACCCTTTTTTCGTTCAAAATTTGATTCAAAATCCATTCATTTGTTGTAAAAGTAATACCACCACCATTATGATAGTCCCTGGGTCCATTCGTAAGAACATTAAATATGTACATTTGTAAACAACGTTTTTAGGTTAATAAAACACTGCTCCACAATGCCCTTAATAATCCAATACCACAATTTTTTTCTTATTGATGTCCATTATTTTAAAAAAACAGTAAAATTCGTCAGGTAAGTATAACGTTAGGTCAAAAGATTTAATGAAATTATAAAATTTTGTTTTCGCTTTGGAGTAGGAAACCACTGACCTAGAACAATCTACAAAACAATTCTACAACAATAACAAACGAAAACGTGTCGCCTACCTGTGCAGCATTCATTTCCTGTGGGGTTAATTCCTTATCCCTTCCCTTTTCCACAAGCTTATCGCCACAACGTTTCAAGCCCTCATCCAGTAAAGCGGCAAGCCGTATGGTGTCGCCCGACCGCGTCTTAAACTTTTTTCTGCATTTTAAATTCAAAAAAATCGAACATAAGTTTAACAACATAATCAAGCAGATTATGTCGAATGTAAAACATACATATATACAGTGTTACGGACAATTAGTCCACAATACCATTATTTTTATGTGCGTTTTGGTGCGCTTCAAGACGCAAAACAACCTTCCAGCTATCAGTTACAGCTTGTTTAGACAACCTAGTTTTGACGTAATGTAGGCGTTTGTTGAACAGTCCAGTTTTTGCGTCGAAAATATATTTGCTCATAATCTTTTGCATATATTTTAAATCAGGCACAAATGCTTTTGCCTAATTCTGTTAAAATCAAATCAAAAAAAGTACTGTATATTTAAGATGAACATAAATTCATAACTGGGATCAGCCCTGAAGCGTCTATGCAGACCAGCGATCACGCCACACACTTATATATAAATCACTGTACGCCAGGCCCATTGAAGGCGCCATACCGAATCAGCCGGTCACCAAGCATTCACCACCATATGGCAAGGCGTAGGCTAGAAAAATCTATCCTGCGGTGGGATTCGAACCCACGACAGGAGTCTTTCCGGGACTCGCGCTCTACCAACTGAGCTACGCAGGCTCAGTGGACAATCCGCCAAAAGTCGAATCACAAACACCGGTGAGTAAAAGACTTTATAAAAAGCATTTATAGATTCTCATTTGTTATGACAAGAACACGAACAGTTTACCTCACAAATACAAGCTTCGATTTTACGATAAAATTAAAACAAAAAAGATTTTATAACCTCTGACCCACCTGTCTTCACCCAGCACAACCCCGAAACCCACATGTTCGACCCTTGTGACCTTGGGGTCATACCAACCTACTGCCTGTGCGACTTTGTAAATCAGTTGAAAGTGTGATGCCTGACCAGAGTCTGTTACGTAGAGCAAAATCCCTCCCTTTTCATCCTAAAAACGTATATAAGTAGTTATTCAATAAACTGACAGTTTAGGTATAACCTTATTCAAATAGAATAAACAATTAAAAATTGGTGAGAAACATAACAGCAAAGGACAATTATAGGCGAATATTAACCAAACAGAAAAAATGGTTGCATGTTCCCTTATTCAAATAGAACCATCAAAAACAAATAACTTAAATTTATTAGGTAACATATAACACAAAGATAGCAAATAACAACTATGAGCCAAGAGTTTCTAAAAAAATGTGTGAAAGTTTTTGCATGTTACAAATTACAAAAAAGTTTCAAGTATTTTCACAAACTTACATGGATTCGTTGTTTGATGCAAGCAAGATCGCTCGTGTCATAAGTAAACCCTCCGTCAGATTTCACGACAGTGAGTGGAAATTGGGAACCTTCAGGGAAAATCAGTTTTCTTCCCTCCTCTTTCACCACTATTCCTGTGAAAAACAAATCCGAATTACAATGTGGGTGTGGTTAGGGGGCGTGTCTCATCTGTTTTAGTTGGCAGAATCATTTGTGACGGCACAAAAAACGCTTAGGAAGTAATCACGAAAGTTTTGCGGCTATTAAAACAGTGGTGCATACAGCAGGATAACTGTATTTTATAATAAACTTTGTTCTGTGTGTTTTAAGGTTGCCACGGCATGGAGTTGGCAAAACGATAATGCCTCTATCAAAAGTATTTTTTAGCAGTTCAAAATTATGTGGTACGTAATTGGGTAGAAAAGACATGTTTTACGATTTCTAATTGTATACAACCACATTCGGTTTCGGTCATTCCAAACCTTTGTCAAAACCCCTGATTCGGACGAATAAATGCTAAACGGAAGCTTTGGTACATTAATAAGTTGTGTGTCTTAAACATGACTGCTAGGATGGCGTGTTTCTAACCTTCCTTTTCCAGCTCTTTAACAATTTTCGGCATCATATCGTGGTAGAATGATTCTCCTCGTTCTTTTAGATCTCCAATTTTCAATCGGGAATAAATCAAGTTGAATTCCTTCCTTCAAATTTAAACGCAGATTGTTTTTACAAAAACGACATTGAAAAATACACAATGCGGATTTTAAAAGTTTGTAGCAGAAAATTGGTACAAAACTTCCAACAGGTAAACATTCACTATTCTGTATTAAACCTTAAAGTAACACACCCACAGAAGTAGTTAGTGATGGGTCAAAACTGCAAATGTTCTGTTTGGTCGAACACCAAGCATCAAAAGTTAATGCTCGGTGCTCGGGCCAGCACGCTCGGTGCGTTGTGACGTCACAAACATTTCCAATTCCACGTTGGTTTTGTTGCTTTTCAAGGTCCCTTACGTCACTAGGGTGTATTAAGCCGTACAGGGCCCGAAAGTACGCGTTTTTACACCATCTCACATAAAAGTTTTTGAACACTACTTTCGTATGTTTGTAGGGCATGAGTATGCAATTTTAATGCTCGGGTCAGTTTGTGCAAATGCTAGACCGATCCCCGAGCATCAAAAACAGCGATGCTCGGTACCAAGTACTCGGGTTCTGGCTCAGCTCGGCTCGGCCCATCCCTCCTTTTTTCATGTTAGCGGGTGTAGATAAGTTACTTACAAATTGATTAATGCAGGTGAAAAGCTAAAAATAAACAAAAGCTAGCACGCCATGAAAAGGTGGAACCATGGTTTAAGTAAATACAATTTGCAGAAAATAGGTTAGCTGTATGCATTACAAACCTGGACACATCACAAATAAGATTCCAGGCTTTTATAAAATCTGGGTCGTGACTTTGAAGTTTAACAACACACTCATAGGCACGCTTCTTAAAGTCTGCATCATTGTCAAATCGTTTCTTTGATTGTTTGTAAAATGCCTGCAGAAAAAGGTGTAAGGTCATGGACCAGCTACCAAAGTTTTTCCTATTGATCTATTACAGAAAAATGATTGTTAATGAAGAAATGAAATCTCTTCAGCATTTTTTACACAGGTGCCATAAATGTTGGTTTGAATTAAGTGTTTTTTGCAAGAAAAATTTGATTGAAAATTATAATACAAAAAAACATAAAGGCAACTTGCATTTTAACTGACATTTATTTGCACACCTGTAAATCACCAATCGGTGGAGATTCTTCCTTGTAATTAGGAAACATTTCAGTAAGATGAGCAATTAACATCCCAAATTGAGTTCCCCAATCTCCAACATGGTTTAACCTGTAAGATGTAGTTCAATCGGTACTTTTCAACGCATTTCAAGTTTAAAAAAGTACCAAAAAAGTGTCTTGCAACAAAATCAAGATGAGAAATTAAGCTAAATTGTGTATGGTATAATATGACGAGCCACAAGAGGAGTCCAAGGGCTGATCCTAGTAATACATATTCATTTATTCTTCCATCAGTTGCCTACTACTTTCAACACAGGCTGAATTTTGAATTTTGTCCATAGAAAGTGTCTTTAGCTTACCTTAAAACATCATGACCGAGATATTCGAAGAGGTTTGCCAGACAATCACCGATAATAGTTGATCGCAGATGACCTACATGCATCTCCTTTGCAATGTTAGGAGCCGAATAGTCAATGACAACCTGTTTTAAATACAATTTGTTGTAAGAAAACATAATTTAACAAATTTGTCATTCAACTGAACTTGTATTTTGGGCGAAACGTTAGCAAAAATACAAGTTCTTGAAAAAACAACTACCTAGTATTTTGTTTAGCATTACACCAGTTGAATGACAAATTTGTTAAATATGCAACCTGGTGGACGAAACGCTTGTTCAGAAAACAGAATGTTGCAACAACACCATCTATAAAAACTCAAACACATATAGCATAGGGCTTATGTCAAAAACTTAATTGTTTTGAAAATCATTCTGGTGGATTTGTCAGAACATATTACTGACAATATTGCTGGTCTTTTTTCTGAAAACTTTAACAAGTCTGGAGTCGTCCACCGTTTTATTAGACATATATATTTCGCCTAAGTAATAGGGTCGTACTGAGTCTCTGGTGACTCGTGATTTATAATATACTACACAGTTTATGGTCTTTTTTCTGGTTTAATTGTCCTAATTTGATTTTATTATGCAAGCTGAATGAGGAACTGTATTTTAGTTCATCCATTGTCAAACTTCAAGAAAACTTAAATTACACCAAAAAAATTGTTTGATTAAACTTTGAAAAGAAAATATTTTTGAAATATTAGGCAAAAGTAAAATTGGTAAAAATGTTTTCACATGCCAAAACCACCAACCTAGACAAATTTACCAAACATTTAAACAAACCCCAAAAGTTATATTAGCCCTGAAAGTCGCAAAAAAACATTACCCTTTTGAGAGGTTTTCCATCCTTTTGCAGACGAACACTATTAACCAATAAATCAGCAACTGTCTGTCTGAGAAAGTCAGGACTCAATTTAATGTTGATAAATCCAGGTCCAGCAATGCTGTGCTGTGGGAAATGTTACAAAAAAAGAAGTAGATTCAGAGCCAAAATAATTTCAAATGCTATTCATGTTTATACACATGTGTAGTATTTCACTAAGTTTCTACAATCATATGGTCCCATTATAAGATCATTACATGTATTAAACACAAAGTTATTTGACATGCAGTTTATTGCTTATCATAACTTAACTTATACTGTTGATGTTTTTGCAGTTTTTCAGATAAACATTTACACCAAACAAGTAATTCAATTAGTAATCTTCTCTTGCATCTCAAAAACTAGTACTCACACTTTCAATTAGTTGAGAGTTTGGAAGGTTTTTCACAATTAACTCAGCAACTTGACGAGGTGACATCTTCGTTCCTTGGGCTTTGAGAGCCTAAAAACACGTTTAGACATGATCCACCAATTGTGCCCTCTACTATTTTGTGCAGGGTACCATTTTTAACCTGTGTAGCTATTTCCAGCTCGGTTATTGTTTTAATGTAATTGTGTCACTATGTTTTCATTTCCCAAACACCACAAATTCAACTCAATTAAAATAGCATATAAGAGGTTTCTATTTTACCATTAAAAAAATCAGTAAAACCGAGAAAACAGGACAAAAAATACACTATCTGTTGTTTGTGATAAAAACTTTGGAAGAGCAATTCTCATTATAAAAAAAATAAAAAATAAATAAATGTTTACTTACACCAGCAATAGCCATGGCACTGTTGCACTGATAGTCACCAAACTTATCATTCTGACTGAGAGTTACAGAAACTGGTGGCGAAGCCAATGATGGAAAGGATTTTCGAATTGCTTCACCAAACACAGATGTAAGCTCAGTTACAATATTAACCATGCCATCTGGACTTGGAGCTGGACTTAGCTTTGCTCGCTTTTTTTCTTTTTCAATTGCCTAAAAGTAATTTAAAGTTTTTTATGAGAAAAACCTTGACTGTGATAAAAACCCGATTAGAGTTTTAGAGATTTTAGGAATTAATTAAAACATTTTAAATAAATTTTATTGAAAAAAAATATTTAGTAAGAAGTATAACTTGATATTTTTTTATACACTGCCAAAGCACTTACAATACTTTAAACCAGTCTTATCAATTAATACCAATTTAAAAACATTTGTTTCTCTTTCTTACTCTTTCCAAATGTACAGCTTGATAAGCGAGTTTTGCATTCATTGTAGCAAGATCAGTAATAACTTTAGGCTCTTGTTCTTCATCAAGTTTAAAATTTCCACCTTGTATCTGTTCAATTTCGTTCAGAATCTCTTTGGCCTCCTTTTCCTGAGTGTGTAAGTCAGTTATTACAAAACACATAAATACCACAATACATCACAAATATATTTGAAAGTCAAGTAACTTGGTTGGAATTTACAACCAAAAACGCTGCACATCAAAAAGATTTATCACAAATGTAACTGAAACAGTGGTGGCACTCACATACCTGTTTTGCTAAAGTTTCAGAAACTTCCGCAATCTTTGGTTCTTTCATAACATCATCCATTGAAGTTTCTAACGATATCAGTTTTCCGATACAGTTTAAATTGTTGCTATAGCACAGAAATACACACAAAACAATTGTTTTAAATACACTTTTGCTTAAAATCGAAAACTTTCTCTGAAGCAGCTAATTGTTTAGGTAAAGTACCCGCGTACACGCGACAATTCACAACTTATCCTCAACTGTACAATCATTAACACTCGTTTGGTCAACATATTTTTGTTTTTCAACCCCTCAAAATATGAAAAATGGAACACAATTTTGTGTTATATACAAAGGCAGCAAATAAAAGAAAAACGTACAAGCAAGGTATTTATAAAAACTGGATCTTAACCAACTTGCGAATTTGTCTGTGACCACATTGCATCATCAATTTTGCCCAATGGGTTTCGTTTATCACCAAGATGCAACGAATGACCCATTTCCAGCCTGTGGATTACGGGGTTATGTCAGCTTGTTGCATCATTATTTTATCACCCACTAGCTCTTGTGTTTGTATTGTGATGAAATACGTACGTAACTCTTTATTTCCAATTTTCCGAAAGAAAAATAAAGTCAATTATACGAAAGACTTAAAACATTGTTGACTTGTACGTAACATGTGTAACGGTTGTTGCAACATTATTGCGCAATGTTTATGAAAACTATTGCATGCTATTTCGCAATAGTGTTTCGCAGTACGTTTACCCTCAATTCTGGAAAGACTAATGTTTATATTTCCGTTTCTATGGTAGTCATAAGCTATTTCTAGCCATTTTTCGGGTTCCAGAAAGATCTAACAGTAAACATAGTGTTTGTTCCATTGTGACACATGTTTCCGTCGATATTTGCAATGTTTCCGCAGAGTGTTTCGTGTTAGAACGCGTCGTTTCCACCCTATGAAAAAGCATATGATGTTCACTAAAAGGCGCTATGGCACTATAAATTACATGGCTACCTTAAAATAAATAATATAAATAAATTGAGAAAAAGTATCCGTACACCGGCCCATGTTTCGCATTGTTATATAAGCGTGGACTTTGATGTTTTCGCTGTTCTATTTGTGGATGCTAAATTTGGTTTTATCTCACTGCTGTGATTAGCTGGCCAAGAGCTAATCAACGATATCGCTTAAAGCAAATAATCAAGAATACAGAGTGTTAATCAACTCTGTGTGTGCCTAATATTTGAGGTAGTGATGAATCGATCGAGTTTAAGAGGCTCATTCCGACGTAGAAGCATCAGATTTGCAAGACTTTCTAATTGTTCCAGACAGAACAGACATTCCAGGAACCGTGAAGAAGAAGAGGAACAAATAAATCGTGTACGCAATAACACATTGCAACTTTCTACTGAAGCTAAGCGTGAGATAAATCGTTTAACTGTGGTTCAGAACGCAGTTCCAACCTTTGTTTGGAATTCTAACCATAGAGAGTTTGATTTGAAGTTCAAGCCTTGTTCTTTGGAGGAAGAAATCTCTTTAGTCGAATTCACTAGTTATCGAGATCAATATCTGGCTGAAGGCATACGACGACGTTTGCAGGAGATAAGGTGTGAAATCTTCCAAGGTTTAATTGCAAGCACAGATCTTGAACAAACTAGTTTCGGCAACAACCCAGACGAAATAAGTAAAGCAGTGAGACTCTATCAACGGGTTAATCGTGAGCAACTTGAGTGGATCACACTAACGCACGCCGCACCTGCAAGGCCATTGTGGTCGCGTCCTATCGGAGAAGAATCTTGTGTTATCAATCTATCCATTCCCTTGAGATACCATACCTGCCGCCCAACAGGCTCTAAGGAGGCTGGTGCTTCACATGACAGTAATTGCGCAATCATTAATACTCATAATGAGTAATGGGACAAAAGCCTTTCCCTAATGTCTTTCCAAGGTGAACCAGGTTTACTGACTACTAATTACTAAGATACAAACCATTTGTAGGCAATTAACAAAACAACAACCATTATCTACAGTAGGCTATATAAGCAAGCAAGTTTATAGCCACCTACACACAACAACAACAAGATTTACAAGATGACGATGTTTATTCTCTCAGTACTGTTGGTTGCCTTTGCAAGTCATTCATCGGAAGGTATCGAAACAGGTAAGCTATTTAGTGTGACAAAACCCAACCCAACCTGTCTAAAACTACGATTAACTTATTGATTGTGATGACTTATAATTATTTGTACAAACGAAATGGCTTCTGTGCTATGTTGTTGTATTAACGTGTATGGCAAAATATCGATTTAATTCGCGTAGGCCTATTTTTTTAATCTAGATGCCGAATGATAACAGCAAATAAGTTTGCTAAAAGTTCACTATAGTTTTTAATAGTGTAGTTTATAAAAGTTTTTTTGATTATCCTATTCAATGATTCAATCATCCTATTCTTAAACGTTTTGACAAACCGGTTCTTATAATAATCAGTAAAACAATACTATATTTTTGACAACTTCATTGACATTAAAGGTCCCTAACTAAACTAAATCCAAGTATTTTTGGTTGTTCGTCATTTTAACCAGTTTTTTTTACTTTCAGGGACCATTGTAGACTGCTCCACAACAATTGATGCCGAATGGGGCGATTGTTTTGATGAAACAGACGCCTCGGGTGATGTGACAAGTTACCGAACTAAGCAAGAACTTTTTCAATTCAGTCCAGACCCAGCTCTTCCGGATATGGTAACCTGCATTTTGGTGGAACGCAAGGAAGGTAGGCTCTTAACTTAAAAAGTAGTAGTGTATGTGACCAGTGGTGTGATTCAAATTTTTTGTCAGTCGGTTCTATCACGAAAGTCATATTTTTCAGTCGGTTCTGTTACAAAAAGTCCATTGACAGTAACCAGTAATGATAACCGGTTCGCTGATCTCACAAAATTTCGCGAGACGGTTGTATAGAACCGGTACGAACCGGCTGAATGCTCTTACTGTGTGTGAACATTCTAATGTAAATATACTGTAGATTTGCCATTTTAATTTTGTACTCTCTAAACTACCGATACATGCAGGTAATAAATACATTATGATGCAGATGTTTCAAAAATCGTTGTTGTTATTATAAGTCTGCATTATACAGCACATCGTAAATGATACCACATGCAATCTCCCAGGCAGTTTTTGGTTTTGGTTTTGTATAAACCTTACTTTGCATGCGAGTTTTGCAATTGCAGCAACTTTATTTTCAACCTATATTTTAGAATGCCCTTCTGCACCACCTTCACCCCTAAGTTCCAGCCCCAGTGGGGAAAGCACCCTTTCCGCAACTAACAGCACAACCAAGGACAACGGAAGTAAAACCCCATGTCGAAAAGGTGGAAAGGGTAAAGGTCAGGGAAGGGGCAATGGACCTCCCAAAGGAAACTCCCCTCGTGGAAACCGAAGACCTCCACCACGACGGCACTAGAGAGCAGATCACGTGCTTATTGTAACAGTCGTGCTTGATGGAAAAATATCATTGGGATTTTTGTTGTGGTTAGATGTTTACGTATGTGCACGCATGGTTTGTATCAATAAATATTTAAGGTGTAAAGGTTTTTTTTTGTTTGTGGTAAATAGCGCAAGTAAAAAGTGAATTGCTACAAAAAATTGTTTACTTTAAAAATAACTTAGATTAGCAGCACGCAACAATATCTATGCAACTTAGAAAGTTATTAGGATAGCTTAGGAACAGTCATGTTTATTATTGAAAAGTGTGAAACGATTGCAGAGAGTGAATCCTGACATTTCCCCTAAAAGTCAAAAAAACTGGGCTGCGCTGCAATCTAGATGGGAAGCAATGCTATCGTCAGTTGAAGTTACCAAACCCTTCTTTTTTATTGCAAAAATGTCATAAAAGTCACAGTTGTAATAACACTAAATGACGAGTACGTTGCTAATGGCAGAGAAGGTTTATGTAACTTTTTTTAATGTAACCTCCGATTGACGCGCGAGGACAGTTAATCGTCGAAAGCTCCTGGATTCGGATTGATCCGGATCCGATTCTCTCCTCTATAACTCAAGTCCGTTTGTCATTCAAAGGTAAAAGGTCATAAAACATAGGTATAAACTCTCAAATAAGCAAAGGCCAAATATTTCAATTCGTCATTTTAGGTTTGCTCAATACAACTAATGTCACCTGAAAACAATTTAAATCAGGTTCAGACTATTCGCCTGTCAATCAAAAGGTTAAAGGTCGAAAACAAACTGAAATAGGCAAAAGTCAAATAATTTTAGTTTGATTGGCTTTTCAATACAACTAATGCCACCTTAAAAAATCAGGCTCATACGTTTTGGTGATGGCAGTCGCATAGTAGTTTTTTCGCCAGTCTGTTCATTCAAATGCTGACCTTGTCTAGCTCTGTTGACTGCCATCGTCACATAATCTCGCTGGGTAAAACTAAAACACTAATTAATGTTTTCGACACCATAACAGCACAACGTCAAACACAGAACACTCATAAATGGGTGTGACTTATTCGTTGGAAACCCCGAAAACAATATTTCATTAAACACGAAGCAATAAGACTTGAAAAACAAAACAAATGTGTATTATCTAAATACTTACAGGTTAACGTTTGCGTTAATGGCATAGCAGCAGTCAGACACAGGAAGGAACTGTTAGACTTTGAAATAATTGAGTTGCAATTTTAGTGACCCAGAAGAAAGCTAATGTTATTTTTAAAGCAAACAGTTGTTAGGAACACTATACATGATCCTAAAAAGTTATTCTTTTCTTCTTTTAGAAAACAAGAAAGAAATCACAGTTGAATGTATTGTGTAATTCTTAAACAATAAATTTTTTTGCATAAAGCTTTGCAGCTATCAAAAATGGAAGAAAAAAGTGATCAAGGAAATCGTACCAAAGTTAGGACCATAGCAGCTAGATTAATAAATCAAAAGAACACATTAGGTCTGCAATGATTCATTGACATTCATAAAGTACGAAAAACGTATGGCTCATCTTATAGATCCAGTATTAGATACAACCAATTAAAACTTAAAAAAAGATTAATATTTTGAAGACAAACGCAATAATTTCGGATATGTGGGTTTACCGCGTTTCGTAGAATTAAATTGTTAACCCCGTTAGGGTCTTAATCTGTCATCGCGTACCACCTTCTTCCAGAAGGTATTTGCAAAAATAACTACAGGCCTCTTTTGCACACACAAAAAATATTGGTGAAAGACGTGCGAAAGAAAAAGTTCTTCACGTAAAATTAGATTAAACCGTTTTGCTTTAATAAGTAGTGTGGTATGCATAACATTACTAGTAGATGTCTTCCATGTAACGAAACGGTATTATCTAGTGCAGAGCTCTTCAACCGGGGTTCCGCGGAACCTTAAAGTTCACGGAACCCCTGAAAGGGTTGTACGGGGAGTAGCAATTCGAACACGAACGATTCATAGTATCATTGTTTCGAACAACAATGCTCGCCTGTGCAATATTGTTAACCTTTGTTACACCATTGATCAATTGTGACGTAATAAATACATCCTTGTTACACTCTAGCTAAGTTGCGAGATTAATGTAGACACGACGGATCCAAATAACACGGCAATGCGTTTCAGTTAACCGTTAAATTTTCAAGTCAACCTTTGTGATGTGGTTTGGATGTGCATCTTTTTTCTTTGATATAGCCTAATTGTATTACATTCATTAAAATTATTTTATGGGGGTTCCGCAAAGTTTGACAAAATACCTTAAGGGTTTCGCGTCACTAAAAAAGTTGAAAAGCACTGATTCTAGTGTTAGATCTGGGAACTTTACAAACAAAAATAATAGAAAAAAAGATGCGGTTAGAGTAGTTTGTAGTAAAAGAGAACGTTGTGCATTAGAAGGCCTTTAGCAAATAATCCAAATAAATACTTGAAACATTTTTTCCCGAGGGTACCATTTCTCTTCTTGCATAGTTCACAGTCGGTTGTCCGGTTTTTCTTGGTAACGTGTTGACCAATAGGTGCACAGATAGGGTTACGTAACTTCGTCAGAACCCTCCTGTTTGACAGTTTTAGTTTGCGGACAAATCTTTGCTTTTGGATGAACGATGCAATGGAGTGAAAGCATCCGCGTAGGGTCATGTGATTCGTTAAACGCCGCCAGATTCGGATTGATCCGGATCCGATTCTCTCCTTTATAACTCAAGATCGCCTGTCAATCAAAAGGTCACAGCTCAAACGGCCGTTGGTTGGAAATCGTCTCCGAAAAAAGTCAAGAATATATGGCGCCAACCTGCTACAAGCACGCTCTTTTAAATCACTTATGCGGCCACAAAGGCTGAGCACAACAACATGACATGATAAAGGCAGTAAGCCAATAGGTGATTAGCTACAGACAGAGCAAACTGTATTGAACTACAAGGCCCCATTAGTGCAGCTGTGGACGAGAGATAGGCCGTAAACAGGCTAAAAAGCCATGCCTCACCTATTCTGTTCGGTGCCACAACTGGAGATTAACCACATAGTAAACTGGCTCACAATGGCCAAGCAACTGCATGGAAACCAAAGTGAAGTCGGCTCAGTGTCACTGTATTAATGTATCTATCGTCACTAGCAGCACTGACGAGACCTTATAGGTCGAAACAGTTTGTACGGTCTGCAGTTCGACATGACATTAAATCAAGCAAATGTTTTCATATTTTGATTTGCTATAGATTTAGACACATTATACTTATGAGTATTTGAATAACTACAAACTAGAATCTATTGGGTGTTTTTAGGAGACAAATTTTGGTATTGTGACTACAGTAAAAATTAAAACTAAAGTAAAAACTCGAATAACGACAGATTTATCTGTATAAATGTATTGCTAGGACCTCTTTGTAAGTATTAGCCAGTAACAACCTCAATCCGCCCTGCGCGTGATTCTCTAAAGGTAAACAAGACTGACAACAAGACTTTTGTCAACTCGTCAGCTTGAGTGTTTAACACGTACACTTCAAGACTTTTTTTCGCTCTCGACAATTCGTCAATCATTAACAAAGGTTTTAGATCGTTTCACAATCCTACTGCGACTTGATCGAAACGCTTTAATCAAGAAAATGTTTTTTATTTAAAAACGCAAAGAGCGGTTTAACACAAACTGTTTATTACACAACAAATACTTAATATACAGACAATTGCCGGAAGATTTTGGAAAGTATTTGTTGAAAACGATGCTTTATGATCAGTTGGCGTCAACAGTCTAAAAGGCTTTTGGCTCAGCAACAACCAAAATGCCTGCTTTATGTCTGCTTTTATCAAAAAACTTTTTCGTTTGAACAAAAAAATCATCTTTATTCTGAGTCAAGATAGCGGTTCTTTACTTTGGTGCCGAGCAAATAGTAAGTTATTTGATCGAGACCAGCAAAAAATTAAGGAAGTATTTTTCCAACCTGTTCCTTAAACGTTGATTCCGGTATTGTGTTCAAAGTCTCCTGGTGCGAATGAAGGAAGAACGACTCATTGAGGGGAACCCCCAGCAGCCCATTGATAATAAATCCCATCGTACAGTCGTCCGCGGCCTGTACAGTGCTGCACGTTCGTTCAAAGGCACCGTTTCTGTAATAGTTTTTGTGTAATAATTTACCCTGGTCATTGGGACAAAATACTAGTTGGTGTATTGGTGTTATGAATGTTTGTTGTTGTTTATTGTTTGCAGCAACGCACTAGTCACTTGGTAAATCATCACTTACAAATCATACAGTGATGCGTTATGTTATTTTGTATAATCAGAACTTTTATTGCGGATTTTCCAGGTGTTAAAAATTCAACCAGTTAAAATTAGGAGCTAGCTGTTTATGAAATATATAAATATGTAAACATTATAATACATTATTACTAAATTATCTGTAAATCTCTTCTTTTAGTGTCAGTGGACGTTTGGAAATAGCAGCCATTTATTGGACTTTTTGTGTTTCCGAAAAACGATTATAAGCCTTAGCACAAACGATTTAGCACTTTCGCAGACCATATAAATAGGTCTTGTCCCTTTTCTATACCTCATGTAACTATACCAGAGTTGTTAGTTTACAACCTGTTGTTTACAGTTCAGTATGATTACAGCATTTATCCAGACATGTCACTATTACACACCAAACACGTAAACAGAAGAATTCTTTCTTCAGTCCTAATGTAGCCTATGCTACTCATACTTAAGCTGGTAGTTGCAATGTTGTTAAGTAAACCAAAAAAACGAGATAATTCCTATACTCACGCGGCATATGGGTAAACGAGATTAGCCAAATGTCTTGTAATACAATATCCCGCCCCACCCGTGCCAAAGTAGAAGTAGATTTCTTTGCCTTTCCACATAACCTGGACAAATATTAATATAATAAAGAAACAATCACTGATAAAGAGACATGTTGCCTATCGTAATTCCTATTGTTAAGAATCAGAATTTCTGCATTGTTTTAAGTCAATTGCGTCATATGTCCTTTAACTCAGAGCAAAAACTGACTAAACGTGGATGTTTTCGTCGCAACAAAAAGGACCAAAAGCAGGCTGATACAAGTTTGTGCAAGATTTTAATGCAACTTTGTGAAAATATATATTACCATTCTCAGAAAATTTGCATTTAATTAATGCAACATGACACAAAGTATCTCATTCAAACAAAATGCCTGGTTTGCAGTTCTTTGGTTAGGCACAAACTTTCTTCTATGGTACAAATCGTAAAAAAGTAACTGCACCTTTATTTTAGCAACTTTCAGCAGTTTACCCCTTCGCACAGGTTCACTATGGTGTAAAAAATGCTTGAAATATTTTGCAAACACAGCATCTCACCGAATTGATACCTCGACTCAATCGTCCGACATAATTGCTCGAATTAGATTCGAAACCTTTTAAAACTTCTTTCAATCGTTTGATGTTAACGTAGTCGTCGTCATCCACGTGACACCACCAACTGTGCGGTGGAGAAACATGTTTTTCAAAAACTTAACGACAAGTTGTTGTCATTTTTAGAAAACTCACTGGGGACTTGAAGTTTTCATGAAAGCGTCGTACTCAGCGCCCGTCTTGCAGCATAAATCGTAGCTGTGGTAAAGCAATAGTTTAGATTTCAAAATAATTCTAGCAAGCTGAACAAACAGGCATAAGCCAAGCACGGTTAAGAACAAAAATATAGCACAGGTGGTAGCTACACAAAAGAAAGAGTGTAATACGAGCAAAACAATCGGAGCCAGTATTTGGGTACAAAACATGACTATACGCTTCGACAACTACTTTTGTCACCAATCAGGTCGTCAGAAATACGTTTTTTGTGTCAAGTCGAACTTACATGGAGTGCGATTTTCCACAACTAGTCGGAATAAGAGAGTCGCCAGTTTTGGCCATGTACACATCGTCTTCGCTGTCTGTTATGAAGGCAACCTGTAAATTGAAACTTGTTTCACCACAAGCACCAGATCAAAACACATTCTGTGGCAAAAAAACTAACTGTTACAGTGCAAGCAGGGGTCGGCACCTTTTTTTCTACTGCGGGCCGTTTTTAACAATGAAATTTTATCGCGGACCGGCCTTAAAAAAACTACAAATATACATTGAAAACGCCTAAATTAGATAATATCATCCCCGGGATACATGAGCAAAGTGTTTTGAAGCATTTAACCTGTAAAAGTATACGGCCCGGTAACACCACTCGTCGCGGACCGGTACAGAGCCACGGACCGGCGGTTGCCGAACACTGTGTTACACAACCAAACTTCAACATAGGGCAGAAGTTAAAAAAAAACAGAGGTGCAAGTCGGGCCGGGCTTTTTAAAAAAAATTCATGGTTAATGTGCAGAACGAAATACCAGAATAAAAAATAACGGTATTTCGTACCGTTCTAATATTTTGATTTCGGTGTTTCGTTCCGGTATTTAAGGCGAAAATTATTGATTTATTTTCGGTAAAACAATCTGTTCCGGTATGAGCATGGGAAAGGATTGTACAACCTGCGATCCACCAACCATGGCTGCGATTACTGATAACACTGGCCAACACAATTTTTGGTGTCTTTAATGTTAAAACTGATATTGACTAATTTTGGGGTGCTGATTTTAAAAATCATTACGGTTTTCTTCAATCAGATCAACTTTTTAAGTTATTTACAAAATCAAAATTTATGACCATATTGATTCCATGACTTTAAAATCATGCTTTTATGTGTTTGTTAAAGTTTTGTTACATTATACACATCAATTTCCTACAGTGCAGCCAGTTTCATAGCATGAATATGCGTTCTATGCTTATGCTCTGTCTAAAAATGATTGGTGCAGGCTAGCGGTAACTTTAAACTATACGTGTTTTATGGAGTGATTTTCAGGCGAGTAAAGCAAGGTGGTAAAACTAAAATTAATAGTGGCTAGGTCATCTATAAGGTGTTGCATTAATTAACAAGATGTTTTATGCTACATTACTGGTGAATACCCATACAACACAACTAAAAAGAAAAGAAAAAAAAAACGATCTGTATCAAATGTGCATATCTTGCACACTTCGATGTGGCTTTAGGGGTTTAGGACAAGCAATGGGCTCCACTTACCTAATGTTGACTGGAATATTGCAGTAATGGACAAAAACAGTAGAAAGGGACTAAATTTATTAGAAAGAGTACATAACTAAGTTATTAAGAGATCTGAAAAATTTGGTACGAAAATGAGTATAAAGCTACACTTCCCTTAAAACGTAGGGGATATAAATGATGAGAATTAAGCTGAAAGGTTCCAACAGGATATCAGTAAAACGAAACGTGTCTAAATAATGTGGTCCTGGCTAACTGCCGTTGGTCAATTAAACGGGACGATATTGCTCCCAGTCATTTCCGAAAGTTACAGAAGTACATGTGTAGGCCTATATCCGATATACCTAAAAACTTACAAATTTGAAACCATTTTTTTGTTTTATGTGTTGAATTTTGTTGGTTAGAAGTGTCCACCTGTTACATTTAAAATTAAATTCAAAATTTTGTTCTTGCAATAATGTTAATTCCAAATAAAATACTCAAAACCAGTTTCACTATAGTGTATACATATGGATTGTTTTTCAAACGTGGATGTACCGTAACAGGAAAACTAGACGTGATACAGATAAACCGATTGCATTTTTGAAATCAGGGCACTAGAATTAGTCAAAATCAGTTAAAACATTACAGACACCAGAAAAATAATATTTTTTTGTTGCCCAGTGTAATAATTGGCGGTCTGTTATAGGCCTACATATTTGGCCTCTTACTGGTCAAAAGGGTGTTTCGGCCCAGAACGATACCAGATCTTCATGATACGTGCCTTGTATACAACCACTTTTATGTAGACTTAGTGGAAGCGCTACAGCGGTCGTTTAAGACATACAATGACAATACTGTAATGTGGAAAAATAACTAAAGTTTGTGCTATGTTGACATAGATTTACCATACGTTCCCTGTTTCAAGGATTTGATCAAATAGGTGCAAATAGCATAAGTAATGTACCATGCTGGTTTTATACCACACCTTAATGTGTAAACAATCGCCGATTGTCGTCGGGTGTCTATTGTCGTCAGACATTGAGTGTATGAGTTGGCGCAAACGTAGGCGTTTGACTAATCGGGTGAATCTCCAATGCATTGCCAAACAGTATTACTGCCTTATTTTTACCATATACATCTCTTTCTTAACTTGAATTGTGAAGCAATGCTTTAGTTCTAAAACCTCAAGGGACATGTTTTTCACTTTCGTGGACAAATTTAAACTGGTAGAATCGTAGGTCTTTTATTGGTAGGGATTGAATCCACAAACCAATACCGCACCAAAACTGGTCAATTTACAGTCAATTTTACACAAAAAAGCGAAAACGATTTTACTTGGGCCTACTATATGAACACAGTCTTTTTTGAGCGACTTGCCAAGGCCGTTTTCTTAAAAAAAAAAAAAAATTCACTTACATTTCCTGGCATCACCTCAGTAAACCAAGTGTCAAGGATTAGCTGTAGTCGAGTTGCATGAGACGAATGGGTCGTTTTAACTGTAATGAACACCTCAGAGGTTGCATTAGGAAGTTTCGTCACGAGAGATTTCGAAGAAGGCCGAAGCCAAGCATGTAAAATGGAAGGCGTTTCTAGTCCCATAATACTGTACGATGTGAAGGCTACGACCATTAATAATCCCAACACCACGGCGCACGATTTTAGCTTACAGCCAAGCTGCTCCATTTTAGATCCTGTTATAGGCTGCCCTGTTAAGTTTAACAACAAGAAACAAAAAACGTTGATAAGTTTAAAAATGAATTTAAAACCCGAAAAAAGGCTGCCCTTTTTACAATGTGTTTGACATATTAAGCAACAATAAACAAAACTATTTGCATAAACTGCGTAAAAACACGACTCAAATCACAAATACTTCTATTGTCATTAGCACAAGTTGGACAAACAGAATAGCATTCTTTCGCTTGTAATAAAACAGCTGCGTTATAAATAACAGGGGTCATATTGAAATACTTAATGAAGGGCCCATCGACGTACAGGAAGTTTGTCTACAGCAGCGGTCTATGTCAGTTGCTTTAACTGCTATGCAGTGTATTTCATTTTTGCTTATTGTTATTGTTTGGGCTTTAAGCGTTCGCCTACTTACTACAACACACCCAAATCTAGACCTCCCGAAACACATACTGGTGATAGATGTATCGTTAGTACGATAAAATTAGCTACTTCCTTTGGCACCTGCACAGCTTTAGGCCGATATTACAGCATAAAGTAATACTAATGTGACAACCTTATCCTGTACTTTCGTATGGACCGAAGCGTACCTTTTCAATCTCATGTTGATCTAGTAGCTTTCTCATTACCAGTCATGTGGTACGCTATTCCCCTTGTGTACACTCTCATGAAATATTCAAATCTCAACACTCTCTTGCTATGCCAGACGAAATGCCTTTTACCAATTATACCCATGTTTGAAACAGTAAATAATTGGTTCTGGTTAAATCCTTTTATAAAAGACATCTGACTAGCTTCGCTTGATTTACTTTTGATGTTCCATCAGACTACACTGCATTATATCGGTAGTTTACTCACAGGAAATTGTGCTAAACTTGTTTTCAGACTGGTTTTGTGTTGGTAATAACGTCCCATACAATTGTGGCGGTGCTACTGATACTGAATATGTATTCTAAGCTTGTTTTTATTGACTGTCTCTGTGTTCGCAATGTGTTCCTACACAGATAAAGTGTTTCCACGCAATTCAAAATTTACTGAATGAATAAACACAGCAGTGTAAAAAAGGAACTCATCTAAATAGACAACACCTAAATAGCGGTCTGTATTTGGTGCTAGATGCCAATACACTACCTTTGAGCTTGCTTTTCAGACACGACAGTTGCCTTGATTGTTGCCTTGACACGACAGTTGCCTTGACACGACAGTTGCCTTGGCCTTTTTCCAAACATAGCAAAGGTCGTTACCCTATTTCTGACTACTCGATGTTTTTTGTGTAGCTGCAGCGCGTTCAGCCATTATCCATCATCTGTGACCGTCACTGTTTTGCGCTAAAACGTTTGAACGTTACACAGCTATTCCCGGCTTGGTGATTGTTTTAGTGCTATTGTATCGCTATGCTTTCTTTCACCAAGCGAAATAAATTCAACTTAACTTAATCGGACCTTTATAACAGACCACTGAACAACTTCATTTTAAACGAGCAGCAATATGGCTTGCACACATACAGCATTGTTGTGTTTAATCGAATTGTATACGCTTGCATCTGGTAGCACTGCAGCTGTTCAATACAGGATGTTTTTGTCAGGCGGTGAATGTCTTTTCTCTTAGTCAAATTTGCGTGGCTACCAAGAATAGCTTAATGCTGTAGGCGGCAACCATTTAAACGCCGAATGACAATTGACATGTTGTCACATTAAATGACAATGGTTTCCAGTGATATAATTAATAGACTCGACTGATACAGCACTCGTTACCCAACCCTGATGGCTTTGCGTGCCACCATTTTAGGTGTAGTAATGGCTTGTGCAAGTTGAATTAAAATAAGGACTGAAGAATAGGTCGGGCTGTTAGATCATAAAAAGCGTGGTAATAGTTCGAATTATACTCAAAAATATTTGAATACAAACATTAGAACCACTGGCTTGCTATGAACAATTATTCAGCGAGACAAAAGGTTGCCAACCCCCGCTGTACTGCATGTATAATCAGAAATCAGCCATAAAATACACAAAACTGTTGCTTCGAGGCATAACACGTGCAAAGCTATTGCTGTTTTTGCCGTTTGTAGCCTATCTTTTTGACACATCAATCCTTTACAGAGAGAAGTTTTGAGGGACTTTTGCTCAACTTCTACGACTGCCGTCTTCAGCAACCAATTTGCTGAACAAAACAATTAAACCAACTCCGTTAGTTTCTAGATGTAACTCCTAGTTCAAAATTAGTGCCTTGTGCGACGAATATACGTGTAGACCTATTGTACTGTTGCTCACAAAATCAGGTCACCACAAAAAACGTAACGCGATCTCTTTCTTTCCCTTGTGTGACGTCATAATTGAAAAGGTAATTTAATACGGCTGTTAAATTCACAAAGATAGGCATCCGTAACAGGAGCAGTTTTTTTTATTGCATAAAAGGCCACAAACTGTCTGGAATATTCCATCATACCAAAATCGCTAGCTCAGTAGTAGAGAATAGGCCTTTTATTTCGTGTCTATAAGCCTACTGCAGTATCTTCAAAACTGTAGAAAGGAAGCTCATGCATTTTGAGGCCCCACATCAAGGTGTCGTCTTGCTTTTTTAAACCAAATTCCCAATATCAATTTGCTCGTCATGGTTGGCTGTTGCAAGTCCACTGAAGTCAGTAGAGGCAGTGTGTGCTACACTTTTTGTGTGTGTCAACTACACACTGAGAAACTGGATCTTTTCCATTTTTCCAGTATAGCGTACAACATTATCCAGGTTTGGGTTCTGTAAAAACAAAAAAGTTTAACTCCACACTATGGTTTTTTAACCCTTTTTATGCCTACCTCCGTCATAACATGTTTTTTTAAAATGGGCAAATAAACACAACCATAATTTGATGTATCACACAACAGCGCATGCCACCCAATTAATTTTACGAATTAGCCACTGGTGGGCTCTACCTTCCAGAAGGAAAATATCAGACATACACTTCAAGCAAAAATAGATTATTTTGAGTAAGCCCAGTATTACTATTTTTGGAGATGATTGTTTCCACATACAAAAAATAAGCGATACCCTTGGTGGCTTAAATAACATATGAACAGAAATTCTTGTCACAAAAAGTTGTTCCATTGGTCACTTTTTAAAAGTTTAATCACCAAAAACAATTTCAGTTTAATTATACAAAGAACTTTAAAACACAGTGTATTTTTGTAAAATTCAGAGGAGATAAAAAGTCAAAATATATAAAAAAAGATAATAAAACAATTGTGGTTCTGAATGGTAACTGAGGAAACATTTTTGTATTGTTTTATATGATAATGAATTAATAAAATGAAAACATCATATCCTGTATACATACCCATTGCAAGAATAAGGATGTTTATTCACCCAAAGTGGCTAACAGTTTTAACACTTCAATTTTAAAGGTTGTCTTATTTTGCTTTGGAAGTCTCTTCATTTCTGCCACACAACTTAACATGAATAGTTGATCTTCATCACTGATTGCACCTACATAATTGTACATGCTGAAATTGTTGGGTAAATACAAACATCCACAACTATTTGTATTACCATTAAATATTTGCCAAAAAAATACTTGCATATATATTTTCTGAAGTTAAAACTTCACTAAATAAGCTATTGCTGCCAGGCATAGTATCAAGTTTATAGAGCTCTTCTGGCAAATGTATTTTTATTCTGACGTCCTATACAGGTCGTCATCAACAGGGTAAATAACACTGAATGCGACTAATAAAAATACATTTGCCAGAAAAGCTCTATAAACTTAAAACTTGTGCGACAGTATACTTTTGCAAAAACCCAAGCACTTATGAGTACAACTAACAGATTGAAATGGCCCTAAAAATATTTCTACTTAGTTAAACAAGTTTTTATTCTATTTAGACTTACTTGTTTGTGGTTCTTTTAGGATTCCCTGTAAACTCGGTTCCAAATCATTTGTGCTTTTCCTTTTCATTGGTGACACATAGTTAACAAAATCTACAACATAATTTTGGTTCTAAAGTTGAATATGCATTCCCTTGCATTATTTGTTACATCCCGCTACATACCTGTTACAGTTCCTGTTGAGGACAATGGTGTTGTTCCGTGAGCTTCAATAACAAAATCTCCACCCATAAACTCTGTACCATTTGTAAAATCAACCATCTGAGATGTTGCACTAAGTGAAAAAAAACATGCAAACTCATGAGGAACAGACACAAAGTTATGAGAAAAAGAAATAGTCACAGATACTAGAAACAACTTTGGACCACATTTTATGCAACTTTCATACCAATTTTGTTCTTTGATAAGCTACTTTAAAGTCTTCGCACTCTGCACCAAACCTAAACTAGGTAGACATACGTTTTAAGCCTATTTATCAATGTATATTGCTTGCAGTTTTAACATACCAAATGCCTATTGTTAAAACAGCTTAACATTTTGGCCACAAAGTAAATACCTTCTGGTATTGTTAAAACAGTGTCCCAGTTGGCTAAAAGTACATACTCAAGTAAATACCTTGTGATATTGTTAAAACAACTTCAACATTTTAGCTTGAAATAAGTACCTTGTGTTCTGTATTCCTGCTACAGCCTGATGCAGCTCTGCTTGTTTGTCATTTGGTGTTGCACTAGTGCTTGTAAAATTCAGTTTTCCACTCACTGAAGCAGCTGTCATTCGTTTTTTATGTTTTTTTGTTACTTCATGGTCGGCAAGCCTACTGCGCTTTGGTGGCATGGAAACTTGACATATTTTGCAGTATGCTTCTTCACCTGTTTCTGATTTTCTTGCCCATGGGTGCTTTTTTTCCCATGCAACTTTATAATGTCGATTTGAATCATATGTTTTGTTCCACTTGCCCTTAGTTTCTGACTTTTTACTGTTCTTATTTTGTTCACTCATATTTGCTTTTGTTTTCTGATCAACAAGAAGAATCCACTTTAGGAAAAATCACCGCAATCCGCAAAACAACCGGCTGTCAATTCGGAAACTTTTACTAGAAGTGTTGGAAAAAAATCCATTGATACCAGACAGAAAAAATGCTATTAATCTTGGTGTCAAGAGTGGCGACGGGGGGTCGATAAGTTCAATTTATGCAGCGTTCCTATCTGTCTGGGAGGTTATTTTGATAATATTAGCGCCAAAGTAGACAATAGAGCAGTGGTTCCCAACCAGGGCCCATGGCCCCCCAGGGGGGGCACGAGCTGTGTTCCGGGGGACCACGGGCATACAGATTCACCTAAACCACCCACTAAAAGCCGTTTTCTTTTTAACTTTATTCCCTAATTTAATCGACTATTTCACATACTATTTGTCTGTATTGCAATTTTTCACGATAACGGATTCTTGTTTGCGCTATTCGACCTGTTTAAAGCCGAAATAGTACCGAATTCCAACACGAGATTGCCATTTACATTTTTAAGGGGGCCACGAGGCCTAAAAGTTACTTTTAGGGGGCCAGGGTCAATGAAAGGTTGGGAACCACTACAATAGAGTTTGGTATCCGTTTCTGCTGAGTTCTCTCGCCCAGTGGTAATGGTCGCATACTGCGGTCGTGTCTCAGGAATTACAACGCTTTTCTTAGCGCCAAGATAACAAGAACATTTTGATTTTTGACCCAGTCAACCTACCAAGAGCAGCTTGTTTGCATCAAAAAGTTCAAAGAAAACGAGACATCTGGAAAAGCTCACGAGCAAAACCAAAGTTTTCTCGGGCTAATGAGTAACAATTCGATTAAACTTTAGACAGATCACATTCGCCTGCATTCTGTGTTTGCGTTAGGTCTACAATGAAAACTCAAAACATGTCAAAGAAAAATGAAAATGGCAACTTGTTATACGTTGCGCCAGAGCGAACCGGATATATTGCTTTTTTTCTTTCGCTCGTCGAGTGTGATGTATTTACTTACCTTTGATCGAAGTCCGAAGCTTTGACAGTTATAAACAGCAATTCTACTTTTGCGTCACCCTGATTTTCTTTTATAGCTTTGCTTAATCCAGATGCAATGCGCTTGTTTAACGCAAAAATCGCTTTGTGTGTGCATAAGACGTCGCCTCCATCGCAAAAGGCAGGTTATTGCATTCATCGCAACTCGCATCGTGTGTGCATCGGCTTTAAGTGATAAATCTTGCACTGACACTACCGGTTAACTTACAAACAAATGCCGGAACAATTCGCCCTATCCTATAAAGTTCATGCATTCCGGCTCCGCCATACTACGTGAAATAATAGTTTGAACGACATTGCCTAACAGACAAATATGTCCCCGCTTGTCATTTGAAGATGTCAGTAGTTTAACTCTCAGAAAAAAAAACCTTTTCAGAAACACTGGTTTAAGCAAACAAGTCTCGTTCATGTTTGAGGTAGTCGTTTTACGGGAAAGTTAAACAATAAAAACCGCAGCGAGTACAAGAGCATGTCCGTGCGGCTTTATTAACCAGTGCAGGTCTGCTTTGGATAACGCATTTGCACAATGGTTTCAAATTTTCAGCCCATAAAAAACAATATATAGGCTTACAGTTTTGTCTAATGTACATACCAACCCTTAGACTTTTTATGTAAAATGCTTTCAAAAAACAACTTCTTTTCAATAAATTTACTAGTTTTAGTGAACAAAAAACGTTCTGTAGGCCTACACTTCTGTCTGATGCACATACCAACTCTTGAATGTATGACAAGCTTTCAAGAGACAATTCATTTTCCATGAAGTGACTTTAGGGATTATGGCCACAGTGTGCACATCATATGTTACTTGCAGTGGTCCTCAGTGTAGGCTACTTATAAACAACTTCTACAGCCTATATGAACAACTTCATGAAAACATAGGGGGAACATTGGCTACGATTAGAACTCAATCTATAGCATAGAAACCTCGTACACATTGCACATATTATCGTAGAATTAAAACGAGGTTGGCGCGGTTTGTGGTTTATACTTTATGGTCTGTGACAAATCTTAGCCCGTGGTTGATTAAGACAGTGAAGGGAAAGCATGCGCGTAGGATCACGTGATTCGTTGAAAGCCGCTCGTTCCGGTTGAATGCGTATCACATTTTCCTTCAAATAGCTCAAGCTGACCTAAAATATCAAAAAGGTCAAAGTTTAAGCAAAGGCTTTGTAAGTTTTTGCAGAATTTGTCGAAAAGCATTTTTTTTGTCTTTCTTAACCCATAAACTTCTGTCGCCGGAATATTCCAAAACTGGCTTTATCCGGTTTTCTACTGTTACGGAACCATCAAACCTATTTAAACGGAATCAATTCTAGCAACCGAACAGATTTATATAGCAATGTAAACATTAAAATGTTTTACGAGGTTAGAACCTAGAACGCTCTCTTTTCATCTGCTATTTTTGTGACTCTGTGTACCACCTAGCGGTAACCGCAATCAACAAAAAATGTAAAGGAAAGCTATAACATTGCGAACACCAGCGGACACTGTTTAAAGCAAATTAAATAGAGTAGCACCGACAGGGCGGCTTAATACCGAACCTGTTCTGTGAGAGATGCTTCGGGAATGTTTTTCAGCCTTTCCAGATGGGAGTGAAGAAATTTCGACTCAGTCAGGGGAACTCCCTTTACGGCGTTTATGACGTAACCCATTGAGCAATCATCTTCAGTGCCGATGCTTCCACATGTTCGTTCAAATGTTCTGTTCCTGATAGTTAGTTGCAATAATCAAAAAGTAGATTTGACATAAAAATGCAGCTTAGTGCTCGCAAGGCCCCCGGTCCTAATCCTGTCTCGATTTCCCAAGTTTCCTCTTCGGATGATATACTTTTGGCGACAGACCCGAGCTAAACCAAAACTCGAACCCGCTGCACCTTTTTACCACGTGACCGTTTAAGCTCCAATGGCGCTTGTTTTTTTACTGCCTTTACTAGCTTTTACATTCATTCATTTGAGAATGACACAAGTTGCTGTCGAAAGTCATGTTTTATTTCTCATTACCTGACTTGTTTGTTTCTGGTTAGGATTTTTAAAAGCGTGAATTGTGTACCTAACAAACTAACTAAAACTAAATCTTTATGTAAGTTAGATATTGTAATAATAAATAAACTGACTTTCAATTAAAAATTTTAAACTGAGACCAATAAATGCAAAAAATTAATATATTTAAACTAAGAAAAAAATGATATCCTATGTTCTAACACAGTGGTTCTCAAACTTTTTTTGTTGCGACGCCCCTGGAAAAGTTTTCTGAAATTGCGACGCACCAGCAAATAAAAGTTTATGAGCAAATGAAAGAAACTTATATTATTAAAGTTGTGTTTATTGATACAACAACAAACAGCCACGAAACGGAATTATTCTGCGACGCCCTTGGAAAATTGTAACGTCGCACCAGGGCGTCGCGACGTACAGTTTGAGAACTACTGTTCGAACAGATTTAAAACATATTAGCAATTTACACAACCCAATCACGTGATCTTACCCAACCCACGGAAAAATCAGGTTCGCAAGATTTCTTGTGATGCAGTACCCCGCTCCTCCTGTGCCGAAGTAAAAGAAAACTTCTTTGCCGTTATACATTACCTAATAAAAAACAATGGGCATATATTTTCACGACTTCGCGTACACAATTTGCATGACAATGCAAAACTCGTTAAAGTAGTTTTAAACCTGTTCATGAAAGTTTTTAAGCTATAGTTTTTTAGTTTGTGTAGGCTCTATTTGAGTAAGGAATTGACGATGCAAAATACATAAATAAGTTTTCAAAAAATGTTCCACATAGAGACATAAACTGATTCTGTTCCACAAGTATTTTCGACAAGAAAGAGATCGTCAATTGCCAAGTTGTGTTAAAAAGAAAAACAGAGCTTATACTTAAACACCGTTGGTCTGTGTTCAAATACCTTTTGTACGGTATGTACAAAAGGTGTATAAACATAAAAACCCCAAAAGACAGACAACTATCACAATAGTACTTGAATCTATAATTCTAGGTTAAGTACAATTTTTTTACAAGACTTATGATCGTTTTAACAGAAAATGATTTTTAATGTATTTTTACGAACGGAATCAATCTCTTTGGTCTTCTTTCCCAGGTAAACATTCTCTTTGCTGTCGTACTCTTCCAAAACTTCAAGCAATCGCTTTATGTTGACGTAGTTATCATCATCGAAGTGACACCACCATCTGCAAACACAACATGTCAATTTCTGCAAACAAACCACGATAAATTTGTTTTTAATACGCATAGTTACGATTCACATTGTTACAAATTGACGCACTGTAAAGCATGCTACTCTGCGTAATTTTAAATGTACGATTAGAATTTACACAGTTGCATTAAAAAAAACTCAAGCTCTTTGCTGGAAAAGCAAAACAAGCTGGCCAAAATTAAAACCTGCAAAATCACTGGGTTAATACTTCCCTGGCACAGTGGCATATTTTTTATTGTTTGTTCGTTTGAGAAAGTAACACTTACCAAATATATGCTAAAAAAGTTATGCATTTTGTAAGTGGTTTTGATTCGTTGGTCGTTTTGTGCGCATAAAATCTATGCCTAATTCGGACATAACTTTTAGTACAAATGATTTGTAATGTGGTAAGGCTTGTCTACACTAGTTTACATCAGTTGATCAAGATCTTCATACAATCGGGACCAACACACCCAATTCTTTTCAAATTGCTGGCTTCATGACAAATAGCTTGTATGAAACAACTAAGGCTTTTTTACTCACCGTGGCCTTAAGGTTTTCATAAATTGGTCGAACTCAAAACCAGTCTTGCAGCAGAGTTGGTAACTGAAATATGTATGATAGAGTTGGAAACTGACACAAGCAAATTAAATCGACGTGGTTTTTAAGTTACGTTTTACAGGACGTGTGAGAATATGTGCATAATGCAGTAATTGACTATATTAACGTAATAATGTTTATTAGCTTTAAACAACAGAGATCGACACTAGAAGTCCTGTAATGTAAAATAGAAGTTAACACAAAATGTCAAGTAAACGCGAAAACTACAACTGAGGAAAGCAACAAGAAAACGAGAGACTTTAAGCGGAACTAAGGAATGTAATTAAACTACACAGAAATACAAATAACCCTTAATAAGGCACTAAGAGAGTAAAATACGAGACGGAGCCCAGGAGCATAAATTGCTCAGTAGCTCGATGCACATAACAAACACAATTATTTAGGGCTATATTAGTACAACCCTTACGTTGAATGCATGTCTCCACATTTGGTTGTAACAAGGAGACCTTCAGTTTTTCTTGTGTACGTTTCGTCTCCATGATCTGTTATAAATGCAATCTGTAAAAAACATTTAATAATGTGTTTAAATATTTAATAATGTGTTTAAAGGCTCAAAAGGTTTCCAAGTCTACCTTAATAATTAATTTTGAAGAGTGCAACTATTATATCATTGCATGTTTAAGACTTTAATGTCAAAATTCGGGCGAGTATTATAACGTCTAAACCTCATTTTGCACCAAAGTAATATCACTCATCATAATAAACAACTTTCGAAATTTGGATCAAGTGTAAAAAGTGTCACAAACGAATAAAAACATAAGCCCAAGCAAAACCAACTGTACAACATGTCACATGATACTAACTTTTACTCGGCCTAAATACTAACTTCACACCAGCTTACGTTTCCTTTTTTCACATCATTGTACCAAGTATCAAGAATAAGCTGCAGACGGGTCTCGTGAAATTTCTGGCTTGTCTTCACTGTGATGTAAACATCTGCTGTCCTGAGTTTGTTCCATTGAAGCAATCTTACAAGCGTCTCACTGTCTTGCTTCACAAGAAAAACTGACACCAAGGAAAAGAAAGCGAACACAACCAGTATTTTAAATGTATTGACATTTTTACGATACATGCTGGCTTTTATGAAGTTTAAAACAACTCCTAATAACGGCTGTTTATAAAAAAGATTAATTTAAATTTACGACATAGCACGCTTATAAAACACACAGTTCGTTTTTCATTTGCCTATCTTGCTCAAAACCGTTGATGCATGAATTTAGATTTTTTTAGCGGCAAGAGAATATTTTAGTTTTTTTAGGTAATTTAGAAAGGTCATAAAAAACAAACCGCCGTGTGCAACATTAAGAAACCGACGTTCCGCCACTGAAGGACAATCTAACAGCTGTCGGCTTTAGTTTTCAGGAAATAAAGGTGTACTGCAAGTGCAAAACAGCATTAAAGGTATTCGATTACAAATACTTTTCATACCATGTCGAAGCTAAAACATGACTTACGGAATATTGTGTCGAATGACGTTTTGCTATGCATTGATCGGTTTATTGAAAGCAAGCAGTAATAGACTGTGCATTAGTTTGATAAACTCTTAGTTGTACTACATTTTAGATTCTGTATGTAAAAAGTTTCTAATTATATATATAATTCTTTATGGGTGGAACACGGTGACTATGCGTAACCTTAAAGTGGTACGCGACCACAGAAAGGTTTGGAACAAACTATAAGTAAAAACCAAACCACGTGTAACTTCAAGAAACCGACAATAGGTCATTAAAAGTAATCTACCAGCTGTAAAACAGAGTTGTTTTAGAGGTAAAATTCATTGCTAACTCGGTTTAAATAACAAAAGCAGTCGAGAATAAACCCGAACCTTAAGTAGATTTTCCAAAACTCAATTTATTTATACGCCTACTGTTCTAGTTGATCAGAGTTTTGACAACCAAACGCGAAAAAAAATTCTTTGTTCGTCACGAAAACATACAACGAAGCGACCAAATGGCATTAGCTTGAAGAATTCATCACTCCTTTTAGCATAGACACAAATCATCAACTTTTAGCATAGACTCAAACCTAAATTGTTTTTGATTAAGATATGCGTCCGTTATACGAAACGGTACTTCCACTGCTTGACACTTTTCTGCCATAGCTAAATTCGAATGCACTTATATATGTACAGCTTATTCCATCACCCGAAAAAGCCAATACACAACATTGCCCGATGCGCTAGTAATTGCTCAGTAGCATTTCCTGCTTAATCCTACGTATAGACATGGATATAATGAATACAGTCATGTATTTTGATATGTTTTATTTTACGTCACAACAAACCAATGAAGGTTGACGACCTTTTAGTTGATCGGGATGTAACGATGCTCATGCAATAACGTAGAAGTGTAGGCAAGCATAAGCATTTAAGTGTTTGAATCACATGTGTGAGATGTGAATATGTACAGTTATCAAGTAAACTACAGTTCTTGTTTGGTTAAACATTAGCTTGGACAGGTTTACTTCAGATACTAGCAGTCATTGCCCAGTCGAACCCCGCCCTCTTTCCCTTACACGGGTGGTTAGATTTTAGGAACCCCTCGACTGGTCCCACCATCGTTTCTCCCCAGACGTGTTATACTCACCTTACGCCACACTCACCTCCTTGCAAGCTCCCACCACATAACGCCTTACAATACAGTGTAGCTGCAGCGAGTTGTACCACTATCCACCAATTGTGCCCGACACTTTTTTTGCGCTCAATAACGTTTAAACGTTGCGCAACTATTTCCGGCTTGGTAATTGTTTTAGTGCTATTGTGTTACTATGTTGTCTTTCACCAAGCGAAACAAACTCAATCACACAGTAAACTTCAATACAACTCTATGACACAGTTCCAAGTTAAGAACACAAACCCACCCTTGCAATAAACCATGTGACAGTTAAAGCTTTCAGTAGGATCGCCATAGGGGGTCGAATAGACCATCTCTTAGTTAAAACCCTAATAAACATATGTTTGCAAACGTTTTGATTTGGTGCGAAAGTTTGGCTTATAAAAGTTGGTAAACCATTTTGATAGACCGACCTATATTAAATACATAGGGAAGTGTAGGCTACACCTCTACTCATCGCGAAATTCAGGTCATCCAAATTAGAAATAATGACTTGACTTAACCACTACACATATTTGACTCTATAGTGAACATTGTTTTTAGGTGATTTGGTGGGACTTGTGCTAAAATAAAACGTTGTGTCAAAACCTAAGTAGGCTTATCAAACCGATAAACAATTGGCCGCATGGTGTGGGCATAAAAATTAGTCGATTTATTGCTATAGTTTAACCAATGCGTTGAAAAGATTTCTACCATTTTCCACAAAGGTTTTAGAAGAACTTTTAGAAGTCAAATTTAGGTCACTCAAGGCAATCCATCTGCCCAAATCAGAGTGCTTGAAGAGGATAAACCATCATTAGCTAACATGAAATAAATTAGGGTATTAGTTGTTGTTGCAGCAGTGCACACTTATTTAAAAAGAGAAAAGCTGCTATATCTAAACTTAGTGAATTTGTGTTATTTGTCAAACCACAAACTATTGAAAAGCCTTGAACAACCTTTTGACAAGCAAATGCAAAAACATTTTTTTAGCTTATACAACGAAGCTACCGAATGGCATTAATAATAAAGAAATAAGAAGTCACTCTATAAGCCCACTTTAATCATATTATTCAAGCAAAGCAACCGTTATCATAAATAAATAAGCTATTGCTGCCAGGCATAATGTATAAAAAATACATTTGCGAGAAGAGCTCTATAAACTTGATATTATGCCTGGGAGTAATAGCTTATGTAATGTATAAACGTTTATACTTTGTCATGCACTAAACTTGACAGGCATAATGTATAAACGTTTATACTTTGACATACACATTCATACTTTTGTTGTTATGCACATGGTGTAAGCCTGTTATATACGAAACCATTCTTCCGCTGCCTGGCACTTACGAAACCATTCAATAATTCTTTCCAGGGTTTACTATGACCCGAAAAAAAAAACCATCGCTCAACGTGTTATTCATACCTGTAAAGCATTTCCTGCATTACAAGAAAATGACTCAAAGGAAGCAGCATGTTGATTGTTTTTGTGTCATTTTACATCGTAACCGTGTCACAAAAGAACATGGCATGGTTGAAGCATTTTTTTGTCGATAGGCTTGACATACAACGTGCCCATATAGGACTGGAGTGGTAACCAGGCTCTCCATATTAGGAAAAAAACACTAACATATTTACATACGATGCATTTTGGCTCAAAAGTCGCTTAACCAATTGGGAAAAGGTGTCTACATAATACATAAGCATGCATACCAATAATTGTTCTTATGTATGGGAAATCCCAAATTTGTCACCAAAAATCGGACCGAATTCGGATTTTAAACCAGATTTTTTAAAACTAGAAAAGCCCGGGTAAGGCATACAAGTTAGCTTAGTGGTCAGGCCTAATTCAAGCTTACGCCTGATTTACAATCCTACTTTAACGATATGCCAAATTTTTTTGTTTCTTTATTCCTAATATTTCAAGTCACAATGTGTATATGGCGTCACAATAGATTTTGGCTGCGTTTATCCCCGCGGAGATTTTTCGAAATGACGAAGACCGAAGGCCCTGGAAGATATTCTCCCAAATTTTCAACAATAAGCGTTTATTGCGTCACAAAACTCCTACAAACTGTTGACAGATGCCCACAAAGCGGTTGTAAACATACGCGATCTGCTTTGATTCATCTCGTCTGTGACGTCATAATTAAGTAGATAATTGCCAGCTCGGGCTGGTTTAAATTGCGTCGGCTGGCGGCCTGGCCATTGTGCCACACAAATTACTTAACGCCACGATTTTGAAATGTTTAATATTTACTTGTTGGAGTTTACATTAACGGGAATAAGTGACAACAAAACAGCACGTTTTGGTGCTGATTTTCGAGTATATAAGGGCTTCGCTAGGACTCAATGGACATGACAAGTTTGATTAGCACAACAACAGCAAGAATAGCAACGAAAAATGTCAAGCAAAAACATGATGAGATGTGTGGCACTTATACTTTTATCAGCAAGCACATGCATGGCATGGAGTTTTTATGGTAAGTCGTAGTAAAGGTTTGTCAATTTTAAAAAAGTTTGAAAATAATACACATAATTTTTTTGTAAAGCTTCAACTTTTTGCGAACGTTTAAATCACAATTGTGCAACGAGGAGTAAAAAAACCTCATTTAAGTGTAAACAGAAAAGACTTTTTTAATTTGAACAAACTTAGTTCTGTCTAGTGTTGTTACTTAGTATAATGTGATAATTTATTTTTGGCTCTATAACGTTTAAAAAATTTGACAGCGTTAGTTAGCCTATTACTGTGCTAGGGTATTTATTTCACAAATTGCCTTTTACTCTATAATGTTTAAAACTTTTGCAACATGTGTTTTTTAGACCGCTCTCCATCAACGGACTGTGTGGTGAGCAACTGGCGTTCGTGGTCGCCATGCTTGTTAGATTTTACTGATCCATTTCTCTTTACTGTGATGACGCGAACTCGATTCCGACCTGTAGTGCAGTGGCCCCGAGGAAATGGAAAAGTTTGCCCACCCATTCAAGAAATTGAAGGTAAAGGGTGGTTACAAGACAGCTCGATCCACAGTTGCAAGTCGGGTCGGGTCGGGCCGGGTCTGGTCGGGTCGGGTCGGGCCGGGTCGGGCTTAGGTTTCCTAAAAAAACGGGCCTGACTTTACACTTTTCGTCAGTATTAAATGAAAATAACTAGCTAAATAGCCAGTTACTGGACCTGACCCAATGTCAAACAACTTTAAAACGCCTTGTTTAAGATCAATTGTCTGTGGTATTTGTTATCTTGGTCTTTCTTTAAGCCTGAATGTCTGGGCCTGTCAATCAAACTGTCAGGCCAAAACGGGCTTCTCAAAAACGATTCGGGTTCGGGCCGTGTTTCGGACTTGTAGTTTCGGGTTCGGGCTCTGATTTCAGGCCCGTTTGCAACTCTGGTACGAATCCAGTTGCTTTACAACATTTACTGAAAATGTTTTGAATTTGATTAACAAATCCATTTTATCACCAGAATGTGACGAAAACACCCCACTGAACTGTGAAGTTGGACAGTGGTCGCACTGGAGTTACTGCTCCCCAGAAACAAACGCCCCCAACTCTCGAACTGTCCAGGAGAGATTCCGGGAAGTAATCGTCGAAGCCAAGTACGGCGGCAAAGCCTGCCCTGAACTCAGTGAAATCGAAGGTAAAACACGTTGTTCTCCTTTCGTGGGTTCGAATTCCACCACAGAATACCTTGCCATTTGGGAATGTTTGGTGTCTGGCTAATTCTGTATAAAGCTATCAATAAGCCTGGCGTAGTACGATTTATGTATGAATGTGCCGTTATCGATTAGACCAGTGATTCTCAAACGC
Organism: Phallusia mammillata; assembly: GCF_965637545.1. NCBI lineage: Eukaryota > Metazoa > Chordata > Ascidiacea > Phlebobranchia > Ascidiidae > Phallusia > Phallusia mammillata. The sequence goes on along the minus strand of NC_137258.1, from coordinate 22,872,337 downwards.
TGCTTCCAACTATTTATTTTGCGGCTCCCACCAAACCTCAGAAAACCACCAAAGATTGCTATTTTAGCTTTTAAAGTAATAATTTTTAGTGATTTTCTCAATGTTTCGTTTTTTTGCGGCTCCCAACACATAAAAAAACTACCATTTGGCCCCGACAATAAAAATGTTTAAGAACCACTGGATTAGACGCTTCAGGGCCTTACAAACCGTAAAGTAACTTCTATAACAATTAGTTTGTTGATCCAGCTACACTTGTGCAGTGTTCCCAAGTCTTGTTTTCTACTTTAGAATCGTAAACGACATAATGGGATTCGATCCCACGACACAAAGACTTTATGATAGAGTTTGACTAAACTTCCTTGTATTTGCAGACTGTGTGATGGAGACCAACAACCAGGATTGCCAGGTTTCTCAGTGGTCTGAGTTCAGTGATTGTTTTGAGCTGGACGTTGGTACTGGCGAAAATATCTTGGTCAAGGAAAGAGCCAGGATTGTGGAGGTCGACCGTCAAGGTCAAGGGGAGGAATGCCCAGTACTTACTGAAACCCAAAGTAAGACACATAGACATGTTTAGGAATATACATATGTCTGGTTATTTCGATACTTATTCAGTAGTGATTTTGTAGGATAAGTAGGCTGTATAAAACAAGGGGAAGGTATTTCGCGCCAACAAGGGTTCAAAAAGATTTAAGTGACTTTTATATTTATGTATGTCGAAATAAATATTGTTTTTAAGAAATTTTTCAAATTTGAAAAAGTTTGTCCACATACAATCCACATACTCTATTTGAATAAGGTCCTGACGTTGCTTAAACAACTAGTTGTAAGCACAATATAAACCTCTTGAAAAAAACAATGTGGTTGTGAATGCTTGGTGACGGGCTGATTCGGTATGACGCCTTCAATGGGCGTACAGTGATTTATATATATATGAGTGTGCCGTGATCGCTGCATAGACGCTCAGGGCTAATCCCAGTTACGAAATTATGTTCATCTTACTTAAAAAAAACATTAAATGACCAATGTTTACTGTCTTCGATATTCATGTACCACTGCTTAACTATCTCACACGTCGATCACCTTTTCATTTTGGGGGTGATAGAATTGCAGTGTTTTAAACCCGTAGCCTTGATGCAACCTTTATTAAGTTACCGTTTTATTTTCCTCTTAGTTTGTGAAGAAGAGGAAAAAACTCCGACACCGAGTCCCAAGAAGCAGGAATGCAGATGGGGAAGAAAATGCAGATCAAACAACTCCGGAAGCAGCAAGGGCTCAACCAGTCCCAAGGGAAGCTCAAACGAGGGAAGTTCAAACCAGGGAAGTTCAAACAGCGGAAAACGGAAAAATAGTTCAAATAGCGGATCGAGTAACTCCGGGAGTCCGAAAAGTGGGAACCGGAATAATGGAGGTTCCAGCAGCGGAAATAAGGGAAACGACTCCAGCAATAGTCCAAAAAGCGTCCCAAAGATAAATAATGGAGGTTCAAGCGACAGTGGCAGCTCAAGTGGAGGAAACCAAGCAAATCACTACAATTACTACAGGCGTTATTACTACAGAAGACGTAATAATAACAGCGGCAGCGGATCAAGCAAGAAGTAAAAAAAGACGAAACAGAATGGCATCAACTGTTTAATGTTGTGTGTGTATCTCCATTTAATCACGTATAATGATCTGTGTGACGAACTTTAAGACGACACGCTTTTTGTATCCAATATGCCTGAAAAAATACAAAACCGTGTGTTTTATTCATGATTTTAACGTTTTGACAAGCGTCTTTGTTCATCAAGAGTGTGTAAAATGGTAAAAATCACAATGCAGTTTGGAAAGAGGTTAGGTGAATTTTTAGAAGTCAATCTCGACTTACAGATAACAGACATCCCAACTAAATGTTTTGTTTGGGGATTTTACTTCGATCGACATTTAAAACATGGCGCGATTGTCTACCAAAAAAGGGAGTGTAAGACCAAATAGAATTAGTGCAATGTTGAAAGACAGAATTAGCCAAATTGCGTAAAGAGCTTACAAATTTACAAACTTTCTTCACAACTTTTATGCAAACAATCGCGGACGCTATATTATTCAGTTCGATCTTCCGGTCTTCAGTTAAAGAAGTAGTTTAATTAAGTTTATAGAGCTCTTCTGGCAAATGTATTTTTATTCCGACGTTTCGACGTCCTATACAGGTCGTCTTCATCAGGGTAAATAAGTATTTTAATTCCTAAGCTTTCTTTGTCTACATCGTATTCCATTTCCTCTTTCTTCATATGCTATTAGCAATTATCAAACTGATTTTGGTTTGAAATACGTATATTGTGTAAAACAAGTTTGGATTTTTTTAACGTCGTGGGGTTCGGCCAGAACATATTGTAAGAAATCCCAGCATATAAAGACAGCTGAGTAGAGAAAAACAAAGAAAGTTGGTAACAGTAGCACATCCCGCCTAACTGAGACCACCAACGCCTCTAGTGCGTGCTCCAGACCGCGAATAGTGGACGACACTGGATTAGAAGTGATTCACAAAAACCTGACACAGCTAGATAGGCATACAAGAGACTCTTAAGGCATCGGTATAAAGTTAAGCACCGGGTAAGACTTACACCGTTCTGCGTCTAAACATCTTGAGAACAAAACAATTGATTGTTAAGAGGGTTCTCGACTAGGAAAGGCCTGAATTTGACCCTGGAAGCAGCTGTTTTAAGCTCCGCGGCCTGTATATAAACATTGTGAGAGGGCTTGAAGACCCGACGCGTCGTGTAAGGTTTATATTATAAGTCGCAGTTGAATGCTTGATTTAAATCATTAGAGTTTAGTCCTATTTGCAGTAAGCCTAAACGGATAGAGAAGAACAACAGTCTCAGTAATTTTGTACACATAGAGCACAAAACAATGAAGAGATAATCCTTTTCTCATAAGAGTTCAAAACGTTGGCCAAGAGACACCTTGCGCCTCACAAAAATAGATCAATGCTATGAAAAACGGTCAGATGAAAAGAATACAGCGAAAAACTTTGGTTACATTAACAAAAAAATAATATATCAAGCAATCGTGTTAGTTTGGTATATTTTTCAGTGAGGCAAACAAAGAGAAAAAAATCAGTATTTTTAAGTTTACCAATACAGCTTTCACGTTTTTAGCACGACTTCACTTGGCAGTAAAACTTAACCTCGATAGGGAACTACCCTGGGCGCAAAGCTGTAGGTGTTTAATAAAATCTCGGAAGAGACAGGAGTGTGACAAATGGCAGGAACGAAAAAGGATATATAAATACTGACTTCAAGTGTTAAATTGACTTTAAAACAACCACCCAAGTTCAAAATGTTACAAAGCATTAGAACTTAAAGCAATCTCACCGCCTTAACAAGAGTTTACGTGACCATGGGTTCAATTCAATATTAGGCGGATTAAGGAACAGCGACTTGAGAGTGAAATACAATCGCTTGTGTATAAATAAGCGCTGTCGTCGGGCTTTGTTAAGGATTTACTTGCCTTACTGTGGCGGCTCGCTGTTTGCATAAAGTTGTGTTGAGTTTATGTATCGGGCCAATTGTGCTAAGGGCATATGGCCGTCTGTTCAGTAGTTACATGTGATCAGAAAAATTGTATAATTGGTATACGTGATCAGAAAATTAGCTTTTTGCATTGTAAAGGTCAAGTTAAATGGATTATTGAATGGGTGTTTTGAAAACAGTAAGTGAGATATAGTTTTTCAGTTTTTGCTTCAAAATAACTCGAGGAGTATGCGACTCAAGATGTATGTGTTTGTAAATGATTGCCACGATATGTTTGGAGCAAACGATGTGCTAGTTCCAAATATCTGTGCTAAAGTATAAAGCGTTTTAAATTTTGTTGTTGTAATTACCCGATACATTGTCATACATATCACCGATTCAGCATGCGTCAAAATTTCCGATTGGCAAACGTGAAGTTTATGGATGACAAAACAATAGATTCAGATTTTTATATTTTTAATCAAAAACATAACTGCCAGAGAACTTGTATAAAGAACACAATATGCAGACGTTTTAACAATCGCCGTTGTCATCATCAGTCCAGTTTTTTTTTAAAGATTAATATGTTTATGTATTTCGGCGAACTCTTCGCGTTTCGCATAAACCTATTCGGGCAAGTTATTCTTTAAAAAAAGTTAATTACATTTGTAGGGAAAAGGTTCTTATTTCAAAGAATTAATGCCACAAATTGCTGAAATCTTTACATGTTGCAGCTTCTAATGTCTTTCGTGGAAAAATTTAGTGGTTTGGAATTTTTGCCAATACCCTTACTAATCCTCTAAAATGGGTGAAATGTATGGTCAAGTAATATCGTCTAGCACAGTTTTCAATGGACATCATATGAACTTTTTCAATTTGAAGCCAAACACCGCTCAGACACGGTGAAGGATTTCGAAACAATTGTCTAATTGCTTCCTGAGCAACTGTTGAAAAGTTCTCGAGACGCCACTTATAAACACGAGAGATAGTACTTGAGTATTTATTGTTTGAACAACAATAGATATTCAGAAATATTCCCCACTCATAAGTTTTGTGAAACATTTGTGGTTTACATGACCAAATGATTGGGAAAAATACAGATTTTTAATGAAGAACAACGACTGTACGCAGAATTATCGTTGAAAAAATCCAACCAATTGTGGAAAGCTCAAAATGTGTAAAACCTTGTTTGTTCCAGAATCGTAAAACTGAAATTGGAAGATAATTTGTTTTTGCTTTAAATTTATGTAGTGTAAGTATCTTTAACTGTCGTAGACAATGTTAATTGTATTTATAGCATTTCAAGACGATTTAGCGGATCCTGAGCTAATATCAACTTCAAATTGTTGACATGTTTTTTTATGTATTTTTTCGAGCAAAATATTTACAACCGTGTTGCCTATTGGGGTCAAAAATACAACTTGTATTGGGCCTTGGGCATTATAGACGTCTAAAAAGAGATTGGGCAAACTGATGAGTTTACAGCTTATTGTTTCAGAAAAAATCTGTAGTTTAACAGGGGGTTCTGGTCCAACGTTACAAATTACGTTACTCGGCCAAAGTGGTATGTTTCATTGCAGGACTTCATACGTTGAAAAAGCGTATATATGAAAATTATAGTTATACGTTCTGCATACGTTATGAAATCAACTTTCTCGGGAAAACACTGTGCAACAACCTTGTATGCACGGTCGTAAGGTTTTGCTATGATTACGTTCTCAAGGGTCTTTGTAGCTCAACTGTCCAACTGACTTTTTTCAATAAAAAGAAAGGACTTGAAATACTTGAACGGTTCTATGGGACAGTGGGTACTGAAGTTTACAAAAGTTAAATATATTACAAAACTGTAATGCTAGCACGGCACTCGACTGATTTTAGCGTTATAAAAACTTTTAACGAACCAGCAAACCAAATAAAGATAAAACTGTTTTTTATGATAAATTGTTTTTAAAAACAACGTTTCGGCGTTATTTTGTAAAAGCAAAGGCTTGGAATTCGCTAAACCATTGAGCCGATAAGCGTGATGAAAAAAACACACTTAGCCAGCCACACAACCACAATCCGCACAAAAATCGCGTTATCGCTACCGGATACTGACCTTAAGGAAAAGAATCGAAAAGCATTGTGACGTCACACATAGGGTTGTCGAATGACGGTAGCGCTTTGGCGTCACAATAGCACCAAAAGTTGTCGTTTACTTTGTACACTGAGATCGCAAATAAATCGCAAAACGCCCAAAGAGTCGGCGCGAGGTGACTTAGGAACAAATTCTGAACCAAAGAAAGTTGTTGTTTTAGCAGCGAGATTTCTCGAACAGACAAGCGTTGTGGCGAGAACTTTACATTCGTCGGAAATTTGTTGTTTTTTGTCCTTGTTGTGAGGTTTCGTGGTTTTGGCAGCGCGACGATATTTTTGTAACTTATAATGACCTGTTCAGTTTTTTTTACTTATAATGATTGCTGAAACGTGGGAAGTATATGTTCACTTCGGAAAAACTCTCTGGAAGTAAGTCAACTTTCGCGACTTGATTTGAAGCCACTAAACGTGTGTAGAGCATAAAAAAGCAATTTAGGTAGAAGGTCACATCAGAAAAATAAACTTGCATTAACAGTTATGGAAATATGTGGTAAAGGGGTTTAATAGGAAAACGGGTAAGCTTGACGGTTTTATAAGAAAGGATTTGTTCAGTGAAGGATTTCAAGTGGTTACATCGTCTTAAACTCACATAAGAAACGAAACTAAAACACAATACAAGTTTTGAACCCAGGATATGTTTGAACAGGGTTCAAGTTTGAACAAGGTGTGAACAGGTAAAACCACAAACCTTTATTAAAAAACTTGCTGCTAACGTACGTCAGTCTGTCAAACATTCTTTGCGGAAAAGCAGAGACTAGGAAATTTTGCATTTGCCTTTTGTGGGATTCCAACCCACAACATGACAGACAGCTGTTCAACATTTTAGAAATAGGTCACCGGCAGTGTCGATTACCCAAATTCTAATCTAGTCTGTCCTCCGAGCGTTCTGTTCAGCAAAGTCGTCATTGGAAAGACTTAGCCTTCGCCTTTAGTGAGATTCGAACCCACGACAGCACCACAACGTATTATAAAACTATTTTTTGATACCAGGTGTTTAAGTGTGACAAAATCATGACATCAAATAGAATGGCCGCCGCCGCTGCACTAAGGAGAAATATTGCATTACGAAGCACAACTGGTGCTGGTGTTTCACTGAGATCCACCAGGACAAGTGAAGTTTCGAGTTTTGTTAAAAATTGCAACAAGGCCGAAAATTATGCTCTGAGGAAAGAGGTTGGTTACTGTGTAGTATTTAGTTTATGATACAGTTTAGTGTGATAAGTTTTACTAATAATTGTGTAAATGAGAGAATGCATATCACAAGTGAAACATATTTAAAAATAATACAGAAACTTTGACTCAAAAGCAGAAAGTGTCGCCAAAAAACCAAATTAAGAAATACCTTTACAACGCATTTATGTGCAATTAAAAAATCAAAATTTTTTTGAAAATGTGGTGTGCTAAATCTAGTCAGAAAAACGAAATGGTCTGAATGTTTAGGTTAAAACTCAACACCACAACTTTTTTTAACTGTTTAAAAAAACAATTCCACACAGAAAATCATTAAACAAACTTTATCAGGTGCAAAATATTTTATGCAAACTTTAGTTACTTCTTAGTTACTTTTAGTATTTGACTTTATAGCTTTACATATAGTTTGAAAAACTCCTATTTTTCAGTTGGACATCTGGCACAAGGACACCAACTTTGCTGTGCGTAAAGTAACAAAGAAACAAGATGACATGTACAGAGCTCTGCTGAAGTTGAGCAAGACTAAGAAAGAAATCAAAATTGTTAAACTGGACAAACAGAAAGACAGAGAAGATTTACGAAATTGGATCAATTCGAAACGAGGAAACCGACGCCCTGCTGTCCAAGTTAACCCAGAATCTCTAAGTCAGTTAAGTGGAGGTAATAGCACAGATAGAAACTCAAAGTTTATTACCAGGTGTTCTTTAACAAAATTTACTATGACTGATTTTAGGTCAAAGGTATTGCTTTTCTACACATTTTAATTTTCTCAATAAAGCATAATAGAATGAGCAAAATTCAATAAGAGTCAAATTAAAGCTATGATATAAGACGTCACGGTTTTGAATACCGGTAATCTAAGCAAAAAAATCAGAGCCAGAACCAATATTCGAAACGTAGTTATGCTCTACACAAATATATTGGCTCTGATTTTTTTCCTGCATGTAACGTTACAGAAGCTAACAAGGAAGAATACAAACCAACCTTACACCCTGGGGGTTCAAACGTATTGAAGATTGTCCACCCGAACCCTCAAAGTGTCAAAGGAAAAATGTCACCGAGCAATGATACACAGAGTGAACAACAAACTAAAGTACTCAGTTTAGACAATCTGGCTAAGCATAACAAGCAGCAGATTGAACAACATTCTCCAAGAATTCAGCATGATGTGGAAGCTGAACAACAAAATTCGCGGGATTTGCATCACAGTATCGCCAAACAGCTTTCAAAATCACAGCAGTCAAGCATCTACTTTCCCCATTACACAAAACAACAATGCAAGAGTTCTATACCTGACAATGGCATTGTTACGTCACAAACCGGATTATTACAATGCGAACCAGACCAGGCTATTGATGCTGTAGGCAAAGCAAATGATATTAAACCTTCTAATAAAGACCACAGCGGCTTGGCATTGGGTCAAGTTCATTTAAAAGCAAGTAGTAATGGTGATGAAGCCGCCCAAAGTTCTAGTTTTTCTGTGTTACGGCCTCTGCATGCACAAAGACTTAAAACCACCAAGTTTTTGCCGTTGGGGCTTTCCAAAGCTTTAACTGAAGAAAACGATACAGATTTGGACACAACAAAGTCTTCGCTTCACTTGGACGCATATCCGATGGATTTCGAGTCTTATGAAGACCAAGAGTTTGGTTTTAAAGATGCAGGCAATAATTTGGACGATGTTTTTCCCGTACCAAAGACTAGCAATGACGAAATTGAAACTGTTTTGCCGAAAATTCGACAGAAACGGAACAAACCAAAGCGGAGGAGATTAAAACTGAAATCAAACAAGCCTGATCCAACTGAGGAGTTGATCAACAATTCCACTATTGCTGTAAGTTGTAAAAGCTAATTCATTCCATGCTCTTACATTAGCCGTATAATATACCCTTGTTTGATTACGAAATCTACAGATTTGAAAAAAGTTCCAAACGATGGCAGTTGTATATATTTTAAACGCACAACATGATTTTTTTTAATTTTTAGATAGTTTTACATGACTAAAAAACAAAGAACTGTTTTAAACAAAACTAATAAATGAAAAATTGTGTGCAAAATTTAAATTAAAGTCAACGGATGATAAGTGCTTAATCACATGAGTCTATACTTACTTAAACAACACACTCTCCGCCCCCAACTTGGTTATTTAGCCCTTAAGCGATTATCATTTTGTTTTGTCACAAAGGTGCGCCCTGGAAAGTCCTATGACGTCACAGTGTACAAGAAGGGGGAGGCGGGCGACCTTGAGGGGGATGTGACGTCATGGAGCACCACGGTTGACGTGGCAAAGTATTTTCACTTGTCATCAAGAAGGTTGGTAAAGTTAGAGCAGAATTAGGCTATAGTATCCAATTTGGTAAAAAAAACGAGAGTAACCATATCTGCTTTTCAATGAATTTGAATGTATTGTTTAGAACTTAGAAGTGGTTTTGTATTTAACTGTCCATTTATAATACTGAATTGGTAAAGTAAAAACACAAAAACTGTCGTTTACAGAGAGCGATTACAACGCGAAAAACTCCTCGAAGACGCGAGAGATAAAGAAGCTCAGCAGCGCCGACGCGTGGATATGTTTTTACAGAAACTTTCCCGCGAACTGGAAACAGATGAACGGTCGAAAAACGTAAGTTAACGCCAAAATTCAAATCTCTCTTTGCTTTGTTTAATATATACATACATATTAAAAAAGCTGCATTATGCAATAGCTTGTCATAAATTAGCAATATAAAATACTTTACTACTAGTAATTGATCCTTTTACTTTTCGCAGTACAACCGTGACGCTGAAGAAGCAAGACTGAGAATGCAACGACGCCTGGAAGCACTCAAGCGTGGTCCACCCAAATATGGGGTTGGTGACGTCACCAGTGTACCAAATTACGTCAGGATTTATCCAAGACTGTAAGTTGGGCGGCCTTGCTCATTAAATTCGCCAGAAAATATTGTTTTGTTGATTTTTTATGAAGGTTCCTTTAGGTAACTATTATAGCAACGGATTAAAGCAAGTTAGTTAAAGTTTTCAATAAAAAACGTTGTTTAATTTAATAAAAGAACTTAACAAGCCCTCATCGGAAATGATTAATGATGCGACGATTTTGTGATATCATAATGAAAACCTTTATGACAACATACATGTGACAGTTTACTTACTTAGGTTCTAATGTTTTCAGGACGACGGAGGAAAGAAAAGTACCAAGGACAATCAGGAAACGTTCCAGTTGGTCTGTGCCCTCCTTGTTTACCCTCCAAATCGCTGCAGCGAATCCAAGACTTGTCCCGCCGATTCAAGGGGGTCCACGCAACCCCCCTACTATGAACGATGCCTCATCCCACCTGGTCAACATAAACCTTGACAAATATTTGCTTCATGCAGCTGATGCGTAAATTTAAATGATTTTTTGTGAGTTTCGTAAAATGATGCAAATATACAAAATAAAAGTAAAGTTTTTTTAATATTTAACAAGTGAGGGCAGATCCGCCAGTGGCCACCTTTTAGCACAGGCTGATTCCTGTAGGACTGTAATAACTTTTTCACTTTTGCCACATGCTTTTTACGATGCCAAAATCTTACATCAAAACAAACAGTATCATAAAAAATGATCACAGTACGCATATGTGCGTTTGTCTTAACATGTTGATGTCTTTGTGCAAAACTAGTACCCAGTGTGTGTTGTCAAACCACCTGCAAGTTAAAGCAATAGTGGATACTTTTGTTTGGTTGAAAATGTATCTGACATATACAGAAGGCATTGAACCTACAAAAAGATAACAAAAGCGTTAACCGAAGCCCAAGGGGAAGCACTAAACGGCAAAGCACCGAACGGTGAAACAGGAATTATGAATTCGCTGCTACGTAAGTGGTCACGGGCTATCTTTGCTAACGTGTAGAAACAATTAAAACATGTTCTAGTTTGTGCTTTCCAAATACTTTATAAGTTACAGGGTTGAATTACTAGAGCTCGCCTTTCATTAATTTTCCTTAACACAAGAAGGACGGTGATATGAGTACTTCATATTAGTGGTCGGGGGAAAATCTACCAAAAATAAGGACTTGGAATAATTTTTATTAAAACTAAAACATGAAAAATAACATTTAACGATTTAGCGGCCACAAGATCCGATCCTCGACTTGCACAGACTGAAAAAGAAACGAACACCACGAATAAACAAAATAAATCACGTGTCTGTTACTTTAACCGTTTCAAGCGGCTGTTTCGTGTTTACTGAAAGTCGCTGTGTTGAATTGCGAGCGAGATGCGGGCAGTTTAGATTAATCCTTTTTGTTAGCAAACGGTATTTGTATGGCCTTACAGCATGTCATTCGATTTCAAGCAGAAAAAACGCCTCAGTTCGATTTGGTTGCTTAAATAGTTACCATGGTTTGGGTTTAGGCTTTTCATGTGTTTGTCGTAAAAATGTTTTGAAAACAACACGGTTTACAATCTACCGATATTTCATTGCGCAAAATTTGCTAAAATCGTAATGAATTGTAAAAATGACATTCCTGCAGCCCCTGGTCGTTTTTATTTTTATCAAACTAAACTTTCGGTTAACTAATTGTTGAATTTTAATGGTTTTTGGATGAATGAAAGTTTTCTCGTACGTAACATGCACACCCTCACGGATTGCCGTTGACAGTGAGAACTATAATAATTTTGTCTGATGTCAAGTAGAAATGCAACTCAAGTAAGAAAATAACGTGAAAATGTATTCCGTTTTAAATACCAGATTTCCTTCGTCCTCTTTTCTCCCACCAAGTTCAATCACGTTCAAGGCGACACTGCAACCGTTACTTAGTCGTAAAACCTAACGCGGTTTTCTGGCCTCTTTTTTCCCTACTCTCTCGGTTGCACCCAAGCCGACATTCGCAGACCCGTTCAAGCACGATATATTGCAGGTTTTAGAATTAGATGATATCTGTTCCAGTTAACTACAGTTTATTCCACGTAGTTTAGTTGCACGGACTTAAGGCAAGAGTTTGAAGAACATGACATAGATTTGTATTTGCCAAAATACTGCCGAGTTGAAAAAGTTGTTTTCAAACGTGGTATAAATGACTTTTGGCGTTACAAGCTAAACTTGAGTTTCTTTGACAAAAGAAAAAAACTTCATTCTCACTTCTTTGACAAAAGGTAACGAAGCGATGCAATTGACAAGTGAATACAGATACGTGAAAGGGTCAAATTATTTCAATGATTTTTTGTTTGCAACTTTTAGACGTTGTAGTTTTACCATGTACGAAGGTGATAGTAAAGTAGAAGGCTTATTCTTCCAAATGAATGGTGAACATAATCACAAGGCTTATTTGTTAGAGGTTGCATTATTTAAACCTATCCAAAGGTAAAAGCAGTATTGTTTGCATAAATGCTAACAAACAACTTCTATTACTTTTCTACCCGTAACCCAATCGACAGAACAAATCCATTATGCGAACATCGGAGGGGGAACTCCCGCCTATATTTATAAATAGAACGCGGAACTCTCTCTTTTTTTTATATGCCATAGGTGGTGTGGCGGGGGATGGTTACCTTTTTTGCCTCAATTCTCTCTTATGGACCCAGTGGTGGTGGCTTGCTGTCGACAGTTTTTGGCGTAATTTTCCCTGAACCTCTCGACTGCGCTCAAGCCAACACTCGCAGATCTGTGTTCAAGCGCGCTATTGTAGGTTTCAGCTGATATCTGTTCCAGTTAACTACAGTTTATTACACGTAGTTTAGTTGTGCGGACTTAAGGCACGAGTTTGAAGAATATGACATAAACTTGTATTTATTAAAATAGTGCCGAGTGGAAAGGAGTTTTTTAAACGTGGTATAAATGACTTTTGGCGTTACAAGCTAAACTTGAGTTAACTTCATTCTCACTTCTTTAACAAAAGGCAACGAAGCGATGCAATTGACAAGTGACTACAGATACGTGAAAGGGTCAAATTATTTCAATGTTCTTTTGTTTGCAACTTTTAGGCGTTGTAGTTTTACCATTCGAGAGTGATAGAAAATGAGCAGGCTTATTCTTCCAAATGAATGGTGAACATCACAAGGCTTTTTTTGGTTGGGGGTTGCATTATTTAAACCCATCTTTTAGAAAGGTAAATGCAATACAGTTTGCATTAGTACCAACAAACAACTTATATTACTTTACTCCCCATAACCCACACGCCAAGTCAAGCTTAACTAACGCATAATTTCTCTAGTCGGTGGGGGGATTCCCTCAGACTATACAGGTGGCGTGGCAGGAGTTGGGCAGAGCTACCGCCGTGGTATTATTCGGATAATTACGTTTGGCCCACAGCGTCTATCTAGGCTTATGCTAGAGCGCAAGTAACGTTTGGTATTCGTGGTCGTGTTTCTTATCTGGTTTGTTAAGTAGGAAATTGAATTAAAACTATATCCGTAAAGTTATTGAAATCGGTTACAAACAAACTTAAACAATAATAATAAAAAACATAGTTGTTGTACTTTGACGATTTACAGAAAGTAAAAAAAGCTAGATTTGATTTTGTTTACAAAAAATACAAGATATGGACAACTTAATTTCTGCTTCACAAGGGAATACGACTTCTATTGTGGCTCACCCAGAAGGAGACGTTTATCCAGAATTCGATGTAGGCTTGGAAAACATGATCAGAAAAGTCTTTGAACGACCTTTCCATTTGGAAATATCGGTCGCAGATTTCAACAGACAGCGTGCATTAATATACAGGGAAAGTGAACGGGCTTTTGCATGAACTTTTTTGTCAAGTTATACATCCTTTGGCGATTTTGAACTTTTTTCAATAATGTGTGTAATACTGTGGCTTAAATGCAACATTGCCACTTTAAATTAAATCATATTTTACAAGTTTCCATCCTGTAGACGCTTACTTGCTTGTATACCATAAATTTATTTTCGTATTTCCATCAGAGGTGTCAAACACACGGACCTCCAAGGGGTGTTTGAGTTCTGAAATATATTATTTTGTTGTCATGTTCCCTCTGTAACATAGCTCTTTGAGTTTAACCTTTATATTACTTCATACAATTTTCTAGACGCGCTAAGAGTGTGACTACTGAATAGTAAAATATTTACTTCGCGCCGTCAATCTTTATTTATTTTAAAGATTGGTTTTAATGATTTTTCATTACATCGCTACTTTATATGTATTGTACAGCAAATAGAACCATGTACCACTTTGTTCCTTTGTTGCGTTTATGTTTCATTGTGAATTGCCATTTATATGCGAAAACCTGAAAGCAATTCTCTGTATAGCTAAAAAATCAAAACAGAAGCTGATTTCCACTCTGTTGGTTTTAAACACGATTTTCGAGTTTCATGATCTACACAAAGGCATAAAACTTCAAAAAGGTTGACTCCCTAAATAAACCGGTTAGTATGTTGTTAGTACTTGCATTTTATCTATTGGATTGCCTGTATGCGAATGGTACAATGTGTTCTTTACAAAGCCAAAAGAGTGGGTTGGTTTCAACTTATCGCAATGATTTAAAATCTTATCGCACTGATGAATTTTTATGTAGTTGTTTCAACCTCTTAAGTGATATGCAATGATGTTTGCCCATTAACTGTATAAGTTTTCTCCTGAATTTTATTGCCACGCATATTTTAAACCGCAGGCCAACAGAGTATTTGTTCGCGAGAGATCACGTGTATATTTTGTGCATTACGCATGACGAGGTCCAACAATCCGTAAACGTAACATTGAGAAGAGAAAGAGAAGCGAAAGTATTATTTTGATTAGTGCTAATTTAATGTGGAAGTCAGAAATAAGTTTTTATTTTTATTACGTCATAAACATTTTACAGGTAAGGGTATCCAATCCAAATAAAAATGCGTCACCCTTCTTCGTAAGCAACCACCGTACACTTGGAGTTACAGAAGGGTTACATCAGATATGTCATGTTGTCTTTGGGATTAATAGACAAACCCATATATAAAATTTTGGTTTGGTGTACTATGTGCGTGTGTCAGCATGAAATAACCTATTCCAGTTCTTTTGAATTTCAGAGAATTTAAAAAAGATCTTTACCGTGAATTTAAAGCATCCCAAACAACAATAAGTGGACGACAAAACATGAATGGCATAAATACTTGTTTTGCTTAACTGTAACCAGCAAATTAAAGAGTTTACATGTCTGCAATTTGTTTCTATTTTACCTTTCGCAAACATGCTATCCAATACACCCCGAAGGCAACCTAATGGCTGTAATTGCTCATCCCGCAGGATATCTAGTTACATAAACTTATATGGCTGTAAAAAAATGATCAAAAAGGTTTTCAAGCGATCTTTTTTGAAATATTCTTAATTGAGTAAAACAGACTGCGAAGAGTCGTATGTTGAGATGGACCTAATGCGTTTACATAAACCTTTTAAAAATTACAGGTCGCTGTATTTTCATACATTCTTTGTTTTTGGTGACTTGACAGTGTAACAATAAAAAAGTACATTTTTTGGTTTACTGTCGCATCTTATTTTATCTTAAACAATACAGTTCAAAAGACAAAACTCTTTGTATTTTTATTTCAAAGATAAATATTTGTGGCCTGAAGTCAACGCTTTACCTTAATGGTGCCGTTGGTTTTGTTTCCAAAGAACAACAATTCACCTAAAAGCATAATTTTTGTTCTGCCAACTTGGCTTCGTTTAATTAAATCGTATATTTTGTAACAAAATTACAAATAAGACTTTTTTACAATAATTTAAATCAGAATAACAACTATAGTTCAACTGTTTAACTCATATCTTTGCCTTACCGTAATTCAAAAACAGCAGCAAATAATGAATCCCTAACAGAAACATACTTGAAAAAGTTGTAATGTTGTAAATTTACTTTAGTTTGTTTTGCGCTTTACATTTGTGTCAATTCTGTTTCCGTTTTACATGTTCATTTATATGCTCTCGAGCATCAAATCGTGGCTAGGTTCATTAAAGCTTTAAAATGTTTTTGTTGCTGTAAAGTTGAAAATAATGTATCTTTCGACACTAAAACTGCCTTTGTTTCACCCAAGGGCAGTAATTGTGTCGGGAAATTATTTTTAATAACACAATTTAATGAAACAACTTCCGCTAGGTTGCGTTGTAGAGTCGGTTGCTATCGTCACGTAAACTTGTAAATAGAAAGACTTGGCGTTGTTGGCCTCGCCAATGTGGCAAGTTACATTAGAACTTGGTTAAACTATAAAACCTATTCGGCAATTTGTGATGCCCCAACAATTTTGTGACGTGATTCTAAAAACGCAAAAAACATTAATGACGACATTCACATAAAGTTGACTTACTTGAGAAATGTTTTGTGAACGAAGAACTAATGACAATGAAAAAAACGGACCGTTCTGTCTTTCAAATCGCTGAAGTGAAGAAATCCAGAAGCTTCGACTCCTGTTGCCTCATCCATCTGTGCAACAAATTAATTACCAAATGTTAGACATGAGATTTATGCTACCAACCGAAACAAAAAAATCATATTCACCAAAACAATTTATTACACTTAAATTTAATTTTCCTGCCGTTTTTATTTTTTATTTTGAAGAATCGAAGTTCAACACAAATTAAAAGGACGAACAGTTATTGCGCTGTATTTAGGTGTAAGACCCTAAACAAAATTGAAACATCTATTAATAGCAATTAGCGGGTATATCTATAATAGACATCGCTTGGATCACATTGTGGAACATACCACCAATCGGTATAACAATGCAGCATGCAATATAAAACTGAACCAAGTGATGTTACGACAAAGTGATAGTAACCAAGTACTGCAACACTATTTGCCAATGTTTCGTATATTGTCAACGCTGTCAACTCAACAAAAACATCAGCCCATCAGGCATACATCTGACGGTTTTCGTAACAGGGAACGTATGCTTGCATTCACTGCAGCGTATTGTTCTAGTAAATGGGCTCCACAGGCGAGTAGAAAAACACCACTACCACACCTAGCACCAGGCGGCGATTCGTGCTTCAACTTTGGCGAAACAAATGTTTGGTAGTCAGATTTACAGTGAAGGTAAAAGTATATAACGAATATCAGAAGTAAGGTACCTGCAGCTAACAAGGCCCATTAAAAAACTATTGCGCATACTAAAAAACCATTTAACCGTTCCAGGCCAAATTCGGCATGAATGTTGAGGTTGATATTAAACATCCATTTGATTTTGAGGACGTTTGCAAGTTTTGTTTTAGTAGGATAACAGTTTAAAAAAAAATAAAACTTGGGCCTTAATACAAACCTATATGCTGTTAATAAAGCCCAACATTTTCATGTTTTTAAAAATAGTCTAGAAACCAATCACACTCATTTATACTTTGCTTCGGTCAAATGAAAGTTCAAACAAGCAACGTTATTAACTCATAATACACATATACTGTTAACTAAGACATATAACTGGTAATCTGAAGGTACTAAAAAAATAATATACGACCCCTTGTCATTTGATAACCAAAAATACTAAACGAAAAATTACTTCCACAAACATCTTATTCAGACATTTTATCTCCCTAAGAGAGCAAAAAAGCAAATTTTGTGCATATCAGTCGCCTTTACTATAAAAGACACTTGAGAAAATAACAAATTATAGTTGGGCCTTATTGCAAGCAATGCCTGATAAACAAAACCGTAATAAAATTTATTTGAAGTAATTCTTTTTTCCAGATCGGATAATGCTCCAATTAAACTAAAATGACCCCATTACTAATATATCTCAATAAGTTTTGATTTCGACAACACAACCTTGTTCATTTTTGCTACCAATTTTAACAAAAAATAATAAAAAGTTGAAAATAAACCCTTCTTAATTTGGATTGGTCATGATAACAATTACATATAACTTGCAGGTCCAAAACTTTATAAATCATTTTACATATATATTTTAAAATTACATCAAAACGGAAGCATTTTTTCTAGCACATAAAAAATATTAGCAGTGGGCCTTATTATTCAGGTACCCTAAATGTCGTGTCGCTGACGATATTAACTGCGTAAATATTGCCTATAAAACGAATATCAGAAGTAAATGTCGTGTCGCTGACGATATTAACTGCGTAAATATTGCCTGCAACATTCATTTCATTTATAAATATTACTTTGGTGTCTAACAGTCTTGTACAATACAGAAGAACGTGACAAAGTAAAATGCTGGTATTGTAATTGAAGTCTCTAAACAGGAATCGTCAGGAGGAACCCTGGACAGAACATGCAAAGTGGTTTCCAACGTAAGTTAGGTTGTTAAAACGTGGTAGATCCAATACATTGAAGGTGAACGCGATAGAGTAAAGTGCTGATATAGCAACGGGGGATTGCATAACTGTCGTACACAAGACTGACCCTGCAAACTTTACGCTGTTAAAATAGGGTAATTTACTGATTACGTTTGTGTCTGAAACCAACAATTGCATTGTTTCAACGGTTCCACTAGTAGCAGACCGTTTTATTGGTATTTTTATGAAAAAAACGTTTGAAAAACTTTCATGGCAGAACAGGACTAACATATTTTATACGAAATCCCTTGATTCAAATTTGGTTGAATATTCTCTGCAGAAACAAAAAACTCCATATCGGTACTTCCCCGCGGGACTATTTAGCGTGTTCCCTTTTCTTCACCATCTCATCGAGAATGAAAAAAAAGGTTAGCGAGTAAGAAAAGTGGAGGTTAAAAGTGATTCCATGTTTTCGTGTCAAATGTAGCAACCACGGTGGGTAAAAAGTAATTGATATTGTTTGATTCGCATTGTTGTGGTTTTGTGGTTGTTTGCAGATTTCGAAAGTTTAAAATTAAGCTTTAATATTATTTTAAACCACTGGCTTATAGCATTTGTAAACTGAACTATGTAAGGAAATTTAATTGGAAGCATTTTTTATGAAATAAGTTTTAGGCGTCGAGTCCGTATGTGCGAAAAAGCAAATTATTACCAAAAAGTACCAAAGATTTTTTTTGATTACAGCAGCAGTGTGCTAAGTTGGAAAAAATATCAGGCAGCTTGTTTGTTAAATGCCAGCTGCAGGTCGTAAAATGCTTTAAAATATAGGCGCGTGTGCAATAGCAAATTTGCATAATGTGGGAGATTTCTTAAACTTGATTGATTTAAGTTAAGATGAACATAAATTCATAACTGGGATCAGCCCTGAAGCGTCTATGCAGACCAGCGGTCAGCGCGAGTCCCGGAAAGACTCCTGTCGTGGGTTCGAGTCCCACCGCAGGCTAGATTTTTCTAGCCTACGCCTTGCCATATGGTGGTGAATGCTTGGTGACCGGCTGATTCGGTATAGCGCCTTCAATGGGCCTACGCGTACTGTGATTGATTGATTTAAGTTTCACAACTAAAGGCTTGAGTCGCGCATGGGAAAATCTATATTATTGTTTGGTTTGGAGCGTGTCGGCATCCCGAAACAAACATAAGTGCCAAATCACCGCTGCTCATCGTTAACAATGCATAGTATAAATATCCATCAATAAATGCCAAAAACTGCAACTCGAAGCCCAAAAAAATCTATTTTTACGCCAAACGCGCAGTTCAAGACCTAGCGAGACGAGGCCAAAGCAAATACCAGACCGCTTTTTACGATTGTGCAAACAGGACTAGTCGTCGGAGAAACGCACATTCCGACATTTGTAGATTTTCTGCGCCCATCAAGCACGCAATTGAAGGTTTTCTGTGCCCAAGCACGCAAAACGTTACTGCTGCAGTTAACTACAATTTATTGTACGCAATTAAGTTGTACAGACTGAAGAAGTCATGAGTTTAAAAAAAAAGACACAGATTTGTATTTGCCAAAATACTGCCGAGTTGTTAAAAGGTACTAAAAGATGACAATCCAACGGGTCTCTAAGTGTCATGCCATCGGTGGCGTGGCGGGGGATGGTTTTTTTATGCCTCAATTCTCTCTTATGGCGCTCCCACATAGGTGGCGTGGCAGGGGTTGGACATACATAGGTGGCGTGGCAGGGGTTGGACATACATAGGTGGCGTGGCAGGGGTTGGACATACATAGGTGGCGTGGTAGGGGTTGGACATACATAGGTGGCGTGGTAGGGGTTGGACATACATAGGTGGCGTGGCAGGGGTTGGACATACATAGGTGGCGTGGTAGGGGTTGGACATACATAGGTGGCGTGGTAGGGGTTGGACAGAGCAACCGCAGTTGTATTATTATGCTAAAGAGCGCAAGTATAACGTTTGGTATTCGTGGTCGTGTTTCTTATCTGGTTTGTTAAGTAGGAAATTGAATTAAAACTATATCCGTAAAGTTATTGAAATCGGTTGCAAACAAACTTAAACAATAATAATAAAAAACACATTTGTTATACTTTGACGATTTACAGAGAGTAGAAAAAAAGTTAGATTTGATTTTGTTTACAAAAAATACAAGATATGAACAACTTCATTTCTGCTTCACAAGCGAGCACGACTTGGAGTTTTGTAGCTCACCCAGAAGGAGACGTTTCTACAGAAGTCGATGTAGGCTTGGAAAACATGATCAGAAAAGTCTTTGAACGACCTTTCCATGTGGAAATATCGGTCGCAGATTTCAACAGACAGCATGCATTAATATACAGGGAAAATGAACGGGCTTTTACATGAACTTTTTATCAAGTTATATAGCCGTTGGTGATTTTTGACTTTTCAATAATGTGTGTAACAATGTGGCTTAAATGCAACATTGCCACTTTAAATTAGTTCATATTTACAAGTTTCCATCCTGTAGACCTTTACTTGCTTGTATACCGTAAATTTATTTTTCGTATTATATTTTCATATTCCAAGGGGTGTTTGATTTCTGAACTATATTATTTTGTTGTCATGTTCACCCTGTAACATAGTTCTTTGAGTGTAACCTTCATATTACTTCATATTTTTTCTAGACATGCTGAGGCTGCTGAATAGTAAAATATTTACTATCTTTTTCAATCTTTTTATTTTTCTTTATTTTGATTGGTTTTAATGATTTTCATTACATGGCTACTTTATATGTTTTTTCTTCAAGCAAATAGAACCATGCACCACTTTGTTCTATTGTTGCGTTTATGTTTCATTGTGAATTGTAATTTTCTGCGAAAACCTGAAAGCAATTTTGCTGTATAGATAATTTCAAAACAGAAGCTAATTCCCACATCGTTGGTTTTAAACTAGATTTTCGAGTTTTATGATCGACACAAAAGTATAAAACCTAAAAAGGCTGACTCCTTAAATGATCCAGTTAGTATATTGTTGGTGTTTGCATTCTATGTATTGGATTGACGATATGCGAATGGTACAACGTGTTCTTCACAAAGCCAACACGAGTGGGTTGGTTTCAATTCATCGAAATGATTTCAAGTCTTATCGATTGTAACAACGATAAAACATTTACGACGTCATGCACGTAATGTTGACTTACTTGAATTAAGAATTTATAATATTATCGCACTGATGAATTTTTATGTAGTTGTTGTTTCACCCTTTTAAGTGATACTCAATGATGTTTTATAAGTTCTCCTGTTTTTTTAGTGCCACGCAACAATATTTGTTCACTGCAGGCCATCAGAGTGTTTGTTCACGAGACATTAGGTCAGGGGTGTCCAACCTTTTTGGCCAAAGGCCCACATGCCGTTTACGAATGATTGCGCGGGCCACTTGAGTGTTTACTGCTAATTTGTAATCTTAGAAATGGCTGCACACATGTCCACTTTTCTTCGAACATTCTGTTAGCGTTGCTTGCTTTTTGTTCCTTATTTGGCATTATCTATATCAGGAGTCCGCAAATACTTTTTGGTGCGACCCTAAAAAAATTGCTCTAAATTCTCGCGACCCAAGCATTTTAGCATGTACGTTTGTGGAAAATACTAATCAACTAAATATCAGTATTAAGACTGTTATTATGTTATTGTCAGTTGCTATTTTCACATAAAACAGTAGGTAAACGAACGTATTTATTCTAACAATTGAGAACTGTGGGCTCTGTGTTGAGAACACAGGTAATCAGAACCGTTTTGCGTGGAAATATTAGCTTACTTAAACAGACTGTAAAGAGTCGTGTGTTGAAATGGACCAACTGCGTTTACATAAACCATTTAAAAAATTACATGTCGCTGTATTTTCGCGCATTCTTTGTTTTTTGTGATTTGTCAGTGTAACAGTAAAATAGTACCTTATGTTACCGACTTACTTTATACC
The DNA here is from genome assembly GCF_965637545.1 of Phallusia mammillata. NCBI lineage: Eukaryota > Metazoa > Chordata > Ascidiacea > Phlebobranchia > Ascidiidae > Phallusia > Phallusia mammillata. The sequence continues at coordinate 22,850,381 of NC_137258.1, read as the reverse complement.
TACTCGCTTTAGCGCATCTTATTTTATCTCGCACAATAAAAGCTCAAAAAACAAAACTCATTGTATTACCAATTTAAGATAAACATTGGTGACCAGTTTAATTCAATTATTTAATTTGTAACAAAATTACAAATAAGACTTTTTTACAATAATTTAAACGCGCATCAGAATGATAACTATAATTCAACTGTTTAACTTACATATTCCAAAGCCTTTAATTCCAAAACAACAGCAAATAATGGATCTCTAAAAGAAACATACTTGGAAAAGTTGTAATGTTGTAAATTTCCTTTTGTTTAATGGAGAAAATAACGGCCCAAATAGACGTAAAAGACGACATGCTTTATTGTTCAAACGTTTCGGCATATCGCTTTTAACGTCTATTTGGGCCGTTATTTTCACCATTAAACTTATGAACAGATCTGTATATAGTGTTCCTTTTGTTTGTTTTTCATTTGTGTCAATTCTGTTTCCGCTTTACATATCTATTTTTATGCTCTTTAGCATTAACTCGTGGCAAGGTTCAATAAAACTTTAAAATGTTTTTGTTGCCGTAAAGTAAACAAATGTATTTTTCGACACTAAAACTGCCTTGGTTTCACTCAAGGGCAGTAGCTGTGTCGGGATTTTTTTAAGAACTGAATTTAGTGAAACAACATTTCGCAAGGTTGCGCTGTAGAGCCTGTTGCTATCGATAAGTAAACTTGTGAATAGAAAGACTTTGGTGGCGTCGCCAATGTGGCAAATTATACCAGAGTTTGTTTATACTTTAAAGACTATTCGGCGATTCGGTATGACCCAACAATTTTGTGACGTGATTGCAAGAACGCTTACAACATTCATGACGTCATGCACTTACTTGAATTAAGAATTAATTGTTTCGGGGACGACGAACGCATGAAAAAGTGCAAACGATCTGTTCTGTATTTCAAATCGCTGCAGAGAAGAAATCCAGAAACTTCAATGCCTGTTGCCTATGCAAAGATTTTAAAATAAAACGTTAGACATAAGATATATGCTATCAGACAAAACAAAAAGATTTTTATATTTACCAAAACAGTTTATTACACTTAAATTTAAATTTCCTGCTGTTACGTTTTTATGAAGAATCGAAGTTCAACACAAATTAAAACAAAGAACTGTTATTGCGTTGTATTTACGTGTCAAATTTCATGTATAAGCTAAGTAAGACCCAATAAGCGGGTACATCTAAAATATACCGTTGGGTCGCTTGGATCAGAATGTGTAACATTACACCACGTGATGTTATGATTGGTCCACAAAGCGATAGTTACCAAGTACTGCAACATTATTTACCAATGTTTCGTCTATTGTCAACGCCGCTGTCAACTCAATAGAAAGGTCAGTCAGTTTTCGTAACAAGAACGCATACAGTTACATTCACTGTAGCGTATCGTTCCAGTGGAGTAAACTTCACAGGCAAGCTAAACAACGTTGGGAACATTGCAGCACTCGATCAAGGCGTTAAAAAAACACCACTACTATTTCTAGCACCAGGCAAAGATTTCTGCTTTATTGTCAACGCTGTTGTCAAATTAATGGGAACGTAAGCCGTTGTCTGCTGTGGGAGGAAAATCCTTTCATTCTCGTTTTTTTTCCTCGCAGCAGTTTTTCGTGTAAACATTGTCGCGTGTTGAAAAATATTCGAATATCTGCAGTAAATGTGATGTCGGTGATGATAATAACTGCCTCAACGTAGCCTGCAACATTTCTTTCTTTTATAAATATTCCTTTGGTGTCTAATATTCTTGTACAGTGCAGGAGAACGCGACAAACGACAAACGAAAGTGTTTGTATTGTAACAGAGGACCCTTAAAACAGAAATACACGAGATGAACCGCGGACAGCATTAGTAGCATTCAACGTAAGGCTATTAAAAATTGGGTAAGTCTTGTAGATTGAAGGTGAACGCAATAGCGTAAAGTGTTGGTATAGCAACGGGGGCTTGCTTGTTTGTTTTACACAAGACTAACCCTGGACGCAAAGCGGTTTCGGTTTCCAAAAGTTACGCTGTTACAAATGTGTTAAATTACTGATTAACGTTTGTGTCTGCAATCAACCGTGACATTGTGGCATTGTTTCAACGGTTCCACTAGTACAGTGGTGGCCAAACTACGGCCCGCGGGCCGCATCCGGCCCCCCAGTCCTGTTTTATCCGGCCCGCCAAACACCTTGCCTGGTTTTTTTCCAAGCACCATATTTACCACTGTGAACAAGCGGCGCTGGCTGCTGCTAGCAGTAGCTTGTGGCAAGCGTTATTATTTTTAGAATAAATGCCCTTGCAGCGTTAATTTTCATAAAGATGGCAACCAGTTACGACAAATTTTACGTAAATCTCATTTAATTCGGCCCTCCAGTGGCAAGACAGTTGCATATTTGGCCCTCTGGTAAAAAAGATTGGCCACCCCTGCACTAGTAGCATGGCGTTTTATTGGTCTTTTGGTAAAAAACGTTTAAGTTTGATTAATTAAAATACTTTAATGACAGAACAGTACTAACATATTAACGGAATCTGTTCATTTAAATTTGTTTGAACATTCTCTGCAGAAACAAGGTACTTCCCCGCGGGACTATTTTGTGCGTGCCTTTTTCTTGGCAGTGAGAGAGAGGGAGGCCGAGAGATCCCCACGTTCTTTTGTGTAGCAACCACAGTGTGTAAAATATACGTGAGAATTGTTTTTGAGTATTGTTTTGAGTGTGATTGTTTGCAGATTCGGGATATTTGAAGTATTTCAGCTGCAGTGTGCTAAGTTGTAAAAAATATCAGGCAGCTTAATTGTTAGATGACTGCTACAGGTCGTAAAATGCTTTAAAATATAGGTGCGTGTGCAATTGAAGCGAAAAAGATTGCTATTGAAAGTATGAAAACAAATTGGAGTTTAGCAAAGTTTGCAAAATGTGGGAGATTTCAAAAACTGAATTGATTTAAGTTTCACAACTAAAGGCTTGAGTCGCGCATGGGAAAATCTATATTATTGTTTGGTTTAGAGCGTGTCGGCTTTCCGAAACACACATAAGTGGCAAATCAACGCTGCTCATCGTTAACAATGCAAGGAAAAATATCCATCCAAAAATGCAAAAACTGCAACTCAATGTCAAAAAGAAGTCGAATTTCACGCCAAACGCGCAGTTCAAGACCTAGCGAGAAGACGCCCACGCGAACACCAGTCTGCTTTTTACGTTTGTTCAAACAGGACTAGTTGTCGGAGAAAAGAATATGACATGCACTTGTATTGAGCAATTTATTGGCAAAAGACATTTGACTGCAGTAGAATTAGATAAGCATTTGTAGGTAAAGGCAACCAGAAACTTAAGGTCGGTTAAAAACAAACTTGTGTTATGTCCCAGTCATACCAAATACTTAGGCAGTGGGTGGCGATACACGTGATCGTTCCATTTGATTTTTGAATGTGTCGCGCACGCGTGGGGTGCGGTTTTTCTTCAGTTCGGAAATCCTGCGCCCGGGCACGCGAACCAATTTCGTCACACTTTTTTCTCACGCAATCTACTCAAACCAGACAAGAGCTGTGTTTGACGATGACATGCGCAAATTTTAGATAATATATATTGCTTCAACATGTTCAGTACAAATTATTACAAGCAGTTCAGTATTACGGACTTAAGAATTGAAGGCATGAATTAAAGAGTCGTAAAAAGAAGTAATAAATCAAACTTGGTTTCATTAGTTGAATTTTAGTTTTGCTTGATTAGCCTTTTTACTGTAAAAGGGTGATGAAGTGTTACCATCGACAAACCTGATGCGACTAATTAAGGGTCAAAGTAAGTCATCCAGAAAAAATTGAGGTTATGGTGGTGGGATTTAAAGCAACCGGTAGTCAGGCGTAACGGTAACAAAGCTACGGTAACGGTACAATTGACAAGTTAATACAAATACGTAAATAGGTCTAATTATTTATTGATTCTTTGTTTGTAACTTTTACACTTTGTAGTTTTACTCTACGAAGGTGATAGAATAGGAGCAGGCTTATTCTTCCAAATCCAAATGAATGGTGAACCATTCTTTTAAACCCTACTTGTCCCGCCCAACTCCCGCCTATATAGAACGGGGAACTCCCTCTTCTTTTCATCTGCCATGGGTGGTGTCGCATTACAGCGAAATAACTCACCCACAGCGTTTATACAATAGCACAAGTCACGTTTGGTTTTCATGGTCGCATTTCTTTTCTGGGTTGTCCGCGGACCATCGTCGCAATTCAAACAAGAATTTAGTCAGGAAAGAAATTTGTAGCTAAGGCAACCAGCAATAAGTTATTATTGCGAAAATAGAAAATTGAATTAAAACTTTGTCCGTGAAGTTATTGAAATAGGTTGAACACAAACCCAAACAAACAAGAAAACAAACAAAAAATTTGTTATACTTTGAAGATTTACAGAAGATAGAAGGAAAACTAGATTTGATTTTGTTTAGAAAAAATACAAGATATGGACATTTCTGCTTCACAAGTGAGTACGACTTGGAGTTTTGTAGCTCACCCAGAAGGAGACGTTTCTACAGAAGTCGATGTAGGCTTGAAAAACATGATCAGAAAAGTCTTTGAACGACCTTCCCATGTGGAAATATCAGTTGCGGATTTTAACGGACAGCGTTCATTAATATACAGGGAAAATGAACGGGCTTTTGCATGAACATTTTGTCAAGTTATATACCCTTTGGTGATTTAATTTTTTTCAAAAAACTGTGTAATACTGTGGCTTAAATCCAACATTGCCACTTTAAATTAGTTCATATTTTACAAGTTTCCATCCTGTAGACGTTTACATGCTTGATTACCGCCAATTTTTTAACGTATTTCGATCAGAGGTGCCGAAGACACGGACCTCCAAGAGGTGTTTGAGTTCTGAAATATATTATTTTGTTGTCATGTTCCCACTGTAACATAGTTCTTTGAGTGCAACCTTCATATTACTTCATAATTTTTCTAGATCCACTGAGACTGCTGAGTAGTAAAATATTTACTTCGCGCCGTCAATCTTTATCTTACTTCTTTATCTTGATTGGTTTTAATGATTCTTCATTACATCGCTACTTTATATGTATTTTACAGCAAATAGAACCATATACCACTCTGTTCCTTTGTTGCGTTTATGTTTCATTGTGAAATTTGCATTCTATGTATTGGATTGACGATATGCGAATGTTACAACGTGTTCTTCACAAAGCCAACACGAGTGGATTGGTTTCAATTTATCGCAGTGATTTCAAATATTATCGCACGACTTGATTGTAATTTGTAACGTCAAAGCATTTCGACGTCTTGCACATAAAGCTGACTTACTTGAATTAAGAATTTCAAATAGTATCGCACTGATGAATTTTTGTTGTTTTTTCACCCTTTTAAGTGATATTCAATGATGTTTGCTTATTAACTACGTAAGTTCTCTCCTGTTTTTATAGTGCCACGCAACAATATTTTTAAACTGACAACATAATGTTTGTTTGCGAGAGAACGCGTGTATATTTCAACAGTCCGTTTCTAGGTTTTCAGATCTTTTGAAACCATTACTTCCGCTTTTCAGCAACGACATTCACGTTTACGCTGACTGATGAGAGTCAGAAATGTGTCTTTGTAACAATTATTACGTCATAACATTTTAAAGGTAACGGCAGCCAATCCAAATAATACTGCGTTACCGTTACCAGTAGGTTGTCGTTTCATAAATATTGGCGACTTTTCTAGTGATCCGACGAGATGTGAACAAAGATGCTGAGCACAATGATTGAGCGAGTAAGATGGTCACATTCTACACATTGTGTTGGGAACGCTTTAAAACAGTTCTTTGCGCAATCGCAAAACCTAGCGACAAAAAAGCCCATGCCACACCAGTTTACTTTTTTACGTTTGTGCGTCGCTTTTCAAAACTAGCGAGAAGACGCCCATGCCACACCAGTTCACTTTTTCACGTTTGTGGGTCGCTTTTCAAAACTAGCGAGAAGACGCCCATGCCACACCAGTTTACTTTTTCATGTTTGTGGGTCGCTTTTCAAAACTAGCGAGAAGACGCCCATGCCACACCAGTTTACTTTTTCATGTTTGTCCGTCGCTTTTCACACTGTTCAACGCGCAGTCCAAAAAAACTAGCGGAAAGACACCCATGCCACACCAATTTATTTTTTCACGTCTGTCCAATCAAAACATGCGACGCTTTAAAACAGTTCCTCGCGCAATCGCAAAACCTCGCGACAAAAAGGCCCATGCCACACCAGTTTACTTTTTCATGTTTGTGGGTCGCTTTTCAAAACTAGCGAGAAGACGCCCATGCCACACCAGTTTACTTTTTCATGTTTGTGGGTCGCTTTTCAAAACTAGCGAGAAGACGCCCATGCCACACCAGTTTACTTTTTCATGTTTGTCCGTCGCTTTTCACACTGTTCAACGCGCAGTCCAAAAAAACTAGCGAGAAGACGCCCATGCCACACCAGTTTACTTTTTCATGTTTGTGGGTCGCTTTTCAAAACTAGCGAGAAGACGCCCATGCCACACCAGTTTACTTTTTCATGTTTGTCCGTCGCTTTTCACACTGTTCAACGCGCAGTCCAAAAAAACTAGCGGAAAGACACCCATGCCACACCAGTTTATTTTTTCACGTCTGTCCATTCAGAACATGCGACGCTTTAAAACAGTTCCTCGCGCAATCGCAAAACCTAGCGACAAAAAGGCCCATGCCACACCAGTTTACTTTTTCATGTTTGTCCGTCGCTTTTCACACTGTTCAACGCGCAGTCCAAAAAAACTAGCGGAAAGACACCCATGCCACACCACTTTACTTTTTCACGTCTGTCCATTCAGAACATGCGACGCTTTAAAACAGTTCCTCGCGCAATCGCAAAACCTCGCGACAAAAAGGCCCATGCCACACCAGTTTACTTTTTCATGTTTGTCCGTCGCTTTTGACACTGATCAACGCGCAGTCCAAAAAAACTAGAGGAAAGACGCCCAAGCCACACCAGTTTACTTTTTCATGTTGGTTCTGGCATGACATGCGCGCGGCAGCATTTAAACTAAGGGTTCCCAATCTGTGGTACGCGTACCACTAGTGAATGGGCCTTTTTGTATCACTAGAGAACGGGGAACTCCCTCTTCTTTTCACGTCTTTTTAAGCGCGTCTTTTTAAGCGCAGTCACGTGTGGGTTTCGTGGTCGCGTTTCTTTGTACGCGAACAATCGCCGCAATTAAAACAAGAATTCAGTTAGGCGAGAAATTTGTAGCTAAGGCAACCAGCAATAAGTTATTATTGCAAAAGTACAAAATTGAACTAAAACTTTATCTGTAAAGTTATTGAAATCGGTTGGACACAAACCCAAACAAACATAAAATTTGTTATACTTTGAAGATTTAGAGAAGATAGAAAGAAAGTTAAATTTGATTTTGATTACAAAAATACAAGACATGAACAACTTGACTTCTGCTTCACAAGTGAGCACGACTTGGAGTTTTGTAGCTCACCCAGAAGGAGACGTTTCTACAAAAGTCGATGTAGGCTTGAAAAACATGATCAGAAAAGTCTTTGAACGACCTTTCCATGTGGAAATATCGGTCGCAGATTTCAACAGACAGCGTGCATTAATATACAGGGAAAATGAACGGGCTTTTGCATGAACTATTTTATCAAGTTATATAGCCGTTGGTGATTTTTGACTTTTTTTCAATAATGTGTGTAACAATTTGGCTTAAATGCAACATTGCCACTTTAAATTAAATCATATTTTACAAGTTTCTATCCTGTAGACGTTTACTTGCTTGTATACCGTAAATTTATTTTCGTATTTCCATCAGAGGTGTCAAACACACGGACCTCCAAGGGGTGTTTGAGTTCTAAAATATATTATTTTGATGTCATGTTCACCCTGTAACAAAGTTCTTAGAGCGTAGAACCTTCATATTACTTCATAATTTTTTTAGATCCACTGAGACTGCTGAATAGTAAAATATTTACTTCGTGGCCTTAATCTTTATTTATTTTAAAGATTGGTTTTAATTATTTTTCATTACATCGCTACTTTATATATTTTACCGCAAATAGAACCATTGCCATTTTTCTGCAAAAACCTGAAAACAATTTTACTGTCTAGCTACAATCCAAAAGCTAATTTCAACACTTTGGTTTTAAACCAAGATTTTCAAGTTACATGATCGTAACAAAAGTCAAAAACTTAAAAAGGTTGAATCTTTGAATGTCCCGGTTAGCATGATGTATGTGTCCGTATTGTATGCAAATGCTACAATGCGTTCTTTACAAAACCAACACGAATGTATTTGTTTCATTCCATCGCCATGATTGTGACTATTATACACCCTTTGAGTGATATTCAGTTATGTTTGCTCATCAACTGTGTTACCTCTGTCTTGTTCTTTTGTGCCAAGCATCTGTCTATCTGTTCTCGAGCCCCATTGTAATGAGATTGTAAAAGTTTAGCGCACGTGGTTTAAGAAAATTTAATATTGTACCCAAAAGCATATTTTGTGTATGGCAAACTTGGCTTCGCCTAATTCTACCCTTTATTTTGTGACAAAATTGTAAAGTAAGACAATTTTAAAATAAAATTTAAAAATCAAAAAGCGTCAAAAAGATGAAGTTGTTTGACAACTTTTTAATCTTTGTCTCTGTAATCTCAAAACAGTTAAAAAATGCTTGGAAAAAGTTGTAATGTTGTTCCAATTTGTGTGTAAAATTGCATTGATTTTTTTACGCTTTACACTAGTGCCAGTTCTGTTTACACTTTACGTATTTATTCATATGCTTTTTAGCATCATTTCGTGGCTGGCTGCTTTAAATAAATGCTTTTCGTTATTGTAAAGTTAAATAACCAACATATGGTATTTCGACACAAAAACTGCCGTGGCTGTACTAAGGGCAGTTGTGTAGTGTAGGCAAAGCTGTTTTTATTTTAAAGAGTGGATTTTAAATAAACAACATTTCGCTTGGTGATGCTGCAGAGCGGGTTGACATCGATAGGTGCGTGGGATTACGGTACTTTCCCACGGGACTTTTGTGTGTGTGTCGTTTCTTCTCTTCATAGTGCAATGCAGAAAAGGTTTGGTTGTAGAGAGGGTTTTACAACGGCGGTATTCTCAAAAGCATTTTACATTCTTTTTTTTAAATGTTTATGCTGCAGTAATTGCGAAAGTGGGGGTTTCGGTTTTGTTTTTTCATTTCACCTGGCGTGTAAAATATTGAAAAAAATAGCAATTAGATTGATTGTTTGCTTACTTCTGTTATTGGTCGTGAAATGCCTTCAAGTTTAGGTGCACGTGCCATTGGGTTGGAAAATTGGAGAAAGCGGTTGTATTGACGTAATACCTCCTTATTGAACGAGGATTCAAATTACTGTAACGCACTCGACTAAGTCAGCCCCGGTTAAGTAGCACTCCACTTTTCCTCTGTCTGTCACATTTGTGCAATTTAAAGAATGACAACATATTCGGTTTAGCACAATACATAAATCCGAGGTTTCAAAATAGATTGGTTTAAGTTTCACAACAAAGGCTTGAGTTGCGCGTTGGACAAAAGACGCTGGTGTGCGGTTCAATGCAGGTCAGCCATACACAAAGAAAAAATCACAACAAACCACCGCTGCTCATCGTCGGCAATGCAAGGCACCCAATATCTTGTTTATTTGAAATTTAACTAAAGGTAGAGGAGAAGTAAGTGAATAACAAACTGACAAATTGTGTGCAGAATTTAAATTAAAGTCAACGAATCATAAGTGTTCAGTCACATGAGTCTACTTACTTAAACAACACACTCTCCGCCCCCAACTTGGTTATTTAGCCCTTAAGCGACCCTGGAAAGTCCTATGACGTGACAGTGTACAAGAAGGGGGAGGGGAAGTGGTTTTGTATTTAACTGTCCATTTATAATACTGAATCGGTAAAGTAAAAACACAAAAACTGTGGTTTACAGAGAGCGATTACAACGCGAAAAACTTCTCGACGACGCTAGAGATAAAGAAGCTCAACAGCGCCGACGCGTGGATATGTTTTTGCAGAAACTTTCCCGCGAACTGGAAACCGATGAACGGTCGAAAAACGTGAGTTACTGTAAAGCCGGAATTCGGGCAAGAGCTTGGCCGAATGGTCCAGCGCGACTGACCCATATACAGATATGAAAACCCTGATCGGGATTCGTCCCCGGGAGTGTCCTGGGTTCGAATCATGTGAAAAAAAGTAAAGCCTGAATTCAAATCTCTTTTTACGTTCCGAGACTGTATAATTTTTAGGCGTGCCGCTGCTTGGTAACGACATGTGCACATTTCCTGGTCTGTGCTGCATATCTTATGGCTCCTTGCTTTGTTTAATATATATTTACATTTTAAACAAACTACTGCAATAGCTCGTCATAAATTAAGAATAACAAAATACTTTACTACTAGTAATTGATCTTTTTTTAATTGAGCATTTTTAATTTAATTTTAATTGAGTAATTGAGCAAGACTGAGAATGCAACGACGTCTAGAAGCACTCAAGCGTGGCCGGAAAACAACGACGTCTAGAAGCACTCAAGCTTGGCCGGAAAACAACGACGTCTAGTAGCACTCAAGCGTGGCCGGAAAACAACGACGTCTAGAAGCACTCAAGCGTGGCCGGAATGCAACGACGTCTAGAAGCACTCAAGCTTGGCCGGAAAACAACGACGTCTAGAAGCACTCAAGCGTGGCCGGAAAACAACGACGTCTAGAAGCACTCAAGCTTGGCCGGAAAACAACGACGTCTAGAAGCACTCAAGCTTGGCCGGAAAACAACGACGTCTAGTAGCACTCAAGCGTGGCCGGAAAACAACGACGTCTAGAAGCACTCAAGCGTGGCCGGAATGCAACGACGTCTAGAAGCACTCAAGCGTGGCCCGGCCAAATATGGAGTTGGTGACGTCACCAGTGTACCAAATTACGTCAGGATTTATCCAAGACTGTAAGTTGGGCGGCCTTGCTCATTAAATTCGCCAGAAAATATTGTTTTGTTGATTTTTTTATGAAGGTTCCTTTAGGTAACTATCATAGCAACGGATTAAAGCAAGTTAGTTAAAGTTTTCAATAAAAAAATGTTGTTTAATTTAACAAAACAAACCTTTATGACGACATACATGTAAAAGTTGACTTACTTGGGTTCAAATGTTTTTAAAACAACCGAGGATCGAAAAGTGCCAAGGACAATCAGGAAGCGTTCCAGTTGGTCTGTTCCCTCCTTATTTACCCTCCAAATCGCTGCAGCGAATCCAAGACTGGTCCCGCCGATTCAAGGGGGTCCACGCAACCCCCCTACTATGAACGACGCCTCATCCCACCTGGTCAACATAAACCTTGACAAATATTTGCTTCATGCAGCTGATGCGTGAATTTAAAATGAAACATTTTGGATGATAGGTTCGATAATTTCGTAAAATGATGCAAATATACCAAATAAAAGTTTTAAGTATTTTTAGTATGTGACAAGTGAGGACAAATTTTTAAAATATGTCGATATATGTGTATGACGTACGATATAAAAACACGAAACTTCAAGGATATAAATAGTAAATAAGGTTTCGTTAAAGTAGATTTTATGCTTAAATCAAATTCAAACTGTTAATCAGCTTTTGACACTTCAAAAATGCATATTTAGGAGAGCAAAACCTAACAAAACAGAAAGTATGTTAAAAATTGATCACAGTACGTTTTGTTATTTAGACGAGAATGAAAATATCAAAAATACTTATGCCAGTAAGGCAGTTTGTATAATTTGATAAAGATAAACTTTGTTCCCTAAATTTTTTTTAAATTTCCAAATCTGCTTCTTTTACCGAAATATATCCAAATTGTATGTGTCAGAGGCAAAACTGTTTTTGTAAAAGTGGCACATTTTAATTAGTCCAAATAATAAGTAAAAAGTCGTTGCAGGTTTTTAGCGCGAAACGGTTTGTTTCCATTAGGTTCTGCATCTTGCATAAAACAGCCTTATATGTGATTGAATATTTTAAAGTAGCGCGGTGTTGATTGCGAGTAAGGTGCGGGTGATTTAGATCAGTTTAAAGGTTTTCAGTATTCAGTCGGTAAAGTCTTGTACTTCATCCTTTTTTATACATAGTTACCAGGTGTTGGTTCAGGTTCGTTATTTTTGAAAACAACACGGTTTACATTTTACAATCTACCAATATTGCATTCGCACGATGTTTCCTAAAAGCGTTAAGGTATGCGAAACACACATTTCTGGAACACTTCGGAGTCGCTGAGTACTGGTGAACGGTCTTTAGCGGCTTTTCAGTCAACCATGCTGGAGAACAGTCGGGGCGTTTCGTGCGCGCTGTATCGCCCAACACGTATTTGATTGTAGTAGAATTAGAAAAGAATTTGTAGCAAAAACGAACCAGGAACTAGTTAGAAGAAAAAAACGAACCTGAAACCAAGTCCTTTATGTTATTATAATCATATAAAAAATGTCCAAGTCATACCGAATACTAAAAAAGTGTGTGGCGATACACCTTGCTGTAGTCTTAGATTTAAAAAGCAATAAACGAAAAAGTTAAAGATAAATGTTATTTTGAAATGTGTAAAGGTATAAGCCAGCATACGTGGTAAAAGACGATAAAAGGTAAGTTGATGCAACAACCTTACGCATCTATAACAAGTAGGGTAGCGAAGGTGTGATCGATTGAGTAATTTGCGCGGCCGTTTATGTAAAACTGTGCACCATGCTAAACTCGCTAGAATTAACCGTTTGTGGACAACAAATACAACAATTAAATATTTCCTACAAATTTAGATCAGTTTAATTTTTTTAAGTCGCTGATGATTGGCGTTGTGGTGTTGTCCACAAACAAAACTATGCAGTGGGTGAAAAAAATAGGCGATTTGTAAAAGCCAACAACGCAATAGACCAGGGAACTTTCGCTGGAAAATATGTGCACTTGTCGCTTTTACAGCAAACTGGGCTGCAGTCGGACAGAAGTTTTAGGGCGGAGTTCTTCTCTGGTTCGTGAAGAGAATATCGCCTTTAAATACAGCAACTGAGAATATACATGGATTTGTTACAATTGAGAAGTTAACTTTGTTATTCAAATATGTACAGGTGTTACGGTAGTTGGCGCAAATGTTTTTGTTGTATGGCAAAACATTTTAGTACAAGACAACCTATAGTTGTTGTTATTTTGTAGATTATGTTTTTTGAAACCACGTTTCATAACCCAAGCGGAGCGTGGATGAACTATATTAGCCTTCTTTGCCATTCGCGCATGACGGCTTTGTCTGAACGCAAACAACGGCAACCCGGCGCAGGGCTTACAATTAATTCATATGTTACCAACGATGGGTATACTCATTCGTTGAAGCGCAAATAAAAACTGCCTGAATTACAACTATTTAACATCATCCCATGTTTACGAAACGAGGACTGTAATTAAAATAATATCTTTTGGGCTCTTGAAAAGATTAGTAAATGTAGAAAGAGAAATTATTAAGTTCCAGATAGCGGGTACTTAAATTACTTAACATGTTTTTATTTCTATTGTTGAGGGAAGGAGTTTTATTCGAGCTTGTAACAAAAACGTGGGTACTGTTTAGCTCGGGACTCTACCTTACGCTGTACCGGAGAGCTCGCGTCAATGAACACTTTATGTATGTGCTCGAGCGCACACCATTTTCGCGATTTTATGTTCAAGCGTTGGATTCTGTATCAGTTTAGCTGGTACAAGCAGCGAGATGGGAGTGTTTCAGATTAGAGTTTAGCCAAATTGCTTTTTATTGATAACAAACTATATTGATTGTGTTATTACAGGTTGTGTTAAAGATAAAGGTTTTTTTTTACTTTAAAGATAAAGGATGAGTGAAATTTATTTGTTAGCAAACGTTCGCTTCTTATTGGCCTCAGCTAGCGACAAGAGAATTGACAATAGCATTTAATTTCAAATAGTAAATACAAGCTTGAAGAGACAGTAGTTGCTGTGAAATTTACCAAATTGGTTTAGGTTTACCATGTGGTTGTCGTAAATATCGATTTTGAAAGCAACACCGTTTGCAATCTACCGACACTTCATGTCAGTTTGGGAAATTAGACTTATTTGTAGAAGTTAAAACATTCAACAAATACTCTGCTTAAATGTTCATTTTATATGAGGTAGGTGACTGTCCCAATTTTATTCCATCTGGCAATTGTTTGTTAAATTCAACCATTTTAAGGGTTAGTGGGGTAAATGATGTGGAAGTCAGCCCCGCCGAGAAACTTGCTGGTTGTAGTTTATGCCTTTTGAGGAGAATGTTTATCAACGTGGGGATATAAACTATAAGATGTGCGTGATCAAAGACTACAGAAAGTAAACATTTGCTTAAAGATGTGGTGCTAAAACTAAACATTTTTCACTTGAAAATTGCCACAACAATAATATCAAAACCGCACCAAAGTATCTAATTAAGAACCGAATTTGGCAATGAGCACATCGAACTCATAGTGAAACAACAAACTTGTCAGCTGATTTTAAGGAATGGATCTGCGCTCAGACTAAGCGTACACAAAGCAATCACGCTTCGTTACACATGTAAACAAGAGTTGCGTTTCACACAATGGGGTCGACCCTATTAGCTCCAACCGTATCCATTTTTTGAGATATATCGTTTTAAATGGAAAAGGTGCCCTTTGCGCTACCTATCGGAAATTATCTAAATGTGGGTCTCCCGTAAGGCATGGATATCTAAATGTGGGTCTCCCGTAAGGTATGGACATCTAAATGTGGGTCTCCCGTAAGGTATGGTGTTAGTAAAATTTCCTGTCTGAAAAAACGCACTCTTCGTTTACTGCGACGTCATTATATATAATGGAGGCGTCATCGTTGGTAAGTCGCTTAATGTCTGCCATTTTCTACTATTACCATCTCACACGCATGGAATTAAAGGCATAAACAGCGATGAGTTATTATTTGAAGTAAAGTCTGTAATGTTAGGGAAGTTTGGTTAACCGTAAACTTGCAGTTTTAAGCCTTAGCTGAGGACGTGAAAAGGATTTAAAATAAAGTTTGCCATATGGTTATGTCGAAAAAGGATAAAGAGCAACACGGTTTAAAAACTATCGGTATTTCATGTGAGTTTGTAAAGCAAATAAGACTATTTTGCACCTAGGATTGCAACTAGCATCTCCAACGTTACACACTTAAATTGTCGTTTCTGCAAATTGTTGTTTTGTAAACTCGTTGTTGAAAAGAAGACACAGAAGTCAAATCGATAACAATGTCTGGATCTGACCATCCTTTGGACCAACATGCTGCCGTAAGTATTTCAAAACCAATATAGATCGTTAACTGCGGTTTGTTGGTTAACAACCCGTTCAGACCCGATTTAGGCATTGTATCACTTGATGTAGGAAAACAGATATAACTAAAGAAAGTTGCGAGTTGTACAAATAATCCTGCTCGAAATACGAAATACACTGTGACGAGAATGAGGTGCAAATGACGTAACCTACTGGTACTGATTGACTAGTTTCTTTCATTTTGCTCTCCTTTTTTACTTGTCTGGATTGGCAACCTCTTCGATATTAGCTGCATACCCCAAGCGGCTATTTGTTTTCGCGGTGACAAAAAAACGAAAACTGTTTTGTTTCAGTTCACGACATTACCAAACAATCGATCGTAGTTAACAATTAGGGTTTTGCTGAATTTGCAGCAAGTCACTATTTTTTTGGTGACCATTTGAACGGTAGCCTAGTGGTTGTGGTCGCCTCAACTTGACACTGATTCCTTTGGCGTTAAAACATGATTCTGTTTGTCGAAAATGTCGTATCCTCAATATACTAATAACTTGGTTGAAATGGGCTTATCTTTGTTGCAGTGGAGATGGTAAAAGTTAAGAGCAACAGTGATACTAACCATCTTTAAACATTTACTTGAAAAGCAAATCATCGTTATAAAAGATGCCTCGCGTTTAGTGATACACATCACTAAGTTATAAAATTGTATATTTTTAAGTTGGCAATCCCAATTTTTGCTTTACGTCGGATTATGGTGTCGTAATTTAATTTGGCTAAACTTCGTCTGTTGGTAATGATGTATTTATGCACCTTTATCCAGCCGATAACTACACGACTCAACTCAAAATGCCATAAAATCCTTCACAAAACCTGGTGACCGTTAGTATTACATCGCAAGTAAAACGCAAGGCATTAAAACGCAAGCAGTGTTTTTTAATGAGGAAACAAATAGCGGTTGTACATCTTGGCATTGAAACTCTTGTGAACCTATAATTGTGTCTATTTTAGCTTCGACAGCCTTTCAATCCAATACACCCGGAAGGTGACTTGGTGGCAGCAAGTGCTCATCCCGAAGGAGATATCACAGAAGAAATCACAGAAATCGATGTGGCTGCGGAAAATATGCTCAGGAAAGTTTTTGAACGACCTTTTCATGTGGAGGTCTCTGTGGCAGAGTTCAACAGACTGCATATTACGATATAGGGGGAGAATGGAAGAGCTTTCACATAAAACATTTGCAATTTGGACACTTCTGTTTATGTTTGTGCAATATAATCTGTTAAGATGCTTTCCTTTTTTATCATTGTAACGTGCCTTAACAGTTCAACGCAATTTCATATTTATTTTTAGTTTTTATAGATAATAATTCGTTCCCACCATCATCGCTTCACTTTCTCGCTCTATCTCGCATTGCATGACGTCATTTTTTTGCGCGGCGCGTGTACTTTGCGTCTCGCATTTGCATGACGTCATTTTTTTGCGCGGCGCGTGTGCTTTGTACGCCTCGTGTGGGTTACTACCAAACACCTGTCTGGGGTTATTCTGTGTCATTCAGTCATCACGGCAGACAAGAGCATTAGTCGTGACGGGGAAATAAATGGGCACCAAGACAGGGTCAATTGTAAATGGCGATAGAATGCATATTGGTCCGAATTTTTTTCTCAACTGAGGTTAATTTGAAAGCTGCTGTAGATTTTGTTTGGGTCAAAAAATTATAGGTTTAAAAAATGCTTTACAGTAAAGCCAAAACGAAAAAACAACAAAAGTTTTAAAATGTAAAACGCTTTTACGCTTGGGTAACACGGCTTATGACATCACAAGCTAATTTATGACGTCATGAAAATATATTTTTGAAAAAATACAAAGTGACGTCATAGTTTAGGTGAAGACGTCGTATTTTTTTTCAACGTTTGAATATTTCATACACAACAACTTTCCCACTAAAAGCTATGGGCTATCTCTCACCGGCTTTTCTGAAAACGTTTTTAAAGACGACCGTAACTAAACGATCAATTTTAGGTAAATAAATTCAGCTCACTAAGTTTTTTTGAGCCACTGTTATAA
The DNA here is from genome assembly GCF_965637545.1 of Phallusia mammillata. Classification (NCBI taxonomy): domain Eukaryota; kingdom Metazoa; phylum Chordata; class Ascidiacea; order Phlebobranchia; family Ascidiidae; genus Phallusia; species Phallusia mammillata. The sequence goes on along the minus strand of NC_137258.1, from coordinate 22,833,069 downwards.
AAGTTTGTCGATATGTAAGTGTTATTTACAAATCTGTGACTTACATGGGCGTGTCGATTTTATGGCAATATTATGGTACTGTTACTTTGTAGTCAACTCAATACTATGTTGTGATCCCAATTTTGTTTAAATTCCGATTTTTTTTACAAAGTATTTTTTAACTGTTCCTCTATAACGCTCTCTAGCATCATCTCGCGCCTGTGTAAATGAACATATTTTTGTGTTACATGACAATAATAGCTGCACGACCAATCGACGACAGTTGAGTGAAATACACAGCCTTACGCGCAACACAAAGACCCTGTGTCAGGCGACAAACGGCATCCTGCCCCGATTCTCTTGTTAATCCATCGCGGCGGCGACCACCTTACATCAGTCTGCGTTGTACCAGACGGTACTTCCCCACGATCGTTTGCAGAGATTGAAGAAAAAGGCAAAATTGTCAACCGTGTCCACCTGTCTTTTCAAGCCACCTGATCATAGCATACAAAGGAAAGCATGTTCTGCTTCGTTATAGTTGGTTTTGAAGCTGCAGGTTTTGTTAAAGAAGTAAAAAACGAACCTAAATGTAAACTTTAACTATCAGCCACAAACTTGCAGTGTTCAGCCTCAGCTAGTGACAAGAGAATTGACAGCACCACTTGATTTCAAACAGATAATGCAATCTTACAGAGATAGTAGTTGCTGTGAAATTTACCGAATTGGTTTAGGTTTACCATGTGGTTGTCATAAATATCGCTTTTGAAAGCAACACCGTTTGCAATCTACCGATATTTCATGTCAGTTTGGGAAATTAGACTTATTTGTACGTAGGGTTGCAAGTAGTAATCTTACACACTTGAATTGTCGTTTCATCAAGTGTTTGTGATTAAAACAAGTTGCTTAAAAGAATACAAATAAACTGAAACCAATAACAATGTCGGAATCTGACCATCTTATGGACCAATATGCTGCTGTAAGTATTTCTAAATTAATATAGACCAGTTGCTAGTTGCAGTGGTGCAAATATTTTAATGTTCGTTGTTATTTACATCGTTTGGCAGTAAATTGTTTTATTTTTTAATTTGAAGTCAAGTTGCCAGCTCAAATATTGGAAAAGCGCAACTTTACCCGTCAAAAGTAGCCCAAAACGAGCCCAATTTTGCAAACACCTGAAATACAATTGATTTTCACTGCTTTCGCCTGTTTGTGTGACAATTATTCAGGTTTCAACGATTCAGATTTAATTTTTGTGCATTTTAAAATTAATTTTGGGCTGTTTAGAAACACTGTATGGAACACACTCTAGTTACCCCTTTTCCAAGCTTTTTTTTTAATTACGTATCTCCACTTTAAAACAAACATGTTCGCATTAATAACAAAGAAAGGTGACCTTTGAAACAATGATTTTTGCCAAGAGGTAATTCTTATTACGTGGCAACAAAGCCGTTTATTAAGTTTCTTTGATTAAAAAATGAACGTTGCATTGCGTGGGCTGAAAGCATTCTTTTGCCCAGCTGGATGTTAAATCCCCGACGCTCCGGGCAGTTTCATTAGTTCTTTTGTCAAAATTAAACTCACAACGTTTTTGATCATATATAATGCAATCATCACTCGCCATACGGTAGAAAATGTCATTTACAAACCCGCCCAAAAAGACGCAACCCGCAACTCATGAAAAAAGCCCGCAACTCGATGTCAAAAGTAGCCCAATTCGGCGACAAAAGCGCAACCTGGCAACACGACTCACCAACATTTTTGTCAGCAAATTATTGCTTATTCGCTGCACATCTGCAATTGTCATTAGACGATTTTGACAAAATAACACTGAATGCGATTAGTATACAGTGCACCATAAACAAAGGAAAAAAGAAAGCATGCTTGCGTTTACTTCTCTTTTTTCTTTGTGTATCGTGCACTGTACTACGCGCATTCAGTGTTATTTACCCTGATAAAGACGACCTGCATAGAACGTCGAAACGGCGGAATAAATAATACTTGCCAGAAGAGCTTTACAAATTTGCAATTATGCATGGCAGCAAAAATTCTGGCATTACATCGCAAGTAAGACCAAGGCAGTTTGACAGTGTTTTTGCAGAGGAAAAGTTTGCGCTTGTAGATTTTGGACTTAAAAATTGCATAAAACTCTTCATAACCCAAATTTGTGTATATTTTAGCTTCAGCAACTTTCCAATACAATGCATCCCGAAGATGATATGGAGGGAGTAATTGCTCATCCTGAGGGAGACATGAGCACAGAAACTGATGTGGCGATGAAAAAAATGATCAGGAAAGTTTTTCAACGACCTTTTCTTGTCGAAATTTCGGTGGCACATTTCAACAGACAACGAACTGCAATATACAGAGAGAATGGAAGGGTTTTTACATAAAATATTTCTTGTTTAGACGTTTCTGTTTATGCTTGTGCAATATATTGCGTTCTAGGTCTATTCTTTTACTAGTCTTAACCTTTTTTAATATTAGTGGCCTTTTTAATAGCCTGCCTAAACAGTTCAATGCGATTTTATTTCATAGTTCTAGTCTTTAAAGCGATGTGCCGGCATAATGACAAGTTAGCTACAGACTGGAGTGCCGTAGCCTTGCTATACCACTCTACGACCAATGTCTTGCCACCAGCCACGCTCATGTAACTATATTGGTTAAAACAATGTGCACTGTCTGCAGCTAGTTTTCCTAGGTTTTCACCAACATCCATTCACCTTTACGCTTAACGGCACATTATTTCAAAATTTTAATTGATATACAGTAACCGTCTACTGTGAGTGAATTTGTCATACTTTAGAGTTTAGACAAAGGACAAATCAAGATCCTCGTGTGTGCAATTACTGTGTTAATGATAAAACTTATAGCAGCTTGGTGGCCGGTGCACATTTGGGGTTAAAAGACAAAAAATGCATCGCCTTAAAATGCGTTATGGCTGTTTTGCGGCTCTTTTTGTTACAACTAATAATTTGTGGGGATAAACGCCTGTTAACATTTTCTATGTACATTTAAGCCATCACAAGGGCTAAAACCATGGCATAATCTTGTTGCGAAATTGTAAAAATGCATTCTGAACTTGCCTATAACGCCCTGTAAATATCAGTAAGTGTGTTGGTAGTGACTTTGTGACAGACGTTTTGTAGAAACGCGAGTGTTATTTGCAAACTGTGTCTTACGTCGGTGTATTGATGCTTTTGTTATTTTTGTTGCACTGTGACTTTATACAAAAATAATCAAAGGCGAAATAAGTAACCTGTTGTTGTTCCAATTTTTGTACGATTTTGATAATGTTTGTGTGCAAAGCACTGCATGTGTTTGTTTTTTATAAACTCTTTAGCATCATCTTGTGACCCATGTAATAAAGGTTGTCGATATTTTTCGTTTTTGTGTGGATATTACCAGATTAAATAGTAGCTTGGAGTTGCCATAGTAACGATAGTCTGTTTATTTTTCTTTAAACTGTCGTTCATAAAAGTGCAGCTTTGTGTTAGGAAGTTCCTGAGGTTCGTCAAAAAGCAATTTACTTAGTTTTTTTTTCCTTTTTGCAATTTCACGTTTTTTTGCAATTCAAAAAAACTATTTTGAAAGCTTAGGTACGCTGTCCAAGTCTTTAAGTCGCGTTTTGGTGATTGCAGTTCAATTTAGTGAGAGTGTTTTTTTTTATTATTTCGATATGTTTTGTTTTTCTGTCGTTTGACTAGCGACTAATCTGAAAAACGCATGTTTTTACGCTCTTAAAGGCAGTGGACAAAGCTTGAATAAAACTAAACTCTCAAATAATTAGGTCGGTGTACTACTGTAAGTTTGTGGAAGGTTTTTAAGCAAAAACATCTAGTACACGCGTAACGATGCGCTTCGAAAAAACTCGTCTAGTCTGTGAGGCAGAAATCCATGTCAAGTGAAGTATTTCTAAAGTAAAAAGTTTTCGAAAAAACGAGTCATAATGACTTAATAATTTAGTGTTGCGTTAGGCAGTAAAAAACATATTTGTAACAAAACAATTAACTTCAATGTTTCTAAAAACAACATAATCGGTAAACCACCTAATCCGTTTATATAGTCACGTTAGTTGTTTCACAATATTTGTCTTTAAAATAACGTTCTTTTTGTCTTTCTCGCCACTAACACGCCCAATGAAATCGTGCTATTTGATCCGTATTTACATTTACTTCGTCATAAAAACTGTAAGTTGATCTCCCTTTACAATCGCATAAATTCGGTGTGTACATTTGGGGCTGGTGTTGGAAGCTTACTTAATCATGAGAAGGGAAATCCGTGGCTGAGGAAAAAACTAGTGTCACTTTTCACATCTTGAATTGTCAACCATTAAAAAGAAAAAGATGCACAAGTGGGTATTTGTTTAAAGACGAAAATAACGGCCAAAATAGACTTTAAAGTGACATGCTTTGTAAATCAAACGATTTAATTAATAAAGCATGTTGCTTTTTATGTGTATTTGGGCCGTTTTTTTCTCATTAAACTTATGAACCCGTATATGGGCATTTATTGTTCAAGAAAGTTGGACAAAACCATGCTTTCGGATGGATTCCATTTTGTGGTTGTTTAATCATAAAAACAAATCCATCACAAGGCTATGTGGTACAACGTGTGTAACGGGCGCTTCAATTTTGTTTGTTTGAGTCACGAATTCTTTCAACTTTTAGGTTAATGACTAAACTTTTTTCTTGACGCGTTGAAATCATACCTATTATAAAATTTCAGCCAGCCTAAAACAATTTCCATTAACATTAAAAAAACAAACATGAGAAAGCAAACTGCGTATCTCTGCCGCTAAACAAAACATATAGTCTCCTATAGCAACAAACACAACCAGTTGCCACTAATAATCAGCCTAATTACACTCACACTCACAGTGAGTAATATTTAACGAAAAACATACCGCTAAACAGCGCAGCAGAGCCACACAACGCAGATAACGAAACAAAATTTTCGGCTCAGTTCGGGTCACGAGTCAACTTCGCCAATGAACAAAAAAGTTCAATTGGGAAAATACAGCATTGTTGGTGGACGCTAGCCTACCAGACAACGGCAGAGGTTTACTAGATCAAAAGTATTAAGGTCTTACTAAAGCAAAAGTATGTCCAAGCTTGTAGGCTATATCTGGCCCTTAAAGAAAAAAACAAACTGAGATAGATTTTTAGCCAGAAAGTGTGCAAAGCAGGCAAAAAGGTAATATTGTAGTTGGACCGGCACTACAGTTACAGTTTTACTACAGTAAGCATACAACTTGGATTGATGCCGACTAGAACATATTTCCGAAACAAAAACATACAATAGTCATAAAATCAATTCTTAAACCGGGTACAAAGCATCAAAGCAGGGGGAAGGTGTATCAGGCCACTTTGTGAATAAGTTTTGGTGGTAAATGGTGTTTACTGGCTAGCATTTTCGCAAAAACGCCAGTTAACATGAGAAAGGTTGTGAATTTTGTTTCTTCTGTCAAATTCAACAAGTTATGTATCATGGTTGATATGACAGTCATTAATGTTGAATGATATGAAGTACTGAGTGAAACCAGATGCGTAAAGGATAAAAAAACGAATTGTTATATTAAAACAATCAAATAATGGTTAGACCAGGGGTCGGCAACCTTTTAAGCGACGCGTGCCAATTTACTTGTAGTTTCCATGCGTTAATGACCTCGCGTGCCAAAGTTTTCTGACTAATAGTGGTTCGTGCCAGCACATATCAATAATAAAGAGACAGCAGAGTGTTTTGTGCATGTAAGGCTGAATTTTAAGACAATGGTATGATAAAACTGAAAACAAGCAGTGTACCAGGTTAAATTGTTACTTCAATATAAACACGCAAATCGGTTGGCGTGCCATGAAAAATCACCAACAGCGTGCCAACCTTGGCACGCGTGCCAGGGGTTGCCGACCCCTGGGTTAGACAATTTTCGCGTTTGGCGTAAAAACAAATCGTTCTGAAAAGCCCCAGTCAAGTTTGAGGGTAACCTTCAAATACGCGCTGCATGACAAAAGTGCAAACAGACCGCAACCCATAGTAAGGAGAGAGGGCCTTTTGAATAAAACATTTTTGAGCAGACTGTTTAACTTGCCAATAAACAGTTTTACCATGCACCACAAGCACATTTATCTCAAAAGTTGGCCAGAATCACACAATTATTTACTATTTTTCGTAAAATCAATAATCGACGAATACTTAACCGACAATTTGGTCGAATTTTAAATCTTGATACCCATAAAAGCAGTGGTGGAATTCAAATTTTTGTCAGCCGGTTCTATCACAAAAATCATATTTTTCCGCCGGTTCTGTTAGAAAAAGTCCATTGACAGTAACCAGTAATGCTAACCGGGTTACTGATCTCATAAAATTTCGTGAGATGGTTTTATAGTGCATATCAGATACATCAGAGTTGCATGTATGCACTACTGTTGCGATTGATTGAGAAACCAGTGAGAAAATCGACTAGGCTTACGTCGTTATTTGTTTCTGCAAAAAGCCTTGAAGGAACAAAAATTATTTCCACTACTTTAGAACATTTTACACACAAACAAGAAAATTCAACTTTCCCCTAAATGACGCTGCGGAGCCATTGCTAACACACGGTACACACCAATCGAAACTCAGGTTTTGGTTCCTGTCTGGACCTTTTTTTCGACGCAGCGCAGCGTATCAGCTGATGTAGTCAACAAAGACCGGTTGCTGTTTGGTTCACAAAATACAGCAGTCAGTTTTCGAAACGTTACATAGTTGACAACGCAAGTTGCTTGCCAGAACAAAAGGTCTTAAAACTTGCTGGTGGGTTGCCTCAGGGTCCACAACAAACAGTATAAATGTGGATGAGTTTTTAGCCTATAACTGTGCACAACAATCAGACAGATTTTATTGTAGTTATGTGGTTTTGGATGCAAGCAGTCTTTCTGGGATAAAGCAGGCTAGAAAGTGTTTCCTGAATCCATCACGCAATTGTTGTAAAACTGAAGAATAATTCTCAGTGTAAAAAGTGTACATGTCACAATTTTTGGTGGTTTTATTTGCAAACATATGTTAGTCGTTGCAATTGTTGAGTGATCAAGCTTATGACAAGCACTTTTTAAGTTGTGTAATGTTGTGCATTTTATTCTTATCAGAGCAAAGACGTCATATTTATGTCCTTGTTGTTTTGATATGTGACATCATTAAAACATTGTCAGAGAAGTTCGCTTTTCGCACCAAACCTCTCGTTAAGAAAACCACAATTTGGATGTGGCGTGACCTTGAAATACGCGCCGCACGTTGCAAGGTCAAACGCCAGACAAAACGAAGCTCGGTTGCGGAATGGAGAAAACGCCTGTGAATTAAAATGTGGTTGAGCTGTGTCTTTAACTTGTCAAATAAACCAGCGTTTTACAAGCAAATACAAAAGTTAAAGTTATAATGGGAAGTTATAATGGGAACGGAACGCTGAAGTTATAATGGGAACGGAATGAAACCAGAAGACGTTTGTAAGGTTACCATCGTCTGGCGAATACGTTTAAAACAAAGCTAAAGCTGCATTTTAACTGTGGTTAACATTATTATGCGGCTGTTTTTACACAATTTATGCAATGATAACACCGTAACTTGGTGTTTTCGTCAAATGCAAGTATACCACTGTGTTTGTCTATCAGCACAGTCTGAAGTTCACGACCACCGAGTCAATACGAGTCGATAAAAAGTTTAAGCGGCAATTCGATACCACATCTGTAAGGTTGTTCTCTTAAAAGAACTTTTAAATTTGGCATGTATGATTTCAGACCATGTTGAGTAGACGGTCAAATCCTTAGTTGTACTGTATTTGCCCAACTAGGCACTCGTATTTGAGTACAGAATTGGTTTCATAATCTTCAGTGTATGGTAAACGAAATGCCGCGCAGTACTTCCATGCAGTGGGTATCATCAGAATATTTGATCCATGCAGTGGGTTATCATTTTTCGGTCAGTAATGTAAATTCGTATTTTCACGAGTTATGCAGACAAATTCTTGCCATTTGTCATGTCATAAATTAAACACTTGTGTTCAAATTTCACCGCGAGTTATGTTGGTAAACTACAGTTTTAAGAGTGTTTTTTAAATAACAAGTATACCTGTTGTTTCATATGAAGTTGTAATAAAGTGATATTAATATTGCATTGCTCAAATCTGTTCTGAACCCGGCTTATTATACTTCAACAAGAATAGTTGTTTGATGATGTCCAATTAGGACGGCCATGACAGGCATAATACCTATGCTTTCGAAGAAGATCATTTTGAAAACCGAAGAGCATTCCATGACCGAAATTACCATCGTTGTATCAGTTTTCCGTCGGTATAGATAACACGCCCAACGATCAAAAACGGAAACAAGCTGCCAAAAGTACCAGAGAAAGCCCACCACAAATACACATGGACGTCCAGCTAAGAGTAATTAACTTATTGATCTGTTTATACTAATTCAATTCAGGGGTTACAAACCACTCACTATTATAAGGGCTGCAAGGACGCGGAATTATCAGGTAAGGGAGCAATTGCAATTTTGCGAAAATCTTTCAGTCTAAGAACTAGTTGTTGATTTTAAAGGGTGCCAACAACGAAACTATTTTAATAAAGAAATACAGTTTTGTTTGGAAAATAAACTGTATCTTTCTACAGTTGCCGCCTTCCGACATATGCCCAGCTCCGGTACAAGTCAGTGTATCAGAAGTTGACATCGGGGATGAGAAAATGATTAGAAAAGTTTGCAATCCCCCGGTTGGAAATGAAATATCGGTATCGGAAGCCCATGCAAGGCGCCGGGCTTTAGACTGGGACGATCCGGGTTTCGGGCCAAGGGCATTTATATGAAATAATTCCTAATGTTGTGTGTGTTTTTACTGTTAATATTGATAATATTTTCTAATTAGAATTGTCAAAAAATGTTCGGGTAGTGTGTTAATTATTACAATCGTTTATTTATTGATTGTTGTATAGCTTTTGCTTGCAGAAAAAGTTCTTAAAACGCACTACCTGACGTTTTTTGGCAACTCTAATTCTGTTTTGTTTGTTAGTTATTTCTAATGTGATCCTGAACTCCATATAATAGTAGAACTTTATTTCAATTTTAGTGCAAATTTGATGATTAATATTTCGCAAACAACTTTTTGTTTTAGCAAAACGCCATTTATTTAACCAAACATTTTCCGTGGTGCCATATATTTTAGGCGCTGGGACGTTTTATCATGTGCATTATGTCTGTGCTAAACTGGTATATTTGGACCCTAATTTTAAAATAGTTTTGCCAAAAGCAAAAAATCGGTGCTAATTCAATTGTTGCCCATTTTTGATCATTCGTTTCAGGTCTTACAACTTATTCTTGGCAAACAAAGTTATGTAGTATGTAACGTGCTAAAAAGCTTCTCGTTGCAAAAGTGCCCTACTTGTAATAACTACAAACATACTACAAAATCGCAAATACCGGTTTATCTCATACTAAGTCACCAATAACGTCAAAGTTCATTCAACAGAACAATTACCTTGATATTGTAGTTGTTACCTACATCTAGGTTATAGAATTTCATTCCGTTAAAAAAATAACAACCCAAGTCACGAAACATTTTAATCTAATTTTACATCCCAGTGGTAGACACCATTTACATTATACTTGATTGAGTATTCTTTCGGCACATTGATATGCCTTTTAAAGTGTACAGTAATGTGTTTTTATTGTTTGCCCTTTGCCCAACGCGCATCTTACTGACTGTCTTTGGTGGGTCGAAAAGACATTCCTGGGGCCTTTCAGGCCATAAACATTATTTTACCCAGCCGCAATAATGTGATGCATTTATTTTGCCTTTTTGATGCACAAACAATTTATTTGGCCTATTCGATGCACAAAAAACTTGTTTGGCCTATTTGATGCACAAACAATTATTTGGCCATTTAATGCACAAACAATTGATTCTGCCGTTTCGATGCTCAAGCAATTTCACTGACGGCACTGTCGCCCAAAAAAAGCGGAACCAGAATTATATCCAGCAACGGTTGCAAAGGTTCGACGCTGAAACGGAGACAACCGAAACGAAACAAAAACTCCGGCGCAAGCCTAAACACTGGTCGCTATGACGAGGCTGACGTCAAGAAATCTGATCTAGGTGGGCGTTCCGAACACAACACAAACAATCCGAAGTTCAACCTTATATGGAAGAGTATGTGTGACGTGTCAAATTCTCGAGGTCTTTTGTGCACTTCGCACAAGATCGATCTCAGTCCACAAAGTTCCACAATACTTGAAACAAGTTGCAACATTCTGCACCAAGCAAGACAATAACACCGGTAAGATCACTTCAAAATGTTTTTTTTAAACCAGCGATTCTTAAGAAGAGGTTTGTAAATATGCATTCGTGGTTAAACATTATTTAGCAAACATGGGTGTACAAGTAAAGCCGTATTGTAAACTGTATCAAGACCTTGTACCAACTGTCAACAATATGTTTAGACATCATTACCAAGAAGAATCGCTTATACCACGGCCGAAAGAATCGTTAAATTGTTGTCGCAAGGCTGAGCCTAGGCTTGCCGTGCCTATGCGGACATATTATGTCTGTTACGTGACAAACCATGGATTCAGTTACATTGGACCACTAACAATATGCCTGATTTGTGCCTGTTTCGATTTCATCATCGTTGAAAAATACTTAACTATGTTATTTTATTTGAAGTCATTGCGTATAAGGTAAACATAAAATGTGGCCGAATCGAATAAACGCAAAAATTGCAAATTGGCGCCCATTGCCATTCAAAACCACAGAAATCGATCGAACCAATCAAAAGGCCTCAGCAAATCACGTGGCCTAAGCAATTACACTAAGCACTTCGAACATTCACAAACTCAAAACAAAGATTAAATTGCACAGTGACATACGTTTTTTCATTACATGACGAAACAACGTACGACTTAATTTGAGACGTTTCTCCGTTATTGGTTACATTATTTGCTACAATAGCTTTACGGAACCGATACACAACCGACACTAATTAAAACATTTGTTTGCCCCTTGAAATGATTGTGACAACTTCAACGAAAACAAAATGCAACCTACTCACATAGGCTGTGACGATAAAGTGGGTTTCTGGTTTAGCGGAACTGATCCGCCACGAAAGCAAGTCGCAATGTTCCGAACCTGTTTAAAAGGGTAGTGTCATCAGCCATTTAAATATGGGCGTACGTGACCAACACCCAGGGCATCATGGCTTTTTACCTATTTGCTACTTCTCTGCGGCGTTTTAAACCCTTTTGCGACCCTGTTAATACACTTGTTGCAACACTTGGAATTTTTTAAAAGCCTTGAGCGAATTTTAAATCATTTAAGATATATCAAGCGCAACAAAACAAATAACAATATTTGTTTGCCATGGTCCATGTGTAGGTTACCACCTTTTAGATTTATCGATGTTAAATCTAATTCAAAAACATTGATTTACAATACATCCTTCTGTCAAAGGTTTTCGGCGTTCATTTCTCGACATGTATGACCGTCAGGGTGTGGACTTTGGCCACTTGCTCAAAAAAGAGGAACTGAAAATTAAGACTGAAACTTATGGATGTTCACCAGGTATTCATTGATGTCTCACAATATTTAGGACTTAAAAATAAATTTGACGTAATTAATTTAATTTTTTTTTAGTGGATTTAAACAATTTCTGTGTAACAGTTGGTAACTTTGGTTGCACTTAAAATTATGTTACAAGCGCTTGGAGTTCACTAAATAGATTTTTCAGGCAAAGGCATTTGTCAAACTCTCGACTTTTACGAGTAAAGTGGGGGCTTTATTCGAGTTTAAAACCAAGTTATTTTTCAAATTATAAACAGACTTTACACGTTGGAACGACATTCAGCCAAGATACCTCTTTATTGTACCTTGTTTGAGTCAAGATTTGGTTTAAAACGCGTATGGGGCGTTTTTTTTTTCAACTAAAACTTTTTTGTTTTCAACTGCTTTTTGTCGGTATGAAATAAACAATACATCAATGATTGCTTGTAATAGGCTTCTTGGACTGTTTAACGATATTGGACAATGATCTTAGTAGGTCATTTTGGAGTTGTTTAAATAAGACCTTGTTAATGTGTGATCGCACCGATTTGCCTTTAGTAGACTCCTAAACAAACAAAGTTTGACGAAGCGAGTCTGTGTACAGGGGCTCGTCCTAAGCAAAGCTAGGTCCGTTTGCACTCACGTAATGTGTGTACCTACGCAGGCAATGGAAAAACTAATGTAACTTTCCTATTCTTGCAGACAAACGGCATATAGTCCATAAATAGCTATGTATGATTTGCGATTTGAAACGCCCAGCTCGCCAGACAACAACGAGGTGGTGATTTGCGCGGGGATCTCCCTGGGTATTTACCGCGGGCTTTTAGGTTTGTTCAACAATAGGCCCTACGGCTATTGTGCGTCCGGAACTTCAAGGATACGTCAAAATTTGTGTAAAAACATGTCCGAAGATTTTAAAAAAAATGCCCGAAATGACCAGAAATAAAATTGACAAGTTATTGCCTTTTTTCTCCGTTTCACAAAAAATATAACATTTCCTAACAATACAAACTTATTTGTTTAAACCTTATAATTAAAAAACAGCGACTTTGGGCAGATTGGAAGTGGCAACGACAGGGTACTTATCACTTGTTTTAACTTCGCTGGGGCAACAAAGCTCACTCTCTCCGTTCCCCCCTATCCCAGGGCGCCAGTGCTCTCACTGGTTCCTCTTTTTACGCTCCAGGAGCAACGATGCTCTTTCTTGCTCTATTCGGTATTAAGCGACAGTGTATAGCGCTACTAGGCTGCGCTTTTGTCGACCAATTGGGCTACTTTGTGACATCGAGTTGCGGGCTGCGCCTCACAGCGAAAAAATTCGGGTGCTGCCTTTCCGCAGTACACGAAACCCCCTACTGAATAGACCAGCAGCCATAGTAACCCTTCCTTCTTTACAATTTTTGTACCTTAATTAAAAGCATGATACATCAGGTTGCTATAAAAAAATGCCATCACAAGCTAAAATTCGTTTGGGGGTCCGGACCCCCCCCTTTTCAAAAAGTTGTGCGTAAATTAAATAGGCCAAAATCGTTCCGTTTACCACTGCGTGATAACAGGGAGTCGTTATCTCAAAGACGCAAGCCTTCAATCTCTTGTATTCGCTTGTTATCTAATCGCCATTTGTGACGTAACAAGGGTTTAATAAGGAGGTTTTTGCGCTAACAATCGGAAAGTTACGTTCCGGCTAGGACGCTGGTAGCAGTTTCTTGCTAAGTGGTAACTGCACTAAGTGCAACATATCAAACTGTTTTAACAATGTAAAAGGGTTAAATACGTGTAATGTTGTGTTGCTTTGATCCGCCAAACACGTAATAGTTTGTCAAAACATTAGATCGATGTAAATCGAGTTATGTTATTAGGGTAATTTGTTACTTGCCAGGCACAATTTATGCCTTCTGCAGTTACCACCTTTGGTGCATTCGTGACTTTGCGCAACTTAACAGTAGGATTACCGCTTCAGCAAGAGATTTAGTTCTTTAGAAATTGGACCCTGTATTTTTAAGCAACGATTTTGATTACCTGACAGTCACGCTTATTTTGCAGCTGCAGTTTGGCTGAGTAAGCTAGATAGCAGCGGCGAAATCAGAAAACTACAAAGCTTTCGCTAAAATTACCTGTTCTTCCTGTCAATTAGATGGGTAGAGAAACCGCCAATTTTGGAAAAAGTGCTTTGCCGCATAACGCGTCGTTTTGAACGACGTGTGACGTCATAATGACGTCATTAGGGATTCCCCCCCCCAAAATTGTTGGACCCCCCCCTTTAAAAATTTCTGGATACGCCCCTGACTACACATACATCAGATTAATTCTAAAACCATGGGCCACAATCAGAAAAGAGATGTGCACTTGTGTGTTGAGAGCAGAATAATCAAAGCTAGTATTTGCGTAAAATACAAAATAAATTGTCGAAACGTAGTCATGTTTTACACGCAAATACTGGCTCCATTCTATCTGCTCAAAATATTCAAAACCGTACATTGTACATTGTGCATCTTGTTTTTAAAGTTTACTACTATTAATCTAGTAATCAAAAATTAAGTTATCGAAACATTTTTTGTTCTTAGGTGTAGTTGTAAACGGAATGACACCAACAAAAAATTCCCCAGGAAATCTTTGGAGTGGGGCCAACTGTTCATTAATCCAAGACAATGCACACTCGTCGTTATATCCGGAAGTGCAACGTGTATAAATATCTAGGTAGATGGCTTGTGTGTGTATTAGTTTGGAGTTGTGAGTCAACAGCGTTTGATTAATTGCCTGTGGTTGTGGTGATTTACAATGCGTGGGTAAGACTGCTGTCTTGCCTGCTATAACAGCTTGCTGCTATTAAGTTTTTTACAAATCTTTTGGCTTGCTGTGTAAGTAACTTAGATGGTGGATAACTCTGCAGTTTTGCAGGTTTGTTTGGTAAAAACTGGTAAATATTTTTGTCCGGTTTTCTTTTTAACACCAGATGCTATACTAGTTTGTTTGTATGTTCTTTTGAAAAAAACACGTTCGCATGAGTTAACATTTGTCTAGGGCAGTGGTTCCCAACCTTTTTGTAGTCACGGACCCCTTTTAGAAATTTTATAGGTCCGCGGACCCCCAACGTAATTTAGTCTTGTTATGTTTGTCGATTCCTGCATTATACTTTATTATACTTTCGTTTTGGGGGCAGAATTTTATTCAACGTTCACAGTCCTTTAATCTCAATAAAGTACTGTACTGTAGCAGTCAAATGCAACAAGAGCCTTTCTGGTGTACAATACTTGAAACAAAGCACAATAAGTTATGTTGTTAATGTGTGTTGTGATGTCACAATGGAGGTAACAATCACAAGTTTTCCTGATCCAGAGGTTTGATAAATGGTTTGCACTCATACGCAGGAATGGAAAAACGCTTTGGGAACTTAAAAATATTGTACTGCTGTTAATGCTACAAATGTTTGCCTCCACGGACCCCCTGAAAGCAGTTCACGGACCCCTTGGGGGTCCGCGAACCCCAGGTTGGGAACCACTGGTCTAGGGATAATTTGGCTGATATTCGCTAATTTAAACTTAGGAATTCGTTTTTCAAAACAAAGAATAACTCGTCATCGATGCAAGTCACATGCGCATTTCTTACACCCATGACCGACAATACTTTTTCCAAGCATCTGGTATGTTGTTGATACTATCTCTTGTGCACGTTCAAACGTTTACAGCAAGTTTGTTTGCAAAAAACTAGGTCGACGTATTTAATTTAAGTGATAAAGTATCTTTTGCTTGGTAAAGGAAAACATACAAACCCAATTTACACCAGAGCAATCAAGTCGTAGCGTAACAAGTAGTGACAAAATGAATTTGTTTTTTGTACTTGATTTGTGTAAAACAAAATGTGTACGCAATTGTAAATTCTTGTCATTGCAACGTGATTTTTGTGTGTGGTTTGCAAAATTGTTCAGCTTTTAAAGTGTATAATTTGTATTTACTGCTTTCCTTTAAACGTTTTTCTTCTTTTTTTCGCAGAACAAGAACCAATAGATTCTGATCTGCTTAATTTAAACCATAATGCAATGTCATTGTATGACCAAAGCAACCCGAACACACCAACTGACAGCGGCAGTTTTCAATTTTTGGTAAGTTTAAATAATACAACTTCGTACATGTGCATATAACACGTGACGAAAACGTGCTAATCGCATATTTCTTTATCTAATAGTTGTCTGTTGATAAATACTGCAGTCGGTTAATTCAGAATTGTTTCGTTATATTTGTTCAGCACCTTTGTGTCTTTGTTGACAATTCCTTTGTCATGTCTCTGCCTTTCCCTTTCAGCTGATTGGATGGAGTTGGTCATAGGAAATGCGTCATGTCTTGTTTAATTAACAATCATAGAATTGCGCAAGCTTGTATACTGACACATACTGATGATAAAACAGCGTGCTAATTTGGAACAAGGTTTAGTTGGGTGCGGTGGCAATCAAAAGAAAGTCTTGGTTGTAATATTCGCGACACATTTCGCAACATTATACACTAAAACACGTTTGACTTTCTTTATAGTTTTAAGAATAGTTTTTTTTTAGTTTTTAAATTTAAGCATGAATTTTTTGGTGAAACAGCAAATGCGTAAAGATTACCTAAGTAACAAAGCAAAAATGTTTAAACATCTCTTAAAAGGCCGTTATTTGTCAAAAACATATTAAAATATAAAACGCATCAAAATGATAGTTGGTTAATTTAGGAAACAAAAGCCAATGAATAGTAATAAAATCCTATCAAGACCGTCAATTTAGACCAGAGCATGTAAGGTAGTTTGTTAATTTTTTTATAGGAAGACGAAACCGCCTCAAGAGAAGCTCCCACTCCGGAGCAAGAAGTGGACGTCGGTAGGAGTAAAATGACGAGAAAGGTTTTTCAACCTCCCGTCCACATCGAAATATCGGTTTTCGATTTTAATAGAAGAGCGGAGACAATAGGAAGAAACATTTATCCACAAAAAGCTTTTTTGGAATAAGGTAAAAATATTGTGTTTTTGCTGACATTTATGAGACCTGGGATTGCTTGTGTAGGTTTTCAGACTCGTCAGTCGTATGCGTAGAAGAAACTATTTATGTAAACATGCTTGTGAGATAAATGAATTTGTATGTCTTTTATCCGGCCCCTTTATGCGTTGCTCACAACAAACCGTACTACGTTTTAATCAAAGTCAGTTCCTTTCACTGTCAGTGAAGCAATCATATTCAAGTCCCTTGCTCATGTAAACGCACAAAAAACAACTGCCACAACAATAAAAACCTAAAAACTTGTTGTCAAAAGACAGGACCGTTACCCCAATGAAATCTCCAACCACAGTACAGCGCCAATTTGAATTGTTTAGCTGGGTCATTGTCTTTTCACCAAAAAGCAACAAAATGGCGACATGGAGCAGGGATATTAGTCATCTTTTTGTTCAAAGGCGTCGTCTTTATGTTTAAAATTTTTCTGTTATTTCCCACTGACTGGTTACACATCTAAATATAAGTACACTTTTTCAGATGTTAGACATTTTTTTGCAACAAGATGATTTGAAACACCGACCTTCATTTCAAACAAAAGATGAACTGCCAACTTTACAAAGCAACATTCGCAAGAGTACCTGATGTTTTGCCAAAAGACAACAACGAAAAACATTTCAGAACTAACAATCCTTCAAGGCAAATGGCCAGCCAAACTTCAGTCTACAACCTATAGAGGAAAGCTGTACATAAGTGATTTTATTTGTGTGCTTTATCAATCCGTTTTTGTTTTAATGTGCTGAAATGCTTTTACTTGGTTCTGTGTATACATGAAGAGGTTTTATTCGGTAAAACATTGAAACAACAAAACAATTTGAGCAGGTTATCTGTACAATGTTATTATTGGTTTATAATGAGTCAAATTATTTTCGTCTTTTCCAACTCTAATAACGTGTACTACATTAGAACGGGGCTTATAAATTGCAATTTTATCACATTAAATCTTAAAACAAATAATAACTATAATAGTATTTCAACCAGTAATTAAACTAACACCACGAATTCGATACTTGAAGTACATTTTTGACATGTCAAATAAACAGTGCTTTTTAACTATTCACACGTTACAGCGAAAAATATAAATCTTCAAGTGCCTATTGCTTTAGATGTTTTGTTGGTGCCTTTCATAATGGCCAGTGCTTTTAGCATCCATATTGAGAACTAGACCTAGCAAATTGAGAAAATTCATGACTACATTTCGCATCAGATCTAGATACACATTTGGCGTGCTTCCCTGGCGCCATCCAACGAATTGAATTTTATTTGTAAGAAGTTGTTGCATGCTTACGATTGAGAATCTTATTGTAAACTGGTGCATTCTTTTACTTCGAAATTGTTTCATAGCGATTAAAATTTTGAGCTATACAAATTAATAAAAAAACTGTTTTGCAGATGAACAGAACCCCCTTGAGGTACTTGCTTTGTCCCCCTTTTATTTCGTATATTGTGCGACTTTTTTTCGCCAATAAACAAACATTGTGGTAAAAAGAAGCTTGGTATCATATTACGAGTGTAAAGATTCCGTTTCATCCTGACTGGGAAGCTTTTTTATCTGCCCAGAGATGGAGACCAACTATTTGGTATCAATTATATTGGCTTGACGTAGGCAATATGCGACTTTTTTAAACAAAAACGACCCGGTGTGTCCTTAAACGTGCAACTTACCAGTCAACATTTTATCTAAAGGCTTTCACCTAACCACGACTTCACATCACAACATGTGTAATCGGGGCACCACAAACACACCAATGGATAGAGACAGCTTTTAGTTTTCGTCGACATTACATGTTATAGTGCGGTTTTGTGGAGGTCTTTTTATTTTTATTTTTTATTGCAGATAATTACAAAAACGTAAAACTTGTTGACAAGTAATTTAGAATTGTTTCATTCAGCACATAGTCTTTGTTCACAATTTTTTTTATGTAGCTACCTTTTAGTTTGTTGGAGGCAGTCGTTAATGTGAAGTTATGACGTAATGTCAAAAAGTGGGCAAAAAACAATAACTTTGCGCTCGCGTATAAGATGTTTGCACCCTCAAGAGCAGCTAAAAAAGGTTTTCTAATGCACGACAACAAATCTACATTGCCAACCACCTTTGACACAGTCAGGGGTCAAACGCGTAAAGCGGATTATTTCCTAATATTTAGAATCCACCAGTTGTACGTAGACTAATAAAAAATACTTTAATCGGTAATGATTGCATACAGTGTATGTATGCCATACACAACAGTTTACTCGAAATAAAGGTTTTGCAAAAAAATACCAAGGTAGCACTGAGTAACCAACTAGAAATATACGATGTCTGCAAACTGGAAATATATTTTTAACCCCACATACAAAAAAAAGTATTCAGAAATGAACTTTTTGTATTAGTAAGTATATTTCAACCAAATTTATTCCCGTTTTTTTCCAAAGTGTTACCTGTTTTCACCTGTCAATACTTTTTTTTTTCAAAGTGTTACCTGCACTCATTTCCGAAGTGTTACCTGTTGTACGTATACATGAACGTCATTTTAATTACTCATCGGTCATGCTTTTTTGTCACATGATCTGCAGCATATAAATACCTACGCACTTGTCTGTGTCAGTTAACTGGGAACTGAACAGGTTAGTGGAAACGCTATATGTTGCTTAGTCAGATCAAAGTAGATTAACCAATTATTTTTATAATCTAGCTTACAATGTTTTTTAGTTGGGAGTGTAGGAGTGTATTTTTGTTTTTAGCATTTACCTGACTTTTTTGAAGATAAAAAGCCTACATTTGGATGACTTGGATCATTTGAATCGCTATATGGTTTAATGTTCTTGAGTGTGGCTTGCACAAACTGAAAATCATCGATTTCCAAAACCTATTGCACTACAAGATGAAGAACAGTCTGATTAAAGGCACTTTGACAAAGAATTTAGAAGTTAAAATTTTCGTTTCTTGTTTTGAATCCGAAATGGCCATTGATGTAACAATTCACCTATCATCTCAAAACTTTCAACTACCAAAACCCTTTAAAACAAAGTATAAGTCAATCGAACACACCAACTGACAACGGCAGTTATCGTTTTCCGTAACAAAACGTGCTAATCGTATATTTTCTTTTTCATATAATTGTCTGTTGATATAAACTAGACAAGTAATATAGAATTGTTTCAGTTCTTGTGTCTTTGTTGTCAATTCCTTTGTCCTGTGGGTGTCTTTCAGCTGATTGGATGAAGTTGATCACAAGAACTTGCGTCATGCCTTTTTTTCAATCATAGAATTGCGCAAGCTCGTATACTGACACATACCGATAATAATAGAACAGTGTTCTAGTTAGGATCAAGGTTTAGTTGGGTTCGGCGGTGACTAAAACAAAGTGTTCGTTGTAATGTTCGCGACACATTGCAACATTACACACGAAAACATGTCAAGTTTTGAAAATAGTTTATAAAAGTTTACGTTAGTATAAATTTAGTTAAAATAAAGCATGACTAGATCACTACGTTAAGCCACCAACGCGATTCCTTTGCCTATGACCGACAACACCTTTTCCATGCATTTGATATGTTGTTGTTATTTATACTATTTGCACGTTCAAACGTTAAAATATAGTTTCTCTTGCAAATAAAAACCTATTGGGTTGACGTATTCCAATCGAGAGCGTAATTAGCGTGATAAAATGAAAATTTGTTGTGTACTTGATTTTATTTTAAAAAATGTGTACGCAATTGCAACTTCTTGTCATTGCAACGTGATGTTTGTGTGTGGTTTGCATCACAATGCAATGTCTTGAAAAAACCGAAAAAAAAATCATTTATCAAGACTCCCTATCGAACTCCAAGATTGAGAACTTTCCATTTTAAAGACCATTCAACAACAAAAGCGGAAAACAAAGTTACCCTTTGCATCACTTCTGAGGCTGAAATTGACATTGCTGTTACAAGCCACCATATTCTCTGAAGGCTTTCAACTACTAACACCTTTAAAATAAACAATGAGTCACCAAAGGATCCCGAACACACCAACTGACAGCAGCAGTTTTCAATTTTCGGTAAGTTTAAATACTATATTTTCCGTTACGTTAAAAAAGCTACTTGATATTAGTATTTTGTCTTTGGCAAATACGTTCATTAGAACTACAGACAACATTTATAGTACCATTTCATTCATTTTACCTAGACTATCGTTTTTTGTTCATGAATTTTTTTGTCACGTGGCTATCTTTCACTTTCAGTTGATTGGATGGAGTTAATCACGTGAAACTATTTCTTCATTTCCTGACTGGTTGATAACCGAATTGCGCAAGCTTAATTGTTGATACTGTCCAATATTAATAGAACTGCGTTTTATATTTTTCAATATAAAAGGCATAAAAGAACAGTTGGTAAATTTTTAAACACTTTTTTGGAGTTAGTAAGTTGTTGTTGAGAAAAAAATTAGTCAGTGTACCACTGCAAGAAACAAAAGCCTTAGAAAAGCGAAAAATTCATGACAAGACCGTCGATTTAGACTTGTAATTGGTTTGTTACTCTTGCATAGGAAAACGAAAACGCCTCAACAGGAGCGCTCCTTTATCCATCTCCCACTCCGGAGCAAGAAGTGGACGTCGGGAGGAGTAAATTAATGAGGAAGGTTTTTCAACCGCCCGTCCAGGTCGAAATATCGGTCTTTGATTTTAATAGGAGACTGAGCAGTATGGGAAGGAACCCTTATCGACAAAGAACCTTTCTCCAATAAAGGCAAAAGTCTGTGTGTTCTACAGGGCTTGTTTATAAAAAAATAATTGTCAAAAAGAATGACAAGCACTTATTTGTGTTAAAAACACGTGTGCTTGATTGATTTGACAAAAAAAACAAATTCTAGTTTCAATGTCGCCATGGACAAACGCAGTACGTTATTGATTCCTGGACACGAGATGACTCATCAAAAACGAATATACTGCGCATTTTGGAAGCATCTCCCGTCAAAATGGGGGGCTCAGCGGTTGAAACACTATGCACTATGTCATGAGAATAAAAATTGATTTGACAGTTAAAACCAGATAAACAACAACTTTTAACTATTGTGAGATATTTACTTTTAAAAAAATTGGGAACATTTTAGTTGCAAGCCTGATTGCCGAAAGGGTCCTCTTTCGGTTTACACCAACGATGAACTACATGGTAAAGCAAAAATATTAAGTTTACTTGGATGTTTAAAGCAGAAGAAACAACAAAAAAACGTTGCTGAACCAACCAACGGCCCAATATCATTTTGAAACGAATTGCAGACCAACAGTCACCACTGACAGAACATAGTTGTAAATAAACGAGACATTTAGTCAGCTATATTGTGTACTGAATGCATTTGTTTTAACTTTGTTGTGATGACATGCTTTCACATTGTTTTCTGTTTAAAGTTCAGTCTGTTCAAAATGCTGTAAATATTTACTGCTTTGATTTGTACATATTATGTCGGTGTATATATTTTTATTTTTTTAGAAATTACAACAATATAAACACATAAAATTGTGCACTCGGCGTTTAATTCAAATTGGCTTAATGTGAGCATAGACTTTTGCGTTGTATGTAAACAAACTCTGACCAGGGTTCAGTGCTTTAAAGACATTTTAAGTAAAATAAATTGGGAGGTTTGGGCCAGTGTTTCCAAACCATTAAGAAATGACAAGAATTGATTTTTGACGGCACCCCTAAACAATGAAATGTAATTTTGATTGGGAACCACTAGTTTAAAATACAACACAATAAAAATCAATCAAGGAAAAACTGTCAAATAGGTAATTTTAAAATAGTCCAAAAAAGCAAGACTATCAACTTGGTTTCCTTTAAAAAATGCAGACCCTAAACACATTACAAAGTACCTAAAAATCGGCTAAATACAAACCCAAACTTAATGTGCCTTACGTAAACATTATTACGTAACAAACGCGATGGGAAGAAATTACGATAATGACGTAAGGTCCACGTGAATTATCAGTGCGGCCCGTTTAAAGGGGGGTGTAACCAGAAGAATAGTTGGTATTATTCCGAGAAAATCGTTTGTAATTGACACCTCCAATGACGTAACAAAGATGTAACAATTATTATTTTAGTGTTTTGTGATGTCACACGGGCATGAAGTAATTTATTCGAGTTTCTTGCCCAAAATAGTAATAAAACAACCTTTGCAATTGTGTTTGTTACGTAGTACGTAACTTCAACAGAACAAGCACTAATGTAATTAAAAACATTATTAGCAGAGAGTTTGTGAAAATATAATATATCTTAGCGCAAATGTTTCAACAAATAATCGCTGCTGTCATCATCAGTGCATCACTGTACAACGTCTTTTCTATATAGGCCCCATCGCAGGTTCTCATTTTACTAACGATAGAGTCTAGCAGCTGGAAGGGCATACCTACATGACCCTGTATTTTTTCTAATGAAAACAGGTGTTTTAAACCAGTTACAGAACTCAAATATGTATGAAAAAATTTTGCACATATCAAGCACGACCGCCTGGACGTTCAACAAACGCTAGCTGCCAATGCATCAACTTCTGTATGTGTAAAATGCAAGTACAGTCCCCCTGATAAAACCTTAAGCACCATTCGTAATATCCTTAATTAATACTCGGCGTTTGTACCCACAACCATTGGCCCAAGAAAAACAGGCGATATACAATGCACCAACTTTTGCACATGTAAAACTGAAGTAACAGTACCTCTAATGAAAACTTTAAGCAACGTTTATAAAAGTTCTCTTTGAATGCTGTCTTGTCGGGGTTTGTACCCACAAGCGTTCGCCCAAGAAAAAAAGACGATTCACAATGCATCAACTTCTGGGCATGTAAAACAGAAGTACAGTACCTCTAAAGAAAACTTTCATCAACATTTGTAAAGTCTTCTTTAATTGCTTATTTGTCGGGGTTTGTACCCACAAGCGTTGGAACAAGACAGACACTGCGCTTTTGTGCAACTCACAATGCACGGGGCATGAGACAGCACACTTTTCGACTGTTAGAGTGACAAGAAAATTATTACGAGAGTTTCCGGAAAAATCGCGGGCGCGTCCCTCTACCACTTAACACACGTGACCTTGCCGGCGAGTAATTGTCGGATGAGAGGCCAGAAAAGCTTCAGGAATTTAAGTAGATTTAGGCGTAACGTGTAATTAGTCTGCCTTGTATGCTGAAAGCTCAGAACTAGACGGGCAGTTGGACAAAGTAGCCCTGACTTCCAGCAGGTTTCGACTGCGGTTTGGTAAAAGTTTTAAAATCATTACTTTTTGTAAATGCGTTGTTCGACTGTGACAGTCCAGGAACGATTTTCTAACAGGTTTTAAGCAGCTTACCATATTTTTTTCAAGGTGCAGTTACTAATAATGTTGTTAGTTGCTGAAAGTGAAGTCTACGATCAGAGTTCGGGCTTTCAGATCGGGTTCGGGCTACATTAAATCAGTAGATTTGATTCATGGCTGAATTTTAAATTTGTCTTATTTAAGCCGTAACTTGAGATGGCACAAAGTCAGAGAATTGCACGATGGTTCAACTGGCGGTAGATAAAATCTTTCCACTCATTACATGGGAAAATCCAGAGCCTTTACGTATTGTGTAATAATTACAATCTGAGCATAATCACTGTGTTGTGTGAGCGGTTAAAACACCACGCCGTGATTTCCCAATATACGCGAGCTGAATAACTTTACAGGCGACTATGGTTGAGAATTTCGAAAGCATTTAAGTTTTTATCTTTGCACCAGACAAGCCTAAAATACAAGAACAGAAGTAAAACAATGCGTGTAGAAGTAGAAACGAGTTAGCTGAGCTACAAGTCAAAAGCTTATTAAGGCGCAATGCAATATCGTAAACCACCGCAAATGAGTTTGATGTATTTAAGTGATAAAGAGTAGTTCAATTGCGTTCAGCGCTTCGGAAGTGCGGTTTTATCAATTTAAAACGCTACAAAATGACGAGCATTAAAGAATCTTCGTTGTGGATTGTTTTCGTAATATTTAAACCCAAATGATGAAATGCAAATCAACTGGATAATTGTCGGTTTTAAAATGCTGTTAAAACAGCAAACATCAACGCATATGTGAAAACTTAAAAAGAAAAAGAAAATATTTAAAATGTGGACATGATTTCAAGCCTAATGCGCTTTTCATTGTCACCAAACTATAGTTTCTTTAATGAACCAAAAACGCAGACAAGTCCGACAAAAAGTGAATTCCGTTGAGATTATGTCAAAAATTGAGTACCAAGCACATGTAACGTGCCGCTACAACTATGTTTGTTAACCACCGGTAAAACGCTTCAGGTGATCAAACACTGAAAGCTAAACATGTCGGAAGTTAACAGGTGTATTAGGAAATCAACACATCGGACTAACACCAGTCTGCGGCACACCGATGTCCTGTTAGTGTCAAGCCTATCACATGACACACGTGCTTCAGTTAGAACCAGATGTTTAAGAAACACGAGGGGTAAAAAGAAAGTTGTAATTAAGGTAGGGCTTTTCGAGTTAGGTTTTAATAAATAGGACTTGATTTGCCACTCCACATTCGTGTCGTAATTTTGTCTTTCCTCAGTTAGGAAGAGAAACTGAGGAGAACGTCTGTTGCAGAAAAACATGAGACGGTAAAACAGAGTTGAAAGCCGGGCCAGGCTTTTCGTGTCGGGTTCGGCTTTGTAGTTTGTACCAACCAGGAATAATTTTGGACATGACTTTACTGTTGTTCGCATTTGTGTCGTAAATTTCATTGGTTAATCTAACTTTCGGATCCAATTCGAACTTTATTTTTTAACCTGTGTTCAAATTGGACTGCCAGGCTCGTTCTTTTGGGATCAGGCCCCAATTTCAGGCCTCTGTGCCAAGATGTATCAAATATAGTGGAAACAAATATACGAAGAAACTACAAGAATTTGAAAAAGGCAACAAGAAAATTTATGTAATGAAAACACGAACCTAAAGCGAAAGTTGAGTGTCAAAGTAGAACTATAAGCCGATACTATTATAAAAGGTGATTTAGTTGCTAGTAGACATAAAATTTGTATGCTAACGGGAATGTTTGAGAAGATAACAATTATTGTAAACTTCAAAGCAGTTGTTGTGGATCTGTGGTTTTTCGCGCACTTTATACGCGCGTGGCGTGTGTACTCACGTGGTAAACCACTGTTTTTTACCAGAAAAGGAATGCTTCATCATAGAACATGTAATTACGGCAGACACCGTATGACAGACGTTTCGCCCTGTCGCCCTGTTTTGCATTACCCAGCAAGTTGTTACCTAACATGTTTTACTGATTCAGGTGTAGGGACTTTTGTTGCCATGACAACGAGCGCTGCAACTGACGCGGCATTCACAAATTTCACCGAACTTGTCACAAACGCCACAACAGGCCCGTAAGTACAGCCACATCGAGTTAAACACCCACAAATGGAGATTAAGAGCAATATCCCAGCACCATTAATAGGGCACTTGAGTTAAAACTTAAATTTATGCTATATTATATATACAACGAGTTTTCTTGTAGATTGTAGCAATTCGTTTATAGTGTGTTGCACCGAATTCAATTTCGTTAGCTCTAAAATAAGATTTGAAACACATGTATATAATCAATAAATTTTAATGCATGTTTTACCTTTGTAAGAACAAAAGTATAATGTTCTGCAATTCAAACAATTTTTGCTGAGTTTCATTCAGGCACAAAACTTTGCCATCATGGGTAGATGAAAATTATTAAATTTTTGTTTGTGCATTTTTCAGACCTTACGAACGGCCCTTCAGCGATGACGAAATATTACTGGCTGCAGTGATTTTGATATTTCTTGCCGTTGTGGGAATTTTCGGAAACGTTGTAACTATTGTGGTGATTCTTACCACAAAAACCCTCAGGTAAGAAGTTTAGAAAAGTTTTTGATTTGGCAAATTGCATTGGTTTGTTTGTTTCGGAATTGTGCTGTTGTCACATTTTTTTTGTAATTACTGAGATTTTTGTGGTGGAACACGTGTTAGAAAAGCTATTTTAAGCTATTATTAGTTAGAGTATGTATTTGTTTGCACAAAAATATTCAAAGTTAAATTGGAAATATGTTTGAAAATTTGTTTATTTTGAAAAACAAACGTTGATTTTTTTTCAGTTAAGTTTTTTTTTTTTTTTTTTTTTTTATTATTATTTTACGACAATCAGACTTTAGTTTGTTTGTCCAGTTTGTTGGATTTTGTTTAACTGTGCACAAATTAAAAAAAAATGCATAAAAAATACTGTTGAATTAAAAGTTACAAACCGTTTAAATACAAACACGAATCCAACCAAGTACATGCCTAAACCTACAAAATTTACAAACAAAACATATCAATTACATATACAATACAGTCTGCGTCAAATGTGCGGGCAGTTTCATTCCAAATTGTCTTGGGTAATTAAAATTTAAAACTTAATCCAATGTAACCAAATGTAGTCTTAACTGTGCACCGTCCATGCATAATCGGATACTGCTGCTAAATAATAGCATTATTTTTCATCCAAGGCTAATCGACACCTTGGCCATGCTGTACAGCAATTAAAGACTAACGTTTCAAATACTGTCTGTTACGAGGTTATTATTACGCAGCCAATCACGACCTGTCACGTCACGTTGGGAATATCTGCTCGTTATATGGCGACTTTTTCACAAAAACGTGCTGAGAAATCAGGTCAGGTTTAACTCACACGAGAATGGTAGAATTTCTTACAAAAATTAACTTTTGTAAACATTTATCGAATTAGCGACAAGAGATGAGATCAGAAATTCTTACCACTGAATCACTACTCAGATTTCGTTGACCAAAGCTAGGCAGAACGGAACAATGTTGCTGAAATATCTTTTTGCGAAGTAAATTGAAATATCAAAATAACAACTTTAGTAATAGATCAACCATCAACAACATGGCTTAACCTGGCGATCACTGTTTGCCTTTTTAACTAGAGTACAGAATCAGTCGGTTTAATAAAGGAATATATATTTCGCCTATGTGGCATCATCAGTTCCTGTAATCGAAATACAAACCGATATAAATGACCGACTGATTTTGTTTTACCAAGGATTTTATCGTCCATTGGTTTTACTCTAAATTGAAGTATAAACTACTTTTTGCAACATTTTCTTGTGCTAGCGACAAGAAAATTGAAAGCACATGTTATCATTGCAACAGAATTGCTATTTTGATCAGTTGGCCAAAGCTTCGCACAACGAAAGAATGTTTGCTGGAATGTCTTTTTGCGCAGACACAATTCCGCAAACATTGCTATTGAACGTATATATTATGTTGTGTGTAAATTAACACATTTGCACACGGTCAAAACAGAATCGAATACCTCCATACATTGGTAGTATGGAAAGCACAAGTGTTATAGTCCACAATCCATAAATGCAATTAAATAATTTTTAGTCTTTTAATAACTTTAATAATTTTTTTCCCGCCACTCTTTGTCCATAACCACATCGCCGCATTACACACTAAAACACAAAACGAGAAACAAACGGAAAACCTTAAACGTATAGAGCTCTTCTGTCATTTGGTTTTGAAATAAAATTGCCAGAAGAACTCTCTAAGTTTGATATTATGGCTGACAGTAACAGCTTATATCAACGGAAAACCTTTTTCAACAAAATTTTGCACTTGCTTGCATTAGATCGTAAAAAAAAACAAATTTCACCGACCTGTTATTTATGTTTCCAGATCCATTTTCGAGCTATTCATCCTCAGTATGTGCGTGTCAGACCTTTACTCCGCTATTATAAGCCCACTTCTGCTCTATAGACGAACTTGGGGCTTCGACCGGTGGCTTCTACCCAACTTTTTCTGCAAGGTCAGCAAAAATTAGTGGTATAATAAAATAAATTATACTGAGTTTATTTGTGTTTTTTATTAGTGATGTAACGGACCCGCCTTAAAACGTTCGTGCCGAACCCGAACATTCGACACAAGGCCCTATAATTTCGACTGAACCTTAAATCCCCTGGTGGATGTTTTAAACCAAACCTTACGTAGTTAATGCAGGTTAACTTGTTTATGAGACTCCAAAACGACTTTTACAATACGTATAGCTGAACAAAACACCTAAATATTTTGCAGACAACGTGACTCGTGTTTTATTCAGAAACAACAATTAGCTAATTTTTAACGATTTAAATTGGCGATATTGAAAATTATATACGGATCTGTTCATAAGTTTAATGGTGAAAATAACGGCCCAAATAGACGTAAAAACGATATGCTTTATTATTCAAACGTTTCGACAAATGCTCATGCCATCATCAGTGATATGAATGCCCCTGAAAGTTTATGGTCATTAAATCCATACATTTAAAACGTTCGATTTCGGACAAAAAAGTTCGGGCCGAAACCGAAACTTCAGCTAAACGGCAAATTTGGCTGAAATGTTTCTGCCAACCAAACTTGCACCACTATTTTATACAGTAACAGACGCATTTAATACACAGTAACTGATTGCTTCGCGACTACATGTACGTTATACTGTACCACTGCGCAGTACAGATAAAATGATTGGTTTCTACAGAACGTTTCTCAAAGATCCGCGATTATGTCAAGGGATGTTAAAATTATTGGAAAGTACAAACTATTGATTTACTTCTTCGTCACAACTGTACAGAATGAGACTTTCAAAGACTTTGACAAGTATAGTTGTATATATCAAGCTACATTACAATGCGTTTATACAAAGGTAATATCAGTTTTACACCGGGGTATTTTGCTGTAAAACTGATATTATTGCCCAGTGTCTTAGGTGAAATAAATTGGGTGTCGACGTTTATAGACAAAAATGGCGGAGGTTACCTGTACACTTCAAGTTAAACTACGTGTCACAAAATTTGCGCAATTAAACTTGTTATTTACCATCA
The DNA here is from genome assembly GCF_965637545.1 of Phallusia mammillata. Taxonomy (NCBI): domain Eukaryota; kingdom Metazoa; phylum Chordata; class Ascidiacea; order Phlebobranchia; family Ascidiidae; genus Phallusia; species Phallusia mammillata. The sequence continues at coordinate 22,803,658 of NC_137258.1, read as the reverse complement.
ACATTCCTCACGCGAAAAAACATTAACATAAAAAAGAATTCGTTATCCGCGTTGGGTGGTTTGGCTATACCAGCCATGGTTCACGTTCAAGATAAAAACGAATTAAAAGCTTGCAACGTAGCACAAGCATTGCTGAACCCGTTTAAATAACATGTCTTAAATATGAACAAAGTGCGATTTATTTTAGGGTCTTAATTAGACAGAGTAATTCTTTGTTTATTCCTTTTATGAGATCTAGGTGGAAGTTCTAGTTATACTACGGCTATATTACAGAACGTGGCTTTAAAAAAAATGTTGCAAAATGTTTAACATCAACAGAAATACATGTGTGACAAACATGTCCTATGCACAAACTACGACAGGAAACCCAGAATTTTAAGCAACAATTGGCAATGTTTTGTCTGCACTAATTCCCGGAGGTCGATATCATATGGACCGGGTTTTGGTCCTTCATTAAACCAATTACTCACTTAAGCTGTCAGCGCAAGTTCACAGAATCAAAGGCCTGAATCAAAAACGTGACTGTATATTGCAAAGTACCGGAAAAAATTTCCCATAGTCATGATTCCGGTCGAAAGTCCACCACAATTGCTGACTAAATTAACGTTATCACCTGCTTAAGCAGATATTAGGATTCAAGAAAACAAATTCCAGCAGTGTTTAATCACTAAAACTTCAATTAAACCATACTATAGGCTCTATCGTATGCGTTATTCGGCCGAAACCAAACTTTTTGGTTTGTTTCGATTGTATAAAATTTATACCAAATGTGTAAATATCACCGATATAAAACATCATGAAATAACTGATTGTTGCGTCAGAAAAATACGAACCACGTTGTCTGCAAAACATTAGAACTTTAGGAAACCTTACACCTTGTGAAAGTGATTTTGGAGTGTCATAAACTTGCATCAACGACACAAGGTTCATTTTAAAACATAAATTAGAAAGAGGATTTAAGCTTCGGCCTGATTCGGTCGAATTATTCGGCCTTGTGAACCTTATGAGGCGGGTTCGGTGCACCATTACGTTGAAACCCTAAGAAAACCAATTTTCTCAATCTAAATTTGATAAACATTTTTCTTTTCTCAGTTTTACTGGGCATCCGACCTATGGACGTCATACGCCACTGCACAGCACATTCTGTCGTTTGCTCTGCTTCGTTACATCGCCATCAAGTGGCCACACAAGATTTCAAAAATTAAAAAGAAACACGCGGCGGTAAGAATAAATGATAACTAACTAAACCGTTTGACTCCCTGTTTTCAAACCGGAAAGCAAAATACATCATCGATTTTAGTCATCTGTCTAAAACAGAGTTTGCCCATAAATTCGTCACATTTTTGCGTTTGTTAATGATAAACAAAATGATAAATAAGATATCGGTGATGTCTCAAACGCGAAACATGTAAAAGATAACTTTTTTCTATTTATTTGTGTGCAACTACACCTTTTATAAAAAGAAGGGTATTAAAAGGCAAATGAAAAACCAAATTTTGAATGAGATAGGCCGGAACCGTTGCACCCTATTTTCAAAGGTTTACTTTGTAAGTTAACTAGTATGTAACAAAAAATAATAATTTTCGCTGAGCCGCCAGTAGTAAGGCTAACATTATATATGGAAACAAACCAATACGTTAAACAGTTTAAGGAATCATTCCGAAGAAACTTGCTACAAAATGTTTACCAACCTTATTGAACACAACAGATTTGGCTGGTTGCAATTTGGGCTGCGACGTTCTTCAGCGGGTTCATTCCATTTGCTATCTTTATGGAATCAGGCATCCGTGACCGATCCAGCGCTCATGTGACCGCCAAGTGGCCCGCCTGCACCTGTTCAGTAGAGTGGTAAGTAACTATGGCTGCAATTTATTAAAAATGTAATAGTAATTAGCTTACAATACCTAACAAGGCCATTTAAGTAAAGTAGGGCACAGTTGCGAGATCATTTCTGCACAAACGCGATATAGTTGGTTTTGCTATATACTGAACATATCGTATATATATGTGTAATAAAATGACATAGTATTATTATGGAGACACCCAGAAAATTGGGGAGCCTAACCTAAAGCATTTTTTGCCATTAATTTGTACAAAGTTGTTAGCGGGCCAACACCCTTGTACTAGCTTCAAACCCGGCCTTAACCCAAAAGAAAAAAGGATTTTAAGGGTAGCCTAGTATTACAATTGTAAAGTTAGTATGAAGTCGATCAGTGCCGAATCACAACCGTTTAGTGTAAACTACTCCCACTAACAGACTTTTAACTGCAGCGCATTAATCCAACACTTCATACAGGGTGAATCAATGCAGATGGTACACGTCAATAGGCCACCCTATATTTTTCTATCTGCCATCAATCATCGTGTTAATTCTGTCAATCATTATTGCACTTACCTTATGGAGACGAAGATTTGGAGTTGCGGGAAAAAAGAAAAGAAAAAACTCAGGTAAATTAAAACAAATGTACCTAAATCTGTAAACACATAGCAAACATGTCGAAACGTCGATTATTTATGATAAAACTGCAGGAAGAGCATCACTCGTTTACACATTATGCCTGACAGCAATAGCTGATTTACAGTGCAAACACATTTCTATTAAAAGTAAACTTGTAATTACATCTAAATTTGTAAATAAGATTTTTGCATCTTATTTGGTAAAGACAAACAATTCCGTTCTACCCACATCTGTAAATACAATGCGCATAACTTTTTCAGTCACGACAAACTGAGATTTTTGCATTGTTCCACTAAAGCTTGCTGCAACTGACTTGTACAAAAGCGCATTTTTACAGACTTCGAGGCGTTGCAAAAAAAACGTGCGAGGCCGATTACAAATTGCTTGAGGGAGCTAGCTACTTACAACCGACCAATCTGTCCAATGGTTTTGACCGACTTTTTAAACCATGCGTTATTTATTTATGCACGAACTGTGTGCTTCTTGCCGACTGTATTTTTTTATGATTAAACATGTAACTTTATGCAAATATTATTTAGAGAGTAACAACAGTGTAAAGGAGCGACAAGCAATTCTGCAACTCTTTCTCATCGTGGCTTCGTTTGTTTGTGGTTATATCCCTTTTACAGGTTAGTTGGGGCGTATAACTAAAACGAAACTTCAACCTCGGCTTTAATAACGGACCAACGTTTGAGCAATGATTTATCATTCGCAACAATCCTTTTATTTTTTTCAACGAAATCCACGGTCTAAAACACTTTTTCTTGATAGCAGTACGGGCTACTTTCCATGGTCTAAAGCAGTGGTTCTTAACCGGTGGGAAATTTTGTAAGTCGGGTAACCAAACTTGGACCCGAGGGTCGAATCCGGCTTTGAATTAAAAAAAAATATTCCGCAACAACATGCAAGATTAATTTCACTGAGGTTTACAAGACACATACAAATCCAAAGGCCATTTGTTACATCACAGACAAGACTAAAAGTATCAATGACTTTGCTATTTTGCTAATAAAAGCCTTTCCTTGCTTGATTGTGATGCAATAAATGACTAATGCAAGCAGAGGATACTACTTAATATTCCAAAAAGTGTAATCTCTCACAGAAGCACTATTTAAACTAAATAAGATTGTAGTATACCTTTAAGGTCAAGACCAAATCGCTTCGCGAGATTATTTCATTTAAACATTTTTTTTTTGTTAACGTAGGGCACAAAACATCATTATAAAAATAACAAATGGGAAATTCGAGGTTGGTGGTTGACTTTAGTGGGAAACCACACCAAAAAGGTTAAGAACCACTGGTCTAAAGCATACATTTATAGTTGATGTACCCTTGCATATTGCAATTAAGTTTACGTTTTACAACATAATTAGAAAAAATACTGTTTTTAGGCTCAAACATAAAGTGGAACGTTTAGAATTAGTCTCCTAAGAAAAAGTCTCAGTAAGAGTCATTGGTGGAATAAATTGACCAATGAAATTAAATTATTGTTCTGTTTCAGCCTATGCTTTCTATACCCAAAGCACAAAAAGCAATGGAAACAACGCATTGCGAGTCGATTGGCTTTTCGGCCTGTCGCACTACATCTGTATGAGGATTTCAGAATGTCTAAATCCCCTATTTTACAACGTCGGTTCAACGTAAGTTTGCGCGCATTGACATTAAAAAATGATAATCACGTTTAAAAAAAAACAAGGATCACAAACAACAATCACGCATTTAAAAAAATGATCACGGATCACGAATCATAAATGATGATCGCCATCAGAATTGATGATCACCGATCACAAATGGTGATCACGAATCGTTAATATTAATCACGAATCACAATTTATAATCAACAATCACAAATGATGATCACACATCATAAATGATAATCACGATCACGAATCACATATGATAATCACGCAGCACGTAACAAAGTTGTCAATAAACTTATTACAGTGCTTTTTTGCATTATTCGATCTAGTTGTGACCAAATTTTGCAGAGTCCAACAGGATAAGCAAAAACACGAATTAATTACGTACAAAAATGGGTTTGATGTCGCGTTTTAAATGTAAAGTGATCCCGAAATAAGATGTAGGTAAGATAGATACTTTAGCTCCGGGGTGTGCAACCTTTCATCACTGTGGGGCAAAATACAATTACCATAATTAAATTGCGGGCCGCACCTTTAAAAAACACAAGAAAGTTATACTTTGCATATCAAATATACGCCTAAAATGAGTTAACAACTAAAATTTGCATTAGATTCTACCAACATTACTGTCAGGTCGCAGGAACATAGAACCGGGCGCTCAAAATATAAAATAACTAGACGCGTTTGCCAGTGCATTTAAAATCCAAACGTCCCTGCGGGCCACGCAACCTTTAATAAATGGGCCGCATTTGGCCCGCGGGCCGCCACACCCCTGCTTTAGCTAGCGAAATTAAGATACTGTCATAAAACTACTTAAAAGGTGACACGATAATCTTAAAAACCACTGATTTGGATAACGACAACAGTAATCCTGGCAGCAACAAACCAATATTTAGGCCATCAATTGTTTTTCACTTGCAGAAAGATGAGAGGAGCGACCAAAGATTTCTTTTCGCGATGTTGTTGCTGCTGCAATAGAAATTCCCTACACGAGGAAAAGGGCAGCGGCAGTAACTCGAAATTATCAGCGTCGGGTGCAAAGAAGCAAAATGAACGGGAAATTCGGGCAATTTCGGCCAGTTTAGACGAACCAGTAATTCAAGACGAGCGGCCGTTATAATAATTTCGTGCTAGTAGATGCTGTTTAACGCTTTTTTAAAAAGTTCATCTTAATGGGTGTTATTGTTTTTATCAGTACATGAAATTTCTTATTTACAGTAACATTTTTGTTTCAACGCAAATAAAATGGTAGGCACAGCGTACACAAATGTGACAAACGTTTTTCACTTTACGGAAGAAACTAAATTTGCTTTTCTCTAAACTGAAAGCTATTAAAAATCAAGCATAAACCAAAATTCGAAAATTAGGGAATTGATAGCAGAGGTCTAGTCGAGTTAAACGTTGTCTTACAAATCGAGTTAAACGCTCTCTTACAAATCCTATTTTACAAATCATAGATTGCTAATCTGTAGGGTTTATCTGGACGTTACTGCACCACTTCTTTACTGATAAATTACAAATAACTATTAATGAAAATCAAGACTAAACAAAAGTGCCAGTCGCCAGCTGCTAAATTGGGCGCGCTAAACATGTCGCATGTCGCGGTAATTGGTTAAATTCATAACCAAAAAATATATTTCAAAAAACAAAAAGACTAACAAAACAAATTAAAAGTTCATATACCCTGGAAATTTTAATGTGTATAACTTAATGTTGATATGCTGGTGATCCTGTCGTTTACAAAATATTTTCTTGAAGATAATTTTTGTGTAAGATGTATGATCGGCACGCGACATGCGACAAAAGTTGTGTCGCAACCTCATTGACCAATGTTATTGTTAATAAACGTGATGTGTTGCTTATAGATTTTTGCGTTTTACTTATTTGTCATTATTTGAGCTGCTTCATTTTACTTTTTTATTTTATTACTAGTTGTTACAATAAAGTTAAGGTTTTTGTTCCGTTTCGTCCATCCTCAACAATATCTTCCAAGGCGCTAAAGTAAATTTTAATGATGTTGTCAAGTGATCATGCTGCAATCAACAAGGCTTAAACAACCAGCAACAAAAATAAATTCTGCAACATCAGCTACATCGAGACATATAGGTATGGTGTGAAGAAACTGTTAGGTTTGTAACCTGTACTTTATAGCTAAACAAAGTTGTTGTTTTTTAGCTGAGAAAATCAGTCCAGTAGGTGATAAAGAAATTGCTTGGTCATCCGCTAATATGGGGTGAGTACAATTAAACTTCCATTCGTCTTTTCAAAAAATAATTTGCATTCCAATTTTTTGCATGCGGAAACTTTATACCAAAGACATGCGGACGTAAAGGTCATGCAGCCACGCAAAAAAAAGATGTTGACAAAATATAAAAGACTGTCCACAAAATATTAGTTTAAAATACATATAATTTATTTAAATTGGAGTTATTTTAAGGTCCCAAAAAGTCCATTTTAATGCAACAAACAAGCGTAACAATCGAAATATTGTCAGCCATGCTTCCAGCGACCCAATCACCCAACAACATGAAGAAAATATCTCCGCTTTATTTGATGGTATGTTTACATTTTTTACTGTGAAAAGCTTTTTAATGACTCAAGAGTTCAATACCTTGTCGAGTGGTGCATTGCAGTATGTCATAAGTGTGTTAGTGAATGCTGTTGCACAAATGAAAGGTGTTAGTGTACAAAAAAACTCCTGGATTACCCACTTTAAATGTAAATCTTTTCTACTTTGCATTCAAATAATATAATTTGTGTTTGTTCACAGAATGGAACAGCGTAAAACAGGAGCTGAATCATCCTGAAAAAGAAAGTGGTAATTATTTTTTAAATTACATTTTATTTAAGTTTTGTGTTAAGTGGTCATCAAACATTGTACCTTCAAAACACAGCAAAATTCAACATACTTTATTTAATTCTTGACTGATTTTGCTGTATATACGTACTGCATTAAGTCCTTGACTGATTTTTCTATATATATGTATATGGTGCATCCAGTGGTGGGATTCAGCCGGTTCTATAGAACCGTCTCACGAAATTTTATGAGATCAGCAAACCAGTTGGCATTACAGGTTACTGTGCAATGAACTTTTTGTAACAGAACCGGCTAAAAAATATGACTTTTGTGATAAAACCGGCTGACAAAAAGTTTAAATCCCACCACTGGGTGCATCTCAAAGTTTTGGATATTTTAAAGTTGCAACCTAGGTTAAAAAGTTTACGAAACAGTGCTTTAAAGTCAGGTTTAATTTTGTTTTTCTAGAAACACGTCGCTGCATAACTCAATACATTGAAAGAAATCCGAACCCAAAATTACAGAGTAAGCCAAATCATTAAAATTTGTTACATGTATATTTTAGTGGACATATGCTTACTGCTACTTTTATGTTTCAGATTTTCGACCCTTTGACTTGGAGGAATTCTGGGGACAAAAACAACTTAAAATAGTTAACAAATGACAGTGAATGCGAACCTCCATACAAGTCTTAAGTTTTTATCCAATTTCCCTTGTTGTTTACTTTTTAGTCATCTTTTACTCACAACTCACATCATATCTTGGAGATCTAAACAGCACACATCAAATTCTGTATAAGTAATCCCTCAAACCCCCTTGCTATTTTTTGCATCTACTGCCACTGATACAGTCACATTTGACTTCTAGTATTTATTAAGTTTGGTTACAAATAAACCAGGCTTGCATTCAAGTGTTGTTTGTGATTTTTCTGCCAGGAAAGTGTTTTAAGGCTGTGGTTTGGCTTATTCTGTTTGACAAGGACTTAGGTAAAGGAAAAAATATAATGTGCTATGGTTGTAGAGCTTTCAGTGATGACGTTTTTTGGCAATATTACCTAAGAATCATGGGTTTCATTTGTCTCACAACTTGTGACGTTGTTTTTTGCTGACTAAGAATAGTGACATCACTCCAAATCAAGTGATCTAACATGAAGTCAACAACTTTATTAAATAAAAATAACAAACTGTAAGCCTAAAGACCTTGGCCCATTTACACCTGCACTATGTTTTGTCTGACAATATAACCAAGCATTCTGGAAATGGCACTTAGTTTATTGCATACAGTGCTGAAAAGTACAAGATGACATGAAAAATGCTTCTGTATCTGTATTTTTCAATTGAAGAGTCAGGCAAACAAAGTTTTAATCAGATGATTCTACAGATTTCGCAGAAAACAACAGGATTGGATGATTGCACCTTTTAGTACTGATTTAACAGGTGTACATAACAGCACTAGAACTCAAAATTTCATCTTCCTTATTCTTAAAATAAGTTTTACCTATTACACTTGAGTTGTAAATTAATATTCAAGAACATGTTTTCTGTACCATACCAAGTTACATGACAGCGTTTTTAAATCTTGTGGTATTGCACTGGTTGGCTGTAACACTTAATCATGCCCATGTCGATGTAAATGATGTGAAGTTATGATATGTATTACTACAATCACTTTTTTTCACAACACCAACAAACAATCATCCATAAAGTTGTGAAGGGACTTACATACTGGAACTTAACAGTTGTAACTACAAATATCATTGTAATTTTAGCACAATCCTTTTGTTTGCGGATAAAATAGAAGGCTTCATTTCGTTGGCAGGTAATACACTCATAAGATGAGGCCTGAAACAGTAAAAAAACTGTTGTCTTAAACAACTAATAATTTGTTGATTTTTGTACAAGCAACATCATGACTTATGTTCCAAGCTTTTACTACTATTTGTCAGCAATTATACATAAAAAAGTGATTTTTGGCTTTGAATTGCACAGCTATATCTGACCAAGTACATAGCTTAGCGCAATGGTGCTGCTGTGTTTTTATTTACACCAAGTGAAATAAACAAAATTTAACTCAATTTCATATAAGGCAATGCAATTTAAGCATCTCAAACCTTATTTCTCCAGCATCGGCCTTTTTTAAAACTTCATCTAATATATGAAGTATGTAGTTTTGTCTGTAAGTCGAAAGAAGCAAGGTGTCGGGGCACATGTGGCACAGGGATGCATTCTTTATGTGTAACAGCTCTGAATCAGGTGGGTCAATCTAAAATCAAAGCTTTAACCAGTAATGTAATATATGGGCAACTTTTATAACATTCAAACACACAGGAGACAAGCAATTTTTTCAGAGCAGTTTGTCATCAGTCAGAAAAAATGGTTGCCACGGCAGCCTTGAAACTTAGAATTTATGGTTCTAATTCCCAATGTTCCCTCTTGTTTGAGACCACACAATTATTCAACATTGCATCAAAACTGTTTAGTTCTTATTAGAGATAAAACTAGAAAACTTTACCAGGAGTGTAAAACAATAGGAATGTACAATATGCATGGTTTATTCCAGTAGCACCGTAAAAAATCATATATTAGTAAACCTATTTCTTTTACTTTTATGTTAAGGTGTCGAATTAAAAAAATTTTTCAACATACATTGAATATATTAGGCAAAAACAAATGATTTTTAGGAACCAATATAAGACTAGATATTTTACCTGCAAGTCATGTTGTTGTGTAACCCATCTACTTGATACAGCAAGACAGGATAATATGTCATGCTTTATCGGCTTGGTCCAATCACGTTCCTCAGTACCAGTGAAGTTGGGAAAAACTAAAATATAGTTTTAAAATCAATGTAAATCTACAACATATGTAATATTGCTGCCGGGCATAATGTATAGCCAAGTATTGCTCATAAAACTGCTGGATGACCAATACTTTGTTCTACAACATATGTGTCCATTTTTAATCTTTACCTCCATTATCAACAATACAGTCGATTCCTAGACCTCCACTTTCATCCATAATGCTGTTCTTCATGAACTGATGTCCCTCTAATGTCCTCTCAACGTCAAGGGACATTGTACGGAACAGCTGTGCCTCCTCTCCATTGCTGGTTGTGGCAAAAACTTTCACTCCCCAGCCTGTGGCAAGCTGAACAGCAAGCACTCCAAAAGGCTGGGAATCGTAAGAGTTACTGTTTAGAAGGGGTGGGTATGCAATTAAACTTGTGTTTACAATGTTGATGTTTTATTTCTCAAAATCCAAAGACAGTTCACTTTAAAACATTTACAATACATTAGGTTTATATGTTGCAACATTTCTAGTTGGTCCTGAAGACCAAAGTAAGTATCAAAGCTATGAACTACTGTAAAAACATGTAAAGTGTAATCTTATGTTAATGTAGATTACGTTATTTCGTTTGCTAATCATAGGTGGGTTATTTGATTATCGCTCTTTGTGTACAAATTTTGGCTTAAATGAAAAGGGTAAAGCCTCCAAGCACACAATCTTATTCCAACACCACTACTTGGGTTTAATAAAAAGAAACACAAATGACTATGACACACAAACAAGTTATTGGCGAACACGAAACATAAATCCAACACATTAAGTATTATGGTTATAATGTACAATTTTCCTAATTTTGAGAATTTTTTACCCTTATAAACTTCTACCAAACACTCTCAAATTTAAATTAGAACTTTGTTCGAAACCACTTAAGTTAAAAACTTACAGTAGCTGCATTACATAGAAGTAGAGTTTCATTCGGTTTGAGTCTTCCAAGATAATGTAGGGCATTGTAAGCACGAATTCCGTCCATCAAACAACTCGACGCAACTTCCCAAGCAAGTGAAGGAGGCTTCTTAACTGTAATTGTGTGGACTTTAAATAAGTTTAACTTTTTTCACCATGCATGTAAACCAGTCAAAAATGGCTGATTATGTATTTCCTATTTCCCGCAATGTTGTGTTGTTAATAAATAATTCGTTTGGTTTAACTGCTTACTTTAATTAAATAAAGGTTGTTTATTGGGCCAAGTGTGTAAAGCAGTGGTTCTCAAACTCGGTTTTCGGGGCCGCATGCGGCTCCCAACTACTTATTTTGCGGCTCGCACCAGACCTCAGAACACCACCAAACATTGCTATTTTAGCTTTCAAAGTAATAATCTTTATTGATTTTCTCAAGGTTTCGTTTATTTGCGGCTCCCTACACACTTAAAAAAATACCATTTGGCCCTGACAATAAAAAAGTTTGAGAACCACTGGTGTAAAGGCACGAATATAAATGAAAATGACATTACTAAGTAAAACAGTAACTGCGTCTAGTATACTACAAATCTAAAAAAAGCACTTTCGGAACAAGACATGATTCGGATTATCGAAGAAGTTGTAAGCATACATACTTAGTTCCTTTTTTTGCCAAAATGAGGCCCTCAAAAACATGGAATCAATCCTGAGCTTAAATGTATAAAGTATGAAGTTTAAAGAGCTCTTCTGGCAAATTTAAAGAGCTTTTTTGCCAGAAGAGCTCTTTAAAGTTCATAGTATGCCTGGTAGCAATAGCTTATGTATAAAGTATGAGGAACTTACCAAGGCAAAATTCAGGCAGTTTGCAGGTTTTTTCATTAAGATCGAAAAACTGATTAACTGGCAAAACTCCAACAACATCATCTCCAGCTTTGAACCTTGTTACTTCACTTCCAACTGTGAAAATACATATTTTACACTGAAAAAAATTTACACACTAAAATGTATTTATTTTAACTACAAACATTGTACATCTGATACTGTATAAGGGTGTGCAACTTCTACCAGTGATAGGCCAAACGCAATTAGCAAGTATATTTTACAGGTAACACCATATGGGCCACACAAGTTATTTTTACTTTGTTGAGTATAATACCAAACATACGTATTTTTAGCCACCGGTAATTTGCATGTGTTTCTTGTGGCGTTTTTGGTCTTATCTGAGCATTGAATAATTTACAGGGTTTCCGCGCAATTTTTGTTTATAAATTCCATGACTTTTCCAAAAAATTGAGCAATTCTCGTAGTAAAACTAGAAAAAAGACTTTTATATATTTAGCCAATTTACCATACTTGCAACGAATATACAAACGTTACGTAATTTGAAATTCCTATCTCTATCTGGCATTTTCAGGCGCCAAATTCCATACTTTTTCAAGGACTTTTGCAAAAGTTGGCTTTTTTCAAAACTTTTCCAGGCCTTAAAAATACAAATTTAAATTCCATAACCTTTCCAGGTTTTCCATACCCGCGGGAACCCTGAATTTATCCTAATCAGAAACCTGAAAGGTGGGATCACTAACTAGAAGGACAAAACCTACCTTGTATAACCACCCCAGCTACATCTCGCACAACAATATCGTCTTTGTAACCGTCAGCCACATATTTCTTTACAGTTGGGTCGGTGACTTTTTCCACACTGCATGTCTTTACTGTGAATGTGACAGCCAGTAGATCACTATTGTCTACTTCTTTCATTGTTCTACTGGTTGCCTAAAAAGAAGATTGTCCAGTTTTAAATAAACACGGAACATAGTTTTACTGACAAAAAATATTCAATAAATCTCATTGTGCAGTTTTATTCTTGGCTTTGCATTTGCTGGAGGCATTGGGACAGTTTTACATAGTTTTGCAGTGGGTAAAATTTACAAATTTACCACATAGTTTTCTAAATAAAAAATTATGACTTCGTTTAACTTTGCAAAAACAAACCTTTTTACCTCTTTATTTTACCACAAGTTTCAGTTAACATGCTTACCAATATTAGAACAACAAAAAGTGTGTATGCTTACCAAGGACTGTTGAAATGACCTTCCTCGCTCAAGACAATGCCAGTTTTTATTTAATTTACAGTTTACAAATTAGTATGTTAGATAAGATAGCCCCTAAAAAACAAAGAAACAACTTGTGTAAGTTTATTAGCACAATTTATTAAATCTCCAGCAATGTCTGAATCTCATAGGAATGGTACCACAATGTTTTAAATTTACAAAAAAGCACCATAATATAAAGAGGCACAATACTTGAAAAGGCACGGCATAAAGAAGGAATACAGTTCATAGGCACTTCAACTTTTGATTGTTTTGAGTCAAATGAATTTGTTGTGAAATATGTCTAAAGCACTGGTAAAAATGATTGCTTAAATTTAACTATTTAAGAGAAAACATACCAAAAATAATCGATTATTTTAGCAATCCGGCAGTGATTGCAACATTGGTAAAGACAAGTGTATTTAAATCCCATACAAAACAAATATTAGCACAATATTAAATGTCTAGCAATTTATGAATTTAATAATGTCAACAATTTTTAAAACTTGCAAACAGGATAACTTTAGTAACATGCAAACTTAATACAAATAGGCACCAATACTTAAAAAGCGGCAGGAAAATAGAATACAGTTCAAAGGCACTTTGCTAAGTTAGAAACAAGATGTGAACGAAATTAGTGCAACACAACCAAAAAATAGTACCACTTGGGTTTATAAGAGAAAAGATTGTGAGCAAAAATACTAAAACTTGTTCAGTTGTAAGATCTGTTTGACATTTGTAAATTCACATATCAACAAGTTTGTGTGATCGCAAAACAATCTACTTCAAACATAAAACACATATATTGCATGTAAACTGAAAAAAAATACCTTGAAATGTTGCTATTTAAAAACTTTAAAATATGGGCAGTATTTAGAGGTTAAAATTCTATGAGAACAGTCATTTACAGCGTTACACAAGGCACAATAGTTTATGATATAAAAGTGCAATACAAAATAGTACGAAAAGAATAAAATTTCATCAGGCAAAGGCAGTGTCAAATATCTGTGCATACATTTTAGTGTATAAGTTAACAACACAATTTAAATCTTTGCCATAAAATTCAGCTACAATATATTTAACAAGAGGTGCCATATGTTTCCTGTTGCACTAAAACAATAGAACAACATTTGTTGGAAAATTTAGTTTGGACTTTGCCTTTACATTGATTGAAAACACAGTCTTTCTCAATTCAAAGCTAATCAAATTTGTATGGAATTTTTCATGTAGGGAATTGTTTAAACAAATATTATTCAAACACCAAAACCACTGGCAGTGTAAAATGACAGAACAAAATTTTCTTGTTTGAAACTAGTGATTTTTTTTAATTACTCATATTTTCCTGTTTATGTGGATTGCAAAAATAAATGTTGACTAATAAACACATATTACAAAGTGTAACATTATTTTCGCATATCAAACCAACAAATTATGCATTTAACTACGCGGTGTGTAGCACATACAAATATAAAGCACTAAAGTGAAACTTGATTTTGCTCATGAGTACGCACCTTAGACAGCAAATAAACAAGTGCAATGTAAGTAGGTAAGATAATTTACTTATTGCAACTTCTATGCAATACTGTTGTTGCAATAAAATTACTTAAAATCATTTATTTTGATCTAAAATTTCAAATTGAAGTTAGTTTTTTAAAAAACTCATTACTTTGTATCCAAAATCAAAAAGAACAAAGTATCATTGAAAATAATTTTGTTGCCATAACACTATTTTGTGCAGTACTAGTAAATCTTGCAATGCATTAATAAAATCTATAAAGGTTTTTATACTTGTAGTACAAAATTATCATAGAAGCTTACTTAAAATACATAATGCAGTGAGCAATACATTCAGTACTAATTTGTGGGGATGGGCCGAGCCTAACCAGAACCTGAGTACTCGGTACTGAGCTCGGTGCTCGGCCAAGCAGTTCAACTCTTGCTGTTCTATGTCCATATTTTATACAATAAAATTGAAAAATGAAGACACAACTGTATGAGCCAATTTGCAACAGTTATGTATCACCCAAAAACGGTATTTTTTATTCAGATTCAGAACTAGGTGGGGTTTGGTATTTACTTTTTTTTCTTTGTTTCTTGGCAGAGTTAATAAAACTTGATGTTTCACTCGACTGTAAACTGGTTGTTGAGCGTGGCGTATCTTCACTTGCTGTTGAGTAATTCGCAAACGAGTCCCGCGTGCTGCTTGACTGAAGAAGTGGTAACTCATCGTCAGGGTAACAAGTTGCCTAAAAATTCAGGGTTAACAACTTTATATGTTTAGATGCACAAGACAGTGATTTGCAGTAGCTAAACAAAAATTGTCAAAATACCCAATGCATTATCGAAGCATTTAAGCCAAAAACATTCTTTCGCTCTTACAGCAATTTTTTGACAACCTATACCCACATTCCAATCAGTAATTAGATAAATAAAGAGTTTGGCACTCATTGTTAAAAAAGTATATTAATCATAAGGTGACAACACTTCATGGCACTTTACTAGCCATTTTGTGTACCTACAGTTGCAGCTTTTTTAAACCCCGACATAACAACAGAAATGTTTTAAGAAGCAAAAATATTTTTCAAACATTTAAAAAAATATATCAATGTAAAAGCATTGAGCCAATAAATGATAAGTAAGCTGTAGACAGTGCACACTGCTTTGACCTATAAGGTGTCATTAGTGCTGCTGGTGAGAAGAGATTGGCCATATTGGCTAGTGTTGCCATCCAATGGCACTCCAGTTTGTTGGGAGTAACTGGGAAAAAAAACCTTGCCTAACCTATTCTGTGTAATGCCACAACTGGACATACAGCACAGATGAAACTGGCTCCAGCTGCACTGATGTGACCTTATAGGTAAAACAGTGTATTGTCTACAGTTTAAAAATAAACTTTGTTTCACATTCATCCCACCTGTCTGTGGTTTGCTTCTGGTTGTATATTTTTGACATTAAAGGAGAGTGCAAAAGTCCGAATAAAATTTGGCATCATATCGAGATGCAGAGAGCCCGCTTCCATCTCTCCTGGCTCTGTGCTCTTCCACGTAATGAAGACTACTCCCAGGAAAGAAAGGGAACACCCAAAGAGGAACATGATAATATTCACTCCTGGTTGGTGAAAAAATTCCTGAATAAATGTAGCAAGGCGTGAAAGGTAATACTTCACAAAATCATCAACAATTTATTATTTACTGTAATGGACCTCTTTGCCATATTAATATACTTAGTTTAACACTTACTTTGTTACAGTTTCTAGTGAAAAAAAATATTATTATCACAAAAACAGAGTGCACAAAACAGTATTGGCAGGTTAGGCATTCATAAAATATCAATACTCACCAACAAGCTTTTTAAAGACAAGTGAATTAGTTAAATGCATATAGTGTTTCATGTTGGTTTAAACCTATTTTGTAAAGAGATGTTGGATATATACCAAGGTTATAGCTATAACACAGTATATAGGTGTCTATATTTTCTACAAACCTGGTAAAAGATTGCCCCTGCAAGAATAGCACTGACAGTAAACAAAACAAAGTTTATTGGAACAACTGTTGCTATGTCGTAGCTAGCCATGGCTTGATTCAGATATTTCACCTTAAAATAAAAGAAAAACTGTCACCATTAAAACAAAGTTTGGTCAAAAATGGACTGTTTTAGTTTTTAATTTCAACCGTCAAAAAACAGCACCAAAGCACCATTTGAAGTGAAAATATACAGTCCAATTTTGACATGAATGGTGGCAGTTATAATGATAGAAGGTGCAATAACAATTATTTATCACAGACATATTAACAAAGCCCTGAAGAGGCAAGAAAAGACAGAGTGCAAAAGGCCCTTAGGCAATATGCAACAAGGCAAGCTTTTCAGACATTTAACACAAAACAGCAAATTTCACTTATTACACTTTAAAAAAAACATCTGGAAAATTTTTAAATAAGAAATTTTGTGTCTACTTACTTGCACAATAGTTGTTATGGCCATGATGATTAACATCAAGTAAAATATAAAATATACAAGTTGGCTTTCACCTAAACATAAAATTTTGATGGATTTATTTACATACAAAAACATGCGGAACATTGCAAATGATGTGAAATTATTTAAGAGCAATGTAACTTTTTACCAGAATAAAAAAAATTTTACATTAAGAAAAACAAGCTCATTGTATTGATTTTCATGGTTACAGATAGAGCAAATATACTATTTTGTACCTTCAACAGTTATAGTGAGCATTCCAGACACAGCTTTGGCAGAAATAACAGTAAACGACCCAAGAATTGCAACCACAAGCAAATGTAACATCACACTGTGCTTTTCATGTGCATTCCGGGATCGCACATACAGCAATAAAGTAAGAACAATCACCTAAACAAAGCAACCATAAAAATCGCTTTGCAAAATGCCTCACTTGGGCTGTGTGGTATTAATAGTTTTAAATGTCCTCCTAAAATTTCCTACAGTTTTATACTGTTTTTAAACAAAAAATGTGTATGCTTGTAGAATCTGGATGTGATACACATCTAAGTAAATGCACTCCTTTGGGAGTACTCACAACAGTTTTTCATTGCCTAATTTACCGTAGATAAAAGTCTATTGTAATTAAAATAGTAATAAACAAAATTAGAACAACATCCTTACAAATAACTAACCTCTATAACAACATAGATTATGAACTGCCAATTCCCGATATGGCTGGTGATTTGTTGAGCATCAAGAATTTTGTCAGCTTGTTGTGAAAACTCAACAATTAAAAATCCACCGACAAGTGCAAATGTGGCACCAAATATATCTTGCATTCGCAGAAATTCGTTGTTGAACAGAACAGCAATAGCACCATTTGCTATCACCGCAACACAGCCTAAACACATTCACTGCATTATATAATTGAAATTGAAAAAAAATGTGTAATGCACAAAAGTTAAATAAAAAATAACAGAAATATATGAGAAAGTCAAATTTTTAGTTTGTTTCAATGATTAAGTTCAAAACACTTTTTTTCAATTAAAAAGTGGCATATTACAGGTATCTTAATCAAGGGCAAAAAATGTAAAAAAAAATGTAACTATGGTAGCTGCTTGGACCAGTGTTTTTCGTGCCTTTCAAACTACTGCCTAGGAGCAAATAAAAAATGTCCCACCATTACAACCTCATGACTTTATTGAATTTTTGCAAAACCATCAAGGTCAAGAAGCCCTCATTTAGACTGTTTAATAACAACACAATATTTTTTACAGTGATCTCAAATTATTCCATTTCTTACCTAGTGGGGCCACCACAGATGCAGGAGCAAATCCATAAGCGACAAAATTTCCAATTTCTCCGAAGACCATGAGCGTTATTCCAATCCACCAAGTTCCTGAACGCAAGTAACTTCCCGGTGCACAGAGCGATGATTTGTCTTCATTGTGATCGGATTCGTGGTCGACAGAATTCAGCTGATGACTTCTCTTTCGATGAGCAAATTTCTGCAAGATTTAAATTGGAGTTTTATATTAAGCTTAGCTGGTAACAACTTGTAAAAATAAATAAGCAATGAAACAAACAAACTGTCCTAGAAAGCTTCTTTGTTTATACTTAGACTACACTGATAATTTTTATACTTTTTTGTGAGTGATTTGAGATTATTTACAACATTGCAATTCTCTGAAAACTTCCGGAGGTGCATGGCTGCATGCTAGCGAAATAATATATTTTCTGATCTTTGCAAACCTACCTGAATGTTTAGCGAAACTGCAATTAGAAAGTTCCCTAGCACAGCTAAAGATATTCCAATTTTGTAGTGTTCAGCTGGTGTAAGAAAATCGGCTGGCGCTAAAAAATACAAAAACAAGTTATTTTCAGTCTCTATTTTCAAATCCTTTATTTTGACTTATTTTGCAAAATTCCTTGACCGATATTTTTATGACCACAACTAACGATTATTTGTACAATAATTCACCTTCTGTTGTAGCATTTTCCGTGTTGTTCATCTTTATTAACGTTCATAATTAAATAGTTAGCCGTTCTGTTACTTTTCCCGCATAACTTCGCTTTTGCAAAAACCGGTTTGGCTTGTACGATTTCTATGTCCGTTGTTTTTTATTAACCAAGATATTTTTTCTGGTGATAATTTTGACAAATCCTGGGAGAACATATACACAACAAAGTTCTGACGTGCACTGAAAAATAATTGTAATGATTCAGTGCGTTTAAAACTGAACTAACACGGGTGGTTAGATTCTAGGGCCCCCGCGACTGGTCCCACCATCGTTTCCCCCCCAGTCGTGTTATACTCACTCTGCGCCACACTCACTTTCTTGTGAGCACCCGACACATAACGCCTTATAATACGGTGTAGCTGCGGCGCGTTCAACTACTATCCACCAATTGTGCCCGACACTTTTTTGCGCTTCATAACGTCTTAACGTTGCGCAGCTATTTCCGGCTTGGTGATTGTTTTAGTGCAATTGTGTTGCTATGTTGTCTTTCACCAAGCGAAATAAACTCAACTCAACTCAACTCAACTAAAAACGACATTTGTGCGATAAAGTTTTTTTTTAACTACCAAGTAACTTTTAACCAACCTAACCAAAAGCTACTGGTGTTCTTTCAACAGCTTGCGGAATAACTGTGTTAAAGAAACATTAGCGCGACTTTATACCTTCATTTTGTAAAAAACTCTGAACAACAGAAAGTGGAATCGTAAAGGTTTCAATTTGTACCAAACCAGTTGTAATTGTTGTTAGAAAGTAGAAGCGAGGCAAAAAAACAAGGTTTGCCAAGCAGTAAAACATCGACGTTGATATTCAATAAAGAAACAAGTGCAAAATGTAGACAAAACAAATTCACTGCAAATACAATTGTCACTTTGCTGGACCAACACAACAGAGTACGAAACCGTTCAGTAGGTACTTCAAACTAACAAATTTTGATTGTCTTAAAACAGGGTTTTAACCTTTTTTGCGTCCGTGCTCTTTAAATGTTCAATAAATTTCGTTGTCCCCCTTTTCAGCAAAGACTTAAGATAAGTATATAGAATGAAAGAAAATTTAATCTGTTTTTGATGCATTCAGTGGCGTAGTTGTGAAAATGTATTTGGAGAAATAGTCATACTGAAGTTTACTTTTCATGAAACAGTCTTTAAAAAAATCACTTTCCTTCAACAGAAAGACCAATCAGCCTTATTGTAGAGCGCTCGCAATAGAGTGTGCATAACTAAACAAATGTAGTTAGTTAAATGTTTGACATATGATAAAGAATGATTTAAAATAGTTTTATGGCCACTTTTCAAGTCAAAAACAATGAAATTGATTGAGGTCACTGACTATCTCAGCATGCATTTTAAGTCCGTTTTGATTATAATGCTCCAACAAGTACGTCATACATTCCATTTTCTCGCCTTCTCATGACGTCATTCTATACCATCACGTCACACTTGCGTCAATGACGTATTAGTTAAATCGCGACCATCCGCGAAAAGCGGTTATTACGTCATAATGGACGCGGTTGATGTAAATTTCGAACTTCGCGTTCCAACTGGGGCTGATGGGAAATCCCCTGGCTGGCCCATTCACCCAGATCCCGGGGATTTTTCGACGACAGACGATGGGTGAGTTTATGGGTGATGCTGAAACCACTGTTGCTGTCGAGTTGGCTCATCACAGCTACAACTTGCCTGGATAAAGTGAATAGATGTTGTGGACTTATGGCAGTTGTGCACAATGTCGGTATAAAAACTTTGTGTTTTTTTATATTTCTGGGTCACAAGTCAACAATGTTTTACGCGCCACTTGCCGATGTTTTTGATGTCAAAATAATAAAGACCAACATTTTCGCGTGTCATAGCGGTTTGTACGAACTGAATAAAATTGCCGACAGATTTGTACATAGGCTGGGATTTTAGATCTACTTCATCATAACAAATGCAAAGCAAGTATTGTAATTGTTTAAAATAAAAGAAAAACTTGAATGGGAGCTTTGGCACTGCAACAACATATGGAGACTTGTTTCTTGTACCTGTGCAAAGCCGGTATGGAATCCTTAGTGTGAAATACGCCACGTGTCGAAACGACATTGGATGCGTCCATGCAGTCAAACTGAACGTGGAAGCCGTTTTCGGGATGTCGATTTTCCACAACCAGCATCAAACCTCCCCAACCACGTGACAGAAAATAGCAAGTGACCTCCTCCCGGACCTGTCAAAGTACACATTCGTGATAATTTCGAAAACATGACTGTATATGGGCACTTACGATCGCTAAAAAGGTAGTGTACCGTTAATGTATTTTAAACTCTTAAAAATTACTTCATTTCATATTTAAAGATTAGAAATAAAAAAATTAGGAACCTAGTTTGTGTAGTTCACAGTACGCCAGGCCTACAAAGCTATTCCATGCGGCAAGTTGAATGTTAAAAAACATCCAGCCTGCGGTGAGATTCGAACCCACATCAAGAGCTTTACTGGGTTTTATTACATGCAGTTAGATTTTGTCGGTAGCTTTAATAATTTCGGCGCTTAATCTGCAACACCCACACTAAACCACACGTTAATTATCAAAACCGATGTTTTGTGGCACATTCGGAGGGATTCGAACCTACGACTCTCTGTGTTCTGTCCAGAAGAGTCCAGAAAAGTCTAATGAGTATGATCTATTCGCTCTCATCAGCATTTCAAACCAGCGAAGTACAGTCTATAAAAATCTAGCCTGTGGTGGGATTCCAACCCACGACAGAAGCTTTATGGGCCTTGGGCAACTAGAATAGTGTTTTCCAACCCATAGTAGTACCGTTTGCTAGGCCTGTATTGAAAGCATTGCAACAAATCAAGCCAGTTTCCCCTGCATTTCCACATTTGGCATATGGTATGGCATAGGCTAGCTAGACAAATCTGGCCTGCGGTGGGATTCGAACCCACGACAGTTTTTTTTCCGGGACTCGCGCTCTACCAACTGAGCTACACAGATTTGGTGGTGATGACGTCAAAAGTAAAATCACAAGCACAGTTGCCTGCCTCGTATGCTGCATATGTCAGCTTCGTAGCAGGGTATCGCCATTTTGACCATACACATATTGTTTACAGATCCCACTAACAAATGTATGCCCATCCGAGTAACAGGAAAATTTACTCACTTGTTGCTGCTCTCCTTCTTTTAATGCGAGTTGAATAACAACGTCAGCTATGACTCCGTCAACTCGACAGTACTCGCTCAACAATATAATTCTACTACTGTGGACCACCAGAATGTATTCGGGGAGGGCTACATCGGCGACATTAGGAATAATTCCTACAAAAATGAAACCTTGTGTTGGTTTGGTTAAACACAACAAGTTAATACAGCTTTAGCTGCGCTGGAGAAATTTATAGCTGGAATGATTCGTTTTTCAGTTACAGTAAAATTTCAATTATCTTTAAGCGTTGTCCTGGATCTGACCTTGAGTGCTGATGAAGCCTGACACCCAGTGGTTAAAAGCGAGGCACACAATCAGGTAAGTTCCAGGATTGAGAAAACAAGAGCAAGAAAGATGTTTCTTCACCTAAACAACAATTTATTTTATTACTATAATTACTATACTTTGGAACAATATACACGGACTTGAAAAGTAATTTAATCAAAAACATAACTGCCAGAATTTAGCATTTATTTTATGTTGGCCTCTTAAATAGGTAAGCCTGGTTTTGTTTTTCAATGGGTTCGAAAACTGGACGTTATACCGAGGACGAATCCCGATTGAGTTTATTATGTCTTGTTATGGGTAAGGCGCCTAGGACCCTTCGACCAAGTTTGTTGGTGTGGTTTTTAAAGCCAAAACAAACCATGGCGCCATCTACCGACCTGTCTCCGTCCACATGCCACCAATGCTCCTATCGTGTATTTTCCATCCGAAGTCATCACAGTGTTAAGAACACAAATGCAAGTATCAACTGGGTGCTGGCTTGACCCCTCCTGTGTCCTGAAACATAATAAATGTGTTAATGTTTGTGTTGAGTAAATTTATTTCGCTTGGTGAAAGAAAACATAGCCAATGTAATTTTGTCAGTGTGTTGGCTGTAGGCAGTGGTGGGCAGGGTTTTTTTAAGGTTTGGTTTGGGTGACCGCTAAGTAGTTTTAAGAGACCGCAAGTGTTCATTTAAATACCAAAAAATAGCCATATTTGCAAAAAATAGCCATAAGTCCAAATTTTGGGAAACCGCTGGAGAAATTTTTCATATATTTCAGGCGGTTCTGTTACAAAAAGTCCATTGACAGTTAACCAGTAATGCTAACCGGTTCGCTGATCTCATAAAATTTCGTGAGACGGCTCTATATAACCAGTGCGAACCGGCTGAATCCCACCACTGGCTGTAGGTATTCAATTTAGCCACCATGTTGCGTAGAGTTTGTTTTGCTTTGCGAAAGAGAACAGCGACACAATAGCACTAAACAATCACCAAGACAGAAATAGCTGTACAACGTTGAAACGTTATGGAGCGCAAAACAGTTAAGGACACAATTGGTGGATCATGACCAAACGAGCTGCAGATACACCGTGTTGTAAAGGCAAAATATTTTTTCCACATCAGTACTTTTTTACCTTGAAATTTGTTGAAACAATGCAAATTCCATCTCACTGCTTTCCTCTACGGTAAGCAGATATGCTTTTAATTCCCCATCTGCCGACCCCGGAAATTTCCCTGTGAGTCGGGTCTCGTTCCAACCCCGGCTTAGAATCTTACATATGTCAACGCTGTCAAAATACCTGCAAGAAAATACCACTGGGTAAAAATACGTGGTAAGGTTTAAGTTTAGCTTGATCTGCCGTAGCACTACAGCTGTAAGTTAGCTATCCCATGCTTTTTTGGTCCGGTTTACATTTAGCATGAAGTTTAATAAAATGGGATTGACTTTGGGCCTGACTTTACACTTGATATCATTTGTGTCGCAATTTCAACAACTTTATTTACTTTGGAACACCATATACGGATTAGTTCATAAGTTTAGTGACGACAGTGGGCAAAGACCAAGTGACTCATATAACGTTTTTGAATGACCAGATTGTGGTTTCCACTTTTATGCGCTTCATCCTATTTTGATAGCGCATGGCAGTATTTGGATGGTGATAGTTTTACTGTTCTAGCTGGAAGAGTAGGAGTTGTTTTGGGGGCTGAAGGTTTCAGGTTTAAATAAACTTTTGGGTTCAGATGGAATAAGAAACAATGCAAGATGTGTAAGGCAAGCTTATCATTGAAAAAGGGGTTTTAGGGGTCTCTAAATTTGACTACAAGAAACTTACTTGATCATGTCTTCTATAGTCATCCAGAAAGTGCCATCTCCTCCTCTGTATGGTTGCAACCGTCGTTCCAAGTATTGGTTTTGTCGCCATAACGACGAACCATCTGACCAATCACCTTGCCAGGAAAATAATCCCCACGGATTTCGTAGTTGCACCAACCTGTGTGGTTATAAGAGATGAGTTTTTAAGTAGATTGGGTTAAAAATTAAATTAAGGAAATGTTTACAATAAAATTGGTCACAACTGGTACATTGCGTAATGGTTTGTTTGATGGATAAGGCCTGTTCAAAAAACTTTTTTTTTTGAAGGTTGCTTTACGAGTTATTTTCTCTTACATTTTTGTTGGTAAATGCGAATAATTTTTTTTTTAAAAAGCTTGATTTGAAAAATTTTAAAAATCAGTTATGCCTAAACACATACACAAAAAAACTCTCAAAAAATAAAAAAACAAACCTGACAACACCACCAGAGGAAAGGTGTTCTTCCCTTATATCCAGAACACTGTATGCATGTCTCGGACGCAGACCAAGCTCTCTATATTGGCCTTCATTAATTTGGATGTTTCCAGCTCCGCATGATGCACCCATAAGGAATCCAGCTTCCATACAACTAAGCAATTTTGCCCAAATCATTCCAGTATCAACATTTTCAGCATCAGGACTACTGCCTATTTAACACACATGCATGTTAAATTACATGTCTTTGTGTACTAAGTTTCCAAAGATCTTTGTTAAAATTCCTAACAAATGTCAAGAATACTATACATGAATCTCTTCATTAGTTTAGTGAGGAAACTAACAGCCTAAATACACATAAAAAGCGACATGCTTTCTTATTCAAACATTTTGGCAAATGCTAATGCAATCTGCCTATCAAACACAAATGTATGCAAAAACAAAAAAGTTTTTAACTCATATACACTGAAAAATATGCATTAAAAACACTTACTGCTTTTACACAGCTGCAAACTTTCACACGGGGCACCAGTCAACGTTGCTAAACCTTCAATCGACCTTCCAGCCTGCAAGGCTTCATAACAACCATGAAGTTTTGCGAGGGCTTTTTCTATCAATGGGACCCAAAGTTGACCCCGTTTTGACTGTAAAAAAGCAAAATATTTTTGTTAGTTTTAATACATTCACAAGCTATCACTCATAACTATTACAAGAATTTAAACCCATTTGTAATCCAAAAGCAAAAAAACACATACAGGCCAAAGTATAACAGTTCGTATATATAGTTAGTTTAAAAACATCTGGTTACTACAACAGCTTAGCAGTTAATACTTGATTAGGACAAGTTTTAAGGATTATGGTCCGCAATACACATTTTGCCAACTACAGGTCAATTTATATTTGTTAACAACAGATTCAGGCAGTTTTGATTAGTTAAGTCACTTTTCAAGTTTGTGGCCTGCAGTGGTCAAATGAAAAAAAATGCTAACCAAATTTGGATATTTGCCAAATTCATACTATGGCTTACAATTAGGAATGTTTAGATGGAGATTAAGGATGTATATATTATTTATGCAAGGTTTGGTTTTTTATTTTGTTTACACACTTTGAATGCTTTGTTGCCTGGAGAAAATATCTTGGTGAATTACATTTTGCACACAACTGTATTTTAAAGAGCTGGGACTAAATAAACTAAAACCCATTTATTTGACAAACCTGGGAATATATAAGGCAGTTTTTTTCATTGCAGGGAAACAAGTCATCGACGAACACTGTGTGCCAGATTCCGTTCTTACAAAGTCGAACAACATAAACTCCCTGGTCGTTGTACTCCTTTGTAATCATAACCTTCTTCAACAGTTCAGGTCTTTCAGCCAGCACTGATAATCCACTAAGAAACCTTTAAATGATAAAAATGAAAATTTTGAAATGGTTATGAGCTTTTTGTAGGTTGATCCTGCTTGGTGAGAAACTCTAGTCCAATATTACAAATATATACTTGAAAAAAATGCAATAAAACACCAAAGCTTGGCAGCAAACCAAATATGCACATAGAAATCTTAATATAAAATAGGAGTTGAAACACCTGGTGCTTAAAAATAATTTGAAAGCAATAATTGTACACATATCCTGTAAAGCATTTTACTCAGTTATATTGAAGAAAAAAAGCTTTATTGCAACAACATTAATATGCTACATCATCGTTGTGCTCTGTTCATAACATTAGATTGAAATATTGTCACTAAATCCTTAGCCTTTGCAGTAATATTTGTCACTTACCAGCAGTTGCCTAACAAGCCTTGCTTAATGTCCGAAGGACGTGGATTTTGGTGAAATACCATCCAGGAATTAGAATCTTCCCATTCAATCTGTAAAATGAAGTTGTTATGAATAAATAAGTAGTCCAAAAAAGTCTTTACACAATTCATGTAGCAGAGCCAATGCATAAGCTCTTTATGGAGTTTTTCAAGTCTCAGCATAAGTAAAAATTAACCATGAACAACCAAACAATTTTTGTTTTTCATTTCTAAATACACACTAAAACTTGTGTATACTTTAAACTAGAATCCTCCAGCTCGTTGCTTGGTGGATAAAGGCTCTAATGCAGGGGTGGCCAGACCTGCTTCATTCTCGAGCCGCATATCACAAAACTTAGTTTTAAAAGAGCCGCAACACAAAAAATCAAAAACCAATTTATTCACTCACAATCAAGTGTAATCTTTCAAATAATGATTTATTGTTATGAGATGATATTGTGAGTCTCCACCTGGGCTGCAAGGTTTTTGAAATTGGGCTATTTCTGTGTTTAGCTTGGTAATGACGTTTCAAGTTACTAGGCAAGATGGGGAAATACATGTGCAACATTAAAGAACGGCAATCAAAGACTCAAAGAGCCGCATATGGCTCGGGAGCTGCAGTTTGGTCACCCCTGCTCTAATGAACCTTATGCTTATTGATTGAAATTTGTTAAAACATCAAGTCTTTCATCCTTATGAATTCAAGATAAATATCTATTTCACCTATGTGGTATCATCAGTATCGTATTCAAATAGAACATTCTATAAATTTGGCACAATAAAACTTTTTCAAAATTCAAACCTCAATTGGTCTTCTCCATCTAATATTCTGATTGTTGTTTCTCTGACTTGACGGAAACATAAGTGATCTAACTGCAGGGGGGAATTCATCATCAACAAAATTGTGCTGATTCTTAAACGATAAAGAGTTTGTCTGGGTGTGTGTGTTTTTCATATTTTTTGCTTTTATTTATTGGTTTTATCCCGCTTTTTATATTGTTTTCAGACACTGATGATGCTTAATATAATCATGAAATGCATATGTTTTTGTAAAACAAATAAAAACACAGCGACCGATTTAGTGGTTTTCACGATGAATTTTCTAAAATAAAAAGTTTGATTTCAAATTTTAAAAATCAAATATAATACGAGTTAGGCAAAGCTTTTGCAGTAATGCCAGCATAAGAAAGTTTGTGAATGATCAAATTTGTTTAAGTTAACAAAAATACAGCACAAAATGTACACTGTTTTAAACTTTGAGTTTCATCAGTGCAGCTACTTACAAGACATTGACCGTATAAGCAAATAAAGCCAGGCTATGGCAGTCTACTTGTTTAGGAATTCAAGGCTAAAATTCAAGCCTCAACAAATATTTTCGGTGTCACAACTTAACATATTGCATAGTGTAAAAAAGTTATCTTTTAAAAAGTTTGATATGTTCAAACATAAAAAGGAACAAAGTATCCCTATCATGATATCATTCTTATTGTGCAATTGATAACAATTTACCTCGATGCAGTAGTTCATGATTAGACTCACACGCTCCATGACTCTATTCTCATCATCTTGTCGTTGGTTTTCCATACTTAAGCACTGCACAACAACATCAACCTTACTATAACGTTATTTGTTTAAAAGTTAAAAAAATACTAACAGATAGCTTATGTAAAAGGAAACAGATTTTTTGACAACATTAACCTTTATAATTCTGCACTAACAGGTTTATAAGCAGTGGTGGGATTCAAATTTTTTGTCGACCGTTTCCATCACAAAAGTCATATTTTTCAGCCCGTTCTGTTACAAAAAGTCATACCAGTAACCAGTAATGCTAATCGGTTCGCTGATCTCATAAAATTTCGTGAGATGGATCTATGGAACCAGTGCGAACTGACTGAAACCAAAAATTTAGTTTTTGGTCTCTAAGCGATCAAAAAGATGAAACATTTTTTCATAAGCCCGATTTACAAAAAACTACCTTCAACATGATATAAAGTTCGCAAAAATTAGTGACTAAATATCACTACCCTCTATCAGGAGTCATAGAGTAACAACAAGTCTGCTTAAAACACAAAAACAAAACCTTTAAAACTAAACTAAACTCACAGTATTTGAACTCCTTCTTGAAGAAACTGCAGGCACAGTTAGTGAATTAGTAGCTGAAATGGTCGGTGGTTCTGGATGCCTTATGTCCACTAAAAAGTAATTTGTTAAATGCATAACCTGGTGCAGCCTATTTGGTTTAGTTCGTTATTTGCCACTCATAAGGGAATAATGTAATTGTGCTTTGTGCTAAGTGATGAAAAGTATTAGACTTGTCTGTCTTAAATCAATACAGCTTAGCATGGAAAATAGGTAATAAAATGAACGCCTATACTTTATTATTTGTAAACACATTTTTTTAAACAGATTAAAGTTTAATTTTAGGTTTCAAAAATCAATATCAAAAATTTCATAGGAATATTTTTTATTAAACATATTATATGAAACAGTTTTGTTATGGCAACTTTCTTAACTTCTTACTTGGTATGCTTCCAAAAAAATTACCCTGTGGACATGGTTCACCACAAACTTGACACACGTTTGCAGTTGGTAGGTTGTCAAAAGTACATCTCATACATTTCCACCTAACAAACAAGTAAATGTATATATAAAAGAGGCAATAACATAACAGTAAAATTTGGAACATTTAAAATAACTAATATCAACTTTTTGTGCAAAAAATGACCACATTTTTTTGCAAAAAAAATATTTAAAACTTGTCACTGTGTTGATATTCAATTTAGTCAAAACTGCGCTTTTTATCTCTGTGATTGTAATGCCATTTTTTCGATAAACTGGCACTGTTTGGAATGGTTACGTGAATGAACATCTCGATAAAAGAATTGATGTATATTAAAACCTTCATGGAATTCTGCTCGCACAGATTTGGTAACCCTATTATAACACAACAATTACTTTTAGTCTAGAACACATTAGTTGAACAAAACAATTATCAAATATGCATCATGGTGAATAAAAACATTTGTTCAGTATTTTCTAAGTTTAAACATGTTGTCACATAATAAGACATCATTCTATACTTTATAAGAAACACACTTATTATCTTACCCTGGCATGAATGCTTTATTTCTGGGTGCTGATGAATTTTGTGAACTTGTTGGATTGCTACTTGCTGAAGGCACTGGAAAAAAATGACTTTGTCTCGATGAAGGTCCTGGTTGGCTTTCATCTGTGTAAGGTTGCTGTGGTAATATGATGTTCTCCTTATGACTTTCATCCGGGGCTGCCAATATAGATGTAAAAAAGTTTTGTGCTATCACCTTTTATTCATGCCCTTCATTAAACTTACAAATGCAAGAAAGAGGTTAGTGTGTAAGTGTAACCAAAAAAATTAAACCAAAAAATTACCAGGTTCTGAGAAAAAGTTTTCAACCATTTCAAGTCCGAAATGCTCTCCATTTGAAAAAAGACTTTCAACCCTTGGAGGGGGTTGTGGCACATGACTGCTCGAAGGTGATAGTACTTCTCCTCCTGAAAAGAAACTTGACTGACCAACAGGAATCCCACCACCAAGCGGTGTTAAAATATCAGGTGGCGATGGTGTATCACATTCGGGAGGTGCACCATAAATATCTTCCTCCATTTCCTCATCAGATGAAACCCTGTCACCAAAACATGCCCCAGGTCCAGTACGCAAAACTCTTTCTTTGGCAAAACTCTTAGGCAACATATTTTCTTCATCTAATCCATTGACTTGCTGCTGTTCGCTGATTAGATCAATGCCACTATTTCGGTTGGAGACATAACCAGACTGAGATGGGGAGGTAGGACTATTAAACCCTGGGTAAACAGCACTTGGGGGGTAATGAGCTTCACCCATGTTTGGGTTGCTTGCTGAAGTCACTGGACTGTGATTTAGCATTTCTGGAGGAATAATTGGCATTGAGATCTGCCTTGGACCAAGACAGGCTGCGCATTGTGTTTTTTTGTCTTCATTTTCCAGGGTGCATCGTGGACAATTCCACATTGTTACCAAAGCACAGATTTTCACCAAACTGTCAGAAAATCACTTTTATGTTATCAAATAATAATCAACCAAAGCACTGTCACTTATTAAAAAACATGAACCTAACATAATAAAATTGCTTTAGTTCAGTATTACACAAATTGCAATTTAGTATTTAAAAAACTAATTCAAAACTTGAACAAAAAAGCAATTAAGCATAGGATATCCTTATGAAAAAAAGCAACGTAATTAAAACTGGTAAACCAGGTGGATTCGATCATTTTAGTTGGGTAGCTGATTTAACAGTTTATTTGAAAGTGCGAATCTATAGGTGTTTTTCTGTACAGGCTACTGGGTCTTTATGGGCTATATTTAATTTTATCGTGTTCAAATAACAACAAAAAACTGGCCTACGTCGCTTCAAGACGAAATTAAAGTCAAGGTTTTAGCTAAAGGAACCGAACAAGAACAGAACATATTCAACTTTTTTACACAAAAACCTGAGGGAAATCCCCAAAGTTTCCCCCCCTTGTTTCAGTAACATTTCTATAAGATTTTGGTTTTAGTTGAAACTTTCATTGAACAAAATTCAAAAAAAAAATGGCCGAGATAGGGTTGAAAATACTTTGCACTTAGAAACGTAAAAAAATCTTGGTGCACGTTAATAGTTGTGAACACATTGGCCATGTAGACATTTCAGTGGTTGTGCATATTTTTTGTTTGTTATGCTTAAATAAAAATATGCAAATATTAGCATTTGATAGTGAAATTCCGTTGCTGTGTTTACAACGACACAATTGCTGTTAGGTTTCGTTTGATCGCTTTTTTCGGTACTGTTGCTGGTAAAAAACATGAAATTGGTATATTGAAACGAATGATAACTTGGCATTACCGCGCGATCCAAAAACTTCTCCTCAGCTCGCACGCAACGGAATAACTTTTCGGAGTTGTGGATAGTGCGCATATCAATAGTGAAATTAAAATTGCCGAAACGTTGGAATTTTGTTCTGTTTGTTTTTAATAAACATAGCTTTACCGGTGAAGAAATGTTGCTCATGTCAGGATGTTGTAGCATGGGTGGGGCATATATGACTATTTTAGAGGGGGCGTAGGCCATACATTTGTCGGAAGCCACAGTGTACTTCCTACTGATGCGGAAATTTGCATTTTTGTTGTGTACGTTTTGAAAATGCGTTGTTTTACGTGGAAAGTGAGTGTTATCGTGTAATTTTCTGTTTTGTTTTGTATGCGAACACTTCCTGTAAGTGGTAAAACAGCATTGTTAAAATTGCAACAAACATTGTCTTCTCTTTTCTATCCATTCAAGACATTGGTGTCTCATTTTACTGACGACGTAGTCAGGTAGGATGTTTTATTTTCAACCAAGACAGCGCTCTTCGACAAGCGTGTTCTTGTAAGCAACTGTATTTTTTTTTAAATTAATTTAAGTTTGAATGAATTCCCTAAGCCACAAGTTATGTGGTTTGTTTTGTCCCGTAGGCTCCGGTTTAACTTTACTTCGAACACTGTAAGACTTGACGTTGTTGAAATCAATTAATCCAAACAGTAAACAGACTATTGACTAAAAGGGACTAATAAACATATTTATTTCACACAGGTGTGCACTGATAACTGTACGTACCGGTATAATTGAAATCGGAAGTGGCCACTTTCATGAAAATGTGGTTTTTGTTGAATGGTTAGGAAAGGACGTTTTATTTCGTGATAGAGTAACACACGAGAGTCAACTCTATACTCTTAAACATAGCCTTCTCAAAAGTTTCATTTTGCGTGCGAAGCAAAACAAGATGACACCAGGTCCTGGATCCTAGATTCCATCGGTTTTGGTGAAAAATATGAATCCATGTATGATATGCCAGTCAAAAAAGGTGCAGACTGCAAGTACGCCTACGCCTAACCAAACTATTATGTATTTTTAAATCTATTATAAAACTATCATAAACAATTATATAACTATTATGTATATATTTTAATTTTTTTATAATACCCGGAACGTTGTTTCATGTGTACTCAGAATCTTATAACTTATATTTGCTTAATCAATATTCAATTCCGCTTCTTATATTCGCTGGATGTATAAGCTGTTGCTGCCAGGCATAACATCAACTTTATAGAGATTTTACGGCAATTGTTTTTTAGCACAAGTCCTATACAATTCGTCCTACACGCCCTTCGTCAAAAAGTCGTTCCAAAAATACAATTAAAAGAGCTCAAAAAAGTTGTTATTTGCTGAATTTTGCTTTAAATGCTGTTAAATGGATATTGTTGAACTGAATGGTCTCTGTTTTTTGAATTACGGTGTATATTCTTTCAGCTCAAACTTTATGGCAGAGCTACTAACACGATACGTTACGCCGGATCCAAAAGTGCTTAATTTTCAAAACGGTATATCTCAAAAAATGCTAACGGTTAGGGCTATTAGGGTTGGGGTAAGGTATTAGCGCTTAAAATTCAATAAAACTAACCCAAAAAATTAGTTACTAATGTAAAAATTTTATGTAAATATTTCCCAACCCAACCCATTTATAGCCGCTAAATAAATAATTCAGCTCTTTACGCCACCTTTCGAAAATTAAGCACTTTTGGATCAGGCGTAACGTATCGTGTTAGTAGCTCTACCAAACTTTATGGTCTACAAGATAGTTGACCGAACAATCCTATATTCAATACCAGAGTATCGAAAGTCAATACATTTTTTGCCTTCCAAACGTCCCGTAAATTGAATGCAAACCGGTGTTTGGATTTCGTGTTCAGACAAGTTTGGTTTGCATAACGTTTCAAGTTCTATGCCGACACTAAAATGATTTTATTCTAAAACCAGCCGAAACAACAAAGTGGAGAATAATTGAAACACATCACTGCAAAACATAAAGCCCATGGTTGCGTATCATAAAATAAACAAGTTCGTTTTCACCGTAAACAGTCGCGACTGAAAACACACACAACAAATTTTCCAACAGTAAAGACGTATTTCATTTGATTTCCGTTACGGGTTTTGCGATTGCTTGTAATTTTGTTGTGTATTGTGAAATTACGTGGGTTGACGGCAAAAAAGAGAATTGTTTACGTCAGGATGTGGCAACATGGGTGTGGCCTTCATATTTTGCATAGGTTTAATACGCAAATCAGTTTGCCTTTCTACGTTGATTTAGCTGCAGGGAAACAAAAAAATAACTAGATGTCTACGTCTGGTCGAACCACCTTGTGATCACAAGGTCATTGGTTCTAATCCTATCTCGGTCGCTTGTCTTTCCCTGAGCAAGACACTTAAGTTGCATTGCTCCAACCCAGTGGTTCCCGATGGGTTGAACTAAATTGAAATCACCAACTGTCCAAGTCAAAAAATGATCAACGGACTTGCAATAAAAACAGGCAGCTCGACGGCGGACTTATTGTGAGCATAACGCATTCAGGCGTTGCCCGCCCACCGAGGAAAAAAAGGAAACAAAAAAAACAAATTTCACTTCCGATAAGGGTCCCGAGTACTCAAAACAACAAAGACAAACCGACTGACACGCGAAATGAAATACGACGAGCCGAGGAAATGTGCTCAACCTGCGCAAAACCACACTTGTTTGCGTTGCAAATTCATTTGCGTTTATAGGGTTCGTTGAATTGACGCAATTACCAAAAACACAAAACGGAAGTTGCAACAATGCAAACGTCATAAAAGCAGTTAATAAACAATTATTTTATTATTTTTTAATGAAGCACGATAAAGGACGTAAATACAAAAAACAATTATGCAACTGCTTTGAAACAATCATTTGATGATTTGTATACTACTATAGTAGTAGTGAAAAATAACAACTTCCTTTAATCAGGTCTTTTAGAGTAAAATTCATATTAATTTAACTATAGCCGTTTATTAGGAAATAAAAATACTCACTGAGCAAATTATTTGATACACTAAAATCAAAATCTGAGTACGTCTATTATAGGAACGACATGTATTTAATAGCAATTAAACATAAAAATTGGAATAACTATTTGCAGTGGCGAACACGGTTTTTGCATGCAAACGAAATACAACGAGCAAGCAACTGGCGGATGGCGAAGGGACCATGTCGGTCATCTAGTCAGTGCACAGAAATATAAACTGCAATTCCTTTGAGCTACATCACGAGACATAACAAACCTCACAAGTTGTTGATGTGTTTTGGGGGCAACCTTCTGTTTATTCAGTGTTTGAACAAACGCATTTGCGCAAACGGTTTCTTTTTACGTTGAAATTGCGTTGCCTTATTACAACATAACGTAAGTGTGGTTTTTGAGCAGTTGAAACGCACTTTCGCGAAAGCTGTAAACAAGGGTTCAAAAAATCATCTCAGCTACAAATAAGATGAACATTATATGTATTCCTCAGAATATACATGCATTAAAATCTAAATACACATTTAAAAACATTTTGACTCATCAGGTTCCAATGGTTTCTTGTTACATGTCGATTACTCGGCACAGGTCCATATTAGCCCAGAGGTAACTTTGCATTACATTTGGTGGCCCAAATATTTAGTCGATTTTTTTTACGACTACTAACATGATTTAAAATAATTGTAAGATTACAAATGATCATGAGAGGTTATTATATTGTAGTGTAAATATGGTATCTCGGCATAAGCTACAAACTGAGTCACTACAAATTTAGTAGGTATACCACCGTCCTTAACCTCCCAAGCTCGTGAGCTTGTCAGGGCAGAGTCCTGGAAACTCCACACAAGTATCTTGCACTGCGGTTCGTTTGTTTATTACTTCTAAAAAGCACAAGAAGGAAAAGAGAACGAAAGAAGATCGAAATTAACCAGTTTTTTACCGGTAATTAACCAGTGCAGTTTTTTTTTACCGGTAATTAACCAGTGCAGTTTTTTAACCAGTAATTAACCAGTGCAGTTTTATATATACCCCGGATAAAGGCGTTAAATCCTGTACATGTGATCTTGCGATTGGATTTTGCACAAATATCACACAAATCAGCGTCCAATCACAGCACGGACTAAAACATACGGTTAAAGTCGGTAAACACCAGATCACAAAGTCGAATCTACATCCAAATTAACTGCAACAGGAAATATTACAAAGTCCAAACATGATTTGCCAACACAGTTGAATAAAACCATTAGACTATCAGGCTTCCTTGAAAGCTTTGAGCTAGCAAGTTAAAACGAGCTAATTTCAGGCAACTATAGCAACGTTTGCACAGATTATGTCGCAATCGCTACAATATCATATACTTTACTAGAAAAGCTCAGTAGCCCCTCACAAATACGACTTATGAACAACTGTTTGGGAACCACTGCTTTATACAAAACTATATTCTCCGTTACCAGCTCTTACAACCGGTCGGCCATACATGGATTTCAAGATATCATCTTGAATACAATCGAGAATCCATGGTCTCGTGTCGTCATTCTTTCCAGGACACTCGTTGAAAACAAGGGGAAGCGAACTTTTCAAAAAATCTTTCTGAGAGGTGTACGACATCTTCTGCATTACTGGAAGTTTCGGCCCTACCCAATAGACAAATGTGTCCTGTCTCAATTTTGCACCATCAGCTGTTTTGCCTGTTACAGACAGAACCGCAAACCTGTTCAAATTTGAAATGTGTTACTTTGTCCAAATACTTTTAAATGTAATTCCATAAGCAAATTATTTAGTGGACATATTGAATTTTAACATTTGCTTACAAAGCAAGTAAAAAAACGTTTTCTAACAAAAAACTGAAATCTTTTAACTTTTAATTTGGGATATTTAAATTGAGATTAAATTAAACACAAAGTAAGAAAAAATAATTTCATACGTTTGGTAACCAAGAGAACTTTTAAAATTAAGATACTTCAAATTTTAATATACCACAAAATGAAGAAAAAATTGTTTATTTTGGTCGGCGCTTTTGTTAGTCTGTAGTTGCATGTCACCAGTTTTACTGTACCACTTTTTGTTGATGTAACAAAGCTTCTTACCTTGCATTATCGTCAGTAAAGTGAGACACCATTTCCTTAAAAGGATTCTTACTGCTATTCTCAATGCACGCAGCGACCTTTATCATGCCACCATCCAAATGCATGATGAAGCCTCTCATGGCACCCTGAGCACAAACTTTGTCGTTTGTTTCAAATACAGCCGGATCTATGGGGTAACTAGTCATATTCTTGATTAGTTGTTTTTGTTTCCACACAGATAATACAATCAAAATAATCACTATAACACGGTGATAAAATGTGAAAACAACACAAACAAATATTAATACACTTATAATGGGTCATTTTAAAATTAAGTTATTGGAATACGGCATTTATTTATACAATTTCTCTGCTGCTTATTGACAAGTTAAGTCAGCCTGTTCTACTGTCTGGTATCTATGCTATTACTAGCCTCGAGTCAATTCTACTTATCAGCTACAGTAATGATACGTTATAGGTCGAAAGTTATCAATACCCTGGTTCTGCAGTTATCAATACCCTGGTTGCAAAAATAAATTTATCTGCCGCAAAAATTCGCATAATTTTACAGCCAAGGGCGTAGAGCTGTGTGTAGTCCTTTTTAACGTCGAAGTTTTCTTCTTATCAAACATTTTTTTTTTCAATTCACGATTATGAAGAAATGAGAACATGACCCAACCGCTGTTTAAAAGGGCAACGTACTGCAGTAATTGTCGAGGTCTATTCAACCTGCAAAATTATGTGTAGCTACGTTTGATTCTTGTTCTATCTAATCTAATGCATCTTAAACGGCCCTTACTTACACACAAATAGATATGTGAAAATCTAAAAAAACATGAACGACAAACCCATGATATCCGCACATGAACAGCTTACGTCTTGATACGAATCTGTCTGTCAACCTTGCTAATCTTAGTGGTTGAATAAGCGTTTTGATTTGGTATTTTCACAATTTGCAGACCTAATACTCTGTAACTGGTTCGTGAAACGCTATTTAATTGACCTTGAATTTGATCACGCCGGATTTCCTACAGCTCATCATGATTGATTTATTTTCCCAACCATGGCCTTTATGTTTTGCAGTGATATGTTTCAATTATTTGCTCTCCACTTTGTTGTTTCGGCTGCTTTCAGAACAAAATCGTTTTAGTGTCGAAATAGAACTTGAAACTTTATGCAAACCAAACTTGACTCAACATGGAATCCAATCACCGTCTTGCATGCATTCAGTTTACGAGACGCTGGTATAAACAAAATAGGTTGAGCAAAACCCATTAATGACCTGTGAGACTTGGTAGGTTTTGTTGTTTGGTTTAGTGGTTCAACTGGCTGACATTAATTCATTATGTTTGTTTGTCCAGGCTATTTTCGTGGTCAGGCCTGGAATCGGTTAAGAATTCATATTTTTGCAAACCAAGCCCAATTTAGGCTCGAAAGTTGATGAAAAAGCGACAAAAAAGATATCAAATTAAAGCCAGAACCGGACTTCAAACTTAAGGGCATTAAAGGCAGAACCTACCTTCAAACTTAAGGGCAAAACTTGACATTGGAAATTAGAAAAAAAAATTAAAATTTAGAAAACTTTTCATTCACTGAAAACATCAGTTTAAAGCTTAATCCCTGATAAGTTCTCGTAATGAACTTCAGAACCTAAAAATTTGGTATTTTTTGAAGCTTCGGTACGCTTTATCATCATTGTATTTGTGTAGTTTGGCACATAAGTCACAACGATTAAACAAGGAAAAATTGTTGAACAGATCCGTCTGACACATGCTCATTTTCAGTAACAGTAAAATTTGACAATACGAGGCAGATAAGTTACAGACAAAGGGACATAGGAAACAAGTCAACTCAAATCTCTGCCTTTAAAAAAGGTGCTCGTGTCTGCGTTGTATTAGCTGCTTTGAAACCGTACGGAACTTGACCGTGGTTGTATGACTGGTATTGCGCATAAAATGGCGGTAATAGCAATTAAAGCAAAAAACAAGCAACCACAATAATAAAAATTTAGTGTCCATCAAACAAATGATTCTGACTACATATCAAGCAAAATTTCGGTTAAAATATTTTGCTTAAAAGGTCATACTGTGGTTCGATCAGACATCACTGCACTCGCCGTCGGCAGCAATGGTTATTGCGCAAACATCCATAGTATAGGGTTGTCAATTTTAATCGTATTGGATGACAACAGTAATATTGGACAATTTGAGGTAGATGGGCAAACAGATAGAGGGAAACATAAAACACTAATTTCACTGCGCTTGTATTTTTTGTTTTTACCGCGTAATTCAAACGAACTCGATTCGCGTGAAAATCATGCTGTGAATTTACAACGAAAAACAAGCGTCGTTTTGTGCACGGTGCGCTCATTTCCTTAGGTGGGGTAATAAACGTTTGTGTTCACTGTGCGTAATTCCTCTATCCACGTCGGATATCATGTCGCATTTTGGTTCGCGTTTCTGTTTGCTTGCAAACAATAAGTGTCGTTTATTGTGTCGGCTGTTTTTTTTGTCTTTATTGATATGTAATTGCTATTGTTACTATAATAAATATATTTGATCAGGTTTCAATCTCGTGCATTTATTGATTTCTTCATTCAAACACTCAATAAACAGAAAGGTAGCGTAAAACACATTAACGTGTGAGGCTTAATTGTTAGGTTTTGTCATGTGGTTTGGGGGTTTAACTAGCTGACATTAATTCATTGTGTTCGTTTGTCTTGACTATTTTTTCAGTAAAGTCTGCTCCAGTGTTTGTTTGAAATCAAAATTGTGCCGTTGCCAAACCTTTAAGATGCGGAGTGGTCAAAGAAACAATAGCACGCTGGACATTTGGTTAAATAAAAAAAAGCATGGACAAAAAGCACATACACGATTAACTCGGCACAAAAATCAATACAACAGTAATATATGACCCGTTTAGCCAGTGGTTCTCAACTCGTTTCAGGCCATGGACCACTGGCCCAGTAAAACTAATATTTTGGACCATTCCCTTTTTTAATGAGGTTGATGTAAGCATACGCAAAAAGCATTTTGGCTTGAAACAGAATTCTTTGACCTTCTTTCAGTATTAATATACAATCTTCTTCAGTTTATAACCAAATTCAGTGGACTTACTGTGCAGCACCAAAAAATTCATCATGGACCACCAGTTGAGAACCACTGGTTTAAAGCCAATAATTTCTCATAAGTTCTGGTCATAACCTTTAGAGCCTAAAAATTTCTTGAAGCTTCGGTATAGTTTATCACCCTCGTAGTTTTGTAGTTTGGCACAGAAGTCACAATGATGCATAAGAGGAAAATGGTTGAACAGATAAGTGGGCTTAAGCTGGCCGTGTGCTATCATTCTCCAAAACATTAGTGCAAAATTGCGCAGCTAACCTAAGTAGATTAGTGACTAGTTGTAATAAATTTGCATGGTCTAAACCAGGGGTGGGCAACCTTTGTCACTGTGGGGCCAAATACAATTGCGATAATTAGATCGCGGGCCGCACCTTTATAAAACACAAAATGATTTTACTTCGTTGCATATTAAAAATGTCTTACTACAAGTAAAATTCGCATTTGATTCTCGCAGCAGCATATTGCCAAGTCGTAGAAAAATAGCCCAGGCGCACTAATCTGCTCAAAAACATATAATAATTGGACTCGTTTGCCAGAACATTTGAAGTCCAAGTGTCTTCGCGGGCCGCACAACCCTTAATCAAGGGCCGCAGGTTGCCCACCCCTGGTCTAAACGTTCATCGCAATTTGTATACTGGTCCGATAAAAGTAATAGACTAAATATTTCTTACTAATCAAACCATGTAACGATATCCGTTTAATGGCAATTAAAGCAAAAAACTGCAACCACAATGAGCAAAATTTATATCCATCAAACAAAAAATACTCTGAATACATTTTAGGCAAAAAATCTTGGTACATTTCAAACAAGGTTTCGGTTAAAATATTCTGCTTAAAAGAACATGCAGTGAGTTCGATCAGATATAGCTGTACTCGCCGTCGGCAGCTATTTTTACTGAGCGACCATCCATAGATACTGGGTTGTGATGTTTAATTACGTTAAGCAACCACGGCCTTGTGACATCGTTTTTCCCCTCACACTTTTGGTCAACATTCTTTAATTCTTTTCTAACGCAATCTAGATAGTTTGCGTAAGACATTTTATCACGGAGAGAAGTGTTTGGTCCAAACCATTCAATTAGGACGGCCTTGGTAATGTCTCGTCCGTCACTATTTTTTCCTCGTATTTTGAAAACAGCAAACCTGCACAAATATAAAAAAGTGTTCAGTCCACACAGTAAATTTAAACATCTTTATTCTTTGCCAACGCAGCGAGTCAACTTACGTAAAACTTCACTCGATGTAAAGTATTTCAATAATATTCGATTTAATAACTTCCGTGTTGAATTATTAACAATCT
Organism: Phallusia mammillata; assembly: GCF_965637545.1. Lineage (NCBI taxonomy): Eukaryota > Metazoa > Chordata > Ascidiacea > Phlebobranchia > Ascidiidae > Phallusia > Phallusia mammillata. The sequence continues at coordinate 22,763,042 of NC_137258.1, read as the reverse complement.
ATTTTACCTTACTTTGTCGTCAGCAAAATAAGACACCAGTTCCTTAAAAGCGTCTTTGCTGCTATTTTCAATACGCGCCTCAACTTTCAGAGTTTTTCCACCAAAATATAAAACGATACCTCTGAGTTTGGAATCCTGTACATCTTGGCTTAACGGTTTAACGGTAGGATCTGCTATAAAACCTCCAATAGACATTTTGATTTGATTTTCGTTTCAATGCAGCTGAACCAACCTTTGGAGTCGAACTATTATGCGAAATGAAACAAAACACGAAGACCGCGCCTGTTACTCAAACAGCATGACATCAACAACACCCGTTTTTTTCCGGTAAGCAGACAAAACTTCAAACACACACAACAAAATTACAAGCATCCGCAACTGTCAACGACGTTTGTTATTCAACTTCCGTCAACCTCACCCACCGACCACACCCTTTACCGCCATTTTCATGCGCCATAAAGCAATTTCTACTTTGCCAAATATATGATGCAACCTCTTCCTAATTTTATTCCGTCAACCGACTGATATTTCGCGGAATCTACACCACTACCAGTCATACAACCATGATCAAGTTCCGTTCTGTTTCAAAGCAGCTAATACAACGCAGACAAGCACACTAAAATGCGATATGATATCCGACGTGTATATAGGAAATACGCACATTGTACATCACAAACGTTTATTACTCCACCCAAGGAAATTAGCTCAGCGTGCACAAAACGACACTTGTTTTTCGTTGTAAGTTCACCAGCATGATTTTCAATCATCAGCTTCCCTGCAACAAATACACAAAGTTCTGCTGATTTTGGTAATCTCCCTTTTTTATGGCTGGATCAACTGTGGAGTATCCAAAATGGTTTGCGAAATAAAACCCTGCAAATATAAAGGCACCGTTTGCACTTCCACACTTCACCGAGCTTCAGTTATGGTTGTTTGCAAAGCTGTGCAAATTTTTCTTTCAAGTTTAATCCGTGCATTGCTTCGTTGGGCACTTGCTTTTAGCAGCTATTATTGGGCTCTTAATTTTTCCACAAGTTGCAAGAAGAATAGATGGAACACCGCGGAAAACGTATCTTTGCTCCAATTATCAACTTTACAATAAACTTTTTTGTGCATGCACTAAAACAATACCTTTATTTTTGCACTGTGTCTCGTTTCAGGTGGTTGCATATTTTTCTGTCTAACACAACGGACTTAACCATGGTGGTATGACTGGTACCGGTGGAAATCCCGCGAAATATCAACTGGTTGACGGGGTTACGCAAATGGCGAAGTAACAATTGATTAATGGCGCATGAAAATGGCGGTAAAGAGTGTGGTCGGTGGGTGGGGTTGACGGAAGTCAAATAACAAACGTCGTCGACTTTTGCGGAGGCTTGCAATGTTGTTGTGTATTTTTTAATATATTTAGCTGACGAAAAAAAAAACGAATATTGTTTACGTCTGAAAAAGCTATCGTGGGTGTTAGCTTTAAATTCGACAGGGTTTGATTTTGCAAATCAGTTTGGCCATCTAAGTCGTTTGAATAGCGGTGAAACAAAAATTGGCCTGATCAAGATGTCTATGCTTGCCGATGCTGTAGATCCTGCCATCAAGAATTTATATAATGATATTAAACACAAATCTACCTGCAGAGGTTTCATCATGCATTTGCAAAGAGGTGTTGTGAAGATTCTTGCGCGCATAGAAAACAGCAATACAGACCCATTCAAGGAAATGGTGTCACATCTTACCAACAACAACGCACGGTAAGATAATATTTTTTAATACAATAAGCTTCAGACAATGCATAGTGTATCCATCTAAGACAGTGGTTCTTAACCGGTGGGAAATTTCCCACTAGTGGGAAATTTAATGTTTTTAGAGGGAAATTATGTGAGTCGGAAGTCACCAAACTCGGGCCCGTGGGTTAAAATTAATCGTTAAAAGGTAATTTAATACAATATTTTCCGCAACAACATGTAAGATTAACTTCACCTACTTTTGCAAGGCGCATAAAAATCCAAACATGGTTTGTTACGTCACAGACATTACTAAAAGTATCAATGACTTTGTTATTATTCGCGAATAAATGCATTTGATCTGTTGATTGTGATGCAATAAATGACTAATGCAAGCACATGAGATTTTTCAAAATTCCCCACGATTTTACTTTTTCACGAAATTACTATTCAAACTAAATAAGATTGCAGTATACGTTAAATGTCCCGACCAAATCGCTTCACAGAATTATTTCGATTTTTTTTAATGTTGGGCACAAAACACCATTATAAAAATAAAAAAAGAGAGGGAAATTCGAACTTGGTGATTTACTTTAGTGGGAAACCACACCAAAAAGGTTAAGAACCACTGATCTAAGAGGTTTCATCAGTGCAGCTGGTGATAAGACATTGGATCACGGCAGCAATAAATGTAGCTGATTTTCGACACCTGGTGCAAAGTGCACGGACACCAATTTAAAACTGTATTTCTCAAAAAATACTGACGGATGCGGCTATTAGGGTTGGGGTTGGGTATCATTAAAAAATACGTAATAACCAACATTTGCAGTTCAAATTTGAAACGTATTTTGACGGGTTGTTTTTAAACTCATACAGGTACGCGATTTTTGACGTAAGGGGCGAACTTGAGGGCGGTGTCGAAAACCGTGAATTTGTTTACGTCTACTGGGTTGGACCGGCAGCTCCAGTGATGGACAAAATGAATTATGCGTCAACAAAGGACAATGTCAAAAAAAGTTTTTCTGGTATTTCGAACGAGTGCCAAGGAAAGAACAGCTCTGAAAGACCATGGATCCTTGATGTGGTTAAAGATAAAACACTTACTTCCTTTTATGGGCGCGCTGTGAAAAAAGCTGCAGACGGCTTGTACAGCTATGCCTAATCAAATCGAACAGTTTGGTGTGTTTACCGTGTAATGTTTTATCCTAAACGTTACTCGATATGTATTCAGATTTTGATCTATTTAGTTCACAAACAATAAGTGTCGTTTATTGGGTCGGCTGTATTTTTGTCTTTATTGATATGTAATTGCTATTGTTGCTATAATAAATATATTTACTCAGTTTCAATCTCGTACATTTAATGGTTTCTTTATTCAAAATACTCAATTCAAGTCGAGTCAAATGTTATTGACATAGTCACTTCATCATCACAGTTCCATTGTTGAAAGGATAAGTAAAAAGCAAGGACACCGAAAAAAACGAAGGTTATCGAGTCAAGTGTCCTGTTATTTGAAAACATCGTCAATGGTTGCGACACATGCGTGCAAAACAAAATACAAAATAGTTCAAACGTTTTCCATTTGCTAAATATTTCGATTTTATCGCGATACAAACAAACAAATAGTTTAAGCGCGTGAACTTACAAAACATACAAACAAATACATAGTTTAAGCGCAGAACGTGCAAAACAATTCCAAGACTCCACACATCAAGTTGGGGTCCTTCGTATAATTTTTCCCAAAAAAACTTCGGAGGCAGAGTAAGGGGGACTCCCACACCAAGTGTTAAGTTCTGACCGGCCCGAAAAAAATTCCCGAATCCAAAATCCGCCAGTTTGTCGTTGGCGTCCAGTAACAAATTTTCGGCCTTAAGATCTTTTCCACCAGAAGCACAGAGAGAACCATCCGGTGAAACGGTCGCAGAGTTGATATAAGCAGAAGACAAGACCGACCAACAAATAACTCGATTCAAACAACTAGTCGGACAATTTGTACATTTGCTCCTGACTTGCGACGACGTAAGAATTAGAGATGTGGCGAATATTCGGTTTGCCGAATTTATTCGGCGAATCAGCCATTTTTGCAAAGATTCGGTTTCGGCCGAATCGCAACAAATTGTTTCGGAAAAAGCATTCAAAGCGTTAAACGTGTCCTTTCTTCTTAGTACCAACGAAAATCGCGTCAATCACTATATTTTTACCATAGTGACGCTTTTCCCACTGCAGACAAAAAATCTGTAATTCATTGTCGGGTTGGCAATCATGCTTGAGACAATGTTAAACCCCACAAAACTAAGATGCAGACGAAACGCAACCATTCTGCACTAAGTGTCAAGTAGATAAACCTGTGTTTTCATGTCAAACGCGTAGCGTACGACCTTGCGTGACGTCATAAATGATTCGGTTGATTCGGGCGAATTTATTCGGCAAAACCGACGAATATTCGGTTTCGGCCGAACCGAAATTTCGCCGATTCGGTACATCACTAGTAAAAATACTCTTGTCTCCTTCGTCAAAAAGCTCCAGATCACATTATTATCATCTCAAACCACGACAGACGGTTGTGGTGTTAAAGAAGTACGCGAATGGACGTTTTACGTTATCTTCGTTTCAAGTGGACATTGAAAACAATGTTGACATGTGTGGCGGTATGATTTTCAACGTACTGGACTTACACAGTCACACAATCACGGTTTCAAAACACCATGGACAGTCTGTTGTAGCTGAAGCAATTTATGCAAAAAGACGGACACATTATAGATACCAAGCCACATTATAGATACCAAGACATCATCGGCATTCAAGCTGGCACTGTGCTATGCGTATCAGCAGTATACGCAGCGGACTTTCCGCGCGCAAAAAATGTTATTCATTGTACGCGGCGGTTCTTTAGGCAAGTTATCAGCATATCTTTAGACTTGTTATTGCAAGGAATCGAAATGTCGACATATTGCAGTGGTGAGTCTGTGTTGCAGAAAGCAATCACTGGTATGTTCACATAAGATTACTCTGTGATTGGCTGATGATCAGCTCGTGGGTCGGTTACAATCAACAAGCGTGGGTCACGGAACGCTTTCTTGACCAAAACGTGGGAACAAATCAGCGTTAAAAGGAAAAAAAGAAAAAAGAAGGAAAAAAATATATTGACAAAAACAATATGTGTCCACTTCAGGCAAGGGGACCCATAACTACTATGATTTTTCATAGTTTTCTGGTTGACAAACGCGTATTTAAACAGACTGCAAATTATACTATAGCGAAGGTCAAGCCGAGAGGTTTTCGAAACATACGTTCTTTTTCGGAGAAATTAAAGGGCCAGTTTAACGGGTGTTGTTTACCAATACAGCTAAACTGAAATTTAATTTCCTTTCTAATTTTAGCTGAAAACATTAGTTTAAAGCAGTGGTTCTCAACTCGTTTCAGGCCAAACGAAATGAAACAAAACATGAATGTCGCACCCATTACATAAACAGCATGACAACATGTTGTTTTACCCGTAACCCGACGAAATTTCAAACAGACACAACAAAATTACGAGCGTCCGCAACAGTCGACGACGTTTGTTATTGGAGTTCCGTTAACCCCACCCTTTACCGCCATTTTCAATGCGCCATAAGGCAATTTCTTCTTCCCCAAATGTTTTATGAAACCTCTTCCTAATTTGATTCCGCGAACCAACTGATATTTCGCGGGATCAACACCGGTACCAGTCATACAACCATGATCAAGTTCCGTTCTGTTTCAAAGCAGCTAATCCAAAACAGACAAGCACCCAAACTGCATGCGACACACGACGTGTACATAGGAAATATGCACATTGTACATCACAAACGTTTATTACTCCACCCAAAGAAATCAGCTCACCGTGCACAAAACGACACTTATGTTTTTCGTTGTAAGTACACCAACATGTTTTCAATCATTAGCTTCCCTGCAACAAATACAAAGTTCTGCTGTTTTTGGTAATCTTCCTTTCTCTATGGCTGGATCAACTGTGAAGTATCAAAACTGGTTTGCGAAATAAAGCCCTGCAAAATATAAAGGCCACACTCATTAATGCAATGGTAGAAATCTGCTCATTTACCTTTCATGGTACTGCTTCTACGCTTAAACTAGCTATTGCCTTGTGACATCGTTTGCTACTTCCACACTTCACCGAGCTTCAATTATGGTTATTTGCAAAGCTGTGCAAATTGCTTCGTTGGGCACTTTCTAGTAGCCATTATGAAGCATTTTGTTTTTCCACAAGTTGCAAAAAGAATAGATGGAACACAGCAGAAAACTTTTCTTTCCTCCGATTTTTCACTTTACAATGAATTTTTTTGTGCATGTACCAATACACCTTTATTTTTGTACTGTGTCGCGTTTCAGGTGGTTTCATATTGTTTTAAGACTAAAATTTGACAAAAGTTTAAACATTTCAAGTTGCAAAACCAGCTTGCAAAATAACCCCTCAGAAAAGTAGAAAACTATTACTTTAAAATTTACACTTTGTTCTGCATGTTTAAAACATTAATATTCCTAAGTTAATTTAAAATATCACGCGTGTTCGAGGACCGTTTTTTTAAAACATACCTGTTTGCCCCAGAAATGCAATACAGCAGAACACTTTTCACCACTCCAATTTCCAACTTGATAATAATCCTTTAAGTACCAAAATCCTAACACTACATTTACTTTTACCCATACCTTTGTATATACTTTTGTTGTGTTTTTAGTTCATTGCAAATGTCTTTCAAAAATGGGTCCAAATATTGTCACTTGGTTGAAAATGTCAAGCTGTAAAGCCAGTTCACAAAATATCACCCTAAAAATAGTAGATCAACCAATTTTAGTTAAAGACATTGCGTGTATGTCACACAATTCATGGACTATTTTATAAAACATATATATCGGGAATGTACATACAGCACCAACACAATTGCAATTTCCTTTTGTTACAGAAGTGAGAAGCATTGTATTGTTTAACTCCATAATTGTTTCCAAATGACCCTGTTTTATCAATGTAGCAATTCATCTGTGTGTACATACGTTGTTATGCAAAAACAACTTTTTAAGTTAATCTTTAAAAAAATGAGTTTACTAATGATAATTCCGAATGTTAAAGCATCTACAATAAAATGTGTGTACTACAAACAAGCTTTTGTATACCAAGGGGCAGCCAACAAACCTATTATAAGTGAATCTTTTTTTCATTTCTTTCACCATAAACTGTCTACTGCATAAACATCGATTAATAATCATAGCTAGTAAAGAACCAGTAAACGAAAACAAACGTAAAAGGCTACAATCCTTTTCAGTACGAAATAAGAGAGTTAAACAAATGCTTCAAATTTCTGTCGACCATTACAAACCTAAAATCTCAGCCCAGCATTACTGCTTGGAACAAACCGGCGCTTGTGACGTAACAATTAACTTCGGCACTTTTCCATCTTTGCCTGTGGAGTTTGTTTGAAAGTTCACAACGCTTCCAGTAATTTCTATGTCAGATATTTAAAACTTGCAGGCATTCTGTTTATGCCCGTCCAAATTTTGCATCCGTTTTGATTATTAATTTGATGCCGCTGCAAATTTGTAAAATCTTGCTTATTATCAGTCATTTAATGATTAGCAATGCATCAAAGTTTCAGTTGGTCCAAACGTTTTTCGATAAAACTGTTTTGGCAGTGCTTAGGTTTACTGTATATAATTAAAATACAAAATATGCAAAATACAGCGACGGTTTCGATGCGAATGTTTTTTGTGTCCCTTTGTCTGCTACTGATCTGCCTTGTATTGTCAAATTTTACTGTTTCTGTAAATACGCATGTGCAAGAAGGATCTGTTCAACCATTTTTCCTTTTTTGCATCGTTGTGAATTATGTGCCAAACTACACAACTACAATGATGATAAAGTATACCGAAGCTTCCAGAAATACCAATTTTTTGGGCTCTAAAGTTCATGACCAGAACTTATGAGGGTTTGTAGAAGTGGTTCTCAACCCTTTTTTTCAATTGTGTTTTCAGCCTGCTTTGATTGCGTGCCATCTGACGGCTGTTTCTATCACAGTGTACCACCTACATCTTGTTTAGATGAATATACCAAGAGATAGGGCTACTCTTCTTGATTACGTACTCGCGTACCACCTAAAAAACTCGGCGTATTACTAGTGCATGGTACGCGTACCATAGGTTTAGTTTCATTGTGCTTAATTCGGGCTGTGTTTTAAAAAAATCGTGACTCTGGCGCGGTTTCGATTCCTTATTTCGGGTCTGCTTACAAATTGATCATCGTTCCAGTGCTTTTGGTGCCAAACATATATTTTGACGTGTTCTGTGTGTCTTTATGACTTTAACCACTATTTTTCTTACACGTTTGGCAACAAAACACTTGGAACTTATAGAATTTTTGCTAATCGTGTGCTATTGATCTCCAAATCATAAGTACACAACTGCGCATCTTACTTATTACATTGTTAACAAGTTGCAATAAATTTGCATGGTCCAAATATTTGAAGCTTGTCGCTTGTTTGAAGCGATTTGCGTCTTTTGTTTCTCCTCGTATTTGGAAAACAGCAAACCTGCACAAAAATAAAGGTGTTCAGTCCACACAGTAAATTTAAACATTTCTTTCCTTTACCAACGCAGCAAATCAACCTACTTAAAACTTCATTTGAAACCGAAGGAAGGTATTTTACTTTAGTTCTGACTCAAACATTGCATGAATAGTTTATTTCCGCATTAAATACAACACTGTCATGTCAGCATTTTTGTTGGTTGAACAAACAAATCTTTCTTACCTTATTTTGTCGTCAGCAAAATGAGACACTAGCTCCTTAAAAGCGTCTTTGCTGCTATTTTCAATACGCGCAAAAACTTTGATAGTTTTTCCATCCAAATGCAAAATGATACCTCTCAGTTTGGAGTCTTCTACTTCTTTGCTCAACGGCTTAACGTCGGGATCTGTTGTAAATCCTCCCATAGACATTTTGATTTGATTTTCGTTTCAATGCAGCTGAACCAACCTTTGGAGTCGAACTATTATGCGAAATGAAACAAAACCCGCAGACCGCACCTGTTACTCAAACAGCATGACATCAACAACACTCGATTTTTTCCACGTAAACCGACGAAATTTCAAACAGACGCACCAAAATTACAAGCATCCGCAACAGTCAACGACGTTTGTTATTCGACTTCCGCCAATCCCACCCACCGACCAGACCCTTTACCGCCATTTTCACGCGCAATAAATCAATTGTTACTTCGCCAAATATATGATGAAACCTCTTCCTTATTTCATTCTGTCAACCAGCTGATATTTCGCGGGGCCACGAGCTGTGTTCCGGGGGCCACGGGTGTAGATTCACCAGAAACACCCACTAAAAGCCATTTTTTTTTTTTTTTTTTTACAAACTATTTGTCTATATTGAGGTTTTTCATGATTACAGATTCTTGTTTACTCTATTCGACCTGTTTAAAGCCGAAATTAGTACCGAATTCCAACACGAGTTTGCCATTTACATTTTTAAGGGGGCCACAGGTCTTACAGGGATACTTGAAGGGGGCCATGAAACCAAAAAATTACTTTTAGGGAGCCACGGCCCACGAAAGGTTGAGAACCACTGGTTTAAAGCATATAATATAATGACGGAGCAAATCATTTCATAAACGTGTTTAAAATCTGAGTAAATATATTTATTATAGCAACAAGACCGAAAAACATCAAAACAAATAAATAAATAAACAACCGACGCAATAAACGACACTTATTGCTTGTGAACTAAATAGATCAAAATCTGAATACATATCGAGTAACGTTTTGGTTCAAATATTACATGGTAAAAACCAGTGGCGTATCCAAGGGGGGGGGGGGGGGGGGGGGGGGTCCGGACCCCCCCCTTTTCAAAAAGTTGTGCGTAAATTAAATAGGCCAAAATCGTTCCGTTTACCACTGCGTGATAACAGGGAGTCGTTATCTCAAAGACGCGAGCTTTCAATCTCTTGTATTCGCTTGTTATCTAATCGCCGATTGTGACGTAACAAGGGTTTAATAAGGAGTTTTATGCGCTAACAATTGGAAAGTTACGTTCCGGCTAGGACGCTGGTAGCAGTTTCTTGCTAAGTGGTAACTGCACTAAGTGCAACATATCAAACTGTTTTTGCATTTGAACAATGTAAAAGTGTTAAAAACGTGTAATGTTGTGTTGCTTTGATCCGCCAAACACGTAATAGTTTGTCAAAAACATTAGATCGATGTAAATCGAGTTATGTTATTAGGGTAATTTGTTACTTGCCAGGCACAATTTATGCCTTCTGCAGTTACCACCTTTAGCGCATTCGTGACTTTGCGCAACTTAACAGTAGGATTACCGCTTCAGCAAGAGATTTAGTTCTTTAGAAATTGGACCTTGTTTTTTTAAGCAACGATTTTGATTACCTGACAGTCACGCTTATTTTGCAGCTGCAGTTTGGCTGAGTAAGCTAGATAGCAGCGGCGAAATCAGAAAACTACAAAGCTTTCGCTAAAATTACCTGTTAATCCTGTCAATTAGATGGGTAGAGAAACCGCCAATTTTGGAAAAAGTGCTTTGCCGCATAACGCGTCGTTTTGAACGACGTGTGACGTCATTAGGGATTTCCCCAAAAAAATTGTTGGACCCCCCCCCCTTTAAAAAGTTGTGCGTAAATTAAATAGGCCAAAATCGTTCCGTTTACCACTGCGTGATAACAGGGAGTCGTTATCTCAAAGACGCGAGCTTTCAATCTCTTGTATTCGCTTGTTATCTAATCGCCGATTGTGACGTAACAAGGGTTTAATAAGGAGTTTTATGCGCTAACAATTGGAAAGTTACGTTCCGGCTAGGACGCTGGTAGCAGTTTCTTGCTAAGTGGTAACTGCACTAAGTGCAACATATCAAACTGTTTTTGCATTTGAACAATGTAAAAGTGTTAAAAACGTGTAATGTTGTGTTGCTTTGATCCGCCAAACACGTAATAGTTTGTCAAAAACATTAGATCGATGTAAATCGAGTTATGTTATTAGGGTAATTTGTTACTTGCCAGGCACAATTTATGCCTTCTGCAGTTACCACCTTTAGCGCATTCGTGACTTTGCGCAACTTAACAGTAGGATTACCGCTTCAGCAAGAGATTTAGTTCTTTAGAAATTGGACCTTGTTTTTTTAAGCAACGATTTTGATTACCTGACAGTCACGCTTATTTTGCAGCTGCAGTTTGGCTGAGTAAGCTAGATAGCAGCGGCGAAATCAGAAAACTACAAAGCTTTCGCTAAAATTACCTGTTAATCCTGTCAATTAGATGGGTAGAGAAACCGCCAATTTTGGAAAAAGTGCTTTGCCGCATAACGCGTCGTTTTGAACGACGTGTGACGTCATTAGGGATTTCCCCAAAAAAATTGTTGGACCCCCCCCCCTTTAAAAATTTCTGGATACGCCCCTGGTAAAAACACCATGTAAATGTTTGATTACACATAGCTGTACAAGCCGTCAGCAGCCTTTTTCACAGCAAGCACATAAAATTTACAATGGTTTCATTTTTTTTACCGTTTTGTCTCTCATTGGAGCATTCGGTCCAAGCCAAAATGTGTAATACGTTTGGGTATGCAATACCGTTATCCATTTCGCCCTGCATGTCTGTAGCATGCGAAGATATGGACTATCTGGCTGTAGGGCATCCAGCAGGATCCCCTCTTGAGAGAAAGCACTCGTGATCGCCTGCACGGGTGAAACCACAGTACTGTTAAATCTAATATTTTCCAACATGGAACGCAACTGTTGCATCAAAGACAAATGCGACTTCTGAAATGTCGCGTCAATGTGCGACTCTAAAGTGGCCAATTTTTGATTCGGGTCCATATTAACGTTCAAAAGCAAGGCCTGGAGATAATTTTGCAACGAAGAATGCGCGTCAGTCGTCGCCAACATCGACTTTAGCAAATTATCCATGGACAAACCCATTTGCCGCAAAGCACGCACATTATATTGAAACCACATTTTCTCTTTGCCTGGCGTAGCGCGAATCAACTGCGCCAGATCTACACGTTTGCGAAGAGAATTGTCAAGTTTGATAGTCTGGGGCGAAGCAAACGGATCATAAGGCTCTGGGGAGAACATGACATCCAATTTGGGCTTGGGCATTGACGACGAAATCGCCAAAAACGGATCTCTAGCGCTAGTGCCGGGATATTCGAAAGGGTTAGTGACGGGACGAGCACGAACTTTCTCACCAACTAATAATGTGAACCCAAACGTTGTGACGTCATCAAATTGTCATTTTGGCATAAATGTCTTGTTACGAACCGTAACAATGTCCAAAACCGCAAACCTGCGTGAGATAAAAAACCTCACGTCAAACTCAGCTTTAAATTTTCAACCAAACTTTTCAAGAAACCAAAACTGTAAAAGTAAACACCACGCAATACTAAATCCCGTAAATTCCAGTTCCATATTAAACCTTCGAACCAGTTACTCTGTTATTATTGACCAGTAGAATCGAACAGGCTTGGTGAGGCATGGCTTTTTAGCATGTTACTCCCAACAAACTGGAGTGCCGTTAAGGCAGTGGTTCTCAATCTTATACGGATCGCGTACCACCTGACAACTTTTTCTATCGCTGTGTACCACCTGTCATAAATGTCCTAAACCCTGTTTGAATGAATACACCAAGAAATTTTCTCGTCCTGACTAGCATATTTAACAATTTCAAAAGAATGTCGAAAACACGAGTTTTGCCCAAACCAGGGCTGATTAGTTGGGTCAATTGAGTTGCAATTTTAGTTTGAACTTAAATTAGGTATCACAGAAAGCTGCTCGCGTACCACCTGGAAAGTTCTGGCGTACCACTAGACTAGACGTACGCGTACCACAGTTTGAGAACCACTGCGTTAAGGCAACTACATGCAATCGCCTATATGGTAGAGCTACAAACACCATAACTCACGTCAGCCACACGTTTAGCTAATTTTTTTAGGTGGCGCAGAAGCTGAATTAGCCGCTAAATAGGGAGAGGAGTTGGAAAGTACGTCTTTGAAAATTTTACACTATGAACCAACTTTTGGATTTGGTTTTAATACATTTTGATAATAATACCAAACCCTCACCCTAGTAGCCCTAACTGTCAGAATTTTTTTGAGAAATACATTTTTTTAATTTCGAAAATAGTTTTAAATAGGTATCCATGCACTTTGTACCACTTATCGAAAGTTAGCTAAATGGCCGGCTGAAAGGCCACGCCTATAGCAAAATAAAGGCCACGCCCATAGCACATCCTGACGTGCGCAACTTTCGTTTTTCTACGTTAAGCAAAGCATTTTATAAAAGCAACCGAATCCAACGCAGCATCCCGTTAACCAAATACACAACAACATTACAAGCATCCGCAGCAGACAACGACGAATGTGATGCGCGTGTTCTCATGCCAACTGTGTTCCGTTCAATAACGCAGCAAAAACAAAAAATACGAACGCAATGAATTTATTGTTTTCTGTTTGCTTTGCCCGTTACCCATCTGCCTCTTGTCTTAAGTTGTTACCATTTGTGAAAAATTGCTGTTATTATTTGCCCAAAGTTCTTATTGCCCATTATTGTCTGTAGGTCGATCTGCCTAAAATTGTCCAAAGTTTTTATTTATTAACGTTAATTATAGGAAAGGTACTACAGATCGGCCGAATGTTTCGTTTTGACACAAATCCTTTCAGGCACGTCTGGTACTAATAAGAAACTTAATGGACAATTATTTTTTAAGCTTTCGTACCAGTCAAGTGCACCGCATATGTGCTTTAATAAGACTGTTTGACCGAAAGAAAAAATGACACATACGGTTCTGCAAGTGGGCCTTAAATTATTTCTCAGCAGCTGGGAGTACATTTGTGATGAAGTTGGATAAAAGACAATTGTATACATGACATGACACAAACAAAAAAATGACAACAGCAATTTTGGACACTACGATGCGGATGAACTGCAGACATTTTGAGGTATATACAACAGTAATCTTGGACGATACAAGGTAGATGGGTAACACACAAAGAAAAACACAAAATAATAAGTTAATTGCGTTTGTATTTTTTTTTACTGCGTAATTCAAACGAACTCGGTTGGCATTAAAAAATAAGCATCACATTCGTCGTTGTCTGTTGCGGATGCGTGCAATGTTGTTGTGCATTCGTAAATTGCTTCTGAATGCAGAAAAACAAGTGTTGCTTACGTCAGGATGGGTTTGGTCTTTATATTTTGCGGGGTTTCATTTCGCAAATCATTTCGGATATCTGCGTTATTTTAGTTGCGGTGAAACACAAATTAGCCTGATCAAGATGTCTATGTCCGCTTTCACAGTTGATCCTGCCATAAAGAAGTTATTTTTGGAAATTAAAGAAAAATCTACCTGCAGAGGTTTCATCATGCATATGGACGGAGGCGTTGTGAAGATTCTTTCACGCATAGAAAACAGCATTAAAGACCCATTTAAGAAAATGGTGTCTCATTTGGCTGACAACAACTCAAGGTAAGATAATAATTTTAACATGACAACCTGCAGACAATGCGCACTGTTTCCATCTGTTAGGTTTCATCAGTGTTTGGCAAGACATTGGATCACGGCAGCCGTACATTTTGCAAACTTCCGATAATTGCATGGATACCTATTTAAAACTATTTCCGAAATTTTCTATGAAAATATATTGCTCCAAAAATGCCGACAGTTAGGGCTGTTAGGGTGTGGGTTTGGTATTATTATCAAAATTTAATAAAACCAACTCCAAAACTTGGTTCATAGTGTAAAATTTTCAAAAACTCATTTCCTAACCCTACCCCCTGTTTTGCTGCCAATTCATCTCCTGCGCCACCTAAAGAAATGTTACTAAATGTAAGACTGGCGTGAGTTATGGTGTTAGTAGTTCTACCATATAAGCTAGGTGCTTTAATAACACTTCAGTTTGTTGGGAGTAACAAACTGAAATACCAGGCCTCAACAAGTCTGTTCGATGCCACAACTGCATGAGCAATAATAACACAGAAACTGGTTCCAAGGTTTAATAATGAACTGAAATTTACGCGATTTAGTATTGCCTGGTGTTTACTTTTACAGTTTTGCTTCCTGGAAAAGTTTAGTTAAAAAATTAAAGCTTTGTTTGATTTGGGCCTGGCGTACTGTGATTAGTTTGAGTTAAAGTTTTTATCTCACACAGATTTGCAGTTTTGGATATGCGGGGCGAAATGGATAACGGTATTGCATACCATAAACTTATTTACATCTATTGGCTTGGATCGAAAGCTCCAATCAGGGACAGAATGGATTATGCGTCAACAAATGATTTTGTCAAAAGAGAACTTTCTGGTATTCCAAAGATGTGTGAAGGAAAGAATAGCTCTGAAAGACCATGGGTTCTTGATGCGGAAAAAAGTGAAACCATTACTAAATTTTATGGGCTTGCTGTGAAAAAAGCTGCAGACGGCTTGTACAGCTATGTCTAACCGAACAGTTACATGGTGTATTTACCGTATAATATTTATAGATTTGTGTATTTATGTATTCAGATTTTGATCTATTTAGTTCACAAGCAAAAAGTGTCTTTTATTGTGTCGGCTGGTTTTTATTTATTTGTTTTTGTTGATATTTAATTGCTGTAATAAATATATGTACTCAGGTTTCAAACTCGTATATATATGATTTGCTCCGTCATTATAGGCTATTATATGCTTTAAACGGCTAACATTAACTTGATATGTATTTAAACCTTAATGACTTAATTAAAAGTTTTTTTATCTGCTTCAAAGGTGTTTAGGGTAAATAGGCCGTTCTGCCTATTTGCTTGATTAAACTGAAATCAAACTTGCAATCTTAAATGGAGAGTCACCGTTGTTAAACCAAGGTTCTAAGGTCCATGGCAACCCTCAGAACCCTTGGCGCCTTTGCATTTTAAAACAAATGAAGTGTGAACTTGCAACACGTAAACTTTATTATTGGATCACAGACCACACAATAGCTTAACCTTCCTAACACGAAAATACTAAATATGTTTAAAGTGTCAATGTGTCTTTCAAGGGTTTTAAAATAGTTGGTAGTTATTTTAGGTTATTAATTAGTAGGTGTTCCAATAGGCATTTTAATTTGATTTTCGTATTAATCCAGCATAAACAACCTTTAGATACGAACTATTACGCGAAATGAAACATTCATGAAGCCCGTACCCACTACATAAACAGCATGACATCAACAACACTCGTTTTTTTTCCCCGCAAACCGACGAAATTTTAAACAGACATATCAAAAATACATTCATCCGCAACTGTTAACGACGTTTGTTATTCAACCTTAACACACCCTTTACCGTCATTTTTTTGCGCCATAAATCAATTGTTACTTCGCCAAATACATGATGAAACCTCTTCTCAATTTTATTCCGTCAACCAGCTGATATTTCGCGGGATCGACACCGGGACCAGTCATACCACAATGGTTAAGTCCGTTGTGTTTCAACGCAGCTAATACAACACAGACAAGCGAACCAAAATGCGACGTGAAATCCGACGTG